>NC_030681.2:113773347-115265847 GCF_000004195.4 Xenopus tropicalis
GTGCAAAAGAAAAAAGTTTATTAAAAAAAACCTCAAATGTTTCAAGTACGAACAGGGACAAACGTTGTCTCTCTCTCTCTCAGGTAGAACAGGTCTACCTGTTCTACCATGTACTAATTTTATTTAATTAATAAAAGTTATTTTTTAAAGGATTCCCGGCATGCACCAATATACCTATGGACTTATATATATAAATAGAATAATAATAATATATATTTTATTTGGTCATATCAGCCAAGATTCAGTGGGAACACAAGAATGCCTATATAGGATGGCCATATCTTTAAGGTACCGCACAAAACTGGAGTGCTTTACCTGGCATACAGTAACATCCTTTAGAGTTCCATTTGGTCTGTTGACAAAAAAAATCCAAATTTTCACTGGGACCAAAACACATACTAATAAAAGCACAATACCATAACACACTGTGTGAAAAATGACTTATTGGCACAAAAGCATATAAAAAACTGCAGTACTTTAGGCCTGCCTTGGCCCATTATCAAGCTTTAAGCTATCAAACTTGATAAAGGTCCCTGGCAGCCTCAAAATATTGCCATTCTTTATATACTTTTGAGCCAGTAAATCATTATTCCTACTTGCAAAATTACAACTTGCTACTGTATTGTTTTACCAAGTTGTTCTTAATAGGGTATGATAGTCAGCCAGTAAAGCTAAAATCAGGCAAACTGCCCAATCCTATTATTATATGGCCAGCTGGAATAGGGGGTCACAATACATACACTTTATAGCTATTTTTTTTTTCCCTCCTCAGCCGTAAAAATCCACTTGGCCTTATTATTGCTTTGGATGATAACCAGGCTGCTAGGGGAGACTTCTTCTGGGATGATGGAGAATCCAGAGGTAAATTCAAGTTATACATATCTAAGGGTAGCAGCGAAAGCTTTTTGGAATATGTACAGTATGTTTAAGGGGCAGATTTATTAATGCTCGAACCACTGGGATCCAACAATTAGATACTAAAACCCATGCACAAGTTCCTAACTCACATGTGATTTCTGTATTCAATTGACTTTATTCGATTTTTTTTTCCTTCCCCTTGGCAGGTTGTTTAAAAAAAAAAATTGCCCATTAGTCTTTGTGAAGGCAGTGTGTGTCACTAATGTCTGTACTTCCCTTTAATACACCTCAGATGTCACCAGTTTATAATGTACCTAGTTTATAAATTGTCGCCCTATGTATATCAGCGCTTTATCATTTATATCAGCAAATACTGTATGTTAAACAAAATCAACAAAGGTTATGATGTTCCTTTAAATGTTCTCTAATCTGGTGCAGCTAGATTAAACAGCAAATGGCACATTTTGTCATTTGCTTTGTGTTATTTATGATGTATTAATGAAATATTTCTCCAGTGGGGCTATACAAGACCACTGTCCAGTTATTTGTCTTCCCATTGTGTTAATATTTCATTGTTAACAGGGGCATGAGGTGATGAATATGATTTATTTTCTTTCAGGGACGATAGAATCAGGGACCCATATTTTATATGAATTTTCTGTTTCAAATGTAAGTATTTGCCAAAAGCATTAAGAAAACAGATACATTTCTACTTTGTCTACTTTGTTTCTAAATATGGCTATATGCCTTGTGAAAGTCTGTTGTTCATAATTTATTCTACATTTATCACAGGCTTTATGGTATAGCAGCCAATTAGCAATTAGTATTGAACAGTCTTCTACAAGTTGGAAAATTAATTGAATTGATTGGTTGTAACTGGCATCTGGACTTGTGCATTATAAACATACTGTGTATAGAACAGTATGTTTTCTCCCATACACATACAGTATACAATGGGTTCATGTGTAGCATGATGGTACTATGGAAATCAGTAGTCTAGTTAAATATCCCAGGCCTGCAATGCAAATGTTGTCACCCACCCCCCTCCAACCCACCTTGCTTCATCCAAAACCCATGGCCCCTGTAACCAAAACAATTTGTAATCCCAGTCCTTCTGACACATAACCCTCAACCACTGCTCCTAGAATTGTGTATGCCCCTTTCAAAGGCAATTTTATTTTCATTTATTGATTGATTGATTGGTGCATATGCCCAATCATCTACATAGTAAAACTTTCCATTTGGTCAGGGCACCACATTCCTGTTACAAGTACATCGGCCCTAGGGCAAAAGATAGAGTGGGCCAATTTGTACCTAGGAAGTAACCCATGGCAACCATGGCAACCAAAATTAGATGTTTGCTTTCACTGTTCAATGTTCTGTCTGTGTTTTGCATGATTTTACTAATTTCTGATACTAACCAAAGGGGAAAATTGGTAATGCAAGCTGAGTTTTTTATATGGATCAGAAATACTTTACAATTTCTTCAGTATATAATATATGTGATTCATAGAGACTGTGCTGTCAAATTCTAATCTTGTACTGCACATTGTGGGGTAGAGTAGCTACCCTGAGTTATTGAAAAT
Organism: Xenopus tropicalis; assembly: GCF_000004195.4. Taxonomy (NCBI): domain Eukaryota; kingdom Metazoa; phylum Chordata; class Amphibia; order Anura; family Pipidae; genus Xenopus; species Xenopus tropicalis. Next base: position 113,775,792 of record NC_030681.2, read on the forward strand.
GATCATTTAATCAATTTTATGTATATTTCAGAATATATTAGACATGGTGGTCACCCATGCAAAGTATACAGACCCAGATAATCTCAAATTTGAAGAAATTAAGATATATGGAGTTCAGAAATCTGTCAGTGAAGTAACAGTGAAGAAAGGCGGCATTGTCCAACCCTCTGGTCATACAGTTAGATATGATTCTAACAAGGTGGGTATCATCATTATGTCTTTATATTTTCCAAATGCAACAGCATATTCAAGATGTATAGATCTATAATAAGAACTAATTTTATTGCATTTAAATGTCAAGCATACATGCTTACTTTCCTTTACATGATATGCATAATTAAACTGAGAGTATTCCTCTGAGGCCTTCAGACTGCAGACCTTTTATTTGCGTTAAGGAAAGGGTCAGATTTCTAACATATGAAGGTACAAGATTTCTTGCATATGTTTCAAAGGACGTAATTATCAAGTCACATTCTGACTGTCTAACATAGACAGGAGATACTTATCTTGTAAGAGTCTACATATTAGGGTCACTGACTAAAAATCACCCTGCTTATTTTCTCATATTTTGAAAACACAGACAAAAATGAATGCATATTCATAGGAAACAGTAGGTTATCACACCAGTCACAGTGAATTGGACAAGCTTTGGGAAACTGATGTTTACACCTGTAATACTTTATACTCTACTTTACTACTATGCTCAAATATTCATGTCTTACTTATTGAAACATTCATGTGTATGAAACTGCCTGCCTGCCTTCTTCCACAAAGGGAGGCCTTGCTGGGTTTGTAGTGACCATTATACCCACATGGTGATTGAAGCAGTCACTTATTTAACAACATTTCTGTCACTTTTATACAGTATATAATATATATTTGCAAATGTAGGGAAACAAAACTTTAAATGTAAATATATGTCTAGCATATACTCCACATGCCCTAGTTAATTACCATTACATATCAGGGCGGCAAGATCATTTCTAAAGGTAAATTAAACTGTAGATACATATCAAGGAGTAGCAAAGTATTTGGTGTTCATTCATAAATGGTAGTGTTCAAAAATATTTCAAGCCATAGACTAAAAAATTGTGTTTTCATCCTTGTACAGGTTTTAGTAATAACAGGTCTTCAGCTGGTATTAGGTGAAAGTTACACTGTCGAATGGAATCAAATTGAAAAGAACTTTGAGAAATACGATTGCCATCCTGAACCCGATGCCTATGAGGCTAAATGTCAAAGCAGGGGATGTATCTGGGAGGTGGGTACAATAATAATGAATAAAACAAACAGCTCTTGGAAAGGGTTACATTCAGTTTTCGTTTCATTAAAAATATAGTTAGAAGTTTTAGCATGGATAATTTAATAGGGATGTATCTGCATTTTATTAATAGTACAATCAGTACTTTGGGAAATCACCACTTCACTTGGTTTGTGTAGCAAACATTAAAATAGTATCTGCTTGTAGCAAAGTTTACCATTTAAGTTCTTTCCAAGGTCACTCATGTGTTTATAGTATTTACAGTCCCACAGTATTCATCCTGAATAGGTTGCCCATATCCATCCAGCAAACATGTCTCCCTGCATGGCCCCTAGCTTATCTTTCAATGAAATGCTGTTTAATCCTGAAAATCCTGATTTTTTAAATGTATGGTTATATAATGGAAAACAAAAAACAAGTTTTTAGTAGGTACCCAATATAAAGGTTTAGGGAAAAGGAATTTAAACAGTATCGATCTTGTTCAGCATCTATGTCCCCTCCCACCACCTCCACAGATGTATGGGCAGGCCCACCCCATTCAGCACTAAATCCTAAAACTAAGGCCAGTTCCAGGATGGGTTGCTGTTAAAGCTAGAAATCTCCACCCATGTTTACACTCAGGGAGGACAAACATTATAATATAATAAATAAATATGTTTTAAAAACAATAAGGACAAAGGTCCTTGGCCATTGGAGCTAACAATTTAAGTGAGTGGATAGCATACAGGCACGAATAGGAGGGCAAAAGTGCACAAAGATTTGACATGGGCCCTTGGGTTCCAAGTCTGGACAAGATAACAATAATATATTGATTGTATAATAATCCACATTGTATTATGAATTTTTGTTTCATTCTTTGTGTTAGAATCCCATATCTCTTTAGTGCCATTATTCTAGATGTTTTACCTTTATATTTGAATCAAACCTATAAATCTTATAAGTAGAATGCACATTTATTTTTATAAGAAGAATTTCAAGTATTTTTGTATTAGATTTGAACTGCATTGCAAACAATGCTGACATGTTATAATAACGTAATACATAATTACTCCTTTGAAAATACTTGAGTTCATTTATAAAGTATTAATGATCTTTTTCAGCCTTCGGATGTACCCAAAGAGCCATGGTGTTACTTTCCTAGTAACTATGGTTACAGAGTAGGCAATGTGCAGTCAACCTCTACTGGTATAAAAATGGAAATTACCAAAGGTTCCATGGTTGTGTCACCTTTCGGTGATCTTTCACCTCCCATAAGCCCAATTAATGTTGATGTAATATATCACGAAAATAACATGCTACAATTCAAGGTAAGTGTTCATTACAATATATTCATGTCCATGAATCACTAATATCTATCATACATACTTTTGTCTGGAGAAAAAGTCACCTGCGACTTCCAATCTTTTTAAGCAGTATGTATTTTTTTGTTTTATTCTTTTGCCTGCATTTAAATAAAAAATAAAGTTCTGGGCTTTGTTCTCATGGAACACTGAAACATACTCCATAATTGTAGAGCAGTAATATTTTAAGAAATTGTCTTATATTACAACCCGGATTCCAAAAAAGTTGGGACACTAAACAAATTGTGAATAAAAACTGAACGCAATGATGTGGAGGTGCCAACTTCTAATATTTTATTCAGAATAGAACATAAATCACGGGAACAAAAGTTTAAACTGAGAAAATGTACCATTTTAAGGGAAAAATATGTTGATTCAGAATTTCATAGTGTCAACAAATCCCAAAAAAGTTGGGACAAGGCCATTTTCACCACTGTGTGGCATCTCCCCTTCTTCTTACAACACTCAACAGACGTCTGGGGACTGAGGAGACCAGTTTCTCAAGTTTAGGAATAGGAATGCACTCCCATTCTTGTCTAATACAGGCCTCTAACTGTTCAATCGTCTTGAGCCTTCTTTGTCGCACCTTCCTCTTTATGATGCGCCAAATGTTCTCTATAGGTGAAAGATCTGGACTGCAGACTGGCCATTTCAGTACCCAGATCCTTCTCCTACGCAGCCATGATGTTGTGATTGATGCAGAATGAGAGATGACGTCTGGATGGGAGCATATGTTGTTCTAGAACCTGAATATATTTTTCTGCATTGATGCTGCCTTTCCAGACATGCAAGCTGCCCATGCCACACGCACTCATGCAACCCCATACCATCAGAGATGCAGGCTTCTGAACTGAGCGTTGATAACAACTTGGGTTGTCCTTGTCCTCTTTGGTCCGGATGACATGGCGTCCCAAATTTCCAAAAAGAACTTCGAATCTTGACTCGTCTGACCACAGAATAGTCTTCCATTTTGCCACACTCCATTTTAAATGATCCCTGGCCCAGTGAAAATGCCTGAGCTTGTGCATCTTGCTTAGAAATGGCTTCTTCTTTGCACTGTAGAGTTTCAGCTGGCAACAGCGGATGGCACGGTGGATTGTGTTCACTGACAATGGTTTCTGGAGGTATTCCTGAGCCCATTCTGTGATTTCCTTTACAGTAGCATTCCTGTTTGTGGTGCAGTGTCATTTAAGGGCCCGGAGATCACGGGCATCCAGTATGGTTTTACGGCCTTGACCCTTACGCACAGAGATTGTTCCAGATTCTCTGAATCTTCGGATGATGTTATGCACAGTTGATGATGATAGATGCAAAATCTTTGCAATTTTTCGCTAAGTAACACCTTTCTGATATTGCTCCACTATCTTTCTGCGCAACATTGTGGGAATTGGGGATCCTCTACCCATCTTGGCTTCTGAGAGACACTGCCACTCTGAGAAGCTCTTTTTATACCCAATCATGTTGCCAATTGACCTAATTAGTGTTATTTGGTCTTCCAGCTCTTCGTTATGCTCAAATTTACTTTTTCCAGCCTCTTATTGCTACTTGTCCCAACTTTTTTGGGATTTGTTGACACCATGAAATTCTGAATCAACATATTTTTCCCTTAAAATGGTACATTTTCTCAGTTTAAACTTTTGTTCCGTGATTTATGTTCTATTCTGAATGAAATATTAGAAGTTGGCACTAGAGATGTAGCGAACTGTTCGCCGGCGAACAAATTCGCGCGAACATCGGGTGTTCGCAAGTCCGCAAATTCGCGAACTTTTCGTGATGTTCGCAATTTGGGTTCGCCGGCACCGAAAAAATCGCAAAACTTACGATAACATTACGAATGCTCCGAAAAAGTCGCAAAACTTTTGATAACGTTACGAATGCTCCGAAAAAGTCGCAAAACTTACGATAACGTTACGAATGCTCCGAAAAAGTCGCAAAACTTACGATAACGTTACGAATGCTCCAAAAAAGTCGCAAAACTTACGATAACGCTACGAATGCTCCGAAAAAGTCGCAAAACTTACGATAACGGTACGACTGCTCCGAAAAAGTCGCAAAACTTACGATAACGCTACGAATGCTCCGAAAAAGTCGCAAAACTTTTGATAACGTTACGAATGCTCCGAAAAAGTCGCAAAACTTACGATAACGTTACGAATGCTCCGAAAAAGTCGCAAAACTTACAATAACGTTACGAATGCTCCAAAAAAGTCGCAAAACTTACGATAACGCTACGAATGCTCCGAAAAAGTCGCAAAACTTACGATAACGGTACGACTGCTCCGAAAAAGTCGCAAAACTTACGATAACGTTACGAATGCTCCGAAAAAGTAGCAAAACTTACGATAACGTTACGAATGCTCCGAAAAAGTCGCAAAACTTACGATAACGTTACGAATGCTCCGAAAAAGTCGCAAAACTTACGATAACTTTACGAAAGCACCGGAAATTACGAAAAAGTCGCAAAATTACCGATCATTTCGAAAAACGGCGTGTGTCAATTTTTCAGAGAGGTTTTTGCCCTTGATCCCCCTCCTGCATGCCACTGTCCAGGTCGTGGCACCCTTTAAACAACTTTAAAATCAGTTTTCTGGCCAGAAATGGCTTTTCTAGGTTTTAAAGTTCGCCTTCCCATTGAAGTCTATGGGGTTCGCAAAGTTCGCGAATATTCGCAATTTTCGGCGGAAGTTCGCGAACAGGTTCGCGAACTTTTTTTTTGAGGTTCGCTACATCCCTAGTTGGCACCTCCACATCATTGCGTTCAGTTTTTATTCACAATTTGTTTAGTGTCCCAACTTTTTTGGAATTCGGTTTGTACTTAATTTACATATTTATTAACGTTACCTTGAGTTTATTTGTAAAAACATAAACTTTACTTATTCTGTTTAGATCTATGACCCCAATAATAAAAGGTATGAAGTCCCTGTACCGCTAAATCTACCTAACAGTCCTACAAGTACAGAAGCACAACGCCTTTATGAGGTTACTGTTACTGACAATCCATTTGGCCTTCAGATCAGACGAAAAAGCAGTGGAGCAATAATGTAAGTGAAGAATAAATGGCAGTAAAAGACAATATAATAAAAGATACGCAGTAAAATACTTCCCCCCTTTCTTTCTTAATGAACAGTGGTAACCCCTACTTGTTGACACCTTCAAATTAGCAGCAGATCTCTTTTAGATGAAAGACACATAGAGGTAGTACTATATGGGTGAACAGGTACAGGTTTGTGAACCATTATCTGGAAACTGATAATCCAGAAAGCTCAGAATTCTGAGAAAACCATCTCACATAGACTCCATTTTATTCAAATAATTCAAATTTTTAAGAATGATTTCCTTTTTCTCTGTAATAATAAAGCAGTTACCTTATGGCCACTCATTTATATTGGTGGCAAAACAATCCAATTGGGTTTATTTTATTTTGAAATAAATTTTAGCAGATTTAAGGCACGGTGACTCAAATTATAGAAAGATCCCTTGTATGGAAAATCCCAGGTCCCGAGCATTTTTGATGAAAGGCCCCATACCTATAACAATTTAGTAATGAGTGTTCTACCTCTTGGTTAAAAGTAGTTAAACAAAAATAAGAAAGTGAAGTGCAGATGATTTTATTACATAAACACATTAAGCGGCAATTGTCTGTTAAACAGGGCATGCACAGCAATGGGCATTTGTCTTGGATGACCCACCATGTTCCATCATATTTATCTTTATAAATTGATAACTGTTAAACCTTTTTGTATTAAACTAATATTGTAACATATCAAGCCAAAATGGGATTTGTATGCCATATGCCACACCAAACTGCTTTATTTAAACATATAGAATATGATCTATACAGTATTGAAGAGTATATACATTTTATTTATATACCATTAATACAGAAAAGGACATTATTTACCATGGGGAAAACTTTGGAGAGAAAACCCAAATGCTTTAGTCCCATATGATTTTTCTCAAGGTATTTGATTCATTTTCAAACTTCCAATAAAACAAAAGAGGTCAGAACCTTATACTCTGAAGGATATTTTTAGAGAGGAACAACAAAGAACAATAAAACAAAAACAGTCACATTAGGAACTTAATTTGCAACAGGATACAAGAGAAAACCACAAAGTATCAAATTTAATTTGTTTAAAAGGCTTCTACATCTATAAAAATGAATGCTACAAAGACACCCTTGCCACACAATTAATAACTAATGTTGTCTATATTTTCCATTATTACTTGCTTGTATTATTTTTTACATTTTCCTCTGCTAATAATATCAGGTGCTGTCTTTACAGTGTTTGGCCATAAAAAGATTTTGTTAAGTAAATTAATTAAATTACTACTTTTTGGATAGGTGTGTTATTTTAGGGGGCCATTAGTGAGCCAAAGGGAATTTCTTCAGGCACTTACTCAGAAATTCATTTGTGCTTTGAAAGCAATTGATTCCTCTGTAAAATGTCAGCCTCTCTCTTCTAATCAAATTCAGAACAAAAAGAAATTAGACTTACGTCCAGGGGGATTATTGCTTGTATCATCTGTCCTTTGCGTTAGGGATGTTTGAGACACTTGGATTACAGCTGCTGATGGAAATGTTTAGAGCTGATATACTTTGAAAAATAGGCTTTTTAGCAGAGTCTAAGCAGATGAATTATACACGTGTGCTGAACACTATTTACGTCTGTTGCATAAAATGTCAGATAGAAATTATGGAGGTTGCTTAGCTGCCACTTGCTTGTAAACATAGGATAAGGAAGAAATGAGCTGTGCAACTCATTACATTTAATAAAGGCTATTTGTTATAACAAAAAAAGTATTTTTAACTAGGAAAAGAATTATACCTGACTGTGTAAACCATGATAAATTCTTCTGTATGTACAATGAGTATAGTGGAAAAACCCCTCACCCCTTCCTTTCAACTGTGCTTGGCCTCCGATTTTTGGACATGGTTAGATTTGATTAAGAACTGTGTCAGAACCATTGCAACCAACCATGAAGGTGCACCAGTGCAACCACCAAAATCAATTATTTAGCAATCAGTTTTCATCAATATAGCACAAGTACAAAACAATAGCAACAAAAGTCTGATTGGTTGCTATGGGGTTATTCTGCAATTTTAGACAATAGGAAAGCATTTGCTTCTCTCCTAATCATAGCTAATGTAGGCCCTCCCTTTTGCACTTGAAACATTATATATATCTATATATATATCTATATATATATCTATATATATATGTTTTTGGTTTGTCCCTGAGGAAGAGCACAGTTGGTGCTCGAAACGTTGGATTTTTTTCATTAATAAAAATTTTTTTTTTTGTTTTCTATCTAAGTCCCTGTGTGTGCGTCTCACTGTCTTGCTATATATATATATATATATATATATATACAGTTTATCTATCTTGGGAACATACCACCCCTTTTGGTCTTAGAAATGATATGATAACCCTTGCATGGCTAAGTACCGTAGATTAAAATATTTACATATATACCTAATACAATCATTTTCATTATAATTTACTATTTCTTTACCAGATGGGATTCTCAAGTTCCTGGATTTTACTTCTCAGACATGCTGCTTCGTCTTTCAACCAAACTGCCCTCACCTTATGTTTATGGACTTGGAGAAGTTGAGCATAACACATTTCGGCACAATTTAAATAGGACAGTTATTGGACTGTTTGCTAAAGACCAACCCCCACAAGTAGGCACATAATACTATAAACCTTTATACAGTGCACATTTATAACATTTACTATATGCATAATATCATTTTTATTTTAGGAACACACTAACTCTTATGGTGTCCATCCATTTTACATGGCTATGGAAGATGATGGAAGCGCTACTGGTGTACTTCTGCTAAACAGCAATGCAATGGGTAAAACTGAAGTTCTAATTGTTTTGCAATGAATATAAATCCTTTTACCCAAAAGGTTTCTTTCATGCAAATACTATGTCTATTTTTGCTACATGTACCATATATATTATAAATAGTATAAATATGTAAATACATGTATATATCAATAACATATTCAGATTGCCTTAAAAGTTAAAGTTATCATTACATTTTCTTGAGGAGAAATACAAAATATTTCAACCTGCAGTATCATTTAGTTTTGTAATGCAATCACTGTTTCAGCTTCTTTTCACATTTCTGTCTTCTTGTTCAGTTCATTTGTTGACAAAGATGAAAGAATTCTTTTTGCCAACATTTTTATTAGGCAACATTTAGACAATCTCCAACCAAGCAACGAATTGCTTTGGAGAAAACCTTCTGTTGTTGAGATCAGTGTTGTTGACAAGGCATTGGCATAACAAGGGATAAGTAAATAAATGAAAACTGTACACAAAAACAATCGGTCAGTGGAATCAATTTTACTCTGTTATTTAAATCCTAATTAAAGTGATTTTTAAATGTTAATAGGTACTATTTTTAATAGAGTTAAATAATGTTATCCTCCATTATGCCCCACAAGGGTAACAAAGCCAATACTTATTATATTGCCTAGTGCCAAAATAAATTATCTTGTTTTTGGAAGAGGCTGCTGGATTACTGCATTATATCCATGGGGATTAGAAACTGTGGAAGGCAATTACTTTTCTAGTAACACATTGGTATAGATATGATCACTGTGGATTGATAGCAGCAGCTATATTTAATGTCATGCACTGTCTATAGGTCTTATGAAGACATTACTACTAAAATGTAAAATATTAAAAACTAAATAGCAAACTATCTAGTTTGCCAGTTTGCATTCTGGATGTTAGAAACTAAATAAGCAAATAAATACATTAAAAATTAATAGGGTAGAACTGTAATGTATGGTTATGAAAAAAGGCATAGTTAAGAAACAGAATGAACATGCTTATTGGTTCCATGTTTTCTAGATTTAACACTCCAGCCAACTCCAGCACTAACATATCAAACCATTGGAGGAATCTTGGACTTCTATATGGTATTGGGTCCAACACCTGAGCTAGTTGTGCAACAATACACCGCAGTAAGATGATATCAAATGACAACTTTTTTTTTTGCCATTTTTTGACTGTGTTTCTCTGACTTTCTTTTCTTTTTGACTTTTCAGCTTATTGGACGTCCAGTTATGCCAGCTTATTGGGCTCTTGGATTTCAGCTCTGCCGCTATGGTTATCAGAACGATGCAGAAATTTCTGACCTGTATAATGAAATGAAGAGAGCTCAAATTCCCTATGTAAGTTTAAGTTTTGAAAGAAATAATAATGACACAGTTTAGGAATAATAAAATGAAAATGTAAGAACTAAAGAAAAGGTCCTCAAAGTAGATTATGCTGAAAGAGCTGGTATTTGGCAGATATAAAAAGCAGAGCATTGCCCACAACCAGCTCCATTATATAATTCCGCTAGTTGCCTGACATTTATTAGATTTTTTATTTTTATAATTTAGAAAATGGCTTACATGTGGGGCTGATTTATAATTACTTTAGGGGAAAAAAAAATTCACCAACTGCGAAACATGGAAATTCGCCGCAAATCTATACCTGGCAAATTATTTTGCCTATCACTAATCATAAATCAGGCTCCCAGTGTGTTGCTCATTTAAATAAAATTCTGTGTACAGTATTTCTTCACAGTTAATAATGTAATTCTTATTTTTGCCATTTTAAGACCATTCTGATGACAGATGCCATTGTAAACAATCAATCAAATTACACCCTCACATAAATTTGGGAATTTGTACAGTGTAAAAAGTATCAATTTCCAACTACGTAAACCAAATATGGATTCATTCTTTAAACCAGGGATCCCAAACCTTTCTTACTCATGAGCCACAGTCAAATGTAAAAAGACTTAGAGAACAACACAAGCACCATAAAAGTTCATGGAGGAGCCAAATAAGGGCTGTGATTGGCTATTAGGTACCTCTATGCACACTATCAGCTTACAGGAGGCTTTATTTAGAAGTAATTCTTGTTTTTATTCAACCAAAACTTGCCCCCAAGTCAGGTGAGAGCAACATCCAAGGGGTTGATGAGCAACATATTGCCCCCTAGCCACTGGTTGGGGATCACTGCTTTAAAACAAAGAACACATTTTAGTATTTCTACCAAAATAATGTTTTATTTATTTAATATTTATTTCAACTTATTTGAACTTGTAAAAATGCTCGTTACCCAATCAAAAGCAGTGACAAACCATATTGGTAGTAGAAGAAGTAGTTTCCATCTTTTTCACAGTGAAAAGTATGCAACAATAATATCCTTTCAGGCAACTGGTTTGAAATACACCATTACCTTGTCTGTTTCTTCCTCGTCAAATAAAATAACTGTTATAAGCATGAGAAAATTCAATAATTCTGACTGGCATAAAAAATATGTCATATCACATAATAGAGTGTCATTGACTGAATCGTTTTAGAGAATATTTTGCAATGCATTAAAATTACCATCCCAAACTGGTAAACTGTATTTATATTAAAATAAATACTTCCTAACACTTTAATTTAAAAATAAATTATTTCATTATTTTAACACAAAACAAATACATTTTACACAAGTGTTGCTTTAAAGTCAATAAGTAAATCTGGGCTATTGCAGTTTTTGACATCTTTTTTTTAATTTATAGGGATACGCATAGTAAAAACTATGTGCAGTATTGTGATGTTTTGGTGAAAAACATATTTTTTGCACTTTGTCCCTTGCCTTACATGATCAGCCCTGTGGTGAAGTTACCTTAAACTTTCAAATGGAACCCAAACAGCATTTTGTTGTTTGTAACAATGAATATGTTAAATCTAATTATTTAACTGGATATTTGTAAAGTTCTTGCTAACCTTTCAAATGTGATTGCAGTCATTTTTTTTAAATTAATGTTATTTATTATTGCGATGATACAGCATATACAATATAAACTACTATACAGACTATTTGGTAGCCCATATGTAGTCTGGCAGCCTATACTGTAGGACAGTGCTGTCCAACTGGCGGCCCGCGACCCCCCTCTGTGTGGCCCCCCACCTGTCTGGCTGCTTTGATGGCTTACCTTTGAGTAAGCATTAAATGGTATCAATACTGAGATTAACTGGCCCCCTGCATGGTTCTCACCTCAGATTCAGGCTGTAATCCCTCTGTATTGTTTAAAAATGTAATCCCCTGTGTTTTTCACACCTTTTAATACCTGCATTGTTCACCCCCTGCAGTGTTCACACCTCAGGCTCAGACTGTAATCACTCCCATTGTTCACTTCTTCACACCTCAGGTACTGAAGGCAGAGTATGGCACATACAGCCAGCATAGGGCAGGGAGGGTATTGCACACACAGGAAGGGTAGGGCAGGCAGAGTATGGCACACACAGTCAGGGTAGGGCAGGCAGAGTATGGCACACACAGACAGCATAGGACAGGCAGAGTGCTGCCTGTGTGTGCCATACTCTGCCTGCCCTATGCTGCTTGTGGGAGGTGAACCTGGCAGGGGTTTGTTGTGGGAGTTTGTTAGCAGTTGGAAATAGCCATTAAATGGTCCCAAAGGTGTGTAATTATGTACTGGGGGTTGCTCTGCTATCCACAGGGGAGGAGGAGGCATATGGAATTTAAGGGTATATCTTAATATGACATAATTCTTTCACATATGAATGATGGTTGATATCCCCACAGTAAGGACCAAGCATTTGGGATTTTGCTGTGCTACCACCATTGTGATAAAATAGGTGTGGTTTGAAGTGGGTGTGGTTTCAAAAAGGGGAGTGGTCAAAACTGGCTTCCATTAGCGGCCCTCCACCATGTATGCTAGAGAAATTCCGGCCCTCGGCACCGTAGAAGTTGGACAGCACTGCTGTAGGATGTTCTTTTTCATAGTACAGCTATTTTTTATGCAACCTAAACTTGCCTTCAAGCCAGGAATTCAAAAATAAGCACCTGCTTTGAGACCACTGGAAGCAACATCTAAGGAGCTGGGGAACAACATGTTGCTCACTAGACACTGGTTGGGGACCAATGGCATAAAGTATATTCTTACTTATTTGCCTGTATTTTGATAAGGCATTGTGTTTCCGTGAGTTTTAAATAATGATGAACTCAATTTTTCACCAGGTTGCAAAGTGAAATGTGCTGAGAGACTCCTATTCCCACAAAAAAAAAAAAGTTGAGTGGTATGGGAAAAGTTGCCACAAAAGAACACTGATTGACTTTAATGCATCATCACTAGATATATAGTAAATTAAACATGATTAATTGTGTATATATATATATATATATATATATATTTAAGAACTATATACAAGACCTTTCTCATTTGTTATTTAAAAATGCATTTATGAAAAATGTTGACAAACTTGTTAATGTTGACCCCACTTGCTCTACCTTCCCTTTGATAATTAATTAAGCATGTGAAGTCAAAATCAATACAGCTGATGACCTATGAAACATTATACAGTTATTTGGAAGTACTCAACACAATAGCCAGCATGAGTAAACATCAGTTACAGTTACATTGGCAGTCTAAAAACTCAGTTGTGTCTATAAAGTAATGTCTAATATACCCTTGCCTTTAAATGTCCAGTTTCTATTATAAGCACTTTGATGGACACATGCCTAAAATTCACTAAAATGTCTAAATAATCACATATACCATACCATTGCATGAGGGACTTGCAAATTGCTTATTCATTTTGGTATTGAGTTTTTTAAAGAGGAGGAATGAAAACTTTATCTTTCATGAACAAATGTGGTTTAGTCCTGTTTATTTATACGCATAGCCTCTATCTTGTTTATTACCTTGTTTTTAGTGGCTTTTACTAATGGTACTAGTACTAATAAATCAATAATATTTCAATGTAAATTTCACTATTATTCCTCAGGATGTACAGTATGCTGATATTGACTACATGGAAAGACAGATGGACTTTACACTAGGTGCTAGCTTTAAAGGACTTCCTGCTTTGGTTGATAACATGAGATCAGAAGGAATGAGATTTATCATCCTTTTGGTAAGAGTAAAATTGAATTCAAATGTATGTATGTATGTATGTATGTATGTATAACTTTATTTATAAAGCGCCACAAGGGTATGCAGTGCTGTACAATCATATGTTATTCTTTCATATTTGCAACTGAGGAAAGAAAATATTAATCAAATCCATCATTGTAAATGCACTGAAAACCATACAGAAATCCTAGCTTCATACAAGACAAATTTTAGTACAAAGGAATGATTTCTGCTGTTATATCTTATCATGTTCTTAGGGCAACAATTCTGGGGATCCCTAAACCCATGAAAAGCACAGTAATAACGATCCTTACACAGGACACTGCCAATTACATTGTGGACATTATGTTCTACTTCTTTTCAGAGATAAAGAGAATCTTTTAGTTGGCTTGCATGTCCCTTTATGGATTGTAGATCATCAAAACACCTATTTATCTTTATGCCCCTATAATCTCTACAGAAAAGTTAAAGTAGATTTATTAAGCTCAAAAATGTGAAAACTATATGACAACTTTATATTGAAGCAATGGAAGTTTTATTTTCACAAATAAAGCTAGTTTTCAATTTGAGTCTACTTAGAACATTTGCAGATGAATGAGATATGAAGGTTGGAATGTGATTTCCCCTAATTTTTTTTGTGTTTTCATGTTTTAAGTGATTTTTCGAAAACCATGTTTTTCATAAATATGTGCACATTTGAAATTTTGAAAAATGTGAATTTTGATATGTTTGCCTCTATAATTTTTTTTACATCAAACATTTTTTAAATTAAGGAGTCATGAAGGTTTTTTGGCAGTTTAAATTTTTTACCTATTTCTCAACTTTTCTGACTGCCAGGAACATTTTTAGAAAAATAAGTAATAAAGTAACAACTTTAGCAAAGAAGAAACCAGTCAATGCATGTGTCTTGGTTGTGCCTAACCCCCCCCAGAAAAAAATTGTTGGATGTGGGCAGCTTGCAATAAGCATGCATTCCACGTCACACATAAGTGGGCATGCATCCCAAGCCCAAAATGCACACACAGTGTAAAACCGTAACTAAAACCTCAACCAGCCAGGCCCCTATAGGTTCTACATCCCCTATCGTTGTGCCAATTCAAACAATTTTCTGACCCACTTTGAACTGTGCCATATTCTAAATTGTAGAATTTATGATCCGTTTAAACAAATGTGTTTATTTTATTTTATTTTTTTTTTTAGGATCCGGCTATCGCAGGCAATGAAACAAAACCGTATCCAGCTTTTACCAGAGGTGTAGCAGATGATGTATTTATTAAATGGGATGATGGAAGTGGAATTGTTTGGGGAAAGGTATATATTTTGATGCATATATTTACATTTCCGTGCATTATGCTTCTTAGGTGTCCAGAAATAATTTATCTTGAATTTTGATATAAACATACATATTGTTCACAACTGACAACTGCAAGACATTAATACATGAACTACATGCAGTAAACATTATGCGTGAAACACACTTCTGCATTAAATGTGTTTTAATCACACAGCTAGATAGGGTCTAGCACAAGTAAATATACATTATAGACAGTGGCATAAACAAAATATAGCATTATAGTTTAGTGCACCTCACCATCATAATAAAGCTTGCAGCCCGCCTCAAGTGAACATGCAGCGACTGACTAGGGCCTGAGGGGGGTCACCATGCATGTGTGCACCCTCGAGTGAGCACCACCCCCTAAAGATTTTTTGTGAGGGCACCCGGTGAGTTGTATGCTACAAGAAGTCATACAAAAGGCATGCAAATGTGTGTCTTTAAATCAGTGTGTCTTTAAATCTACTTGTGATCCCGTGATCAATTTAAATGGACAACAATGGGGATGTGTATAGTCTGCTTATGTCAGTTATATGTTTTGTATTGACTAGCTTCTAAGCTAAAACCAGTTCTACAGTAGGCTGACGACTTGAGCACTTGTTAGGCAATTTGCATTATATTTTTCCTTTCTTGCACAACCTTGGGGTAACTAAAATATCATTATTAAAGTAAAAGAAAAATTGCCAAAATATAATAAAATAAAATGGATACATGGATAGATAATTGAATATACCTTTTAATATATCTTTATTTTTACCTTAATGTATAAAAAAAATGTAACTATGACACATAACTAACTATATTTCTGCTAAATGAATCAAATGTTGCATAGTATTTAAGTTTATGAGCATTGTCATGCCAAATTTCAAGTGGCATATCCTAACCTAAAGCGTCTTTCCAACATTTATATTATTTTGTAGGTATGGCCAGACCTGCCAGATGTATTTGTTGATGAATCACTGGACTTTGAAACCCAAGTAAAGGTAAGTTAGTAAACTTTCAGGTTTACTTGTCTGCTAATTTTTGTTTGCGATTTAGTTATGTAACAAAAGTTTGTTAGTTACACAAGCTATAAAATATTGGAAATTACATTTTGAACACATAGTAAAGGCTAAGCAGCAAAGCAATAATATTACTTACTGAACTCCTGGTTTTATTCCTACAGCTTTACAGAGCTTATGCTGCATTTCCAGACTTTTTCCTTGATCGGACAGCTAAATGGTGGCATCAAGAAATTAAAGAATACCGTGAAAATCATATAAGATTTGATGGGCTCTGGATAGTAAGTTCATTTTCTAATTAAAACGAAAAAATCGCAACTTTTTGCGCAAGTTTTAACGCTACGAAAAAATCGCAACTTTCGGAATGGCTACGAAAAACTTGCGTTTTTCCGCAAAAATCGTATTGGTAACGAAAAAGTCGCGATAATTTCCCGAAAAAATCGCAAAATACCAATCATTACGAAAAAAACGCAATCGGACGCATTCGGCCCGTTCGTGAGTAAGTAAATGGGCCTCTAAGTAATCACCAAAACATTTCATACTTTTTTTTAATCAAGACCATATTCCCCAAGGATACCAACCCAGCTACTCACATTTGCCCTGATTTTTATTTAATTTTGCTTACTTAAGCATACATTATTTCCATTTATAAGATATATGCTCATTTATATTATAAATTCAGTGTGCTTTTTGCTTACATATGCATGCACAATGTAATAATCTAGTATTCTGTTCAGAATCCTATTTCCACCATCTCATGTTAAAACAATATTGTTCTATAGGTTTCCATATTAACCATAGTTGTATTTTTGACTCCAGGGCTCTACACTTAAGTATACGACTCTTTATTTTTCTAGTCAAAAAGTTCTTGTATATTCATTGTGTGTGGGATGGGCTTCCTCATTCTTCTATTTTTTTAGTTCTCTAAAACTAGTAATTGAAACCAAATGACTAAAACTATAATTATACAGTGGTAGAAAAAAAGGTGGCAAAACATTTTAGAATTATAACATTCATTCAAGTATGTATTTTATGAATCTTACAGAGACATTTATTTAGCAATATTAACATATTGGTATTTTACCATGTTCAAAATTTAGGATATGAATGAACCAGCAAGTTTTGTCCATGGAACTGTTGACGGCTGCAGAAATAATATTTTGAATTATCCACCGTACATGCCAAGTAAGTATTTTGTAGTTTAGATATATAATCGCCATATAATTAACAGTATTTAATACAACATAAATCGCTGATATAAATCAATATGAGTCATATTATTTGAGACTTTTATGGGAAAAGTTTCCCCTTCCCTGAAGCAAAGAAACTGAAGAAAGGGAAAGTTAGAGGCATGTCACATCCTTATTACTTTGTGTAACATAGGTTGCGCAGGTAGCTGTTACTTTTTAACTTTTGCCTTGGAGCAAGTCATTATTGGATAATGGCAATGCTCATTCTCAAATTATATCTGTCACTGTCTACTCCTGAATTTGGACAAACATGTCAGTCCTGATTCCTGATGCTTTTCAAGGAGAAAGATCAGTTTATGGTCAAGAGTATAGAGTCTAGAATAATATAACAAATAAATGAGAATTGTGAAGTTGGAAGTGTTAAAAGATCTCTGATAAGTTCTCTGGGAATGTTACAGGGACAGGAAAAATCAAACCTCATATGGAATTAGCTGGTCACGGAATCCATTGCCACCAGGCAATTGTTAAAAATATCTGTCAAGCAAGCAAATTACCTAGGAAACCAGTAACATTTAGTTACTTGTGAGCTACAACCTTATTTCTTCTTCTTCCATTCCATAACGTGCAGTAATTTTATTGAGGACTGGTGGGTTTCAGCACAGATAAGTAGACAAGATATATAACTGTAACCTCTAATGAAAGTAGCTTGTTATGGATTATAGTCTAAATTTTCAGACAAAACCAATATCATTTTTATTTAGTTTGTTCCATCTAAGAATTGTTTCACTTTTCAATTAATACGAAAAATATCTAGAAATGTTAACATTACTCTAGTATGAAAAGTAACATTTAAGCATTCATCCATTAAATTTGTTTATAAAAAACAGAGTTGGAGTCAAAAGATCGTGGGTTAAGTCACAAAACTTTGTGCATGGAGAGTCGACAACACCTGCCAAATGGAAAT
Organism: Xenopus tropicalis; assembly: GCF_000004195.4. NCBI lineage: Eukaryota > Metazoa > Chordata > Amphibia > Anura > Pipidae > Xenopus > Xenopus tropicalis. Next base: position 113,793,829 of record NC_030681.2, read on the forward strand.
CCAGTAAGGCACTATGATGTTCATAGTCTTTATGGATGGTCACATTCAAAACCAACCTTTGAGTAAGTCATCTTTTTATTATTATTCAAGATGCCTACCATTAACCATATGTATTAATCATAAATTAGTTTCTGTAAAATGTATTCTTTGCTGTTATTCATTACATTAAATACAGGTTATTTTAATTGAAGGATATGCCCTGTAAACAAGTAATAGTGGTTACTCTTACTGTCCATAGACAATGCTCTAACAATATGAATATTAATTCTATACACATAACTGACTGCATAAGTATTTTCCTTTTTGATTACTTATGTGCAGTTGTCAGCTTTCGTTCTTAACTGATTCTATAGCTACTACCTTTCAAATACAAAAATCTACAAGAGACAGAAAGAGTGGCTAAAAGCCCAGAGCTGGTAATCAGAATGAATGGGTGCATAACCAGACATAGGAATAGTCTAGTATAGTATTAATTAAAGAATAAAGTTTACTTATTGCCTAATCTGAGAGGCAAGGGTACCACTACTACTAAAATACTGTACAATTAGCAGGAAAATACTGAAGATTAAATCATAACCTTTTACATAAAAAATAATGTTTTAGATCTCATGGTATGACCTACCTGCTTGTCTGGCTATTCCATGTAGAATGTTTTACTCATATTATGAGTAAGAGTTTTTAAATCAGTTATTATATCTGCATTTTGCATATGTATTATGCAAATATATACCAACCTTGTATTCCCATAATTACAATCAGGAGTGTTCCAATGTTTTGAATTGTAGTTCCCTTCATAAGAACAAAACTGAATTATTTTAAAGTGTGTATATTTCAGGATAATAATCTTTATGAATATAAATATGTATTTATATGTTTATCTTCACCTTTTACTCCCTTTAGTGCTCTGAGAGATGTAACTGGTGAGAGAGGTATTGTTATCAGTCGTTCTACATATCCAACATCTGGACAGTGGGTTGGACATTGGCTAGGGGATAATACTGCTGCATGGAATCAAATGGATAAATCAGTTATAGGTAAGATCATGCCGTCAAACATATATTTACTTAATTTTAAGGTTTTGACAATTTCGCAAATAACACTTTTGTCACTTAATATGAAGATCGAAACTGTAGAAGATCTATTCTATTCTCTATTAATAAAGCTGGGGTATGAGTAAACCCAAAGGCTCCACAGTTTCCTTGTACTTGGATGATCTTAGGGGTAATAAATAAATAAATAAATACATGTCATTTAAAACATTTTTTCAGAAGGAGCCATAAGTAAGTGTTACATTCCTTATAAGGGCACTTATATTGTAATTAAACTGTAATGATTGCTGAGAGGTTGTACAGCATGGCTATGTTTAGACAGCATATTTTTTTTTTTACATTTGATAACCACTATGTCCTAAAAAGGGTAAAATGTCTGGCAACATTCTTCTTTTGTTTTTGTGATGAATTAAAATTAAGATGTGCTCAGTGGTAATGTAAGAAAAATGTATAAATATAAATAGAATTTATTTTTTTATTATTTTGTTCTTGCAGGGATGATGGATTTTAGTCTTTTTGGGATATCATATGTAAGTGCTCCATTGATCCTCCATTGACCCTACTAAAAAAAAGTAATTTTAAAGAACAATCTCTTATAGTTTGTTTCCTTCTAGACTGGAGCAGATATTTGTGGATTCTTTCAAGATTCAACATATGAATTATGTGCTCGATGGATGCAGTTAGGAGCATTTTACCCCTTTTCAAGAAATCACAATGGTAAAGGATCCAAGGTATGCTTTGTGTTATTTGAATTTGTATATATATATATATATATATATATATATATATATATTATATCCTGGCTTCAGAAATCTCTCTACCCTTCCCTGTCTATGTGTACCTTCAGGTTAGCTGGTACCGTAATCCTTTTTTTAAATATTCGGAAAGGATTTTTTACTGTGAGAGCTGTGAAGTTGTGGAATTCCCTCCCCGAATCAGTCGTGCTGGCTGATACATTATATAGCTTTAAGAAGGGGGTGGATGGCTTCTTAGCAAGTGAGGGAATACAGGGTTATGGGAGATAGCTCTTAGTAGAAGTGAGGGAATACAGGGGTATGGGAGATAGCTCCTAGTACAAGTTGATCCAGGGTCCGATTGCCATCTTGGAGTCAGGAAGGAATTTTTTCCCCTCTGCGGCAAATTAGAGAGGCTTCAGATGGGGTTTTTTGCCTTCCTCTGGATCAACTAGTAGTTAGGCAGGTTACATATAGGTGTTATGGTTGAACGTGATGGATGTATGTCTTTTGTTAACCTAAATTTGTTACTATATTACTATTAGTTAGTTTGCCAAAAAGGGGGGATTTTAACAGAGGCAGATTTACTAAAACTTAAATATTTTTTTTTAAATTAGAATAACTCACTTCCACTTAAGTCTGACATTTGCTTAAAAGTTTGAACTGAAAAAATCTGCACCAGTAAAGTTGCAGAAAATATTTTTAAATGTTACATGAAAACTGCAACTTTTTCAAATTGGCTCACAAAACAAACCCAGCCTAAAAAATCTGAAATCACTAAAGATTCAAAGCAAAAGAAGGATCCTTCAGCTGGCAAATTGTAGGATTTGGGTGTTTTGCTGTTTTGATGCAAAGTAAATCTCTAAAAATTTGAGACTTTTTTTAAACACTAGGGGGCTGATTTACTAAGACACGATTTCGAATCCGAATTGGAAAAATTCTGATTGGAAACGAACATTTTGCGACTTTTTCGTATTTTTTGCGATTTTTTTCGGCGTCTTTACGATTTTTGCGTAAAAAGGCGAGTTTTTCGGCGTCTTTACGATTTTTGCGTAAAAACACGAGTTTTTTGGCGTCTTTACGATTTTTGCGTAAAAACGCGAGTTTTTCGGCGTCTTTACGAAAGTTGCGCAAAGTCGCGATTTTTTCGTAGCGTTAACACTTGCGCGCAAAGTCGCGCCTTTTTCGTAGCGTTAAAACTTAAAAGGCGCGACGTTTCGCGCAAGTTTTAACGCTACGGAAAAATCGCGACTTTGCGCAACTTTTGTAAAGACGCCGAAAAACTCGCGTTTTTACGCAAAAATCGTAAAGACGCCGAAAAACTCGCGTTTTTACGCAAAAATCGTAAAGACGCCGAAAAAAATCGCAAAATTACCGATCATTACGAAAAAAACGCAATCGGACGCATTCGGCCCGTTCGTGGGTTAGTAAATGTGCCCCTAAGAAATCTGAATGGGGGAGGGGGGTGACATCTGACCATTTGTAAATGGCCCCCTCATTGTCAGACATATTCATTTTAGTTAAATTGGTTTCTAAAACATGATAATTCATCATAACTACAACATATTATGCAGCCCATGACAAAGATATTTTAGCCTGACATGCTTTAAAAAAACACATCTGTTTTATTACCCCATGGTCTTTCCACTATTATTTTATGTGTATATAAATTTCACTAGTAAACAATCCTCTTTTTCATAAATGGTCACATATTTCTGCAATTATGTATTTTAATTCCCTTTATGTTTTAGAGGCAAGATCCTGTAAGTTTTGATACAGCATTTGAAGACCTTTCCAGAAAGGTCCTGAATACAAGATATACTCTGTTACCCTACCTGTACACTCTGTTATTTGAAGCTCACACTAAAGGCTCCACAGTTGTTCGACCATTATTACATGAGTAAGTAGCTAGATTCACAATGTACCTATAATAGCCAATATGTGTTAATTATGTTCAAAGCATTTTAAGATATAAAACAAATCCAGTTAATAAGGGAGTGGTTTTCCTCCTTACAGAATGGATATGTTGCTGTGGATATGTGGCATTTTATGCACAGTAAATCTTACCTAGGTCAGGAGATACTATTGTATACTAAAATAGAAAATCTATTGAAAATAAAAATGGCAGCTTTAAAACCAAGATGTAAAGCAGTAATTAGTGGTCTTGGAAACCTTAAACCCATGTATATTCTACTGCTGGTCAATGCATTTGTCAAAGAATTCTGCACAGACATAGTCACAAACAACAGTGCTTACAGGGAGTACTAAGATTTATCAACATTTGAGACTTTAGAGTTTTGAGATTCAAGATTTATTAAGCATAAGAAGCTATGAGAAGCTAGTGTATAAGTTGAATAAAAAAAATATTAGCAGCTAAAAGCTGTCAAGTTTCTGTCAGAAATGTTGCAGACTCATTGAAAATGAAGATTAATATGTAATTTTACCATGTTCAAGATTTTTCTTATAAATGGGCTATTTGTTTTTTTTTTTTTAACTTTTTTTTTTCAAAATTAATTCAAATCTTGATAAATATTCTCTGCTGTGCACTACAAATAACATTATAGAATATTGACACTACAGCAATACACATACATTTGTAGGAAAATATTTCAGATCCATTAATGATTATTGCCACTTGGGAGCTAGATAAATAGGCGTAAAAAAGGAGAAATATTATATAACAAATTATTACACAAAATGAAATATATCTCCATAGCATGAGGTGGAACTGTTAGATACCACCATTTGTTTCTTAGGATGTTTACTTTTACAAAAAGTAAATCATTAATAATAACTCTGGGGCTAATTCAGGAAGCAATATTTATATTATGTGCTAATGTAATGCTTATGTAGATAACTGCATCCATTCACGGTACATACATATTTTATGTTTGTATATCTTTGAATGCTACTTGAATATTTTTTATTAAGCAAAAACATTTGTGCAGATCAATTCAGTTGCTTAAACATAAAATGGCAGGAAACCTCCAATGTAATTCCTTGTGGTGCTCTTAAAACTCAAGCAAGTCAAAAGTAAGCTTTCTTATTTTTATAGTCAACTATCATATTTGCTTTCTTTGCATTTTTAGATTCACTGAAGATAAGCAAACCTGGGATGTGTACAAACAGTTTTTATGGGGGCCAGCACTGATGATAAGCCCTGTCATGAATGAAGTAAGTCTTTCTCTATTTTCAAATGTTTCCAAATAAAATGTTGAGCTAATTTTGTTAAAATACTCCTATGAAGTTGTGGGGCCCCTTGTTCTCATGCCCCAGATAAGGGTTATGGGTCAGTGGTCAATAATTACTTCGGTATATTAACCACTTCCTTGTAAGAAGTGGGTCCAGATAAGGAGGAAGCTTAAGGGATCCATTCTAGAAATGCAAATACTCTTTTACCCTACCAATGACACTGGGAGAGAAATGTTTCCTTGACTGGTCTTACCATCTGCATATGGTAGGGTCCCGCAGAATATTCTACTTTTAGAGGTTACCTCCCAACCAAATGAAGGACCAAAGACATTGTTATTTAAGGGGTCAGAACAAGCCTTAATATTTTTGTTTAGGAAATTGCCTACCCCAAGCATAGTGTTTTAATTATATTAACTAAAAACTGCAGGCTTGAGAAAGGTGACAGACAAGGGACATTTAAAGATACCCGTTTTACTCTCCAATGAGACTTTTGTACCTTTAAGTATACCTCCAGAACTGCTTAATTATCTAGAACTTGGGGTCTTATGGCTCGAGTGGAATTAGCATCTATTGTCTCCACACTTTCAAACATTTGCTCTTTTTGGATGTGTTTTGCCCTCATTTAACCCTTCCACTATATTTGTGAAGTACATTTCCAATAACTGATTATATGATTTATTAAGCTACATTTTTAAATAAAAAGTACATGTATCGGACCCCTTATCCGCAAACTCATTATCCAGAAAGTTCCAAAATATGTAAATTCAATCTTCCATAGACTAAATTGTTAGCAAATAATTCATATTTTTAAAAATTATATATATATATATATATATATATAATTATTATTATTATTATTATATAATAATAAAACAGTACCTTGTACTTGATCCCAACTAAGATATAATTAATCCTTATTGGAGCCAAAACAATCCTGTTGGGTTAAATTACTGTTTAAATCATTTTTTTAATAGACTTAAGGTTCCTACCTTAAGAATCACAGAAAGACCCCTTCTCCGGAAAACCCCAGGTCCCAAGCATTCTGGATAATGATCCCATACCTGTACAGTTAACATTGAAATATAGTAGATATTAAATATTGGATAATTGCTGGACTATGGGGCCGATTCACTAATGTACGAATACGAATCACGGAATCCGATCATTTCTGATGATCGAAAATGTCACAAAAATTCTTTTTGTTTGAATACGAAAATTCCGTACTTACGATCTGAAAGTTTCCGAAATGTTCGTATCCCATTGATTGTAAATGCATGATGTGGGAAGCTTTCCAAAGGACTCAATGGTACTCTGCAAATCCAACCTGGCCAAAAGATAGTCACGATACTGAAGCTCGAATGAATTCCAAAACTTTCGTACTCATTGTGACAAATACGATTTTGTTGTGCAAATTGTCGCAATGTATGAAAAAGTCATGGAAATTAACAAAAATTTTGCAGAAAATACTCAGTTCTAAAAGTTAGAAAAAATACAAATGTTTTCTATTCATAACCAATTGTACATTGATAAATAGGCCCCTATATGTTTTTTTCTCAAATAAACATGCATAATAATACAATAGTCCCACAGTGTCTCAATAAGTAAATGACACAAATCGTCACACTGCAAATGAATCAGTTTTTATGTATTATACTTTCAGTTTTCAAATATGCTTTTGTTTATTTTAGGGCGCAAGATCTGTGAATGTGTATGTCCCAAATACAATATGGTATGATTATCATACGGTAAGTTTATTTAAATACATTTTTTTTTCAGATAAATGCTTGTTAAAATGAAGAATAGTATACCTGTAATACCCACCTCCCATAATATGTATTTTTTAATACATCCTACTCTTTCGCACTATTAAAAGGACCAGATTGAAAGTAATCTAGACATAGTCAATTACCATGTTTGGGCCTATTTATAAAGCTGTTGACAATGTAAAATGCAGTGTAAAATAAATGGCCAACTTATTCCTTATTCCTACAGTCACAAACCCTGCAATCATCCATTAAAACAACTGGATGTAGAATTTACAAACATTGCTACATATTAAATCAGACATGTTATAAAACATTCAAGTAAATGCTATCTAAAGTCTGTGCAAAAAAGCAAAAAAAAAAATAACACATAGATTGTAAGCTCTATTGATCAGGGCTTTTTGTAATTCAATTATCAGTCATATTTTTGGCTGTAATATGTATATTCAAATGATATACATGTTGTTCAGCTCTGAGGAATAATAATAATGATAATTAAAATAATAATAAAAAAGACATTAAATAGCACTTTTCAAGCAGCAGCTGCTTTTACACTGAAAATATGCACAGAGCTACAATCGTCTTAAATTACAGCTTCATTATCATTATGCTAAAGTTTTAATTCATGTAGCCATATGTTTCTATTTGAGCACCATTTTTAAAAACAATGTTATAAATAGACCCCTTTATGTATTTCATTTTACACCAGTAAAACAAAGATGGCTCAGGGGGTATACTTATATAAAACAGCAATTATGGGCAGGGACTGTACAGTAGGCCCCTTTTCTTACTCTTGAATATACTGTAGATTGGGCGTGCTTTTTGTTTCAAAATAAAATGCCCTCCAAATTACAATGGGCACTCCAAACAACCACATAAACAACTAAATTTCTGTGTTTGGATCCTGAATAGTAATACATCTTAATACCGTATTTGAAGATAAGTGCACTGGGACATTTGGGTTTTTCACTGGACAGTGTTTCAGATAATACATAGAATATGTTCTAAAAAGGAAATTGAAGAAAGGGTAAGAAGGGGTTGATTCATGACAATGGGAAAGTGCACATGCTTATAGAAGCAAGCATTGAAATATATATTCAAAAAGGTTATTTGTGTTTCAGGGAATCAATATTAATATAAAAGGCCAGTGGGCAGAGCTACAAGCACCACTCGATCATATAAACCTTCATGTTCGAGGTGGCTACATATTACCATTGCAAGCTCCAGCTAACAATACTCATTTTAGGTGAGTAAATTAATTGTTTTCCAGTTGTTGCCATCTGTTATGTTAAAAAGCAAGTACTTGGAATATATATATATATATATATATAACGGAGTTGCATGATGTTCCTGAAATATGTTAAGGTGTAATGTGATATAATCTGTAGAAAGCTGTGCAATAAAAGTACAAAGGAATGTGCCTTATTAAGAGCATTATCGACTTATAAGAAACAGCAAATTTATGACTATTTTAATACATCCATTGTTTAAGATAAATAACTTTTTGTAAAAAAAAAAGCAGAAAAGAGGTACTCACAAGGTAGATTGTGGTAATAAAATATCTTGATTTGGTGACCAATAGATCATAAAGCGCCTGAATGTTCACAATCAGCTACAGTGCAGTGTATACCTGATGCAGTGGATCACAAATAGTAGGTGCTATCCCCCAAATGTTATTAAAGGCACTATGTTTACCCAGGTGCAGTAACCCATAGCAACCAAAAAGACATTAGCTTTTAAACATGTGACCAGTGAATGCTACCTGTTGATTGGTTGCTTTGACTTACTGCTCCTGGGCAAACTTACCAAACTGGGAGATTAGAGCTCATCATGGGAAAATTCAACTTTTTATTCATTCCTATGGGATTTTTAGAAGTGCATAAATCGATGGAATCGGTGAAAGTTAGAACTCGTCATTTGATAAATATGCTTCTAAAAATCCCATAGGAATGAATAGATTGTGGGTGAGTTTGTATTTATTATGCTCTAAACTCACATTTTGATAAATCTGCCCATTACTGTCTTTAGATACATAACTCTCAATATTGCTAAAGTCTCAGAATCACTGAGATAAAGAAACAGGTAATTCTGGCCTCTGTACTTCCAATGGATGTTTGATAGGAAGACATACAGTAAACAACACAGTAATCTTACACAAGTGCTACTGAGTAAACCAAAATATTTTATTTTTGTATGATTGACTAAATAAAGAGAGAATTAATATTCAGTCTTTATTTATTACACCTATAAAAGTTTACATATATGACCTTTGTATAACTTGCAGCCGAAAAAATCCAATGAAACTACTTGTGGCTTTAGATCAAAATGAAATGGCCAATGGACAACTTTTCTGGGATGATGGAACAAGTATTAGTAAGTACCGAGAAGTTTTGAAATTAAGATATGTTATAGGCTACACCTATAAAGCTGCCTCAAAATGCGTCAGCATGTTTTAACCACTGAAATAATATTGGATTTTACTGGCAAGCAGAGTGCTCGCTGTTTCTTGTCTTCACCCAAAGAGCTAAACAAAGAGAAACATACAAGAAAAACATAAAGATACACAGAGTAAAGCATATGTCTTAAGAATTTAATGGAATCCCAGAAACTATAATTCACTTGCCCCCTCAGGGAAAGAGGAAAATGGATTCCCCAAATCGCAAGGGAGTAGGAATTAGTAGCTTTCTTGGTCGAAGTATGGAGAAGAGATGGAGATCAATTCCCTCTAGAATATTATCTTCATCATTGTCTCCTACATTTTAAAAAGTGACTGTCTATATGAAAAGCCAGTTGACATCAATATTTCATCTGTATACATCCCGTGCATTCATAATTCATTTCTTGGATTATGCATTGGTTATTGCTCTTGATATTTAGCCTTTAACATTTCCACAACTATCGTAAATGCACTTAATAATAATACCTACAAAAATGCTGCTGCTTTGTATTGGAATTGTTTGGAAACATTTACTGACACGTTTCCTCAAACAGTATTTAAATGGTACTATAAGCAATTTCTGCTATCAATCCAGAAAGTTCAGTGCCACTTCTGTATTCAGAAGGAGAAAAAATGTTGAGGCTGAGATTGCTAAATTCTCAGAATGATATTAAATTTGGTTTGCAATTGTTCGATCCACTATGGTAAAATCAGGCTTTGCAGAAGTGAATAGAAAAGTAAAAATAAAAGCATCAGTAATAGTGATCCAATTTCTAATTAGATCTACAGGACACTGGAGAGATTTATGGTTGGGTCACCATAATGCATGCTTAAGGGAGGGCTTTTTTTGCACTAAAGATAAGGAAACATATTAAGTGCATGTCAGTCTAAAGGTGGCCATACACGTGGCGATCCGACGATGTTTCGTGCGACCATCGGTCGCACGAAACATCGTAAGATCCGCCACACACCATTCAGGACTGAATCGGCAGGTAAGGAGGTAGAAACAATAGGATTTCTACCTCCTTCTGCTGATTCAGCTCTGAAGGGAGAATTTTGGTCAGGCGCCTTCTATGGCGCCCGATCAAAATTTTCAAACTTGTCCGATCGGCGAGTCGTCCGATATCGGCAGCTTCCTGCGATATCGGTCGACTCGCCGACATGCCATACACGCACCGATTATCGTACGAAACGAGGTTTCGTACGATAATATCGGTGCGTGTATGGCCACCTTAAGGGGCACAACTTTACAATTTGAAGTTGATAAAACACTAACATAGAACTATTACAAGATAAATTGTGTGATAATGTAATCTCCTCACATGCACACAAATGCCATTATGTTTGCACAATCATTTCATTGTAGATAAAAGATTTACAAAAAAAAGCCAAGTAACAGTTCTTATGAAATCATTACAAATGTAAAATCAAACAACTGTGAATAGATAAATAGTTAAATATTGTATTCTCTCTTTTTTAAGCCTCAATTGAAAGAGGGGTGTACATCATGTATGAATTTTCTGCTGGTCCAGTAAGTATTTCGAACAAAGGAAATGCAGTCTTAACAATGTTCGAGTTATTCAATATATATAAAGAATGTTTGAGAAATGGCTGGAAAGTCGGTGGAACCATAAAAAGTAGCATAACTAACCCAAGCACTTTATTCAAGTATCTATAAAATTCATGAAGACCAAAAACAACTTTAAGTTTAATAAGAATGAATTACGAATAAACACATACAACAAAGATTATAAACACATTTACATTTCCTACCTTGACTGTACTATATAACATATTACATTAGTGCATTCAGAACCACTACAAAATATTATAACTGATGTTGTCTTGAATAATCAAATACAGCGTTTCAGAATTAAGAGTGCCACTAAATATTAAATTAGACATACAATTGAATAAACTTCCAGAGCATGAAAAAGGAGAAGGAAGGGAATAAAGAGGTCTTTTTACCCAAATATCCATAACTCTCTTACTTATTTATCTCTCCTAGAATTTTGTAAACTTGACAACAACTAATGCCAACTACGTCGATCCAGACAATGTGCAGTTTGAAGAAATTCAAATACATGGACTTGCCAAGAACATAATTGACCTTGTGGTGAAAACGAATAACACAATACAACCATCAAATCACCAAGTTGTTTATGATGAAAAGACACAGGTTAATATACATTGTACCATAAAAATGTACTTTCTTTCTCTAAGCTTAGTTGATCACTGTACTGTTAATATTGTTTCATAAATTTGATTTACATGTTTTCTAAAACATGCCATTTATTTACAGATTGCTAAAATAACAGGTCTTCAGCTGATCCTGGGAGAATCGTACTATTTGGAATGGAATACCTATCTTTCTAGATTTGATTGCTATCCTGAAGACAATCCTACAAAAGAAGCATGTGAGAATCGTGGCTGCATATGGGATGTATGTAAAATAGCTTTTTGATATCTGGCATTCTTTTAGAATTAAACTCCACTTACAGAGAAAACGTTCTTCAAAATTGACTAAACCTGTATTTGTATTGCAAGGGAGGATTGCTAACAAATAATGTAAATATGGTTTTGGAGGGAGGTCTAAGCTACATCTAGGTTAAACTGGTGCTACATGTTGTCTAAAGGAGTTCCTGAATACACCTTCCTGTAGGCAGCATGGGGGGGGGAGGAGCTTTCCTTCCATAGGCACCATACTGCCATAGGATTCTGAGTTATATGTAAAAACAACAGGAGAAAATGTGGGAAATTTTGAATAAATAGATAATTTCTTAATATATATTGGAGGGGACAGCATTACTGTATGATTGTGTATTGCAAGACTATAACACTAAGGGGCACATTTACTAATGCACAAACTGGGCGAATGCGTCCGAATGCGTTTTTTTCGTAATGATCGGTATTTTGCGATTTTTTTTGAAAATTGTCACAACTTTTTCGTAGCGTTCCGACTTGCGCGAAAAGACGCAACTTTTTCGCAGCTTTCGTGCCGAGTACGAAAGATTCGGATTCATTCAAGCTTTAGTATGGTGACTTTTCTTGGGCCAGGTTGGAGCTGCAGAGTGCCACTGAGCAAAAAAATTGCAAAAAATACGAAAAAGTCGCAAAATGTTCGTTTTCCAATCGGAATTTTTCCAATTCGGATTCAAATTCGTGTCTTAGTAAATCAGCCCCTAAGGATACATAGAAGTATTTAGAAAGAAGTAATCTACTTGGGTGGGAAGCCAAGGGGCACCAGTGTTAAAGTCTTGTTCAAGTGCCATGATGGGTGCATGAGTGTGTAAAAGATCACACAAATAAGGAATAGGAGTGGTTATAAAGCAATAGTCATCAGTATCCATCATTATGGTGGCCATTTACTAATGGTCAGATATTTTCTTTTTCTTATTTGGATTTTCTAGTACTAAAGGTTGCAGATAAAAAAGTTTTTCAAGACTTTTTCAAGATTTACTGTGCAAAAAAACTGCTAAAAATCAGAAACCGACAACTAAAACTTGTTGAGTCAATGTAGAAGTCAATGGCAGATGTCCCTTCCCTTTCCCTGAAAGATCCTTCTTTGCTTCGAAGCTTTGGAGATTTTTCAGATTTTTAACGCTGGTTTTTCTGAGACAATTTGAAAAACTAGACGTTTCACTGCAACAATTCAAAACAATTCTCAATTTCATGAATTTTCTGTGACTTTTTTCAGTATATGTCAGACATTAGAGGAAATTAGTTTTGTCTAATTTTTAAAAAGAAGTAAATGAGAAAAGTTACTGTTTTCTGTGTTTATTGAACTACACATTAATCAATGCTTAAAGGAGAAGGAAGGCAAAGTCCCTTGGGGGTGCCAAAATGTTAAGCACCCCCAAGTGACTTTAATCGCTTACCTCGTACCCCGGGCTGGTGCCCCTGTTAGGAGAAAACAGCACCAACACGGTGTACCTGTAGCGAGCGCTTCCTCCTTCTTGCTTCCTTTTCTGGCAAATGCCAGTGGTCGGCGCATGCGCAGTAGAGTAAAAAGCCGACTTTTCTGTTAAAGTTCGGCTTTTCACTCTACTGCGCATGCGCGCCGCAGGGAACCAGGAAGGAGGAAGGGTAGGCGATTTAAGTCACTTGGGGGTGCCTAAAATTTTGGCACCCCCAAGTGACTTTGCCTATCTTTCTCCTTTAAGTTAACATTTTACAACATAGATACAAATCTCAAGCATGTAAAAAAATAACACATTTTGTTGGCCATTTTTTCTTTCTTTAAATGTGACTTTACTGCATAAATTTTAATGTTATATCCTGACATCTCAGTACTAAGTATTAATGTGTAAAATTCATATTAAGAGCGCACAATACAATATAAAATTACTTTATTTATAAATAAATGTGTTTCTATTTTGTTCAGGTAGCCAGTATTCCTCAAGTACCAGCTTGTTTCTTCCCCAGCAATTATGGATATACTGTTACCAATGTGCAACACAGTGCACATGGCTTAACGGCAGATCTGCAGAATGCAGTACTGCTTCCTCGTTATAAGGATATCTCTAACCCCATACAAACTCTTCGATTAACAGTTATCTATCATGAAAATAATATGCTTCAGTTCAAGGTAAGATGCTTATACTGTGTATGCATGATAATACCGCATAAATCATAGATGCGCAATTTCACATACAATACAAAGGTTTCAATGTTGGATTTAACTAGTGATGAGTGAATTTTTTTGGCAGACATGGATTTGCGGAAAAATTCTGTATTTTGCCATTGGCAATTTTTTTTTGCAAACTGGCCGCAAAGATTTTCAGTGATAAAAATTTGCAGCGTGAAATAAAAAAAGTAAAAAGGGAAAAGTTGCAGTCGCAGAAAAGTTCTGAGAGCCACGTTTCACAAATATTTCACCGTTTTTCACAGGACAGATTTGCTCAGCATCAAAAGTAACATATTGCAGTGCAATGTTATATGTCTTAACACACAAATCTGTCCTTAAAGATTTCAGGATTTTATTTTGTAACGCCATCAGTTTTTATTTCAGCAGCATATATTCACTAACTTGTCTGTTAAACTATCCTTTGTAAAGGTACATACAATCTATGATTTGCTATCCTTCTTTTATAATTTCATTTTATCAACTTTAAGAGGCTGTTGTGCTACACTGTGCCCTATGATGTTATTATGTTTCAAGTGGCTGCCCACACCTTCACTTATGTCAAGACTTGCTCCTTGGTCTGTAGACCTTACCCTGATAGGTTTTTATTATCAAAGGTTATAAGGTTGTGGTATGACTTAAACAGAATTTTTTTTTCTTTTATGAGGCTGGAACTGTAAACTGAATTGGTATTGGAAAAAGCAAGGAAAAACAAAGAAATAGGGAAAGAATTATAATTTCATCACATGGCCATGATGGCTAGGATCTTTTTGGAGTCTTTGAGTTGTGTTATTAAGCTCTTTATTCTATTAAAGATATCTTTCTGTTCTTTTTTATATTTTTTGTCTCAGTCTGGGATTATGAATCGAAGCAGAACATCATTAAAGTTATTTGATATAAGTAGTTTATCTTGAATCTTCTAGTACATATTTCAGTACACTGGTTTGAAAGAGGTGGTTTGAAAGAGGTGTGAAAGAGGCCATTTATGCCAACCTGGAAAAACCATCCCTGAACAGAAGAGGGGGCCTGAGACACCGCTTGTCACCAACATACAATGGCGCGTTGACATCCTTACCCCGGCAGTTTCACAACAGTTCACACTTCCAGTCATGTACTTTGAAGGATTAACACCTTCATCAATGAGAATCTTGGTACCATTGTGATTGGATCATACATTCTTACACCTGTCAGTTTCAGCTAACACCTAACTGAACAAGTTCAATGGAACCATTGTGATTGGATGTCTGTGACTCTACTACCATCAAGAGTTTAAATACCGGGGAATTCCCTACCAGTCATTTGAACTGAAGAAGCCACTCGGATGAGTGGTGAAACGTTTTCAAGAAAAACTCAGAAAAGTCCAGTTGTTTTAGACTTAATTCTACTAGATACTGTATATCATGACCTGGATGAATGAGAATCTTCATAGACATTTCAGTACACTGTTATGGAATACATCAATGGATTTTTATGCATGTAATTTTATTTGATGTTGATTAGTGATGAGCGAATTTATTCCGCGAGCATGGATTCATAGCGAATTTCCGCATTTCTGCATTTGCAAAACTTTTGCAAAAAATTGCAGTGGGAAAATTCGTCGCACAACAAAAAAAAGTTGCTGTTGCGTTAAAATTGGCATGATTACAGCAAAAAACACACAACAAAAAAACGTGGTCGACAAAAAAGTTGTGCAACAAATGCATTTCGCAGATTTTTCGCTGTTTCGCAAATTTTTTCGGCAAGGCGAAACGGGACAGATTCACTCATCACTAATGTTGATGTTTTGAGTTAATGGTCTGTAGAGCCTTAGTTTTTATTAAGAATTCTTGTAAAAGCATTTTTTTAAAAAATATTTTTGAATCATAGTATTAGAATTTTTGGTTAACAATTTTGTCATTTAAAGACCACTATAGAATTTCTGCTAATCCTGTATATTAATCCTGTTAAGATTATTAATATGAAGATTGTTTTTATATAGATTGATGATCCTAACACAAAGAGATATGAAGTTCCTGTGCCAATTAAAACACCAAGCAGTCCAACAAGCACACAGCAGCAACGGATGTATGATGTTGAAATTGTAAACAACCCCTTTGGAATTAAAATTATTAGGAGAAGCTCTGGCACAGTTATGTAAGTAATAATTCATGTTGCTTAAATGCAATTAATGATTTCTACAGATGTCATTGCTAGTAGCCTTATACAGGCTTGGTTCGTTCTTTCTTTCTTTCTTTCTTTCATACCAAACACGCTTCTTAGGTCAATTAATGTCAATAAACACATGCTTGATAATGTAATAAATAAAATATTTCACTCTTATTTGCTTAACTTCAGCTCCCAGCTGTCTTAGGCAGCCAAAGATACATGGAACATATCATTAATGTAATATAAGGAGTAATAAAAGCCCAAGTAGTGTTTCTCACTCCAGGGGAACTAGAATTCCCAGCATCCAGATGTAGTTCGACTAAATGTCCTTATTTCAGATTCCAATAATCTGCATGAATGCAAACTAGGGATACACTGAATCCAGGCTTTGGTTTGCGATTCGGCCAAGATTCAGCCTTTTTCAGCAGGATCTGAATTCGCCGAATCCATGACGGAAGTTGAAAATTTTTCACCGAGATCTTTGCGTGCAGCACTCTTTAACCCTTCTGTATCCTAATTTGCATATGTAAATTAGGATTCAGATTCAGTTCGGTATTCTGCCGAATCATTTAAGAAGGATTCTATCGAATCTGAAAATAGTGGATTTGGTGTATCCCTAATGCTAACACTACAGGACTTATGTTTGCTGACTCTTTGCCAAAACAATTCTGCTTGCTCTGTCCTGATCTAACAAGTATTTATTATAAATAATATTAGTAAAGACATACCTTTGTGCTATATGTCCTACAGTATATAACATCATTTAAATTGTTCTACTCATAAGGACATAATACTCCTTAGTGACTTCTTATGTCATTATCTTTTAAGCTAGAAAATACATTATGACAGTGATTATTAGTAATTATATTTTGAGCTGTTTCTATTCTAAAACATAATAACTTATTTGGGCTTATCCTTTAATGTTCTACACTACAGATACAGAGCTCAGATTTTAAATTCTTTAACCCAGGTAGTTGCTGCTACATCTTCAGTGATCCCACTGAAAATATTATATTGCAACAGTTTTGATTCTCCTTGGATGCAATATGAAATATACACAGGAGTAATATTTGTAACCACTTCTACATTAATCAAAACAAATGTAAAGCAATATTTTGGTACTTTTAACAGGATATTAAAAAAAATGACTTGCCTATGAGGAGCAAAGATTCCTTGGGCCCCAAATTTTGCAAGCAAACACAATTTCTCACTGTTTTAGCCACATTCAAAGCAAAAGTGATATACACATTGTTATTAACATTGTACCATCAACATAGATTTAAAGTAGGAAAGGAAATATACAGAGCATATATAGTATTTTCATTTTCTAGTTGGAACTCTCAAGCACCTGGATTCACCTTCTCAGATCAGTTTATCCAAATTTCAACAATACTTCCCTCTGGATATATTTATGGTCTTGGAGAAACAGAACACAGAACATATCGTCATGACTTGAATTGGGTTACTTGGGGAATGTTTGCCAAAGATCAACCCCCTGGGGTAAGTTGGCAATGTTCAGAATCCATGCATTATTATGTACCTGCACTAAAAAGTGCAATAATAATATACATATACATATCAGTTTGAGTAAAGATTACATTTTTCTTTTTTTCTTGTCAAATACATTTATTTTGAATGTCATTGTGACCTAATTTTTTTGTTTCCGATTTACTTACTGACTATTTCTTGTTTCAGTATACTATAAACGCATATGGCGTGCATCCCTTTTACTTAGGCCTGGAAAATGATGGCAATGCTCATGGCGTTTTCCTGCATAACAGCAATGCAATGGGTAAAACAAAGCTAGATGCTTTCCAGCAACCATTTAGAAAAGCATTTAACAATTACTGTATCTGTATTCTGCACATCTATTTATGTCAGTTTCTCTATACTTCCCTGATTTCAGTTTTTATTGCTTTTGCTGGTGATGGGCTAAATTATTCCGCAGGCATGGATTTGTGGGAAATTTCCGCATTTCGCCAAGGACAGATTTTTGTTGCGAAAGGGGCATCAAAATTCGCCCGCAGAAAAAAATCAACGTGCAACAAAAAATTGTCGCCTGTGGCAAAAAGAATTATTGCGCACGCCAAAAAATGATGTGCATCAAAAAAAAAAATTGTCATGCACATCATTTTTATCTATCTGTCCAACTATTTGTCTGTCTCTCTGTCTGTCATTTATATTTACAGGTTTATCCATAATTTTAAGAGTATAAGTTAATTAATGTATAATTTTATTTTTTGTATTTCTAGATGTAACCCTGCAGCCAACTCCAGCACTTACTTATCGCACAGTAGGAGGAATTCTGGACTTTTATGTAGTAACGGGTCCAACTCCTGAGATGGTTGTTCAGCAGTATACAGCAGTAAGATTTATACCTCTTACAGTGCCTTCATTTCATAAAGCTTAAGGTTTTTTTATGGGGTTTTTTTGTTGTTGAATTTATTTTTTCATTTAATTTCAGCTTATTGGACGGCCTCTTTTGCCAGCATATTGGTCTCTGGGATTTCAGTTATGCCGTTATGGATACCAAAATGACAAAGACATTGAAGATCTCTATAATGAAATGGTAGCAGCTCAGATTCCCTATGTAAGTCTTATGTGACAATTTTGATTGACATACACTCTTAGCAGCATAATATTTATAAAACTATGTACAAACCTGCATTGATATATACCATGTATATTTAAGATTTATATTGTAAAATCATTGTCGTGTCTGTATATTGACTTTTAAAGCATAGCCATGCAGGTATTACATTTGTGCTATAGAAATTTACAATTTGCAGGGTTTATATCAAATGGGTAGCGCACAATCATTTAACAAACAGTGTTTACAGAATAAAAATAGGACTGTTGAGCCCTGTTCTCAAAGGCTTACATTCTTAATTGCTTGTCTGTTAAATCCTGCTAAGGATTCTAAATCCTGCAATGATAAAATCATCAAGCTTAAAACTGGATCTGTGACAACTGGAATAAAATGCTCTTTTTAAAATAGCTATAATCTTAGTCAATGGAGCTCATCAACTTCTCCTTGATGAGCATTAATGAACCTTTGTCCTTCTGGGTTCAGGCAAATTCCTCAACTTGCTCAAATTTTTCTGCTTTTTCTTGCTGTCAAATGGTTTTTAAAAACAATTTTTTGACAAAATGATGAATCCTGGAAGATCTGAAGTGACAAGCTTTTTATTGGTGTCAAACCACAACTTCTGGGGGGTTACAAGCTTGGGTTTTTAGAAACAATTCTGCAGCAAGCCAAATGTAGTCACATCAGCCTGTATATTCAGGAACTCACATAATGTCTCTGCAATCATTTATTAGAACATGAATATGCTAAGGTTCATAAACCTAGAGTCTCAGACTGAGCCTACTAGGGCCTACTTGAGCACCTAACATTGAGGGCCCATTCTTACAAAAGTTATAGGCAGGTGCTAAATATAAAAGGTGTCACATAAACGTAATGTCTTTGGCTAGAGCCCATTAAAAGATTCACTGACATCCTGGGAGGCCACTCTGACCCTTTAAGCACCCTTCAAGCATTTAAGTCATTATAACATTTAATAAAGAATTCTCCAATGCTATTCTACTGCCTGAGAATATTATACATTATTTTTTGGCATAATATTATATTTAGTTTTGATGATGGTGTTGGCATATATATATATATATATTCTTTATTTTCAATTTGTTACAATTTATACATATATCAGAGATAGATATGAGTGGGTGGAGCAGAAATACAAGATGAGAAAGATGTATATACAAGAAACATTATCCCTTTTTTCCATCCTTCCCATTCTTTATTCAATCAAGCTTAAATATAAAACTAGGTCCAGTATGGATAAAAAATGCAAAATGTTATGAAAAGCATTTTAAGCTGTTTACCAAAGTTTTTATATTTTTTTTTAATAGAAATGTCTGCACTATAACAACTGCAGGTTAATGAATTTGAAAAATGTGCCCCTCTAAGTGCACTACAACATGGCAAATAAAAAAAGTGAATACATCTGGCCTTTTATAGAGCTATAAAAATCATACAGTATTAGGTGTCTGTATATGGTTAATGGAATAATGCATACAGGGAAGGAGAT
Organism: Xenopus tropicalis; assembly: GCF_000004195.4. Taxonomy (NCBI): domain Eukaryota; kingdom Metazoa; phylum Chordata; class Amphibia; order Anura; family Pipidae; genus Xenopus; species Xenopus tropicalis. The sequence continues at coordinate 113,813,864 of NC_030681.2, forward strand.
CCTAACAAGTACAGTGAACCTAACATGTACCAAGACAGAAAATGAATATAATGAACATAGGGAAATGATTGTGTTATAACACAGCACATTTGTTGTAGATTTAAACTTTTAGACTCAGGGTGCAGCATAATGCATAAATTAAACCTGCATTGATTTTATGATTTAATTTGTAACTGTCCTATCCTAAATACAATAATTATTTAAATATTTACAAATAAATGTTTCCTTGTACAGGATGTGCAATATGCCGATATTGACTACATGGAAAGACAAATGGATTTCACTTTAAGCCAGAATTTTTCAGGGCTTCCTTCATTAGTTGACAAAATGAGATCAGATGGAATGAAAATCATCATTATTTTGGTAGGTACAAAGTTTAAAGAGATATTACTATTGCCAGATATTATGTTAAGATTAATCATTTTAAAATAAAGTAGGAACAGGTGAATTTTTCTTTGCTTTTCCTGCATTTTATCACAAAATGCCTGTTTCTTGCCACAGAAAACACAGTATGCAGAATGCCTACAACTGCAGTAGCAGTGGTTAGCAGCTTGTATTATTTACATCATTTAATGCATAATGCCATGCCATTGGAAATGAAAAATAAAAAAAAAAATCATACTTATTTAAAAGCAGTACAAGTGCAGGACAGTTCTTAGTATACAATAAAATAACTGAGTGTTTAGTACCACTGATTGACAGGCAACTTCTAATGCGAAAGACATAGGCAACTGCATAGGCAACAAGCCACCAGGGGTGCCAACAGTGATTCAAACTTCAATCACTGCAGAAATATTACAGAGAAAAATAAGCTATGAAATGGGCCATCAAACATCGAAGTATAAACAATAAAAGCATAACATATCCAAAAAGTATTACAATGTGTCATGTTTCTTTGTTGCTATTGATTGTCCAGCAAAAAAAGGAAAGAGTAGTAAAACAATTGTCAAATGGATGCATTGGAATTAGACAGTTGGGTGGTAAAGTTATTATACAGCATGGTAGGCTATGTGTGGCTTGGTTTCTCAAGTAAGAAAGAAATTAGTTGGCCAGTCCATATAGGTCCCACGGGCCCCAAACAGCTAAAGAGCCCCTTGAGTGTGTTACTTTGAAGAATAGCAATTCCGAACTTGAATGTCCTTTTAGCATTTACCCACTTTGTTATTTCCACTAGGTTAGGTTTATCTGAAGTTTTCCATTTAGATGCTATTACCAAGTGGGTGGATGTGAGTATATGGCAGAGGTATATGGCGTAGCTTTGGCAGAGGTTTTCCCAATGACAGGATGGGAAGATCCAGAGCACTTTTAGCACATAGGGGCATATTTATTATGCTGTGTAAAAATCGGCAAGATCGGCATCACACATCTCCAGGCCAAGCATTAGCTAGAGAATAAGTGTATCTGCACTTGAAACATATACAGAATACATATACAGAAATCTATATTGGTATTGTCACATAGGAGTATATATAATATAACAACACCTGGCGGGAGGGGGAGAGCAGACCAGCCTTGGTGTCTGCCAAGCACGTATCTGTGCACTTGCGGGTGGGAGGGTGGTTGATCATCAGGGGTGGGGCCTGAAGATTTTTTTTGTAGGGGTCACCCATCAAAGGATTGTTAACAGGAGAGCTGATAATATTGTATCCCTATTTGAGAAATTAAGAAGCGTGTTGACATATTTCCAGTAATATTAGTTACCTTTCTCAAAATTTAAGGATCCAGCTATTGCAGTAAATGAAACAAAAGATTACCCACCTTTCAGAAGAGGAATTGAAAAAGATGTTTTCATTAAATGGGCAGATGGAAGGGGAATTGCATTGGGAAAGGTACTTATTTTTATTTAATAATACATTAATGTTTAATCTAAACTCTTCTAAATTATATTTGTATTAATAGAAGCTCTATAGATAATATTTATGGAAAGTGCTTTCATTCTACCGCCCTGATTGCTATTTAATGATTAGGCTGTTGAAAGTCCATATATTGTTTATTGGGAGCATTGGTGTGCCGCGCCCTGACCCAAGCCTCTAGATAAAGTGTGCTTTATCTGTGCCATAATTATAAAAGCAATCGGGCAATGTGTAATCAACATTTTCAATTATACATGGATTACTTGCATCTTTGGTTTATATTTTTTTTTTCATATTTGTGTTAATATTGTGTTAGATAGATAGTGTGTAATCCTAACTTTTTCCTTGATTTGTCTCTTGTCAGGTCTGGCCAGATTTGCCTGGTGTCATAGTTGATCAGTCACTTGATTGGGATACACAAGTTGCAGTAAGTGCAATAACATCTGGGGGCAAAACTCTCTGTGAATGGTGTTTTGTAGAACCACATTTTAACTTTTTTACAAAGATGTAAAAAAAAATTAGAAATGGTAAAATATACAGTGTTAATTAGTGGGGATTATGTTTTGCTTTATTGATCTCTGTATTTTTAGTAAAAAAAAAATTATAAATGATCATTTCAGTGAATGAGAATGGTCTACTTACTCGTACCTCCTACCTTACTTGATCTTACCCAGACTTGCTTCTGCCAGTTGCAACTTTCTGCAACTCCTGGTAGCGCATGTGTTACATGCAGCTCTTTCCTTTCAGGTGGTCCCTCACTGTACTGGTGGAGGAAAGGTTAACCACATTGAATTCACACAAAGAATTGATTGCTCATATATCATGGCAACAGTAGTCCTTAAAGGCCATGAAAGGCAAAGTCACTTGGGGGTGCCAAAATGCTAACATTTTGGCACCCCCAAGTGACTTAGCCTTTCCTTGTCCTTTAAAGCAAAATGATAGCTCTTTATTGACTGATAGATTTACAACAGATAGTACAAATATCATTCACTTTATAAATGCTCCAACACATTCATTGCAATGATGGTACCCTTCCTTAATCTCAGTGTTAGTGTGCACTCACTGTGATGCACTCTGATGCACTTACTGTGATGCAGCACAACATGATGCTAACAGTGGTGTATTACTAATCCTAAGCCTGAGTCGCATAGGGTACTAACACTTCTTGGCCTCTCTTTGGCGCCACTGTCTGCTATACCACCTACCCTGATCCTGTATCTCACTTTCTAGCACTCATTTCACCTACCGAGGCTTACCACTACCCTTTAGCACACAACACCTCCCTCCAGCAAGCGGGAACCAAAGAGCCAGAACGTGTGGTGGCTTCCCTATCTGAAGAATTCTGACACCCCCTGGACAACATCTGAAATGCCAGAGAAATACTTTGAATGGGAAAAAGTACACAACTCCCCCAACCAACTACTTTTATCTGCATCTTAGCTGCCCCCCCCCCCCCCCTTACACATGATATTGTAAGTTTCTAATTTCTGTGCACACTGGTCTCCTGGGTGTAACTGTAGGAAGCAACATAAAATAATGGTTGTGTATCTAAACTTATATATGTATTCTGGGTGTGTATAATACTTTTTAATGCTCAAAACCCTATTTTAAGATTTACAGAGCTCATGCAGCATTTCCAGACTTTTTCAAGAACGAAACATCTGAGTGGTGGCTTCAAGAGATCAAAGATTTTTATCAAAATGTTCTGAAATTTGATGGCATATGGATAGTAAGTTTTAATAGGCTGTTGTCACTATTCAGAAATAAATGTTTCCTTTTCTGAATATATAAATTTGTAATTGCTTTTGCATTAACAATAAATAATTATGTTTCAGGATATGAATGAACCGGCCAGTTTTGTACATGGTTCAGTTGATGGTTGCACTGATGCTCTGTTGAATAAGCCTCCATACATGCCACGTAAGATCTTTGTTACATATGTACTCAAGACTAGTGATGAGCGAATCTGTCCCATTTTGCTTCGCCAGAAAATGTGCAAATCTTTCAAGAGATTTGCAAAAAGCGAAAAGTTTGCGAAATGGTGAAAATGTTGTGCGTCCATAAAAATTGTCCCGTTTGTAGTTTTTTTTTTTTATGCATACAAACATTTTTTGACAAATGCGTAAAAAAAATGATGTGATTATGTGTAATTTTTTTAACTAAGGGGGCCATTTACTGATGGTCGTATTTTTTTTTTAGATTCAGATTTTTTCAGTGCTTAGAAAAAAGTCATAACCTTTTCAGTTTAAATTTGCGCAAAGGCTAATTTGTTCACACAGCGGCATACATTTTCGCAACCTTTATTACATTACCACCTACAAGTGTAACAATTAATTCCATTTAGATTTGGAATCAAGAAATGCGGGTCTAAATCACAAGACTTTGTGCATGGAAACTCAACAAACTCTTCCAGATGGAACTCTTGTTAGACACTATGACGTCCACAGTCTCTATGGATGGTCCCATGCAAAACCAACATATGAGTAAGTAAACTTTCTTTTGTGTAAGTTAACTGAGCTGGCAACATCCCATCAGGCTTGGGGGCTGATTTAGTATTGCTGGAGCCTCCAGGCTCATGCAATCAGTTTCTGAAACCATGCGTATGTTCCTGAACTCACATGTGGTTTCTATATTTCTATATCAGTTTCCATCTGCTTGTTTTTATTCCTCCGAGTGGGTTTTTGAAAAAATCAAAAGCTTGGCCCTTAAACCTACCAAGCTTTTTTTTTTTTTCAAAAACCCACTTGGATACAGAAACCATCTGTGTGTTCAGGAATTTACCTGTGGTTTAAGTAACCAATTGCTGAAGCCTAGACGATCAAACAATAATAAATTCACCCCTTAGAGTAATCTGTTACAATGAAGGGCAGGTTCAGCTGTTTGGTATGTGAGCTACTGGCAAAAGAAAAAAAAAAATTGGCAACTTTATATGTGGTTTGTTGAGGTAAGTTTGTCAGGAGCTACAGTAACTAACATGATTGTACTCTCCATGAGTAGAGAGAAATAATGTTGACATGGGATCCTGAATAAGCAGCTTCTAAGTCTTGTGTTGAACTTAGGACATACCTATTAAACTTGAGCATTGTCGGGTCTAGCCCAGTGCACTGCCCCTCTCCTGTTGTTTTTCCCCCCACTGTCAGTGCGGATGTGCACTGTGTGCAAGGGGAGGGGGAAGTGCAATGCACTAGGGCAATTGTGACACCTGTGACAGAATCAGTAACAAGCGGATTTTGGGGAGACAAGAGCATGGAATAGGGGAGTAGAAGAGGTACATCCCTAGCAGCCCCCCAAGCATTGTGCCCTAGGTATGTGCCTCTTCTGCCTACACCTAGTTCTGGCCCTGATCTTGAATGTGGACAGAAACTGTAACTAAGTAAGGTGCATCACAAGAGAATAATAGTTTCAATGAAATAAAGAAGGGAAGGATTACAACAATAAACCATGATCAATACATTAGTCTCCCAAATTAATGTCGATATAAAATCTTATAAGTACTGTGAGTGAGCAGATCATTTTTGCAACATTTAAATAAACTTAAATATTTTCATCATGTTCATCTGAAAGATTTCCAGTTGGAGCTAATTATTGGCTTAATGTTGAATCAGCAATATGTTATATCTTGTATCTATATATGTGTAAGCATTTATTTTATAGTTATTAACTCAGTATCTTAAATTATAAGAAAACTTGATTATATGCAAATTTTTTGCTTTAAAGTCAGAATTTTGGCAGTTAATTCCAGATTTAATGACAATACATTAGAGATGTTGAATTTGCACTCCAGTAATCAAGTTAGAAAGAGCCCTTTTATAGGCATTCATGACCTGAAAATCCTTGCTAATTTAAATATTGCCATAATGAAAGAAACTTGCAAGGTCACTTGCTAGTTTGATTCAAAATATGTTATATTTGGCAGCCAACCAATGCTTTATAATCAGCCACAATGCAGGAATGATAAAAATTCAGTCTCCAATAACAATAGTTTTAGTTTGCTTCCATATTACTTATACATTTCACATTAAAGAGATATAAAAAAAAGATTTGATTGTATCACCTTGGTTCCTCAGAAGTTATGTGGGAGCAAGGGATTGACTTTCTCTGTAATAAAATCCTTCACTTTGGGTAAATGTTTGAGGCACAGTTAGACCTTTTAGTGAAAGAAGAGCTTATTTACCTAGCTTTTTATCTCTCCTTAAAGATAATCTGCCATGATGGTGATATTCAATTTATATATAATTACATTTATTTCTAAAGATATTAATTTTAAATTTAGCAACTGAATGTATCGTATGCAAGTTTTTAGATATGGGATCCTCCATGACACCTGGAGGTAACTGAACCATTCCTAGTTGCGGCACATTTTTTTTTTGCTAAAAAGTGTTGCACAGTGGGTATCACATTGTTCCATTAATTTTCAATGAGACTTAAAATTGAATGTTTTAATCAACTGAGAAATAAATCGATAAAATAAAGTTGCTTGAGGCAATTCCCATTGACTCCTCTAGAAGATTGGCAGTTTTTACTGCCACATTTTTTTCTGGCAACTTTTCACATTTAGATTTGACTCTTCGACTATTCATAGTTCTAAAGAAATGTGGATTGTTTTTTTTTGAAGTGTAAAAAGAATATCAGCTTGCAATAAATGCTTTTTGTTGACCTCTCTTCTTTAAAAGTGCCCTGACAAGTGTTACCGGGGAAAGAGGCATCGTTGTGAGTCGTTCTACATATCCTTCAGCTGGTCAGTGGGTGGGACATTGGCTTGGGGACAACACTGCTGCATGGAATCAAATTGATAAGTCTGTTATTGGTAAGTAACTTTGAACAAGGGTATGCCAATGCCATTATGCCAATGCAAACTATGAAAGATTTTTTTGTAGGAGCTGATTTACGTACTACACATTTTTCTGCTTTGTGGTGTAAGATTTACCATACCTTTTAATAAATATGCCCTTTTGGTGAATATTCCTACAAAAATTTTTGCTAAATTAATAGTGTAGAGGGTATTTGGACACTTTGAAAGTGTTATTTGGCAAATGCACCTACATTGTTCCAACAAACAATATTTCACAACCTTGTCACCCTTGTTGGTAACTACTTCTGATAGTATGTCTAATTATATCTTCAGGAGGCATTTACTGCATTCACCTTAAGAACCAAACACCACATAAAATATAAGATTAACTGACCACAATTGGTCAGAATACAAATGTTACATACATAAAAGGCATTTGCTATCATCTATAGCCAGTTCATCACTTACGCTCTGTACATATGATCTGTTATAGTGGGCTCCAATCATATACAGTGCTACCATAAAATTAATTTCAAATAAGCAAAAATAAATAATTGGAGCATTTACCACTTAAGTTCTATGAGGGATTTATATATATATATAATATTCCAAGGATTGTGCGCACTCCAATTCCAAATGTTAAACTTTATTCATGGATAATCACATATCTGTTACATCAACGTTTCGGTCCTGGTCTAGGACCTTGTTCACGATGTTATACCCTTAATTTAAAATACATTCAATAAAACTTTATATACAAGATTAATCCCACCCACTGATCTAGGTTGCTACTCCAACGTGAATCCTTTTGGATCAGGAAACTTGATACGCTTTCACCAAAGGGGTTAAATGAATATTGTTCTCTGCATTGTTTTTTGCCAGTTAGGTGACTTTAGGTGACTTGAGGACGTATTATGCAGGGAAGTTTAGTAGTCATTGTGCCTCATACCTGTGCGAATAGAGATTCCCCGCACCCCGTTGATGACATGGCTTATGTCTGGGGAGGGGGGTGGGGCTGGTTGGCTGACACGTGACCAGTGGGTGGGATTAATCTTGTATATAAAGTTTTATTGAATGTATTTTAAATTAAGGGTATAACATCTTGAACAAGGTCCTAGACCAGGACCGAAACGTTGATGTAACAGATATGTGATTATCCATGAATAAAGTTTAACATTTGGAATTGGAGTGCGCACAATCCTTGGAATATTGTATACATGGAACAACCGTTTTGCAGCACCCAGAGAGGCTACGTGAAATATGAGTGATATGGGAGTGCGGACTATTCGTAAATTATATATATATATATATATATATATATATATATATATATATACACACACACATACATCAGCATTGACAATTTTCTGTCAATTCTTTGACACCCAAATGATGACAGCCAGCAGCATTGAATTTACGTTCTGCAGAGGTCAATTGTTAGAATGTTGATATCTATAAATATGGATGAGGACTGTTATTTCCTATACATTATTTATTAAATTACAATTTGATTTAATATTTTCTATAAAAGAGCTATGGTGGCTAGCGCTATAATGAGTATAGTTGGGTGAAAGTGTTTTGTATGTTAATGTGAGTCAGTTTTTGTTACAAATGATAGAGCTAAGCACACTATTTATCATCTCTTGTAGGTATGATGGAATTTAACCTTTTTGGAATACCATATGTAAGTATCTAGAGCTTGTGTGTCAAATTAAACAATTAAAAATGTTGTTTAGGTTGTCACACCAAGATTTTTAATCACATTGCCTTTCAGTGATAAGTAGAAGTGATAATAAAATGTGGGATTTGTAATAGATTATTATATTATTTATAGTCATCTTAAAGTCACCAAATACGTAAATGTCTTTTCTCAGCTAATCCATGTTTTCATTATTGGTCAAAACTTTTTATTTTCTAAATAAATAAATAAAACTTTAACACCAGAATGAATACTTAGTCAACAGATAGTTTATATCAAATAAAGTGAAATATACATGTTGGCAAATATTGTTCTTTTACATCTTTTCCTTGAGCCATCATTTTGTGATGGTCTGTGTGCTCCCTCAGAGATCACATGACCAGAAATAGTTGCAGAACAAATGGTTTTTCACAGATTTTTCACCATTTCACTAATATTCTTGTCATTTCACAAATTTTACTGTGAAGCAGGACAGTATTGTATTGAAAATAGCAATTTTCTATTTTAGATTACCTATGGCACTTGAAAGCATATTTTTTTTTAAAAAGATTTTTTAAATGAAGCAAGGTTTTACATATGAGCTGTTTTATACAATACATTTTTATAGAGCCCTATAGCACATTGGTACTCTCTGTTTTTAAAGAGGTGGGGCACATTTAGATGAAAAAGAAAAGATAAACCATAATACCAATCAAAGATTCATACGTAAAGTGATTTATAATGTGAATACATATTTCAGTATTTTTTCACATGTGCATATAGCTAAAGTGATCTGGTTGTCCATACATTTAGCAATCTTTTTATATTCAACCATACATTTGAGTTTGCAATAGGTTGACTATTTTTTCCTTTGCGTAGTGGTGAACAAGGTCCCTATGTAGCTGCTTCCTTTGAGTTCACAAGTTATTATACTTCTATATGACCTATAATTTAGAACTCTATTGTAAATGCACTTTCATTTATCATTTAATAAATATATCCTAGTGATGCCAAAAGTAACTCTTTCAGTAGCAAGATATGCATATGTATATAAGAAAAATGGGACCACAATATATGATGCTGGGAAGGAAGTTGGATTGCCTGCCATTTGTTAATTCTTGTACCCCCAATGTTGGCTTTGTTATAAGAACTTATAATGTATTTAACTCATACACAAAATGTATTGGTGATCTTAGTTATGGGGTTTTTTTTCTGTATGCACTATAGAAAAGTAGCCCAGCCAAAAAATAAACAATATTTATTTGCTTCTGATATAATGTTTTTCTAGATTGGGGCAGATATTTGTGGATTCTTTCAAGATACTACATATGAATTATGTGCCCGTTGGATGGAACTCGGGGCCTTTTATCCATATGCCAGAAATCACAATGGGAAAGGTTTCATGGTAGGTGGATATTATTTGTAAGGTTGCACTCTATAGTCTCAATATTGTTCCCTATAGCATTGAATTGTCTTTGATGAGATAACTGAACCATTACTAATCTGAATGTTTAACTATTAAATATTAACTTTCTTTTGATCTTATATTCAGGGTTGGGTTAAGAAAAAACCTGTTAATGTAAAGAATACAAAACAATATGTACAATTTTAAAATGCTCACATTCATTGAAATTCTATTATTTGGAAAAATGTTCACTTCAATAATAAAGCTATCTATTTATTTTATACCAGAGACAAGATCCTGTTAGCTTTGATGAAAACTTTAAGACTCTATCCAAAAATGTGCTTAATATCAGATACAAGCTTTTGCCATATCTGTACACTCTAATGTTTGAGGCCCATACTGAAGGATCTACTGTTATTCGACCTTTGTTGCATGAGTAAGTATACTTTTTATGTATTCATTTAACATTCTGATCTCACATTTTCTAAATCTGTCAAGTGAAAGATAAAGTTTTTCTTTATTTCATTATTATGCCTTCAATTCTAAAAATGTACTGAGCAATATAAAATGTGAATAGAGAGTTCTCTCTATTGTGAGGTCTTAGGTTAGATGCTTGCCAGGGCACTGTCTGCAAGGAGTTTGTATGTTGTTTCACCCCACAAGAAAACATAAGTGTTGTCTTTGTATACCTTATGAAGGGTCAATTTTATACCAAAATGATACTGTTTCTTCTGTTAAAGGCACCTGAATATACTCTACATATACCTTTTAATTATTGCCATTGTGTTGCACTAGTACATACCTCTATTCTCTCTATAGTTAACTATGGTACTTTGTATTTGCGCACATGCATTTTGTGCACTTGCACTGACTTTCCAACGTTTGTTTGTATGAACCTTACATTTTGCCTTTATTTTAAAGATTTACTGCAGATAAAACAACCTGGGACATTTATAAACAGTTCTTATGGGGACCAGCATTTATGATCAGCCCAGCACTTGAAATAGTAAGTACCTAATCATTTAATATTAGGGAAACAACCTTGAAATAAAAACAAGGCCTTCACAAGTTAATTATTCATTTAAAAGTGTGTGTGTGTGTGTGAATTTTATCTCCTATTATTTGTATTATTTTCATATTATTATTTTGTTTTTTAAATGTAGTTTCAAAAACTCTTATATTTACATACTATATAGTGGTGTGATGAGTGTCCCAGAATCAATGTCAGTCAGGCACATACTGTTATTTAACTACTTCTGTTTTATTTCAGAATCAGTTAGTAGTAAAGGCATATATACCAAACACCCGCTGGTATAACTATCACACGGTAAGAATCTAGCATGTAATATTATTTCTACTGTATTTAATAAAGGTAATCAATTTCATTTATAAGTGAGTATGTATAAGTCATGTGACAGAAATCACATTACCAAATACCATATTTGGATATAATTACGGAATTACAGAAAAGACCATCTGCCATAGGCTCCATTTTCACCAAATAATTCACATTTTTAAAAATGTTTTTCTTTTTTTCTCTAATAATAACATCCCAACTAACATATAATTAATCCTTATTGGAGCCAAAACAATCCTATTGGGTTTAATTACTGTTTAAATAATTTTATTAGCAGACTTCAGGTAGGGGATCCAAATTACAGAAAACCCCAAGTCCCAAGCATTCTGAATAACAGGTCCCATACCTGTATATATATATATATATATATATATATATATATATAACAAATAAACTGACTATTGCTTTGCAAAATGACTTGCAAATTAGCCTACAAATCACCTAATTCATTTTGATCAATAGGCTGACACACATTGACAATTTGTATGTAATTTCTCAAACAAATCATGAATTGCTTTAAGCACGTGGACATATCAAACAAACCATATCAAACAAACCATATCAAAAAGTGGTTCATAATTCCCCTTTAATACCTTCCCTGCCAGTAACTGCAGCTGATAGGCAACACATGATTCACATTCTTTTTGATGGAATTTGGGAGCAGGCACTTCCTAGCTTTTTTTTCCAGCATCAGAACTTATATATTGCTGGTAGAGAAAAGGTTAAAGCCACTATTAAAGATACTAAAATGAAGTAATACAGGTATATGGATGTCACTGGGAACATCCATGCTCAGTAACCAGACAGATCTTCAGTGGAAATGTTGTGCTTTCTTTTTAGCAGGAAAAACACAAAGTATTTGCAAAGGTGAAATATACAGTTTTACCAGCAGGGGGCCAGTAACCCTGCAAGCACAATCCTGGAGCTCTAGAACTGCCTCTTAGGGTGATGCCACACCAGGCGTAGGGCTGATTTTTTCGGCAAGCGGAAAAACGCTTGCCGAAAATTCAGCCCTACGCCTGCTACTTGTGCCTGCACCCGAATGAATGGGATACGCTCGGGTGAAGGCACATGTAGCCGATATACGCATGAAAACGCGAGAGAATGCAAAGTCTCGCGTTTTCATGCGTATATCGGCTACTTGTGCCTTCACCCGAGCGTATCCCATTCATTCGGGTGCAGGCACAAGTAGCAGGCGTAGGGCTGAATTTTCGGCAAGCGTTTTTCCGCTTGCCGAAAAAATCAGCCCTACGCCTGGTGTGGCATCAGCCTAACAAAGGCTTAACACAAACTCGCAAAAGAAACCAGTCTGCAGCTTTTATAGCCTCCAAACTGCTCTATGCTGCCCCCAGATGGTCAGCATCTACTCTATAAATATTCATTCAGAGAGGCTGCCCACCCCTTTAGGAAGTGGCTTCTCTGAGAGCTCTAGGTAAATGCTTCATGAAACTTTACTTTATACAAGCAATTGCGATGTTCTGTATAGAAACAAAGTTTTATGCACACACTTATGTATACACTTGTGGCAAACATAGCTTTCAATAAGCAGTTGTTTCAGCACCATTAAAAACATACTCCCAGCACAGCTGAGGCACATGCTTCAAAGTAGGCCTCAGTTTGTTAACCAAAGCTAAAACTGTTGCAAAACACTGTTTTAACACATGCATACCACATCCTGGTATATATATATATATATATATATATATATATATATATATATATATATATATATATATATATATATATACAGATTATACACAAAGCTATTTACACAAATTACTGAAATACTGAATTCATGAATTACTTAAATACTGAAATACTAAATTAACATTTAAAGTTAACATGTAAAGACTAACAAGCTAAATTCACTCCATCACAATTGAATATTTGGAATTTTTCCCCAAAGTGTGGAGCAACATGTCACAAGGCAAGAAAACAATGGGAAATGTTTCCCTTAAACATGGATATATCCTAGTTTACTTAACATCAAATTCAAGCTATCATTTTATTATTACAAATAAGCAAGTTAGTAAAAAAATAAAGTACAGGTATAGGACCCATTATCCAGAATGCTCGGGACCAAAGGTATTCCGGATAAGGGGTCTTTCCGTAATTTGGATCTCCATACCTTAAGTCTACTAAAAAATCAATAAAACATTAATTAAACCCAATAGGATTGTTCTGCCCCCAATAAGGATTATTTATACTTTAGTTGGTATCAATTAAAAGGTACTGTTTTATTACTACAGAGAAAAAGGGAATCAGTTTAAAAATTCTGAATTATTTGATTAAAATGGAGTCTATGGAAGACAGGCTTTCCGTAATTCGGAGCTTTCTGGATAACGGGTTTCCGGATAAGGGGTCCGATACCTGTACTAAACAGGAGTCTATAGGAAATGACTGGGCTGCATTTTAAAGCTTACTGGATACTGGATATAGCTTTTATTCAAGCACAGAGCTAGTTCATACAGGATCTATGTTGATTATAGGTTTCATTCATCAGAGGAACTCCAGATACTGTTTGTTACAGTTCGCAACAAAAAATTGGGATCTGTTAGTGCAACATTTATTCAGTGTCTACTCTGCAATAAAACTGATTCAGTATAATATTTTTCCTTTTTATATTTTAGGGCATCCAAATTAATGAAAGAGGAACATGGGTTGATTTAAATACTCCCCTGGAACATATTAATTTACACATAAGAGGAGGATACATCATTCCATGGCAAGAACCAGCTAACAATACTTTTTACAGGTAATGCTAATCTACAATAGAATACATATAAATGTTATAGCAAAAATATGCTCCGCTTATAGCAAATGTTCATTATAAGAAATATTCAGGATTTAACAGACTGGTAAACTGCTTTGGTCCAATTTCCTGAAAGACTATGGGGCTGATTTACTAACCCACGAATCCGACCCGAATTGGAAAAGTTCCGACTTGAAAACGAACATTTTGCGACTTTTTCGTATGTTTTGCGATTTTTTCGGCGTCTTTACGAATTTTTTGTTACCAATACGATTTTTGCGTAAAAACGCGAGTTTTTCGTAACCTTTACGAAAGTTGCGTAAAATCTTGCACTTTTTCCGTAGCGTTAAAACTTACGCGAAAAGTTGTGCCTTTTTCGTAGCGTTAAAACTTAAAAGGTGCGAAGTTTCGCGTAAGTTTTAACGCTACGAAAAAAGCGCAACTTTTTGCGCAAGTTTTAACGCTATGAAAAATCGCAAGATTTTACACAACTTTCGTAATGGCTACGAAAAACTCGCATTTTTACGCAAAAATCGTATTGGTAACGAAAAATTCGTAAAGACGCCGAAAAAATCGAAAAAAATACGAAAAAAATCGCAAAATACCGATCTTTACGAAAAAAACGCAATCGGACTCATTTCGACCCGTTCGTGGGTTAGTAAATGTGCCCCTATATATTCTCCTTAAAGAATATTGGAAACTGTATTGACCAGTGTTACATATAGACATGCAGATGTAATGACTCCAAGGGGCAGATTTATTAATGTTTGCATTTCTATTTTACTGTGATTCATGTAACTCCCAACCACATAACCCCAAGAAATGAGACTGAAAAAAGAAACCCTAGCAATTCAACTGCCCCTAAACACAACTAAAATGCATTGTCTGCAAAACAATACATTTTAGCTATGTAAATGTAAAAATTGGAAAATCAAATTAAAGGTCTATGAACAAACGTTTTCCATCTATGGAAATAAGCAATGCTTTGTTAGTACTAAATTTAGTTAATAGGTAATTTTTTTCATGTAACAAAGGCAAATGTACTTCAATCTAAAACATTTCAGTAATAGGATTTTAGTTGTCTGCATCACAAAAACCTGAGTATGGTCACGTGACCTTGTCTAAATTACTATCACTATTGTTTTAGCCAGTAAAGACAGGGTAAAGATACCATAATATTTATTCTATGAGTAAAATAAGAATGCATAGTATTTTGAATGTTACTGTTGGAAGGGCTATTTTATTGGATGCCAATGCATATCATTTTTGTATTTTTTTTTTTTTTATTTGGCAGTGGTCTGCTAGCCACAGCCAGGTCTGCTTTAGGCAGAGCATTTTCCTTGTATTTCAAAAGGAAGCAAACATTGGGCGCATTTGATATGTGATTTTTTTTTTTCTGTATAACAGGAGTCAAAGTTAGTGATGAGCGAATCTTTCCCGTTTCGCTTCACCGAAAAATTCACGAAACAGCAAAATTCGTTAAACGGCAAAAAATCCATAAAACATGTTTGTCACGTGATTTTTTAGATGCTACCACGCCCTTTTTTAAAACAACCTCACCCATTTTGCCACGGCCGCAACTTTTTTTGACGCACGACTCATTTTTCGGCCTCAAATTTTCTCTGAAGTTTTGCTTACCAATTCACCAATGGCGAAATGCAGAAATTCGCTGCAAATCTGTGCCTGGCAAAAATATTTGTGTGTCAAGGACCATTCACTCTTAAGATAAAGCCTATAAATATTTGGACAGGCATTTTAACAGTTCTGGCCCAACTATGTTGGCATGTTAGAAGAGACCTAATTAGTCACATCAATTCTATCCAAATTAAAAATCTTAATTAGTCTTACTTTATTTCAGTAAACCATACTCATTATTTTTAGGAATAAATAGTAATTTTGCATTGTGCACACACACACACACAATCCCCAAGGCAGGAGTTGTTAATGAATCAGGTCCTTGACTGTTAGCATTCCCTGTATTAGATTGGTGCATTTATTTTTAGTAAATATACTCATTTACATTATTATAAAAAACTAAAAAAAAAAAAGTTAGCAGAATAGCATGACAACATAAACATGGGGTCACTTTGGGCAAACTCATCATCCTCACATTGCTTTTAGAGCTAAGGGCTTTATTCGTTATTAATGATTTCCATATGCTGATAGCAAGATGCATGACAAAAATTACCGCCGGCTTTTTTAACAAGGCTATATTGTTCTGAACCTTTTAGTTTGTCAGTTTGAATTTGGCTTTAAATGAGACATTTGCCCACTTTATATATCTAATTAAGAAAACTTGGTTTGATTAATAGCGCATTTGTTCAAAATATGGACAAGAATATATAATATAAATCTGCATGAGGGACTACAACCCACAATGACAAATTATAGAGATGCACAACTTAATTAACACATTTATGTTATCATTATTTGTTTGCTTTAATCGAGTGTTAACATAAAAAAATGGTTTATATTTGAGATTTTAATAGCTTGTGTTTTTATCTAACATGATTGATTATAAGGACTGGTTTAAATATTTTTATTTCAGTACAGGTTTTTTTTTGTTTTAAAAGGTCAGCTACTTAAAATAATGACATACAAATACTTACTTTTATCAATGTTTTCAAGAGTATTTCTATGTTTGTTGATCTTCAATTCATAAAGTTGCACAGGATTTCATAATGTGTATTTTGTATGCACAATTGGACAATTTCATAGGTGATTTTTATCTCTCATAATTTCAGTCGACAGAAGTTTATGGGGGTAATTGTTGCTCTGGATGACCAAGGCCAAGCAAAGGGGAACCTATTCTGGGATGACGGAAAGAGTATTGGTATGTATGCAGTGCCAGCTAAACATTTTTTTTTTGTTTAGAAATGAATAGCTACAGTATGAAGACTATTTCAGGCCTTTTCAGATAACAATATTACTGTGTAACAATTAGATAATGGGGCCATTTATAAAGTTCACACAGCGCATATTTTATTCACATGTGGTTGTTTGGGCATGTTTTCCCCTAAACATTACATTTTGTACTGCTGTGTCTTTTTGGGGAATTGCTGGGAAATGTGCATTTTGCATAAAAATTTGCAAATGGCTTGCAAATGAGGTTGAGATTTGTATGAGCATGGCCATTGTACGTATTTGTTGTGTGGGAAAATAGCACCAATTTTCACTTTGTGAATATAAAGTTTGTAATTTAATCTATTTAACGAATATTTTTCAGCCACCGGTTCTGGCATAATTTGGATGCAGAGTGTGCGCATAACTATATGCAATTTGCAATTATGCCATATTTGAAAAAAACTCTTAAGGACAATTGCACTGCAAATAAAAATTTGCTATTATGCTTGCACATTAAATGCACCAATCTTGTCCAGCTTTATAAATATAAACCCGGGCTAGGCAAATATATTCACAGTGTAAATAATTCTGTGCTGCACAAACTTTATATATTAACCCCACTGTGTATATATAGTATATATAGTATAATATGATAACTTCACTACACTATACCACTATCCAAGTGTACCCAGTGATATGTGGGGGGGGGCTGTGATTTATAGTATAACTAATAGTAAAAGGGAATATTTAATTCATCCTAAACATGTTTACATTATAAAGCAGGGGAGCATAAGGATGTGTTTGCATAATGCATTCAGACAGAGATAGATAGAGCTCCTCTCCATTAATGTAATATAATTAAGCAATCCATATATCAGTCACCCTGCTTTGGCCAGTCCTACACTTACTTTCCTTTGAGCATTTATTCACAAATGTTCCTAATGTCCTCTAAAATGCAGAGGTTTCATTTAACAGATGAAGAGTGGGGGTATGCTATTATATCGATTGTTGTAATTGCATTAATTCACCATGTAGATATGATATAGATACATAAAGATATTGTAGCCCCTTTTTATGTTTTTTTTGTTGTTTTGGATATTTTTGAGGCAAGAAGTTGCATCAGTAGCAAGATTGAAATGCAGACAATAAAGGGTTCCATTCCTTTTAGTCATTGTTATTTTACTTTTTTTTATATTGCTCTTTAAGAGATTATATTCGTAATGTTCTGCCCCAGAAGAGCTTACAGTCTAAGGTCTTTATTAAATACATTAGGCTCAAATTAATCAGTATCCATTAATCTGTCTGCATGTTTTTGGACTGTGGGAGGAAACCAGAGTAACTGTTGGAAACACAAACACGGGGAGAACATGTAACCCTAGAAGATAGTAACTGGGGCTCATTTACCAACAATGGAAAATTTGCACCAAGAATCCATAGCAACTAATCAGCCAGCTGCATGTAAACAATGAAAGCAAAATCTTGTTTGGTTGCTATGGGTTTCTATGTTCAGTGTTGATAAATACACCACACTAGTTCAGAATCAGACTAAAGACCCAGGCACTTAAAGGCAGCAGTGCTAAGCACTTAGCTACTGTGAAAGTTGGTATGTAGGGGACACAGATTCCAAACCTACAGGATGGGCAGCAGGTAGATTCAGTCATGCATTAATATTACAATTGTAATAATGTTATTGAATAAATGTATTTTTTTTTACTCTGTAATCTTATTTAGAATAATATAACCAAGAATGGACACAAGAAAACATATTTGTATATACATAAATGTAACAGCCTCTAGTTGGTCATCCCAGCATAGACCCCCAAAAAAACAAGATTATTTGCCTTCTTAATTTGCCTCATCCCATCCCTGGTAGGCTTTAATCGTGCTGTTTTTCTATTCTAGATTCAGTAGAAAAGGGTCAATATCTTCTAACAAACTTCACGGCGGATAAGGTATGTTATAGAGATAATTATTTATGAAACATTATTTAAAAATGTTCCTACTTACATTCAAGAGCAGATAATTATATGAGTAATTCTTTCAGCGTAAAGACTTACTGCTTATGCAGGGCAAAACATTAGAAAGTCTTGCAGGGCATGAGGAAAACATTAGGAAGGCATTTACAATATAAGGATGACATTTACAATTTAAAGGGGAGGTACACCTTCAGACAAAAGCCTGTCGGAAAAAAACACAGTTTTATAAATCATCTTTATTATTTAAATTGTTTAGCTTTAAAGCTACAGACCAGGATCAGTGCTGCTAAAACTCTGATTTACTCTGCTCTCAGTAGAGGATTTCCCAGATGTGTTCTTGGCAGGAAGCTAAATGAAAAAAAAGTTCACACTAAACTGGTTATGTGCATGCCTGCCCTCTCCTGCTTTATTTGCTTATCTTTGATGTCATTGGCTGACAAGATTCAGTAAATCGGATCAATGAAATGCAAAAGAAGTGGAAGAGAGGTCATGTGCAGTGTCAATTTCCTGTTTGGGCAGAATTCAAGTTGGTGTCAGAGATCCCTTCCAAAGAGACCAGAGAGCCAGAGTTGAGAAGAGAGTTTTAGCAGCACTGATCCTGCTCTGTAGCTTCAAAACTAAACGTATTAAACAATAAATATGAATTTCGATTACCATTTCCCTGGAAACACGCGTTAGTATTATTTCTTTGCGATAATTACCGCAATGCGATAAAAATAATGCATTGTGATAATGCGCTTTTTACCGAATGTGATATGAGTGATAACTTATGCAAAATTACGTTGATGAATCGGTACTTATTTATCACATGCTTTTTAACGCAAAAAAGTATGTGATAAGCATTAACGACCTTTAGTGAATCGGTCCCATGAAGCATTAAACACATAAAATGTGTCGATAATTACTGTGAAACTTAACGCCTCCCAGGAGTAGCCGTTACTGAACAGAATTGCAGCTGGTGATTGTCTGTGGTGACGAGATGGAGTTTGCAGTCGGATTTTTTCAAGTATGTGATCTTCCTAGAGTGATGCATGCTTGTGTTTTCAGAGAAATGGTAATTTTCAGAACAGTAGTTTTCAGAAAGTAATTGCTATGTGCGCTTATATCACGTGCGGCAAAAAATATCGCACACGGCGGAAATTATTGCGCATGCATTAAAATATCGCTTACAATCACTCATTGCCAGATAAATACCACCAAGAACATCGCTTCTTAACTCAGACAAGTGTCCTTTCGTTTTTTGACCTTTAGTGAATCGGCCCCAAAGTGTCTGTGTTTCGTTAAGATTAGGAGGTACGGGTTGGGTCAAATGGGGAGGGGTGCAGTCTCGACGCTGCACCTGTCAGACAGTTTACAAGTACACAGCTGCTACACTATTATATAGAAGAAATAATCCACAGAGCATTTGCCTTTTATTTTTCCATCCAGTGATCTAAATTCTAACATTACAAATTCTCCTTTTAAGCATTTGGTATTTAGGTGCCAACCTTGACTTATGTTTTTTTCTTTGCAATAGAATGGTACTTATTCATGAGTATGTATTTGAAAATAATTTTTTTTTTTTTCCTCAGAACACAGTAAGGAATCAAATATTGCACAATAATTATGTAACAGCAGCAAATCCTCTTCATCTTGGACATGTTTATATTTGGGGAGCTGGTAAAAACCCAGTAAGAAGTGTTACAGTTACATACGGGGGCACCACAGAAACCATTTCAAGTTTTACTTTCCAAAACGAGGTAGGTGGAATTTTCTTTGTTCTGAAATAATTAGATTGAAATGAATTCATTTATTGGTATTTCTTTGCTAGCATCTTTTATTTGTAAAGTATGTATGTTATATATATTTATAAACCAGGGATATGTTAACATTAGGGCTAGAGTTATGAGGTGGTTTGTGCCACCAATATTGAAAATATGATTAGAGGATTCAAAGATAAAACATTATGCACTGTGACTAATCAAAGCTGAAATTAGTTTGAGAGCAATATTTAGTCCTAAATCAATAAATGGACTTTCTCCAAGCTTAACATGGCACTAGAAACCATTGTATATACAGTATCTATAGTCATTTAAATTTCATGCATACACTTTTAACATGAGGGGTACTATTGCATATAATAGATTTCATTGTTAAGAGCTCAAAAATGAAATTTATATTTCCATTATAATATGTGGTTTATTACCAAAATAAAGTCTAACATGCTACTTCATTTTAGGGTTTTTACTTCATGTTCTTTAAGAGACTTCAGACTACAGTTATTTTATGAACCTATCATTTAATTTGTTCTTTCGGCACATTTTTAAACTAAAACAAAGACATATCTACAATCATCACAATATAATTGTTATAGTCAACAAACTTTAAATCTATATTAACCAATATTTCCTCTATTTCAGGTTTTAGAAATCCATCTTGTTAATAAGAGATATAACCTGGCAGAACAAATTGAAGTTGCATGGCAAATCTAAGACTTCTGATTATTAATTTTGCTAAATCACAATATAGCTGACCCTTTGGAACTATTTTAAAAAAAATTGTATATTAAACACAACATATTAACCTTATTAACCGTAAAAGCATGCACTGTATTTTGGGCCATTACATGTCTCTGAAATGTTAATAAAGAGATCAAAATGTAGATTCTGTGTGCTTTTTAAATACCAGAATTCTAGAATTCTTTAGCAGAACCACTGGTGACCCAGTTCCATTAGATTAGATTATTTTATTTTATCTTAGATTGTCAAGTAACAGATAAAGTTGATGGAAATTGGTATAAAAAAAGGCTGAGTCAATATCTAGGAAAATGTCATAATAGATAATGCAAATAGAACCTTAGTGAGCTTTACCTAAGTGTGAGTTGGAAACCAGGCAAAGGCAGCAATAAGACAGTGTACGGCGTCTTTTACTACAAAAACTATGACAAGTTCAATAAAGACCTTGCTTCAGCCATGGCATATGGCATGCCTTCTGGTTAATCATTTATGGCACATTAATCCTCAAAGATGGCAACCAAGTGAATATGAGTGCACTGTTAAGAAAACATTCAGAAATCACAATAAAGATGGTGAGTAGATGGTACATTTTAAGCCAATAAAGGGCTAAGGGAAATTGTCAGAGTTGAATATACAGCAGGGAAATATTCAGGACAAGTAGAGCAAAAATATACTTTCTAAAACAGAATTTGCATTTTCTTTAAGTGAAATTTTATTGATTGATTTTCTTGGTATTTCTTGTGCACATGGATAATGTTTATTTCATTAATAGGGTTTTATACAGTGTTAAACCCACCATGATGGGATTGTTAGGGCTACCACATGACTCCTAAAATGGCAAAAGACAAAGTATCACTAACCTTGCGGACTCCTCCCCAGGCCCTATACTTTCTGGCAAATTAGGCTGAAGCACTATTTTGCTTGACTAGGGGCATGACCCATTGTTCACTCCTCCCACCAACCATTCTTAATAACAACGTGTGACATCACCTTTTGTTGTATGATATGGCCACAGCTTTATTTGTACAACAGTCATGTATAAATACTTTATTGTTTACAATAGCCAAGTAAAAAATGTTATTAATAAACATAGTACAAACTTGTAATGATTTGTAATAATAATTGACGACAATTGACAACAATTGGTAACAATCGGTAGCCCTTGGTAAAGCCCTCTGCCAGTCTGCCCTTCCAAATGCCAGCAATGCTCACTAGCCGCTTGCCCCTAGCTCAGTGAGTATGCATAGCGTTGTAATAGAAACAATCCACAAGGGACCAAGCCCTGGGAAAATTAACTGAACATATTCAACATCACCATGGGTACCTACCTTAGGGGTTGCCCCAACAGTCCAGTATTGTCCAAACCACATCAACATGCCCGGCAGACTGGCAAGGGACCCGCCAAAGCTGTGACTAATACGCTAACATCGGTAGCCCATCTAACCTCCCTATGTTGAGTCTGATCTAGGTACTTACCTGCCTTGGCCCTAACTCAGAGCGTGCCAAATTTTCCCTGGTCAAAGAAATTAACCAAAGGGGAGGGTGGGTGGGGATTCGCACAGCTGCTGCCCTGTCCTTCTCCCTGCTGTCTTCCCGCGCACTGCTTTGCGCTTCCTTGTGCTCTCCCTTTTTAACCCCTGCTAACCCGTGCCCAGAGCTGCCCAATCGGCGCTCACGTTATCTACCCCGTCATGTGGGCCCTCCTCCTATGCTGTGCCCGGTATCCGGGCCTTTCTATAAGTTGAATTAGCTAAATAAAAATACCCCATGTGTATAAAGGTATTGTTAAGTGGCTAAGTGATAAACGCTGAGCCTTAAAAAATAGTATACTACTCTCCAGCTTGTTGCTGCAACTTGCAGATCTATACCCCACCACCACCATTAGATAAGGTATATATCATTCAAAATGTACACATCATCTGAAAGTGGGTTCAAAAGACTCACTTTAAAGTTGGTGAACAGCTTATTCTTTTAAAGATGCAAATGGTAGGTATTTAAAAGCAATTTGTCCAAAAACACAGTGGGGCTCATTTATCAACACTGGGCAAATTTGCCCATGTACAGTAACCCATAGCAACCAATCAGTGATTTCCCTTTTTCAGCCAGCTGCATGTAGAACAATGAATGCAACAATTTGATTGGTTGCCATAGGTTACTGCCCATGGGCAAATTTGCCTAGTGTTGATAAATGACCCCCAGTGACTCTCATGAATATATACCTAACCAACCAAGGCCAACTAAATTTACTTCCTTAAATAGCAAGACAACTCATATTTCTTTTACAAGCTTTTGCTTCTGGTAAATCAAATAAATAGTATTCTTAAAGAAGTGAAAGCCCTTTTAGCCAATACGCAGAGAATTATCCACCCCAAGATAAAGGATTATTCCCATTACTCCATACAAGTCAACATTATCAGACAATGCCTCAATAATGATATGAAAAACCAGATCAAGCAAATCTTTTTAGATAATGACTTACAAATCCTAGTCTTCTATAGGAAATGTACAAATGTGTCCTCAGGGACCAGTCTTATTGTTCTGTGGACTAAATTGTAAAAGAACAGAAATAGACATTGAAAAATTGATGCAAGAAACAAATATGCTTGAAAAATCCCATAAACACACACTAGCTAAACAGGCACAAGATTGATTAGAAAGTAAGAGACTGTCCCTAAAAGCTTTACTTGACATGAAGACTTATAAATCATACGCTTGCACATATATACTAGACAACACTTCTACGAATATAATAGCAACTGTAATAAATTATTTGTGATTGATTAAAAAAAAAAAAAAAAAAAGCATACATACCTGCTATAAAAGACAAGAATTAAACCTACCATTTGGGACAAAACAAATAGCACAGTTTTTCCAGGATGTCTATCATAATTTCTCAAAAAAAAATCTTCCCCAAACTCAGTCCAAGGTATAGAGAACATTAAAACATATCTCACTGGCAGTTACTCCATGACTGGAGTACTCCCAGCCTGGGACCAATGTAGGCCTTTACTATGAGGTGTAGGTATGACACCATAAATGGACTGAACCGCTACAGACTTTATTGCAGGCTTCTCATGGGTGCTACAGGGGAAGACTGGAGTCAACTGACCAGCAAATTATTTCAGTTACACAAATATCTTGGCATGGAAGACTCTCTCTCTTTGTTCAGCACGATCACCATGTTCTCTCTCTTTCTCTCACTTACACCCAGCGTTCCTCACTGAAGCCCTCAGGATCATTGTACACTTTACAAGCCCAAGCTACTTCTCTTTTACCTCTCTCTGCAAATCTTGTTGGTTCTCTAACCTACACCTGAACATTTGCAATTCCCTTTCCCACAACAGGCAAAAGAAGCCTGCATAATAGTACCAAAACCAAATAGACCACCACTTATGTGCCAAACACTGGGCAGTTTCCTCAATAAACATAGACTTAAAACTATATGCCAAAATGATAGCTAACAGGATTTTAATATTTCTTTCCTCATTCACCAAGCATGATCTAGGTTTTTTACCATCCAGGTAAAGTAAGAATAATACCTTCAGGATTAGGATTTATGCACAAACAAAGGCAAAATGGATAAGGGAGATAATCCATGTAGACTGCTAATAGATGCTGAAAAAGCATTCAATTAAGTGTCTTGGGATTTCCTTAAACACACTCTATTTGGCTTTATACTAGGGGAATAGTGATGAGCAAATTTTTCGCAAGGCATGGATTCACAGCGAATTTCCACATTTTGGCATTGGCGAATTGTTTCGCAAAATTTCTGTGAAAATTTGCACGGAAACATTTGTTGCGTGTAAATTTTTTTGTCACATGTCAAATTGGGTGTGGCTGCATAACAAAGGGCGTGGCCATGTAAAAAAAACAGGCGAAACAAAAAATAGGTGCGGCGACAAAAAAATTTTCACCATTTCGCATTTCTTGCCAACAGATTGGCTCATCACTATAGGGGAAATAAGATTTTAGTGCTATACCAAAATCCAACAGCATGAATTAATGGGGCCCTATCATCAGACATTCATATTTACAGTCATACCAAACAGGGGTGTCCTCTTTATGCACTACTATTTATATTGGTAATGGAAGTCCTACTTTCACATATTAGATCCCACAACATACAAACATCACAGGACTTACTATACTGTATCTTTGCATAAACACAAAGCAAATAGCTGTTTCTGATGACTAGCATTAACTAACCCACACATCTTATTAACTAATTTAATGGATCTACTACAATTTGGGAAAGTTTCAATTTTTAAAGTAAATGTTAGTAAATTAGAAGTCTCAAATATAAGCCTATGCCTAGGTTACAATCTACAATCAAATGTCTAGGTACTCATACATCCTATATTATCTGACATATATAAACCTAAATTTAAGTCCATCTCAACCATATCCTCCAATAGAATCTAGAAAATAAAAATAAAACTTTATTTATGGATTAATTGAAAACAATGTCAAAGGTAACTTTATATAACACCATTTCCAAGAATACAGTCACAACACATAAAGCTTTAGCCTTATGCTGGAGGACAAACTTACAAACTTATAAACTAAACTAAGGATTAAAACACCTAAGAGATGTTTGGTGTTATAATCAAATGCATTATTACATTACCTCCCAAAAACATATGGCAAACAACAGAGAATGTACTTTACATTTGAAAGCTAAACCCAAATAGATTCAAAAATATGGTAAAGTAAATCTGTCCTATTTTGTTTCATCCAAAAAATTGCATTGAAGTCAAGGGGTGTTTTTTCACAGTGACTTTTCCCATACTGCTCAACTTTTTTTTTTTTTTTTTTTGACCATTGGACTATGTGACCTATCTCCCCCACTTTCTTTCTTTCCACTTCCCCTACAAAAGGTATAGACAAGTCTATACATACCATTGGTAAAACAATGACCGCTGATATGTAATGTTGTACTTTTCAACCCCTTTTTCTGTTTTGTACCCTTTCAAAAATACTTGAACGCTAATAGGGCCATTTACTAATGGTCAGAGGTTTTTTTCTGATTCAGATTTTTTTAGCGAAATCATGTAGAAGTCAAAGGCAGATGTATCTTCTCTTCCCTAGATGATCTTTCTTTGATTCAAAACTTCTGGATTTTTTTACACTGGTTGTGATTTTGTGACTTCTCTGCAACTTTTCCTACACATGCTTTCAGACTTTTTGATAAATGTCAGACATTTGTAGAAACGAGTTCATTTGAATAAAAAAAAATAGAGTTTTAGTAAAACTGCCCCTAAATAAAAAAAATGACAAAAAAAGTAGTAATTAGATGAATAAATAAGGATGTTCTAAACAATATTATTTTATTGGATACATTTCAAATACTTCACATTAATATTGGTCTGAACTGCATCTGAAACCTACCGTATTTTTCGGACCATAAGACGGTGCGGACCATAAGACGCACCAGTTTTTAGAGAAGGGAAAAAAAGATTCTGAAACAAATAGTGTCCTAAAATATTTTATGTGCATTAAAACCAGCAGCACCTAACATATTGCCCCCATCTGTACCAGCAGCAGCAATCAAGAATTGCCCCCATTTCCTGTAAAAGCAGCCTACCTGTAAACTCCCAGCCAGCGGTCCTGCTCAGGCCTCAGGATGGTTTTCCCCGCCGCACAGCACAGCTGCACACTGCCGCACCCCAGCGTCTCTGTCCCTCTGGCTGCCATAGTTTGAATGACGCGCATGCGTATGGGCGCGCTAGTGTCTATTATGCATGCGCACAGCGCCGGCCCTGCACAGAGACCACTTCTGGGGGAAAAAAAGTGCGTCTTATGGTCCGAAAAATACGGTAACTTACATATTTTACTTTAAAAAAAGAAAAATGTTGCAAATAGATAAAAATTCTGGTTTGGTATAAGTCTTCATAATGGGGATTTTAGTTACCCTGATATTGGCCAGAGCAACAGTACTGTCAGGACAGTAAATGGGAACAAGTTTATAAACTTGCTGCATGACAACTTTATGTCACAGGTTGTTGATGAGTCAACTAGAAATCATACTATACTGGATCTATTGATCTCTAATGAACCAGAACATATAGCAAATGTGCAGGTAGTGGAACCCCTGGGTAAAAATTACCATAATGTTATCTCATTTAATAAACAGATTTACACTAGGGCAACTCTAAATTTCAGAAAAGCAAAGTTTAGATTCTTAAGGGGATTGCTTCAGAGCATAGATTGGGGCATTATGTTTCTTGATAAAACCACAATATAGAAATGGTTTTCATTTAAAATGATAAATTTTTTTTGTTCTCAATATATTTCCTTAAGAAGTAAATGTAAGAACAGTTAGTCAGTAAATAGGAAAGAAGAGGAAGGCATTTAAAAACCACAAAAAGAGGAATAGATGGTGACAGAGGCTAAGGGGTATATTTCTCATGCTGTGTAAGAAGTGGAGTGAAGCATTACTGGTGATGTTGCCCAGGGCAACCAATCAGCAATTAGATTTGAACAGTTAGAAAATCAAAGCAAAGAATTTGATTGACTGCTATGAGCAACATCACCGGTGATATTTTACTCCGCTTTTTACATAGCATAATAAATATACCCCTAAGACTTTTGGAGCCAACGTAAGTGCACATGGACACCTGGCCTCTCAAAAATAAGTAACCTGAGTTACATAGTATAGGGGGACAGGATCCCCACTAAATAGCCATGCAAGGAACACTCCAGCACATGGGAAAGTATCAAAAGGGGATAACTCCTGTGTTTAATTGGGAGTAGCCAAACAGTGGCCTAATGAAGGGGCCCGCCCCCAAAACATTGTTTTTTTGGCTATATATAATTAAACACGGGGTGTTTATTTCCATTGAATAATGGAAATAATTTGGTTATAAAGGATACAGAAAAGTCAAATGTGCTTAATTAGTTCTTTCCTTCATTGTATACAATAGAGGAGTCAGAGACCTACCTGTTAGGGGTCTAGATAGAGTAGCTCAGTTCAATCAAGTCAGGCTCACTTTCATCTGGTATGGAACCTATGGATTGGAGAAAAGCTGAGTAATTCCTATGTTTAAAAGGGATTACATTCTCAGCCTTGCAATTATAGGACAGTATGTTTGACATCTGTGGTGAGCAAGTTATTAAAGGCTTGTTAAGGGATCACATTCAAAGTGATGTTCTGGACTCTGGAGAATGGCATTATGAGCAGTAATCAGCATGGCTTTATGAAGGGCAGGTCATGGCAGACAAATCTGCTTTTTATGATGAGTTTAGTAAGAGGTTGGACAGTGTGGTCACAGTAGTTGTGATTAGTGATGAGCGAATCTGTCCCATTTCACTTCACCGAAAAAATTCTTGAATTATACTGTGAACACACACAATTATATAAAAAGCAACCAATAACCGACACAAGAGGGCCCTGCCCAAAAGAGCTTACAATCTAAAAATGTGTAATGTTATTTGTACATGGATAGGAAACTACCTAAAGGATCATGTACAGAGGGTGGTTGTACAGAGGAAAGTAAAATTATTTGTTTGATATAAATAAGAGTGAATTTCTTGCCTTCCTCTTAATGTTAAGAATGACATTAAAATTCTGAATGAATTAAAAGCAAAACTTGATAGATCTGTATTATTTGTTTTAAAAGTGTGTAACTTATTTAATAGTCATTATTTTACAATTGTTACTTAAACATACAGTATGTCTGATTATTATTATAACTTGAAAATATTTCTATGAGAAATAAATTGGGAAAACATAAATACATGGTATTTATCTGTAGTTTCATAGGAAGCAAACATAAATCCAGCTTTGTAAGAAATTAAAATCTATGTGCTCTGCTGTACCTGTGCAATAGTATTGTGTTTTTACAATTCCATATAACTCTAAAAACATTTCCTGTTGACTTGATAGTGTCTTTTGGCCAAGCATACTTTAATCTTCGGATTTAGACTTTAGAGCATCAGCGTCTTCGTATTGTAATTGGATTTGAGCCACTGTCTTCTTTTAAAAAGCTTGCCTACAAGCTATGAGTCGGCAGCCAACAACACATGTAAAAATTGGCAAACAGACCAACAAATCAGTTGTCTTGGTGCAAATTGGTTTTAAAGCTTTTGAAGGAAAAAATTACACAATGTGTTACAAGAAAAGCATGCTCTTCTCATTTATTTTTTCCTCTTAAAATATTAACTATAATACATATACCTTAATAATATTATCTTGTATCTGATATCAGAAACATTTTTTATAAGAATATTATTCATGGCACACATTAGCTAATGAAAAAATGTGTGCACTGTCCAATTACCAATGTGTACATGGAAATAAATACTACATATACAGGGCAGCATCTGTATCAGAATTCAATTTCTGTTGTGGTTGCTATTATTTTTTACCTAATTAAATGGCCCTCTTAGCCCTTTATTTTCCATGGTGTGCACAGAAATAACCATGCAAATTGACAATTGAATCAATTATTATAGCAAAAAAAGTAGAATATGTATAGACACAGAAGCTAGAAGGACTGTTGGAGGTTTAACTTGAGTTGCAGACAGGAAAATTCCACCACCTGCTGTCTATACCAAAGTACACATCCACTACCACCTTTTGTTAAAGGTTTTTTTATTATGGCTATTGAGGTTGGGGAAGTCTTTGAGGTACAATGTGCATTTTATAAAAAATTCCCCCCACTCCCCATTCAGCTACTGTTTCATCTCTCCAGACTGGGGCAGAGAACACTGTTTTTTTATGAAGGCAACATTATCTCTCTTGAAAATCTACTTTTTATGTAAGTGAAACCTTTTCAAATAAATAATTCTGCTATTGTTAAAAATAAATAAGAATATAAATAAATAAATGAGTAGATAAATGTGGAAACAATATTTCAATTGAACACAAACATCCTTCTATGAATTCATCTTTTCAATAATTGACTTGGAATATTCTTAGCTGTAAAGAGAAGGTCACACTTATTATTTTGTGTATCAAAGAGATAGTAGCTCAGTAGCTTCAGCAGCTGTAAAAAGGTTGTCCAACAAAGGTGCCCAAAGGAGACTTGAATATAACATGTAAAACCACCAAATGATGGCGAGTGAATATAGAAATCATTTGAATATATATATGCAATGTTTTTTAATTTTTTTTACTGTCTTCTTAAGGTCTTAACAAAATGCCAGGGGTACAGTATGTATGTGGGCTCATTACCTATTGCCCCAGTGCAAGCACAGAGCAGGGCAGTAATCTGTTCCGGTTGACCTTTATTCCTTACCACACACCAATAACACCCTTTGAATACAGCAATATCCAATGCAGGCAGAGCTGTATTCAGAGCAAAACGTATCTCCTTACCATAGGGTCAAATAACTGAGCTTTAGGGCATGGGGTCAACATGAGCCAATAGCACCTATCAGGAGCCTTCAATAAAAAAGTGGGGTTAGGAATGTGACTTGATCTACTTCAAGGTCAGCTAATTAATAAATATGTTTTTAACCATTGTGCCTAAAGCAGTAATATAGGATGCTGGTGATTCAAAACCTGTTGGGATCCCCTCTTTTTTTTTTTTTTAGCTGAATTAACAAATCATGTGACTTTGCAATGTATTTATAAAACTATGTAAAAAAAAACTACAGATCATTATGTAAAATCCAATGTATTTATACAGCTTTGTTTTGTGTTTAGACTGTAACTTGAATGACTTGAATGGACTATGCCTGAGGTTGGCTAAACACACAGCATGATTTATGGATTTCAGGTGGCGTTAAATAAAATACATATATTTATAAATACAGCAGCCAATTCTTTCATAATGGACAATTTTAGAGAAGTAATGTATGGTTCGAAATGTAGCCAGAGCTTTATAAATACTTAATTGAGCCACTTTTTATACCGTTTTTCCAGGATAAATCATTTTACATAGCTTTTTAAAATGGCCACTTTGTAGGACCAATGACACAGCTTTACACATAAAAAAACACATCATACTAAATTGAAAGTGCCTTTAAGAGTTTATAGTTTATTTGTCCATTTTCGAACATAAAAGATCCCTGATTTTTTTCTACTATAGTATTATGTAAACTTAACGGACAATTTTGTCATACAAAACAAATAATAAAAATAAATCCTTCCCTCTGGGTGCTACTGTCATAATTTTGAGTTCAGCAGGCCACTTGTGCACCACAAGTAAGAACACAATTTTCTGGAGCAAGCTCTGCACTCACAACACTTAAAGACATTGTGGGATTTCTCAGCCTCCTGGCATTACACTAAGATATGTCCATCTCTCATTTAGACCCTCACCCTCCCTGCTTCTTGCAGTGGCAGACAGCACCCCTATATATACTGTGGTTATTGAGCTGTAGAGTATGGGTCACTTTACATGATTGCCTCATTTAGCTCAGCAAGGCTAGAGAAGGCTGTTAATTAAGCAGGACTATTTTGACACGTCTCAATGATATAATTCACATCTAAATTGTCCTACTAATGACCACTGGGAATGATTAGTTTGAATTCAATAGGTTATATCTTTCTTGGACTAATTAACTTAATTAACTTAAGCTACTATTTAACCAGTACTCAACCTAACCCAGTTGGTTAATAAATAATTGATTCATAACATTTTTACTCACATGCCAGTTTGTATATATTTACCTATGTTCCCATTGAATAAAAAAAGACATACATTATATATTCTGTGCATAAAAGTTTACTGAAAATGATTGTGAGTAAGTCACCAAGGCCAAAAGAAATATCAGCAGTTTCGTGAATTTTTTGAAAAGGCGAAATAGGTCAGATTCTCTCTACTCTGCTCGCGACAAACAGCATGGTAGGTGACACTCAAAAGCATTAGAGCTTTTTAAACCACCATACCTCATCACTTTCACTAGCCAATCACTCATCTAAAAACTACTTGAATGGCTTCAAGAACAGACTGGTTTGAAGGAGAGCTTGACAGCCTTCTTCTACTATGAAGCTAGAGGACATCTACGTAATGGTATATATTGAAAAATCATTGAAATATTGACCTTGCCGTAAGATAGATTTATTAGCAAAGGGTCTTGATATTGCAAAAGGTTACTGTGCCTTTAATAAAAATAACTAAGGCATATTATTAGTAAATTGGCCATTTCCATATATATATTTGGCACCAAATTTGTTTGGTTAGGTTTAAATGTGTGTGCTGCTTTTCAGTCTGTTGGTTTACCCCTGAGGAAGAGTACTGTTTGTGCTCTTTTGTACTCAATGTGGGCTATACTCTGTCTCTCTCTCTCTTAATATATGTGTATATATATATATATATATGTATATATATATATATATATATACCTTTATAACTTTAATGAAGAAGTAATAGATTATGACATCTATTTAAAAATAACTTTTTATCTACTGTAACACTGTTCATTTTTTAAAGAAAAAAATAATTTGTGTTTTATTGTAATAGTTATGTTATAACTATATTTCATACCTGTTTAGGATAAATACATTAGGTCAAACTGCATTGATTATAGTGAGAATGATTAAGTGATGTTAATAACATTTTACCCAGGCTAGACTCTTTCATAATTTACCACTGTTAGTTACATTCATTAGTGATTTTTTCCAAGATCATTTACAATATTAAGATTCTCCATTGATTCCCTAAAACTTGCAATGCCTCATGTAGGAAAATGATCATGTTATTATACCTAAACATTGTGAATTACCCTGTGTGAGAAAAGTTATTTGTACTTCATTTGAAAATATAGAAACTGACTGAGTAATCAGCATCCTTCAGTGTTGTGTTTAAATGCTGAAAATGTACTTCAGAAAATTTACTTCCACACAACAAACAAAAGATATCATCCCCATTAATCTGAAGAGGAATCTCCATTGAATCTGTTCTGCAGTATAGAACACATTTGGATTAATTTGCACAAATAGAGGAACATAGATGCATCAGCTCTCTCCACAAAGACAGTGTTTGTGCCTTCACGGTAGCAAATAATTACTGGAAAAACAAAGATGCTTGCTGAATAAATGAATATGCCAAGAAATACAAAGCTCAAGCAGCAGATGTTATTTAGTGTTTTGATCTATACTCTTCTAAATAAAAAAGTCTTTGACTATATTATTCAACCTGAAAGAATGATATATTTACCAGGTTTTTGCCGAGTGCATTTGTGAAAATAAATACATTTCACTAAACTTACAAAATAACTTTACAAAGAAACAATGCTCGTACTAAATTATATAAAGAAACCCCAATAATTCTGGTACAAACTCTCTTCCCTAATAGTGCCTGAATGGCAGCAATTGAAATTTCCCCACTAAAAGTCAATGAGTGACATCTGATTGGTGGTTGCTGGTTCTGCCCCCTTTTTCTAAGCTGAAACTCCAGTTACCCAGTGATTAACTCTGCAAAGTTTAGGGACCCTAGGATTAATAGTTAAAGACTGGCAGCAGTTAAGTTTAAACATAAAAGTCAAGAGGTGCATTGTGATTGGTGGCTGGTGGGTGTGCCCACTTTTTCTAACCTTGAGTTGAAGTCACCCAGTGACAAACTGTGCAAAGTTTGGGCACCCTGACATAAATAGTGTGAGAATGACAGCATTTTAAATGCAAGCCAATACAATCCAATGGATGAAACCTGATTGGCTGTTAGTAGCCCATCCCACTTTTCCTATTTTTGAACTGCAGTCCCCAGTGACCAACTTTGATAAGTTTGGGGACTCAGGCGTAAAAATTATGGGACTGACAGCATTTTACATTTCACCACTGAAAGTAAAAAGGTGAAATGTGATTGGCTTTTAACTGCAAATACCCAGTGAATAACTTTGCAAAGTTGAACAATACTGGAAATAATACTTAAATAATGGCATCAGTTTATATATAAACCAATGAAATTTAATGGGTGAAAACTGATTGGCAGTTTTTCTAAACTTTAACCTTAGTCACCCAGTGACCAACTGTGAAAAGTTTGGGGACACTGGCATTAAACATTTGAGAAAGGCAGCACATAACATTTCTCCTACTGAAATCAATTAAAGAAATGTGATTGGATGTTGGTGGCTCTCCCGCTTTTTCTAACCTTGAATACGTAGTCACTCAGTGACAGAAACTTTGGGAGCCCTGGCATAAATAGTGTGAGAAAGGCAGCAGTTTAAATATAAACCAATGAAATTCAATTAAAGGAGAATGCAAGTCAAAATTTAAAAAGCATACTGCCCAATAGTCCTCCTATTGTTTAGTAAAAACGCCACACTTTTGGCTCATCTAATCAAATATTTACTCAGTCACACTTACTTCACATTTTCTAGAACAGGCAGCCATCTCTAAAAAGGTATTCTCCCTTCCTTTC
Source organism: Xenopus tropicalis (assembly GCF_000004195.4). Taxonomy (NCBI): domain Eukaryota; kingdom Metazoa; phylum Chordata; class Amphibia; order Anura; family Pipidae; genus Xenopus; species Xenopus tropicalis. The sequence continues at coordinate 113,848,323 of NC_030681.2, forward strand.
CCTCCTTGCTTTATACTGCACATGTGTTTCATTCCCTCCCCCCCCCCTGCCAGATCCACTTCTGATTGGCTGGTGGGCATGTGTAGCTTAAAACAGGAGACAGGATCAAGTTACACACATGCTCAGAGAATAGGAAGGCTGCCGCTGGCAGCCTACAGGAAGGGGAGAGAGATTTCAGTGATGTCACTGGAGTCTTCACACTGCTGTAGGCTGCCAGCACCATATCTCAGAGAAGCAAGCAGGGATCTGGGAATTTATATATGCAGTAAGTACTTAAAAAGAATGCCTTTAGACTTACTTTTAATTTATATTAACTTTTCATTGTCCTTTAAAGAAATATGATTGGCTGTTGGTGGCTCCCCCCCTTTTTCTAACCTCGAATACGTAGTCACCCAGTGACAGAAACTTTGAGAGCCCTGGCATAAATAGTGTGAGAAAGGCAGCAGTTTAAATATAAACCAATGAAATTCAATTGGTGAAATCTTATTGGCTGTTGGTAACTCTGCCCACTTTTTCTAACCTTTAACCTTAGTCCCCCAGTGACCAACTGTGAAAAGTTTGGGGGCACTGGTATTAAATGTGTGAGAATGGCAGCACTTTGAATTTCCCCATTAAAATCAATGAAACTTGCGCATTATAAATAATAATATACCCACTATTAGGATATTATAAGTCACCATGAAGTTCTATGACCTGTATAATAGCACTCTATGTCCAGCTTCATGCATCATGGAACTCCTCTGTGACAAATAATATCCTAATATTTTACAATAGAAGGTCCAATATTCCCTATACTATTTTATATCATCACGTATTTCTATTTTTCTTTTGCTATTTATTTGGTAAAACAGATTCACGTTTTTCTTAATTTTCTGTCATATCTCCCCTCTGTAGAGCTGCCTTTGGGATATCCAGTTTACAGTATTATCTAAACAACATAAGATGTGGCATATGTAAAGGCACTTTGAATTATGTAATTGAATCTTTATAAAAGCATTATATATCTATTCATAGAGTGTAACAGCAAGTCCTACATCTTCAGAGATTCTAAGAAAAATATGCCAGTGTTAACAGAACACGGTGGTGAAATATAAATACTCCATATACATGATGGCTTAGATAGAAGTCTCAATTTATGGTGTCCTAACCAGGCGGTTAGATTGATAAGTCTATGAAAGCCAGGTTTCCTTCCACTCTTTTTTAGGTCCTTTTAACCATTGTACCCACAAAAAAAACAAAAAATTATTGGTCTTCCACAACTGACAGGAGCATAAAAAATGTTTCAGGAACATTGAGGAATATTTTCAGGTACCACTGTCACCGAGAGGTTGGGAAGACTTTGACGATCTTTATTTTTCAGTTCTTGTTTAGTAACATGTACAAATTTGTAATGGTGCTTTAAAGCTGATCTGTATGTTTTCTTTATATAGTCTGGTGTTTTTTGATAATACATGCACTCACCTTTGCTGATTTTATGATAATCTGAATTATTGGTTTTCTGTGATTTTATGCTCTTTCTTTTTTACGAAATGTATGCAAAGGATTTTTCTTTTTGTCACACATGTTGGGTAGGACCCTCTGCTTGTATCCACTTACTGTATGTGATTTAGTGTTGAGTCCTGTTGGAGGAGTTAAGTCATATCTACGTGTTGCCTCTCAGTTTAGCTTATCAGAGGGTTAGGTCCCATCTGTGTCATAGAAAAAATTGTTTCCATTTTATCCAAGGGTCTTGTGGGGCAGAACAACAAATCAAAAACGCTAAGCACTATATCACCTGGTCTGTGTGACGAGAATATAAAAACAGTATAATTCAGATTTCTGAGCATCTATTGCAGTGTTGGTATGGTCTATCTTAAGCCTGTGTCTGCAAAACCTTGTAATAATATTAAAACAGATCCAATGAGGTGACACCTGCCATACTAAACCTATGGCTTACTTCTGCTACTCCTGGTGATCATTGGCAGTAGTTCCCTATTTTATGTTATATCTTATGCACAGAACACATATGGATTATTTATAAGCAATAGGATTACACAATTGCAGATACTTTAAAAGAGGTAGCTCAGCTTTAAGTTAAGTTTAGTATGTTATAGAATGTTTTTTCTAGCTAACTTCTCAGTTGGTCTTTATTTTGTCTGCCTCTTTCCAGCATTCAATGGGGACCACTGACCATGGCAGCCAAAAACTATTGCTCTTTGAATCTACAATTTTACTGTTATTGGTCACTTTTCTTTCTATTCATGCCCTCACATATTCAATTTCCAGTCTCTCATTCAAGCCACTGCTTGGCTATATCACTGTCACTGTACATAACTATCCACATCATACCCCTCCAAAGATCCTTTGATCTTTAGGATCTTGGCGGAGTAACAGGACACTATGCAAGGAGAAAGATTCCCTGCTACACAATTAAGTCTGGTGAAAGTGTTACTAAAGGATTTACACAGGAGAATAAGCCAAGGATTTGCTGACAGCTGTATTGACAAGTGAGTAGAAATGTTCATATAATACATGCAATCATGTCCACCACAGCAATGTGAACAATAACCACACTTCCATAAAATAACAGACCCCTTGTTTTACCCAACTGGAAAGGTCCACTATGTACAGTAATTATATTGCAAATAGCAAAATAGTCATTTCAATTTCTCAAGAATGCAATCATTGACGGTGTTTACCTAAAGGATGGTAAACTGTATCCTTGCAATTTTTTTGTAAACTGTATGGACTGTGTTTTTATTTCATGTACAGATCTATATAAAAGTTACATTTTACATTTTATACATTACATTTTTTACAAATGTATAATGAGAAGAAATGTCTTTTTGTCAGCTTAACGATTCCTGATCTAACGTGTTTTTTCCCCAAATTTATAGTTGATGCTGAAACAACAAATTTAAAGTCTATTTTAAGATATATAAAAATAAAAAACCTGGGAAAGTGTCATGCTTTTTCCTGAAACTATCCTATCACAAATGGCATTGGAAAGAAGAATGGCAGATTCCTTTGAGCTAATTGACAACACAGTAAACAAACACTTCAAAGAAAGCATTATGATATTTCTCTAGTGAATAAGGTCTGTCAGAAATAGCAGTTTGTTGATAAGCTAAAAAATACACATTTTGTTTGATCCAAACTGAAAAAGTGAGCACATCTGAAGCAACAGAAACATATGGTTAAAGTTCTCAAAATAATTGCTTAGCAGATACAGCGAATACATTTTAATGGACAAAAACAAAATATCATAAAGAATCTAATTTTCTTTTGCATTGGGTAAAACTGACTGCTTGACATTTTATGTATTATTTGATGCAAATTACTTCCTCCAAGATGAAAGACTAATGCTGGTTTTTTAGTACATTGTCTGTTTATCTTACAGTATGCATGGGGTCAGGTGATTTATTTTGACCTTTTAATTATACATTTTTTCACTGTTAGTACATTATAAAAAAATGTAGTTGTTAGTGTCAGTAAAACAAGTTGCTTGTTTGCTCTGCTTTACCCGGTTCTGGCTACTTTTGCCAGTGAATGGGATACATTTCAAGACATTTTACACCCATTACTGTGCTGTAGCAAACAATACAATCTGCAAGTGAAGCAAGATATTATCCTTTGTTGCCATTGTTGTGATTTTAAACCTGTAGACTCCTCCTATACTACCTCAAGAAGATGACATTCATTTCAAGAAGCCTTTATATGCTTCTATCCAGAGAATACTTTTTCACATTTTCTCTTTTTTTCACATTTCCTGTTTCCTGCCTGCCTGCCTGTAATATGGATTCTTTATGTGGAGGCAATTAAGGATATTGATCCTATGAGAATTTGCTTGATGTTCGCTTATCAAACTTAAAGGAGAAGGAAAGTAATTTTGGCATTTGGCAATAGATTCGCCACATAGCCACAAAGCCAAAAGCTTTACTATACCGGAGTAAAGAGCCGTAGAAGCTCCCTCTGATAGCAGCTGCCATTTTAGCTTGGTCTTTGTAGCTTCCTGCTGCAGTTATAGTTGGAAGCTCAGATCACACAGTCCTAAGGGAGGGGGAAGTGAGTTCTTATGTATTCTTATTGGAGGGGGAAATCATGAGAAGGGAGGGAGAGAGAAGAAAACTGAGCAGACTTGTGCCCCAAACCTGAAGGAGCCCTAAAAGAGAGGAAGTCTGATACCAAAGAACATGTTTCCAAAAAAGGAGACAAGAAATCCTGTGTTTCTTTTGATAGAGGACCGTGAGTGCTTTTGGCTGTATTTATATAGACCTTTCTGATAAAGCTTACTTTATTTTTACTTTTCCTTCTCCTTTAAAAGGGGTATATCCGCAGTGATTATTGGTTTTGGAGCTGTTCACCTTTACTTTAATTACCTTTAGTATTTAGGGCATGCCATTTTAGTCTTTACTTGCAGAAATGATGCTGTTTGTAACGCCTAACCATAAATTAAGTTATACTGTGTTTGACATTGAAAAATCTGCAGTTTAGAAAGTAGTCACTGAAGAGGAATGTATATTTGACTTCCTTATTCACTTCCTTGTTTCATTGCAGCACCACTCCAGCAGGGAAAAGTATACCGTTTCATGCATTAGATTAGATTTTACTTTCTAAATTACCATCTGTACTGTACAAATGCAAACATGCATTTCTAGTTATGGTTACCGTATTTAGAACAGACAAAGGATTGTCTACAAATACTGAGGTGGGAAACAAATATGCTGCAGGACAAAACTGCTCTAGTTTATATTTCAGGATTGTTATGTCATACAAATGTTTTTTGCTATATTCCTTATAAACCAAATGAGTTCCTTGAATTATATAAAATATGAAAAAAAAAAATATGAAAAAAACTTTTAGCCTTTCTTATATAAATTAGTCATGGTTAATTTGCTTTGTATTGAATAACACTGATTTTATTTTTAAAAAATCAGAACAGAATAAAGGCTGGAAAATTACCAACATTGAATATTTCATCAATGAATTCATCATTTTGCAGACAATTGTTTTTCCTACCTTGTAACTGTTAAATCTTTTTAAACTTGTGGTTTTATAATTTTGCAGCTGACAGCAGCCCAGAGCCAAAGATTATATACCAATTTTAAAAAGAATTTAATGAACAAAATATTTCTTAATATATGCCCAACAGTGTATGAAATCAGTCATTTTACATGAAAATGTTCAGCCAATCTAATCTGTCAGAACAGTTCCTGAAGCCTTTGCTCAACTTCCAAATACATTCAGGCCAGTAGAAAATGTCAAACACATAGAAAAGACAAATTTCAAACACACATATGATTCAAATGATTCTAAGTGCAGTTCTAAAATTATAAATATTAGGTAGACTACAATATGAAATTTTTCCAGTAGTAATCGTTTTTTTCTTTGCTTTATATGGCTTAGTTTTAAAGTAGTTGTTTTATGAAAATTGAAAAATGAAATGGTCATCTGTGGCTTAGGGATTGTACTGTAGAAAGGAATATGCCTAAAAAATACGCATGTAATAAAGGGGGTGAACCTTTATTAATATTAATAATTTGTATTAATTGACATTAATGACAAATATTAATAAATATGCAGGATCAATGATTAAGCCTTCTGATAAACTGTTAGTGAGCAATAACGTACACACACACAAGTAATAATAGAATCAAATAGATTTACTTATCTTAGTATGATTAGTTACAAGTATAGCCAGTTCTGTATCAATTCAGCACAATCGGGGAGCCCCACAACCTTTGGTGCAAGACCTTCAGGTTCCCGATAACCAATCGATGATCCAAATGTCCCGGCACTCGTTCAGGAGTCCTAGGCGATGCTACTGACACATGGTGGAGGCTCCCTTTTATACTAGAGTTCTTAGCAAAACCCCCAACACCAAGTGCTAACTTGTGTACAAACTTTTGTCATGAACAAAACCTATTAACTAGACAGTTTACTAACTTTGTAGAAAGCCTTATTTGTTTCTCAAATAAGTTGTACATAAAGTGTATTGTCTATATGCTGTCTGTTTGTTTATTCCAAGGATATTTGCTGGGTAACAATACCTGTGTTTACTGTTTACCCAGCAATATACATAGAACAAAGACATTGTACCTTGAACACTGGACAATAGATGTCCCAAAATCTGCTGGTTTTACTTGACTCAAACCTAAGATTTGATTCATATGTCAAAGCAGATATATAATGTAAATCATTATAAAATCAAAATAAAATCCACCGTGCTACAACGCATTACTAAGTATTTGTAGAAAAAAAATATTCATGTTTTGTTTTCTCTGCATTCTTTTATTAAAGCTTCATAGCTTTAAAAGAAAACAGAAGAAAACATCTTCTCTCACTTTTGGTGGTTTGATGTCAACCCTACATATGTGATCCTTTGTGCAATACTTAAATCAGCCCAATTTCAGCCCTCTGTGTTGGTTGCCAAATCAGATAAAGACTCTTTTATGAGACTGGGAAAAAATAGACAGAGTTATTGAGTTATATTTATAGTAAGCTATCCGCTAATAGACCAATGACCAAGTGATTTTATGTAAGGAAAACTGCAAACTTCAAGATAATATTATAATGTCTGTTATTGTGTCAGACTATTTTGTAAAGCTTGAATATGTATGTTTATGAATATGAAAGGATAAACATGTGTAATAATAGAAGGAAAAAGTTGGAATTATAGTGTTTGTTAATGTCCCCCATTAGACTAAGAACAAAGGTTTTATGATAGACATCTATAGCCAGGGTGCAAAAAAAATAAAAATAATTAAAGAACCAAAGCATATAAAAGATACAGATCTAAAGGTGATAAAAGCAAAGGTAGGTTGCAGGGTTTAGTACTCATAAAACATTCTACAATAAAATATATACAGGTATAGGACCCCTTATCTGGAAAACCGTTATCCAGAAAGTTCCAAATTACATTAAGGCCATCTCCCATAGACTCCATTATAAGCAAATAATTTAAATTTTTAAAAATGATTTTTTTTTTCCTGTAATAGTAAAACAGTACTTGTACTTGATCTTAACCAAGATATATTTAATCATTATTAAAGGCTAAACAATCCTATTTGGTGTATTTAACATTTATATGATTTTTAGTAGACTTAAGCTGTGGAGATCTAAATTATGGAAAGACCCCTTATCCAGAAAAACCCAGGTCCCGAGCATTCTGGATAACAGGTCCCATACCTGTACATATTTTACATTTTTGAGGGGTAATGAATTTATAGATGCAACTACTCAACAAAGCCTATTAATCCATAGAAACCAATGGCAAGTAGCATTTGTGGATGCTTTACTCAAAAGCAAATATGATTGTTAGTGCTTACTAGACCTGATTTACACTTTGCCAGGTTTTTTTTTTTTTTTACGTTTTCCTGTTAGTATACAATTAAATAATGAAAATATATTAGAACATATAAATATCCTGCAGTCAGATGGAATCACCAGCTTAACTTGTTTTGTGGTGTCCTTTTTTTTATAAGCTAAGAGCTTCCTGTTCATTCAATTAGAAGAATTCCCAATAGACCATATTGTTAAAGGTTTAGAAGTCATTAAAGAAATGTCAAAGTTAACTTGGTAGAACTTCCTTGTAAGGATCTGGGAGAACAAAGTATTAATTCTTTATGGTATGTTCTAAGATACATTATAAATGTACATCATAAAATATGATCTTTATCATCTTGATTTCCAGTTTGAATGATCAATACAAAATGAAAATGAAATCTATTTAAACCTAAAAAGGCCTTAGGTCATGGACAGTTATATGAGGGTCACTAATTGAAACCCAAGGGATTTCTTAAAAATTACAATAGTGCTGGTCTTTAAATTGCTTCTCTTTACTTTTTTTGCTTAAGGAAAATCTTATACTTTACAAAGGAAATAATGTGGATATAAAAGTTCAAGATAACAGTATTATTAATGCAAGCTTGTGTAAAATGAAGTACCTTATTACTACAGAGAAAAAGAAAATCAATCAAAATGAATAAATGTTTGTTTAAAGAAGACACTATGAAAATGAAACTGTAAACTTTTGGGATGGTTTCTGGATAATAGATGCCATACCTGTATTATTAACACAGATTTTGAATTCAACCAGGAATGTGACTTTGCCTACCAATACTTTTACTAGTACTGCATTTGCATGTGACAAGAGATTTCTTGACAGTACACTACCACTACCTACTGAAAACCCTATCTAGCATATGTTATGCTTTTCCTTTATTCTTCTTCTGGGACTACCTATCCAGTTCTTTTGGGAAATGCAAAACCAATATATCCAGCAACCTAACCAGTATATCCAGCAACCTAACCAGTATATCCAGCAACCTAACCAGTAAATCCACCAGTATACAGTATCCAGCATCCTATTAGTTTGTGCCAGCATGGTTTTATGCGTAACAGATCTTGCCAGACTAATTTAGTCGCCTTTTATGAGGAGGTGAGCAGGAACCTTGATGCTGGAATGGCAGTTGATGTCATCTACTTGGACTTTGCTAAAGCGTTTGATACAGTACCTCACAGAAGGTTAATGATCAAATTAAGGAATATTGGCCTAGAACATAATATTTGTAATTGGATAGAGAACTGGCTGAAGGATAGAGTACAAAGAGTGGTTGTAAATGGAACATTTTCTAATTGGGCCAGTGTGGTTAGTGGAGTACCGCAGGGGTCAGTCCTTGGTCCTTTGCTTTTTAACTTGTTTATTAATGACCTGGAGGTGGGCATAGACAGTACTGTTTCTATTTTTGCTGATGACACAAAATTGTGCAAAACTATAAGTTCCATGCAGGATGCTGCCGCTTTGCAGAGCGATTTGACAAAATTAGATAACTGGGCAGCAAACTGGAAAATGAGGTTCAATGTTGATAAGTGCAAAGTTATGCACTTTGGTAGAAATAATATAAACGCAAACTATCTACTGAATGGTAGTGTGTTGGGGGTATCCTTAATGGAGAAGGATCTAGGGGTTTGTGTTGATAACAAGTTGTCTAATGCCAGGCAGTGTCATTCTGTGGCTACTAAAGCAAATAAAGTGCTGTCTTGTATAAAAAAGGGCATTGACTCAAGGGATGAGAACATAATTTTGCCCCTTTATAGGTCCCTGGTAAGGCCTCACCTTGAGTATGCAGTGCAGTTTTGGGCTCCAGTCCTTAAGAGGGATATTAATGAGCTGGAGAAAGTGCAGAGACTGCAACTAAACTGGTTAAGGGGATGGAAGATTTAAACTATGAGGTGAGACTGTCGAGGTTGGGGTTGTTTTCTCTGGAAAAGAGGCGCTTGCGAGGGGACATGATTACTCTGTACAAGTACATTAGAGGGGATTATAGGCAGTTGGGGGATGTTCTTTTTTCCCATAAAAACAATCAACGCACCAGAGGTCACCCCTTTAGATTAGAGGAAAGGAGCTTCCATTTGAAGCAGCGTAGGTGGTTTTTCACGGTGAGGGCAGTGAGGTTGAGGAATGCCCTTCCTAGTGATGTGGTAATGGCAGATTCTGTTAATGCCTTTAAGAGGGGCCTGGATGAGTTCTTGATCAATCAGAATATCCAAGGCTATTGTGATACTAATATCTACAGTTAGTACTAGTGGTTGTATTTATAGTTTATGTATGTGAGTGTATAGATTGGTAGGTGTGGGTTAGGTGTGCTGGGTTTACTTGGATGGGTTGAACTTGATGGACACTGGTCTTTTTTCAACCCTGTGTAACTATGTAACTATGTAACTATCCTTACCAGTAAATCCACAACCTAACCAGTATATCCAGCAACCTAACTAGTATATCCAGCAACCTAACCAGTATACCCAGCAACCTAAACAGTATATCCAGCATCCTAACCAGTATATCCAGCAACCTAACCAGTATATCCAGCATCCTAACCAGTATATCCAGCAACCTAAACAGTATATCCAGCATCCTAATCAGTATATCCAGCAACCTAACCAGTATATCCAGCAACCTAATCAGTATATCCAGCAACCTAACCAGTATATCCAGCAACCTAACCAGTATATCCAGTAACCTAACCAGTATATCCAGTAACCTAATCAGTATATCCAGCATCCTAATCAATATATCCAGCAACCTAACCAGTATATCCAGCAACCTAACCAATATATCATTCAACCTAACCAATATATCCAGCAACCTAACCAGTATATCCAGCAACCTAACCAATATATCCAGCAACCTAACTAGTATGCCACTGTACATATTTTTTTCCAGAATGTTTTGTCTGCACATTTGCATAAAATTATTACACAGTGCTATTTGCACATTAGCAATTTATTAAAAAAGATATACATACCCACACAGCTTATAAATGCAAATGGTGTTATCCGGCATACCGCAGTCTTAATATAGGGTGTATTTTAATGCTGTTTCTTATATATGGCTGTTTATATTGCCCTTGGTTTAAATGCCCTTTGAAAACATTTGCAAGATAAAAGTTTTATGTGACTCGTAAAGAATAGTTGCTGCAAGCTCCCTCCTTGACAAACCTAAATTTAATAATACAAGTATGCAAGTAATGATTTGGATCAGATAAGCCAGATGTCTAAAGGAAAGAAGACAGTTTTAACAAAGTTAGTTCTGTTGGAGGGAGCACTATTTGAACAGGTGCAGTGAATGTACGAGTAGAAATTTCCCATATATTAAATGGAAAAAATCCAGGAATCAATACTGATTTGCAACAGACTGAGCAAATCCACAAAACATCTGTTAGAGTGGAAAGCTTACAGCTATTATTTAACAAAAATTAGTGCTGGTTGATCTATTGATAGTGGCAGTTCAGTGTTAATACAGAAGCACATTTAAAAAAAAAAAGACTCTTTTGGGATTTAAAATTTAAGAGTGAATCATTTATATAATTTTATGTTTAGCCAAAATAAATTACATATTTTTTGTAACCAGTAATTGTGGAAAAACCTAAAGAAAAGGTGAGCCTTTGCTGTCTAATTATAGCTGTTATTATTGAGCTGTGATAACTGTGATAGCATTATCTCTAGTGAATTTACAAAAAGGATATGAGTAGCTGAAAATGCTGTCCTATTTGCTGTAAAAGCAGAAAAATGGATAGATAAAATCATCCTAAAGTATACTTCTTAAAAAAAAAAAAAAAAATAACATTTTCACATAAGAATATTGTGAACATGTATTAACTATAATATCTTAGTGCTCTTGGTAATACAGCAAGGACAGTGATACATTTAAATCCTGACTTTGCATTGGCAAATGTTTATTAAACATTATTTTATACTTTCCAGTTATTTATATAGTGCCAAACATTTTAGCAGTGCTTTACAGAGATTATACATCATTTCCTGCCCCACAAGAACTTACAAGCTCTAAGTGATAAGTCCCTATCACATTCACACACTATGGTCAATTTAGTCAGGAGCCAATTAACCTGCCTGTGATTTTGTGAAGTGTGGGAGGAAACTGGAGTATGTGAAAAAACCCATGCAGAGACATGGAGAACATACTAAATTCCTTGCAGGTCTGGTTAACCATCGTGATGATCCCTTTTGCAAAGAAAGACTTATTTATTTAATTGAGTCTAACAATATGACAGCTTATTACAACTCTGTGAAACTGAGTAAAATGTATCCAAAATCATTTTCTCTTTGTTAGAGGAACTGTGGGAGATCTGCATCATATTATGTGGGAAAATCCTAAAATGTCACCATTTGAGAAATACATTGAAGACTTGCTCTCCGTAGTACTACTTAAACCAATACAACTTCATATTCTTCATGCTTTGGCAGGTAAACTGTGTCAAAATAGTAGTTCTGAACAAAAATTAGACAACATTATAGCATCTAGACTGCTCTTCTCCCAGTATTGGAAAGGCCCCTGACCACCTTCTATAGCTGAGAAATTGCAAAGTACTAGAGCACAGCCCAAAATTTCAAAAAGAAAGAGTGCTGCAATCCCCAGGCAGGCGTACCGCTATCCTGATATACAGTAGACTATTAGAGTTGAGGAGAGCACTCCTGTGAAAAAAACTGTATTACAGACTACTATTGCACTACTACTACTATTGTTTCGGGTCTTATGTGCCCTTTCCCTTCTATAGCCGAAGTAGTTTCCAAAGTACAAGAGATGATTGAGTTGGAACAGATAACAGCTAGACTAAGGAGAACTTTACCCCAATTTCAAAGAGTGTAGTCCAGATATGATTTGCACGCATGGATAACAAATCCAAAATAATTGACATAGGTCAGAACTGCCATCACCTGATGATGTTATTATTTTACTACTATATACTCCTATTCTCTTTTTTCACACCTTAACTGAGCTATATGACTGAACTGATCATATGATCTGTTTTGCCTCATGATGACCATGTTTCCTTTTTTCCTTCACCACGCCACACATTTTGCTACATGGTGTGCTTACTTCTAAAGAATTTATTGTTTTCTAAATATTTATTGTAAATTTGGCAAATAAACCAACCTGGCCAAAGTGAGAAGGGCTAAAAGGAGCCAAAGAGCTCATGCTCATGCAATGCCAAACATACAGTGTAAAGTCTCTGAAAACAGAATGTAAGGAATACAAGGTATTTGCAAATGCTGCTTGTTTCTGGTAGTGGCTTTCAATGACTGTACTGCCTTTTAAGATTTCTTGTTGAGGTATTGTGATTGTGTTGCCATTGTTATTATTGTTATTTTTATTTTTTTTTATTCAATATTTGAGTTACAAAAAAAACTAATAATAATAATCAGTGATGAGTGAATTATTTCGCCAGGCATGGATTTGCAGCTGATTTCCGCATTTCGCCTTTGGGCAAATTGTTTTGAGAAACTTCAGTGAAAATTCTACGTGGAAAAAAAAAAGCTGTGGTCACATCAAAGTGGGCACAGGCGACAAAAAAAAAAGACGCACGACAAATGCGTTTGCAGATTTGTCGACGTTTCGTGAAACGGAACAGATTCGCTCATCACTATTAATAATATGACAGGAAACAGCCATGTTGGGATAAGTATACCCCACCAAATTATTGAAAATAGCAGAATGCTTGCGCAAAGCAAGAAATATTACCACATATGTCTTTAATATATGTGAACTTTAAACTGACCTGTGTCTTGTGTTGGCCCTTAAAATAATCTGACACTCATTAACTGAGCAGAAGTACAACTGTGCTTGCAGCCATAGATGACCCCTTTTATATTTATCGGGATATCATGTTAATGTATATAAAAACAGAGAAGTATTTGCAAGCACAAATGTAAATATGAACTACTGTAAGTGTGACCTTTCTAATCACCTAGATTCCCTTGTTTGTTTGTGCAAATTTTAAGAGTGAGGTTCTTTAGTGATTTATATTTATATTTTCACTGACCCCCGGTCCTTCCAAAAGGAGAACTCATCACTGGACTTGTGCACATTAAAACTGCTCCATTGCCTACTAGAGTATAAGCTGAACTGAAGTGCTGGCAATTATATCCTCTCTTTTGTATGCAAGTAATGGATGTATTCCATTTCAAGCAGCTGCTGAACTTCAGAATGTAGGTTGCTGCTATATGTTTGCTTCTAGCAGCAGGTACACTACGCTTCTAGCAGCAGGTACACTACACAGTGCAAGATAGACAAACTGCTTAATTTTATGCATATCAAACTGTGGTATATCAACCTATAGCCAATATGTTAAGGCAGTATAGTATGTTTCTATATCAGGTTATTGCAAGTGACAGTCAAATGATGCTGTAATTATCAGTTCATTAAATGTCACACCAGTGCCTAAAACCAATCTGTTCCTCCTTAGAATCAAAACTGGCATTTTTCCATCAAACAAGATTTACAGCAGGCTGGAAATAATTTGTGAGCTACAACACATCATATTGAATTGGAAATGTAGAATATATATATATCATAAACTATGTGTTATTTTAATTGACACGTGCTTTATTTATTAAATATCAAAACATATAACAATGTTGTGTAGTAAGTACAGTGAAGTACATACAATATAAATCCCTATTAAATTAAATTATCTGTTATTTTACTTCAGAGTGGATTCGGTTACAAGATATTGCACTGTTTCCCTTTTATCAACAACTAAACACTGTTACAATGTTCACTAAAGGGTTTCACAAAAGTAAAATGGCATCTGACCAGTAATTCAAGCATTATTATGCCTATTATTTATTATTATTAATGATGTAGACATTTTTCTATACATGTGCAAATTACTTTAGTAAGACCAACAGACCTTACTATAGAAAACATGGGGCACTGTAACAAATGCTTTGGCAAAATCCAAATAGATCACATCTACTGCATCCCCACTGTCCAGCTTCTTACTAACCGCATCATAAAAAACAATCAGATTTGTCTGAGATGACCTGCCCTTCATAAAACCATGCTGATTACTGCTCATAATAGAAAATTTTGAATGTGATCCCTTAACATGCAAAATAACTTGCCCACCATGGATGTTAAAATTACTGAACTAAGCTCTTACAGTACCCAAAGGTGTATTCCATCTGTTCCAGATGCTTTGTTCACATTTTGAGTAAACCATTATGTAACATGTCCCGCATCAACCACTGACTAGACTGAGCTGAGCCAACAGTGCAGCTATCAGGTTATTCTTGGAACTCAGACTCCTCTATTGCATATACTGAAGAAAAGAACTGATTTAGCACATGTGCCTTTTCTGTATCTGTTATAACCATATTGTTACCATAATTTAAAAGAGCCACATTCTCAACCCCTTTAATTATTAATATGCTTTAAATACTTTACGAGGTTAATCTTAGCCTCTGCTGCAATGTGCTCCTCATTTAGTATCTTTGCCTTCCGGATTGCTGTTTTACAACATTGATCAGTTAGACGCTTCCCTTTTCCTGAGGGCACCCACTATAACAGTGAGAGACTGGGCTTGGGAATGCGAGGGTCTTCAGGCAGGGGAAGTGTCATGGTAGTTTGTGAGAAAGATTTCCCCTTTGATTCTCCCCCAGAGGTTAGGGAGAATAAGAAGGGTAATTATGGACAAGTGAGGGCATTGCCCATTCAAGCATTCAAGGAAGAATGTATGGAGGAAGTGCTGGGCCCCTAATGACAGCTTGCCATAATGAGGCCATTATTTCCATTTTGTGTTTCCTGGATTAGTTCCCCTTTAATAATAGACAGTGCTATTAAGTTTATCAAAACTGTGTTTTTATTAATCCTAATGGGGCCTCCAATAAGTAAATTCCCAGGTCTAACCAGATAGAGGCACTGAGCTAACTACAGTAGTACTAGGTACCCAGTCTCTCCCAATCACTTTTACCAGTGCTTAAAACATAGGTACAGGTATAGGATCCTTTATCTAGAAATCCATTACCCAGAAAGCCAGAATTATTAGAAGGTAATTTCCCATATACTCCATTTTAGTCAAATAATTTAAAAGTTTAAGTATAATTTTCTTTTTCTTTGTAAAAATAAAACAGTACCTGATACTTAACCTCAACTAAGGTATCATTCATCTTTATTGGAGGCTAAATAATAATTTATAATAATAATTATCTAGGACTTGAATTAATGTTAATTCTCGCAGTTGAAAAGGCCTGAGATCAAAATTATTTAACTAGAGATAGGACTGAGCAGAGTTGGGAACATGATTGGGGCAGCGGTCAAAATGCATCTTTAAATAGGAACCACATGCTTAACATCTCAGCCCTAGTGCTTATGTACTTGTGGTAGGGAAATTAGATCTTAAACTCCTATGGTTGGGGACAGACTTGAATGTGCTAAAACATTGTCAGTAAAGCACTACATAAACAGAACATAATACATTAAATGCAAAAGCTTAGTTTGGTCTCCAACAGGGATTATTCACTTTCTTTTGGTTACAGGAGCTGTGATCTTCAGTTGTTACCATTTATGCTGATGGCTAGTATCTCAAAATGTATGTGTCAATATAGCTTAACTGATTTCCTTCTCATATTATTGTGCCTAGCCACTAAAACACTAGGGGGTAACATCATAAAAAGCTAAGTCTGGTTCCTTATGTGGTTCATAATACTGGTCACCTTTCTTACAGCAGCAAATCTCTGATTCTTCTCATGTCTACAAATTACTATACCTGGGAATTTATAGGAATTTTATAACATTAACCCCCCACTCCCTCCCAGCTGTAGTAAATCAATAAATATAATCTGTTTATAGCTAATGGGCTACTGCACCTTGACCTTGAAGTACTCTGCACTTGTCGTTTTGGACATTTTCCATAGTAGTTGGTTAATGCTCCAAATTAACCTTACTGCTACACTAAATAAGCATACAGATTTGGAGCTAATTTTGCCAAATTAAGAAGTTAGTCAAGGGTGCATTACCATCTTTGATTTTAGACTTATAAAGGGTTCTATACCGATACTTTTTACAGCAGTACCTACTTTGTGGCACTGTATAAAGTCATTGCAAGTTTCATAAATTACCCCAAAATGTATTCAGGATCCTTTCCAGAATACAATTCTCAGTTCATTTGGTGTAACCTGATCTATTGCATGTGTGCTTGCGAATTTCATTTTTATTAATTGGCAATGTTCTTTTCAAACCTTGACTTTAAATGTAGTTTTTCTCTATTCCCAATAGTAATATTATGAATCTTATTCATGGCCATATTTCTGGATGAGAGAATCATTTGCTATTACTCCAGTCTTGCTCGCCTGTATTTTGTTTCACTGTAGCTTAGATCTCCCTCTCCCTTCCCTTCTTTCTCAATGTAACAGATATTCTCTATTTATATTTTGATGGGTTTTTTTGGCGACAGCATTATATATTTGTTAATATTCTGATATTATATTGCACAACTAAACAACACATGAAGAGAAAGAAGAAAAACAGCTAGAAAGAATAGTTCATTCTCCACAAAGCTCTTTCTGTAATTGATCTCTCTTCAGCAGTGCAATGAACGTAGCAGCTGCTGTGTAATATGCTCCTCAGATAGAACATCATCATTACGTGCTCCTGTTTTAATAAGCTGCCTTTATTTGACTTGCATATTCTGCTGTCAGGGATAGTGTTTCAGAACAAACAACCTCTCTAGGCTTGAGATTTCTGTAGAATGAAATAGGTTCTTAACCTATTTCACCTTATCAGGTCTATTAATATAACTGCCATGTACCATACTCACTCAAAACGAGGCTGAATTTAGGTATCTTAATAGTGCAAAAATGTAAAAATAAGTGTTTTATATATTGAGATAGATATGAATGTGTTTTTGTGTGTTTGTCCGTTTGAAACAGAAAAGTCCTTTTATAGGTCATAAGAACAATATGCAACTTTGCATGTCTTACTGTTCTAGCAACTGTGCCCCTGCCCATAGAAAGTGAGCTCTAATGTACAGTAACGACCTATGTCTTAGAGTCTGAATAATTAATTTAATATACTTCAGTGTTTTATTTATTGAGCTAAACAGGGCAAACTGTGATATTGAAGCAACTCCATGCCTGGTTCTTGTAAGGTAGACCCATCCATCAGTGCACAGAAGTCCATTATGCAGGGGGATAACCTGTGTACTGGTATTTCATTTATCTACCTTCAAAGGACCAAGCATGTGGTAGCTGCAATCTCCATGTTTGCAATGTTTAACACACAAAAAACCCAACAAAAAATAGTTTTCTCATCATTAAAACAATATGCAAAAAGTATGTTCAGCAAATACCCTATTCATTGAAGTCATGCTAAACAAGGCAGTATACCTCTTTAATATTTATTAATATTTAATCATTTTAATGCTAATTCCAGTAGTAAAGCTTTTCTCTAGAGTCCAAACTTGACAGCCTTTAAAGAACTTCAAAGAAACAAAGTTTAAAGACGATTACCTTTTTTAGTGAAGCTTTACAAGAAAAGAAAATGCGACTTAGCCTACATTGCATATTCCTAAATCATAGCTCTTGGCTACAACATGGGTGTAATGGGTTGATGCATGTTTTTTAAACACCTGGAAATGTCCTAATAGAATTTACATATAATATTCACTTTATATATATATTTTTATGTGTGAATTTAAATAAAATTTTTTTTTGCATGAGTGCAAAAAAGAGGAACAGAATATTTTATAATGGCCTTCTTTGTGCATTTTTAATGTAAGATAACTAGGGATTAGTGAATCTGTCCCATTTAGTTTCACTGAAAAAAATTGCGAAATGAGAAAAATTAAGTGCGTCAAAAAAAGTTGTTGCACAAGAAAAAAAAACCCCACAATTTTTTTTGACCCACATAATGTTTTTTGATGAGCTCAACTTTTTTTGTCATGCAGCAATTTTTTTACGCTGCAATTTTTTGCGCCTGTTTTGTGAAAAAAATCCACTAATGGCTAAAAGCAGAATTTCATTTCAAATTCATGCCTGGGGAAAAATTTGCTCATCACTAAAGATAACTGTTAGGGAATACATTGTTGGAAACAACAGCATAACTGAAGCCACCAGAGGTCACACACAATATGAATAGGACTTTTTTGTTGTGGAGAGACATCCTCATATTTTTGAAAAGCATAAGGAATTTTGGGAAAAAAGCCAAGGACCACTCTTAAAATTTCCTTTAACACAGTATAATCTTGAGACTGAGCCTCACCCACTGTTTTTTTATGCAGTATGCTCAGGCCCAGATTTGTTGCAAGGCCACAAAGGCCCGGGCCTATGGCGACAGAAATTTAGCGGTAGCATGCCACCCAGCCGCATTGTAATTTTGCACATACGGAGCAATGGGGACCGGACGTGCAGAAACTTTAGCGTGTCTCTCCCAGCTGCTCCGTATGCGAGTGAAGTGGCGTGCATGCACAGGGGGTGGGTGGCAGGTGAAAGGGGGCCGCCTCAAGACACTCTATTTTCAAATCCAGCCCTGAGTATGCTGGATTGACCCTTATTGGGGCTCATCAGTGCAGTGCAGGGGTTTACCAATCGGCATATCTAAAGCCAGAAAAGTGGATTCACTGGAAAAGCATTTTGGTTGAGGAGAGACACCCTAAATTGTATACAAAACAGAATGAATTCTGGGAAGGAAGCCCAGGATTGCTTCTAAAATTTTAATTTACATGGAATACTCTTGTGACTGAGCCTTACCCACTGGGTTTTTAAATACAGCCAGGGCTGTATACTGATCAATTTACAAATGCAGATGTCTTCCTTATCCATTGCACATAGTTATTGGTTTGGTTTATCCATCCAGCATACATGTAAGAAAAATAAAAAATGTCATCGCTACATGTAGGTCACTCTTCATTAATCATATAAACTAGTTGGAACTTTGTTAAGACAAAGGTTAAAAAATGGTTGAACAGGGCAGAGCTGATATACTGGACATGTGTTAAAGGAACAGTAACACCAAAAAATGAAAGTGTATAAAAGTAACTAAAATATAATGTGCTGCTGCCCTGCACTGGTAAAAGTTGTGTGTTTACTTCAGAAACTCTACTATAATTTATATAAATAAGCTGCTCTGTAGCCATGGAGGCAGACATTCAAAGGAGAAAAGGCACAGGCACATAGCAGATAACAGATAAAACACTATTGTATTCTACAGAACTTATCTGTTACCTGCTATGTAACCTGTGCCTTTTCTCCTTTTTTCCAGCTTGAATGGCTGCCCCCATGGCTACACAGCAGCTTATTATATAAATTATAGTAGTGTTACTGTAGCAAACACACCAGTTTTACCAGTGCAGGGCAACAGTGCATTATATTTTTATTACTTTAAAGCTCTTTCGTTTTTTGGTGTTACTGTTCCTTTAATACATACAGAAATAAATAGCCTGGTCAAATAAATAATTGTTGTTTGTAGTATTACTGGTCATTCAAGAAAACATAAGGCAAAGGCAACTAATTGACTATTGCAGTGGTATGTGCAGTATGTAAGTCTAATACAAAGTAGCATGAAAAACTCTCTGCTTACACATAAGAAAGTAACATCAGTATATGAAAAAAAATTCAGATTTAATTAACACCCCATTGAGATGCGTACCAACATCTTGCTGACATATCACTTAAGTAAAGAGAGAATATAAATGCCTAAAAAGCACCTACAAGTGGCGCCCTGCTATTAAAACCTTTCAGGCTTAAAGTCTCCTGCTATCTCTTCACTTCCCTCCATCTGGTTTTTCCACTTTGGGAGAATCTATTCAATGTTAGAAAAGTGTCTTACATAGTAATAGAGGGCAAGCTAATTAATGAATAGGTCACTTCCCCTAAGACATAACCTAGAATCCATATTATAACAAACTGAGCCATAGCTAACACATAGAAGCACATTAGTTTTCCTTACAGTTGGTAATGTTTGAAGTAGCAGAGCAGGCTGACAAATTAACCCATATAATTTTATTGACAGGGTTTGTAATACTTTATCCTGGTTATATAATAATGCCATAAGTTACCTTATAAAAACTGTCAAACATTTGTCCAAAATGAAAAAGAATTTAAGAATGTACATGGTGTATATATACTCCACCTAATTTCAAAATATTAAGGACGTAGGACATTTTGTGTACAAAGCTACCCCCCACTTTAAACAAACCGGGAATTGTATGCCCATGTATTGCAATTTATTCAAGTTGGTAAACTACATCAAAGTCATCCCAGTCTAGCCAGTTCCTACACTGGTTAATTGAAGAATTCCACACCATTATTATACATTTTACACAGGATCTAAGTTGTGCCTGCAACTTTTTTTCCAAATGTAGTTTGTAGTTTTTATTGAGCACATTTAAATACAAAGTACAAACAAATATAAATGACAATATACAAAAATAAAAAGTCACTTAGTTCACAGTACAAGCAACAGAGTGGCCACAGAGGGGTAACTAAAGGTAAGGGAGTCTGGGATCTAATAGAGGAGGAGACACAGAAGGGGTTGGTAGAAGAAGTGAATCAAGATATAGGAATGGCAAGGGGAAAGTGGGGGATCTTGTGAAGGACTCAACGGATTAGCCCATAATAGGTTTGTTTGTTTGTTTGTATCAATATCTCTAAATAATAGGCATCTCCACATTATAGCTTTTAAATAATTCTTATGTATTCTCAATGAGTTCCTCTAATCTGTAGCTTATCTATTTTAAGAAACCAATCTTTTAGTGTAGGAGGATGTGGTAATCTCCTGTGTGCTGGAATCAAAAGCTTAGCAGCCTTATATAAGTGAAGCTTATTACCACATAAAAATAAGGTCACTGATTTAGACCCGTGGAACAATAAAATGTAAGCAGGGTCATTGGGTGTAGCAAACCCCATTATCTGACCAACAATTTTGCAGATGTATGTCCAAAAGGTTTGATCAATGGACAGTTCCAGCAAATGTATAACAATATTCCCAGATCTCTACCACACACAGCAATATCCACTGGCATTTTTTATATAAAAGTTTCACCCTTAAGGGTGTGAAATACCATCTGAATACAGCAGCAATGTGAGCTTTTAAATTACATTTTCAAGGTATCGCAATCTTGTTCCTCCTCCAAGGTAATGTGTAGATCCCTAGACTTTTATGTACAAAAGAGAAGCTATGGCAATCTGCAGATAGGAGTTTTACATAGCTAGGAAACAGTATGCTTAGCAGGTAACTCTGAGGAACAAATGGCTTCTAATTGTGCCCGCGAATGGCTCAAAATAGTAAGTAAAGCCTCTCGGTCTATAGAAGTGGTGGCAATTTAAACTAATCTAAATGGTCCACGTGCAAAGCAGCTTAGTGAAGCAAGCAAGCACATTTATCAACTCATTTGCACTAAAACCTACATGTCTACATAGTAACATAGTAACATAGTAAGTTAGGTTGAAAAAAGACGTATGTCCATCACGTTCAACCATAATGCCTATACATATAACCTGTCTAACTTCTAGTTGATCCAGAGGAAGGCAAAAAACCCCATCTGAAGCCTCTCTAATTTGCCGCAGAGGGGAAAAAATTCCTTCCTGACTCCAAGATGGCAATCAGACCAGTCCCTGGATCAACTTGTACTAAGAGCTCTCTCCTATACCCCTGTATTCCCTCACTGGTACTGAGAGCTATCTCCCCTACCCCTGTATTCCCTCACTTGTACTGAGAGCTATCTCCCATAACCCTGTATTCCCTCACTTGTACTGAGAGCTATCTCCCATACCCCTGTATTCCCTCACTTGTACTGAGAGCTATCTCCCATACCCCTGTATTCCCTCACTTGTACTGAGAGCTATCTCCCATAACCCTGTATTCCCTCACTTGTACTGAGAGCTATCTCCCATACCCCTGTATTCCCTCACTTGTACTGAGAGCTATCTCCCATACCCCTGTATTCCCTCACTTGTACTGAGAGCTATCTCCCATAACCCTGTATTCCCTCACTTGTACTGAGAGCTATCTCCCATAACCCTGTATTCCCTCACTTGTACTGAGAGCTATCTCCCCTACCCCTGTATTCCCTCACTAGTACTGAGAGCTATCTCCCATAACCCTGTATTCCCTCACTTGTACTAAGAGCTATCTCCCATAACCCTGTATTCCCTCACTTGTACTAAGAGCTATCTCCCATACCCCTGTATTCCCTCACTTGCTAAGAATCCATCCAGCCCCTTCTTAAAGCTATATAATGTATCAGCCAGTACAACTGATTCGGGGAGGGAATTCCACAACTTCCCAGCTCGCACAGTAAAAAATCGCTTCAGAATATTTAAACGGAACCTCCCTTCTAGTCTTTTATTAAAAGATCAGAATATAAAATACACAAATATAAATATGGAACAAAAAGGAAAATCTCAAATTTTTCTTTAGGTTTCTATGTTTTTGTAAGAATTTTCATACCCTTATATACCCTAAAAGTATTAATTACATAAAGATTGTTATAATTTGCATAGGACAACTCCCATAGATTTCTACATGGTCTCTACATCTTTTAAATATCTTTATATTTGCATTTTTCATATATCGCTGGAAGGGTCAGAGGTTAAAAAAATAAAGCAAAGTGCCCTTGATTGGTTACAAATCTCAAATATTTGCCTTTGCAAAACAATTCTAAGCACATATAGGACCCCTCATGCCTGGCAGGAAGAGTTAAACATCTTGGCACATTCTGCAGGGTGTCATGTTTCTGCTTCCCAGTTGAGTTTTCTGTTTTCCTAGGCAGAAGCACTTGGTTTGCCACTTTGCTATTTGTCAGAATTATTGTGCTGAATGCATGTTATCAGAGTGTTTCATTGCAAACGTACAATGTATTTGCTACTCATCTGGTACATTTTTAGATGCTACACTGTTGAATATGTCTATGGCAAGTACAGTAGTACTTGTCTGTACATTGTTTACTGACACAGCTCTTCCTTATCTTGGGGCCAGGAAGCATCTTAATATTAATGTAAATAAATGATATATTAATGTTATCAGTCACATAGTCCACTGCCCTCATAATGACCACAATTCTCTTCTTATTGGAGGGTTTTATGACAATATTAGGCTTTCCCTCAATTCCTTTAAAGCCTTTTTTTGTAAGATTATCCTCGCCTCTTGTCTCCCAGTTCATATCATTAAGATCATTTCCACTAATTCCACAATAATAAGTAGTGACAAGCAAACCTGTCCCACCTTGTTTTTAATATTAAGAGGGGGGATGCCCTCCAAAAGTGTACTTGCAGATCTGTGCTAAAGTTAGTTTTTATACAATTTCTATTAAATTACCAATAAAGTTTGGCATTTTCAGCGTTTAATCTCCCTCAGAAATACATTTTTTAGAAAGTATATTTCTGGAATCAGGCACAATTAAAGTGGCATTTATAAAAAAAATATAAATTTTGTTTAAAAAAACAAGGCTATTTGCCCAAAGTTTATGAACTATTTACTTTATTCTATTTTGATAAGTTTGATAAGAAGATCTGTTTTTTTCAGTTATTTAGACTTGGTTCTATAGGTGTTAAGGGATTAACATATCTACAGCACCTTGTTTTTTTTAGATCAGATCAAAGCTGTAGAAAGTTAAACTCAGTCAGGCATCTCCCTGTCAATATTGCAAACAAATCCTTAGATTGTTATTCTCAAGTAAATGATTTTATCTTCAACAAAAATGTTGGATATAGTTTTACCCAAGAGAGCTCATCCAGTATATGTTAGTACTAATGTTTCCAGCTTTCTAGAATTGTTTCATGTCCTCAGAATAAGAGAAGAAAAACAACTATGTAAAATATCAAAAATTCTGAAATCTATAGGTGATATAGTGATTGAATAACTAAATATATCATGATAAAATAAATTATTCCTCCATAACAATTAATTTAGCAAATTAAATTAATAGAAAAAATAAAGGCTGGTCTCCATGAAGATATAATGTTATTGATCTTTTACTGTTTGTAATCCTAATTCAGTCCATTCATGGAAATGAAACTTTATTTGTATGTACACAATGGACACACACACCTAAACTACATGGTGGATATTACGGATTTTATGTGCCCATTCATGTTTCTCAATAAAAATCTGTGTGAGGAAAGCACTAAACCATCTCATGTATCACCCACCACTGCGTAT
The DNA here is from genome assembly GCF_000004195.4 of Xenopus tropicalis. Classification (NCBI taxonomy): domain Eukaryota; kingdom Metazoa; phylum Chordata; class Amphibia; order Anura; family Pipidae; genus Xenopus; species Xenopus tropicalis. The sequence continues at coordinate 113,872,762 of NC_030681.2, forward strand.
AAAGACTAACTAACCCTTTGAAGAAAACAGTACACATATCAATTAACTGCTAAGTACTAGCACTGCGTCAGTCAGCAGAGATACTACCCCAGCCCTGAGAGGATTAACTGGTCACAAAAATAATATGCCAATTACTACTCCTTGCACATTTGTGATGTAAGACTGGCAATAGTTGCTACCAAAAGTACAGTAGATAGTGAACAATGCTATTCTATAATAATAAAACAATATACTATCCATTATCTTGTATTTCTGAGGCCCAATATACATGGTGATATGTATCTTTTTAAAGTTTTTTTTGTGAATACAGTTCCAATTAGATTCATATTCAGATTCATGCATTTAGTTTAGAAAAACTGAGTAAAGTAACATAATATTAGAGAATGCACGCAGATTTTAGATTAAATAAAAAAAAAACAGGCTTATGCTTTCTGTGCTTATCAGAGTGATTAGCTGAAATCATATTATAATATATTTGCAATTTGGAGCAATAAAACATAGATTATCTATAATGGAATGCGCACAGCCATGCTGTAATGTATCACTGAAGTACTTTTAGCCAATTTATATTTCTTATTTCTTTATTTGCCATTTAAATGCTAGCATCTCAGTTAAATCAGGATTATGTAATCTTGGCTGAATTCCCAAAGACCCATCTATCTATGCTTAACATCTATTATTGTTGTCAATGATCAAAAGTTAGTAAAAAAAATAGAGCAATGTTAAAGCACAATCCTTTGAAAAGTGTGCATTTTTATTATAACTGTAATTCTTAGTGTTTAAACATGATTTAAATATCTATAGATGCATTTTTATTATCATAAACTCTAAAGGCCCTTATAATCCTACATTGTACATATACTGTATGTACTGTACAAGCCTTTGGGGAATTTTGAACATACATAGCATTTATTAATGGGGAGAGAACATTCTTAGAAAAAGACAATATTACAGTTAAACTCATTGGATTATCTAAGTATCCATGAAAATAAAAATGATCCCCTGAGCCTTGCTTAAATTATATATTAAAGAAGTACTGTACACATGTTAATCAAGAATAAGCTTCAAATTTAGGATTTCATTAATCATCTGAGTTTACAACAGCTGCTTATATTTCAATGACTTAAGGTGGCATGCTAAATGATCTGTAGAAATGTCAGCACTTACAGAGATCTTATAGAACAAAACCTTATTCGTTCTCACTTTCTACGGTCTTTTTCAGGTATAGGTTTATTAAGCATTACTAGATCAAGAAAATATATATCACAACCTCATAACTAAACCATGTACATATACATAGATTTGGAGTATGCAGATTATCCGTCTATTTATAGCTAATACAAGGATAGTTACATAGTTACATAAGGTTGAAAAAAGACCAGAGTCCATCAAGTTCAACCCTTCCAAGTAAACCCAGCACACACAACCTATACTTACCTATCTATACACTCACATACATAAATCATATATACCAACATCAATACTAACTGTAGATTTTAGTATCACAATAGCCTTGGATATTATGCTTGTACAAGAACTCATCCAAGCTACTCTTATAGGCATTAAAATAATCTGCCATCACAACATCACTAGGAAGGGCATTCCCCAACCTCACTGCCCTCACTGTGGAAAAACACACGCTGCTTCAAATGAAAGTTCCGTTGCTCAGTCTAATCTAAAGGAGTGCATGCGTTTATTTCGTTGGAAGCGCATAAGAAATAAGAACAAAAACAAAAAACAGAAATATAGTGCAGATCAATGGGATAATGAATGATCTCAACACCACACGTGCTTAGTAATGTACTGGTTAAAACGTGTTGACCCAACTCCGTAATGAATGAGATGTAATAAACGCTCACCAGAACACCCTGAACCAGAGCATATAGGTCCAACCCAATGGGGCGATTGATTGGAGGGGGGTCAGATACCTCAATGTATGTAGAGCAAAAGAGGAGGCAAAAAATAGCGTAAAAACGCTTAATATAGATATAAAACCCTACTCAATGCAGGCTACTTACAGTGTAGCTGTGATAAAAGGCAAAGAATAAAAGTCTCGAGTAGCTCAACGCATTTCGCGTGCTCTCTGCACGCTTTCTCAGGAGCAAATGAGGAGCATTTGCTCCTGAGGAAGCATGCAGAGAGCACGCAAAACGCGTTAAGCTACTCATTATATCTCATTCATTACGGAGTTGGGTCAACACGTTTTAATCAGTACATTACTAAGCATGTGTGGTGTTGAGATAATTCATTATCCCATTGATCTGCACTATATTTCTGTTTTTTGTTTTTGTTCTTATTTCTTATGCGCTTCCAATGAAATAAACGCATGCACTTTCTGAGGCTCATCTAAAGGGGAGCTGACACCAAGAGGAAGCAGCACGTGACTACGGTCTTCAATATATTGAATATTCTATTCATCCTATCTGTCTATAATCCCCTCTAATTTATTTGTACAGAGTAATCATGTCCCCTCATCATGACACTGCCTGGAATTAGACACAATCCCCAGATCCTTCTTAATTAAGGATCCCCCAACAAACTACCATTTAGTGTATAACTTGCATTTATATTATTTCTACCAAAGTGCATAACTTTGCACTTGTCAACTTTGAGCCTCATTTTCCATTTTTCTGCCCAGTTTTCCAATTTTATCATATCACTCTGCAAAGTGCCCGCATCCTGCATGGAATTTATAGTTTCACATGTGTGCAGGCAACCTCAACTCCCTCCATCTTATGGGGTCAAAAACATACACCTTATCAGGTCTCCCTACAAATAAAATATAAATACAAAAATAAAATATAAATACACAACATACCATATAATCAAAAACTTTATTATAAAGAAAAAAGACAGGGACAAAAGTACAACTAAGCTATTACTATGGGGGGATGTAGGGACCTAGTCGACTAACATGCACTTCTCAGACTATATAATTGTCTCGTACAGACCTTAGTGGATTACCAGTTTTTCTTAGTCAACACCATAAAGAGATATTTAATAAAGTTCAGCTTAGTACAGTGCACCAACAGTGGCATTTTATATGATCCTTGTGATGTACAATCTTATTTAGCTGTTAGTCAATATTGTACCTAAAAACTGCCTTGGGAAATGTTACATTGCAAGAGGAAAGTATGCTGGCACTAGTAACCTTTGCAGATAATAAAATACACAGCTTGGACAAGATTTTTTTTCCATCTGACAGAGCTATTTTTCTAATTTACTTATTTCCACAAGGAATTTTTAATGACCCCACCCAAAGGGAAAAAAATTGAAAAGGGCAACTACCTTATTTCTTAAAAAAAAAGATGCCACATATTTTGGTAAATCTGTGCATCTAGGACATCAAACTGTTCAGTAGAATGAAATAACAAAATGTTTTTGCTTTAAAGTGGGTAAAACTAGAAAGTGTTGGTGGGTAAGGCTTATTGTAATAGTGGGCATGGCTTATAATTGTGATAGTGATTATTTGTTGTCCCATATAGCCTCCCACAGTTATAAGCCACACCCATTGTTATAATAAGCCATAGAATCTCTCTACTTTTTTGCCCCAATTCAAGCAATGTAAATTGCCAAATGAGTAGTGATGAGCGAATCTGTCCTGTTTTGCGAACTTTGTTGCTGAAACACATTTGTTACACTTTTTTGATGTGACCGCGTCCAATTCGTCACGACTGCGTCCTATTTTTACGCGGCCACGCCCACTTTGAGGCACGACAACAAATTTTCACGGAAGTTTCGCAAAACAATTTGCCAATAGCGAAATGCGGAAATGCACTGCAAATCTATGCCTGGCGAAGAAATTCGCTCATTACAAATGAGACTAGAGCATATACAGTATGTGTCAGGACTAGGAATAATAGAAACTAAAGAGGAAACAGGAAGATCAGGTAACATCTGGTAGCTGGGAGGGATTGTAGTCAACTTCAGATACAATCCCAGGATAACAATAGGAACAGCAAGCTCAGGAACAGGGTAAAGTGGATCTACAACCTAGTGCTACTTTTCAACTACCTTGTGAACGAATCTATTATGTAAAAGAAAATATACAGTCCAGATTTAGAACTGTGGATGCATTTAACAGAACCTTTTTCTTAAATACAGAGACTCAGAAATATATAAAGTTTGAGTTACTGTAAAAGCAGTTTCATAAGCTATCTTTTGCTATTTTTTCCATTACATAAAGTTCTGAAAAATTCATTGTATGTTGTACTTTTGAAAAAGTGTTTTATTATTAATTCTATAAAAAGACAAGATAAAAAATATAGCATGTCTCAGCTTTTTATAACAAATACATAGAAATTCTTAATTACTCTGTGTCCCTTTCGGTCACAAAGAGTACAATATATGTCTCAGGCCATTACCACTACAGTAAAAGAACAAAAAAGGGCATGTTTTAGTTTCTGCAAGAAAATTGACTTTTTTTTTTTGTCTTTACCGGGCATTTTTTTATAACTAGCAAGCCAGTAAATTAATTAGAACAATTTCTTGAAATTTTTTTTTTAATAAAGTTACTGATAGTAACCATAGTCCCTAAGTACAACATTTTGCATGAAGGACTTGAACTTCAAAAACAATATTGCTAAGTTTATGATGGGTTATGATTGTTTTTGTCTTTTTATTTATTTGTAATATATTGTAGTTTTGGAATCATCTGAAAAGCAAGGGACTATCAAGTGAATTAATGGTTTATCAACCACCATTTTAGATAAAGACCAACCATCTAAGAAAATTGTGGTCTGGAAAACCTGGAATTACGAAATCTTTGTCAACTAGCCACATTTCCAGTCAAGTGTTCAGTGGGCATGAGAGAATGCTATGATGGCACCATCCTATTCCAATGGCAGGACTCAGAGCTACAATGGGTACATAGCAGGCAAAACAAATTTTTAATATGGGAGTCTAGAAAAAAAATTAAAAATGAGCTACTGAAAATTGACACAGGATATCATTTTCTGCATCATACTTAAAGTTAATGTAATGGTGAGCTACCCTTTGCCTCCTTTATTCTGTCTGAAAATAAGTGGCTGTCTAGGATAGCCACCCAGCTGTAAAATTAGTCTTTGATCCAGGGAAGCCTAGCTTTGATTTGTAATAGTTCCACTGTGGTCTTTGACATATTACTTAATATTTCTGAGCTTTAGTCAGACATAAAAATTGACAAAACTGGTTTATCAGCAGGGTATATTCTTTGTCACAGTGGTCAGAAGGTTACAATATTATTCCAAGATTCATTTATAACAGGCTTAGTATCTGACACTAATTCCTTTAACAAAGTCTCTAACAGATATAATGAAATGAGCTCTCTATATGCATTGATCCAGTGCAAATGATAGCACAATTTTCAGATAATAATCTGAACAAATTTGTGGGGGGAATTGCGATCACTGCCAAAAGGCAGTTAGAAAATAATCTGAATTTTTTTTTTTTTTTTGCTGTGCTCTATGCATATTGCAGAAACATGTGGACACAATAGCCATGTTTTTTACCCACAATATAGTATTTTCCGCCATAATTTTAGTGTCATTATGTACCTGAAAGGAGAGATGCAGATGACGCAATTGCAACCAATGTAGTGCCTGAGTCTTTAGGCACATGTTTGCTGCATCAATTAACAAAGGTCATAGTAGCTGCTGTAGCTACTGCTACTTTGGCATCAATAGGTGCCCTTGACCACAATCTTTGCACATATGGGACTGATGGGAAATGGGACTGATTCGCCCATCACTAATGATGAGCACAAATGAAAGATTTTCTGTAACTCACCTAACACATATTGACTTAATTTTACCATTAATTGAATTGAGCGCATCATCAGTAATGTTACTCCCCTCACCCTTCTTCGCTTTTCTTTTACTTATCTACACTAAATAATATTTGGCACAATCTAACAGAAAATTACACTTTAGTTTTCATGTCTCATTTCTTTGATATTGGAATATAAACTACAACAGAACGCCAACACCACATCCCATTTTTTGTTCAGGTTCTTTACTACTACATAAAAATGTCAAAAATATTCAGTCCTGAGAAAGATTTTCATAGATGCCCATAGTAAGGAAATGTACAGAATTCTGGGAGACATCCTACAATTTTGCCATGGATTATAATGATATACCCCACCTTAGGACAGACATATGTACACTGCACACTCAACTTGCTTTTTTTAGGAAGTGTATTTGTATTACATTACAATAAATCAGAGAATAGTGGGGTAATGTAATAACAGGCACAAAGTTTGACCAGGAGCAGTAACCTATAGCAACCAATCAGCAGGTAGTATTTATTAGTCACCTGTTTAAATGCAAATATCTTATTGGTTGCTATGGGTTACTGCTCCTGTGCAAACAGTGCCTTATATTACATATGGGAGTAAGTACATTATGGAGCAAAAATTGAGTTTTAACCCTATGGGTGTCACATATCAAAGATTCCATGTTGCTGACAATTTATTGAATTTCTATGTAGTGTATTCTCAATGTATTAGTTCCTGTTAAATCACTGTTGGTCACGCAACAGAAACTGGACTGAAAATGGTTAATGATTCAAATGTAAATAGCAATGTATTAAAAATTTACCACAGAACAGTGTGCAATAGCTATTGGATAGAACAATTAAACTCATCAGGGATACATAATTTCAAAAGCAAATTAAAATACATGGGATATAAAATTATAAAATAGGTGTTTTATTCAATTAAAATCATTCATGTGTTCTTCTTTTCTTTCTTTTAGTTATGTCCTCTATAATCTAAATCCTCCGGGAGCTAAAAATGACACCAAGTAAGTCAATGCATGATATATTTTAATGGCAATCAATGTGATGAAATATTAAAGGTCCATTGCTAAATTAGCTGTCTAATGTACCTTGTATAGCAGAAACTACAATTTACCATTTCAAATAAAGTCAGTGCTCACAACAGTGTTATACCCTTATTCAATTCTGGGACATAAAGACAATTGTAGTAGAATTTGCACACTGGCATTTACTGCATTTTAGATATTGTACCATAAACGAAATATTAAGAAATTATGTAACTGTTCTATGATGAAAAAAGCAAATTGACCACAGATATTTTTTAGAGTTCACTGCAGTTATCAATTCTGGTGACAGTTTCATGACAGAGTATAATTTATGCTTTATTGAACAAGACTTTTCAATAACATTAAATTGGCACCAAATTGCTTGAAAATACTTAAGAACAAATTCTGGCCAAAGGTTAACTGTGGGCCTCAGGAATTAATATTTTATAATATACAGGAAAGTTTTTCCAAATCACGTATCATATTTTGTTCATACTTTTATCTAGTTCAGTTCTATGATACCTGGAGATGCAATGAAGAAAGGATTAAAAAATATAAATTACCGTCAGGTGAAGAAAAGAAGAGCAAATGAGGAAAAGATGCACTCCAAGGTCTACTATGAGATAAGACTTTGAATTAAGTACAGTGTTATATACTCTGAGGCTATAGGGGTTATTTACGATCACAAGCAAAGTTGTGCTCCAGCAATTTTCCCTGCAGAGAGTTAAACCCCATTCACAATTCGTGCGAATAGTGTGGCCTCTGAGTGCATGAAACACAAATCTGGCACTGGGCAGGCTGCTTTTTAGACTCTTGCTTTATATTAAATGTTTTAGTGCAGTTATCTCATTGTAGTTAGTGATAGCCGAAATGTTTCGCCAGGCATGGATTCGCAGCGTGTCCAAAAATTCGCTGCGCATCCAAAAATTGTCGCGGGCGACAAAAGAATAGCAGGGCGACAAAACAATAGCCGCGGGCGACAAAAGAATAGCCGGGCGACAAAACAATAGCCGCGGGCGAAAAAACAATAGCCGCGAGCGACAACCAACATTTTCACCATTTCGCGAATTTTTCTCTGTTTCGATTCCCGAAACGGGACAGATTCGCTCATCACTAATTTTAGTCACTCAGGCAGCATGAAAATTACCCTGGGCCCAAAAAGTATCCTCTGTACTATATAGAAATCCAGGCTGTGGCACTAAGCTACTGCTGCTATTGCAACTTATTACAGTATACAGAGAGCTGTAATTAGAGTATACAGAGAGAACTGTAGTTGGATTATACAGAGAGAACTGTGGGGGCTCAGTCAGGAATAGGTGCCAAGCCTGAACACAGTAACTGTGTCTTTGCGTCAATCCTGCCTATTGCACAGAATTTCCATAGATATAGTTACTTGAGTCAGTAGCCTGATTCCGATCTTAAATTTTACTGGGTTTACTAAGTCCCTGAATTAATCTCTGTATAGATGATTTTGTCCATGCAGAGCTAGCTGGCTAGCTATATATGTACTGGGACAACATTCCAGCTGCCCCTGCTATATCCTATAGAGCAGGGGTGTCAAACTCAATCACATAAGGGGGCTGAAATCTAAAACACAGGCTAAGCCGTGGGCCAATTTTTTTTATTAATATACTTAGTAAGATACTAAAAGGTATATTTATCTCAATGTGAAAAAAGTGGAGTAAGACATTACCGGTGATGTTGCTCATAGCAGCCAATAGATGCTTTGCTACTGTTAAATTCTGATTATTGATTGGATGCCTTGGGCAACATTACTGGTAATGCTTCACTCCACTTTTTACACAGCATGATAAATATACCCCTTAGTCTTAGTTACTATGTGAGCAAAATGGAAATTGATCAGGCTGGATGGTCAGACACACTCACCAAGGGCCACATAAAACAGTCAGGTGGGTCGGATTTGGCCCCCGGGCCTTGTGTTTGACATTTATGCTATAGAGTATCATTTTTATTTGTTCTGTGTACCTAAGGCAGAGGTAGTTTTATACCTACCAAACATACATCCCGATCCCGGGACCCGCAGTCCCTGATTCTTACTGAAAAGTCCCTCATTTGCCATTGATCTCTGCATATATAATGTTACTCTTAATAGAATAAGGTAACATAGTATTTCAGCTAACACATTTAGAAACTGTATTGGAATTCTGGCTTTGAATGTTGCCTTGGGATGAGGCTGGCAAGCCTGAATAAATGCTGTGGCCATTTTACCCCATCTCTTTATCCTGGTGTTTTTATTAAGGTATGTAACAAGGGGGTCAGTAAGACGGCTCAAGGCAAAGGGTCAGTTTAGGATTTCCCTTAATGTACTGTATAAAAAAAACCTCATAAAATATATATTAGGAATTCCATAATAAATTGAGCTTAATCTGATCTACACACCATTTTATTACTGCTGCACGTACAGATACTTCCGTTTGTGTATACTGAGTGAACAATGAAGTAGATTTTCAAGGAGTTATAAATTCATTCAAGGAATTAAAAATTAGGCATTAAGCACAGTTACTGTAGAATATTGTCATCATCAGAAGAGCACTCATTACACTGTAAACCACCAGATTTTTTTTCCCTTTATTTTGCCAGCTTCATTTTATTACTTGGCTTTTATAACTCATGAAGAGCGTAAAATAGCTGAACATTTCTTTGTCACTTAAAATGATAAATGGAAACAGAAATAAATAACGTCCATATTTTTTTTTTTTTTTTTTCATTGTTGAAGGAAGAATAGCATAACATTCCAGAAATCTTAGGATGTTATTTGTAATAATACCTTATTCCATACACAATTTTAGTTGTTCTCAAATGAATATCTTATTAGTGTTGTCTAACTATCTGATGTATTGATTTTCTCCAGATAGAGTTAATGCATGAGAAAGTAAAAACAGATGTTACTTGGAAGAGAAAGCTCTAATCAAATTCTGTGTTGCTAGGCAATAGCAAATTCTCTATTAAAATGAAACAGTAAAAAAGTTTTTGTTTTACTATTGTTTTTGTTCATATAGTAATGAGCAAATCTTTCCTATGTTGCTTCGCTGGAAAATTAACAAAACTGCAGAAAACTTTGCAAACTGGTAATATTTCTGTAAGATTTTGCCTAATGCATTGGAGTCAGTGGGCATTTTTTCTAATGCCAAATGCATTGAAGTTCAAGGGTGTTTTTTCTCTCGCCAAATGCATTGAAGCCAATGGCTTAATTTTTGCTACAAATCTGTATTAGGCAAAATAATTTGCTCTTGCCTAATTTTTATATGTGAAAAAGCTAATAATAAAAAAAAGTAATAAGCATTAAAAACCCTGTAAAGTTCAGCAAAGGAAATCCTTATAATAAAGTACATTCAGTAGAGCTAACCAAATGCATGTGATGTATATTCATTATTGATTATATGATATGGAATGGCATATATGTGGTGTCTATTTATACTTAAAACATGCTCTAATTAAAAATGCAAACTAATATGTTACCATCATATTGGAGACAAATATTAAATAATAATGCAAGTTGCATTACTGAATGCTGGGTTTCACGTGTGGGCTTTCATTTCCGGCTTTGAGAACTTGAACAGTTTTAGACATTTACATCAATTTTTATGACTTCAAGTCTTTAACAATTTAGCCTCTTGTAATTTAAAATAGGGAGAAGCAAACATATATAATGAATGATGTACCTTTTGCATAATGCATTCCTCGAGCTTTTATTCACCAGACTACTCTAAAACAGCAAACTGCATTTGAACACTTACTTGTTAAAGTGATACTGATGTGATCCTATCAAACAGTTTTTCTGTAGTATTTCCTTACCCCGTCCCCAACCCATTGATATGTTGAAGATATGGTGAGTGAGATTTTGGGAAACTGTTTTATTTTATATGGCCTGAAAGACCATACAGGTCAGGGTATCGAGGCCTTGAGATTCTGACCCGCAGTAAGCACCCTGTCTTTACCTGGAGGTATACCATGGAGCTCACTGTTGGTTGGACACTCTAGGAGGTCTGGCGTGCCAAATAAATGTTAGAATTTCTAGTGTATGTGTTTATATTATGGATTTATTTTATTTTTTTCATTTTTTAGACATTTAGAAGCCTATATCTTGTTACAGAATTAGAATTACACAAAAATTCCACTATATTTTGAAAGCTTAGGTTGTCCTGAAAAAAACAATATATAGTTTTCCTGGGTAAACTAAAAGTTCCCCCCGTGGAAAAACCCCTAAAGTGAAACAGTGCCAAATGTTCAAAAACTGTCTGGCAGTAGAAGTTCCACTTTGTTCAAAATGGCTGGCAGTGAAAGGGTTAAACTACTTGGCAAAATCTGGCACTCCCAGACCAACCATGGAGCTGGTTGTTGGTTGGACCCTCTGGGTCTGGAGTGCCAAATAAATTTTAGAATTTGCTATTGTAAAGTGTCAAGGTCAGTTTTGGGAATATGGGGATAGCGGGTATCCTTGTCTCATACTGTCTATGAACACACAGGAGAGGTATAATATAGAGCTTGTATGCTTCATGTCTTTTACGCATAATGCATGCTTTTTATGCCGATAGATAGATAGATAGATAGATAGATAGATAGATAGATTTACTTTATAAATCATACACTTTCATAATTAATAAACATATATGCAAGTCTGCTTTTTTAATGTCAATATTACATAAAAGAAAATTGTGTAAACAATGATATCACAGTTGGATACAAATAACAGTTAATTAAAAAAAAGTCATGATTTATGTACCCCTACATATTTGCAGGATCTAATATAATAGACATACATCAGCAAAAGTAGATTGATGTATTGCTTTGAACTATATATGTCAACAGGTGCAAAGAATCAAAACTAAAACTGTTTATGTCTGATTAGAAGCCTCCTTTATGTTGTCTTTCCTGGAAGGTTACTGTCAGGGGGATTTATTTGGCAGAAAGAATACATTCTGAGCCGATGAAAATAAAATGAAGCTGCTATTTCACAATGACAATTATAGCTACTTGGTGTTCTTCTCTTACTTTTTGCAAGTTTGAGATTTTGTCATACCTACAATAATAGACAGATGTTAACATGATTTAAAGGGATATTTGTACTAGAAAATAGCATTTTATTTAAGCCAGAAAAAAATTGTTACCGCTTACATAATCACAGTACGCTGGTATTAAAGTGTTCTACTTCCTTCCAGTCTTGAATTCTAGATTTCTTCTTGCAGAAGATAAGATGATAAGAAAAGGTACCAGGAACTATTTATGGTAAAAGCAGCTGTCCCAAAGTAAACCAAATGGTTCCAAGCTGTCAATACAACATTTTTATGCTAAAATCTCATTAACTTGCTAAAAACTAATCTAAATTGTGAATTTGGTTTTTTGACTTTAATGTAAAAGCAAATTACTTTGAGGTTTGCAGAAAATGAAGCAGCACAATTTATGAAAGCCCCCTATTGACAGCATCACATGAAACACTATACACAAAAAACAAGGAGTGTTCCTTGCAAAATAATTATTGTCATTTATTAATAATTATATATATAACTTGGAGAATACTAACTAGCCTGGACATTAGAAGAATGGATCAGAGAAAGGCACTTTGTCTTTTGATTATTGCAATTCGAATCCTGATTTTGTTAACATTCTCTTTGCTTATTCATTACAAAACCCAAATGCAAAAGAGCCTGGAGTGCTATATATATATAAATATATATATATGTATATATACTGTATATATATATAGATAGATAGATAGATATAAATAATAAGCTGTTTTACTGTTATATGTGCAAATAAAGCGCCCAGCTCCATTCCTTTACTTTCCCTTTGCACATGTTTGTTGTTGAGGGGTGTGGTCTCATGACATGCCACAGCAAATCAGCTTTCACTCTGTTTTGAAACTCACACATTTCTGGGTCACTGACGCAGACAAGGGAGCCAGAGATTCTGGAGGGTGGGGGATGGGAGGCTGCTTTAATAATTAGCCATAACTTTTTAACGGTGCAAAATGTTTAAAAGCTATAAATTGTCAAAATGTTTGTCTAGACTTTATATTTTCAATATTATAAAAAAAAAAACTTTTCACGATAGTTACCCTAATGAATCAAATAAAAGTGAGTGCAGAACTGGCCAGTAGAAGTAAAGTACTTTGTATTTTAAAAAAGCATCTTTTTATTTGACTCGCAAATTTTAATCTTTGTTGTAAAAGTAAATTTGTTTTAGAAGTGTTTAATTGAATATGCTATGCATTGGTATAATTTGCTGTGATTCATCTAGCAGCTTGTCATGCAGTAAATGAAAGAGCATCACAGAGAACAAAAACAATCTTATTGTACTTTTATGTTGTATTGACTATGGACAAACTTTGATCCATCTAATTAATATATCTACTTTAAAACAAACTGTTGCGGAACTGAAAGAGCCATGGACTGCAAAATAAGCTTAGTACTGATCTTTCTTAATAAAACTTTTTGGAGTGTTTTCCAGTGTTCTCAAACAACAGCCTGTACTGAAAGCAGCTGGGATTTATTTATTTTTCAATTAGTTTTGTTACAGAGTGAACACCTAGTAGTTGTAGTTGTAAGAAAAGTATAGGTATAAGATCTATTTTTCAGAATGCCTGGGACCTGGGGGTTTCCAGATAAGGGATATTTCTGTAATTTGGATAAACATACCTAACAGGAACAGTTCAGTGTAAAAATACATCTGGGTAAATAGATAGGCTGTGCAAAATAAAATATACTTCTAACATATTTAGTTATCCAAAAATGTCATCTAAAAAGGCTGTTGTGGATGTCTAACACAATAGCCAGAACACTACTTCCTATCTTCTGCTCTGTTTAAGATGAAAGTGAGTATCTACTTTATAGCATTTACAAAATCAGCCTGCATTCATTTGTAAAAACAAGTGCTGATAATTGTAAAATCTTAGAAAAAACTTTTTTTTTCTGGAGCTACCACCATGTTAATGGCATTTTAGCACCTCCCAATGGAAATGACTTAATCCTTATTCTAGAAATGTTAGCCATAGAAAGTGTAGGGAAACAAAACTGCACTGTGGGTGAAAAACATGAAAAATTTCCTTTCCAACACTACAATTGCGCATTGTGGGGCTGATTCATCAAAGTACAAGTTCAAGTCCCTAAATTCGGATTAGATACGATAATTTCTGATGAAAGCAAATGTAACGAAAATGCTTACGAAAAAATCTTATTAGTCACGATAATATCATATTGACGATCTGAAAGTCACAAAATTTTCGTATCCGAACGGTCGTAAACGGTGGGAAACCCTTTCTGACTTTGATCCTTCTGTACATGATTTTGGAAGCCTCCCATAGGACTCAATGGTACTCTGCAGCTCCAACCCGGCCCAAGGAAAGTCTCCCATAGGGCTCAATGGCACTCTGCAGCTCCAACCTGGCCCAAGGAAAGCCTCCCATAGGGCTCAATGGCACTCTGCAGCTCCAACCTGGCCCAAGGAAAGTCTCCCATAGGGCTCAATGGCACTCTGCAGCTCCAACCTGGCCCAAGGAAAGTCTCCCATAGGACTCAATGGCACTCTGCAACTCCAACCTGGCCAAAGGAAAGTCAATACCTAAGCTTGAATGAATCCGAAAATTTCGTACTTTTTGACACACAGTACGAAAAAAGTCATGCAAAAATACGCAGGGTAAGAAAAATTTGGAAACATTTTTTTTTTTTTGTATTTGGAGGCAATCGTACTTTGATAAATGGACCCCTGAGTCTAGTATGTAAATGCCCCTAGGTGCTATAGGTTTAGATACTCCGCGCTGCGGAATATGTTGGCGCTTTATAAATAAATGTTAATAATAATACTATATATTAAACATTATACATGTTTTAAAGTACTGGTAAGATGACTGAGTAAAATCTCTTGCTATAGGACCTACCTGATCTGACATCTGTATTTTGATAAAATACATTTTATGGAGTTGTATCCATAATTTATTTTTTAATATTTCTTTTTAATTTTATACATTGTACTGTGATTTAATATCTTGTAAGGTACCTCTGTAGGGTGGTTGTGGAAATCTAGTTAGAACTGGTGAGTTTTTCCTAACAGTTCAGGGCATCGCTCCTATGTATCACATTTTAAAACAGTCTAGAGACGCATATGCTTTAGACATTCCTGGAATTGAGTACAAAATTTCTATTTGACATAGTGCTGTCATAGTGGTTTAGTCCTGTGTAGGTAAGATGAAGAGTTAGGCTTAGCTCCCATGGTTTCTCCTGAATGGCTGATATCAAAAAAGCTCTGACTCCTTTTAAAGTTCATTAAGGCTTTGAATTGACTTTTTTTGTACAGCTTATGTGCAGAGCTTATCTTCTGGCTAGAAATTCTCTGCACAAAGGACTGAGAACCAGAGCTGCAACACGGCATGATGGCAACACGAAGGGTTGTTATTTTTACAAAATAAAGGGGAGTTCAGAGAGGGAAAGCTGTGCCTTGGCAGTTTTATGGACTAAGGGAAGGGGAGTTGTGTCGTAATAACAGAAAACAAGTAAAGTATTTGCAATCATATTTAGCCAATAGGAGGTATGGAAATGGATAGATGTTGGCTGGCTTTATATAGATTTTATCCTGGCACTGTTTTCTACTATAGCGCATAATGAAACCTATTGTCTAACTAGCTACAATTAACAAGTACTAACTTACATGTTAGTTTTCTAGCATGCTGAAAGTTACCCATCCCTGTTGAATTTGAGCTCACTGCCCAGAATTTATATGCTAGATACTTGTTTCTTCTATTTTACTGCCTTCCACTTGTTTCTGTAAGTTCACTGTATTATCTGCATGACTGATCCTCCAGTTTAACCATAGCAATAGATTTTTATTCTCTGATGTCAGGCAGATTTTTCCTCTTTACTGTGAGTAGTAAAAACAAGCTCAACTCTACTATATAATTCATGTAATACAGGTATAGGATCCATTATCTAGAAATCTCTTGTCCAGAAAGCTCTGAATTATGAGAAGATCCTTTCCAATAATTTCCATTTTAAGCAAATAATTCTAATTTTTAAAATCTCTTTAATGCTAAACCATTACCTTGTTCATGACCCAATTGTTTAAATGATTTTTAGCAGACTTATGGTACAGGTGATCCCAAATTACAGAAAGATTTGTTATACATAAAACCCAAGGTCCCTAGTATTCTGGATAATAGATCCAATACCTATAACAAACAGAACCTCGAAAAAAGGTTAAAGAGGTTAAAATGTATTAAAATCTTAAATGCTTTCATATTGTTTAAGGTGCTATTAATAATGGCAGAAACCATTACCATACCTGAGTAAAGAGCCCTAGAAGCTCCCTCCGTTTGATTAAGATAGCAGCTGCCATTTTAGCTTGGTCTTCCTAGCTTCCTGCTGCAGCTCTAGTGGCTGGTAGCTCAGATTACACATTCGTAAGGGGGGGGGTGAGTTCTCAGCATTCTTATGGGAGGGGGGAACAGGAGAGGGGAGTGAGGAGAGAGCTGCACAGACTCTGGCCCCAGGAATGAAGAAATTCCTTTATGAGAAAGGAAGTCAGATACCCTAAGAACATGTTTACAAAAAAAGGACACAAGAAATCCTGTTTCTTTTGATAGAGGACTCAGTGCAGCATTTCTGTGAATGCTTATGGCTGTATTTACATAGACCTTTCTGATAAAGTGAAATCTATTTCTACAGTTGCTACATTTTAAAAACATGAACTATGTAATGTATTTTATTTAAAATCTGTTATACCTGTTATCCTATGTAAAATACATGTTGGGCAAAGTATAAAATAGGTGAAAACTGGAGGATCTAAACATTTAAATATGGTTAGTACAGATTAAGCTTCAGAATATCAATATATATATTTAATATTCATGTTAGTGGAGTATTACTCTAAAATTAAATTCTAGCTTTAGGACTATACTCCATAAAAAACGTTGCTTAAAATTATAGTTCCGAAAAATGTGTATCATAAATCATAAAAGAGAGCCAGTAGAATGCAATGAGTTCACTTAAGATCCTTTACAGCCTTGAGAAAATAATATTTTCTAGATTTAAAAGGCCATAACCATCCATCAACAGAAAAATACACTACATTTAGTTACATTTGGTACATTATTCAATATAAAGTTTTATTCTTCTGAAAGTAGCTATTAAAAAACTTTAAATATCAACACTGATTAACATTTCCTTTGGTGTGCTTGTGTTAGTCTATTTGTGTATGCGTAAAATGCTGAAAATTCACAATAGACCAGTATGTCCTGAAGTAAGCTGCGTAAGGTGTGTTTATAGTAATATTCATGGGTGCAGAAAGTGTCAAAGCTGACTGGGGCCTGCATAATAAATATCCTATGCCCATAGTCAGAAACCCAGCTCAGCAAAACTGATACATTTTTAAAAATCACAAATTACTACAGTGGCAATGAGCATGTCGGTGTCGGGAGAAGAGAAAAAACAAAAAATAATAGATACAGATTAAGTTTAAAAATATTCTTTCTAGAATGAAATGATTTGCAAATAATATCCACTTTTCTGAGTGCTGAACAGCAATGGAGGAAAAAGTAAGGGTTGAACAAATAAAAATTATAAGGCAACAAATCTATACATTCCAAAATGACTCTATTTAGCTAAGATTTCACTTTTTTAATTGATGTACACTATTAAGCTATCCTTTACATATGTATCTACAATGGGCAAATTTGCACCTGGGCACTAATCCCTGGAAACCAAACAAAGTGTTGTTTTTATTGTTTAACCTCCAGCTGGATGAAAAAAGGTAATCATTGATTGGTTGTTATGGATTACTGCCAAGGCACAAATTCGCCCAGTGTTGTTAAATTAGCCTCACTTATATAATCTTTTGCACATAAAACATGGAAAATTATATGAATGACTTATGATACTATTTAACACAGAAAGCGTTTTCAGGAATATATGGTCCCAACCTCCAAATCTATTACTGACCACTGTGTGTATCAAATACATTACCCAATATTTGCCTATGTATTCCACCACTTCTTTATGTTTCTGTGCCTCTAGAACAGGGATCCCTGTGCTTTTTTACTTGTGGGTCACTCTCAGATGTAAAAAGTGTTGGTGAGCCACAAAAGCATGAACAAAAATTATTTGGGGGATGCCTAATATGAACTGTGATTGGCTGTTTGGTGGCCACATGTGGATTGCTAGCTTAAAAGAGGCTCTGCTTTGGGTAAAAATTGGCACCTACATAAAGGCCACTGAGAGCAACATCAAAGAGAGTAGTGAACAACAAATTGCATGTTGCCTACGGTAGGTGATCACTGCTCTAGATCTTAGGCTTCTAGTTCTTCTAACTGGAAAATTGCATCCTCAATGTTGTTTGTTGGTTGGCTTTATACAGGCAGGGAATACTTTTGCAGGCCATCTGTTTGTTTGACATTGTCCCACAGACTCTGCTGCCTTTTTAAACTAAAAATAAAGCAATGGTCTCAGTTTATTAAAATAGTTTATGAAGTCCTTGCTGCTGCACCTATTGACGCAGGGTAACCCTGGATCCACTGTCACCTGCTGACCAGGTAGTAGCTTCAGGGTTCCTTTATGCCCAGCATCAACAGACACTGCATTCTCAATTGCGTCCAATTTCCAATAAAATTCTTCTGTGTATAAATTGAACTTTCTTAATAAATTACTGTGTTGTTCTTATAAGCCAAGTCATGGTTTACCCACTGTATACAACTGCATTAGTCCCTATATCGCCACATGTGTGCAAGTTTTCTAATGTTATTGCTAGCTGAAATTTGAGAAATAGGCACACTTTAATAATATATATTGATACAATAAATATTAATATATAGATATTTCAATTCTTATTTTGATACATGTATTGCTAGTAAATTCAGCTCAAATAATGTGTTTTAAAGTGCAGCTTTAATGCAATGTACATTATGAATCTATTACTCACACCAAATGTAATGTTATCAGTGAATTTATTTAGACTCATAAGATGTCGTATAACTTCATCTGTTGTAGACCTGTTACTTTAAATATTCATGTAATGCTCCGGTTCAGCTACTATAATACAAAATTAATCAGTTTCTAGCTTAATCTGCTTCAAAATATTAAAGATGACATTTTAAAGAGTGAAGATTCCAACTTTTAAGAACACATTGGGATAAAGAATGATCACTGGCTCGCATGACTGTATTTCGATTATTTGCCGGGATATATTAGCATGATAAGTTTCCTTTCTGTTTTACATAAAGAATAGTCATTTCCCCTTCTACATTAAGCCGTCAAGTCACCTTGCAGAAAGTTTTCTGAATTACACAAAATGATAAGCATTAAAATAAAATGAAGGCATGAAAGAAGAATATTGTTGTTGTTTTTTTTTCTTTTTTTGTTAGTAGACAAAGGAAGATGTAAGTGCCACTTTGATTTAGTCAGCAGTGCATGGATAAATGTAGAGCAAGCTTTAAAGGGGATCTAAACCCCAAAAGTTAATTAATGCAAAGTTACTTAGAGCACATTTACATACATTTTCTATTTTTAGTTGTTTTTGAGATATTAGTAGTTTCAGACTGCTAATACCAGACTTTAAGATCAAGAACTTTCTTTGAAGGTTAACAACTTGAATTACCTTTTCTATGCGGTTCAAGAGGCCTATGTAGGGAGTATGGGACAGGTGGAAAGAAGGGGCATAACTGAGGGACACATATGTACATAAGGCATGGGGATGGTGTAAAAAGCATTATGGGGTTTAACCCTTTCACTGCCAGATGTTTTGGACCAAAGTAACCCTTTCACTGCCAGACAGTTTTTGAACCTTTTGCACTGTTTCACTTTAGGGGCCTTTTCTCTGGGGGACTTTTAGTTTACCCAGGAAAACAATATATTGTTTTTTTCAGGACAACCTAAGTTTTCAAAATATGGTGTAATTCCAATTCTGTTACAAGATATAGGCTTCTAAATGTCTAAAAGGTTTTTTTTAAAAATCACATTTTCCATAATATAAACACACATACCAGAATTCAAGGCCAGAACTTCCACTAACAGAAGGTTTATCCCAGAAAATTACACATTTCTGGAAAGAACAGATTCTGGGGAATCCAGAGTAGGCACAACTGTCTGTCTACTCCAAACTATCAAGTCACAAAATTTGTGAATTTTTTTAAAAATCGCTTCAAAGCATCCAGTCTATAGTATCTTATCTCATACAGGTCATAAAGTAACCAAATAAAACACCCTAAATATGAATGCCAGGGGTCCACTGAACAGTTTGATGCCCAATATGTATAGGTTTACCTAAGTATGTGGCATGTAGGGGCCCCAATGTGAACATACCCCATATGAACTGTCATTTCTGTCATTTCAGCTCCTGCCAAATCAACACATTTACATCATTATATGTGGGATAAAGCTAGTAAAAAGTATGCTCACCCCAGAAAATCATATATTTTTGGAAAGTACACATTCCCCCGAATCTAAAATGGGTACCCGTGTCTTTCTACTCCAAAGTACCAAGCCGCAAAGCATTTCTAAAGTTTGCAATTTTGATGAAATTTCCAAAAATCCCTTCAAAGCTTGCAGTTTCCAGCACCTTATCTCCCACATAGCATTAGGTACCAATATAAAACACCCTAAATTTGAACTCCAGGGGTCCACTGAACAGTTTGATGCCCAATATGTATAGGTTTACCCAAGTATGTGGCATGTAGGGGCCCCAATGTGAACATACCCCATAATGATCTATCATTTCTGTCTTTTCAGCTCCTGTAAAATCAATACATTTACATCATTATATGTGGGATAATGCTACAAAAAAGTACGCTCACCTCAGAAAGTCATATATTTTTGGAAAGTACACATTCCCCCGAATCTAAAATGCATACCCGTATCTTTCTACTCCAAAGTACCAAGCCGCCAAGCATTTCTAAAGTTAGCAATTTTGATGACATTTCCAAAAATCCGCTCAAAGCTTCCACTTTGCAGCATCTTATCTCCCACATAGCATTAGGTACCAAGATAAAACACCCTGAATTTGAATGCCAGGGGTCCACTGAACAGTTTGATGCCCAATATGTATAGGTTTACCTAAGTATGTGGCATGTAGGGGCCCCAATGGGAACATACCCCAATATGATGTGTAATTTCAGAAAATCAACACATTTACATCCTTTATGTGGGATAATGCTACAAAAAAGTATTCTCACCCTAGAAAGCCATATATTTTTTTTGCAGCATCTTATCTCCCAAATAGCATTAGGTACCAAGATAAAACACCCTGAATTTGAATGCCAGTGGTCTACTGAACAGTTTGATGCCCAATATGCATAGATATACCAAAGTCTGTGGTATGTACTGACCCCAAAATGAAAATAGCGCATAAGGATTTCTCGCCTGCCAACTCAACTTTTGCACACAAAGCCCCCTGTCAGCGTATTATGTGCTGTAACACCCCCAAACTATACAGAAAAAAATATTTTTGGAAAGTACACATTCTGACAAATTCAACATGGGTAACGAGTCCTTTCTACACCAAAGTACCAATATGCAAAGCCTTACTAAAGTTATTGGTTATTATGACATTTTAGAAAATCGCCTAAAAATGTTGCAAATTGCCACATTTATCTCACACAATTTCTTGCATACAATGGCAAATCACCCCAAATAGAAACACCTAAGGTCTACTGAACAGTTTGATGCCCAATATGCATAGATATACCAAAGTCTGTGGTATGTACTGACCCCAAAATGAAAATAGCGCATAAGGATTTCTCGCCTGCCATTTTTAAGCTTTTGCACACAGAGCCCCCAGAAAACCATGTATTTTTAGAAAGTACACATTCTGAGGAATTCAAAATAGGTAAAGTTATTTTTCTACACCAAAGTTACACATGGCAAAGCTACGCTAAAAACAGATCAGGAATACTAATACAGGGATAAAAATGCAATAAAACCACAAAAATTGTGCTAATTAGTGAAACAACAAAATACACAACAGCATAATTAGTGGTCAGAATATCTTATCCAATAGTCACGCTGTCATAATAAACAGTTTTTAAGGAAAAGAAACTAAAAACAAAGTGGTAAAAAATAAATAAATAAATAAATAAGAAAAAAAAAGTGTTTGTGTATACATGTGTGTACATGTGTAAAAGTTGTGTGACAGTGTGTAAGTGTGTATATGAGTGTATATAAGTGTATATAGGTGTAGATAAGAACAAAAAACAAAAAAAACTGCAAAATTGTGTGCTGTATGTGTGTGTAAATGTATGTAAGTGTGTAAGTGTGTATAAATGCAAAAAAAATCACCCATACCTGTCTTCAAGCTTGCCTGGTCCTGGTGCTGCAGTCCTGTCCTCCATCTCGCGTGAACTCGCGTGGGCCGGCGCTGGGGAGGAAGCAGGAAGAGGTAACGCGATCACGTCTGCTGCTTGGGGGGGGCCTGCAACGATCGCGTCGCAGGTCTGACATGACAGCCCCCCTGGCTCATTGCCCAGGGGGCTGTCATGGTTAAAAGCTCTCTGCTGAAGCGGCACATGCCGCTTCTGCAGAGAGTATCTTTATCTGCCAAACAACGTACGACGTCGGCAGTTAAAGGGTTAAAGTAGGAAGGGAAAGGACCTAGACTTAAAATAAGAGGAAGAGGAAGTTGGGGGTTCTGGTACAGATATGGTCAGTCGCAACTTGTGGCTTTATCAGGGGGGGATAATGTTAAGGTCGGGTTTAGTGATGAGCGAATCTGTTCCGTTTCGCTTCGCCGAAAAATTCGCGAATCTTTGAAAAGATCCGCGAAACGGCGAAAAATTTGCGAAACGGCGAAAATGTCGTGCGACAAAAAAAATTGTCGCCCGCGGCTATTATTTTGTCGCGCGGCTATTGTTTCGTCTCCCGCGGCTATTGTTTTGTCGCGCGGCTATTATTTCGTCGCCCGCGGCTCTTGTTTCGTTGCGCGGCTCTTGTTTCGTCGCCCGCGGCTATTGTTTTGTCGCGCGGCTATTATTTCGTCGCACGTGGCTCTTGTTTCGTCGCCCGCGGCTCTTGTTTCGTCGCGCGGCTCTTGTTTCGTCGCCCGCGGCTCTTGTTTTGTCGCGCGGCTCTTGTTTCGTCGCCCGCGGCTATTATTCTGTCGCGCGCTATTGTTTCGTCGCCCGCGGCTATTATTTTGTCGCCCGCGACTATTCTTTTTTGACGCCGGCGACAATTTTTGGACGTGCGGCGAATTTTTCCGCGGCAAAATTTTTCATCCGTTTCGCGAAACAATCCGCCAATGGCGAAATGCGGAAATTCGCCGCGAATCCATGCCTGGCGAAACTTTTCGCCCATCACTAGTCGGGTTGTTAATAAATAGTAGCAAACAAAAAAAATTCTAAGCTGCACTCACTTTAGGCAATTTTCTGGTGTCTCCCAGGCAAATGGCAACGCCCCAACAATATATAGAACTATAGAGCTTACCCCATTTATAATGCCAATATACCACAAAAAAAATTTCAGGTGGGGGGGCACTCCCTCCCTCCGTCATCCTGAGGGCTCACATTTTTTAGAGTGTCTATCAAATGTGCCTTATATCTTTGTTTTTCATTTTTTAAAGGAGAAGGAAAGGCTAAGTCACTTGGTGGTGCCAAAATGTTAGGCACCCCCAAGTAACTTTAATCACTTACCTTCTACCCCGGGCTGGTGCCCCTGTTAGGAGAAAACTGCACCATCCGGGGTAGCTGCAACGAGCGCTTCCTTCTTCCTTGTTCCTGCTGTCATCAAAATCCCTGGGCCGGCGACTGCACAGTAAAAAGCCAACTTGTTTGTTAAAGTTCGACTTTTCACTCTACTGCACATGCGCAAGCGCGCAAAGAAGGAAGAGGAGGCCAAGCTCGCAGGTACCCCGGGCTGGTGCTGTTTTCTTCTAACAGGGGCACCAGCCCGGGGTACAAGGTAAGGGATTAAAGTCACTTGGGGTGCCTAACATTTTGGCATCCCCCAGTGACTTAGCCTTTCCTTCTCCTTCAACGTGTTATAGAATACATTTACATTCAAGCTACTATCGACGTCTGTTGTTAAAGTTTCTTTGAATCCATTTCTGTACTACATGAATAAATGCATGTCCTTGTTCCTGATCTGCCCTTCCTCTATTGATTGTTATCTTGCAGCCTCTAGGAAATAAACGGATATATTTTTTTAAAATATTGCTATATCCTCTAAATTAGTGATAAAGTCTGCAGATTCAGACTTCTTTAATAATGCAGTCATAAACCTCACCTTAACTCTAACAAGAGCATATGCAGCATTTATTGATCACAATGCATTACTCTCATTGTGGAAACTATATAAGCAGTTTCATCTCCTGTTCTTGTTTTAAATAATTTAGAAAGCAATTTCAGTTTTTCAATCAATGCTGATCTGTTTGAAAATATGAGACTGACCTGGGTGCACTATATTAGAGAATGTTTTACTGACAAACTGCAGGAAATGCTACTTATTCACTTCATCTGCAGTATATGCTGAGTAGTTTACTTCCATTTACAAAAATCCTAGGGCTGTGTAAGTAGAAAGTGGGTTCAGTGTGGCAACATATTAACAGGAACTTTCTAAGCAGGCAGAACAGTCAGCATATACATTACAGCTTGCTGCAATTACATTAGACATAAGCAGTGTAAGTAGCCATGATTAGCGATAAGTGAATTTTTTCGCCACGCATGGATTTGTTGCGAATTTCCGCATTCCGCCATTGGCAAATAATTTCACAAAACTTCCATAAAAATTTGCCGCAGAAAAATTCACCGCATGTAAAAAAAATTTGACTCACGTCAAATTGGGCGCGCCCGTGTCAAAAAAGGTGTGAGCGCTTCAAATTGGGCGTGATCGTGTAAAAAAGGGTGTGGTTACATAAATAAGGGTGTGGTCGCATAAAAAAGGACGTGGGCGACAAAAGAAATGTGCAACAAATGCATTTCACAAATTTGTTTGTTTTGTTATAGAGCATATCTAATCAGACATTAGCCTACACTACATAGATTTACATGTTCCCTTGTTTATAGTGATGAGCGAATCTGTCTCATTTTGCCTTGGCGAAAAATTGGTGAAACAGCTGAACAATTCGTGGAACAGCACAAAATTCACGAAATGCAGCGCAACTTTTTTTTGACCTGACTGCAGCTTTTTTGAATTTTTTTTAAAAGGGAATGCTACCAAATTGTTTTTGTGCTGAATTTTTGTAGCCGTTTCACGGAAAAAACAATTGCTAATGAAAAAATGCAGAATTTCGGAGGGAATTCATGCCTGATGAATATATTTACTCATCACTACTTATATAAGACTTACCTCTTTAGCCATGTCTGCACAATAAACTTTTGATTCCTACCATTCCCCTTAAACAGGCCTTTACTCTTTATAACAAACATTTGCACAAGTCACTATTTGTCATCCTTAATAAAGGTCCGAACATGACCAAAACACTGGACACATGTGGTAAGTGAGAAATAAAGAAACTTTAGTACTAGTGATTATTATTTAGGATAAAACTTGAAGTTTGAGGACCATTTGAATTCCCACACGTGTCGTATCTTATACACAATAATTTTTTTAACCCAAATATTATTGCAGTTGAGCTTTCACAAACTTTTCTCTTAACATTACTAGTACAGGTAATGGGATCCGTTATCCAGAATACTTTTTGGATAAGAAATCCCACCTTTACCTAATAATGCATGTGGTACATAGAACCAGACATGGCTTCCCAACAGATTTTTCCCCAGAAATAGTGATGAGTGAATTTTTTCACTAGGCATGGATTCGCAGCGAATTTCCGCATTTCGCCATTGTTGAATTGTTTCACGAAACTTCAGTGAAAATTCTCTGCGGAAAAATTAGCAGGTGTGTAAAAATGGGCGTGGTTGCATAAAAATGGGCGTGGTTGCGTGAAAAGGCCACGGTCACATAAAAAAAGCATCAAAATGGGCACGGTCGCATAAAAAAAAGCGTGGGGGGGCGAAAAAAATTGCCGCAGCAACAAAAAATATATGCGGGCGACAAAAAAATAGCCACGAGCGACAAATGCGTTTCGCGAATTTTCTTGCCGTTTCACGAATTTTATGGTGAAGCGAAACGGGACAGAGACGCTCATCACTACCCAGAAACTACTAAGCATTTACAAAACTTACATGTGATTAGTTTAACGACATCACTTTTCAGAGACAGCTTTACTACAGTAAAATAACAACTAAGCAAATAGCATACACATAGGGGCACATTTACTAAGCAATTATGAGATAAAGTCAGATTTTTTCTAATTTCTAGATAATTTTGAGATTTACAAGTGGGTTTTCATCAGAACTCGATTTTTTCGTTATTACTCAAGTTTTTTGAAAATAACTCCCATAATTTGTGGTTTATTAATGTTTAGTTAACTTTTTTTTGTAAAACAAAAATTTGACAGGTTTGATCTGTCGACTACCATTGATTCCTATGGAGGCTTAGAATAGTAAAGGGAATAGAATAGTCAGCGACAGCCTGTCTTTCTAGGATAAGTTAATCCCCTCATTGTTTTGATTTTTACCAACATCACTCCAACTTGCAATGCAGCAGTAAAGAGTGAAGTCACAGGGAAAACTAAGAATATATACAGCCCCATATCAAAAGTTAAAATATAAAAATATATATTTTTGGATTTTGGTTTACCTGTACTAAAAATATATGTTTATTTTGTTTGTTGCACTGTATAAAAATTCTGCATTCAGAGAAAATTATTGAAAGGATCAGCTAGCATTGTCTTAATTAAAGTGCTAATAGTGCTTTGTG
This sequence comes from Xenopus tropicalis, assembly GCF_000004195.4. Lineage (NCBI taxonomy): Eukaryota > Metazoa > Chordata > Amphibia > Anura > Pipidae > Xenopus > Xenopus tropicalis. Next base: position 113,899,316 of record NC_030681.2, read on the forward strand.
TCTTTGAAAAACTTGCCTCAAAACATTGATTAAATTGACTAATAATCCACTGAGAACAGTAAAGTCTCTATGTTTCATTTAAAGTTTGTTATTGTAATGAAATTAGGATTGTTAGATTGACCTTCAATGATATCCAATTACAGAAAATGTAAATGAGCTGTGATTGTGTTATTAGTGGACTTCAACTATAATAATTTTGAACTAAAATGATTTTGGGTTGATTGATTGCAGCTCATGTATTAAGCAGATAAAGGCCAACCATTTAGTGTTCCAGTAAACCACATTCCTTTTGGCCATTCTACACTCAAGTTTAATGGTAATTGAAGAAACGTATGAAAAAAATGGATGCCCATAAATATTTATATTTTTCATACGTTCCAGGAATTATTGACGTGGCCGTACGTCAGGGAGTTGCACCACCAAAAGGGAAAGGCTTTTTACATGTACAGGGTGTGCTCCTAAAACCTCATTTTAATGAGTAATTAACCCTTATCTACCTGCTGCAACACATCCTACCCCTCTCTTTTCACCTGAAAACCTGTCATTGAAAAAAAGGAATGCTATTTCTCATTGTACCATAGTTAAAGAAATAAATTAAAATTTTTGACTAATTTATCTTTTCTCTAAATTAATACGACAATTCAGAAAACACAAAACATTTTTCCATAGCTTCCATAGCTTCATAGCTTTTATCAAAGGAATGTTTATTTTATTATGTCTTGTTTGAGAGATAAGAGCCAAGGCCTAATGTTAAGGACTTTCTGGAACACTTTCAAAACAGCACTTGGTATTGACCTACACTTAAGGTTTGGCATTATCGTTCAACCACATTAATAAATGGAGTGTAGCAACAATAATATGCTGTGCTGTTTCATCCAGAACCCACAGATACTGTTCCTTTCATACTCTTCAACACTCAATACTCTTCAACAAGTGTGATAGTGTGGAATATCTTTGTACCATTATTTTTTTCTTATGCTTAGATGTATTAGCTTGTATGATTTAATTAATGCTGCTGAAATTAGTACATTTTTTACATTTTGCTGCTTTCCCATTATAATTATAATCACTAAACAATTTACCAGTTTTATTCAGAATACATTGATTTGGCTTTTCTTTATTCACACTGAAGAGCATCTTTAGAACATGGATTTTTGTAAGGATATAAAACACTAAGCTCTGTTCTACATCTGACTTAGATTATTGTCAAATATGTGTCATCCATAGCCTTGTTTCTTATAAAAGCTATTATGAGATTTAATATCTATTAATCTATGTCTATTTATCTATCTGTCTGTCTATCATCTTTATCTATCCATCCAGGACCAGAAGTATGGGTAGGCAACAGAGGCTGATGCCTAGGGCACAACAGGGTGGGGGAAGTAACCTGGGGGAGGGCAGTGATCTAGAGACTGGCAGGGGATTTAGAGAGAGCAAGAAGGGAAGGAGGTAAGCAAATACCTGGCTTCATCAAACAAAAATCACTGCACTCCCACGGCAAAAATAAAGAACAATATCATGAATTAAATTAGTCTTGAATTCAATCAATATATTTTATATAATGGGTCCAATTCTCAAGGCACAGCATGCAATTCAATAAAGTACTATACTCAATATTATTCTTTAGCAGACTCCAGATACACCTTGCATTTACTGTAGTTCCCGAGTAGAAGCTTGTGAATGGCACTAAAGAGTTCACTTAATTCTTAGCCCTGTTCCTTTCCATGGTGAAACAATTGTACAATTTACAGTCATGTGCAAATAAAAAAAAATTGCATTAACAGTAACAAAAATTACAGAAGCAAGAGCCAATATAGGAAAAGGGGACTTTGTGCCTCTTTTCTGCAACCTGCAGCTTACACCAAGGGGCTGATTTACTAAGACACGAATTCCGACCGAATTGGAAGAATTCCGATTGGAAAACGAACATTTTGCGACTTTTTCGTATTTTTTGCGATTTTTTCGGCGCCTTTACGACTTTTCGGAAATTATCGCGACTTTTTCGTTACCAATACGATTTGCGCGAAAAAACGCGAGTTTTTCGTAGCCATTCCGAAAGTTGCGATTTTTTCGTAGCGTTAAAACTTGCGCGAAAAGTTGCGCTTTTTTCGTAGCGTTAAAACTTAAAAGGCGCGACGTTTCGCGCAAGTTTTAATACTACGAAAAAATCGGAACTTTTTGCGCAAGTTTTAACGCTACGAAAAAATCGCATCTTTCGGAATGGCTACGAAAAACTCGCGTTTTTTCGCAAAAATCGTATTGGTAACGAAAAAGTTGCGATCATTTTCCGAAAAAATCACAAAATACCGATCATTACGAAAAAAACGCAATCGGACGCATTCGGCCCGTTCGTGGGTTAGTAAATGTGCCCCCAAGTCTTTTAGTGTTAAAGATGCTGATGGCTGAACACATAATTAAAAAAATCAATTTCAGCTGATTGCCAGAGATTTTTAACTTTTCCAACCATTTCCAGAAAGGTTGGGTATACTCTCCACAACTTTGGAATAAGTTCATTGCTCATATGCAAAACCAGAGTTGTAGAGGTGTATGAACTCCCTGGCCAACCTATATAATACATGTATGCACATATTGAATAATTTCAGCCATTCCTGAATTCCTACATAACCCATCTTTTGTCCACTACTATGTTGCAAGACCTTGCTCAATCCAAAACCTAAAGGATTTTACTTACCTTTTTATTAGTGTATGCCAAAACAAAAAATATGATAATCCATAAAAAACAAGCAACCCTCCAACTGCAGGATTAGTGAAAACAAATGCTGAAACCTATTCCCTGGAGATGGTACCTGTATATGATTTTAGGACTCATTAAAAAAGTTTACCAAAGTATGGAGTGTTAAGAGAGGTTAGCATGATAGCTCTGCCAAAAGTTTAACAATATAAAAGAGACAAATAATGCCTTATTAGTGCCATGGTCAACCTCTCTCTTCCAAATTTTACCTCTCCTACCCATCTCTTCTTTGAATCTTTCTATGCAAGTAGTTTCTTAATTCTTTTGATCTTATCTTTCATGGTGTATATGAGGGGTTTTATTCAAAATTACAGACTGCTGGGAAAAAATTACTTGTGTTATTGTGATGCTATATTACTCTTTATACCAGACTGAATGGTGAAAACATTCAAACATAATTGTTGCATGAACCAGGTAGTTTTTGTTTTGTCTGACTCAATAACCTGCAAAACAATTTGCAAAACAATGCTAGTTTGCTAACCTATTCGTAAGTTTATGTGTAGCATTTTTAATGATATAAATGACATAAATAAATTGGCATTTAGTCTCAGAAAGAATGCACTGGTCATGTACATTTTAGTGGCTGATATCCTGATAATCTCACTAAAGTCATCAATCTTTTTGCTCTGTAATTTTGCATGCATGAGAAGATCCCATGAATAGTAAATGAATCTTGAAAGAGCCATGAAAGTTCAGCTAGCTGATGCACAAGCTGGTCTGACTGGAGCATAGATTTCACAAAATTAGAATGGATTTTGCAATACATTAGGCATATAAAAGTTAATAAATATTGCATCTGTGATACACACAGCACAGCCAGGATTTAGGTTAAATTATTTTCTTTGAAAATGGTGGAAATAATAAGAAAAAGATTCTCTTAGCTCCACAACACATAAATGCATATTTCAGGTAGTGCATCCCTTATGCAGAGCCCATTGGGAACACCATCTCCAATAAGGTCTATTTTATGAAAATAATTACTTTCATTTTTTTTTTAATTATCATTATTTCTTTTTTTCTGTAATAATAAGAGTAACATTTACTTGATTCTAACTATCGTGCATGAATCCATATTGGGTTTATTTAATACTTAAATGTTTTTTTATTAGATTCAGATCACAGAAAGGTTGCATGTCTGTAAAACCACAATTACAAGTATCTTATGCTTGGATTGTCTGTGTTTCATCATTACAGCTTTTCACATGATTGTCCTGATTGGACAGTTACATTATACAGAACATGCCATGATGACTTTTCTAATGCAGATTTGAAAGGGAATGGGATTAATGGGGTAGTCACTGACACAGCATCTATTCAAAATGTGGGGTTCCTGCTGAGGCAGTTTTATTTTTAAAAAATGTGAAAATAGTAGCCTTAAAATAGACACTTTGTGAGGAGATTACATATTAGGAATCAAGTCAACTTTACTTGGTGTGTCAATATGTTAGGCACACCCAGTGAATTTAATAGCGCTCTTTTTTCCTAAAAGTAGCACTGCCTGGGGGGAAGGGACTGTAAATTTTGCTTTTCTTGCCTGTCAAACATATAATAACAGAGTGTTCCATCTAAAGACCAAATAACTGATAAAACAAAAATTAACTAGATGAACTAGCCATGGTTATCCAAAAATTACATCTTAGGCTACTCTTGATAAGTTTGACTACAGCCATGTACTAGGATATTTGTTATTTATTTAATTAGTATGGAATAGCTCAGGATCACAGAATTTTGTTGCTGAACAACTCTTTATCCATAATCATTTAGAAGAAAATCCAAATATACTCCATAATTTCACAGGATATTTAATTATTAAATGACAAAGGTAGAAAGGTAAATAGTATTGTCAGGTAAAAATACAGATGGTATTAAATGTTCAGCATTTTATTCTATGACAAGTATGTTATGTATTGCATGGGTGATTTATAAGATACTGAATGACTTTCCAAAATCTCATTTTTTTTAACCTTGTCAATATACCTTCCTATAGCCTTTTTTCCTTGAGACAGCTCAAGCAATTTAGGTTCTTTATGACCCAGCTGTAATTGGAGATTAGCCCACAGAGGCATGATACAAAGTTAGGAACATTTAACTATTGAGTAGATGTTTTTAACCTAAACCAAATTTAGTATAATTTATTATCAGGATATATCATAACTGAGCCCTACTAACTTTTAGCATGTTACTCACTTTGCATATACATTATTACAGGCATGGGACCTGTTATCCAGAATGCTCAGGACCCAGGGTTTTCTGGATAAGGGATCTTTCCATAATTTGGATCTCCGTGACTTAAGTCTGCTAAAAATCATTTAAATATTGAATAAACCAATAAGCTTGTTTTGCCCCCAATAAGGATTAATTATATCTTAGTTGGGATCAAGTATAATGTACTGTTTTATTATTACAGAGAAAAGGGAAATCATTTTTAAAAATTAGAATTATTTGCTTATAATGAAGTCTATGGGAGATGGCCTTTCCGTAGTTCGGAACTTTCTGGATAAAGGGTTTCCGAATAAGGGATCCCATACCTGTATACCCTAACATGGGTTACCAGAAATGCTTTGTTGCATGTATAACTGTTTTTACTTTAAGCAAGTTATGACAAAATAAATATTTTAGTCTAAAACTCAGTTAAGTCTTTTGGGCAACATAACTGATGTCTACATCCAAAAGCACTAATTTCATTTAGGACAGGATGGACTCATTTGATTATTCTTTTTGATTTTGTGATTTGAGACAATTTACATAAAATACAAGGCCAAATTAGCACTGGAGTGTCTGGGAATGTCCTGCAAGTAATGTTATAAGATATTAAAGCAGAAAGTTGGCTGTTGGCAGATTTCAGTGATACATTCTCAGCTTTCTAAAAATGGTATATTTTGGGGTTTAAAGAGACATTAGATATGAGATATATTATCCCTAATATGAATCAAAGTCAATTTGCAAAGTATCCAATTCATTTAGAACTGCTTGCATTTATGCATATATGTATATTTTTATTAATATAGTGCTTCTTATGTATACAGCAATGTACAGCAGAACAATAAATTACCAGAACACACAGGGGTTGCATTACAATAATAAATACAAATAAATTCCAAGTACGAAAAGAAATACAGTACAGTTGCTTCAAAGATTCCCCAGAGCTAAATGTCAAAGAGACAAAAGGATGGAGGTCACAGCCCCGGATAGCTTACAATCAAAATAAAATGCATGAATGGGATAAAGGGGGTTAAAATTATTTTGATCAAAATTATATTTGAGCAGAAGATGTGCATCTCTGCGCAAATGTAATCTCACCTGTATCAAAACTATCACTCAACTGCCAGGCTCCTTTGTACCTACTCTCTTTTGGTGCCATGGATTGTGCCCAGCCTGCTAGGGCACCATGGTTCTTTAAGCCATATCCTTATGAAAATGTAGAGCTTTTTTTGCACAGGGCTATAGGTCATGCTTTATTGGATGGGTGATAATTTGGACATCTCAATGTGGATGTTTTTGTGATTTTTTTTTTTTCAAGACTTGGTTGATAGGTCAGACCTTTTTACAAGAAGGATATAGGCAAAATTAGTATTATAGAGCTAAAAGTTCCAAAAACAATACGGACAAGGTGTCATCTTTGTCCAAAATGAATTTCCTCTTGTTAATAAAAACATTGTTAAATATCTGATGCATGTTATAGGTAAGCAAAGAAAAATAACATTATTACAGCAGGTACAGCAATCTATAGGAGAGAGAGGTTAATGTTAACCTAATTTCTGCCACTATACAGTATCTACCTTTAGAAAGCTTTTGCATCTACAATGCAGGATTTTGGAAACAAAAAGCAAAAAAACCAGAATAATTTATAGTGGTTGATTAGACTGACCCCGCAAGGAATATCATTACAATAATATGATGATTTTTCAAATAGGAAATCTGCACAACTGTTTAAAGCTAGTAGCCTTATTGGCAAATTATAATTAATGTCCTCAATTTATATGAAGCACCGTAGGGAGCTATGGTAACAAAAAAAAGCCTAAAGTTGTTCTTGTTAAACCTTTTCAGAAAAGGTTTTTATGTAAAGAAAATAAGAAAATTCAACTACAAACATTATGCCTACAAAATAGCTGACAGTATATGTATTTATTTAGCTGTATTGTAAAAAATACAGGAAAAAAAACACAGGAACAGATATTTGCCGAATTACTGCAGAATGGTCTAACAAGTTTAATGATTGGCTGTGTTAAAGAATAAATTCTGTGTGTGCAGATTTTTGTATGGATGATGTAGTAAGCAGTCAAGTTTGCCCACTGTCGGCAGTGCTGCTAACAGAAATGCATTTGTATGCAGCATTAAGGCATGAAACCTTAACAATCATACATTTAACTCAGATTCTTCAAAGTATTGTTTATAACATAAGCGCCAAAGTTAAGAGCACCTTTTAAACAGGGCATGCTCAGACATAGTTGATTGTCCCCATAGTTGAGGAAAGTGGATCCGCCATCATGCACTCACTCCTGTAGCTCCAAGGACAGGCCCAGTGTTGGCTGGTGTGGAGATACACAGAGAGGAGATTGGCCCAAAAATGTGTACAAAATGAAGGTGGAGGAAAGTGCACAATTCACCACAAAAATTTGCGGTTGCGTTAAAGAAGGCTGCGGTGGTGTCAAAAAAAGTCACAATCTCATCAAAAAAGTCACATGTGGCATCTGCGTTTTGCGAATTTTTACATAGTTTGGCAGTTTTTTCAGGTGAAACAGGACAGATTCGTTTATCACTACTATTGAACTTAATTGCACAGACATTTACTTTTCATCAGTTCAGTAATATGCCTTCAATCGAGATCTCTTAAACAGTCAAGTGTACAAAAAGTGTGTCTGAGTAGCATTTCATGTCAACTAGTGAATGAAATGCCTCATTCAATGGCTATTTAGAAATGTGATCTGCCCGCCAGGGGTCATGAAAAGATATTAACTTCTTCTTATGATTTATAAACTGTGTAAATATGCAAATAAATAGAACTCTTTATTAGTTCATCCCACTTAACAACTCTAAAAGTTCTCACTATTCTTAAAAATCACAATACTTTTCTTTTTTTCTTTGGCTTAATTTACGAGTGCTAGTACAGTGTGCAGAGTGCAATTGCATTTAATTGTGAATCTGAACCAATTGCACTGAAAATAATTGGTCTTAGGATGTTGTCATTGGGAACCCTGGTGAACAACTGTCCAGGGTTCCCTTTTACCAATAGGCATGATCAATTCAATGAGTGGCGAAGCGCATTGGCATTTCCAACAAAATGCAAAAGTGCATTGTACCAAAAGTTGTGTATCATCAACTACGCTTGCACTTAATAAATTATCCCTATTGTCTCTTTTATACTTTTTTTAAACAACTTTTTTAAACTTTTTCTACAGTATAGTTAAAAATATGAATATTTATCTTTCTATGAATATTAAGTTCACTCGATATTTGTCTGGATTCTGGATATGCGTTGCTAAATTTTTTTCAGCAGTATAAGCCTCCCAGAAGGCTGAATACTTATAGCCTTTTTTCCACTAAAAATGACCCTTCTATAGTCTCAATCTTCTGAAAATGCAATTATAAAGAAATTGCTATGAACATGCTAAGTTTTCTGAAAGCCTGTACAGGGCCATGCCATAAAATATGTTATATTGGTATTAAATGCATATATTCTTAGATATGAAGATTTTGTATAGGTCTATTACCAGTAATCCTGCAATCATTTTCACGGACTGACCTTTTTTAAGGTTCTTAATACAGGCATATTAATGTCAGTGCTAGGTGCATGAAAGAGTCAATTTTTTTATCAGATTTAGTAAGGTAAGGCATTAACAAGGTTAAATGAACATTCAGTTAGGTTAAAAGTGTCAAAAGTTATGCTGGAGTAGAAATATACAATTTTATAACTTCAATTCTTTTTAGCCTCAAAAACATCTTTGTGTTTAAATTGCAGGCTTCCAGGTAATGTCTGCTGAAAGGCAAATGAGTTCACTGAAGGCAGCAAATTGCTATCCACATTCCATTTATATCTCCTCAATGATTTCTTCACATCCTCTGTAATGATAAACAAGGGAGTTCCAGTGACTTATTCAGTAGTGATTGTTAGTAAAATGTGTTCTATTGGTGGTTCGTAATTGCTAGCAATAGGATATGACCTGTTTCCTCCTAATAATTATGTTCTATAAAAATGGTAAGCTAAAAAAATGACCCAGTAATTCTAAAGTACAATTACTCCTTTTATTAAAAAACATAATGTAAACTTTATAAACACACGTGGGAAATGAGGATCATTAAAGAACACTTGTATACTCTCTCTGTGTTATCCATCAGCCTCTTCGCAAAGCAGTAATAGTGTTCCATGTTCTATTAGCGTTTAGTTCTGCCTGTACTTTCAAGAAGCCTTTTGGGTAAACCAGTCAGTATTCTGAAAAATAAGTAAATGGTTGGGGTCATTTTACTGTAATGATTCCCACTCATTGTTTACAAGAACATTCACTTATAGATACTAGATCTGAGGGTAGAGGTCTGAAATCCTGGAAATGATACCAATCCCCAACAAAGTTACAAAAGGATCAGTGTTTGTGAAGCTCTCTAGAACTTAACTGATAAGTAGTGATGAGCGAATCTGTCCAGTTTCACCGAAAAATTGCAAGAAAACAACGGCATAAAAATCACAAAACTGCAAATTGTCATGCATAAAAAAGAAAAAATTGCGCATTTCAATATTTTATAAAATGTTGAGTTTTTCCAGTTCCAGTTTTGTTTGAAGTGGTAATATTTCTGCAAGAATACTAAGCAGCAACAAGCAAGAGAATATGAAAGTTTGTGACATTTAGACACAATGGGCCAGATTTAATTGGATGAGTAACACATACATCCTAATTCAGCTGAAGGTTTCCCCCAGAGCCAGAAGCAATTCAATGAGAAAAACTTATCTTGCTGTTTATCACATAAAAACTCTTTTGAAGTTTATGGGAAAAAAAACTGTATCTGAATTAGAAGAAAAGTCTTTTCTCCTTAAATTAAATCTCATCCACAAGTTTTCATGTGATAAACCATAAATAACGTTTTTCCATGGAACTGAATCTGGCCCAATACCACTACAGTAAACACTAGGAATTCAACCACAACTTTTTGTTGAAAAACAAAATCAGTCCCTTGTGTGCAATGTGCCTGAGAATCTGGGGTGCCCCACCTTTAAATTTCATGTTACTACATACCCTGCATTTGGGCAAAGAATGCATCCAAACTTTTCAGGGGCCATCTCTGAAGTTACATGCAGGGTTACCTTCAATCTGGAGGGAGAGAAATATAGGCTTTTCATTGTCCGGTGCCACCCTAGGCACTGGACTTAAGTATGGTCCTAGTGTATGGAAATGACGTTACGTGCATGTGATGTTTCTTTCGTTACATGTAACACCCATGATGCCCCTCCCCCCATCTTATCTGCCAGATTTACAAAGCAAGTCTCTGGTGGCAGCTGGTGAGAGTTTTTATTTTTCTTTTAAAAAAAAATGTAATGTGTCATATAGGCACCCAAGAGCTGCCCTCCTAAAGATACCACCCTAGGCACAGGTCCTCAGGTGCCTATATATAAATGCGGCCCTGGTCTGCACACACCCAATTAATTGGAATAGTATATATTATATATAATATGCAGAATAAATAATGCAACAGCGATTTCTGATTGCCCATATAACAGACTAATAACTATATCCCTTGAATAACCCTGGTAATAAAAACATTGATTGTCATGTTTCTCCAATTTGATCAAATAAAATGCAAATCTAACAACAGTCAAAAAATTGATGAGCAGTTAAATCAAATCTTATATGAACTCTTGTCTGTTGCACTCTCTTTTTATGGCCAATGACTATAAACCAAACTAAATGATGAAAAAAGTCAGCACTTACGCTCTGTAACTGCCTGTTAGATTATACCAAATAATGCTCCTGAGATTCCATTCATTAGTTGGTCTTCTGATCTCATATTGCCTTCCCTGAGAGATTTATGTTGTGTGTCATTACAGAGACAAGTTTAATATTTACATGATTACACCATTCACTTTAGTAATTCAATAGGAGTTCTCAGGGATTGATCAAAACTAGGCAACATTAAAAAGCTGTCACAAATTCTATTGCAGTGTGCATTATTTCAGTCCAGGTTATTACACATGTGTAGTGTTACGAGTGGGAAGTTAATTTGCTAGTAAATTGTCAGTATAAATAATTACTACTACAAAGATAAAACTCAAATACTGTCTATGTTGAGGATATTATTGCATTATACAAACACAGTCCATAAATAAAGGGGCAAAGCAGCTTATTTTATAACTATATAGATATGGCAATAAATTTGTAATTTTGCTTGATAATCATAAAGTGTAGCCTATTATGCTTGTAGAAGCAGCAAGAGCCAATCTTAATATTCATTCCTGATGCACTGAAAGAACGTAGGGTCATTATATTAATGTTAATCATTGGGGTGGTTGATGGCTATTTCGGGTTATTACAGTTCCTCTTCACTAGAGTAGAAAGTGATGCTGTTTTTTTGTTCTTCATTAATATATGTTTACACAGAACCTTTGCTGATGGCGGGTTTTTAGGAGTTCATATCTGTATCCAAAGCAATATTTTTCAATCACCTTGGCTGATATCACCTACTTAAACTGAATTGAATCTTTTCAACTACAGTATTCTCTGTATATACCCTTTCTAAAATCTGTCACAAGTCAAAATGTATTTATATGAATATATTAATTGTTTTTATTTAAGTGAGGAGTGGGAATGGATTTAGATAGTCAATTGAAATAGCAATGTTTTGAGAGTACAGCAGGGAATGAACACAGTTCCAGTTAAATGAATACGGTCACAGGAAAACAGTTTTACACAATGCATCAGTTAAAAGAGCTTCTCCAGCAGAAATCTGCACTGGAATCTGTTTCTTAAAAGAAATAGTGTTTTTTTTTTTGTTTTTTTTTTAAATGTTTACTTTTGAAATTTGACATGTGATAGCAATTGCCTTACTTTTCCATGTGCCCAAAGCCATGTGACTTGTGCTCTTCAGTCACTATTTACTGCTGTGCTGCAAGTTGGGATGATATCACCCTTCTCCAAGGCTGCAAATTGGTGTGATATCACCCCCTACTCCCCCCCCCCCCAGCAGCCAATCAGCTGAACAATAGGCAGGTAACAAGATAACAGCTCCCTGAAACTTCTACTAAAAGATTCAGCTGCCTGAACTGATAGTGTTTTCAGTGGCTAATAGCACTGCTAGTACTATTTGGAATTTTAGCAAGTGGGTATAACTACCTATACTGCCTCCCAATACTTAAGGTGGCTTCAGGCATTTCTCTGCCAGCTAAAATACTCTGTGTTAAAACTGCCCTATGGGCCATTAGCCTTAATTATCTTGTATAGTAAAGGATATATAGATACATACACTCACATACACTACAATAACTTCAGATCTAGGAAGGAGAAACCCTGCTTTACCATTATGCAGCTTGGATCATATTGAAAGTACACAAAGTAGGAGAAACAATAGCTTATCTGAAAGCAGTTCTGTGGTGCAGTGCTTCTGAAAACTCAGAATCAGGCATAATGGCTGCTTACACACCAATATTACATCTAAAAAATATATATTTGATGGTTCAAGAATACAATTGTAAACGTTAGATTGAATTATTTGCAAGGTAAACAGAGTAAATTAGAAATAAATAACACAGCATAAAAATCATAACAGAATCCCTTTAAGGTTTGGCCACTTTGTGATAGCTCAATAGTTTTCCCTGATATTTACATTAGTATTGTTGCTGCTATTTTGTGTAAATACATCTAGATCTCAAATTAACCAGTAGTTATCTGATCTGCCCAATGCGTGTAGGTTCGTCCCATTCCAACATGGGTAAATACTGTACAGTATGTCTTTCTATGCCAAACACTTCTCTAAAATTTCTGAATATCGCATTAAAGCTTCCACTTTGCAAAATCTTATTGCCCACATAGAATTAGGTTCCAATAAAAAATGTCCTAAATATGAATGTTTTACACTTCACTTGCAGAGCACTGCCAATTGCACCTAAAGTGGACGCAAGTGGTTTCTTCTTCTGTAGGAATAATAAGACAGCAGGGGCAGTGCCCATAGTGTTATTCAGTTTTTTTACTTTCATGTTCATGGTATTTGAGAGCTTTAAAGTCACTTTAGCCATTGTGGTCTAGTATGGGATGCTAGATATTCTATGATATTTCTATGCTGCAGTGTCTTGGAGTTGCCGTTCTCTCCTTTTCTGCTGCGTTCCACCCATTTACATCCAGAAGTGACTTTTGTGTGCACATTTCCATCTAACCATGCATACTGAGTTAGGTTCAAGGTACGAGGTACATTTTTTTCTGTTCTCTCAGGACTTAAAATAGATCCTCCATTTGAATGTTTAAATATATACTCTGAGGCTACTTAGTGGTTATATAGAAGAATTTCCTTTTCTATAAGCTAAAAGCTCAATACAGAGAAAGCCAGGGACTTCTAACAAGGTTTGTTTTGTAAGATATTCTCACAAAACCATGGAGATCTGGGATTTGCTATCCTCCTATATATTTCCATCATGGGCTTTTCTGTAAAGCAAATGCTATGTTTTGACTGCACAGCCTCTGGCTACACTACTCCAACCCTATTAATGTTTAACGTTCAGTGTATTTTGCAGAATAACACAAAAGACAATGTTTTACTAAAACAAGGTGGCTGGGATCAAAAGAAAAAAAGGAAGAAAGAAATAGTGTAATATTTGTTATGAATGATTAATGTTCTTCCCCAACACTTGCAACATCAGTTCATCAGAAAAAGTGACTTCAAACTGTTGAACAGTAGATCACTTTTATCATTCCTTAGTAGCACCGTCATAAATCTTCAAGGCATACATTTGATAACTGTCTTGCCATATGTTGTACTTATGGCCTCATCATCAATCAAACAATAACTGGGAAATTGAAAACACTGATGGGGACATATTGCTGGATACAAGGAGGGACTTTTTTTGTAAACAAGAATACAAATATTTGTAGTTTTCTGAAACCAGTGTATACCTCATTTTATATGATTGTAACATAACAAGACAACATATTCCTCAACAGTGTACAATAGCTATCAGATTTATGGTGACTCGTGTAGTTTTAATTTTTCCTAATATTTCATTCTCTCTCAGCCTGATTGGCCATAGGCTTTCTTGCCACCTCCTATAGTTCTTCTATTGTGTTATAATGCCTTTAAACTAGAAGTTTGCATGAATTGTCCATTCTATCTATCTCTAAGATTTCTCAAAGAGATTTCATAAATATATTCCAGCATAGTAATGCAAGTAAAGTCCTGCAACTGTAGAGAGAACGTTAACCATTAAGAAAAAAAATACAGGCCTTTCTGGTAAAAAATATACATACATTATAGACCCTAATGTTTTTTGTTCCTTCTCCCTCCAACATTTGGTTCATTCTACCTGTATAATCCATGTTGGATTAATCCATCTCTTGTCATCCATTTGCATATAATGGCACATGGCAAAAATGGACACGCCTTGAATTTCACCATTCTGGCATGTTTCTCAGTATGTTTAGTATAATACCTAAAAACATTTTTTTGATAGCATACTTACAGTTTTGTGGGCAGTGAAACACTGAAATATTTAGCGTTTACAAATAAAGGCAACATTAAACATCTCTTAAAGCAAGCATTTCTTAGTGCTTGCTTTAGTCTCTCTCTAGCTTTAAAAGAAAATTTGCTTACTATTTTTTCTGTAAATAAATAATTAATAAATAGTATATATATATATATATATATATTGCAAATAATTTATTATTGTCTCTTATTTCAGCAAAATACTACTTCATAATAATGTACAATAAATTATATTTACTTTTCAGCAGTGAAACACAATCCAGCATAAGGTGTTACTTTACTGCCGAGCCAAACTGCTTCGACAGAGGGGGTTTTAGGTGTATACAACCCTTTTATTGACTATTTATGGTGTAGTATTTTTTTTAATGAAATAAACACATATACCTGTTGTGCACACTGCTCTAGTATGTATATATTTGTGCTGAGAATATAGATACTAGAGCACTGTGCACAAAAGTGTATGTGTTTATTTAAATTGAAAAAATTACTACACTTGGGGCTACATTCATCAAATCATGAGTTTGAATCCCGAATGGGAAAAATTCAGATTGGATACAATAATTTCTGAAGATCGCAAATATTACGAAAATGCTTATGAAAAAAATCGTATTAGTCGCGATAATATTGTATTAGCGATACGAAATTTTTGTACTGAACGTTTGTAAACAGCGGGAAAACCTTTCCGACTTTGATCCTTCTGTGCATGATTTTGGAAGCCTCCCATAGGACTCAATGGCACTGTGCAGCTCCAACCTGGCCCAAGGAAAGCCTCCCATAGGGCTCAATGGCACTCTGCAGCTCCAACCTGGCCCAAGAAAAGTCTCCCATAGGGCTCAATGGCACTCTGCAGCTCCAACCCGGCCCAACGAAAGTCGCCCATAGGGCTCAATGGCACTCTGCAGCTCCAACCCGGCCCAAGGAAAGTCACGATACTGAAGCTTTAATGAATCCGAAACTTTCGTACTCAGCACGACAATACGATTTTGTCGCACCAATTTTGTTGCAAGGTACAAAATTGTCACGCAAGGTACAAAACTGTCACACAAAATACGCTCAGAGCGTTCGTGCCTTAATAAATGTCCCCCTAAGGGGCACATTCATCAAAGTACGACTGGTCCGAATACAAAAAAAATTGTATTTTTTTTAAAGGTTACAACTTTCGTGTATTTTCTGCGACTTTTTCGTACATTTGTGGTTTCGGATTCATTCAAGCTTTGGTATCGTGACTTTCCTTGGGCCGGGTTGGAGCTGCAGAGTGCCATTGAGTCCTATGGGAGACTTTCCTTGGGCCAGGTTGGAGCTGCAGAGTGCCATTGAGTCCTATGGGAGACTTTCCTTGGGCCAGGTTGGAGCTGCAGAGTGCCATTGAGTCCTATGGGAGGCTTCCAAAATTATGCACAGAAAGATCAAAGTCAGGTTTTCCTGCCATTTATGATCATAAAAATCATACTTTTCGGCCATTATATGATCAGATGTGAATTTTTTGTACTTTAAAAAGCACAATACAAAAAAATTGTATTTGATACAATTTTTTTGTATTGTGCTTTTTAAAATCTTACTTTGATAAATCTGCCCTCAAATAATATTATTGTGTGTGCTTCTATCCCATATCCTCTGGCGCTGGAGGTTTCTATTTATCCACATTGATCTAAAGGATGACTTGGGTGTCTATTAACTTTGGCAGGTATTGGGATTGAATATATCCACACCTATTTCTGTTTTGTTTTTTAATACACTATGGGGGTTATGTTATAAAAGGGACTAAGTTTGCCTAGACGCAGTGACCCATAGCAACCAATCAGCAGGTAGCATTTACTGATCACATGTTTAAAAGCAAACATCTTATTAGCTGTTATGAGTAACTGCGGGCAAACTTAGTGCCTTTTATCAACAAAGTCTTAGGTCCTTCTCAGTATTTCTCCAACATATAAAGTCATCTTCATCATGTTCAGATAAATTAATTAGAATTGCATTTAGAATTTGAAACATACACTGAATGTTACTGAGAACCTTGTGTTACATAAATACATAATACATAAATACTTTTGGACTTATGTATTAGTGGTTATATTTTCAGTGTATTATTGTACTGTACTTAAATTTGTATTTATTGATTTACATAACTTTAAATCTAATACATGCAGTTCAAGAGTGATTTCAGGAAAGTCAGTGCTTTAGGCATAGTAGAAAGATCCTATTATATCTGCTATGTTTTATAATTGGCTGCAAGAGCAAAGTAATATCTTCTTTTAATATCAGCTAAATGTATCTTTTGAAAACAAAGTTCCATATGGTTTGGCAACAGCATGTTTTCCAAGCAGATTTAGAAAATAAACTGCCTTTCAGTCTATTAAGAAGAAAGCATACATAATGTCTTTTTATATGTTCCAATTGACTGTTCTACTGTTACCATTCAATGTATCATTTTATTTTACCTGTAAAACCTTTCACCATAATGATCAGATGAGAAATGGAAGGCGTGCACAGGATAAAATCATTACTTTTTTATAGCAAACAGTGGAACAATTTCAACTGTAGATTCTTATTTGAGCTATTACATTAAAGAGCCTCGTTATTGAAAGAAAAGAATGTTTCAGCAAGCTGTTTCTACCATTATTATTATAATACTGCCAGTTGCATAATAAAAGGGGTCATTGGCCATCTGGACTTGTCTGGACATTTAACAGAAATATGGTAACTGGGTAATCAATGCTATTCTGAAAGAAGAATCACTTACAGGTAATTTCCTTTGGGCTCTGAGAAATGCTAAGTTGCAAGATACTCAACCATTCTTACAAGTTAAAAATTTGCTGATTTCTTACAGACAGGTGATCATAAATTACAAGAGTGGGAAACCGAAGAATGCATTTTCAAGGAATCGCTCTATAAAACAGTCACAAACAAATAGAACATTCTGTACACACACACCAAGACAAGGTGGAAAAGCCACATCTATATTTATCTATATTTAGATAATTATTTCTTTAAATATGTTAAACATTGACATTAAAAAAAAATTTAATAAATCTATTAGCTTAATAAAAAAATAAATTACATAAATAACATCACTAAAATGCCAAACTGTTGCCCTGATGGCCATGAAAGCCCCCCTTCAATCATAGATGCAGATAGTTTTTACCTGACTCATTGGAAACCATTCCCAAAGAGCAAATCAAGCAATATGGGATGTATTCATCATATGTTAGGACTGTGTTACTGGCAAGGCAAGGTTTTTTTCAAGTTCTGGGAATGCACATATTATTGCCAGTTCAATTTAGCAATCTGTTAGAAGTGGTCAGTGTGCTTCAAACAGCTGTTGAGAAGCTAAGCTTAGATGTTGTAACAAATTATCAAGCAGAAATGAGGTTTGTCTGTCACAGAGGGTGATGTTGATGCTAACTGCACTGCTGCTGTGTAATGAGAATCTTAATTATTTACTAATTAGCCTTGTATTTTGACATTTATGTTCTATATGTACAGTATATTGCAAGTTGGTCCCTTAGCTCAGGTAACTAAAAGCAGCACAGAGGATGGAAATGAAGATGGAGAGCTACTGGGGCATCTTTGGAGGCACAGATCTTCCCTGTTAAAGGGCTGTGGTTGCCTTGGGCTGGTACAGAAGCCCAAAATATAATGTCCAACATTTCTAGCCTACTTCTTTAGTTAGGCTTTAGTTCTTAAGCAACACCTGTTCAAGACAGGCTAATTTTAGGGCTCCCTTGCTCCACTGAGTGCTACTCCCTGTGGGGCTTATTTATAAACTTTGAGCAGCACAGAATGATTCACACTAATAATATTAGCCCTGCACATGTTTATATTTATAAAGCTGGACAAGCTTTGTGTATTTAATGCACAAACATAATTATGAATTTTTATTTGCTTTGGGAATATGGTTTTGTTCCAAATATTTATGTGCACACTGTGTTCCATTTACTCCACAATGCTGGTGGTGGAAAAAATATTAACTAAACAGTTTTCGCAAATTGCGAATTTATATTCACAAAATTACTGTCATTACGCTATATTCACGCGTAATTTGAGAGGCATTTGTGAATATCGCCATCTCTATAAGATAGGTCTCTCTGGATTGCTCTGTAGAAGATTTACTTTCATTTAAAGTGTTCTGATAACTTTATGGAACCACATTAATAAATATAATTTTATCAAACAATAACTTAAGGGAATTGCAACGTATCTGAGAAGAATTCAGACCTAAGCAAAGCAAAATCCAGGGTACTTTATTATATCAAAAAAGACAGTACAGACTGATTTTTAAAAAGCCAAGGCCCCACCCCAAGCAACATACTGCATAGCTAAATTCTTAACTCATTTACAACCGCTGTCAATGACAAATCACAGAAGCAGCCTAAGGGTAATGAAATTTAACTCCCATGGTTTTAAAGCATCAAGCATGTACAGGTATAGGACCCATTATCCAGAATGCTCGGGACCAAGAGTATTCCAGATAAGGGGTCTTTCCGTAATTTGGATCTCCATACCTTAAGTCTGCTAAAAAATCAATAAAATATTACATAAACCCAATAGGATTGTTTTGCATTCAATAAGGATTAATTATATCTTAGTTGGGATCAATTACAAGGTACTGTTTTATTATTAAAGAGAAAAAGGAAATCAGTTTTAAAATTCTGAATTATTTGATTAAAATGGAGTCTATGGGAGACGGGCTTTCCGTAATTCGGAGCTTTCTGGATAACGGGTTTTCGGATAAGGGGTCCGATACCTGTATATAAAAAAAAAATACTCCCGAAGTAGCTGTTGTTCTGTTTTATTTACACCTCTCTTTAACTTTGGTCATTGTCGCATCTCAGCACAGGGCGTTCATCTCCCTTTATTTCACCCTTAAATCTTTCGATAATACATTTAATATGGGACCTACAGTATGTTCCCTGAAAGAGGCTTTAAAAAAACAGATTGATCTTGCCCACATAATATAGGGAGCATGGGCAATAACAACGTATAGTGTTATAACAGTGATTTGTCTGACAATCAAACCTGACGTAGATATAAACTCTTTTCCCTGGGAGAGGATGACAAAAATAGGGCCCACCTATCATCACATTACAGCTAATGCAATGGAATGGCAATGGAAACACCCTAACACCTAGGGACAAGAAGATTCCTCATGTTTTTTAACTGGATCCATATCAACCAATATCTGTTGCAAAGACACACATAGGGGCCACTTTAACCACATCACTTAGAGAGGTGTCCATGGTGTTCCAATTATTACGTACAGATTTTTTTAATGACAGTGTACACAGGGTAATGACAAGTGTACAAAAGGGGTTATATTGCTTTTCTTTTTAACCTTGGGAGATGATCTTGTCCTATCTATGGCAGTTCTAAGGGTCTGATCCAAAGCATCCTGCTTATACCCCCTTTGCAAAAACGGCCTGTAATCCCCAACCGGTACATCCAGAAAAGAGACTCTCTGCATATGATATTTCATATTAAACTTCAATTTTAGGGCCAATGTGTTGAGGAAACCCTACAAAGTCTAACAGTTGATAATGGGAGTCCTGCCACACAATAAAGATATCACCAATGTACTGTAGCACCACCAACAAACATTTAACTTGGAAAAATATTTTTTTCTTCCAAGAAACCCATGAAAATATTGGCATAAGATGGTAAGACGGGGTTCCCCATTGAGGCATCACCCACCTGCTGGTTAAACGGCTTAGCACAAATGCTAGTAATTCACTTAGAAACTCACAAGGTGGATCACTCCTATGTGAATTATGCAAAAAATACCTCACAGCCACAATCTCCAACTCACATAAAATACAGGTGTCTCGTACCCTGTATGTAGCTGGGTAGTTGTACACAAATAGTTTACAAAAAAATGGTGAAAGTACTTTGCCACTGGGGTTGTAACATAATTGCCCATACTCCTCAGGTATATCTTGAATAATTGTAGTATCCATGTATAAACTGATAGACAACATTTATTTAGATTAAATGGAACCCGTGTGCCACCCTCATACATATTATCAAAATGCTGTTTAAGTTTTCAGTGAACATATTCAAATCTATTGTGAAATCACTATATTTAGGATGGTTGTTTTCAAAAAGGATTGGCAACATATATTACTTGCTATACAAAAGATTTGTTTTCGTACAGTTATATTAGTTGTATTTAAACACAGTATCAATGACTCAGCTCAAGCAACACGTGGCTTGACATACAGCAATTACATTATTATGTAGTCAACATGTACAGAGTCATTACAACAGTTTAAAGTGTTCTCCAAACAAAATAAAGTAGGTTCTAAAGCACTGTCATAAAAATAGAACAGTAAATAAGAATGACTTATAATTTTCTCTACCTTGCACTGGCACTGGGCTTCACGATGTAGAAAAAAAATAAGGTGTTTTGACATATACCACTCAAGTGTGAAAGTAACCTTTAGTAATAATGGTTTATTCAGGATCTTTCCTGGTGTTCTTAATTAGCCAATGCTTCACTAAGAACCACAGTCCCCTAAAGAACATAATAGTTCTGTGAAATGGTTATTTTAATTTCTTTAATTTTAACATAACCCACAGATTTAAATTTTACATCCCTACTGTAATTAGCAAGGTTAATGAGTGTAATGCATAAAGGCAGCCATTGACATAACCATATATACACAATTCATGAGCTTGTATGTTGCCCAGCATACGGAGAATAAAATAATATTGTAGGACTCCTTTACTAATGAAAATGTGCTTGCAAAGTACAACTATTGTTTACCCACAAATTCATAGTGGACTCTGATTAGCATCCATGTTAGTAATTTACATGCAATCTGTGCATGGTGTGGAGATTCTTGTAGTGCCACAAATGCCTTTAGAATGCAATGCATGTAAGTTGTGTATTTATGTGCAACATACAAAGGGCACCCTAGAAGTAACACATACTAAAGGGAGCAGTTAATTACAGCTCTCTTTTGGGTCCTTACTAAAATGTGCCACATGGGGAAACTAATACATTGGTCTGCAGCCAAGCTATGGGTTCTCTTCTAACTTAATAAACGTGGCCCACCAATTCAGATTTAATGAATGCTGTAGGCTGGAAGCAGTGAACAGGCCTAGTCCCTAGTGGCCAAAAAAGGTTTGTGACTTGCGAGTCCCACATTTCATAAAATGTAAAAAAAAAAGGACATACATTAATTTGTATTAATGTATGTAATAGCATATTTCACTATTTTAAGAAACATACCCAATTGGGAATAATTCAAACATGGGTTTTTCTACATACTTTGTTAATTCTGTAAAGTCGGCAATAATACTGCTCACTAACTTTAGAAAATGTAATTGTATTTTATTTATTTATTTTGCATCTTAAAATTGTTTTATTAGAATATAAGTAGGCACATGAAAAGGAAACAAAACAGCATGTATATAAATATAAGTACATATCATCTTAGATAAATAAAAAACATAATTTTTGTGATGAGCCCGTGTCCATTTTACTGCAACCATAATCAATTTTGACGCAACCGTGATTTTTTTGGACATGCAACGTTTTTTTGATGTGCAACGTTTTTTTCAGCTGCAAATTTTCAAGGAACTTTTGCAAAACAATTCGCCAATGGCGAAATGTGGAAATTCGCTGCAAATTCATGCCTGGCAAGAAAATTTGCTCATCACTAGTGGAAACCCTTGTACAATATATGAACAGTTTCACATAACTGTTGATTATAGATGTGTTAGCTTACTGAGGAAAAGAACTGGACAAAAGCGAGGAACAATTAAATTAAGCAATCAACATAATTAACCAAAAATAAATTTGGTATCAGGGGGACTGCAAAAGTGTTTAAGATTTGCAGTATATATCAGTGGCTGTGTCTGCTTACATGTAAAGGTTTGAAGGAAATAAGAAATATTTATATTTTTAAAAAACTGGAATTGAGGAATTGAATTTTGTCATGAAAGCTCAGAAATAGCGATGAGCGATTTTTTTCAACAGACATTGATTCAGAGCGAATTTCCGCATTTCTACTGTAGTTTTTATCACTTTAGTCTGTATATTTTTAAGGGCTGAGTGTATGCTGTCAGATAAGGCACATGTATGCTTTTCATGTTGAGCAATAAGTTGTACACTGTAGTAATGAGTAAAATTGTTTATCAAACATTGATTTGAGACAAAATGTGTTTCGCCATCATCAAATTTTTCTGTGACATTTTGACGTGAAAAAAAGCCAATTGACAAAACATTCTGCACAAAAAAATAATAAATAAAATGTATTTCCTTTTTTTTGCTACTGGCTAACACAGTACTACAGTTTTTGTTTTGTGATTAAGACAGAAAGGTTTTCTTTAATTTACCAACCTGGGCACAAATGAAACTAGAGATGCTCCCCTTATAATAGTTACACCACACCTTATAGATAACTCACCATGGAAAGCACTGGAATTTCAAAAGTTGCTTATCATTTTGCATATATTTGTTAAAAGTAGGAAAATAATCTTTTATTATATTACTTAAATATTACTTACAATTATTTTTATTTTTAACAATGTTTAATAGAAGGAGGGAGATGTAGTTTAGAGTGTGAAAATGAAATGAAAACTGTATTTTTCTTTTGGCATTTTATTGGTAGTTTATTGTTGGCAATAAACTCTAATCACCCTAAGAAATAACTCCAAATTATTTTCTATATTGTTAGTTGAGCAATATAAACTTCACTTACACTAGATAAATAATATAAATCTTGTTTCCTTCCGTCCTTACACAATCAAAGCAAGCAGGCAGGCACCATTTTGTGGGCACTGTTATTAAGGCAAGCTTTGTATCATGCCAAAATCTTGTGTATGTGCCAGAATGGGGTACCAGATGCCCTTGCACTGGCTACGCAATTAGATGATGAGGAGGGAGGGGAAAAGTGAAATGTACAGTAAGATCTAGGTAGTGCTGAATGGAAAGCTAAAGTTATTGTCTGCCCCGCCTCTATGCCTAAGGCATAGAGGCGGGGCAAGCAATATATGATTGACAGCTGGGATTTTTAATTGCCTTTTATAATGGGTTTGGATGTGTTAATATAAAAATGAATTTGGGTTTCATGTTAAATTTGAAAAGGACTTTTATTATACAGCTTTTAATGTCTGGGTGACAGGTCCTCTTTAAGGATTATGACATTATTTGTAAGTTCAAACTATCACGAAAGTCTAATAATAATGCAAATAATGGGACTTTGGATTTCTGTTACTACATTGCATCCACTTGTGTTGCTAAAAATCTTAGGAAATATATACCATTCATTATGATTGTCTTAAAGTTAGTTGTAAGAATTAGAAAGGATTGCAGCTGGACATATCTATATATCTTACAGTGCAAATGTTAATGGAAAAAAGAAGACAAATTAACTTGACATGGTTTATTTGAAGCAGATAAGAAAAATTCCACAGTTTATGCGTTTTTTCTATACTTAAGAGTTCAATAATTCTAACCCTATGATGATTGCTTTTGTGTTTTATACTGTTTTGACTTACATTGCAGTGGCAAATGTTACCAAGAAGCCACAAGTTCAGCTACTATTCTAACACAGTTCTAACACAGTGGACACCTGAAAATAAGGATGGAAAATGCAATCATGTTTCTTTGATTACTAAAGGTCCTTTTAAATACAATACCTGTTTAACCAGTGAAACTGGTGTTAGGAAAACTGGTCACAGCTATAACAAGGCATAAGGGAAAGCACTCATTGTATGAATTTACTGCTCAGCATTCCTTACAGAATTACACTCTCAGTTTGATCAACAACAACCTAAAAAAATGCAACCTTCTTTACAAATTTCATATACCTCAGACAGCGTCGGAGTGGGCCCCAGACCCGAAGCCCCCAGAGCGCTCCCGCTCTCCCTCCCCTGACGCACCACAGGTGAGTTTCATTTAGGCTCACTCGAGGGAGGGGATTGAAGGGTGTTGGGGATTTATGCGGGGGGGGGGGTGGCAGGGACCATTGGGGGGTGCAGGAGCCCCTCAGGCAGAAGCCCCAGTGGGCCCTGCAGTAGTGATGAGCGAATCTGTTCCGTTTCGCCGAAAAATTTGCTAATCTTTAAAAAGATCCGCGAAATGGCGAAAAATTCGCGAAACGGTGAAAATGTCGTGCGACAAAAAAAAATTGTCGCCCGCGGCTATTATTTCGTCGCACGGCTATTGTTTCGTCACACGCGGCTATTATTTCGTCGCGCGGCTATTGTTTCGTCGGCCGCGGCTATTATTTTGTCGCGCGGCTATTGTATCGTCGCCCGCGACTATTATTTTGTCGCGTGGCTATTGTTTTGTCGCACGCGGCTATTATTTCGTCGCCCGCGGCTATTATTTAGTCGTGCGGCTATTATTTTGACGCCCGTGACAATTCTTTTTTGACGCCGGCGACAATATTTGGACGTGCGGCGAATTTTTCCGTGGCTTCGCGAAACAATCCGCCAATGGCGAAACGCGGAAATTCGCCACGAATCCATGCCTGGCGAAACATTTCGCCCATCACTACCCTGCAGCCCCCAGTCCAACACTGACCCCAGAAGTCAAACATATTGGCAGAAAACTAGGCAAGCAAGTGCATTAATCATATAATATGGATCATCATACTAAAAAAATTGGGTTTTTTTTGCCACCAATATATGCAGCTGAGTTAGCACAAGTACAATATACACTACAAAAAAACATAATTATTTAATTAATTATTATTTAATAACTAATTGTTAAAAATAAATTTAAATTGTTTGTTTAAAACTGACATTCCCATATTTCTGAGCTTTCTAGATAGTGGGTTACAGGATAATAGACCCAATAACAGTTATGTGTGGCTGTGGCAGACAGGGGATTTGCAAGAAAACAACCACAATAACAAAACATAATAGATTCACAAAATATTTCTAATGATGAAAAATTAAATTTATCATAGTAGCTTAGAAGTCACTGTTTTTTGGGGGTGTTTAGTCAATATGTATTACACAGTAGTGATTAGCAAATCTGTCCCGTTTCGGCAAAAAATTTGTGTAGTGACAGCAAAATTCATGAAACTGTGAAAAATGTGCAAAATGCGTTTGTCGGGAGTTGTTTTTATTGCAAGCAAATTTTTTTACTCATGTCGAATTTTTCCGCAGCAGATTTTTTTACTGGAGTTTTGCAAAGCAATTCGTCAATGGCGAAAATGTGGAAATTCGCTTCGAATCCACGCTGGGTAAAAAAATTCGCTCATCACTATTACACAGTTAAAAATGTAATATTATTTTAATGCCACAGATAACTGCAAATATCTAACTTGTTCTATGTCCTTATCATAGTAATTAAGTGAACTCATTACATGTTGACATTTCTAACCTTTTAATATATTGCCATTTGAATTTACCCATTAATTCCAAACCATTTCTAATTACAAGGTTGGATTAACATTTAATCATATTTTAATATAATTTACCATTGTGACACAGTTGTTTTCTTGTTTAGTTGCTGAAAATGCTTGATGAAATCTAGAATGAACATCATAACATAGAGAACAAGGGAAATAAAGGATACTGTAATCTCTTTCAAAATACTTTTGTTGAACCATCACTTTAATTACAGGATAACTAAAGCCTAAAACATATATGGATGGGATAATGTATTTTATATACTGAGCTTATAACAGCAAAAAAAAATCTTATAAGAACTATGAACTATATGGTGTCATCAAAAGTGAATCAAAATATGATTGCTATATTGTATATATATGCTCTATACTGTGAGTATGCAATATATAGCTATAGTGACAAATTTCTAGTCTTGCAGGTCTCTCATTTATAATATAATTATAAATCTAGAAATAAATGACAATCTTTTGTGATTAAGCTCAGTAATGCTTAAAAAAGCATGACCAATGTACACTGCCCCGTGGCCCCCCCAAAAAATATATTTAAGGAATAATGAAAGACCAAAACAAAATAAAACAGTTGAGGAGAAATGCAATAAAAGTCATAAACAGAAAAAATGCATAAATAAGTATAAGCTGTCTAAATGATGTAGGCATTTTTAAATCCAGATTTTCTGGAGGACATCTTTGAAATGTATCACACACTACCATGCACCTAGAAATGAATTTAAGAGGTTATTCCATTAGGCAAAATAAATAGTGATGAGTGAATCTGTCCCGTTTTGCTTCGCCATACAATTCACCAAAACAGCAAGAAAATTCGCTAAACGGTGAAACATTTGCGAAACACATTTGTTGCGTGATTTTTTTGTCGCCCGCATATGTTTTTTTGTCGCCGCGGCTATTTGTTTTGTCGTCGCTGTAATATTGGTGTGTAGGCTCCATCTCAGTGCATTGTGCCTGAGTCTGAGCTTTCAGAAGGAGCCAGCACTACAAATTAGAACTGCTTTCAGGTAACCTATTGTTTCTCCTACTCCCATGTAACTGAAGGAGGCCCAAGCCGGACTTGGATTTCTTACTATTGAGTGCTATTCTGATACCTACTGGGAGCTGCTATCTTGCTCCCTTCCCACTGTTCTGCTGATCGGCTGCTGGGGAGGAAGGGTGATATCACTCCAACTTGCAGCTCAGCAGTAAAGTGTGACTGAAGTTTATCAGAGCACAGGTCACATGACTGTGACACCCTGGCAAATGAAGAAAATGGCTAGCCCCATGTAAAATTTCAAAATCAAATGTAAAAAAATCTGTTTGCATTTTTGAAAAATGGATTTCCCATGACAGTATCCCTTTAAAAATCAAATTGTTAATATACGATATTTAATAAAATATTAACAAAATACCATCATCTAAAAAGTCAACTGCCTCGGCAAATGCACTGTTTGCACCACTAAGTCCACTTTCCGGTTTGAAAAAATGGAAATTTGACTCTAAAATTTGTCAGGATCAGCTTTTTTTTGTGTTATGGCTATAATGCCCCTAACTATATATTACAAAAAAATGTTTTTGCTACCATAATATTTTTCTACACCTCTACAGTACACTACTACAGTATGCCAAGTTATTAGCTACCCAAATCTTATTGTTTTTGGAGATCCGATGTATGTTTGTGAGATTGTAAGCCTCTCGGCTCTACCAGACCTCTATATTCAGTTCTCCGTTCCAGAAGTATAATACTGTAGTTCTGGTGTGTGCTTTCTTAATTCAGCATGCAGGTAGGGCATTTTTATGCTTCTGTCTGAGGAAATTGTGCAGAACACAGGAAGCAAACTCGATTTAATCAATTTTCCCAGCAACATTTCTATTGTGGTGTGAAACCAGTTATCTAGTGTTCCAAAGCAATTTTTAAATACCTTGCATGAAAAAGTAAGAGTTAAAATCTTTCTTTATGATATCAGTGTTTTCCGGGGAAAGGATTTTAATATATTTTTGTGTAAAGCAAATGCCTCCTCTGGTACAAGTAGAGGTCCTTTAGTTGAGTAGAAAAATTTTATCTTCAGCTTGGGAATGGGAAGTCTGCTCTATAACAGCACAACCAAATATGCTTCAGTGTTTTCTAATATCAGCCAGGAATATATGCTTTGCATAGACAGAGGCTATAAAGTATAATGCTAACATGGTCTTTGTAAACAAAGTAATATGAAGAAAAATTGTGGGTGGGTTTATGAGAAAAATGGGTTTATCGCTAAGGTATTGTTTGAAACAGCAAAATAATAATGATAATTTCAAAACCTGAAATGTAAAAATCAGATTCTCACACTGATACATCAGTCCAAACAACCAAAGATAAGCATCAAACCAAGTTTAAAAACAGCAAAAACAACATATTTGATTTAAACATATATCATTTAAAATTCTGTGTAAGTCAAATAATGTAATTTGATATATTTGCTTGTACAATAACATGCAAAATGCATAGTTTTCACCTATTTCCCTCAATACTGCTATTCATATATTCCCTTTATAGTACATACTAATAAAAAGTGAAATATTCCATTTTTATTTAGTCTAGCATATACTGAACTGTTATACACTTTGATTACAATCAACTTAAGGTCTTGGTCAAACAAACCTTTTCAAAAGATCTGATGTGATTTGTATTACAATAATATTCTTTGATCCGTTAAGGATATCATACTGAATATGAATAAAGATCATTCTACATTCCATTATTATCTTTAACTCATACACTTTTTCTTCTCTTCAAGTAAAAACTGAGACCAATAATCTTTAAAAATATTTCTTACAAACCTGACCAAAAGATATATATAATCATAATGAAATACTCAGAAATTTAAAAAAAAAAAAAGTAAAAAAAAAACCCTGAAACTCTATTAACCACCAAAAAACTGGCAAAAGATACTTTACTTACAATAGTAAAGATCTTTCACAATAATGATATACATAAGTAGTTGGTGGGATTGTAAAGAAAGGAGGATTTATTAAAAATTAAGTTTTAATACGATTAATAGGACAACAGATAATACCTTTCTCCAGAAATGTATTTTCACAATATTCATTAAACCCTGGATAGATCTAGAAAGTTGGTACCATTCTTCTCACTACTGCACGAAGATCAATAATTCCTATCATGTAGAAATTATTATTTGCTATGACTAGTGATGAACGAATTTGTCCTGTTACGCTTCTCGAAATGGTAAAAAATCTATGAAGTGCATTTGTCGAGCAAATTTTTTTGTTGCGCATCTTTTATTGTTGTACGTGTCTTTTTTTGCTACGGCCATGTCCATTATGACGCAACCATCTTTGACACGACTGCAACTGCAAAAAATAGAAGTGGGCAACAAAAAAATGCAGGCGACAAAAAAATAGTGCAACAAATGCGTTTCATGGATTTTTCGCCGTTTCACGAATTTTCTTGCCATTTTGTGAATTTTATGGCGAAGCGGAACGGGACAGATTCGCTCATCGCTAATAACAACTGCACTTTTATTTGAACTTACTTCAAACTATTGCTGTTATCTTTGTTTCTTAAAACCTGTATTCTAGCTCATATGTTGTTTGTTTGTTTTTTTGCTTTGTTTGCATATTATGATTTTGCTACAAAGGGCCAGAATTATAACAACAATTTACTGGAAATGAAAAAAAGGCTTACAAATTGAAAAAAAACTCAAATTAAAAAAAATGGTTACATTTTGCCAGAACAACTTCCAGTAACTTCTACAACTTTTGAATGCCAAAGTTTCACATTCAGGTTTTTCTCATTTTTGTCACTTAATCAGGGGCGCTGCTACCATGAGGCAAAAAGCTGCTCCTGGTAACTTTAACAGCTGAATTTCCATTTTTTTAATGGAAATTTGGCTCTGCTAGTGCAGAGGGCACAATGAGGCCCCGTGGGCCCCCTCCACCACTGTAAAGTAAGCACGGGGGAGGGAGGGGCGGGCGGCATTGGAGGAGCTGCTCAGGTGGCTCAGGGGCCAAAAACGACCCTGCACTTAATAAATATCAAAAAATTTTAAATTGCGGGAATGATTGGATGTTTAAATGTTTTTTTTTTTTAGCAGAATTAAGTGTGGGGATGAATAATACAAAAAGATTCCTATATCTAGGTCCCAGGTATTCCGCATAATACTGCAGGTCCTATACCTATATTCAAAATGACACCATAAAAATGATGACAGTATCCTTGCTCCAGTAAACTTTTATAAAAGGATTTACTCACATCTTAGAATTAGTAGAACTTGTGAATAACTGTCAGGTTAATTGAATGCTTAATATTAGATGAATTTGTTAGCTCATCTATTCTTTAGTTGTTGAAAATGTGACAGTGTGTCTACAAGATAAACAGTACATTTCAGTTGGTGTTTAAGAGGAAATAGCAGTACCAAGGGGATTGTCACTGATAATCACAATCATGTGTCAGAAATTGATCTTTTCTGAATTACTAGTTGAATGAATTAAATGATGCCATGTGCCTGGTTAAGAATCTGACAATTTGATAAAATGATTTATGAGGCCCATTTCACTCAATGAACTTCTCAATGATAACCCTGTTTGTCAGACTTACATAAGGCTATTATTGACAGTAAACTACTGTAATGAAATAATGTAATAAAATGCTTATTGTACAAATAAGGGTGGAGATAATGAGAACATAAATTGGCAAAGCATTGGTTTTGCATACAGTATAGGTACAAAATACCTTTGCATTTTCCTATTTTTGGATCATGCATATTACAGTTTGGCAAAAAATAGTTAGTCACACTAATAGTTACTTTGTGAAAGTACAAATTAGGAACAAAATAATGAGAAAATAGTTACTTCCCATTTTGATCTAAGCCTATTTGCTTCCCATCCAATCATTATCATCTGCTAACAGCCCAGCACTTACTCAGATCTTTAATCTCTTTTACCTAGAACAGTGCTGGCCTACATGGTGGGGGGCAATAATGGAACCAGTTTTGACCACCCCCCTTTTTTAAACTGCACCCACTTCAAACCACACCCATGTTATCACAAAAGCTTTTAAGCCTATACCCACATTAATGGTGGTAGTGCAGTAAAAACCAAAATGGTTGTTACGCACTGTATGCAGGGATATTGCCCATCGTTAAAGTGATACTGACAGCCAATTAAAAAAAACTTTTTACACCTGCTGTTGTGTTTTAATTTGTATCAGCTTTAAATTCCTTATAAACTAAATCTGCAAAATTTTTTCATGTCATAATTATGGTAGCACGAATTACAGACCCACGGAGCAGCCATGTTTGCTCCCCTCTTCCGGGTTTTAATTGAAATGCCTCCCAAGTGAATAAATATGCCCAATCACAAACCTGCAACGCCCATTCTGCTTTCGGCCTGTGTGTGACAAGTTCAGCTCTGTTGTCTATGTGTAATGGGGAGGGAGAGCCCTTAGGCCTGCTATTTAATTCTTTGTGGGAAGAGCAGAAAGGGGGGGCACAGCCCTTAGAAGTAGGCAGGCAATGGAAAGATCAAGCCTGCCTGCTATCTAGTTCACAACGCCATGCAATGCTATGTGAGGGAGGGAGGGGGAAATCTTTGAAGCAAACGGCAAGCTGCATCCTCCCACTTTATGACGTAGTCCTTTTGACAGATTGAGAAGCTACAGTCGGGTTGCCAGACTGTCGGGTTCAGGATCTTCAGTAGGATTTAGGAAAAAAACAGTCAACATGACTTATAGGTAGGTTTAGCAGTAGGTTCGTATTTTTAAAAGAAATTTTTTTGGTGTCAGTATCACTTTAATATGTGAAAGAAGTTTCTTATGTCATAATAAGACATACCCTTAAATCCATATGCCTCCCCTTTGGATAGCACAGCAACCCCAGCACATTATTACACACCTTATGGACCATCTAATGACTAATACTTCCAAATTCACCTCCCACAGGCAGAATAGGGCAGGCAGAGTATGGCTCACACAGGCAGCATATGGAAGGCAAAGTATGGCACACACAGGCAGCATAGTGCAGGCAGAGTATGGCACACACAGTCAGGATAGAGCAGGCAGAGTATTGCACGCACAGGCAGCATAGGGCAAGCAGAGTATGGCACACACAGGCAGCATTACATAAGGTAACTCAATGTTGGCACTTTTCCTAAAATCTGTCTGAGGTGTGAACAGGTGAACAATGTGGGCGCTTACAGTCTGAGCCTTAGTTGTACTAAGTGGTGTGAACAATACAGGGGATTACAGGTGTAAACAATACAGGGGTTTACAGTCTGAGTCTGAGGTGTGAACCTGAGGGGAGCAGTTACTGAGACCATTTAAAGCTTACTTAAAAGTAAGCAGTCACAGCAGTCAGACAGGTGGGGGGGACACACAGGGTGGGGGTCATGGCCCTCCATTTGTGTATATATAAATTCCTCAGAACAGCACCTCACTCCAATCACGCTACCGAGTAGCTGCCCTCATACAAGGAAATATAATATATGTAAAAATATATCACAGCCAGGACCAAGAGTAGTTCAACAACTTTGTGTATTATAATTGCATGTACAACCGACGTTCCGGTAGACTTTGAGAACTTTTTAAAGGACTATATATATATATATATATATATATATATACCTATAAACAGGACCAGCACACCATTTCACAGCTTGAGAAAGGCTGGTGTTTCAGCTGAAACGTTAGTTCACTGTTGGCAATAAAAAGCTTCTTTATCAACCGGAGACCTGCGTGAGTGGCTTCCTATTCTTCCTTGTTTGCTACTTTCTGAAGACTTCACCCAGGCATACCAAGCTTCTTTTTACGTGAGTGCTGGCGTATTTCTATATATATATATCATGGTAGAAAAGGGAACACTCCTAAAACAAAAAATGCCTGGGTGCCAAGTGTTGGTAGCAAAGTGTAGACATCAATGGCGTTAAATCAGGAGCTGCTGTTAATTTGTAAGTTTGGCCACAAACCAGACCAACAATTCTAAAAGACAAGTGGAAGAAAGTAGGCAGTATAGTTCACTTAAAGTTACTAAAAGGAAACAATTTAAAATTCAGATATTTATTTTTAAGGGACCATGTATTGTGCTAGTCCGGTAAAATAAACTTTACTTACCCTAAATAACATTTTTACTTTTTGCAAACACAGCAAGCAGGCAGGTGCCATTTTGTGAGTACTGTTATTAAAGCAAGCTTTGTATCATCCCAAAATCTTGTATATGTGCCAGGACTGAGGACTTCATGCTCATACCTATGCACTAGGAAGGAGATCTAGGACGTGATGAATGGAAGGTGAAAGTAATTGATTGCCCCACCTCTATTCCTGAGGCATATAGAAAGGGTAGGCAATATATGATTGGCAGCTGAGATTTTTAAATACCTGTAACCCTATCCTCACCGTTTCGGGCACTTTTGACAGTGTTACACTCCACGTGTGGCGCTTACCTGATGGCACGGGACAAACCTGAATCACTCCGCAGTGGTATGGGGAGAGACTGGGTACCTGGTACTTATTAGCGCAGTGCCTCCACCTAGTGGGATCCGGGAGTGCACCTACGGGTGGCCCCACTAGGAACAATAAAAATGCACACACAGTACTTGATAAACGAAATAACTTTTATCTGAAATAAAGGGGAAACTAATACATATAACACTCCTATCAAAGTGGCAATAAGGGCCTTACTAACTAGCTTTGCCAGCGCAAGCTGTCTCACTAACTATGTACAGTCCTTTAGCTCAGTCCAAAGGAAAGTTTATATACTTTAATCTTCAAGCGCTCCTTTATTAGTTTCACTTTAACTATACTCACTCCAGGGATCTCTTTGGGCGATTCACACAGAATCTTCAGGCGAGTCCAGCACTCACAGCCATGCAGTGCGACTACTAGCCCCTTTAGGTACTCAGATGGGATTCCCCTGCAGGTGTTTGTTCCTCCAGTCAGGACTCCTCACAGGATCTCTGTCTCTCCAGGTACAGGATCTGCCTTCCCAGTACCAGCCTGTTCCAAAGGCCAGCTTCTTGTTATACTGCTCCTCTCTCTGAGCCCACGTGCAGCTTCTGGAGCTCTGGGACTTTCTCTCTCCTCCCACTGACTTCCTCTCCCAGGCTGCTTTGCAACTTCCGGCAGCCCTGAGCTTGCTGTTAACCTTGTTGCTAGGCAGCAGCTCACAGCACAAAGTCTCAGTGCCAGCTCCCCTACAGGGAACAGCAGCAGGAGGGGGGTAAGTGCAGGGACCCAGCACTACCTCCCTACATTCTCCCCCTGCTTGAATGGGCAACGTCCTCGCTTGCCCTTTCTCACCATTCTTATTCTCCCTAACCTTTGGGGGAGATACACAGGGGAAAGCTTCCTCACTAACTGCCCTGACACTTCCCCTGCCTGAAGGTCTACGCATTCCCAGGCCCAGTCTCTTACTTTTATTGGGGGTGCCAGAGTGCTCAGAGACCATCCTCGTGCCACAGGATTTCTCTTCACAAATATCCACTTCACATGGGAAAGATGTCACATATACATCAGTGAAGTCTTCATTCCGTCCCCAGTCACAGGTGTGGGAAGTATGACCGTACCAACCACAGGTGTAACACCTCACCTGATTACGTCTCTTCCGATACCTCTTTTGGGGTGGCTTCCTCACAGCACAGCCATATGAAATAACTTCTGTAGCTGCAGCATTTTCACGTTGCGTCGGACAGTGTGGGGATATATGGCCCAACCGGCCACAACGGAAGCACTTTGGTGGGTCACCGCGAGCACCACCTGCTTTAGGAAATGAAGAGGGTCTAGACATAGTTGACCCCTCTTCCTTTTCGGACACACGAGCCTTGAGCTGAGCAACCTGTTTTTTTAACTCAGCAATCTCTTCCGCTTTCTGCGAATCACTGGATGTCCTTTCAGAACCACGACTTTTCTTCTCTCGTCGCAGAACATTAACTTCCTCCTTTCGGATCTCCCGGATCAGCTCCTGATAAGTTGGTTCTTTCTTTCCTCTGTAGAAAGATCTCAACATCACAGCTGTGGGGTCCATAGATAAAGCCCCTCTGAATAACTGTTGTAGCCTCATAGAATCAACACGATCTGTAGCAATGATTCTTCGGCAAACAAGTAATTTTAGCATTTGCTGCAGTCGCTTCAAGTACTCAGACAGATTCTCTTTTTCTTTCTGCAGGCAGGACTGAAATTTGTACAACATTTCAATTTCATCTTCCACCGGTCCATATGTATCTTCCAGTACTTCTATCAACTTCTCAGGACCATCTTGTGGGCACACCTCTCGGTGGAGCTTAATTAGGTCCAATGCAGGCCCTCGCAAACTCTCCTGGATCTTGCGACATAAAGCAGGGCCAGAGCCAGGCCAATCGGTAATAGCAACCAAAGCAGCATCTCTCCAGGCCTCAAAGGCCTCTTCACCTGGAGGAGTAGGTTCCATACCTGAGAATATTTTTAGTCTCTTATAATTTCCATTGTATGCCAGCTGTCTCAAATTCTCACCGACTTGGGCCAAGACTTCCACCAGCTGAGATGCCTCAACAACATCACTTAGAGGTCGGCTCCTCCCAGCAGAGTTCAAGCTTTCACATGATGCGGTGTATTTCAACTTTGTCTCAGGTGTCACATCAAACAGTCTTTTAGTCACTGGGCTGTGACCAGCAGCAGGTATCTGTGGGGTGCCACTGCACAAGGGATTTGGGTTCTCCAGATCACCTCTTACTTCATCCTCACTGTTACTAAGTTCCTTCTCCTCAGGGACATCCGGTAAGACAATTTGCCAGTAACCATGGTCTTCCGCCTGTACACCACGTGCACATGTTTCTCTGTTAATCTCACCAGGACTATCCACAAGCACATTTAAGAGGATGCCATCTGGGTCTCGTCGCGAAGCTACCACTCTAGGTCTATAAATAGATCCATCTGCATCTAGGATCTTGTAAATAAATTCCTCTTTTGTTTTTGGTATCATAGGGCCCACTACAGCAGTCTTTTTCGGGTTTAGGCCCAAACTCTTGCACCAGTCCAGAACACTCTGGGGACTCTCAGTAGATGACGCCATCTTGCTTCACTTTCTGTGCAACCAGGTCCCAGCCGAATCTCAGCAGTGCCTCCAAAATGTAACCCTATCCTCACCGTTTCGGGCACTTTTGACAGTGTTACACTCCACGTGTGGCGCTTACCTGATGGCACGGGACAAACCTGAATCACTCCGCAGTGGTATGGGGAGAGACTGGGTACCTGGTACTTATTAGCGCAGTGCCTCCACCTAGTGGGATCCGGGAGTGCACCTACGGGTGGCCCCACTAGGAACAATAAAAATGCACACACAGTACTTGATAAACGAAATAACTTTTATCTGAAATAAAGGGGAAACTAATACATATAACACTCCTATCAAAGTGGCAATAAGGGCCTTACTAACTAGCTTTGCCAGCGCAAGCTGTCTCACTAACTATGTACAGTCCTTTAGCTCAGTCCAAAGGAAAGTTTATATACTTTAATCTTCAAGCGCTCCTTTATTAGTTTCACTTTAACTATACTCACTCCAGGGATCTCTTTAGGTGATTCACACAGAATCTTCAGGCGAGTCCAGCACTCACAGCCATGCAGTGCGACTACTAGCCCCTTTAGCTACTCAGATGGGATTCCCCTGCAGGTGTTTGTTCCTCCAGTCAGGACTCCTCACAGGATTTCTGTCTCTCCAGGTACAGGATCTGCCTTCCCAGTACCAGCCTGTTCCAAAGGCCAGCTTCTTGTTATGCTGCTCCTCTCTCTGAGCCCACGTGCAGCTTCTGGAGCTCTGGGACTTTCTCTCTCCTCCCACTGACTTCCTCTCCCAGGCTGCTTTGCAACTTCCGGCAGCCCTGAGCTTGCTGTTCACCTCGTTGCTAGGCAGCAGCTCACAGCACAAAGTCTCAGTGCCAGCTCCCCTACAGGGAACAGCAGCAGGAGGGGGGTAAGTGCAGGGACCCAGCACTACCTCCCTACATACCTTTATAACAGATATGGATGTTTAAATAAAATAAGAATTTGGGCTTCATTTTTAGTTTGCAAAGGACTTTTTCTATACCGTTTTTTTATGTGTGGGTGACAGGTCTCCTTTAATATGAGCTGCTAAAATGCAATGGTTTCTATTTCCAGTCTTTCATTTACTGCTCTTCAATTAATTAATCACTTTGTACAGTATCAAGAGTAAAGGGTTTAATCATAAAAAAATCAAGAGTAAAGAATTTAATCATAAAAAATGTGCAATTTCCCATTTGTTTATAAATATGTGTGCTTGAATTTATAGCTTTGGATCATGGGACACGTTTTATGATAAACCATGTAGTATTAAGAGAATCTTAAGATTGAATGCTTGTGTTTTTCCAGCAAATGACAGGGTTGATCAGTTACTGTAATGGCTTCAGAGAAGGTGATTTAATGCTGCTGCTTAAATTTGGTGCTGAGAAAATGTTGACTGTCTACATTCCAGTCTCTTGAATCTACTTTTGGATAGTGCCGTGCTTATAGTAATATATCATCTCTGAAAGCTGTTCTGATAATGTATTGCTACAAAAAATTGAGATGTCTCAGAATAATGTCTCTAAAAGTATTTTCAGTACAGTGAAAAATGTTAGAATGCTGAAATATTGCTACCTATATTACACAGATTTCCCTTTGCATAACATTATACATATATATTATGCAGGATGTATGTATTTCCATAGCCATATATTATAGGTAGCTATTACAGCACTTACATCAATAACTTTCTTTTAAAGAATCAACTCAAGTTCATTAAGAACAAATAATATAATTAAAGATGTCAGATTATGCTTTAATATAATTTTATTGCTGCTGCAATGAGACAATAAAATTAAAAGTAAAGCCCTATTAGAGTTTTTCTTTTTATGCAGAGGTGAAGCCCTAAATCTGTTCTATAATACTCATCAGCATGGTCATCCAATTCCAAATTACTACTACAAAGCATTATATTTTGTAATACCAAGACCTACAGTATGATCACAAGAGTAAAATAGCAAACTATTTCTATGTATATAAAGTGAAAGCTATTGGCAGTTATGCTCCAACCTGATGAAAATTGAAAATAAACTTGAAGTTAGCATTGATTTGGCAATGCAGTTGTGAAAAGATGTCCAAAAAAGCCCAAACTTCAGTTATCCTATCCTGAATATTCAGTCTAATTGCTTGTATGTTGTAGAGTTCAATTACATCCCACACATGCAGTGAGCAAAATGCAATTTTAAAGCGCAGTACCCATTTTTTTTTACCACAATGCAGCATTTATTTCCAGAATGCAAACATTCATAGGGAAATTTTCAATAAGGCTTGGGGAGGCTAAGCCGGTTCTGGTGTGAACAACTGTGCTCTGATTGGATCTTTGTCTTTGTGAATTCTCCAATCAGAGTGCAGTTTTACTTGACAGTAAAATGAACTAACTAAACTACAGATGTTTTTGGGGGCTTTGTGGAAATTTCCAAAAGCAGAAATGAAGACCAATATAAAAAGATTTGTAGGCTGTAAGCTTTGCCAAAGCTGCACACTTATATTGCACATTTGCTAGAGATTTCATCCCACTGGTACTATACTATGTACTATATAAAGGCAGACTTACTGACTTGTTCATTTTTAGATAGTTAAGGCAGAGCCCTCATGAGACTGGCTGGGATAAAAAAACCTTGTTTTGGAAGTCAGTAGGCACTGTGATTGGTAGTTGGGTAAACAGGAGAAACTGTGACAGGTAGTTGTTGAAAATCTGTTTGAGATTAGCTTTAGTTGGGTCTATGTATGACCCATCTTTAGCCTCCCCCCAAAAACACTTAGCCTATGGCAAGCATCATTGCGGCCACAAGCAGACATTGCATCTGACTTTGCTGCAAATTGGGAACAGTTGAACCGAATATTTTGGAAGGTTGTATGGCTTCATTTGCACCTGCTGTGTCTGATACAGTAGATGCAAGTGAACTGCCCCTATAGATGCACGATACAAACGGAATCCTTGAGCCAATGTCTGGTCAGGAGGTGGCACTAACTCTAAGGTTCTTATGCATCAGTGGGCACAGCAGCACACAATTCAGAATGGAAGGCAGGAAGGACTGAGCGGAGCCAAGCACAACTATAGGGAAGTGTGGAGAGTATCTTGATGCAAGTACCTAGTACTTATTGAAAGTGGTAAGTGCAACTCACTAAGGAAAAAGTTCAAGTTGTACACTGCATTAATGAATGTTATTGAACCTTTGTGTGAATTAAATAACTTTCAAAAGGGAGATCATTTTATGCAGTATTTACTTCGATCCCACAGGCGGAAGGACTAAGTTGAGTAGAGTGACCTCCTTGATACTGCTCTACCAAACACTTTGGTTTACGTAATTCTATATTGCCTGGAAATGTTCCTAAATAAAAACTGTTTTATGTATAATGGGGCATTCTGTTGGCAGCAACAGGGTACCTCAGTAAGGTCCGCTGTTGTGCCATTCCACACAATTTTTTTTGTTAATGGGCTGGAGAAAGACTTGTACCTTAAATAATTCAATTAATCACATATCAGACAATATTTCAGATATGTGGATGATAGATTGATTATAGGGGATCACCATTTGAACTGATGGTAGCTAATAAGACACACCCTACTGTAAAATCTATATTTGAGACTTCCACAATTGTGCTTAATTAACTTGATATAAACATCAGATTGACTGATAATAAATTGACCATTGGACTATGCCACAAAAAGATGGACAGGAATAATCCTTTGCATATTAATTTATCAACATTTTTGTGGTTTTGAGGTTTTTTTTTTAAACCACAACTAAACTCATTTCCACAAAAATCATGAATGTCTAGCCATTTCCCACGAAAAATGGGAAACTTGTGACTTTTTTGTATTGTTGCACAAATGAAAGGCTTTTTTTAAACTCCTCCTTATGCCCTATACATTTCTCTGTGAAGATTCTTTTCATGGCATTGGTTGACATTTTTGACAGCCTTTGAGTTGTTCTCTATCTATGAACCATTTTCTGTAATTAGGCCAATAGGTAAAAGTCTTCCGTGGGCGCAGGAGCACATAGAGATGCTCAATGTGACTGCAGGGTAGCGTTGAGCATGCATGCCCCTCGACATCCCCCCCCCCCCGGTCTGGGCCTGCAGCAGTTCCTGCCTCCGGCGCTGGATAGAAGCACCACCCCCTCTGCTTCCTCTATCTTCGCATGCAGGAAGTGCAGCATAAATATGGATTTGATATACAAGGATCCTTGTATAAACTTGAGAATAAAGCTGTGTCTACCCACAACACAATGGTCTTGTTTTTTATCGGCATAAGCCATACCATACCAGGGAGGTGGGGGGCGCTACATGTGTTCATATCCCTGCAGTCTAAAGGGTACTGGGCAACATTCAGGCACTTTAAGTTAAGTTTATTTTGGATAAAATTGATGCAACAGTAGAGAAGCTAATTGTAGATCAAAAGTTATTCATTTAAAACGCAGAAGGTAAATGTGATATTTATAAATTTGGGCTAATACATGTAAAATGAGACTTCAAAAAACAGACAGACCATTATGATTCTATTTCAGTCCAGATTGATATTTCCTGGACTATATTATATCATTTAGGGCTACTGGAATTTAGTGGTTTAAGGCTTGAATGATAAATTATAAATGACTTGCCCCATTTAAAATGAGAGGGAATTCTCAAATGAGGACATCATTTGCAACTAAAGAAAATTAAGTTTATTTAGATGCAATAAAGTTGGGGGATGTATTCCCTGTACAATTGTCATACCTAATTTATTAAATTCATTCCATTAAGATTTTTGATTCTTTATGACATATCATTCCTTGTTGGGATCAATAAAAGACTTTTTGTTCCTTTTTTCATTGTATTTGGGTTAGGGTTCAGATTTATTTACAATATGTAAAGTGGTTTCTTTTTTTTCCATTAGTAATGAAACGTGTAAGACATGATTGTGTATAGGAGTGTGTTTTATGGCTTTAGCAAACGAATATCTAGGGAAACAATTTGTACCATTTTGCAGTTAGATATTCAAGCTCAAAGCAAAAGTTATTTTTAGCTGCTAAGGTTTCCCTTATGAAAACTACAGTTATGTTATATAAACTGGCATTAATGTTGTAATCTTTTAACCTTTGTCTTATAGAAAAATGTGAAAAATGAATACTTGTTTGCTGAGGCTAGCCTGAATTTTGTCACTAAAATATTTTCTATTTTTTCCAGCATAAACAAAACAACTGCAAAATGCAGATATACAAATGAAAATCTCAGTTGCTTAAAAAGTACCTTGTTACCTTCTTTTGGGATTAGAAGAGAACTGAAGCTTGAAAATGCCTTTGAATTTCTCTAGCAGTATCCAAAAAAAAGTACTGGTTGCTGCACAATACATTTCCAGACAGGGAAATTACAATGAGTGCACATCTTCCTTTATCTATTGTGGTACAGTTTCTGTACATGACAATTGAGCCTTTTTATTGTTAAGGTCTTCTTAAAATACCTATAGTTATCACTTCAGTTGCGTTAGCTGACATATCCCTATCGGGAGGAGTGAGTAGAAATAAAAAGAAGCCCCAGGACATTGCCATGCTACACAAAGTGTGTATTATTGGCTTGTATTGCAGAATAAAATCTGCAGGTAGCCCTGTGGAGGCTTCCTGTGTCATTTTAAAATCTTACAAATCTTTCTTTCGAGGCCTGCTGTGCAAGAAAGCAAACTCATTCTATAGACACCTCCACAAAAGAAGAGCTTGACAAGAATATATTCCATCCGGGGAGAACATGGGCTCTGCTCCAGAGTAAATCTGCTCCCTTTGATTCTTCTTTATTGTAGCCATGACTCTAAAATATGTAATCTATATTATATATTTAAAAAACAATCTAGATTCAAATATCTTTATTTGAATTACTTAAAGGGGGTCATTGCAGATACATTGTGCAGTAACTCATTAGAGATCACAGGTTTTTTTTTTTTATTGCATTGTATATTGTGCAAAAAATTAAACACAGTCCAGGGGTTACTGGTACTTGCCTCACAGTTAGTTCATTTTGGATCAAAACCAGGTGTTAATTACTGGTGTGCATTGCACCTTGCACCATATGGATAAGTGAATGTGCAACTGCCAAATACCTGCATAGAACAAATAACAAGGAGCTCATATCAATGACAATTTGATGGTCACAATTCTGCACCCATATTAGAGCCTAGTGCCTGTTCTCTAGTACAGGT
The DNA here is from genome assembly GCF_000004195.4 of Xenopus tropicalis. Taxonomy (NCBI): domain Eukaryota; kingdom Metazoa; phylum Chordata; class Amphibia; order Anura; family Pipidae; genus Xenopus; species Xenopus tropicalis. Next base: position 113,941,306 of record NC_030681.2, read on the forward strand.
GATATATTTCAATATAGACACATTGAATAGCTCAATACCCTTCATCAAATTACTTCCACTTGGCAAAGGCCCATCCTGGGAAAGGGGAGTCCCATGTACCCCATGCTCTACATATAGCTGGACTTTTGTCTTTCATAGCCAAAAATTGTTTGGTTTTAAAACCATTCAGAAAAATTAAAAAACTGAGCCTTAGTTTTAGTGCCAGGCATGGAATTTATTATCAAAAATATTTGGGACCTACAGATTTCAAAATGAGGGATCTTTCCATTAATTGGATAATGATACCTGACACAACATGTATTTACCATAATGTACATGGTACTTTTTACAGAGAAAAGGAAATCTTTAAACAAATATGAATTCTTTCCTTCTGGATGATGGGTTTCCAGATAATAGATCCCACACCTAATAGATACTAAATCCAAGTATCTGAAAATACATTAATATTCCCTGGAAGTAAAACCAACATGGGCTCTGTTGAAGAGCAGGGGCGCACACACATCTTGGCAAAAGCTATATCATGGCATCTATGGCAACAGCTGTATTAAATTCACACAAAAGCAAATTTGCTTGCACACAGCCATAAATTTTCACATTGCAAATATTTTTCCATTACTGACTTTTATTACATTCCCCCCTTTGTTGGCTTTCAGACAATTCAGCCTTGTTCTAGGTTTGAAAAATGTGTAAAAACTTGAATATATTGCAATAAAATTCAGAATGTATGAACTATATTTCTTATAGATCTTCTGAAGACAATACTATGTGCAGATTTTACAGGGGATCCGTTTTTGTTATAATACACAAGCCTGAATTGTGTGCAGTATAGTAGGTCTAAGGGACAAATTTATTTACATTCAAGTCTGTGATTTTTCCATGATTCAGCAAAATAACAGTAATATTTGCAAATTCTAATTCGACTTTTCCAAACTTGAAATTTCAAGGCAGGCATTTATGGTTTTCATAAATTTTACACAATTGATTATTTAAGAATTTTTGGTTAATTTTAGTTTTTTTAACTAGGTATCCATCACTTATTGTTCCACCACACCATCTGTGTATGTCTTGATTAGGGATGAGGAAACTGCCTTGCCTGGTACAGTTTCACTGCAATATTCACATTTTTGCCAGCGGAAAATACTTTTGTGAATTCAAGCTAGAATGTTTTGCATTTTGTTTTGCCGGTGGCGGTGGGACAAATGTTTTTTAAATTGGTAAAAAAATGCGGGGAAACTGCCAATGGCATTATTACAATTTTTTCATGGGTTTTTTTTTCATAAATAAGCTCTATGACTCTAGCTGCCTCTTCACTGGATTCTTGTGTAAGCCACATCATGTTCAGAAAGTAGAAATTACAATAATTTTACAATAATTACACATCATTCCATCATCTCCAGTCAAACCTATGTCATACCATGCAGGCGCCTAATCCTCTAGAGTGAAACTTCTCACTGACCTTTTCTCTTGGTTTGTTTCTGTTTGCTACATTGTTTATTTCACCATCTAATTTTATAGTGATGCAGTTGATGGATCTGCTTTATAAAAAAAATGATAATAATAATCGTATTTTTATCTAATGACATTTTCCCATCTATCTACTTTGAAACTAAATTAAGAATATAATTTAGATGCAGTCTGTTTAGCATTTCTTGCCAGACTCTTACTGCAATCATTTGCTGCTATTAGTAGAGCAAACATGTTTTTCCCAATCAACATTCACTCGCAGTGGAATCCGAATGCAATCTGCTCTGTGAAAGGTGATGATACTCGGCTAGATCAATACATTAGAATTTACAATTTTAAGCTGAAATGATTAGCATAAAAACTATGTGCATACAAGTGGGAAAAAAGTAACATTTGACTTTAGCTATTTTCATTATTACTCTATGCACACTTTTACCTCAGTGCTACTATAATGTCTATAATTTATTAAACTACATTAAGAAATTCAGTTTGGAGGTGATAGAAATATGTTGACTGTGCATCGTCAATTGTGTCAGCTTTTTCTTTTAACCTGAAAGGGTTCCCAAACTACCTCTGCCAACCCCCACCCCAGGAGGCAATAAGGACAACCAGGTTGGGATAAAACAGGCCACAGCTTTATTAACAAATTACTGTTAAGATTTTACAATAAGAATCAACATTGTATCAACATTATATTAACATTATATCCCCACCCGGAATGCTTGCCCCCCGAAAGACCACCACCAACTGGGCTACCTGCCATGCCGGCCGCCTGTCACAGGAGCAACAGGTGGGCAAGTGGGAGCAGGTAACCATAAAACCACCGTCCTGGGACCCTTGTCTGAGGAAACCATATCCACCTTGGCACACTTGTGCCTAAAACTGGGGCATAAGCCCCCACCCCTGGCAAGCATTCCTCTGCAGCTGTGACAATAAGGCATACGTATCCAATTACAATGCCCCCACCTGTAAACTTACCACAAATCCAGGGCGGGAGGGTGGGATGTTGCTTGTCCTCTGCTCCAACCAGAAAAGGTAGGAACTTCCTTTTCCTGCGTTCCCAATACCCCATTGTCTCCTCCTTCTGCCTGTTAACTTCCTACTCCGCCCATCCAGCAGTTAACCCTATACCATCTCTATCCCTTGCACGTGCCTGACTTTCCTCACCCAGTCAAGGCCCTTCCTTTTAATAAGTCTGAGCCCCATTCTTACCGGTCTGGGGCAGACCCCAGTCAGACGATCCACCCTAAGTAAGATCACGAAAGCTAACATGGCCTGTACTATACTGGATGTCTTTGCTGTGGCCTTTATAGAGGATTCATGCAAACCCAATATCCTCAGACTGCAGTATCTGGTTGTTTTTAAACTAAAATTTCCAACATCACCTGACATCCTTTACCTTCTGGGGAATACTGGGTGATATAGTTTAACAGGTGGCTCAGTAGCATCAGTGATGCTATTGACATGTCTCTCACAGCCACAGTCCCTTGTGAAATACTGTTCATTCTTATTGCACTGCTTCTATCTACACAATCAATTACATATCATGTAGAAATGGGACCTTAAACAGTCCCTTGTGCTTTTATCACTTTCCCATAGAACATTTTATGCTATTATGATGTTCTATAATGCCTCCCTCTAAAACTAATATTCCATCTCTTTCAACACTCAGAAGTAGATGGGGTTGGAGATTCCAGAGCAATGTCTAATAACTAGTCACAACGAACACTATTAGCCTCTGACAGAATGCTGTCAAAGTCTTCCATCAGAATCCCTTGAACTTTTAATGAGAAAGAGTAAGCAGTGCTATTTTAAACACAAAGAATATGTCTTGCTTTGAAACAGATCTTCAAGAATAGATACAGGAGAACAGAATTCACAATGAGATTATGGACAGGGTGACAGTTGAAAATTACCTTCATTATTATTATCACACCTGCATGAAACTTGGTTATTTTATAGTCTGTCTTCCAAAATATGAATTGGGACCAAAAATGTGAAATGTCTTCCATAAATAAAGTTCATTTGCATCCCTCACCAAGACACCTATCTTTTGCTCTACTGTTGTTTTAAGAGAAAGTCCTTGCGACCAACACCTACTCATGCTGAGTTCAGTTTTTGTTCAGCTTCTTGGTAAAAATAACTTGCTATGTATTCTACTAATATACTGGTATTGTACTTAACACATGCTACACTGTATGTTAAACAAGTGACATAAGAAAAAATGGTCTGTTTTTGATTCATATCCATAGCCATTTGAAGTACATTTATAATAGCTTGGAAAAATGTTCTGTTCAACACCTGCCACACACAAACTCACGCAGGAATCAGTTTATCCTAGCATGTTATGCACTACAGTCCCCACCAGCTTTTTTAGCAATTCACATTGGCTTGGAAAGGACCTTGAGATATTGAGAATTGGAGATAGCATTGTAGTTAATCTAGGTTATGCAATGGGGAGTTCTTGTACCAGGTTGTATAGATCTTTTATTTAAGGGACAGTATACATCTATACATTATCATGATTAATAAGACTTGTTTTTAAAACGCATTTAATTTTAAAAATCCATATTTTTATATTCTCTATCTATTCTAAAGCAAAAATTGTAAGTATTTTTTCACTAAATATTCTCAGCCCTTTATACACATGGAAATTTCTTTAAAGGTCTACCTTTAGACAAACAAACCCCTCCCTTCTCTAAGCAGCAGCTTTTGAGCTGCTCAATATTATAGAGTTTTTTAGTGGTCAATTAATTAGTTTTATCAGATCCCCCATTGTTCTGCAGGATAGGAAATGACAGAAAGTACTATTGTTCAGCATTTTAATTAGCATATAGTATATGTATATAGTATTTACATGAAATTCTAGACAGTGACAATGAAGACAAAAGACAAAAATAGCCCATAAGCCCATATCCCATGCATATAAGGAATAGCAAAGAAAGATCCTTCAGCGGTATATTTTGTGGTGCAAGTTTTAAAAATATTAATTTAGTTCTCAGTAAAATCAACATTAGGCAAATAAACAGAATTTATTGGGACACATGTTTAGGATCCAATGTCATTAAAAAGAAACATACAGCTAAACACAACAGAGCTTTTTCTTTGCTGAATGGACTTCTATCCAATTATCTACTAGTTGCTGTGAGACTTTTGTTTACATTGTCTAAATGAATTTACTGACTTTATCCTACCATAATATGTTTAGCCATTACCTCAGTCTCCTGAGACCTCCAGTAGTACAGTCAATTACAGAACCTCATTTGTGATACAATGGTTGTTTATCCTTGCAATAAATTTATCTCCTACTATGGCATCCGTCAAACAAAGTCATAAATTCCAGTTTGTATTTTCAAAGCAAAAAAACAACATGCTTAGGATAATGCTTATTTAAAAAATTATTTCACTTTCATATTTTGTATATTTGCACAGTCTAGGGGGCACATTTACTAAGACACGAATTTGAATCCGAATTGGAAAAATTCCGATTTGAAAACGAACATTTTGCGACTTTTTCGTATTTTTTGCGATTTTTTTCGGCACCTTTACGACTTTTCGGAAATTGTCGCGACTTTTTTGTTACCAATACGATTTGCGCGAAAAAACGCGAGTTTTTCGTAGCCATTACGACTTGCGTGAAAAAACGCGAGTTTTTCGTAGCCATTACGATTCGCTCGTATCTTGTCACGACTTTTTCGTATTGAGCGCTCATAAGCGGAGGCCGAAACTTTCAGACTTTGCATGATTTTGGAAGCCTCCCATAGGACTCAATGGCACCCTGCAGCTCCAACCTGGCCCAAGAAAAGTCACCATACTGAAGCTTGAATAAATCCAAATGTTTCGTACTCGGCGCGAAAGCTGCGAAAAAGGCGCGACTTTTTAACGCTACGAAAAAATCACGACTTTTTAACGCTACGAAAAAATCGCGACTTTTTAACGCTACGAAAAAATCGCAACATTTTGCGCAACTTTCGGAATGGCTACGAAAAAGGTGCGACTTTTCGCGCAAGTTTTAATGCTACGAAAAAATCGCCAGATTTTGCGCAACTTTCGGAATGGCTACGAAAAAGTCGCGACAATTTTCTGAAAAATCGCAAAATACTGATCATTACGAAAAAACCGCAATCAGACGCATTCGGCCCGTTCGTGGGTTAGTAAATGTGCCCCTAGGTGTAGTATTTTTTGCATAGCATTGTAAGCATATCAGGTGTTACTGAAATTCCTGCTTATAATTACAGTTCATGCCTATACTGTTTTAGAATAAACTACATGCACTTTTTTATTGCAGCATTTTCTTACAATCATCTGGCACTGATGCCTTGACTAGTGATGAGCGACTCTATCCTGCTTTGCTTCGCCAAAACTGGGCAAAACTGGGCAAAACTGGGCAAAACTGGGCAAAACTTTGTGAAATGGCAAAAATTTACGAAACAAGAAAAACGTTGCACGTCAAAAAAAAAATAGTTGTGAGCATCCAAAAAATGACTGATGCGTGCACCAATTTTTTTTTTTACGTACGTAATTTTTTGTTGATGCACATGTAATTTTTTTACGTATGCAACAATTTTTTTGACATTTGCCAATTTTTTTTCTGCAGCAAATTTTTGTGCCCGTTTGGCAAAAAAAAAAAAAACGCCAATGTGAAATGGGGAAAATCGCCGCAAATCCATGCCTGTTGAAACCTTGCCTTAATGCCTTTATGGAGTTGTAACAATACCTGGTGGTCTAGTGGGGCAGCAGGGACACCCACCGCCTCCTCTGATTGGCTAACTAACAGGATACTTCAATGGGGAACAGACTGTCCGAGCTTATGCATGAAGCCTGTCCAAGTTGTGGCCGCAACCTTTTTACAGGGGCTACCTTCTCCTTATTCCCCGTTTGTGGACGTCTTTTCTAAAAAGGCAGCCGAAACACTTCCCCCACACAGACCTTATGATTGTGCCATAGATTTAATTCTTGGTTCCTCTCCTCCTAGAGGTAGAACTTACCCCTTATCTCTTCCTGAGACCCAGGCAATGGAAGAGTATATTAAGGAAAATCTGGAGAGAGGTTTTATAAGGCCCTCTACCTCTCCAGCAGGAGCTGGTTTCTTCTTTGTGGACAAGAAAGATGGGGGTCTCAGGCCGTGTATTGACTATAGAGGTTTAAACAAAATCACGGTCAAAAACCGTTACCCCCTTCCCTTGATTTCCGAGCTCTTTGATAGAGTAAAGGGATCCACTATTTTCTCTAAGCTTGAACTAAGAGGCGCATATAATTTAATACGAATTCGGGAGGGGGATAAATGGAAAACAGCCTTTAATAAATGAGGAGCTAATTTGTTTATGAATAATTTATAGTATATGTTAGTGTATTCACTCACCCTGATCCTTTATTTTGGGTATGGAAGTAGTGTCTTTACATTGTTTGACCTGTCTTGCAAGATATTCTGCTGTTTTATAACCCTTACAGTAGTGGGTTAATTTGAGAAATTTCAATGCTATTTATCATTTTGAATTCTTCTTGAATGATTTGTATCTGTCTTGCTATGCAGAAGGATGGGTTTCATTTGTTAATGGCTGTCATGGTATTTAGTTTATCCCACAATTCTCTCTGTTTTTGTGAATGCTGTTTCTTTAAGAATATGTTATGCTGTATTAATAGGCCCCTAATGGTCGCTTTGTGTGCACACCATTCGGTGGGCGCTCTAATTTCAGGGGTATAATTTTCCCTGAAGAAGTTTTAATTGCCTTTCCTATTAGGGCTTTAAATTCAGGGTGTGAGAGTAACGTAGAAGGGTAGTATTGACTAAGAACATATCTTAGCTTACTAGTTATTTAAAATATTACATTTATTCATTTAGAACTAATAGAGTGGTATAGGTTTGTATTTAGTAGAAGTAAACTTCCTTGCTTATCATGACTTTAGGGCCTGTTCAGTACAACCATCAATCATGTTAACAAGGAGGTTTTAATCACAAAATATCTATGGTTTTAATTGTTTTAACAAAAGAGGGAGATTGGTGTTGCAAGGTAAACAGTGTAAGATAATTCATTTTCCAGTATACAACCACTCTATTTAACCTTTGTTGTCACTGTTTTGTAAGCAGAAGATTATGTAAGGGAGTTATATGTGCACTGCTCAAGAAATAACAAAAATCATTTCTTGCACTCATATTGAATAATGGGATAAAGTGCAACTTTAAATCTTCCACTTATAAAGATGTATAAAGAGTTGCCATATTGCTTACCACAGACCTTTACTGAAATCAATACAACAAGACCTTTTTGGGATAATATAAACAACACGCCAGTGTTTTACTATTGACTTCAGTGAAGGTAACTGGCAGCTCTCAATATACTGTTTTTGTACTGCAACTATACAGCAAAGTGGTGATCTGTAACCTCAGTAAGTCATGCTCTATTAGTTTTGTTGTCTGTTAGACAATGCAAGAAAAAGTAGATCCACATATACTGTATATTGAGCATATCTTGTGATTAAAGTCAAAATTAGGACTCTGTCTGGATCTGTATGAAATAGATAAACATATTATGGGTAATTTCTAGCAATTTACAAGAAAAGATTTTTATCTGAGCCCACTTCTCAATAATTTATCGTTTCAGCAGTTTCAATTATCAAGTAATCCTGCCAGCTGCAGTGTTTGAAGGGTAATATCATGGGTCTACACGACAGGAGGAAGAATGGTTAAGGGAAGCAAATCAGAGGTCAGCCAAGCCTTGTTATCTTGATGGTAAAAGCATGGAATTGTTATTAAAATGTACTGTAGCTGTTGGCAAGGGAATACTTTAAGAGAATGAATGTAATATGGGTCATTCTGAACATGCCTTGTAGTGATAAAGCTGTTATTGTCTGGAAAGACAAATTATTTTATAAACTTTATTGTCTTTCCCCACAGAATAGGCCTATACCGTTAGCTCATAAGTTTTTCCTCTATACAAAAAATAAATCACATTATAAGTCGTAAATATAAACCAATATTTGAATCTGCATAGCTCTGAAAAATACTGCAGATTAAAACAATTTCACCCGTATAATCATTATCATTACGATAATTATAATCATCAGCTATATACTGACTTACACAACACTGGTGTGACTGTTCCTGGATATTGGGTTTCCGGATAAGAGATCCCATACCTGTACTGAATTCCTGCATTCATTTTTCTAGTGTTTAGAGTTTTGATTAAGGAAACAGTGTCACAACATTAGCTATCCTTTAATTGATACAGTATATGATTTCTTAAACTATTGCCTTGTTTCTGTTGGGTAATACAAATAAATGATTATCAACATCAGAATTATAAATGATAAACGTGATATCATTTACTATAGCTCTTAACAATATATGTGGATCTAAACTTTTTCATCATAATCATCATTCATCATGCTCTGATGAAAAGCACACTGGGCTAGTTAGTTTTTTTAAAGAGATTCACAGGCTTTTGGTGAAAGGTGAGTGACTTTGGCCATCAGAAGGGATATTTCTTTCATCCATATGCTTTTCAGCAATAAAAGAACTTGTACTTCCTTTTTTTTCTTTCCATTTCACATGTTCTTATTAGTGCTGTACATGCAAACCCTGAGGGTCTCAAGAAGAGCCAGCGACAACCAGACCTGTCCAATTCATGTGCCTACAAATACCTCAAAAGAGAATGTAAAGATGGATGGTGCTCATTCACTGCTCATAAAAACTCACTTTATTCTGAATAAAATGTTGGATTACATCACAAAAGCAGAGCAAAAAGTATGATGTGTTTCACAGCAGTTAGCCACTTACCCTCTTTACCCCTCATACATAGTGCAAACCTCCGCCTTTCAGAATTCTTACACTGTACGTGTAAGACACATTTTAAAACCATTTATCTGTATAAAAATCACATATGTTCAAAAATATAAGCTTTAACATTATTGTCGCAGAGGAAGAGAAAAGTTGTCATGAAATGTATCAGACATTTTTGCTCTGCTTTTGTGATCCTATATTTTATCTAGAATGAAGTCAGTTTTGAAAAAAGATATTGAATTTGCCAAAAGGGCACAATCCATCTTTACCATATATTTTGAGGTATTTCTATTTCACATGATACCCACACAAGCAACATTTGTAGATGTTTTACTCTCTGTCTTGCTGAACTAGATTTGATCATTTGGACATTGTGCTATGTGAAATGGAAATAACATATTAAGAATTATCAGATGTGTGGGTCATGGATGTTATCGCCAGCAATTCTAGCTACATACTAAGGCACAGTATATAAGCTGCAAACAGAGCCTGTATTTAAAACATACTGGATATAGTGATGAGCAGGGAGCTTTTAAGCCCCAGCTCATTAGCACACACATGAAAGTGATTCATTGGTTTAAAGGCTACATAGCAGCTAGAAGCAAAATTTGGCTACAATTTGTACACAAAACACAGAAAGAAATCGCCAGCCAATGAATCACTTTCATGTGTGTGCTAATGAGCTGGGGCTTAAAAGCTCCCTGCTTTTCCACTAGAGCCTTTTTGAGCTAAAGGTAGGTGCAATAGGTCTTAAAGGAACAGTAACACCAAAAAATTAAAGTGTGTAAAAGTAACTAAACTATAATGTGCTGCTGCCCTGCACTGGTAAAAGTTGTGTGTTTACTTCAGAAAGTCTACTATAATTTATATAAATAAGCTGCTATGTAGCCATGGAGGCAGCCATTCAAAGGAGAAAAGGCACAGGCACATAGCAGATAACAGATAAAACACTATTGTATGCTACAGAGCTTATCTGTTATCTGCTATGTAACCTGTGCCTTTTCTCCTTTTTTCCAGCTTGAATGGCTGCCCCCGTGGCTACACAGCAGCTTATTATATAAATTATAGTAGTGTTACTGTAGCAAACACACCAGCTTTACCAGTGCAGGGCAACAGTTTATTATATTTTTATTACTTTAAAGCTCTTTCATTTTGTGGTGTTACTGTTCCTTTAATACTCAGTCACATTGTTTGCTGGGGGACTTTATTTTAATTGCATCACAGACTCAAAGTCATTAGACAGTGTAGGTCTCACGTACAATGAGGGGCCTTGACGTGGCACGTGAGCTTACATATTTTGGCCAAAGTGTGGTACTAACACCTCATTTTTTGTAAAAATTATTTTTAAAGGCAAACTAAGCGCTGGCAAACTTTCTTTCTCTTTGTGTATAATTAATGGCTTTTTATCGTTTATAGCAGCTGGTCAACTCCAGATTGTGGGTTAGACCGAGCGCTGGCACAATAGTGTGTTTCTAGCAGCTGGTCAATGCTACAGCGCGGGTTGGACCAAGCGTTGGCGATTTCTTTCTGTGTTTTGTGTACAATATTTAATATGTAGTTAGTACTTTTAACTACTTTATTGCATGCAGTCCACTGATTTTCATTGCAGCTTACACATAAAGGTTATTTTTAAATATATGCTTTGATGTCCAAGCATTTAGCATTTCTATATTATAAAGTACAGTTCTAAATAATAGATTTAAGAATTGATTGGTTATATAACATTTTAATAAAGAATGAATTTTAAGTTAAACATAGAAAATAATCAATTGTGCACCCACTGGGAGAATTCCGAACGTTGCTTAGAATTAATAGTCACAAGATCTTTTAAGCATATGCAGGCGCTAGCCATCACAAGGGGTGTTCAGAAATCCTCTTATATGGAATTAGCCACAAAACATTAATAACATATGTCGTAATATGGAAATCAGTGTAAGGATTAGAATCAGAAGGAAGATAAGAATTAGTTGATGGAGATGCACTGCTTCTTGCTGGGGCACATATCTCCAACTAGTCAATACATGTGGCCAGAATATAATGTAGCAGATTGAAGTAAAACCATGTCTGAAAACATTCACTGCAATCCCACATGACCCAAAAGCATTTAATCAATTAACAGTACTTATTGATTCTGTGGAATATATGCAGCCCCCGTGATTTAATGGAGGAAGATACTGGTCAAATAATGCTTTAAGAACCAATGGAAGCACCCCACAGAGCTCGACCATACTTTATTGCTATATCACCTGTACCTGACACACCAACACCTAAATAATTTATATATGCTTTAAATCACATAGAAGAGAAGAACAATATAAATAATTTTCTTTTCCCCTTTACACAGGTGTATCAAATGCTGGAGAGGCTACAAAGACATTGGGGAATCTTACCATATCTAAAAGAAATGCCTACATTCCAACCCTGCTGAAGAATATTGGCCTCCATTATAAAAGGTGCAAATTAGATTAACATAAGTGGTTCTCTAGCATTAGATTAAATTAAAGGGGTAGTATACACCAATTATAATGTTTTCCCATAAATTCCCTTAAGTTGCTCCCTCAAACAGAATTCTGCCATGATTGTGCCGTACTCTTCAATTTAAAAAATGACAGCAGGTCTCTGCATACAGCACTGCCTGTGTTCAGCAATGATATATTTATGAGTGGCAGGTGGGGGGGGCAAGTAGATGTCAATCATACCCATTCCTTAAGGCTAATGCCACACTTAGGGGCCGATTCATTAAAACACGAGTTCAAATCCCGAATGGGAAAAATTCAGATTGGATACAATAATTTCTGAAGATTGCAAATATCACAAAATTGCTTACGGAAAATTTTGTATTAGTCACGATAATATTGTATTGGCGATCCGAAAGTCACAAAATTTTCTTACCGAATAAATGTAAACAGCAGCAGAACCTTTCCGAATTTTTAACGCATACGAAAAAGTTGTGTGGGCGTACAAAAAAGTCGCGCAAGCATGAAAAAATTGGAGAAAATACGCTCTGAGCATTCGTGTCTTAATAAATCTCCCCCTTAGCGTATGGCGTATATTTTCAGCAAGCCGAAAAACGCTTGCCAAAAATAGTGCCATACACTCCAACCTGTGCCTGCACCCGAATGAATGAAATACGCTCAGGTGCAGGCACATGTAGCCGATATCCGCCAATAATTTGAAGTCTCGCGGTTTTTGGCGGACATCGGCTACATGTGCCTGCACCCAATCGTACTTCATTCATTCGGGTGCAGGCACAAGGTAGGCTAAATTTACAGTAGAGGGGCGTATTCTTGGTAAGCGGTTTTCAGCTAGCCGAAAATACGCCTGTGTGGCATTAGGCTATTTTAGGCAAGCGTTTTTTTGGCTTTCCCAAAAATATACGCCATACGCTAAGTAGGTTCAAAATATACACTAATCCTGTAGAGTTCTCGCTATGCTCACAATTTCACCTCAATAAAATACTGCAATTACTAGATATATTTTGTTTTTGTTGCTGGTTTAAGAGTTATATTTAAATTGCTGGAGATAATATCATGGGCTAAATTAATTTCTTAAATATTTCTGGTATTATGAGTCATTTTATAAAAAGAGTTTTGAAAATGTTCGGTATAATGAATATGTTATCTTTGCCAAATTATCAAGTGACACACAAATGATATGGTTTGATAAACAGACTAAGGTAAGAAGATTGAATAAAAAGGTCTGTGTAGACCTTGTCGCATAGCAACAGCTGTACAGTGGAAGAAAATGAAGGAATAGAATAAAAAAAAAAAAAATCAGATACAGCAGATACAGATTTAGACATCAAAACAATAATATAAAAGCATTTGTGTATCGGATACCAACACAAACACAGATTTTCCATCTGCAATTTTCCTGAAAAATTCATCATGTTTTGCAAAACAGAAGCTGCCAGCCGTTGGAAATAGAGTTTTAGACATACAGTACATAAACAATGCTCTAATCTGGTTAAGTATTAGTCAGAGTATTTTTGTAAAGCTATTATGGATTTGAAGACACATAGAAGGGTGCTTCTTGCTTGTTATAGTAACCACAGCAGTAACTAGATGATCGGTAATAGTGAATATTTTTGCACAAAAATAATGCACTTCAATACAGCTACTGTTTCTGAATTAAATCCCCTAATCCCTGTTTTCTGATCATGCATATCTGGAGTTCCTACCCAGCCTTTGTTTCACCAGTAAAATACCAGTTAAAGCATTTGCTGGTAAATTAGTAATTACCTGACATTCAGCCCCAATCCCTGGTTATAGGCTAGTCCTCTTCTCTCCTGCCTCTTTCTCAGCACATCCAACTCACCTAATTTCTGCTTTATTAGACCCAATTTTTAGAATAGAATAGTCAGTGACAGCCTGTCCTTGACACATTTTCAGTTTCACCCACTTTCAAGGGAAATGTAATCCCCTCATTGTTTTCTATTTCACATGTTTTCAAGATGAAGTTAATCCCCCCATTGTTTTCTATTGTATGTATGTATGTATGTATATCTTTATTTATAAAGCGCTACTTATGTACGCAGCGCTGTACAGTAGAATACATTAATACAAACAGGGGGTTAAAGATAATGGATAAATACAAAGTACAACAATAAATACAAATAAATACAAGGTACAGTTGCAATAAGAGTCAGAAACAAGATGAACGAGGTCCCTGCCCCGTAGAGCTTACAATCTATATGGGAGGGGTAACTAACAGACACAAATGGGCAAATGAAAGTGCTGTAGGTCACAGTGGGTGACACTACAATATAAGTACAATATAAAATATATTTTAATCCGTTTCAAGTAAAACTAAAACACATTATTGTTTTCCAAGAATGAGTGCCAATGCTCATAAAATGGCTGGTGGAGCAATTACTGTTTGGGAAAAATAAAGATGATCCATGGAAACAAACGTCCATTTCAACTCAATTTTTTTGAGTTTTAACAATACTTTCAGCTCAAAGAATTTGGGATTTTGGAATGCAATCTCAAAAATTTTCATACAAACGATTCCAGCATTATGGTGACATTTTATAAATACAATAATGATCAAGTTTAATTTAAATTTATTCCCAATTTATTAATGATAAGGATTGTAAATGGCCAGTCAAAAAGGGCTTAAGATAATGGGATACAGCCCCCATATTAAAGGGCAAATAAAAAAATTCATAATAAAAAAAGTATCCTAAACTCAATGCAAAATTACAGTTTAAAGTGATAGTGACAGCCACTTAAATTTTTTTTTTAAACCTGCTGTTGTGTTTTAATTTGTATCAGCTTTAAATTCCTTGTAAACTAAATCTGCAAAGTTTTTTCGCTTCATAATTATGGTAGCACGAATTACAGACCCACAGAGCCGCCATGTTTGTTCCCCTCTTCCGGGTTTTAATTTAAATGCCTCCCAAGTGAATAAATATCAAATACCAATCACAAACCTGAAACGCCCCTTCTGCTTTCTGCTGGTGTGTGACAAGCTCAGCTCCATTGTCTATGTGTAATAGGGAGGTGGGAGGGAGGCACAGGAAAGCTTAAGCTAGCTTGCCTGGAAGAGCAGAGAGGGGGCACATTCCTTTGAAGTAGAAGATCAAGCCTGCCTGCTATGTTTGTATGTATGTATAACTTTATTTATAAAGCACCACAAGGGTACGTAGCGCTGTACAATCTTACAGAATACAAAATTACACACAGGGAGGACAAGTGATATAATAAATAAATACAATATATATATATATATATATATATATAAGTGCCCCGTAGAGCTTACAATCTAAGTGGTTGGGTAACATACAGGCACAAACTGGAAGGTAAGAGTGCACCAGGTATGGACATTTGCCCTTAAGCGCAGGACTGGGCAAAATAATGTTTTATCTAGTTCACAACGCCATGCTATGTGAGGGAGGGAGGGGGAACTCTTTGAAGCAAAGCAAGCTGAATCCTCCCAAGTTTATGACGTAGTCCTTTTGACAGATTGAGAAGTTACAGTCGGGCTGCCAGACAAGCTTCTGATGAAGTGACGTGAGGTCACGAAACGCGTTAAGCGTAAGTCCTGATGCTGTACATGTGCCATTTTAATGTGACTGAATAAAGACTGGTTTTATTTTTTCACCACGTGGTGCTCCGCTTTTTCTGGATGTGATTGTTTAGGGCTGCCAGACAGTCGGGTTCAGGATCTTCAGTAGGATTTATGTAGAGAAACAGAACTTTTAGGAAAAAACAGTCAACATGACCTATAGGTAGGTTTGGAAGTAGGTACATATTTTTATAAGAAATTTTTTAGTGTCAGTATCACTTTAAAAAGTCAAATTTTTATTCAAATATCCATACAGACCCCACAGAATGCTGCCTTATGCGTTTTGCACCTATCTGGTTCTTAGTCATAGCCACTTGTATTTGAATAAAAATGTGACTTTTTAAACTGTAATTTTGCATTGAGTTTGGGCTCATTTAAATTATACCATGTCAAGTTTATATGACTTTCAAGGCCAGAAAAAGAAACAATTTTTAGTAAATCAACCCCTAAGTGTTTCCAGAAAGCAAAATTCAAAGTCAATAGGCTTTTTCCCCCAGGTTTTTTCTCCTGTCAAATACTTTAGAGTCAATGGGCTCTTTTTACAAGTGAAAAGAAAAAGGGTTTTTTTTTTGCAGAAATAAATAATAATAATGCTCTTGATGTATTTTTTTCTGGTGCAAAAGACTGCAGTTTTTCTGGTAAAACATATTACATTGCATAATGCCGTTGGCATTTTTTTCTTGCATTTTTTTTTGCCAAAGACACAAAACTCATTATAAAATTCTAGCTCAGATTCACAAAAAAATTCTATTGCATGTTTCATGACACTTTTGTATAAGCTTAAAAAGACCTGTTATATGTTCATTAATACGGCAATTTTATGGTTCTGTTTATTTCATGGCAGTATCATCCTAAATTGTATTTGTTTTCACTTTAATTAATTTGTTATATTCCAATTAAGAATGTATTTACTTTTGCCTAATAATAATTTCCCTTAGTCTGACATTATCATCATGTCAAAGGATTTGAATATTGTGATTGTCTGAAAGGATTTATTTAGTAGACGTTATTTCACGGTTATAAATAGATATTGTGAAAAAGCTAACATTTACGATTTCAAACTGCCATCCTTAAAATATTAGGTTTCTCGGCTTACTTTTGAACTACAAAATTTATAACTGACCTTTCAAAAAATAGGCTCCAAAGAGATGTCATGGGATTTGGGGAAATCATAGTCTGTGTGTAAATAGGTCAAATGCTCATAGAACAGCCTAATAAAAAAAAGATATGTCAGCAATGAATGGAGAGCAGTATAGTTCAAGTTTATTAAGAAATACATGGGACAACACTCTTTGTGATACCATAATAAAAGGTTTTTTTTGCTTCCGAAGAAGACATTATGTCACTTTTTTTAAGGCCAGAGGTAATAGATCAGTGAGCATTTTTTGTATTTTCCTATGATTATGTTTCTGTGGTTGCATAAAGTGTTTTATTGGCTTAAAATACTGTAGTAGACTCCAATTTTGGCAATGTTTCTGGCCATCCTGCTCCCTTTATCAAGTTTCAAGGCTTGAACTTTGGCCACCCTCATGAAAGCAACACTACTTGCACTGTTCTACATGAATGGGGGGAGGCACATATGCATCCTCCTCCTGTCCCCTACCCATCCCATTACTTGTTTCAGTATACCGCAGTGATCCCCAACCAGTGGCTTGTGAGCCATATGCTGCTTCCCACCTCTTTGGATGTTGCTCCCAGTGGCCTCAAAGCAGGTGCTCATTTTTGAATTTCTGGTAAGGAGGCAAGTTTTGGTTGCAAAAAAAACCCAGTGTAACTGCCAAACAGAGCCTTCTGTAGGCTTCCAGTCCACAAAGGGGCTATTAAATAGCCAATCATAGCTCTTATTGGCTCCCCGGTTTTCACGCTTGTGTTGCTTCCCAACACTTTTTCCATTTAAATATGGCTCATGTGTATAAAAGGTTGGGGGTCCCTGGTGTACTGCATTCATTTTTTGACAGTGTATTAAATCTGTTTTCTACAGTTTTTCATTATCACCCCCACAGGATCCCTTAATGTTTCTGTGATTTACAGTATGTGAAGGTGTGTCTACAAAAACTCTGCAATAAAAGAATAGTTTGTCTAAGTAATAAAGGAACAGTTATTTTCCAGTAAAAATTTGACTTTCATGCTGATCCCACAGGTGAGAATTTACACTATGGGGTCTCCCTGTATTTCAGAGAGATGGTTTTGACCATGGGGCAGATTTATCAAAATTTGAGATTACGGGCCTGATTCACTAAAGTGCGCTAAAAATTATCGCACACTTTTTTGCGGTAAAAAAGACGCGATAATTTGCGCGCGATTCACCATAGTATTATCGCGTGCGATAAATCGCCATTTTTGCATGCGGTATTTCTCGCGCTAGTTTTACCGTATGCGTTAATTTCCGCGCTGAAAAGAATACGATCGCATGATTCACTATAACTTTTGCGCGCTAAATATCGCATTCGGCTATGCGAAAATTAACTCCTACTACAGGCAGGCGAAAAATTATAGAAAAGTACAGTAAATGATTTTTTTGCAATAAAATATGGACTTACAGTGTTATTTATTCAAGTATGTGTCTTTTTACTCAATTTTACTCAAAATTAACACCTACTACAGGCAGGCGATAATTATAGAAAAGTACAGTAAATGATTTTTTTGCAATAAAATATGGACTTACAGTGTTATTTATTGAAGTCTGTGTTTCCCCTAGAGTGACGCAGCCGCCAGTTTGCAGTGAAATGTTCATTTTTAATACAGTAATTTTCCGCAAGTATTGGCGTGTATGGCTAACATGGCGTGCGTTCATTTGCGCGACTATTTATATTTGGCTACAAGTGATGAAATGTTTCGCCAGGCATGGATTCACAGCGAATTTTTGGACGTGCGTTGAATTTTTTTGCGGCGGATTTTTTCATGGCAAAACACATGAAAAAATTTGCCACTCAAAAATTCAACGCACATCCAAAAATGTATACAAGCGTCAAAAAATAATAGTCACGGGCAACAATTTTTTTGCCCGCACAACATTTTTGCCGTTTCGTGGATCTTTCGAAAGATTTGCTAATTTTTCACTGAAGATAACCAGAACACATTTGCACATCACTAGTGGCTACTATTTATAAGCATCTACTATTTCTATGATACCATTTATATGCTACCATTTATATGTGGCTAATATTTATATACACCATTTATATGCGGCGACAATTTTTATACACTATTTCTATGCTACCATTCATATGCGGTGACTAACGCATGCAATATCGCGCGTAAAAAAGCGCGAGTATGCTTATAGTGAATCGTGCGAAAAATCGCCAAAGTTAAGACGCGGTAAAATTTATAGCGCACACTAAAAATAGCGCACATTTTATCGCACTTTAGTGAATCAGGCCCTACATTTCTTCACAATGTCATAAAAAACAAAACAAAACAAAACAAACATACTCCAAAATATTTTTTAAAAAAATCAAATAAACCCAACAAAGTGTATAAACAAACTTGGCAAGTAAAAGCTTCTGAGTTTCTATAGCAGTCAGTGGGTATTGTCTCTTCAAATTTCAAGCAATTTTATTTTATTTATTTTTTTCCCAGTTTATTAAAATAGATCTTCAGCTTAATTGAATATGATGGAGCAATGTAATTCTCATTTCAGTTATTAGATATGCTTAGGGGCACATTTACAAAAGCACGAACGCTCCGAGTGTATTTTTGCAGATTTTTTCGGGCGTCCGCACAACTTTTTCGTACGGCGCACAACTTTTTCGTACGGCGCACAAGTTTTTCGTATGGCGCACGACTTTTTCGGATGTTTGCACGAAAAAATCGGAAAGGTTTTACCGTTGTTTACAATTGTTCGGTACGAAAATTTCGTGACTTTCGGATCGCCAATACGATATTATCGTGACTAATACGATTTTTTCGTAAGCATTTTCGTGATATTTGCGATCTTCCGAAATTTTCATTTCCAGTACGATTTTTTCCCATTTGTGATTCGAATTCGTGGATTAGTAAATGTGCCCCTTAGTGTTCGAGAATTTAAGAAACTAGTTTATGGAACTATGGGTTTAAAAACAAACAAATCTGCATCCATGTGTTTTGAAAAAAATGGCCTTAGTGTATGAAACAAACGATGTGATATTTTGGGAATATGAGTTTTAAAAGACAGGACAAACTATTGGTACTGGGTCGCATGGAATAATGTGTGTTGTGAGGACCAGATTCTAGACCCACCTCATAAATTGCGTAAAGGCAATCCCTTGAACTATCACTTCAACCAGTCCCCTGCAGACTCCTGTTTCCCATAATTTGCACCCAAATTATTGTTAACCTCCCCCAATTTTAAAACCATAAAATAGCTCTGATACAGACAGTGTTGGGTAGAGTGCAAAGTGTGGTCACAAGTATGGTGGCCACTTTAATCAAAACAAAATGAAGCATGCACAAAACATGAATACGATTTGCATAAAGTTTAAAAAGTATAATGTTTTTATGCACCCCTGAATACAATGTGCTTCCTAACATCCTCTACATTTAACCCATGTCAAATTTTAAAATTAAGAATTTACAAGAAAAAAACATGCAGCATGTTCCTTTTTTTTTTCAACTAGCAATCCTTATCCTAATGGTTACATATCACTGTCGACTAATTTAAAGGAGAAGGAAAGGTAAAAACTAAGCACTCACAGAAACGGTGTACCAAGTCCTCTATCAAAAGAAATAGAGGATTTCTTGTCTCCTTTTTTCCTGTGCCAGAGTCTGCGCAGTTCTCTCCTCTTTTGCTCCCCCCTCCCATAAGAATGCTAACAACTTCTTCCCCCTCCCTGGTTAGGAAGCCTGGTTAGGAATCTTGTTTTATATGACGTGCTGTGAATAAAAAGGTAAATCTAGTTTAAAAAATAAGTCTTTCAAGTGTTATAAATTCAGCCTAAGAAGTTAACTTTTACTCAGGGATGGACTGGGCTCCAGCCCTAGTGGGCCCCGGCAGCCCAGACCCGACCCTTGCCGGCGCTCCCCCGGCCTAAGGTGTTCATCCGCTGATGTGTTAAACTTGAGGCGTGCTCAGGGGAGGACGTCAAGGCTAGGGGGGGTTAGGGAGGCTCAGCGGGGTCCCTGTGGAGGGTTAGGGGGTGCAGAGAGGGCCCTAGGGGGTGCAGGGGACATGTCCGGCGGGGGCACCTGGGTCGGCAGCCCCGGTGGGCCCCTTCACCCCCCCCCAGTAATAATATGATAGGAGCCAGTAGTTGGGTCACAGTGTAATAGAGCTTTACTGTTTGTTTTGTTTAGTCGAGTTTGTACGTAGTGTCAGGTTGTTATATACAAATTCATATTTTTGAAAATGTACTACCATGTTTAGCTAACCATACATGCCAGTTTTTGTGAAATTTTACAGGATCGCCCATATATTTTTGATATAGACCCTCCATAGTTGCTTGAGATTTAACTCTCTCTATTACCTCCTGTAAACTTGGAGGTTGGGAAGCCTTCCAGTTCCTAGCAATTGAATATCTAGCTGCTGTCAGTATATGAGAAATGACTGTTTTACTTTCGTGAGGTAGGGAATCCAAACCTACAGTATATTAAGTAGTGTTAGTTCAGGTGTTAGAATTAATTTATATGAAGCTGTTGTTTGAATTAGGTTAGATACATTATCCTAAAACTCTTTTAAGTTTGGACATGTCGACCACATATGATAAATAGAACTTCTTCTCTTTTAACCAACTCTAACACTATAAAAGCATTTTTCATGTGTGCAACATATGTTTAGGACTACAGGTCTTACTAAGCAAGAACCTTTATATTTGTATTATGTTTATTTGCTTGTAAATAATGCTTGAAGCAACACAGATGGTTCTTCATGGTGAGGGCAGTGAGGTTGTGGATGGGTTTTATATGGCGTTAGATTGCATTAGAGTGGCTTGGGTGACTTCTTAGATTACCATAATTTTGAGACCTACAGGAATCTCATTGTCTAATTTGGTATCATTTTTGTATTGTATATTTATTTTAATATACATGTGAATGTATAGGCATGTACCTTACACATATGTAAGCATATTTATAGGTGAAACATTATACTGAAGTTTAGCTAATTTTTCGGTATCTAAGGTTTTTTTTATTGAATTATGGGCCCCATTTTTCTCTACAGCACATTGATTTTTACAATGCTTGTCTGAGTGATGTACCTTTATACTACAAAATGCATAAAAGCTGCTGTATACAATGTAAACATGTTAGTAATATTATTCTATTGTTTCACTTACTGATCATGACTCATCATCACGGGTCCTGTGACAAAGAGGGGATTTATGAATATATGTTTGTAGAACATGTAGGCAAATATCATTTGAAATGAACATGTTTCACGTTGCTTTATTGTATACATGAATTTAATACACAGATACTAAACTAATAGCCCCATAAACAAAATCATTAAAAATAAAAAGATTACAATGGGGGAGCATGTTATTGGAGATCAAGAAAAATATGTTAAATCTATTGCCACTTTTACTGGCTAGTAAATGATCAAGTTGTGTCAGGAATATTTTATTTGCATTTTATCTGCTACATTATATGCAGGACAGAGAACCTATCACATTAGAGTCCCAAGGTAAAATATAAGGGTTTATTTAAGAAGGCGGTAGGCAAAGTGGCAAATATTGGAGCAATCCACCATTTTGCCAAGCATGGATTTACGGTGAATTTATGCGTTTCCCCATTTTTTTTACAAAGTACCTCAAAAATTTGCAGCACACAAAAAAAGGCGCTTTTGTAGAAAAAAAGTTGCACGCATCAAAAAAGTTGCACGCTTGTCACACAGTTTCGCAAATTTTTCGGCAAATCAAAACGGGACAAATTTGCACATCACTAGTATTCAGCTTATCAGATTTCGACATGCAAGTGAAGGAGTGGTGTAGGCCACAATGGGATCCTGTACTATGCCGATGGAAGTAATTTTTTCTTTTGTGCAAAATGCATTTTGATGGGTGTTTTTTTTTTACTGTTTTTTTCCATGCAAACATTGAGGTCACTGGACATTTTTTGCTGCATTTTTTCCATGCATTGAAGTTTTTTTTCCACAAAAACACATTGACAATGGGAATTTTTTTCATGCTAAATGCATTGAAGTCAGTGGATGGGTTTTTTGTGCAAATAATTTTTTTTATATTGTATAATTTTTTTCTGTTAATTATTTTTATTATATTCTCCCTAAAATAGAACATTTTCTTAACAATATTAACAGCTTAAGTTTGCATGTGACTAATAGGTGTGCACATATAATGGTGTTAAGCCCCAGAAAACCACCTTCTTGCTAAATTTGTTTTTCTCCCTATTGCTTTACTGTACAGCAGTATCATCTTTTCTTCATCCAATTACACAATTCTGTGTAATTATGATGTATCATTTACAGAAGTTTCACAGACAATGGAAACTGCCATATACTCGATCAATAGATATTGAATGCGGGAAGAAAAAGAGAATGAGCTGAGCATGAAAAAGTTAAGAGAACAAAAACATTATGGGATATTGTTTCACTAATGATAAGTAATTTGCCCTTTGTGAGACTATTCCTTTATATACTCTTCTAATGCATTTATGTACTGAGTCATCCACTGACTTTTATTGTACAGTGATTGCAGTGTATGATTCCCTTTCCTATTGGCCAAATTATAATTAAGAAGTTGAAAATGCTATACTTTCTAATAGCCAGCAAAGTATTCAGAATGTGCATGTGAAATGCCTGAACTTTCCTGCTTTAGGGAAAAAAAATATTTTAATTTGTACTAATACTTACCATAACTAATGAAACACATCAGCAACAATTCATAATTATAGAAGAAGATTTTGATTATATTTCTATCATGGGTATTCAGCTGAGAAAAATATCAGTACCTGAACTTTAAGCTAATGACACTGGGGACAGAGATTTGATTTTGTTGCAGTTATTTTTAATGGACCAGTAACACCAGGAAATGAAGGAGCCCTAAAAGCAGCATTTGGAAATTTGGTTCTGCGGAGCATGATATTTTTATTTTAAAATATCTGCAGATTGGAAGCCTGGAAGGCTTTTGGGCAAGGCAGGTCAGGTATATATATTTTCTAAGACTCCAAATACCGCAATAGACATGGTGAGATTTTGCTGAAACAATGGAATAAACATGGCCCAACACAGCACAAGTGATAACAAATTCATTGCAAAACATCCAAAGAGTATTAATTTTAAATTTACGTTCTTCTTGTTCCTTTTGCTTTGATAATGGCGTGGTTAGTAATAAAATGATCTACATCCACCGCATTGAGAAAGAGTAATGGGTAGCAAGGACCTCAGTAAATGATCTCTCCCCCACATCACTGTTAGTCAGATGGGGTAATCAACTGACTAAACTAGTTGCTCAACCATAAAGAAAAATTATACCCCCCAAACGATGTAGGTCACTATAAAAATATATCGCATAAAACAGCTCATATGTAAAACTCCACTCCATCATAAAAGTATACTTTTTTAGTAGTATATGCTATTGGGTAATCCTAAATAGAAAATTGCCATTTTAAGAATAAAGCGCTGCTCATGGGTTCATACAATTCATGGTGCACACAAGTAAATCAAAGGTACACATACATGTTAGGTCACATAAGCCAATTAATGGGCATTACTTCCTGTCAAATGATCTCTATATATATATATATATATATATACACACAGGTATAGGACCCGTTATCCAGAATGCTTGGGACCAAGGGTATTCCGGATAAGGGGTCTTTCCGTAAAACATTAATTAAACCCGATAGGATTGTTTTGTATCCAATAAGGATTATTTATATCTTAGTTGGAATCAAGTACAAGGTACTGTTTTATTATTACAGAGAAAAAGGAAATCAGTTTTAAAATTCTGAATTATTGCATTAAAATGGAGTCTATGGGAGACGGGCTTTCTGTAATTCAGAGCTTTCTGGATAACGGGTTTCCGGATAAGGGATCCCATACCTGTTTATATATATATATATATATATATATATATATACACACACACACAGGTTAAGTAAGATTATTCAATAGGCTAAGTATTGTTTCTTGGGGTATACTTTCCCTTTAAATTTTACAAGTAGGAATGTATGAACTATAGGGCCACTCCTAACACTTAAGTCCTCTATGTTTATGTTCTTAAATGGGCCTATTAGAGGATTTTACTAATGGGTAATTCCTACACATTACTCACGATGTGTTTCATTAACAAACTTTATTTAATGACATCTAATCACATTCCCAGCAGGTCTTGCAGGAATTAGCACAAGCAGATCACTTTCCCAGTACTCATTCAAACATTGCTACAAACACTGGGACAACAACAAGCACAGGATAAAAGGATAATTCAGGAATTAGTGAGAATTCCCAGATGCAAAAATTCCAAACAACCACAGTAAGACTTTATAGATAATTATACTTTATCCAGGATTACAGTTGAAATAAACAAGTTGCATCCCCACAAACAGATACAATTACATGGGTCTTTTTCAATGTATATCATTCAGTTCACATATGTGCGCAGCATTAGTTAATCTAATCCAGCAAGTCACATCCAATATTTCACCCACTTTAATGTATATTCTGTTGCATGGAAAGTGTATGTAAAATAATTTACAGGTTACCAGACAGACCTTCTGCTTTATGCCAGATTGCCAAAGTATGTACCTTATCTGAACTGTGTAAGAAAGAACCTAAGCACTAAAAGGAAAGCTATACCTTAAGAATGAATACTTACCCAACAGATAATATGATATAAATTAAATGGCCTCTTAAAGAATCCTACCAAACTGGAATATACACAACACAAATGTACAAAAGAAAGAGTTCTGTCAATTCATTGGCTATTGTAACCTAGCATTAATATTACATGTGCCCTTTTAATTTGTTTGTGTGCACTGGGAATTGTATGATCCCAGGTGATGGCCCTTAGAACTTAAAATGGCAATTTTCTATTTAGGAATACACAATAGCACATGCTGCTAAAAAAAAGTATATTTTTTGGAAAATAGTTTATTTAGATGAAGCCATTGGTGAATTTTTTCACTGTGGAATTTTCGGGCGAGGCAAAAAAAAAAAGGCACGGTTGCATCAAAACAGGCACGGCCGCGTCAAAAAAGGTAGTGATGAGCAGAACTGCCCCATTTGGCTTCACTGACACATGGAAAAGATGGAAAGATTTGAGAAATGGCAAAATTTTGGCAATTGCATAGGAGTTAATGGGTGTTTTTTGCTGCATTTTTCTCATGCCATTGCTTTGAAATCAATGGCTTTTTTTGCTGCATTTTCCACATGTGATATCTTCGGTGAAAAGGCCACAGCTTGTTTATTAAACATGTAAATTATGACCAAGATAAACCAACAACAGTTAAGGGTAGGGCAATGTACAATCACATTTACGTATTTAACTATTAACTTTAGGAACATCCATGGAGGCAGCAAACAATTGTCCCCAACTGTGAGGTTCCCGTCTGATGTCCTTCCTAGGCGCAGCTTTCCTCCGTAACTCACACCCCTTCCACCGGGCCCCCTACATCACTTTGGCCCCAGGTCTAACCCCTGTTACGCCCTACAATTGATACCACTATCACCAGGGGAGCCCTCCTGCTGCGACACCACTCCAATACCTCCCCCCTATACCACTAAACCTCTTGTCCTGGGGAGCGCAGGTAGTTGCTGTTCAAGGTAAAAGAGAACACTCCCTTCACTTCCTTCCTCTTTTAACCCCTTGTGCCCAGCGCCGGATTTCAAATTCAGCCACCCCTAGGCCGCCCCCCATTCGCGCCCCCTGCGCATCCGCGAGCAAACCCCCCTCCCCCCGTGCCGCGTCGACGCAAGCGCACATGCGCAGGCATTTAACTTTCATACGGAGCAGTGGGAAGAAATCCCCATTGTTCCGTATGGGAGCAAAATGTCAAAATTTAGTTGCGGCGGGGCTGCATGCCGCCCTAGGCTCGACCTTTGTGGCCTCGCCACAAATCCGGGCCTGCTTGTGCCACCTCCTATCCCCACGCAATCCAGGAAAATACAACACCCATTATTCCTAACACCATCTTTTGGTTCCCTCCATCCTACTCTGTCATGGTCCTGTTGTTCCCAGTTCCTGGTTCACTCCCGATGGACATTCTTTCTCTCTCCAAATGCATTGAAATAAATGAACATTGTTTTTCTTGTGCTAACTGTATTGGAGTCTTTGGGTATTTTATTTTCTTAGTGCTTTGAAGTCAATCTGCATTTTTTCTTACATTTTTTTTCCTGCTCAAAAAAACTCAATTTTTGTCAGCAAAAAAACCTTCAAAACTCAGCAAAAAAAGGTCAAAATTCTAGCACAGTTTCTAGCAAAATTTCCGCCACTCACAAGAACACAAATTTCACCACAAATCCATACCAGCCAAAAATATTTCCTCATCCCTAGTAAGTGGTAATGGGATACACAAACATATTTTGTAAAGTACAGCCTGCCAAATCACTTATTTATCTTCTTTGTTTGTTCATCACATCCATTCATTGCAATCCCTGCTAATGTCCGATTTATCATTCTAGAAATGTGTTAAGTACAGCAATGTAGAAATGAGTCCATTGAAGAATCTTGAATTAAATTTCCCTGCTGTCATTTAGTTTTGACAGCAAGATTAGATTTTTTATGCACTTAGTAGGATAGCTGTTTGAGGGATGTGAGTCTAAGTAGAAGAGTGTCAGAGACATGCACTGTTAAAACAGAAACTATGAGTCTTCCATACATATAATCTTTTCATATATGAAAGTTTTCTTGTTATTTGGTGTTTTATGATCGCAATTTTAAATACAGGTGTGGAAATGATAGATAGAAAGATAGATAAATAGAGTGTATATCATAGACTTTTAAAAATGAATGAAATGTTCAAACCTGCCTGATCTGTCAACCGACCAATATGCATAGTACAGGGATATAATTTTATCTGTGCAATATGACCACCAACACCTTTATAAATCACTCTAGACTTTGAGAATGAAATCAGCAAGACCATTGGTACAAAAAAATCCAAGCATAAAGTGGCAATAAGAGTACAGGTGTTTTGCATAGGTTTTCTAACAGTCTCAATACCAGTTTTTACAGCTGCTCACTTTTTTTTTTTACATATGTTTTTACATGTGGCTATACCAACACTAACACACATTGCACAGGAAAAGTGAAATTCAATGCTGTTGCTTTTTATATTAACATGCCTCTAAGTCAGCATTTCCACTAACTAGGTCTTATTGTAAATGTTCTAAGGGTACAGGGACATTTTCTGCATATATTATTTTGATATGGTAAAATGAAACATTTTAAATGAAGGGTTATTCTAAAGATAACTGTGAAAACTTGCCTTATGTGGTCTTAAATTCAATATTTAGAATTTGATTTTCAGTCACTTTGAAGTAGGATATTTTAAAGAGCTTGTTTGAAACAGTTGAAAGGGGGGGGGGGTATATATTGGATTTGATAAAGTGATAAATCAGCATCAGATTTTTTTGCAAGAAGTTTCTGTGGCCCTAATTGCTTACCTTAATACGACACAAAGCAGAACCGAGAGGGTAAGATCTGTCATATTAGTTATTGAAAAAGAGTTGGGCAGGCAAAAAACACAAATTCATGGAGACGGTATAATGTATATAACGAGTAGCCGATGTAAATTTTTCTGCTATTATAAAGGGCTTTATATATGCTTCCAATAAAACAAATCTGCAATGTACCCTGAACTTCATTTCTAAATGTAATTTCTATCCATTTAATGTTACAATAGCAAACTACAAAGCAAAAAAGGCAACTTTGAGGAGTGATTAATGGCTACACAAACATCCAAGATTCTGTAGGGATTTCCCAATAAAAGTGTTCCCAAAAGAATGCATTGGACAAGGGGACATTAACTGACCGGGGCAAAGCAAAGTTAGACATCAGAAAAAAAGATGCTCTAATTTGCGTTAAATTATAGTTGGGAACGGACAGTTCTAAAGATGTAGAATATTAGAAATAGTAGTGTTTCCAAGGTTATTGAGAAATCAAATACAAACAGGAAGGCATATTTCCCTCCATCCCTCCCATGCACGGATGCTATTTTAATGTGTCCGTACATGCTTCTTTGTAACTTATAATGTAATCCTTCAGTTTGGTCTGTACCTAAAGGTTGTTCCAGGGTCCCCTTTATGGAATGCATTAATCACTGAAGCTTACAGGTATTTGCAGCAACTGCATTGGATGCAATTATGCTGCACATTAAAAGAGATGCCATTGGAACAGTACTACAACCCATGTATGATTTGAAATCAATGCAAATTTTCATCCATATTGGTACCTTCCATGCAATATCCAGTGGACACAACTTTACCTGCCCTTATTCTGGAATTCTGAAGATAATGCTGCATGGTGGGTAAACGTTATTACTGTATATACTCGAGTATAAGCCTAGTTTTTCAGCACCCAAAATGTGCTGAAAAAGTCACCCTCGGCTTATACTCGAGTCGGGTGCCATGGGTCCCTCTAAACTAGCACCCTCTCTCCTTTGTGTGCAAAATTGCCACCTGCAACCAGACCCTCAAGTGCCCTGGCCTAGGCTCCAACTAGCAATACTTATTTCCCCTTACATCTCCTCTGGGACTGCTGCCAGTTTGCCAATGCGCAATGAGCATGGGGTAGTACTCATATTGTTTTTGTTGACCCTCTTCTCCGCTTACAGAGCTAGTTTACTGTTTTTCTTTGAAATAAATATTGAAAAACATATACCCCACTGATGCCTCATTTAATGTAATTTTATTGGTATTTATTTTGATTATTGAAACTTAGCAGTAGCTGCTGCATTTCCCAACCTAGGCTTATACTCGAGTCAATAAGTTTTTCCAGTTTTCTTAGGTAAAATTAGGTACCTCGGCTTATATTCGGATCGGCTTATACTCGAGTATATACGGTAATTGCATACAGATTGTGCACATTAATTGCATTGTGTTTATAAGTTAACGCTAAAGAATATAGAGCAAGGTAAGGAGTACAGGCTGCATGATAGGATTTATAATGCACACAGCATGGACCCTAAGGTGTGCAATTTTACAGATTTATTATGCAGTGTAAAAACGGCAACAAAATTTGCCACACATTGCCATTCTTTGCTGTGTAAAAAACTGCGTAAAATCAGTGTACGAGAACGTAAAATAACGACATAAGATCGGGCCTTTCAATGATGAACTTGTCCATTTATTTTATGCAGTTTTTTACTCTGTTTTTTTTTTTTTTTTTTGGCAAATTTCATGTTACACAGCATAATAAATAGGCCCCTTAGTGCGGCAGCATTGGTAATTGAGCCCCTATGTCTTTTTGTTTGTTATCCCTTACATACTAGTCATTACCTCTGTATATCTTAATCGTGACAATCTTGATAAACTTTCCAAGATTTTTTCAAAAATAATCATTCAATAATACATATTTGAGACAAAATTAAAGTTTGTGCTCTGAAAACAGACAAAGTGCTACAGAAATAATTATTTGCTCTTTCATAAAGTATTGATGTTGCAGCCACTTAGCAATTCTTTGCTTAAATACATTTTAATTACTCATAATCTGTCCAGAAAAATGGGTGTCAGATATTTTATGTGCAGTATTCCTACTCAAATCAAATGTATCACTGCAATAAGGGTCCCCTTTCCTATATTCAGATGAGTCTAGCATAAGTCTAGCATAAATTGCAAACTTTTATCCCAGGAATCTGGAATTACAAAACTGTGAAACAAGCATTTCAACAGCCTAAATTCCAGTCTATTCAAAACTACATGGTGTGAATTTAGGATTTGCTGAACATAGGGAGGGGCAATTTTCTTCACAATTCAGTTTTCCACTAGTTGGAAAAATGTTTCAGTTGGTCTAGTTTCTAGCATTCTGTACACAATAACTTTTACTTTTCATTTAGCACTTCATATTTGTCACTGCACTTCTCTCATTCCCCCTCCCGCCACCCTCTTCACTCCTCCTAATTGTGCAGCCTGTGCATGGGCATCGGATCCTGCATTCTGGCACATGCAAAGATTTTTGGCCTTAATAACAGTTCCCACAAAATGCTGCTAGACAGCTTGCTATAATTGTGCATTCCAAGAGTAAGAATATTTTGATCATTTATATAGTGTAAGTAAATTTTATTTTGCGTGACCGGTATTATAGAATAGGATTCGAAATGATGTCATAGGTTACAGGTCCTCATAGGTTGGTTTACCATGGTTAAAACAATAATCAGTATCCGAATAATGCCTAGCATATATGTCAAGATGAGCCTAGCTGGAGTGACAAAGTGGGTTTGCTCGCCAATACTTTCCCATTTCACATTAGGGTGGGCAGAAGCAACAATTTATCTGTTTCTTTGATAACTGGAGCAGACACAACAGCAATGTAATCACCTGTCGAACACAAGTACAATTACAGTACCAGATGGAAACAAGCTACAAGTTGTGTTTCCAAACAATATTTTATGGTTGCTGTGAGTAGGTTGAGTCTTAGAATAATTAGAATAGTCAACTCCCTTGTTATACAATACAATATGAAACAGGGACACAGCTTGGTATGTTTATCAGCTTAACAGCTTAATTAACAAAGTGGTTATGCACATACAAACTCTACTATCTCATTCCTAATGCCAGAACATGACACTGATGTAGTTGTAAGACTGTCAGACTGGGCCAACCTAATTGGTCTGATTGCCTGCATCAACCTAGCCCGAGGGTTAGGCAATGGATTTTCCCAATAGGATATGTTAAATGTGTGGCATATTGCTTTATTATAAAGAAGTCTATAAGTACACAAGTGAGATAAGTGAGATACAGAACAGACTATAATATGAATAACAGTAAACACACTTCACTACTTAGATCAAAAAATGAATAAAATTTAAGTTAATATGTTTTCTCTGCCTAATTTAACAATTTCATGACATTTTGTACTATTAAAACATAATTCTATGTTTTGTTTTTTATCATCATAGTTTGCCTTATCATTCTCCTTAATTTTCCTCGCACTCTCTCTTTGCCTTTTTGTAATATGTTATGAACTGGCAAAACATAGCCACCTTTAACATAAGCCAAATGTACTATGTTAACATTGGTGCACTAAAAGGAAATAAATGCTGAAAACAACAATAAGTTGTGATTACTTTATAAAAACCACTGCATAGATTATCTTTAGATCTTCTTGTAGCTAGAGTTCCTACAGAAATATTTGCTTTGGAGCTTGTGTCCCCAGGCACACAGCAAACTTAAGTCAGCTAGAGTTTAAAAGCTTTGGTTTCAGATGAAAGGAATGTGTCTGTTTTTTAAAAGGCTGTTTATGGCTAAAATTAAAAAGTGTCATTTTGAAAGAATACCATTATTTAACAATATATAATAATAAAATGCCTGCTGGGAACAAAAGAGAGAAGTAATATTTTATATGTGATTTTCGTTTGAGTGCCTAAGGCAATTTTAGCCCCTGTAGTGAATCTTATATCTCAAGCAAGCATCATTATCCAGCAAATATACAATTTTATAAACAAACAATATTAGTGTCTAGTTCACAAAAGCAAAACTGTTGTATGTATGTAGGAAAAGTAACATTTCAAACATGTAGTCTTTTTTAAAGAAGAAAAACACATCAAAGTTCATTATGACTACTTATGTACTCTGTGTTCCCAAATAATATATGTAGATTCATATCCCATTTTTTGTTCCTTGGAAGAATCAGACTGTATTATTATAGCCAGCAATACCCTAATTTAGCTTCTCCTAAGCTGAATTCTACAATTTTATTTAAAAATGATATGTAAACTTGCATTATATTGATGAATACTTTAATAAGTATGCACTTTCAATACAACTTAAGTTTTGTTGCTAAGCATTTCTCTCAATTTCCAAAATTGATTTCCTTTGCTAGAAAGAAATGTGATTCTCACTGGGAGAAAATTTGTCTTGGGGGCATTCTATAATGAATGATTTAGCTTTCTCAAGCTTTCTCAGAGAAAGCAATTGTGCTATTTTGAGAAATGGTTATACAGTATGATAGTAACCAGCAGCATTTCTCTTTGTTGTAATATCTGAAATACAACAGTGCTTGTTTAGTAGAATAATTGTTTTTATGAGGATCTCTGATGCTCAATAATTTTAGATTAGACCTACCTTTTACATGCTCCTAATTAGTTTTTTTTCCAGCAGAAACAGAATTAAAATGCATAACTAGTATATTAAAATGTCACAAT
Organism: Xenopus tropicalis; assembly: GCF_000004195.4. Lineage (NCBI taxonomy): Eukaryota > Metazoa > Chordata > Amphibia > Anura > Pipidae > Xenopus > Xenopus tropicalis. Next base: position 113,973,851 of record NC_030681.2, read on the forward strand.
TACATAACAAAATCTTTATCGCATGCTAAGTGATAAAAACAGATTTGTATAATTGAATAGATAGAGCTAATTTTTGCAAATTACCTTCAAATGAAATTAAGCCTTAGCTAAATCATAATTTAAGAGTTTATAATCAACAAATAATTTCAGTGTTGATGCCCCCAAATAAAAATACTGGAAAAAAAAAAAACAGGAAAGTAAAAACATGCAAACACTCATGAATAACTATGAAATCCCTGGGCTTAAACCAGTATTTCAAGCGGCACACTAATGAGCCTAAGCAAACAGTTTTACAAAAGCTATTGGCCATATGTTATCAAAATATCGCTTTCTGCAGCAGACAGCCTGCACAGTCGTCCTCACATCTTCCTCTCACTATGATTTTTCATGTATTGAAGAGATGCAACCTGGTTATGATCCCTACAGCGTGGGTTAGACCGAGCACTGGCGATTTCTTTCTGTGTTTTATGATCCCTATAAACTTGTTTCAAAGGTTTAAATCTAGGTCTGCCCATTGCTGTTTTTGTGTGGAGTAAAAGAACTCCTCTCACATATTGTTTTTACATTAAGAAAATTCTATTCAACATTCCAATATACTATACATGAAAGTCAAAGTTATGGAACCTTACTCTGTTGTAAATCTATACACTCCTAACTCAGGCCAAACCTGTTTTGTGAAACAAGTACTTCAAAAGCTTACTATCTGTAAACATAGTCACTTAGTCCTAGGGGGAGATTTCAATACTGCACTTAGTCCCACTATATATAGATCACTTGTACCCTATGGAACTTCCCAATTTCAACTTTCATCTAGTGCTGGAATTTGTGCAGATGCACAGGGATGCCATCCCCCCTTTGCTTTATTTCTGGGAAAAATCAACCCCTCGGGGGGATGCAAGAGATTTGAATCCCAGAACTTTTTATTTGTAATACCAGAGGTTTATTTTGCTCCTCTTCACTTCCACAGGCAGGTGGCTTTGTCTGCAGGAGCTGCATTCGTAGCAAAGAAAGGTCATATACACTATGTTCATTTTGGAGTCCCTACAGACCACATACTTTGGTACATGAAAACAGGGCATCAAAGCGTCCATTAGACCTCTGGTATTCACATTTAGAGTGTTTATTTCTATATGTAAAGAAAAATGTGAGATAAATGCAGCAAACTGTATTAATTTTAGGCAATTTTTCAGAAATATTGTTAAAAATGATGCTTTAGAATAGCTTTGCACTTAGCAAGAAGAGTTTAGAGAAGAAAGATGTAAATGTGCACTTTTATGGCTTTCTGGGGTGTTTGCTCTGTAAGGGGGTCTCACAACACACAATACGCAGGCAGAATGCTGTGTTTGCTAAATCCGGCATTACCAGCCAAGAAACGTCATATGTACAATTTTCATTTTAGGAACATTACAGGCCACATACTTTGGTAAATATATGCCTTTTGCACATCAAACTGTGCAGTAAATAAATAGAAATAACAAAATCAGTTTGTTGTGGGGTGGGCAAAACAAGAAAGTGCTGGTATAATTGTGAGTGTGGCTTATTGTGGCACACCACACTACCCATAACACATAGCATACTTGCACTTTTTCAACCACAATTCAAGCAGTCTTCATCTCTCCAGAGATTGTTTTACAAACATGCTTTATACAATTCCGATTAGTCTTTACTGGATTTTATTACCCAAACCTATATTGGTTCTATGACATAGTTACTTAGTAATTACTCCCCACTTCTTATCTTAAAGGAGAAGGAAAGGCAAAGTCACTTGGGGGTGCCATTCACGCTATCAATATGAAAAATACTGTTTCTTTAACCATGTCCACACCACACCAACATTTTAAGCCTATTTTGATTGAGGGTGCTATGTACAGTGAAATCTCAACCTGAAACCCTGATTTTATTCTCACAATTGACATTGTCTTTTTATGGTCCCACCAAATTTTAATGTATTTCAATGGGTGCTTTTCCCTGATTTTACAAAATGTTTTCCTGAACTTTACATTCATATTAGTGAAATTAATTGGTTTAAAATACTAACCAGATACATATGTTACCATGGTTCTGTCTGTAAATATTCGAGCCTAATTAGTCTGTACCTCATACAGTTATGCACAAATCTCTTATTGCTTTAGTTTGTGCATCTGACTGTCAGAGAGGTTATGCACATGCCCCACCCCCCACAGTGTAACATTAATGCTGCACTGCTTAACCCTTGTTATTAACACAGTAAATATTGTATTTCAAAGTAAAACTAACTCCTGTGCTTATATACTTTGAGTATTTGAAGAATAAGTTGCTTTAACACATTTCCCTGATTTTTCATTTTCCCAGACTTATCACAATTTTTTCCTGGTCCCCTGAAAAATGTAAAATGGTGGTTCTACTGTATTCTGAATCATAATACGCAGTCCAACACTGACTGCTCTTTGATTAAAGGAGAAGGCAAGGTAGAAAGGTCTATGTAAATCAGAAAGGTCTATGTAAATACAGCCACAAGCACTCGCAGAAAAGCTGCACTGAGTCCTCTATGAAAAGTAATACAGGATTTCTTGTCTTCTTTTGTATACACATGTACTTTGGTATCAGACTTCCTCTCTCAAAAATCCTTCATTCCCGGCCCAAGTCTGATCAGCTCTCTCCTCTCTCGCTGCTCCTGCTCCCCCTCAGATAAGAATTCACTTCCTCTCCCATCAGAATGTGTGATCTATCCTACCAGCAGCACGGAAGCTACAGAGACAAAGCTAAAATGGCAGCTGCTTTCTTAAACAAACAGAGGGAGCTTCTAGGGCTGTTTACTCAGGCATGGTAATGCTTTCTGCAGAATACATATAGCGTTCTAGCTTGCACTAATGTGGCTAATCTATTGGAAGTAGAATGCGAAAATGACTTTCCTTCTCCTTTACTGTCTTCAAATATAAACCTAGAACATTGGAACTCAAAAAGCCTTGATAAAATTGAGCCCTGCAGTGACATGGAGGAAATTTTCCAGAGATTATGACTGAAATAATTCTTCCATGATAAGCCAAATGTAACACCAAAGGACAAGCTGGAGAATTTAATTTAATCAAAACAAAAAAGAAAAGCAAATGGAACCCCCAACAGGACAACACCAGAAACTGAACCAATACATTGATTGTTTCAGAAAAAGAGTTATATCTAATATACTGGCCAAACAAAGGAAGTCGATTTACAATATCAGTATCCAGGAGAAAAATTCTATAAAGATTTTGAAAACCAACAAAGACTTAATAATTCAACCAACTGATAAAGGGGGTGCTGTGGTAATAAAGGACACGACCAAGTACATAAGAGAAGCCAACAGACAATTGTCTAACACCGCATATTATAACAGGCTGGAAGAGGATCCAACTCATAAATATACAAGGCAACTTAAAAAAGTCATCAGTAGCCTCTCCCCTCCCACAGACACACTTAATGGATTTGATGCCAGTGAACCCCAGAAGTGGTACCTTTACATGTTACCCAAAATACATAAGGAAGGGAATCCAGGACAACCCATCATCTCTGGTATTGGAACATTAACTGAGGGCATATCTGGCTAGGTAGAAAACATTCTGAAGTCAATTGTCAGAAAAACACAGAGCTTCATACAGGACATCACTGACCTTTTAAACAAACTGGCCACCATAGGTCCACATCCAAAAGGGCACCATTCTAGCTAACATGGATGTGAAGTCTCTTTATACCAACATCCCACATAAAGATGATATTGCAGCCTTCCACTTTTTCCTTGAAAAATGTCATATGCTCACAGTGCCAACTCTACAACTAATCAGATTTAAACTAACAAACAACTACTTCTCATTGGGATATGCCATATACCTTGCAACTGATGGGAACTGCTATGGGAAGCAAAATGGCACCTCAGTGTGCAAATCTGTTAACAGCCCAGTTAGAAAAATATTTCCTGACTTCCTGAATCCCCATGATTCTGACCTATTTACGGTATATACTGTAGATGACGAAAAAAGAACTATTGACATTCCACCAGAGATTTACCAATTTTCATCCCACAATCAACATTACCCTTAACCATTCCTCTTCACACATCAATTTCCTGGATACCACCATCTAAATCAAAAATGGAATCATACAAACATCCCTATACCAAAAACCATCATGCCATCCTGCATATCTTAGGTGGGACCGTTTCCATCCATATCCCTTTAGATCAAATTTCAATACTGAATACACAAAAAAGTCTACACCATTCAGGACTAATATTAATGTGATTCCTCCAATGTGGTGTATGTGATCTAATGTATCAAGTGCTCTACAGAAAAGAATGTACATTGGAGAAACAGGGCAAAAACTATGCACAAGAATGAACCATCACTGACACAAGATCAAAACCAAAGCATGATACACCAGTGGGACAGCACTTCTGCGATCAAGACCACAGGCTTCAGGACATGAAGCTTTTAATTCAAAAAGGGAACTTTAAAACTGAATGCGCAAGACCTATGAATTCAAATGTATGGAGTTTTTTTTAACACATTAAGACAGGGCCTTAATTTGAGGTCAGTTTTCATGTCCTTACCCTCTTACCCTATAGCACAGAAACAAGAACTAAACATTACATTTAGGGAAAAGGAATAGTGAAAGATATTCTTTATTACAGCCAAGTGTTCCATTAGTAATAAGTATTAAGAGCACTGTTATAAATTGGTCTTATTGATATAAAATACCAGAAACACTACTAGGATTAAACAAGTTATAACAGATGCTTTCGATGTTCATTAGGAAAAAGTGGATTATCACGTACGTCTTTGGCTATCCTTGTCTTTGAACCAACTTTTCCGGATAGATGTTCTGAACATCTGGTCACAGGCCACCAATACAGTTTGAATCCAAAAAATAAGTCACTTTAGGTAAAATGGTTTAACTAATAATATTCATCCAAAGAATTTGGTGTTGGTAAATAGATTTACCAACATTTACAAATTTTATTACATTCCATCAACAATCACGTTTCCCATGCATGGCCCATGTAACTGAAGCCAAAACAGCTCCACAGCCTCTTTATAATTATTATTGTTAATAATATTTTATTTAAATGAATAAAATACCTTTATCAAGGTATGAGTTCAGTAGACTTTTGTACCCTATGGTAATAGAATATTTGATTTCACTTCATGGTGAAGAAATTTCTGGAAGGTATCAATTTGCAGGAAATTTCCACGTTTCACAAAAATTTGTAACATAAAAAAATTGCTGCGTGTCAATGACACACGTCATTTTTCATGTATCACAATTTTTTTCAACGTTTCACAAATTTTCCCACAAAGCAAAAATGGACAAATTCACTCATCCCTAGTGAAGGGAGGATTAAGTGGGTATCACCTTTATTTAGTTGATAATTGTATGTAATTGAATGGTATAAATACATTTTCCTTATATGTTCCTTACATAATGGTTGTTACTAGTGATGAGCGAATCTGTTCCATTTCGCTTCTCCGAAAAATTCGCGAATCTTTGAAAAGATCCGCGAAACGGCGAAAAATTCGCGAAACGGCGAAAATGTCGTGCGACAAAAAAAATTGTCGCCTGCGGCTATTATTTTGTCGCGCGGCTATTGTTTCGTCGCCTGCAGCTATTATTTTGTCGCATGGCTATTGTTTCGTCGCGCGCGGCTATTGTTTCGTCGCCCGCGGCTCTTGTTTCGTCGCGCGCAATTTTTGGACGTGCGGCAAAATTTTTCATCCGTTTCGCGAAACAATCCGCCAATGGCGAAACGCGGAAATTCACCGCGAATCCATGCCTGGCGAAACTTTTCGCCCATCACTAGTTGTTACAGTAGAAGAAAAGAAAGCTCTTTAAAAATTCTGTTCGAATTGCAGCCTATGTAGAATGGTTCCCAAAATCGAATTAGATAATATAGACAGGTGGAGAAAAGGAAACGCATAACAGAAAAAAGACAACGCACACTACTTTTTTCTGCAATCACATTTCTTTTTCTCAAGCACTAGTTTATATTGAAAATAAATTTTAAAAAGTAACAGAATATTCAAATTTGCACTTCTTTGCGGTAGAAAAGTCACACACACCAGTGAGAATCACGTTATTACATTACTCTTTAATGAGGCTTAAAAATGCTGCAACAAAATTACCAGTGACCATGACCACTTGCAAATTGTTACCTACTTCACAAATAAAGTTGGAGACAATTCCTATTGACTTATAGAAACTCGTCAGATTGTACTTTTTATACAAATTATTTCTTGCAACTTTTCTTTTTCTTTTTTTTTTAGGTTCTCCATATTGCTGCCATAACCAGGCAGTCTCTATATGTATGTGGTTCAGTATTCCATGGACTTCAATGTATTTTGTGTAGAAAAAAAAAAGAAAAACAAAAAAAATTTCAATTGACTTCAATGGATTTTGGGTGAAAAAAAACCCACCTGTTGACTGCTGTGCATTTTGCATTAAAAAAGGCTGCAACAAAATAACCCTTGACTTCAATGTGTTTCACAAATTTGTTGCCATTTTGCAAATTTCTAAGCCAAGGAGAATGAGACAGATTCACTCCAGCTAGCACCAGTGTATATTTGGTGGAGGATAGCAGAGGATAAAGGAATTTTTGGGTAAAATGACCTTCCTACAGCAGTGTTGCTAAAGGGGGCATTTACTAAACCATGACACAAAAAAGTCGTGGGGAAAAAAAAAAGCACAAAGTTTCCAAGATTTATTATGCAACCAAACTCCAACAATTCTGAATCCTAAAATACACCTAAAGTACATCTAAAATCTGTCAAGTTCATGTAGAAGTGAGTGTCAGATGTGCCTTTTACAATTGGAAGATCTTTCTTTGCATCATGGTTTTAGAGGTTTTCGTGTGTTTTGACACTGGCTTTTGTGCGACAGTACTAAAAAGTCATGGTTACCATGTTGCAAGTCAAAAAAGTCCTGATTATTGCAACTTTTCTGCTACTTTTTCATTTTTGCTTTTTCAGTTAGATCTTTTGATAAATGGCTACCAGTTGTGTTTTTTCATTTCTGTAATAACTCATCCAATATAGAAATAAAATTCTACAGAGCAATAACATTTATATTCTAAAAACACAGTAGCAGTATAATTATGAAAAAAAAATTATACAGCAAATGTAAGGGGGAACAGGACTGTACTAGTGAAGCAGATACACAGTACAGTTAGGAAAATACAATGCATGATTGATAGCACTCATCCATATGGCATTCCAGCATTAATGTCATGCATTAGAAAATATGGAGATCATATACCAGTCATTTAGAAACGTATCAAGCTGTAAAATAATAAATAGCTAATTATGGATCATAATTATAACACCAAGGTTAGAAGCTTCCTTATGCATTGAACATACATTTTCTTCATTTCAATTTTTTACATGTCTTTGCACTTTGAAAAGTGCAAATCCAAATGTTAGACTTTGAGAAAATGCATCTACTTCTGACACTGGCTGTTGCAAAGATTCAAGGCTTTGAGTTTAATTGTATGGATGGTTTTAGTGAATTGTTCTAATGTAATTGAGTCCTTTTAGCTCGCTGTTACCTAAGAGGAAGATAAAACTATATTTAGCTATAATTCAATGTTGCTGAATCTATTCACTGTCAGCAGAATACAATGAATGTCAGTGGGGTAGATTGTCTAGAGCAAGGAGTCTACTGGCTGTTTGCCCATCTAAAGTAGTTAACAATGTAAATCAACCCTATCATTTAGGGCTATTAGATGCATCTGCTTAGAATACATCTCTGAAAAATGCATGTGAACATCATATAAAAAAAGGTTTTAAAAAAAGTACAGTCATCTACACACATAGAAATGGAGTATATATGCAGACCAAGCTAAGTTATATTATATACAGTATATATATGGATAAATGCTTTAGTTTAGTTTATAATTTAGCAATAAACCAGTAAAAATCATGTTTTATACATATAGTTAAAGCCTTTTTTTTGCAGTATTTGCTGAGGACTGTGCCACGGTGGGATGAGCATTTAATGCTCAGCAGTGTAACACATATCTAAAGCCTGAGGCATGAAGAAATAAAGTGAAATGCCCAAGGTCAGAATCTTCTCACCACGGGAATTAGAATCAATTTCTATCCATGAGAAAAATATCAAGGCTGAAAATAAGTTAGTTTTCATTTTGACGTCCCTTTAATGAGATTGCTAGTTTAATTGGATTGTGCGTAAAATTGTATCACAAATCAAAATTAACAAAAATTAGGATTGAATATGAAATTTATACTGTATACACTGCAAATACATATAATGTATATCTCTAGCAAAAGGAGAAATGGTGGGAAAGAGATGTAATACAGGCATGGGATCTATTATACAGCAAGCTTGTTTCCTAGGGGATTCCAGATAAGGTCTTTTTCTGCACCAAATCACCATAAGCCTACTATAAAAAAGTTTAAAAATGAAACAAACCCAGTAGAATTGTTATGTTGATATAGAATGGCAGCATCTTCTTGGGGGAAACCGTGAACTATTAGTAACATTATTTACTCGTGTTGCTCTCTCAATAATTAATGTGTCATTTACAAAGCACTGACATTAGTTCAAAGAACTTTAAAAACTTCAGAAAATTGCATTTATTATACTAGAGTTTGATCTTTATGGCAAAGACATGTGAAAGTGCTTTGTGTACTAAACAAATTCATTTCTGAGGACATAAGTAGTGCAGTGTATCCTGTGCAAGCTGGAACAGGTCACTTGATCACTGTTAATCATTTTGGCCTCTACTTGATTGGCCAGATAATGTATCAAAACTAATCAGCAGTCCAATGAGGAGCCCTCATTATAAGCAGTGTTCATTAGTTATCTAAAAGCCTAACAGGTGGCAGGTGGGGAAGTGAGAGGTTTGTTTATACAGAGACCTCTCAGGCTAGAATGATCCTTAAAGTAGAATGTGACTTTAAATCAATTTCACATTTTGCCCAGTTGATTGCAAAAAATAAAAAGCATACATATTTCTTAAATAATAATAGGCAAATAGTGTGTTTAGTGCAGGCCCTACTAATGTGGGGAAAAGGGGGTCTACTGTCTTTTTACTTCATTCATGTTGAGCTACAAAAACTTGCTAATAAAAATAAGGGGGTCATTTATTTTATCTCAGTAAATTTTACTGACTGGTAATTATAGATATTTCTAGGTTAAACTCTACTTTAGCCTTTATCAATTAATGTCTGTGGAGCAGGGATTTTAAGAATTGTTTGCCACACTGCAACAATTAGTCTTTACTCCCTGCATGTGTTTTGCATTGAGAATCAGACAGATGACAGTGCTGCTCAGCAATATCACACCCCAGTGAACAGAATGGCATTAGAATACATAAAGCAAAAACATACTGACCAACTGACATAAGCATCAGCATTTAAAAATGTTTCTGACAGTAAGAAATGTTTAGCTAATTAGAGAAATATGGAACTGCTGGGAATCCTTCATAAGGTTCCAAATATTTGCTAAACCATCCCTTGTGTTTTTTAACAAGCATTTTAAAGGAGTTGTACAGCTAAAATTATAATATTGCCTCATGATTAATAATGTAGTACAGGTAAAGGACCTGTTATCCAGAATGCTTGGGACCTGGGGTTTTCAAGATAAGGGATCTTTCCGTAATTCAAATCTCCATGCCTTAAGTTTACTAATAAATAATTTAAACATGACATAAATAGCGATGGACAAAATGTTTCAGGCATGGATTCGTGGCAAATTTCTGCTTTTCGCCATTAGCAAAACGGGCGCAAAAATTGTCTGCAGAAAAATTCACCACACAACAAAAAAAATGTTTGTCACATGCGTCAAAAAAATTACACAAATTGTGACATTTTTTTTTGACGTGCAACAACTTATTTGACTCGCGACATTTTCCAAGTTTCACAAATTTTTCAGGTAAGCAAAACAGGGCAGATTTCCTCATCACTAGACATAAACCCGGATTACTTATATCTTGTGATAGTTGTAATCAGGTACAAGCTACTGTTTTATTATTACAGAAAAAAATACAATCATTTTTAAAAATTAGAGATATTTGCTTCTAATGCAGTCTATGGGAGATGGCCTTGCTGTTATTCGGCACTTTCTGGATAATGGATTCCGGATAATGAATCCCATACCTGTACTTACAAAATACCGATTATACAGTAATTGATATTTTCTGTGGTATTAAAGTTATTTGACCAGGACGCAGAACAGTAAGGCACTTGAAGGCCATTTTATAAATCAATGTGGGAAAAGGAATATCATTTCAGATAAAAGCCTTGCTCGTTTCATGCTTAGAGAAGCCACTTAGTCAAAGGCTTTAGGCAGAATACACATACAGTAAGGCTTTTATATGAGATGTTAGTCCTTTTGTGTAACTGCTTTTACTGCTGTGGGAAATCTTGCACTAAATTCCATTGGGATGATACAGGTGTTGCCATATCAACCTTATAAATAGGCATGTGTTTTTTTTAAATACATGTGGTATTCAGATATGGCCAAAAGATCACAGTTACATACATGTAGCAGTATCTTATTTCCCTCTTTTGAGTTTTCAAATATTAAAAGGTATGGAGTTCCCTATTTACTTTACATACCAAATGTGGAAATGTATGGAGTTCCCTATTTGCTTTACTGTATTGATCTCAGAAAGGAAGTAAAGTGGAGCCACAGAAACCGAAGGGAATTTTCAGTCAGGGCTAATAGTTCTCAAGTGGCCCCACAATTAAGCCAGATGGATAGGCAGAATAGTTGAAATTAGTAAAACCATCCAATCAAATCTGGGCACACATAGTACAACCAGATTAACATAGAGGATGGGAAAGGTATTCCCAGAATATTTACATTTGATTAAAGTTTTCCTTCATTCATTTATACCGTTGTCCAGTTCTTGCCTCCCTATTCTACTTCCTGTGTTCTCTACACTAAAAGCTCTGGGGAATGAACACCTGGACCTTCATGAGTTTAACCTTCATTTACTGGAATTTAAGTCTCTGCCAACATTTTTTTTTCCAAAAAATAAATATAGACCAACAAAGTTTGGTCTATGCAGAAGTTTTGTATGCTATCCTATTTTTCTTGCATTTCATTCAATAGAACTGCACATTTTATTTCTAATTTTAAAGGCTGTGTCTAAAAAGTACAATCATGTAGAAATACATTTCATTGTCATTTCACAATTCAGTAAGGTATTCATCTCACTATATTTCCTATTTGAAAGGAATTATTCCATATGGAGATCCCCTTCTAATTTAATAAGGGAGAGAATATATTCAGTTAATACTCCTGTGCTCGATTAGATCATGATTTAAAGCACAGCACTAGGTTTTTCTGGTACAAGACACATTTATGCTAGAAAGGCATTTTTTTCTAATTTGATTTGATTATTTTGTGAAATATTGATGTCAGTTTTCTGTATTTCCTGCTTCGTGCAACAAAACTTCAGGGAGAATACTTTCACCCACGAGCAGTGCTGGAATTGGGAAAGGATGCCTCTATTTCTTTTTTTCCTGTGAAATAGTATCCCCTCAGAAGGGATGCAATTGTTTGCTTTCGACTTATGGGACCCAATGAACCAAAAAATAGTGCGGGAAGCAGGGCATAGTGACGTGAGGAAAGCAGACCCCCCCCCCCCCTTCCTTCCTAGTTGTTAGTGCTAGGATAAGTAAAGTGGGGTCACAACTGGCGAAGGGGCTGGGACCAGAATATGAGAGGCGGGCCTGGAAGTGGACAGGATCCAGGGCTGGGCTAAGGATCAGTTATTAAGTAGGATTGGTAGAGTTTAGTGATGAGGAAAATTCATGAAACACGGGTGTTGCACGACAAAGACTTTTTTTTTTGACGCTCCTGCACATTTTTTGTCTTGACCTCACCTATTTTGCTGCTGCCTCACCCAATATGACATGACCGTGCCTTTTCTTACGTGACCACGCCTATTTTGCCACATCCACAACATTTTTTTGACACGCAACAATTTTTTTCAACTGCAAATTTTCACAGAAGATTCTATAAACAATTTGCCAATGGCAAAATGCGTAAATTTGCTCATCATTAGTACTGTTGGTTAATGCTGTTAATGTTAATAATGCTAAACAGTGATGTTACAACAAGTTATGATGTTATGTACATATGTTATGTTAAATATGTAAAATTCAGTGTTAATAAACACTGCAGCCTTTTCCTCCCAATCCATTGTATGGTTTTGTTGTTGATGTAGGACAGGGATAAAGGGGGGGGGGGGGGGTACTGCAATCTTGTGCCATTCATGAAACACCCAGTTAATTAATGCATGCATTGCCATGTGGGGTGCAGCGGATACAAATTAGCAGGTGCAATTTGTACTATTTGCTGTGTTCTTAAACAAGCCTTGCCTATAAATAAGTATGGATAAATAAGTTGCTTCTGTTCATTTTCATATAATAATAGCAAAACATCGACAGATAACTTTAAAGCACAACACATAATAAAGATATTAAAAACAGATTTGCTTTTTGCTCTTATTTAACCATATCTTTATTTCTGCTATTTTAAAATAATCAACTAATCATACACTGTAATGTAAATACATCTGTTTCAGTAAAAGATTTTGTCTGGTTGGAATAACAACCAGCAATTTGCCATGTGCCATAATATCAGCGTCTCCCAGAATCTCAGGCAAACATATAAAGGACTCATTTACACCTTCAAGCGTAGTGGGTAACTTGTGCTCATTCCCACAATGAGTTCTACATAAAACTTATTTCATTAAAGGGATGTTCATCTTTAAATTAACTTTTAGTATGATTTTTAATTAATTAGCTTTTACCTGAAGGTGAACCACCCCTTTAAAGGTACTTGAGTCAAAATGTGCTCCTTGCACTTGCCTGTTGTTGCACTCTGCGCTACTCAGTCCTTCTTGTCTTCTATTCCTATTGACACAGGGGAACCCTAGAACTACCTCCATCCCTGATCAGGCAGTAGCTCCTGCAGCGCAGTTGCACCAAAAGAACATGATGCATACATCACTTATATATATATATATATACATAGATATATACGTACACTTTGAGAAAGGCTATAGATAGCCGAAACGTTAGTTTGACCCAATAAATGTTTCTTTATTTTTTACTAAGACCTGTGAGTGCGGCATCTGTTTTATTTTGTACCATACTGATTTTCATACTGCACCTAGGCATCCTTTGTTGCAACATTACGTGAGTGCCTGTCTTTTATTGTTTTTTAAATATATATATATAGATATACAAGATACATAGTAGTATCTTGTACTTGATCCAAACTAAGATATAATTAATGCTTATTGGAGGCAAAACAACCCTATTGGGTTTAATTAATGTTAAATGGTTTTCTTAGTAGACTTAAGTAGTGATGATGGAATTTTTTTGGCAGGCATGGATTCACAGCGAATTTCCGCATTTCGCCATTGGCGAATTGTTTTGCGAAACTTCTGTGAAAATTCACTGCGGAAAAATTTGTTGCGCGGAAATTTTTTTGTCACGCGTCAAATTGGGCACGGTCACGTCAAAATGGGCGCGGGCGATAATAAATAGATGCGGGCAACAAAAAAATAGTCATGGGTGACAAAAAAAAGATGCGGGCGACAGAAGAATAGTGCAACAAATGCGTTTCGCAAATTTTTCGGGACAGATTCACTCATTACTAGACTAATGGCATGGAGGACTAAATTATGGCAGGATTCCTTATCTGGAAAGCCCCAGGTCCTGAGCATTCTGCATAGTAGGTCCCATACCTTGGGGTGTTGGGGGCATAAAGGACAAGGATTAATGCTTTCTGTTGCTCAGAAACCTGCCTTGTTTAGGTGTTAAGTGAAGGACTCCCTTTTGGGCCAACTGGGCTTCTGTGTAAGGATACACTATGCACATGCCCTGCCTGTTTTTTTTATACCTTCTGTGTCAGTTGCACTCATTTGTGCATAATTTACTAACCAGCATCTCTGGTATCTTCCAAAAAATGTTGCCCCTGTTTGCCGTGGCACTGGAATACTGAGAAGTAATGTTGGACTAAGAGGTAAATTGGACTAATTGGACTAAATTGGACTTATTATTGCACTTTTCTTGGTTTTTATAGCTCTACTTTTAGGGGCAGATTTACAAACACAAAGGCCAATTAAGTGGTAATTGATGCTATTAATTAATGTACTCACACTCGCACATAGCCTTTTAAACTTATGATGAGTGCTAATGCACATTAACTTGCTTGGGATTTACCAAAACTCTAATTTGTATCTGTATTTGTGCATCACAGACAAGTTGCGGTGAAATCAACATAGTGTTCACCCACAACGAAATCTGAGGGAAATGCTGCATTGTAAAGAAGTACAGTTGCCAAAAGCTATTAATCAGCAAGTAGTAGTCTACTACATATAGAAGATAACAAAAGTGAAGTGTAGGGCACAGCATTAGCAGGCGCAACCCAATCCTGTCCTTAACTCTTGCCCTATGACACCACCCAACTGCCCTATGGCCCCTGTCTGCCGCCCACCAACTAACCTGAGGGTCTTAGAGTACACTCATCTCCCACCCTTCATGAATACAGATTTTCTGAAACATTCCCTTCCCAGATCTTCCCTGCAACCCCTCAGATTTGAACTTTTCCCAAAGAGTACATTTGCCAAATCTGAAAGTCTAAGAAGCAACAGTGGATGCCTGAGAATCTGGGGCGGGGGTAGGAAGAAAATTATGGCCCACCCTTGAGAAAACTCCCCCACCCAATATGCTTTAAAGAAAATGAATAAGAGGTAAGTGATTGAGGTCACTGGGGTGCTTAATGACATCCCCCCCCCGGGTGAATATAAGGGAATATAAATGTAAGATTGATGCTTCTTATAAAAAGGATTTGAATCTGCAAACCTAGCTTTCTGCATCAATTTCAGTACAGATGACATACTTATTATTTTGATTTTAGATGAATAGTGAAATTTTAGGATATATTAGAATGTTATACATTCATTTACTTCTGTGCCTATAAGTTCCATTGTTTAACTGAAACAGATCTTGCATTTAAGAGGAGCCTTTATTAAAGGAAAACATTAAAAATCTAACACTCACCCATGAAAACATAGGGTCCATATGATCATGCCTTACTCCTCCTACCTGCAAATGAGGCAACAAAGTGCCCTTGCCCTACAGCACATGGGGCTGTGAGTTTTGACTGCACTGCTGTGAGGGATAGCTTTCAATACTGAGCACCCCGGACATCAAAGGGTTAAAGGGGAGTACTGACTGGGCTAGGAAGGCAGATAGAACAAGAAAAACTGGGCAGTAGCAAGGGTGACATGATAGGACTGGCTTGGGAGTGGATAAAAAGGGGTGCATGAATTAGCAGTGAAACCTAGAGCGCAAAAAGTTATACTGGTTTTTGTTTTCTTTCCCCTTTACCTCTTCCCTTCCCTTTCTCTTCTGCCTTTCCTCCCCTCTCTCCCTTCCCCCCTTCTCTTCCTATTATGCACGTAAATATGCAACAAACTGAATGTGAAAAATTACTTGAGCTTGATAATGTATCTAACAAACAATATGCTATGTTTACAAAACACGTCAAAAAATGAAAATGAAAAATGAAAGTATACAAAAAAAAAAAAAGGGGGTGCATGGAGTTCCACATTCCACCCTCCCTTGTTTCTGTCACAGCACTGGGCGCTAACGGTAGGAAATGCTTGCCAGGTGGTAATGGGCTCAGGTTCCCCTGCCTAGTGGAGTATGGGTCAGTACCTTCCTGGGTATTGGCCCAAGAGGCATTGGTACAGAGTGAGGCTCACCTGCTACCACTTTCCAACCAGAGTGTGGCTGCACCTGGTGGCTGGCATGGCAGGGGGGCCCGTTCACTCCGGTGGAGTTGTCACGGCCAGGAAGACAAGTCGATGTAAGCAAGCCCACAAATGTCCCACACTACCGGAGGCTTGCCTGAGGATGGGAACAGGAAGCACGGAAGTGGAGATAGACCGGAGAGCCAAACAAGGTACAACGGGATCAGGTGAGAGAATAGTCAGACAGGTCCAGGTCGAGGCGGGCAGAACAGGTTCAGAAGCGAAGGTCAGGCAAGGTTCAAAAATAAAGAAGCAGGATCAGGATAAACGCCAGGCACAAGAGTAAACTTGATAACCAAGCAAAGATGGTGGATTCTATTAAACTAACAGGATGGCACCAATACACGAGGATGCACTTGCGTCAAGACGCACGCTGAATTGCGTCACAATTGACCCACGTCGCCGAACTTTCGTTGCACCACGAACGTTCTTTCATGCGCAAGTGCGCTGATCGAGCCCATGCAGACGGCGGACACCCTTACAGGAGTGTTCTGTGTGGTGGCAAGCATTTCCCTGTTGCTGTTATTTGTTATGGATTTACATGTTAATGTAAAATACTGTTTGTATAAATGAAGCTGTGACATTTACAATTCCATCCTGGACTCTGTGTCAATCATTTGGGGACCTCTGTAAGGGGTAGGTGGGGCTAGGGCAGTTAGGGTGCCGCAGGGTGACCGGGAGCATTGATGCTGCCCCAGTCATATGAAATACACTCTTGCTGATGCACAGAGATAGGTGTTCACTGCTCCATGTTCATCACTCAGTGTGCTATTCCTAATATTATCAGGAGGGGCAGCAGGGCATTTTACTTGCCATGACTGCTGGAGAGTAAAACGTATGCCATAGCCCTAATGCAAACACTTTTAGTACAGATGGTCATTAAAATGCCCTAATATGCAGTTTTGAGAGGAGAAACAACTGTATTTTCTGTGTCAGGCAGATTAAATTTACAACAGTAAGATTTTACATGGATGGCTTCAGGCATTTCTCTGCCACCTAAATGCTGGATACACATTTGATAGAGCATTCAGTGCAAGGGGAAGAGTGCAGAAGTTTTTGAGCAATGCCTTAGGCAGCCATTAAGTGAGTTTTCAGGTGCAGCTTGTGAATGACGTGCAGATCCAAAGTAATGCCTGTTACCTTATTACCTTTTGCCTTTGTAATGTCAAATTTTAAGTCCCTTCTGGGAAAAATTGTGGTTAAAAAGAATGGCAATTTGCACAGTTTTTGGCACACTTTTTTTTCTCATTCACCGTCTGTCTTTCTCTCTATCGCTCTCTCATATACACGGTGTCTCTTTGTCTTTGGTTTGTTGTTTGAGGTTAGAAAGGAAGCTCCAATGCGCTGTCATGTAAGGATATATTGATTTTTACATCCAAAGAACATGGTCTGTTTGCAGAATCATGGTAGAAATAAATGCATGCAGCCTTGTATCTTTAACACAGTTTCATTTAAAAAAAAGTGTAAGAGAAATAAAACAGTTTGTAGTGACAAGAAATCTCTGAACAGGAATGTTTTAAAAGAGTTATTACATTCCGTTTTCTCATACAAAAGCCTTTCAGCAAAAAAAAAAAAAAAGAATCCCTTAGTTTATACATGTAACGTATTTCAATACATCTCAATCTAAATGCTAATATTTCGTTCTCATATCATTGTTGCAAGCACAAAGTCATAGAAATTCTATTGGCACGATGTACACTTTTCAAGGACTTTGTGAAAGAGGTTTCAAATATTTATGATGCAGTCTGTTGTTCCCTAAATATCAGCAAAGTTGTAAAGTTTAATAAAATTGCATTGTTTGCGTAAACTGCGCTGAATGTATGGAGCGAAAGAGATCAATCTAGGACATAAATACAGTATTTGAATACTATACTTGTTGGAGGGAGGTATTTGAGAGAAGTGAAGGGGAAGAAGAAGCTGGTTATAGGAATCATTGTCATTTAATATATTCAGCCACTGTATATTCTTGTCAAATCAAAAATATATTCCTTTGCTAAACACACGTATCTGCTTATTTACTGAGCAAAATGAGTGAAGGAATTTTGGAACATTTTTAAAATGTACTGTACACCGGGAAAAATCCCGGTGGGCCCCGGCTCTAGCCCCGACCCTTGTGGCGCTCCCCCAGCCTGACCGATCCTGTCCCGGCACGTTAAATTTACACGCTAGGAGAAAGACGTCAGGTTGGGGGCCCTGCGAGGGGGGTTAGGGGGGACCCTCCGGGGGGGAGGCTATGGGCACAGGCCCCAGTGGGCCCTGCACACCCCAGTCCGACCCTGCAGTACATACTCTAAAGTAGATCTGGAAAATTCCAATCTGTTGTTTATTTTTTATGAAGTATCTCTATGAAACTGTTGTAAAGTTTGAATACAATAAAGAGATTCTTTAACTAGAGATGCCAACCCAAATAAAAATGGATTAGAGTGCATCTTGGCCATGCTTGCCCTGTCTCCATTCAATTCTGGCCCTACCCCCCTTGGACTTACATAGGATTACATAGGGTTGACGCCCTCTGTCTCAGGCAATTCTAGGCAGGGGAGGGGCAGTGATATCATAGGGGCAGATTACGTCATGGGTAGGGTCAGTGACTTCAGGGGTGTTGATTGGCTGATCAACACATCAGTCTACTAGAGTACTACCTGGTTGTGCGGGTCAAAACCACGCAGGTGGCAACACTAGAGACTCCTGAAAAATATGGGTAGGTTAAAATATCTGCCTTACTGTTAGGGTGCATCCTGGGGGCCCAAATTAGCAATCACCTTGTAACGAGGTAAGGCAGCCCTGACCAAATCTTGGACTACATAGAGGATCTTGAAACCAGAATTACATTTGTTGTGCTCCTTTCTCTATTTAATAATAGGGCTAAAGCAACTGTGGGTCCTAAAATCAAGGAGAGTCCATTCAATAACAGGTTTTCTGGTAAAGCATGATATGCAGTTTGGTGTAATGCACAATATACTTGGCATGGAATATTTGTTGGAAACAATTTATTTAATTTCATGTTGCAAAAACCCTTTTGGGCTTGCATATTTTTTGGAAGACACAAATCTGCCAATTTTCATCTGATTATGTGAGTCTAGTCAGTGGTCTGAGATCCATTAGATCTCCTTTAATACATCAATCTTTTTTTTCACATAAAAAACAAAGGTACAATTAAAGTATCCCTTTCTGATCCTTTTGAGTGGGGTTGCCATCTTTTTCCCTGAGCCTTACAGCCCTGTGGGCAATTTGGGGTGGGGTATGGGTGGGTCAGAGCTGGGATGAGAGGTGCTGCTTACAAAAAGCAGTTCTGAGTGTAAATAAGTGAGTATCTCAGGAGGAAAACTTTAAGAAAGAGGTAAATTACAAACTTACTGGCAATTACATACTGACACTGGTCCTAAGTGGTAATCTGCTGGCTAGGCTCGTTAATTACCAGCCAGGTGGAAACCCTACTTTCGAGTGATTTTTATAGCTTTAGGCTAATGCCAGACGTGGCGTTCTTACGCTGCGTATTTTCTATTTCTTTCGGCGGCTGAAAAACGCACAATATCATCATTCATAGAAATAACGTCTCGATGTAAAACACACTATGCGTAAATATGCTAGAAAATGCGTTACCACAGACTTTTAATGCATTTGCCGAAATACGCCGGTATTTGCACAGCAACCTATTCCTATGTGTACACAAAGGCAGCTGCCAGACCTTGCAGAAATACGCAGCGTTTTTACTATTTCGCACTATTAGCACCATCACCATGGGAACGGGATTTCCTACATCACCAGTACCAGGCTGAAAAACGCCATAGTCAGGGGCTGTGTGGGTTGTGCGGCATTTTTAGGCGGAGGAAATATGCAGCGTAAAAACGCCACGTCTGGCATTAGCCTTAGCGTAATACCAGACGAGGCGTACTGTAGGACTGATATTTTCGGCAAGCGGAAAAGCGCTTGGTGAAAATACTGCCCAACACCTCTTACATCTGCCTGCACCCGAATGAATGGAATACGCTCGGGTGCAGGCACATGTAGCCGAAATACACATAAAAACGTGAGACTTTCAAATTCTCGCGTTATTGAGCGTATTTTTGCTACATGTGCCTGCACCCAAGCACAAGTAGAAGTCGTAGGATGGAAATATCTGCCCTATGCCTCGTCTGGCATTAGCCTTAAGCTGGTAGTGACAGGTGTGGGGGATTTAGCTCTTCCGGTAGAAGCGACAGTTCCTTTCACGCAGGTAAGAGACAGGTACACAAGGATTTCAGATGAATTCTGGTGTGAATTTATATAACACAGCAGGCTTGACAGAAAATAAAAGTTCATACAGCTGATATCCCAAATACAACCAAAAGTAGCGGTCTTGCTGAAACTCAAAACTGTCCTTCCCAGGGGTACACACAGCCACACAGGTAAATGTAGGTTACACTCACAGTCTTTTGTAGTATTCCTGCACTTTCTCAGAAACAGCTGCACTTCAGTCCCTCAGTCTTCAGGGCAGTATAAAGTAACTGGTCCTTGCTACTAGGCCATCCACCTCTGTGGATAAATATTCCACCGGCTCTCAAAGGAAAACAGTTCCCAACACCCTTTTCCCCAAACAGGAAAAGTTCCCCACTGCAGCTCCAGTGTCTCACCTCTGTCCCAGGAGAGAGCAGCCCAGACATTACTCATGGAGCCAACTTTTAACTCCAGGTGAGGCTAGTCAGCCCTCACAGCTGCACAGACCCTTAATTTCACAGCCTTCTGTGCTGCTTCATAGAGGATTCTGGGAAGATTATACTTTTCTTCTATGATTTTCCCAACCATGCTACAGTGGCCACTGACCATAGTAGCACCCCATTCTCTATTTATTAACATGAATTTGCATAGTGGGCAGTGATAATAATGATAGAGGAGCTGCCCACAGACAGGAGGGGTAGCTTCTAGGGGTCATGTGATGATTCACCCTGCCATGCAATTCCCCATAAGGCTGATGCCACACCAGGCGTAGGGCTGATTTTTTCGGCAAGCGGAAAAACGCTTGCCGAAAATTCAGCCCTACGCCTGCTACTTGTGCCTGCACCCGAATGAATGGGATACGCTCGGGTGCAGGCACATGTAGCCGATATACGCACAAAAACGCGAGACTTTGCATTCTCTCGCGTTTTCGTGCGTATATCGGCTACATGTGCCTGCACCCGAGCGTATCCCATTCATTCGGGTGCAGGCACAAGTAGCAGGCGTAGGGCTGAATTTTCGGCAAGCGTTTTTCCGCTTGCCGAAAAAATCAGCCCTACGCCTGGTGTGGCATCAGCCTAAGCACAAGTTTTGCTGTCTAGATTGAAGGGCAAATAAATACATCTTTCCCATGAGAACAGGGCTCAATGTCAATGTATTTATGTGTAAATAGCTCATAACCTCAGAATGCAGTGTTCCTATGTAATTTCAACTTTTTTTCCTTGTTAGTAGTGACCCTTTTTTTTAAGTAGAAAAATTATTTATTTAAGACATTAGAAGGCTCTTTTATGTTTGCAGAGCAGCGAGCAAAGTGCAAATTTGAGCACAATTGCCATAATTTTTTTGAGCCCTCATGTTTGCTTAGCTTATTTCAGTTCAACTATAAACACAGCCTCAAAAGAAGAAAAATATAGAACAATTTAAAACAAGGGGAATTTCTCTCAGTTGATAAATACAAAATTAAAATGTCCCCAGTATGTACAAGAAAATGTAATTCTAAATAATATTCTGGTACGTATTGATGATATGTATTCATTAAACATTTTTAATCATTTTAAAGTTATTTGTAAATGTTATATAAGGTCAAAAGCAGTATTTGTCCTTTGCTATTCCTTCCACTGCCCGTCCTGGATACATGTACAATGTAAAAGATGTACACTCCAGTTCCTACAATGCCTTGCATGTGTCTGTGATTTGCCTTCTACAAAGGTCTGTAAATCATAGAGCATTAAAGGCATTGTAGGAACTGGAGTCTTGGCTGGAGGAGAGCTGACTGAGTGGGGCTCATTTATAAACATTGGGCAGATTTACACCTGGGCAGTTTAACAATGAAAGCAGAATGCTGGTTGGTTGGTTGCCATGGGTTACTGTCCAGGTGCAAATTTGCCCAGTGTTTATAAATGACTTCCACTGTGCAGAGTGCTGTACATCACATACAGTGAGAGAAAAAGTATTTTTGGATCCCATCACATTTATTTGCAATTTTTGTTAGTTTTGCTTGCTTGTTATACAGTATGCACATCAAGCTTTTATCTAATATCATGCAGTGGTTTTTTATCAGTTTCAATCTGCATCATGCTGTCTGTAATGGCTTTACCCTCAATGCTTACATCATTTATCTATTTATAGAGATATATTTATTATTGCTTTAGGATGTGCATGCTCAGATTTAAAGCTTGTCTTACTTCTCTTCTGTCTCTGTGGCTTTTCACTGTTACATAATCAATAGAAAGCACTTAAGAGACAGGAAAATGTTTGAAAAGCATTTGGACTTCCTCTGTTCTTGTGTATTCTTGGCTCTTGCAGTATGAAAAAAATATACACTTGTATATTGGTACAAAAAGCTGGGAGCATACTATCAATCTGAACTCTTCCAGTAACTAGTAACATAAGCTATATTCATGCCAAATTCCACTGTGAGTTAGATAATGGCTGGTAGGGTCAGTCAGGATAAGAAGGTTTTGATGCTGTTTAAAAATAAAGTGTTTATTTAATCAAATGCAAGGAAATATATCATTTATATATGTGGATGTATAGATAGGTCTGTAGAGGCATTCTTTAAAAGGCTAATAGACTTAGGGGAAATAAAATATATATATTTAGATGCCCCCACAAGCGCTAGGCTGCCAGCATCGGGAGGGAGCTCCCATGTAGATGGCATGCATGCATGTAATGAGCGTTTCTCCTGGTGCACTTGTTTGATGTCACATGCATGCACATATCAAGCGAAAGCTGTGGCAATTGTCTTAGTGCCACAACATGGCCACCTACAGCAGGAGCTCCCTCCTAATGGCTTAGTGTTTGGAGGAGGGGGTGGGGAGAATCTAAAAAAAACTATTGTTTCTAACACAAGAGTGCAGGATCTATTAGCCCACACCTCTGGTGGGAGAAACAATTATGGGGTGACAGGTGCCCCTTAAAGACATATAAACCCTGCATTTTTCTACCATTTACCAAGTTTGGCACATCTCCTCCACCCACACTGCATCACTACATGTACCCCCTCTGTTCATCAGCACCATCACATTTTCCTAAAACAAATAGCAGCTTTCATCTGGTGGCCATTTTCCCTCTCACACATCTTCAATGACATTTACATCTGTAAACAGAACTTACTCTGATAAAAAGTCCTGCTTGGATTGTGTCCTGAAATGGTTAAACTGAGCTCAGGACTGGAGGTTAGGAGAAAAAAAACATGTTTCTAGGGAAACAGAGTTTCTATGAAAACTAGCAGTGCCATCTCTTCATTGGTTGCTAGACTGGAGGGCGTGTTTGGTAAGAGAAGAACTGAGCATGCTCAGTTAGCATTTGATTGATTTGATTGAGCAGGTCAATGTAAAAATAAAAATGGGCAAAATAGACTGACTGGGCATAATAAAAAATGTTTCAATATAGTTAGTTAGGCAAAAATGTCATCTATAAAGGCTGGAATGAGCAGATGTCTAACTTGATGGCTAGGGATGTAGCGAACCTCACAAAAAAAGTTCACGAGCCCGTTCGCGAACTTCTGCCAAAAAGTGCGAACTTTTGCGAACTTTGCGAACCCCATAGACTTCAATGAGAAGGCGAACTTTAAAAACTAGAAAAGCCATTTCTGGTCAGAAAACTGATTTTAAAGTTGTTTAAAGGGTGCCACGACCTGGACAGTGGCATGCCGGAGGGGGATCAAGGGCAAAAATTTATCTGAAAAATACGTTGTTGACACAGCATTGCGTTTTGTGCTGTAAAGGGGCAGAAATCACACTACATGTCTAAACTTGTGTAATAAACTGCTTTTAAACGTCTGGCGTCTACATGCCAATCAAGTCGTGTAAAGGTTACAGCCAGTTCACACGCAAAGACAAAACGCCGCAGTAGTGTATACGGAATATATTATTGCTGGTGGAAAAACGTCACTCAGGTGATTTTATTGCAATGCAATGTCACTACTATGTGTAACGTGTTTGGTGCACTACTATGAATAACAGCAAACAGCACTGGACACGTTAAAGAACAGTAAGTTAAATAAAAAAAATAAAAAAAATTAATAATAAAAAAAAAAGTGATCTCTGGTTGGTGCTGGGGGTGAACTACTAGGAGCAGCACACCAGTCCCCAACACAGCTAGACTAATAGCACTGGGCTCTATAAATTACAGTAAAAAAGTAAAAAAACACAAATAAAAAAAATGATGTGAATGTGTGGTTGCTGCTTAGTGCACTACTATGAGCAGCACACCTGTCTCCAACACACACAGACGGAGCTGCAGTACACAATGAAAAGAAGAGTAACAGTAATCAGAAAATAAAAGCAGTCCTTACAAGGACTATTGGGTTACAGCAGATGAGATCAGCAGGACAGCTGCACACAGCAGTTACATACATAGCAGTAGAAAGTAGATTACTAGTCAGCAAAGCTACCTAAACTGTCCCTCAAACCCCTGCACAGCTCTCTCCCTATGCTAACTCAACAAGCACACACAGGCAGAATGTAAAATGGCTGCTGGGCTTCAGTTTATATATGGAAGGGAGTGGTCCGGGGATGGTCCAGGAGGGAGAGCTGCCTGATTGGCTGCCATGTATCTGCTGGCTCTGGGGTGAGAGGTCAAAATTTGGCTCCAGCTAAGGCGAACCCAAAATTGCGAACATCGCTAAAAGTTCGCGAACTTGTGAACTTGCGAACACCCGATTTTCGTGCGAACTAGTTCTCCGGCGAACAGTTTGCTACATCTCTATTAATGGCCATAACACTACTTCTTTCTTTACAGCTCTCTAAGCTGTTAGCAGCCAGTAACCAATCAGTGACTTGAGGGGGGCATGTGGGTCATAACTGTTCAGTTAGTTTGCATTTAATTCTGATCTGCATGCTCACAAACTAACTGAACAGTTATGACCCACGTGGGTCACTGACTAAATAAGAGGTTAGAGAGCTGAAAGCAGGAAGTAGTGTTCTGGCTGTTATGTTAGACATCTGCTCACTCCACTCCAGCCTTTATAGATTACATTTTTGCCTAACTATATTTCGAATATTTTTTTTATTTTGTGCAGTCTATCCATTGTACCCAGTTAATTTTTACACTGCAACCTTACTATTAACCTTTGAACAAGAGGAGTGGCAGATTTTTAAAGACTCAAAGAGGCTGTTAACAGATTAAGTTTTTGTGGGGGGTTTACATGCCATTTAAGGCGCCTATTAACACTGGGAAGGGAAGCCTGGAGCTACTGGTCAGGAAGTGGCAGTAACTTTGTCAATAGGTGCAGTAGTTCTTGATTCAGAACAGAAGGCAGGAAGGACTGAGAGCAGAGTACAATTATACAGAAGTGCAAGGAGGGCATTTTGCCGCAAGTGGTTTTTAACATGCAACAGACTGCGGGGAAAATGGCGAGGACCGCACCTGCACCTGTGGATGTACATGAGCCCTCATATCTCTAGTTGTCCTTCCTTTTCATATGATTTGAAGGTAATACCTATTTTCTAGACTGAATAATATTATTGCTGTCATAATTATTGGCAAAGAGAATTTAAATTTTGTATAAAAACATCTGGATTTGTTGAAAATGGTCTTAAATAAAAATCTATTTTAGAAGCTGTGTTAGAAGAAATCCCATCTCAGCTTGTGTATTACTGCATTTATATGGTCATCAAACTCTTTTATTTTACAGTAGAAGGAACATCACATATAAGCTATAGTAAGGGGTACATTATTCCACATATTCCAACATTTATCCATAATTATCATTCCAAATTGTTTTATCCAATCTTACCTGTGATTAAATTTAAGAAACAATTGCTGTGCTGCATGCTATCAAAGAACTGTTTAATAATGTAAAATAATGTAAAATGGCAGCATTAACTGTATCAGCAAAACATGGGTTCTATATTACTTCTGCTAATAAAGAAGAAAGGGGATTTCTCATTACTTTCTGAGAAATCTCTATGAAGTAAGCAGAGCATAGAGCTAATTCCCTAGAGTGCTGGCATTCTGTTTGAAGAGATTTGTTCTATGCTCTGTTTCATTCTTCTAACCATTCTGCTTCAATGCAAAGGGAATGAAGAATAAGTAGACTTTTTTCCTCTTTTTAAAGAAAGAAATATTTCCTTTAGTTCACTATTAAGCAGTCCCACATAAATACTATATACACAAATAAAGAGTTTTATATAAGCTGTAACCTTTAGAAATAGTTTGCTACTTTCCTGACTTTTACCTAAAGGAAATGGTCTTCCACATGTAAGAAACAATTTCTGTATAATCTGATTTTATTTTACACGATATATCGTGGTAGGTGAAAGCATTTTCTGTTTGCAAAGGTTTTAATAATAGGAATATACTTGTAACCAAATGTTCCATTTTATTTTTGTAGATTTTGTGTACAAAAGAATTTCTTTCTCATTAGAAAGAGTATGCAGAGTTTGTGAAGAACAGATAAGTAAGTAATGACCTCTTTATCATACTTTGTAAACTCACTGCACATTTTATTGACTTGCGTTTTTTTCTTCTTTTTTTGGAAAGAGTTATTATTTTTTAGCAATGACAAACATTGAATCAAATATAAACATGAATAAACACAAATACAGCAAGATGACAATGTATTCTATTAAATTTGATTTAAACAATGATCTAAATAAATAGTATTATATACTATGGGTCAGATTTACTAATCCACGAATCCGAATCCCGAATGGGAAAAAAATCGGATTAGAAACAAACATTTTGCAAATTTTTCGTTTTTTGCGATTTTTTCATTGTGGCGCGACTTTTTCGCAAATTGTCGCGACTTTTTCATAGCCGTTACGACTTTCACTAATTGTCGCAAATTTTTCGTAGCCGTTACGTTACGTTACTCGTATTGAGCACTTTCGTACATGGCGTGACAGTACTATTTTTTTTGCGACGGCAACGAAAAATTTGCGACAATTCGCAAAAGTCGTAACGGCTACGAAAAAGTCGCAACAACTCGCGAAAAAGTCGTGACAGCGACGAAAAAAACGCAAAATACCTATCATTACGAAAAAAACACATTCGGACGCTTTCGGTCCGTTCATGGATTAGTAAATCTGCCCCTATGTGCACAGTCATTAAAGTACGACAGGTCTGATTACAAAAAATATAAAATATATTTTTGCATATTTTCTATGATATTTTCATTCATTTGCGCAACTTTTTCATGCTTTGTGACAATTTGCATGACAATTTGTGTGCCAAAATCGTATTTGTTGCAACGAGTACAAAAGTTTTGGATTCATTCACGTTTTGGTATCTTTGGGCCAGGTTGGAGCTGCAGAGTGCCATTGAGTCCTATGGGAGGCTTCCAAAATCATGCACTGAAGGTACAAAGTCAAAAATGTTCCCTCCATTTACGTTTTCGTTTCAATACAAAAATTTCATATCATAAGTCCAAAATCTTCGTATTCAAAAGAACAGAATTTTCAGAACTTTTGCAATCATCAGAAATTATCGGATTTCGTGATTCAGATTCGTACTTTAATGAATGTGCCCCTAATAGTCATATATAAACTCTACCAAAGAAAAAGAAAACCAAATGATAATGATTAGACTGATTTATTGCACATAAACAAAAATTGGGGATGCTGTAATAGGCTAATAGGATCACGTACAAAAGAATGACAGTGTACTAGAATTCACCAATATCCATATAGAAAAATAATGTCTGTTTTCTTTGGCAGTAAATATAAAATCAGTCATTCCATCTTGGTGGGCTTCATAAAAATATTTTTTAAATCTGTTTTTTTTTAATTCTATGTGATATGCCTGCTCAGAGATCTATGTTGTGTTGCAAATGTAGACTTACTTTATTATTGAACAACTCTTGTTATTTTAAGGGATTCAGAGGATTTGTCACATATCTAACACTTACCATTTCAAATGACCCGTTCTCCAAAAATTAATGAATCAAACCTGGGAACTAAATATAAAATCACAAAAGTAAAAAAAAAAGATGAAACTAAAGCAATTGGAATCAGCGAAGGGCAGCAAAGAAGTGAAGCAATATGAGGACATTGGGCTCGTATATTTGTCAAGCTCCACACACTACAAAACACTTGTAATGCAACTATATTTACTTTCATTCTTCAATCATTCTTTGTATACAGTAGAGATTATTTTAAATTGCTCTACCAAGTGGCCCATCACAATGTTTACTGAACTCTAAAGAAGAGTCTCTCAGCAGAAAGATGGCTAGTTTTCAATTCTGCAAAATGACTTTCCAGAGGAATTGTGTTACTGAAGTATCTCCTCAGCTTATACTTGTAATACAATTGAAAATTACTGCAATAAACCAAGAGAGAAAATATTACATATTGTTTTGTAAATACAGTTAGAGTGAATTTTGCTGAGAAACCATTTCCCTTTCTTGCAATCAGTTTACATAGTATAATGTCTCTGGGTTTCATACGTTCTGCTGAATTGTTCTCAAGTAAAAATAGGGTTGCAGCTGTTTTATTTCACTCATGATTGTGTACTGCCGATCCTATGATTATACATTTTGATTATACAAAGGGTTAACATGACATTGATCATGATTTAGAAGATTTCATAATGAGATAGAATATGTGTATATTCTTTTTTCTTGGACATGGAGCTGTTTGTCTTGGAAAGCACTAAAGCAAAAAAAAAAAAAATTCCCTACACAATTTTTTTTTCTCCACTCAGAAAGTGGTAAACACTACAAGGGATTTTTACACTGGAACATCAAGGGTACTTTGATGGGATAACTAGAATAAAGTCTATATTTTTACAACTGTAAATTTACAATAATATGTAAAATTCAGATTGGTTGGAAATGGTCAGTATGTAATGATTAGGTATGTTATATTAGAAAATATAAATTTGTTGACATTGGGTTTTGAACCTTTAAGCACTCTTAGGGGCTGATTCGCTAAAGGGCGAAAAAATGAGTTTTATTTTTAGCATGCGCTAACAATATTATCACTTCTTATATTTTGAGAATTAACGATCGATTCACAAAAAGGACACTTGTCTAAATTAAGAAGCAATTTTATTGTGATTTATCTTGCGATGACATATTTTTAAGTGTTATTTTACAACATGCAATATATTTATGCATTATTTCATAGCACATGATATTAGCGCACGCTATTATGCATGTAACCAAGGCAACGTGAAAATGTGGGCTGTGACACTCCACCATATATCCCTCCAACTTTCTGAAAACTTCCTGTGGCAAAAAAATGCAGGGAGCACAGAAGTTTGACAATGCCAGGAACAGCATGGCTTCCGTGTGTTAGTGGCTGCAGATAAGGCTCCAGTATCTCATACAGGCCATAGATTGCTGCTCTATTTAACCTTTGGCACCTCACTATTTCCTCCTCTGTTAATTGCTCTAGAATTGATCTTTCCCTGAAAACTCGAGGATGTGTCACTCTAGGACGATCACATACTTGATTCACTTCTTCACAATCCAACAAAAACCCAACTGCAAACTCCATGTTGTCTTCACAAACGCTCACGAACCGCAATGTTTTTAGAGTAACGCCTACTGCAAGTAGGTGTTAATATTAGCACTGATTATCACCATATTTCATGCTTTTAATGCTTCAAACATGTCTGTGAATTATGCGTTAGTATTATTTCTATAAGATAATTATCCCAATGCGATGGACATAACGATTTACAATAATTGAGATTTTTGCCCATGCGATATGACTAGGTGCATGAATCGTTACTTAATTAACAAACACTTTTTTAAAGCATAGAACTATGCATTAATGACCTTTAGTGAATCGGCCCCATAATCTTTTAGGCTTGAGGAGTTCATATGACTTATTAAAAATAAGAGCAACCATATGTATAGATGTGTTATAGGCCATCCTGTCCCAAGAGTCATGGCACGGTATTTATCAGGAAGGAGAACTTAGATGTCAGGGATATGATTTTTTTTTTAGTAAAGACCTTAGTGCCATTTAAAGCATAGGTTTATAACAGTTAGTGTCACGTGAGCAATATGATGCTCGCCGACTCTTTTGATGTTGCTCCCAGTGGCCTCAAAGCAGGTGCTGATTTTTCATTTTCTGAGGCAAGTTTGGAAGCACAGAGGTACAATTTTACTCTAAGCAGAGCCTTCTGCAGGTCAGTCCACATGAGGCTAACAAATCCCAGCCCTTATTTGGCATCCTCGAAGAACTTTTTTTATGCTTGTGTGGGTTACCAACACTTTTTACATCTGTGTGTGGTTCACAATTAAAAAAGTTTGGGGATCCCTGACCTAGAAAGTCCCACAGATAGTCCACGTGTAGCCAATCTACAGACAGGCTGTTATACTGCAGTCCTTGATATTATTGGTCCTCCAGGTTACACAAATCTAGAGTGACTAATGGTTCCAAAAGGCCTTAATGGGAATGATGAGGGTCTCTGAGCCTCTCTTCATTTATAAAGGACAGTTCTTCTTCCTTAAGAGGGTTTGAAATCTCCATGGGCTTCATGACCAATTGTGCCAGTTGCTTCCCAGTCACACAGACACACACCCCACTCTTGGAACATACTCCCTAACCTATCCATCATCTCTCCACACTCCTCCCCCCCAGAAAGAGGTTGTTGTTTCATCCCTTTGTCTAATAACCTTTCTGAGCTGTGTGTGAAGACGCAGATAAGGTATGGATAGGAAATACTTAAAACAGGGGATGAAGCTTCCATTTTAAAAGGTGTTAGATTCATCAGAATGGCACCAGTGCCTCTATGGGCTATAACATAATTAATAGTCAGCTTACCAGTGAATAATTTAACCCTTTATATTGTATAACGCATGGCACTGAATCACCCACATGAAATAAAGTTATACTGTAAATACAAGATAACAAGGAATAGTACAAACCCCTGTCAGTATGCATTTGCTAGGTGTCTGAGGGCATGCAAACATTTTTTGGATTATTTATTTTGCACCTTCATGAAAATTTAGACATATCATATTAATCACTTTGATGTGCTTTTAGATTCCCATCACACTGATTTCCCAGTTTATATATAGATTACTGTACCTGTCATCAGTATGTAATAAGTTTACATTGTATAGAAAACACTTGCAGAAATATTGCTGAATTTCTAAACACAATAGTCACAATATACCAGATAAAAGCACAAAAAAATATTGGCTCAATGCGTTAACACAAATATATTTTGCATCATAAAAGCAAATTCAATTTGAATCAAATTTTAACTATACATAGATTAGAAATTGTCAATTATCTGTCTGTTCCTTGCTATACTCTGCACCTGGGTCCTGAATGCAGGGACCATTAATACATTGTAGCAATAGGTACTTGGAAAAATGTTCCACACACTTCTGTAATTCTCTTTTCTTTCATTTCTCTTCTCTTCAATACCAGTACAAACCTATGGGTAGTATTGCCCTGCCCACACAAGTAAGTAGGACTAGTGACTGGTGCTAAAGGTCAGTATGCAAAACTGTTGTTATAAACATGAAGAAATGTATTTATATATTAGCACTATCTTTGTTTAGATGATTTTTTTACACATTGTTTTTTGCTGGGTTTGGGTAAACATACTTTGGCTGTTGCTAAAACTGCCCAGCCTTGTTTGATATGTCCACTAGTGCCAAAGTTTAATAAAGAGTTTATGTGTATTTGTAAATATACAACAATGTACAATTTTACAGAGTAGAAATGTACACACATGGAGGAAAGCATTATAATAAACAGTAAATAAGGAATAAGCATAGTAACAAGTATGACATGTGCTAAAAGACACAGTAGAGATGAGATCTCTGTGCTGTAGATCTTGCAGTCTAAGCAGGTAGATAACAAAAATCAAAGGGAAAAAGTGTACAGAGGTTTAGGCATTGGCCCGCTAGTGCCACCACTGGAGCAGACATATTTTCTACAAAAGGCAGGATCTGACTTTCTTTTTAAACAGACTTTGTGAGTGTTCCCTTTGGAGGAAAATAGAATTTCAGGCTTCAGGAGTCACAAGGTAGAAAGTTTTAAGATGGGAGATGGTAGTGGGTATGGATGTTATGAAAAGATGGTGGCTCTGAGAGGAGCAGAGAAAACATTGTACAGGGAGACAAACAGAGAAATGTTGTGAGGTGCACTTGGGGATCCTGCCATCCTTTGCTTAACAGGCAGCCATGACAGGGATTTTGTCAGAGGTTTCCTCTTAGGAGAGAGCAGGAGCAGAGTTTAAGAATGATTGCAGCGGAGAGAGGTGGGAGGTTGTCAGAACACAGAAAAAAAAGATAACCAGAATTCAAAGTCACAGAGGAATGTAGCCAAGGTTTTTACATAATGAGGTCTGTTACTAACTGCCACCCATAAATAGAGAGGGTGGAACAGCGGAACTGCATGCATCTCAAAAGAAGGTAATGAGAATGGAGGAGGTAAAGTATTATGAGAGAAGAAGGGAATGCCCTAAGAGAATGCTGCCTCAATAGCACTGTCATTGTTAGAGAGCCATGTCTCTTATTAGGCAAAGAGGTGAAAAGATTTGTAGCAGATGCATGGATTTAGAGCAAAAGTGTATTTGTTAGTAACAGATCAGGTATTAAAAAGAAGAAAAAGAGAAGGGGAGTATACATTTAAATACGGTTAGATAGATTTGCAGTAAATTTTGCAGTTTCTTTGTGTTTCTACTAGCTTGTATTAACTTTTATCTGGCTTATGCCATGGTGGTTACGCATTTGTGCTGGCTAGGATCAATGTTCCTGTACAGTGAGCAGTGACAGTTGATGATTTGGCTGGCTTAAGGCTTGTGCCAGCTTTCATTGGTTCATTGGTTTCATACTTCATGATTCTGGCTACTGGTTTGCTCTAGCTTTAGTATGCACATTATGCCGCAAAACTTTCAAAATACAGTTCGGGCAGCTCCTTTATGCTTTATGCTGGCTTAAATGACTTGTAAACCTTTCATTTTCCAACCATGTATATAAGTTGGGCACATCTCCCCCACCTGAACCACATCACCAGCACCTCACATTTTTCTATAACAAATAGCAGCTTTTACCCAGTGGCCGTTTTCTCTCTGACATTATCAGTGATATTTACATCTGCAAACAGCACATGTGCACTGTTAAGTTCATGCAATGAAGAATCTAGGCTGTAAATTTAACTCTGTTTATTAGTAGGGTGCCACAGACTGCTGTAGCTATGTGGCTCTTTAGTATTTATATAATTGGTGAAGTATTTTGTAGACATTATGATATTGACTTTCAGTCTTAATTGCAGTTATGGGTTTCCTAATAGCCTAGGCCCTAGGGGATATCCACAGGTTGTTTTTTTTGCCCACATGAATTATTTAGCTCATCCCTATTCCTGGCAAATCTAGTTCTACTCTCTCTGTGTCATTCCTGTTAGCAGAGATCTGAACTGCATGTGCAGATTCTTTGAAAAAGAGGACAGATGCACTAACTGTGTGACTTCTGTGTGAGCAACTTGGTTGCTTTATAGAATATGGGATAAACACTTCAGCATAACATGTCTGCAACTTGAACTTTTCATAGAGAGTACACACACAAAGAGAAAGGAAGAAAGGACACAGGGTTACAGGACAAACATAACATTACATTGCTAAGCAACAATATATCCTCCCTGCACTGAAGTAACATGTAGATGTACTGGAAAAATCTCTGTTTGTATTCCAACAAGTTCTTCTGTGTAGTTCTACTCTCTGTGTCAGTGTCCTTTGTGGTTACTCTTACTTTACTCTCTTTCACTAATATGTTTCTGATCAGACATTGCATGTGAAGACACCATATAATTTTCCAGCACAGTTGCAGGCAATTAGTGTAAACGTTCATTTGCAACTGTGTGTATTTTTATTGCTTCAGGCCCATCACAAGGCCACTATTAGTCTGGAATTGAAACAAATGCTACATAGTGAGTAAAAAACACGGTGAATTAAATTAGCACTTTGCACACTGATCTTGTGTTCATTAAAGAGCCGACTAAGGAATTAAAATGTTTTCATATTTTTTTACCATTTTTGCTTGAAAATAATTATGACTAATTGATCACGTTTTATGCAATAAAGGATACTATTCTTATGCATAAATTGCATAAATTTATCTCTGGTACTTGTCCTCAAGGAATTACTAATAAGGACAGACGTGGTAATAAGAAATTGTGTGGAAATATGAAAATAATCCATTATGACTCAGTTGCGTGGGCATACATTCGTGCATTGCCTCTCTGTGCAAGAAATTGTTTACCATAAAAAATAATGATTGTAAGAAATTAAAAGAGAACTAAACCCACTTAGCTAAACAGGACCCTTGCACAAGCCGACCTACTGAACTAGAACAACACAGCTCCTCAAAACTGCTCTACTCCCCAGTACTTATGTTCCTAAGGTGGATCTGTATAGCAGGGTTGGTAGTCCTCATGTCTGACATTTTCTCTTTAGCTCTCCTGGCACTGAGTCCCAGAAAGAAACATGGCCCTTCCCTTTAGTGCTCATGCTCATGGTTGGTGATCAGTGCCATAGGGCAAATGTGACAAACATGGCAGCTGCTAAGTCATAGACAATGACCAGACACAGTACATATGGGCGTAACAGTTTTAATAATTTAAGTAGCACTGACCACAGAATCTACCAAACATGAGACATCCAGACTCGGGATTCGCCACACATCTTTTTAATACATTTTCAAAATTGAATTTTGAATTATGAGTTTTTCTCATGTTGAAGTGAGTTAAAGTTTGATCTTGTACTAAATAGATGTACTGTAAATCCTGAGTTCGTTATGTATGATGTTTATAAACGTAATTTGCTGCCAGAACAAAAGTTTGTCATATAATTTATCACACAAACATAAAAGTACCATTGTGCCAACATTGGTGATTTTATGGTTCTGGCTGCCTGAAAACTGAAAAAAATGACGTCCGTCAAAAAATTAAGTTTGACGTGTGTAATTTTTTTTTTCGCTGCAAATTTTGTCACCAGTCTTGCAAAAAAATCTACCAATAATGAAACATGGAAATTTCCCATGAATCCATGCCTGGAGAAAAAATTTGCCCATCACTATCCATGACACCAATAAACAGGAAAAAACAACATTAAAAGCATTAATGATCTGGAAGTGAGGTTTTACATTCTGAAAGTACAGGTATGGGATTAGGGTTGCCACCTGTCCGGTTTTGACCTGGACAGCCCGGTTTTCCAAATTAGGAAAACCAGGCAGGACTGTTCCGTAACATTGACGCAACAATCTGCCGATCATCCTGTCATTGCCGCCTCAACATTAGTGATGAGCTAATTTTTTTTGCCAGGCATAGATTTGCAGCGAAATTCCACATTTTGCCATTGGTGAATTGTTTTGAGAAACTTCCTCAAAATTTAGCCACAAAAAAATTGTGGTTGCTTCAATAAAAGGAGCAGTCGTGTCCAAACATACCCTGTTGAATTTTATTATCTACTGTCATGATAGTCATTTTAATTGACCATAAAATGCAGAAATCCACAAAAGGATGGAAAGGGAGATGGGATGCTGTGGGTGATTCATCTGGCAAAACAGCAAATGTCTATAAGGAGTGCAAATGGCAAAGTGGTCAGTGGCACAATCATAAGTATGTACAAGTAGGAGCAAGTGTATTGTGTGTGGTATTTTATAAGATTGTAAATGTGTCCTAATGTCTAAATGCTTAACAGTTAAACAGCAAAACTTTCTTTTAATAGTTTACCTAACTTCCTATGCATCAAGTTGTGCAAAATCTGGGTGTTCAGTCCACATGGGTTCAGATGTTGTGTCACTACCCTAAAGGCTCTTGTTTATTTTATAATTTTGTTTTACAATATAAAGGGCATTAGATCTAATCTAGATTCTAATCATTATTCTGCTTTTATATTTGAGACAGTTGTTTAAATTAGGTGCTTGTCATTATGAGAAGAAATCAGATCCTAGTGGGGGTTAAAGGTTTAGGAGAAATATTAACGCTTAGAGGGCCATTTACTGTCAGATTTTTTTCCACCAATTCAGATTTTTAGAGCTAAAAGCCATTGAAAAAAAGTTGCAAATTTTTCGAGATTTACTATGAGTCCAAAGGGTTGATTCGCTAAAGTGCGTTAAAACGAGTGATATTTATAGCATGCGTTAAAAATTTTATCGCATCTTATTTTTCGCGACATAACGCACGATTCACTAAAAGGACACAAGTCAAAATTAAGACACAATGCTGTTTGCATTATTTAACTCACAAAGACTATTTTCGTGTGGTATTTGACGCAACACGCGATAATTAACACAGCGCGCACAAATTGACGCACGAGAATTAACGCAATGCGTTAAAATTAACACCTTGCATACATGTGTTATTTAGCGCATGTGACATGCGACTTAACGCATGCAATAATACTTTAGCAAATCACACGTTTTTTTTTTTCCCGTCAATTTTAACGCAAAAAAGCATGTGATACCGCTTATCACACTTTAGTGAATCAACCCTCAAATGGCTAATAATCCAACAATTTGCCAGATAAAACTTGTCAACGTCTCGATAATGACAGATATTCTTTTCCTTTCCTGAAAGATTCTTCTTTTGCCTCAAGAATTTAGGGGTTTCTGATTGTTGATGCTGGTTTTGTGCGACAATTAAAAAAATTTGAGGGCAACAATTCTAAAAAGTTGCAGGAACTGCAACTTTTTCCTACACAGACTTTTTTTTAGTTCAGATTTTTAGTAAATGTCAAACATTCATACATTCAACACTCATATCAACATTCAGATTTTTGGCCTTAACTAAACTCATTTCCATGAATATCAGTCATTTATTAAAAGATCCTAATTGAAAAAGCATGAACAAAAATAAAAATACAGAATGCCAAGAATACACTCCATATGCTTAAATCTCCCCCTACCTGTGCTTGCATCCAAATGAATTGAATACACCAGGCTGCAGGTACATTTAGCCGTTATCCGCATAAAAATGCAAGACTTCTTCCATTTTCTTCCACTTTTTATGTGGATATCAGCTACATGTGCCTGCACCCGAGTGTATTCGATTCATTTTGGTGCAGGCACAGGTAGGGGGATTTTTAAGCATATGGAGTGTATCCTCGGCTTGCCGAAAATATGCGCCATACGCTACGTGTGGCATTAGCCTAAACCAACATCTCCTCGTTTAAGCCAGCTGCTGGTAATTACCTAATTAAGGGCCAGTTTAAATGTGTTCCTTTCCTGCCTCTTATTGCTGGATCATTAAGTCATTTTCTGCATTCTAGTCCTTTCCTTGACTCCTGGTAATCCTTATTCCTGAGTTCTTTCTACCCATACTTCATATTGATGATCTGGTTTTGATGGACTTGTATGGCTTCTTCTATGGGTTTGTCTCACAGGCTATATGCTCTAATTCTGTTACTTTGAATGTATTTTAAGTCTGCCTTATTCTCAATCATTATTATTCTGTTCAAGTTACTCAGTAAATCAATTATTGTGCACAGTTACCTATTCCCAGTTCCTCTCTAAACACCTGTGGGGGGAAAATCATGTTGCCAAACACATAGGTTACTACATGCCAGCACCTGATGAGTTATCACTTAAGGGAGAAGGAAAAACTGTGTAAAACGAATTTGACGAATAAAACAGCATAAAAAGCTGTGTAAAATAAACGGAGAAGATCGCTGTCCGAATGCCAGATTTTACAGCATTATTTTACTAAGCTCTGGCAGAAGAAAAAACGCGTAAAAAAATTATGCCAATTTTACACCAGTTCTTACACAGCAAAACCTGGTGATGTGTGGTGAATTTTCTTGCCGTTTTTTACACAGCATAATAAATATGCCCATAAGTAAGCTTTATCAGAAAGGTCTATGTAAATATAGTCACAAACACTCACAGAAACGCTGTACTGTGTTCTCTATCAAAAGAAAACAGGATATCTTGTCTTCCTTTGTGTAAAAATGTTCTTCCGTATTAGACTTCCTAATTCTTCATTCCCGGGGCCGGAGTCTGCACAGCTCTCTCCTCTCTCCCGTCTCCTGCACCCCCCTCCCATAAGAATCCACTTCCCCTCCCATCAGAATGTGTGATCTGAGCTACCGGCAGACAGAGCTGCAGCAGGAAGTTAGTGAGACCAAGCTAAAATGGCAGCTGCAATTTTAAGCAAACAGATGGAGCTCTAGGGCTGTTTACTCAGGTATGGTAAAGCTTTCTACATATTAAATATAGTGTTCTAGGTGGCACTGATGTGGCTAATCTACAGTATTGGCATTAAAATGCCAAAATGCCCTTCCTTCTCCTTTAATTATATAATTTACATACTCATCAAGTATGTACAACTATCTCTGTTGTCTCAGTTTTGAAATAATATATTTAATGTTATAGCTCCATATTTTTTTTTTCTATTCTTAGTATTATAAGATCAGTACAAAACCTAAGCTGGAAACTATTTATGTAATGTTTCCTGTATAGTTAATGTAAGTGCTTGAGTTATTTTTATGCTACCCCACTGGTTCTGGACTTGTTTGGATAATTTGAGCCAAATCAAAAAATCAAAGTTGTTTTGTATTCCGGTGCCATCAGGAGTTCATTTCTTGCAACACCTCACTTTATAAAAACTTTCTTTGGTAACAAGTGCCCATGGCATTCTTTTTTGTTATTCTCCCAAAAGGAATCATGTTCAACAATAATATAACTTAAATATTTATAGCCCTCTCACAAGATGAATACCTAATTTCGCTCAGTGAGAGACACTATGCTTCAAGTTTCATTTTGTCAGTTTAGTGTAGCTTTTATGTCGGAAGCACACATCCTGTGATAGCTATCTACTGGAAGATGTATTATTTTATTCACTTGTCATTCCATTTTTCAAAACCATAAAAACATTTTAAAGCAAAATAAATAAACAAGCAAAATAATTTTGCAACTCTAGAACCCTCTACATCTGCATATTGTCATAAATTATTAACAGTGATGAATAAGATGCACCCAGATGCATCATTTATCATGCCGCTATATTTTTTACCAATTGATAACAACCAGCCATTTCAGATTTAACAATTAACTTTAATGTCTGGAATTAAAAAAATCTGTAGAATCCTTATTTTCCACTTGCAGTTTGCAAATAAATAATATTTAATAACAATTACTATGTGTAAATGAATAAGCACATATCATCAGCATCAGAAAGCTGCTGTTTAATCTTGGTGAGCAGCCCTTTTAATTTTACTTTCATGCATGTATTTTTGGTGTAACTTTTCGCTATTAAAATCAATGACAGGCAGCGAAGAAGAAGCCATAAAGTGTGATATTATATATCACCATAACAAACCCCAAAGTGTTATTTTTAGAAATAACTTCACTGCAAAAATTTTTTATCAATTTTTTTGCAGTGAAGTTATTTCTAAAAATAACACTTTGGGGTTTGGGATGGTGATATATTTATTGTTTGGAAAATTTAATTGAGAATAGTGATGAGCGAATCTGTCCCGTTTTGCTTTGCAAAATAATTCTGATGTAACCGTGCCCAATTTGACTGTTTTGGCAAAACAATTCGCCAATGCTGAAATGCAGAAATTCACTGTCAATCCATGCCTGGCAAAAACATTCGCTCATCACTATTTCAGAACTTAAAAAAAAAAATAGGTGAAGAAAACCTCAATCTTGTAAAAAGCAGTGATCATAAATAAAAGACCATGATCAAGATTTTGCCGAACTTCTTGCATATTGCTGAAAAATGACAGCTCAAAAATGAATTGCCCCCAAGAGTGCTCCTAGTTAAAGCTTCACCATACAGTATCCTTTGCAGGGGTTAAAATGCCATTCAGTGGTCACCCTATAAGGTTCTCTACCTTTGAGATGTACTTTCATTCTCCATAACATAGTAATTTAGGCTAGAGGTAACTTATCTAAGCATACATATTTGTTTTGCTACACTTCCATTTAATCATGCTAAAAACAAAATAGTAAAAAAAAATGTATATGAACTAGGTATGCACCAAATCCATTTTTTTGGATTTGGCCAAACCCCGGAATCATTTGTAAAGGAATCTGGAAGGGTTAAATCTAGGAAAATTTTCAACTACGTTGTTTACATGACAAAAAGTCACCAAATTTTTAGGATCTGGATTGGGTTCGATCATGAGCATCGAACTGAATCTTGGCCGAATCTTGGATTCGGTGCATCCCTAATATGAACCCTGTTTATCTACAGGATTGTCCGAAAGGAAGGCTTTCAATAGAGCTGTGACATTTAGTGGGCCACTTACTAAAGCTTTGATTTTTAGCGCTAAAAGTCACAGGTAAAAATAAACGCAACTTTTTCAAGATATACTATGCTTAAAAATGGCAACAAAAATCTGAATATGACAATCCACCAGCTAAAATTTGCTAAGATCACTTAAAAGTCAAAGATCACTTTTGTGTGCAAAAATTCGAAAAAGTAGAGGTTTTAGTGAGAAAATTAGAAAAGCTTTGAGTTTTGCGTCTTTTTCCTGCGCTGACTTTTTCTGTTCAGATTTTTTTAGTAAATGTAAGACATTTGTGGAAACGAGTTTATTCAAATCTTAAAATAAAACAGAATGAGAAATGTTAGAGTTTTAGTAAATCTGCCCTTTAGGTCGCTTTTTGTTTGAAAAAGATATTGAGAATTTTTATATTAAGAAAAGTCACAAGAATTTGTAACTCTACATTATCTCTTTATACAATCACATTCTGTTTAGCTTGATATAAGTCCTTTTGGCATTACTGTATGATCTTGTCACCGAGAAACCTTTACATTTTCATGCTCTGTTTAATGTTCATGCCTGCTTGTTAAAAATATCAAAATGAGCTAGCAAACAGCATTACAAGGGTGATGAATGTTCATTTCCAGTTTCCAGATAAAGAATGAATAAAAAAAGCTGGTTGAAAAGTTCATAAATGAAAGGGCAGTTATTATTTCTGCTGCAGCCTTCAGCTGTTGTTACATCTGCTAAATGATGCTGTTCTGCAGTTCTGTAGTACCTTCTCTTTAGATGCGATTGATTGGGAAATTAGATTTGCTGATGAAATTGCAAAGTCATTTACAGCTTAGCATATTAAAACTAGTTCTGAAAGTTAATCTTAAAAATTGTGCTTTTTACTACAAAATTATCACTGCGCTTCTCAGGGCCAAAGAGTAGCTCCCTACAGTGACCCTGTTATGTTGCAGCAATACGGGGTTACATTGACTGTGATTTCTTAGTTAGCACATACTGACTTGCTATTATAGCACATTCCAGCTATTTTTCATCAGAAACCTGCCTACCCATATAGGATATAGCAATATTAAACAGTATAATATCTACTTCTGTAGTCAAATTGATAGTGATGAGCAAATTTCTCCCGTTTCGCAAAAAGATTTGGCAATGTCTCAAAAGATTTGTGAAACTACAGAAAAATTTGTGAAACAGCTAAAATGTTGCACGTAAAAAAAAATATAACGCATTTTGATGCGTGTTTGGTGAAATAATGCCAATGGCGAAATGTGGAAAATTTGCCACAAATCCAAGCCTGGCGAATTATTTCACCCATCACTACATATTAATAGTAAAGCAGTTGTTTCATTTGTTTATAGACTCAAAAATTGATGAAATGGCAAAAAATTTGCAAAATGCATTGAAGTCAATAGGCGACTTTTTTTTTTACATGCAATTTTTGTTACTCCAAATGCATTATAGTCATGGGGTGTTTTTTTCCTCATTCCAAATGTATTAATGTTGACTTTTTTTTAATTATTATTACTATTTTGCAGCAACTTTTTGTCAACATAACATTTTTGTCTTTGCGACTTTTTTGTCACCACAAAATGTTATTGTTTGCGTGTTTTTCATTTAAAGGATTGATTTACCTTTTTGTTAACTTTTAGTATGTTATAGAATGCCCTATTCCTCACAACTTTGCATATTTTCTTCATTATTTTTTTTTTTTTATAGTTTTCAGATTATTTGCCTTCCACTTCTACATCTTTCCAGGTTTTAAAATGGGGTTACTGACCCCGGCAGCCCAAAAACTATTCCTCTGTGAGCTTCCAATTTTATTATTATTGTTTTATTAGTTATCTTTCTACTCAGACCCTCTCCTATTCATATTTCAGTCTTTCATTTAAACCTGGTTGCTGAGGTAAACAAAACCCTAGCAACCAGCTGCTGAAATGCCAAACTAGAGAGCTGCTGAACAAAAACCTAAATAACTGAAAAACCACAAAAAATTTAAAATTAAAACCAATTGCAAATTGTCTTAGAAAAAAAAACCTCAAGTTTAAAAACCTAACATTTAAAAATATTTGCAACCACTTTTTTTTTTGCTGCAAAAAAGTTGAATCACAGTAAAAATTCAATATCAAATATTCCTAAATAAATAAATCCCCTCTGTATTTATTTTAAAGTTCAAACTATAGTAAAGAAATGTGATTGTCAGACGTAACTGTTTACAAATATACATTTTACACCTTAATACATGATTTGGCATCTGAAAAAAAAATCTTACTAACAAATCCAAAGTTTTAATTTTGTTTAATTACTTAAAGAATTTGCAATATCCTAAATGAGAAGGGAAAATAACTGTCATATAGTTGTGATTTGTTGCTGAATTAATGAACTAAGCAATAGGCATGGGATGAAAGGGTATTATTGATTATATTTCTGTCTCACTTCAGGACAAGTCAGTAAGGGGTATGCTCAAATTAATGTATTTTGAATTAGTCCATTAAGCAAGTAGATACCTCAGGGATCGTAATTTACCCACCTACTGCTTATTAAAGTCACAAATACATTACCTGCCATTTAGCTGCAAAGTTTTTATAAATATTGTTGCAGTATACTGTCCTTATAGCTTCAATAGTTTATATAAAAGTTTTTGAATAGATGTTTTAGTGCCATATGTTTTATGTGAGCAGGGATACAGAAACTAGTGATGGGCGAAATAAATCGCCAGGCATTGATTCACGCTGAATT
Source organism: Xenopus tropicalis (assembly GCF_000004195.4). NCBI lineage: Eukaryota > Metazoa > Chordata > Amphibia > Anura > Pipidae > Xenopus > Xenopus tropicalis. The sequence goes on from NC_030681.2 coordinate 114,016,722, forward strand.
TCTGCATTTCGCCATTGCCGGATTTTTTCCACTTGCATCAAAATGTTGTCCCCCATGGCAAAAAAAAATTTGTTGCGCGTATTAAAAAAATGTGTTTTTTGACGCGTATGTTTCAAAAAATTGCTGTTCAAAAAATGTTGCAGTTTCGCAAATTTTTCAGGGCAAAAGAATCCAAACAAACTGGCGCAGGTCCACAATCATTAAAACAACTGTGATGACAGTATACAATAGTAGCACACAGCAAGTAAACCTGTAGTATGTGCATTGCAATCTGTCTTAATATTCTACTCTGCTTAAAGTTAAAAAGAAACCACGCCCATTCCTTTATTTCATTTCCCCACCATATGACTTTGTTTAGCATGTGTGTCACTAAACTTGTTTGTAATTTGGATATGTGTTTTAGTTCTAGAAAAAAAGGGGAGGGGTTGGAAAAGTGAAAAATAAAAAAAGATGAGCTAATCTGTTCCATTTCAAATTAGCAAATCTTTCAAAAGATTTGTGAAATGGTGAACATTCTGTGCGTAAAAATGATTTTTATGTGCACAACAATTTTTTTGATGCACGTCATCTTTTTTTACTTGCAGGACAATTTTTCTGCGGCAAATTATCCCGCCCAATGCCGAAATGAGGAAATTCACTGCAAATCCATGCCTTGTGAAAAATCGCTACTCACTATCCGTCACTTCTGTTTCTGCAAAAGGCAAACCAAACTTTATTGTAATACTCAAGCTTTCTTTTGCTCCTTGCCACTTCTGCAGGCAGGGTTACTTTGCAGAAAGTGAATTGGCAGACAAGAATATTCCAGGCCACATTCTTTGGTAAATCTATGCAATCTAGGCCATGAACTTTTTAGTAGACCCTGGAGTACAATATTTTGTATGTAAAAAGCTGTGTGAGATAAGTGTGGCAAATGTGTGCAATAAATTTAGGCAAAAACTGCTGCCTTTAGCATAGGTTTGCAGTTTGGTAGTCTGTAGTATAAGGACGTAAAATTTTCAAAGTGCATTTTACTTTTTTGACGTGAGTGCCTATTTTGACACAACTGTGCCCATTTTGATGCAATCGCACCTATTTTGACATGCCCATGGCTATTTCTATGTGACCGCACCTATTTTGACCCGACTGCAACTTTCTTGACATGCAACAAATTTTTTAATGGCAAATTTTTACAGACTATTCGCCCGTGGCGAAATGAGGATATTCGCTGTGAATCCATGCCTGTTGACAAAATTCGTTCATCACCAAGTTGCATTCACCAGAGTGGGTTGTTTCCAAAAATATATGGTTTTCTGTGGTCTTAATACTGTTAGGGATTTAAACACACAATACACAGCCAGGATGCGAATCAGTTTTCATACTTTGGTAAATTGATGCATTTTGGGCATCAAACTCAGTAGATGGTAATAGCAAAACATCTTTGTTATAAAGATATAAACCTCTGTTTTTGAAAATATATACATTTGCTTTAACAGTCATAAAAGGTGGAGATTAAGGGAAGTATACCTCCTTTTTAACCTTGCTTAAATCAACATTTTTTTTGTGTATTGTTTTAATTAAGAAATATATGGGTTTTGATATCTATTGCACTAAACAAGGCCAAGACTGAAACTGACATTTGTCTTGTGAATATTGTAAGGAACTGTTTGGGTTATGGGGGCCACAGAATACTGTACATTTCTGTAAATCCTTATTTAAAAACATGTTCCCCATACAACATAAAATAAATAAATAAATATACACATTGCAGAGATTCTTATACAGATATCCTGACCTTTGCATTTGGTCTCGTCAAATTATGTAAAATCAAACAGAGTCGTTTTTTGTTGCTACTTAGATGAATTTACAATATTTTCTTCTTTGGATAAGGCTTTATAAGTGAAAAAAAATATAAATACATTAAAATTCTAAATAAAGTCTTTAGTATATGGTGAATGAAAAGATAAATCCACTTTCAATAGATTTTCGCTGTGTGAAACTCAATCTGAAAATAGTTTTATATTAGGAAAAAAGGCAATCAATATTATTCAGCCTTTCAAAGCTGAACCACTAAGAACTGCAGGGCAGAAAAAAAGTATTATATAAACATTTGTATCGGAGAACTGCAGAGATGCTCACCTCTCACTTGTATTTCATGGACAAATGAAAACAGCAGGGGTAACTTTAAGAACAAGCGGTGTTTGTTCACCTTGAGCCACACTGACATTTCTTTCTTTTCTTTAATATAGACTATTGTGAAAATCAGCGCCCTCCTCAGTGTATACCTTGGCATGTGCTAGGCCACTAAGCAGCAATTCTTTACTATTAGAAATGGGCACACAGCAGTTAATAAGGCATGGCCATAAATCCAATCAAATCCATTGTTGAAAGTCTTAAAAACATGAAAAAATATGATTACCTAGACTGCCCTGTATTAGGTTTAAATGGCTAAAGAAACAATTACATGCAGTTTTAAATGTAAAATGTTACTTACAAAAGCATGGGTTAATTCTGTAGTAATGAAAGAGTAACTGCTTTTACCCTTATCATGGAAATGGGATAGATTTATGGGCAATATAAACTTTCAGAAAGTCCCATTTAGCTCCTTTCTCAAACTGCTAGCTGCTATGGGATACTAGACAAGTAAGATAATTTATTGCATTAACTCCTAAGTCGCTATTACATTTAGACACATAGGGGCACATTTACTAATCCACGAATCCGAATCACGAATGGGAAAAAATCGTATTGGAAACGAAAATTTCGGAAGATCGCAAATATCACAAAAATGCTTACGAAAAAATCGTATTAGTCACGATAATATTGTATTGGCGATCCGAAAGTCACTAAATTTTCGTACCGAACAATTGTAAACAGCGGTAAAACCTTTCCGATTTTTTCGTGCAAACGTCCGAAAAAGTAGTGCGCCGTACGAAAAAGTTGTGCGAACGCCCGAAAAAATCGGCAAAAATACGCTCGGAGCGTTCGCGCTTTTGTAAATGTGCCCCATAGTGGTTAATTTTAATTACAAACCAATTGACCTTATGTTTTTGAAGTGTGGAAGGAAAATGGGAGTACCCAGAGAAAACCCATGCAGACACAGGGAGAACACACAAGTTCCTTGCCAACAGTGCTCTGGCCAGAGTAGATCATAGTGCCCCGGTGCTACAAGCCTCTTATGGCACTGGTACTTGGTACGTTTAGTCAACCACACTTAGTTTCTTCCAGCGCAGACATCAAAACATCCAAAGTTCCATACCCACAATTGATAAAGTAAATTGCTGGAGAGAAAATACATATATTGCCTTTTGCCTTCAGGCTCCTATTTTTTCCCACTGGCAATTTAAATTATTGGCCATGGAAAGGGAACTTTGAACATTTTGTTTCCTGCACTGGAGGAGATGTGTACCATTGCCCTTAACCACAGCTTAAGCAACTCAGAATAACCTAACTTCCAATTATGTTTAAAATATGTCTCATAAATGGTTTACCCACTGCTTTCAATGGTATATTTAACATATTTAAAGGGGTTGTTTAAAATGAACTTTTAGACAGTGGGATCAAGTATTGAGACAAAGGCCAAAGATCTCAACTAGGTCCAGACCTGTGATTTTTATAACAGATAATCCTTTATCCATGGGCTGACTAGGAGGGAATTTTTTGAAGAGATTTAGAGAAAGGATTTAGGCTATACTACATGATGGATTGATACACACTGAAACCACTGCTGGAAACAGTGCCAGAGAACAAAGCAACTCTCCTGAACAATCTAAGATAACTTCAGCTTAAACACAGGTATAAAACATCTACAGAGTTACATAGATACATAGGGTTGAAAAAAGACCAGATTCCATCAAGTTCAACCCTTCCAAGTAAACCCAGCACACACAAACCTATACTGACCAATCTACACTATCACATACAGAACTATATATACAAACATTAATACTAACTGTAGATATTAGCATCACAATAGCCATGGCTATTATGCTTGTTCAAGAACTCATCCAGGCCCCTCTTAAAGGAACAGTAACACCAAAAAATGAAAGTGTATAAAAGTAATAAGAATAAAATATACTGCTGCCCTGCACTGGTACAACTGGTGTGTTTGCCTCAGAAATTTATATAAACAAAGCTACTGTGTAGCCATGGGGGCAGCCATTCAAAGGAGAAAAGGCACAGGCACATAGGAGATAACAGATAAACACTATTGTATTCTAGAGAGGTCATCTGTTATCTCCTATGTAACCTGTGCCTTTTCTCCTTTTTTCAAACTTTAATGGCTGCCCCATGGCTACACAGCAGATTATTTATATAAACTATAGTAGTATTACTGTAGCAAACACACAACTTTTACCAGTGCAGGGCAACAGTACATTATATTTTAATTATTTTAAAACACTTTCATTTTTTGGTGTTACTGTTCCTTTAAAGGCATTAAGAGAATTTGCCATTACAACATCACTAGGAAGGGCATTCCACAACCTCACTGCCCTCACCGTGAAAAACCACCTACGCTGCTTCAAATGGAAGCTCTGTTCCTCTAATCTAAAGGGGTGACCTCTGGTGCATTGAATGTTTTTATGGGAAAAAAGAACATCCCCCAACTGCCTATAATCTCCTCTAATGTACTTGTACAGAGTAATCATGTCCCCTCGCAAGCGCCTCTTTTCCAGAGAAAACAACCCCAACCTCGACAGTCTCACCTCATAGCTTAAATCTTCCATCCCCTTTACCAGTTTAGTTGCACGTCTCTGCACTCTCTCCAGCTCATTAATATCTTTCTTAATGACTGTAGCCCAAAACTGCACTGCATACTCAAGGTGAGGCCTTACCAGGGACCTATAAAGAGGTAAAATTATGTTCTCATCCCTTGAGTCAATGCCTTTTTTTTTATACAAGACAGCACTTTATTTGCTTTAGTAGCCACAGAATGACATTGCCTGGAATTAGACAACTTGTTATCTACAAAAACCCCCAGATCCTTCTCCATCCAGGATACCCCCAACAAAATACCATTTAGTAGATAGTTTGCGTTTATATTATTTCTACCAAAGTGCATAACTTTGCACTTATCAACATTGAACCTCATTTTCCAGTTTGCTGCCCAGTTTTCCAGTTTTGTCAAATCGCTCTGCAAAGCGGCAGCATCCTGCATGGAACTTTTTTTTTTTTGCACAATTAAGTGTCGTCAGCAAAAATAGAAACAGTACTCTCTATGCCCACCTCCAGGTCATTAATAAACAAGTTAAAAAGCAAAGGACCAAGGACTGACCCCTGTGGTACTCCACTCCCAACACTGGTCCAATTAGAAAATGTTCCATTTACCACCACTCTTTGTACTCTATCCTTCAGCCATTTCTCCATCCAATTACAAATATTATGTTCTGAACCAATATTCCTTTGATTTGATCATTAACCTTCTGTGAGGTACTGTATCAAACGTTTTTGCAAGTCCAAGTAGATGACATCAACTCCCTTTCCAGCATCAAGGTTCCTGCTCACCTCCTCATAAAAGGCGACTAAATTAGTCTTACAAGATCTGTTACGCATAAAACCATGCTGGCACAGACTTATAGTATTGTGAACTGCAATGTATTCAAGTACCCTATCCCTTATTACCCCTTCCAAAAGCTTTCCTGCTACTGATGTCAGACTAACAGGCCTATAGTTTTCAGGCTGAGAACGGGATCCCTTTTTAAATAACGGCACCACATTAGCAATCCGCCAGTCTCTCTGCACCATGCCAGACCTCAACAAATCCTGAAAAATTAAGTGAAGAGGCTTGGTAATCACAGCGTTCTCAAAGTTCTCATGCCAAATACATTAAAGTCAATGCACAAACTAGAACAGTTATTCCCTGATTCTGGAAGAGGGCCACACTGCCAAATATTTTTGACTGGGTCAGAGAAGTAAATAGAGTAAAACATTTTGAGGAAAAAGGAACAAGAAAAAATACGAAGAATTTCTACAAGACAAGAAGACAATCTAATGCTTATAAAAGAGAGGGCATAATGTCAGCAGTAAAACATGACAATGCCTTAACCCCACTTAGGAACACCAAACATAAAATTCAGACAGTGGTAACACAACTTTTATTTTTTTACGTGATGGCAATGGGACACACTACAGTAAACGGGGATAAACCTGCAATTTAGGCAAAAAGAAATTTTGTAAAATATATACCAAAGTCTGGGGAATCTGAATAGTCTGAATAGTGGCATAGAGATGGTGACCCATCATTAACCACCCCCTTTCCTTATATTCAAAGTCTCCTCTTCCATTTCCCATTAAAGGGTAATCTAAATTTAGTTGGAGAACATATGACTGATATAATGCTTTAGTTTTGTCAACAATGTTGCAGTAAAGTTATAATATGTGAAAGACATGCCATATGATAGGCTCTGTATTTTTGATATCTGGCTTTTAAATAAACTTACCTTTTTGAAAACCACAAATATTTAATTATTTAAAAATCCAATCAAACAATGTGGTTGCAAAAGCGCTTAAAAAGTGAACACCTCAAATTGTGAACTTTACATCACTGTAATAGCTCAAATAGCTTCCTCCAAAAATATAAAACATTTTAGTGAAAGGACACATAAAATGCCTAGGATGTTGACTTGATGATTAATAAATCAGCACCATAATGTAGTCGACCATACATTGGTGTATATGATCCTCCAATGCAATTTTTTAATATATATTTTTTATACATTAAATACAAAGGATTGCTTTAATCTCATAGTCAGGCTAATAGGCTGCCAGTTTGTCACCACAGTTCCTTCATAATCGGATGCCAAGCTTTATTAAAACATCTATTTTTTTGTCATAAAACATTTCAGTCTTAATTAAATTGCACTTCCAAAGACGATTATATTCAACAAATCTTAAAATGTAGCACCATCTATCTGATAAGAGTAAATAGCTTTGGGTATTTTAATACAACAAAATCCGTTATATAATGAATTAAGGATTTTTATTATCACACTATAATTATGTCTGCAGATGAATCTGATCTTCTATACCTTTGTGTATTTCACTGCTCAGTGGATATGATTTCTTTGCTCTGGTCATGCTTGATTATTTTGTTTAGCTACTTTTTTTTTTCTAAATGAAATACAGTAATACAGTATGAATTCAGCTAAACTGGCATTACTTATATTAATAAAATCTCTCAATGCATTTGTTAATAAAATTATAACGTTCATGGTTTTCCAAAAGAGGAGAGAAAAGAAAAATAACAATTTTAAGAGTTCTAAACTTTGGGTTCAAGCTAGTCCTTGGTTGAAGGGCATACCTGTGCCATATCCTACAGATATTTTTTAAGTAATGTGCCATCTATCATAAGGGTAACAAGGAGTATGGCAGGTTAAATTACAGACTTGTCAGTGATGTATTGAATGGATGATGATATTTTTCATGTCTGTAGGGACAATTCTGCGATGAGACAAAATCTGAATAGAGACAGAAAAACAATTTATCTTAAGAAAGGAGACAGCAAATAAATTTATTTTGCAAAGCAATCATCTTTTGATTTCTATGTGATACATTTTTCTATATCAATACCTTTCCAAACATATGTAGTAGCAATAGAAGTAGAGCAACAACTTCAACATTTAAAGAGATAAAACAGGAGAATTGGTCCCAGCAGTGTGTGACAACAAAAAAAAACCCAAAATATTTAATTTATTTCTATCAATCATTCAGACTTTCTTCAGTAGTATTACAAATAGTCACCAGAAAATAACATGACCTTAGTTCAATCTCATACACCATAAAGTTGTTAAGTTATTTATCTGTTTATTGACTCTAAAACTGGAACAAAGCCAAGAAAAAAATGAAAACTTGAACTCTATAGGGACAATTTACAAAATATCATTTAAACTTATACAATATTTTACACAATGTATATAATTTAGCAACAGTTTTTTATTGTTCTTGTTTGTAAGTGGCACATAATTGAATAAAAAAAATAAGGAATGTGTCTACTGTCTATCTATGCATGGAAATTGCATTATGGGCAAAACCCACAACAAAATCTTTAACACCCCCCCCCCAACACAAATGCAACTATTTAACTTTTACTTGTAATGTCACAAGAAAAGATCTCCCTTCATATATTATATGATATATTGTTTTTCATATATTTAATTTACTGTACCAGGGCAGATGTTTATCAGCCCTATAACAGTAATAATCTGATCCTTTAAAGTTGTCTCAGCAATTTAGCATCTTTATTCTTGAGTGTCAGTTATGCACATATCCAGTGTGCTCTGGGTTGCTGTTGAGACGCTAATCATAACATCATAACATAATCATAAGCTAATCATTGGAAACAATCATAAAATTAGCAGAAAATGAGGTTACATCTGACATATAAGCTGGTGCTAAAGGGCTTTTATTGAATTCTGATACGAAATGTGTTGGTTTCTATGCTGCCATATCATGTGAATCTGAAGGAATTACTAATTAATTTTCTTCATGTAAAATGTATATTGTACATATACAGTACATTGTGAGTCAATTCCTTAGATTAGGTAATGCAGAGCAGAGAATGTGCTGTAAATCAGCAGAAAAATAGATGGTGAATAGTGACGAGCTTTTCATTAGGCTTGGATTCATAGTCAAATTCCACATTCTAGCAACCTCAAATGTTTTCCCCACAAGAAAAACTTGCTGCAGAAAAAGTGAACCCCCCCAAAAAAATGCCATTTCTCTTCAATGCATTTTGCTTAAAAAATGCAGCAAAAAGCACCCAATGACTTCAATGTATTTTGCAAAAAAAGGCAGCAAAAATGTGCCCATTGGCTTTAATTTGTTTCCCAAATTTTTCCATTGCATAACAAATTGTTTGGTGACACAGGACATATCCACTAATAAAGAGCTACTGTGGGGCACAGATCTACAGTGCTACAGGGTGGTGTTGGCTCTTGGCTGCAACATAAGTCCAGAATATAAAGTGAGGCATTTGTAGACTAATTATTTTAGCTCAGTAATTAGTTTAGTTTTTAGTTCTTTAATATTTTCTGGGGAATCAATAATGCAATATGTTTATGCCATCAGGGTTGGACTTTACCAGACACAATCCCTGTTGCCACTTCCACTGGCCGCTGATGTCCTCCCCTGACGCATTTCACTTACACCCGATCAGGGGAGGCTGTCAGGCGGGTGGTGGGGGCCCATGCAGGGGGTTAGGGGGGTGCAGCGGGGGCCCATGTGGGTGGTGCGCATGATGCAGCCGGCGGGGCACCTGGGGGAGACCCTGGGGCAGCAGCCCCGGTAGGCCCTGCATTTCGCGGCCTGACCATGTATGTGATTTATATAGATTGTGGCCCAAATGTCCAGTGTACTGCAACTCAAAAACATGGGGTTATATTGTTCAATAGAGCAATATGTTTATGCCATTTACACAGATTGTGGCCAAAATGTCCAGGGTACTGCAATTCAGAAAAATGGGTTCATATCTTATACAACATATTCATGCAGAATCCATTTCAGCCCAGTATGGAATGGCACCACCCCGTTTAGAGGCTTTCTGTCGAGAGGAAAATATTCTCTAGCTACTTTGCTTTTTCTGAGAAACAGAACCCTTTACGATATATATTGGATTTTGTGACTGTGATTTATAACAGTTATGCATAGATTTGAGTATGCATATTTATTGTATCTCAATTCAAATTCTTTAAACTAAAGTAAAATAAATCATTGTTCAAAACCACATATGGGCTAATTCATCAAATTCCTCTGTTATAATCAATGGTATTGTATATCTCTGATACATTCTGTGCAGGATATTCAATGTTTTATGAACATTTTTGATAAATGGGTCTGTATTTCCATATGGGTAATTTCCAAAAACATATAAAAAGAATTTTACCTAGCATTTTTAGAACATTACTATAGAGTTATTGTCTCTAAGCATATTTACTGAAATATCTCTGTTCCAGCAGGTACATCATTATGTAAGGTCCTTTGTGGCCTTTAGACAGAGTCTATTTTTCAACAAATTATTGCAAGAACTAAGAAAAGCAATATGACAGAGAAATTACAAGCATTATTTAATTATTTCTTCATTTAACAGTAAAAATGGAATGGTAATTAAATCTGTACATTTATGAGAAAAATCGTGTTCACTTATTGAACACTTTCAAGACTTTTTATGCAGTCAGATGGTAATTGGGTAATTGAGAAGCTTTACTCTTTCTTTTATGCATTGAGCTGCATATTTGATATGCTACTTCAAGGACAACTTAAATAAAGAGAAAGGTTTTATTTAAAAAACAAGAGAGATTGAGACTCTGTTTTTCAGCAATCAGTTGTCTTGTCTTGTCAAAAACTTACTTGTGGGAATTTTTTTTTTTTTTTTCAGAAATAAAATTTGACGGCAAGCCAGACCAACCGACTGACGAAAATCCAAGTTACAACAGGAACTCGCTTGTTTCTTCAGTAATCTTTTGCCCAAACTTGGGTGAATGTCCCAAACAATTCTGGAATTTTGTCCTATAAAAAAAATCAAGAAACTTGTCAGCATCATATAGGGATTATAGGTTAATAATAGTGTAGCCTGCTTGAGGAAATAGCATTGAGAAGTCAGAACCTGTAACAGTTAAGATATATTATAGCTAATTTTGTAAAGGTCAGATTTGTTTATCTTGGTAAAATTTTGAATTTTTCACCAATGTTTCAAATATATTAACATTTTTCCCCAGCATCTTGAACATTCATACACATTTGTTTCTCCACACAGTGCCTCCAGCTTTGATTAATTTAAAACCTTTTTGTTCAAAGGGCCAAAGATATACTCCAAATTCTGTTTTGTCTGCAGGTACATTATGATAAATCAAGTCTTCCGGACATTTTTGGTAATGTATTTTTACTGTACTGTAGGTAATTTGTTGTTTGTCATACTTATTTCAATTTATTTCATGTTTAATCCACCCCCCCACACACACACCACACATATACTATAACTGTACTGCACTGCACTTGTGGGCATTACTCCACAGGATTGGCCAGATTTAATTTGATGAGAAAAGCTTATCTTTTAATTCATTCCAGATTTTCCCATAGAGCCAAGTGCAATTCAATAAAATAAACTGTTTATTACACTGTTTATTACATTAAAAGGGCCATTTACTAACTGTCTGATTTTTTTCTGATTCAAATTTTTTAATGCTAGAAGTTACTGGATAAAAGGTTGTGACTTTTCTGCGATTTGCTAAGTGACAAAATTGCTATAAATCCAAATTTGTCATTTAAAACCTGTCAAGATCAAGTAAAAGTTAATTGCAGATGTCCCTTCCCTTCCATGGAGGATCTTTCTTTGCAATAGAGGTTTTTGGATTTTTGATCAGTTTTTTTGTTCAAAAATGTGCAGTTTTGTGAATTTTTCCACACTAGGGGGCTGATTTACCAAGACACGAATTCGAATCCGAATTGGAAAAATTCCGATTGGAAAACGAACATTTTGCGACTTTTTCGTATTTTTTGCGGTTTTTTTGGCGTCTTTACGATTTGCGCGAAAAACGCAAGTTTTTCGCAGCCATTCCGAAAGTTGCGATTTTTTCGTAGCGTTAAAACTTGCGCGAAAAGTCGCGCCTTTTTCGTAGCGCTAAAACTTAAAAGGCGCGAGTTTTAACTCTATGAAAATATCGCGACTTTGCGCGCAAGTTTTAACGCTACGAAAAAATCGCGACTTTGCGCAACTTTCGGAATGGCTACGAAAAACTCGCGTTTGTTTGCAAAAATCGTATTGGTAACGAAAAAGTTGCGATAATTTCCGAAAAAAATCGCAAAATACCGATCATTACGAAAAAAAACGCAATCGGACGCATTCGGCCCGTTCATGGGTTAGTAAATGTGCCCCCTACTGTACTTTTTCAGTTCATACTTTTTAGTGATGCGTGGAAATGAGTTCATTTAAATTTAAAAAAAAAATTGAGTTTTAGTAAATCTTCCCCTAAAACTCTATGGGAGAAAACTAGATCTGTTTTTCTCTCTTCAAATTTAATCTCACCAATATGTTTTCCCATGATAAACCATAATATAACATTTTCTCATGGGATTGAATCTGGCCCAGTGACTCTAACTGAAACATTTTGGGCAAGATTTAGTTAGATGCGAAATATATCTCTTTATGAGAAAAATGTATCTCAATGTTTTACACATTTTATGTATTAAACCATAAATCTGTCTGTTTGTGTTTTGGGCAACAAGTGATAAGAGCACCTTTTGGCATTTAATGGTTCACAGCCTGGCAAGCAAGTATACAAATAATGCATGAGGTAAAAAGAAATTGAAAAATAGGCTAAAGGTACATTGCATAGACTAATCACAAGGAGATCCTACAAAAAGCACAAGAAGCACTGGTTTCCTGAGGGAACTCAACTCTGCTTTGCCATTGCTTCTATTCTCCAATTTCTTGTGTTTTGGCTTACTGATAAATGTTCAAAGACCTGCTTTTTGCTATTAAATTAAGCATGTATTAGATAGTTATCAGTTATAAGATATACTACAGTTCTTAAAATTGATATGTATGTTTGTAATATGTTCATTTATTAGTATGTCATGATGTATATTTAAAATTTTCTTCTGTCCGATAAAAGGCAAATTTCATATATTTTAGATCTCTTGTAAGTCTATGGGGAAAAATTGACCTGAATGAGGAGAAATGTTTTGTTACGCTTCCTTGAAAATTTTGTGAAAGTGCGTAAATATACGGGTATATGACACACGTTTTGATGTAACCATGGCTATTTTGATGCCGCTGCACTTTTTTGTGACGCGACCACGCCTATTTTTATGCAACTGTGCCTTTTTTGAAGCAACCACACGTTTTGCAAAACAATTTGAAAATGCCGAAATACGGAATTCTGCTGCAAATCCATGTTTTCTGAAAAAAGTCGCCCATCACTAGTGATACATCATGAAATATAGGTTTCTCATGAACTTGAATCTGGACCTATGTGTCAGAGTAGTACTGTATGTCAAACCCTTTGAGGTTTGCACAGGTTTTATGAAGGGTATGGATCTAATGCACACCACAGTAGTCACAAGGGGTACCTACAAGGGTGGATGGCTAACCACAATCTAATACATTAAATAAAATACCACATCTTCTCTAGGGTCAGTAAAAGAAGAACAGTGTAGGAATGTATAGTACAGGACAAGAAATTACATTAAAAACGTACAGCTGTGAAACATAGAGCTGGGACTTAATGTATCTGTTGTTGGAATTAAAAGGCTCATATAAGCAGTTTGTTTTCTTTGATTATCTTACAAAGTCCTTTAAAATAAGTCACAGGAGAGCCCAATTCTTTTTACTCCATTTAAAGCTGTTTCTTAAGATTTCAAGCGCAACATGTTTTGGATCACTTCTGATCCTTCCAAAGGTAATTTTCCGCTAAGGAAACATCATAAGTGATCTGAACCATGTTGTGCTTGACATCCCAACAAACATCTGTTACTGAGGCACAGTAGAGGGACATTGCATGCTATTAATGAAGCCAAAGAAATACTTTTCAGTGCCAGGTGCTAAATGGAAAATTGAGAAAACCCCAATGTTTCGGAACCCAGTCCTTTATAAAGAATCCCCATGGGGATTTCTCAATCCATACGTGTCTGTTTTTCTGCTTCACTGTGTTTAGGCCAATTGGTCATATGTATATTAAGCATTGTAATTGTGCACTTTTTTTTGTGGCAAGTATTACTACAGAAAGAGCATTAAATGTTAAACATACCATTTGCTGTTCTTTTTTTCTGAGGTTTAAATAGGTGTGCATTGAGCAATTAACTGATTTGTTCTAATATTCTGTTCTAGTAAATGTGGTGTGCCCTCCCAAAATATATTGTTTGCATTGAGGGATTATTAACCCTATATGCACAAGGAATCCCCCTGCAGTCCATATCATGCACCTCTAATGCACATGTGCGTCATTTTGTTTTTGAAGCACAGCTAAATAAGGAAAAAGACTGTCCAGGGGAGTAGGGAGTTGTCTCACCCCTTTCTTTTGAGTTTAGCCAGGAGGAGAGGCCAGTAGTTCAAACATCGCAGAAAGTCTCCATCCTAATACAAAGGCTAGATGCCCAGGAGGTGACCAATGCCATTGTGTAGAGTGCCAATGCGTCAAAGCTGCCCATTAGCTGTGAACTCCAGTGAGCCAGCACCAGAGTGCATTCTAGTGAGTGAACAATCAAGGGGGATATTGGCGGGGTTACAATTGTGTGGCCCCTGTGTGTGTATAGGTCTTGTGTGTGTACCTTTTGCATGGGAGCAAATACCTTTATCAAAATGTGGGGAAGGCAGATTTAGGGGGAGATTTACTAATCCACGAACGGTCCGAAGGCGTCCGAATGCGTTTTTTCATAATGATCGGCATTTTTGCGACTTTTTCGTATGTCCCGCGATTTTTTCGTCGCTGTCGCAACTTTTTTGTATATTTTCCGCTACTTTTTCGTCGCCGTTGCAGAAAATCGGATTGGTTTTTCCGCCGTTTACTATCGCTCAATACGAAAAAAATCGCGACAGCGCCGAAATAGTCATGCAAAATACGATAAAGTTGCGACAGCGACGAAAAGGTCGCAACAAATACGAAAAATCGCAACAGCTATGAAAAAGACGCAAAATTTTTGTTTCCAATATGATTTTTTCCCTTTCGGGATTCGGATTCGTGGATTAGTAAATCTGCCCCTTAATGTTCTAAGTAGGAAATTTGTGTCTGAAATAGAACTACTGTAGCTAGATGCTTTCTAACTGTATTAGATATCTGTTGCATTTTTCTCTTTTCTTTATAAAGTTTTTTACTTTTGAAATAAAACTTGTTAAAGTATTTTGTTTCCTAATTCAGTTCCATGAGGTGTATCACTTAGTGCCCATTAGGTAGAGGTACCAGGCTTTTTGTCCCTGGCTTCACAGCCTTGCCAAAAAATACAGTAGAGGGTTCTCATCTTTGCATGATCACCAACAGGTGGCACCATGTGTATGCTGGAGTGTAATGATGTTCTAAAGGGTTGTGTCGGAAAAGGGTTACAAATACTAGTAAGTATTTGACACAAAAAAAACCTTCACTTGGGAAAATGGTAATTTGAATTAGGAATCCAAACAAAAAATTCTTAACCTTGGTTAATTTGTCACAATATGATTAGCAATGAAATACAAGCTGCTTCATCTCTGATCAAATACATAAAAAGAAATACTGTTGCATCTGCAGTATTTTATATGTTGTCAGTTGAATTCCCTTTAATTGGAAGATTGGTTTGCATTTATTGACAACTTACTCTTGTTTTAGTGTTCAGGGGTTACCTAATTTTTTTCCACTTTGGAATAAGATTAGCGTGTTTTATTCTAGTTTATTCTCTTTATTCTATAGATATCTTGTTTGTTGGTTCCTATGACAACAAACAAGACGTGGAAACATTTCAAGCTAACATACAATATCATGGGTCATAGTGAGTGGGCTATAAAAATGATCTTGTGTGGGGAGCTGTGCCCATAAGCTGTTATCTTGCATTAAAAAAACCTAAATGTAGCAAATATTTGAAATATATACTCAATATTTGTGCATTGATATACCAATAACACCTATAATACTGGATAATATTGGACTGAATTATAATACTACACTTCTAGCTCTGTCTATCAAACTCTTTTTAACATCATCACTCTGTTTAGATTGAATATTGCAGACACTTTCATTATAAAGACTTTTTTGTGTAAATGAATTTTAATGTATCAGTGCATACCTTTTCACAGAATTCTGCATAATAATTATTGAAGGCTAATCTGGTGTTTGAATAAGAGATAAGATAAAAGGTTAATAATAAGGTATATTTTCTAAGAAGTTCGGTTTTAAGGCAACGGGATTTAATCATTTTAACCTATGACAAAACAAATACAAATTAGAATAACTAAGGGCATTGCTTTATATAACCAATATACTATAATTAGTACTTTTTTTCCATTTTACTACATTATCATGAACAAATGCTCATCTATAATTAATAGATGCTATAAAATCATAATTATGGGCTCTAAAATTGTGGGAACTTATCAAATAAGATCTCTAAATACACAAAGCTAAATAATAAATGATTTTTTTGAGGGCAGATGGTTTACAATTGTTACACCATGAAGAACAGGAACTAAATTAAGTTTATATTAATATGTGTTACTACTTATTTGCTTTGCTACCTTCTTAAGTGTTGCTCACAGTATTTTTAGCAGAGAAACCAAAGGTCTAAAGGGAGCCAAAAAGCCATTTGCAATGCCAGATATGCAGTGTAAAGCCTTCTGAAAACATAAGGTATTTACATGCCTCATGATATACACATAGCACTGCCTTAAAACCAGTATTTTTATAACATAAAACTATTTCTGAATTGCCGGACCCGCAAGTGCACCATGTGGGATCAGCAATAACCATTCAAAGGAATGGAGACACTATTAGGGGCATTTTGCAGTCTTGGAGCATTTTGCAGCTGAAACCCCATACATCTAAATCATCCTAAGTGGCCTTATGCCAGTGGCTGTCACTTCAAGCCATCTTTTTAGATCCAGCATTTGGTCAGTGTCACCCTTAGCTTATAAACAAGACATGTATGAAAAACACTCCTTTTCAGCCATGATTCAAAGAGTATCGATCTAGGGCAGTAAATAAGTGTTAATATCATAATAAATCAGGCAACATAACTTGTTTATCATATATGACTCATGTAAACCATCTGTTTTGTATATTTCTGCTTTCATTTCACAACTATATTTGAAAGATAAAATGTAAAAGGCAATAAAATTCTTTGGATTATATCACAGCTTTAGTGATCAGTAAACTGTCTGCTGTATTTTGGTATGGAGCCACTCTAGGTACAGGTTTTAAACACACCCAATTGTTAGTGATGAGCAAATCTGTCCAGTTTCACCAAAAAATTAGCAAAACTTTGAAACAAATAGCAAAATAGCAACAATTTGCACAACACTGAAAAATTATGCATGTGCCATTTTTTAGTGTGCATCATTTTTTTGTTGCTCTGCAATTTTTTTCCATGGTGATTTTTTCACCCATTCGCAAATAAATTCGCTAATACAGAAACGCAGGAATTTATGCCTGCCAAAAAATTCCACTTATCCTTACCCATTGGCACATCCTAGGTATGGGCCCTCAAGTTCTTATATGCTAAATATGGCACAAAAGGGAAAGTAACCAGATCTGCAAAAACTTGTCATTAACTACTCTCTAGTATATAACCGACATAGTTGTTTTCTAAAAACATATACCCCCATACTGTATGTAATAAAACACACTGTTTGCCCAGGAGAAGTAACCAATAGCAACCAATAAGATGTTTGCTTTAAACAGGTGACCACTAAATGCTTTTTGCTAATTCGCAAACTTTGGGGCACATTCATCAAAGTACAAGTTTGAATCCCAAAATTCGGGAAAAATTCGGATTTGATATGATAATTTCTAAAGATCGCAAATATCATGAAAATGCTTACAAAAAAATCAGAATAGTCACGATAATATCGTATTGGCGATCTGAAAGTCACAAAATTTTCATACCGAATGATCATAAACAGCGGGAAAATCTTTCCAACTGATCCTTCTGTGCATGATTTTGGAAGCCTCCCATAGGAATCAATGGCACTCTGCAGCTCCAACCTGGCCCAAGGAAAGTCTCCCATAGGGCTCAATGGCACTCTGCAGCTCCAACCTGGCCCAAGGAAAGTCTCCCATAGGGCTCAATGGCACTCTGCAGCTCCAACCTGGCCCAAGGAAAGTCTCCCATAGGGCTCAATGGCACTCTGCAGCTCCAACCTGGCCCAAGGAAAGTCTCCCATAGGGCTCAATGGCACTCTGCAGCTCCAACCCGGCCCAAGGAAAGTCTCCCATAGGACTCAATGGCACTCTGCAGCTCCAACCTGGCCCAAGGAAAGTCTCCCATAGGACTCAATGGCACTCTGCAGCTCCAACCTGGCCCAAGGAAAGTCTCCCATAGGACTCAATGGCACTCTGCAGCTCCAACCTGGCCCAAGGAAAGTCTCCCATAGGGCTCAATGGCACTCTGCAGCTCCAACCTGGCCCAAGGAAAGTCTCCCATAGGGCTCAATGGCACTCTGCAGCTCCAACCTGGTCCAAGGAAAGTCACGATACCAAAGCTTGAATGAATCCGAAACTTTTGTACTCAGTGCGACAATACGATTTTGTCACACAAATTTTGTCGCAAAGTCACACCAATGTACGAAAAAGTTGCGCAAAGTACGAAAAAGTCGCAGAAAATATGCACAGTACAACCAAATATGATTTTTTTCTATTTCGTACTGGTCGTACTTTGATAAATGTACGCCTTAGTCTCTTTTATTACATAACCCCATTAAAATCCTCTCCTATGGACTATCCACAAACCAAATTTTAGATGAAAGGATGTTCTAATATTTTAGAAGATATTTTTAATAAATCCAAGAATATTATGTGGTTCATGCTTTATTTCATTTTGTTTTTAGGCTGCTTTAATCCAAGTTCAAGGTGTAAATAGTGTAGACTGGTTTGTGAGTAATTCTCCAGAGAAATATAGCCTGCTAGAGGTAATCCTTTTTTCTTTAAGTGCTATTTGTGACTTTGCATTTAAAATAATGACCCCTGTGGCTTAATTGGCTAAATATCAAGATGCTGTAAATGGTTAAGACATCCTAGCTAAGTAATGCTGAACCAAATGATGGATAACAGTAAACACATGTTTACTCAGGCTATCTTTAATTATTTTTCACAGAAAATGTATTGACAGTGATAAAATGGTTTTCTTTTAAAGCAAGTACTAGGAAAATGAGAATCCCATAGGTGCTGACAGCAGGTTGTACATAGGCAACATATGCTAAAGGGCTCAGATCACAGGTGCAAAGGAATACTAAAGGGTCCATACACTTAGCACTTGTGTCATCTGACACTCCTCCCTTGCATGTCCGGAATGATGCACAATGTAGGGGACATCCACATCCCACCTTGTGCCACCCCTACAGTATCCAGTACTTCCAAGTGCCTACAAAGCAGCTAAGTAACAAACTGATGGTGCATTTGTATCTGTTTTTTAACACTAAGCACCTTTTCACTCCAGTATATAAGGCCTACTCTCTGTAAAATTAATATTACGGTGACCAATTGTGAAACAAAGTCAATTATGTCAGCTATAGTGATGAGCAAATTTGTGGCATTTTGCTTTTCAGAAAAATTTACAAATCTGCAGAAAAAATCATGAATCAGGGCTATAAATCATGAAACAGAGAAAGCTTGTGGAAATGCATTGAAATCAAAGAGAAGGTGAATAGGGATGTAGCGAACCTCAAAAAAAAAGTTTGCGAACCTGTTCGCGAACTTACGCCAAAAAGTGTGAAAATTCGCGAACTTTGCGAACCCCATAGACTTCAATGGGAAGGTGAACTTTAAAACCTAGAAAAGCCATTTCTGGCCAGAAAACTGATTTTAAAGTTGTTTAAAGGGTGCCACGACCTGGACAGTGGCATGCAGGAGGGGGATCAAGGGCAAAAATTACTCTGAAAAATACGTTGTTGACACAGCGTTGCGTAAAAACACAAGCTATTCCTATGTATACGCAAAGGCAGCTGGCAGACCTAGCGGAAATACGCAGCGTTTTTTGCTATTTCGCACTATTAGCACCATATAAGCCTATTAGGCTGAAAAACTCCATGTGTGGCTTGTGCGGCGTTTTGAGAAAAAATGCAGCGGAAAAACGCCTAAGGCGAACCCAAATTGCGAACATCGCGAACTTGCGAACACCCGATGTTTGCGCAAATTAGTTCGCCGGCGAACAGTTCGCTACATCTCTAAAGGTGAAATTACATTGTGGTTAAGGTGTTTTTAGCTCTGCAGTAGCATATAGATTGTCTAAAGAAGCTCATTTCTAGTGATGTGTGCATCTGTCCCGTTTCGCTTCGCCTAAAAATTTGCGAAACGGCAGCTAAATTAGCGGAGAAAAAATATAACCCATATGTAGTAAAACACACATTTTGACGCAACCTAGTTTTACTTTTTTTTGACGCGCAACAAATCTTTTGGTGGCCAATGGCGAAATGTGGAAATTCGCTGCAAATCTATGCCTGGCAAAAAAATTTGCTCATCGCTACTCATTTCCACTATGCTACAGTACAACTAAACTGGTCTTTATTTAAATAATTGCAGTAATATATATATATTACCAGCAACCACACATAATCTTCCAACTAACAATTAAGTGGTGATGGAAGTAATGTTCTGACACAGTGACATCACTAGTTTACACCTTTACAAGGGATTACAGTGAGCAAGCAAACAGAAGAGGGAAAACAGTAAACTACTGTCCACATCTTCCACTTGCACTTATTCAGCTATCAAGCTCCAAAAAAGCTCCTGCTATTGTAGACAGTGTAAGAGCTGAAATCCCATTGGTTGATAAAAAATTTTGAAAGGAGATTGCCTGTTGGGCTTTCTTGTTCTATATATACATTGCTGCATACAGTGATGCACCTGCATAAATGACATTCAGACTTGCCTGTTATCTCTGCAAACAGTTTAACACTTTCTTTAAAATACAGGAATCTAGAAATATTAACGTGTTTTGCAAAAAAAATGTTGATGATGCACAGTTCCGAGATAACTAGAATTAAAGCATTCTCATTTGGAATATTCTGTAATAGGATAATTGTAAACCTGATGCTGTTAGACTAAAAGGGGTATGGCACCAGGAGCATTTTGATCATAGCTGCAATTAACACCACAAATCATGTGATCAGCTATTAATGGTGAATTTTATATGGTCACTAGTTGAATTCAAAGCAATCCTTTAACATGTTGGTCCTACACTTTGTACCTGCCATCAAATGTTCTAAAAATTGACAGGATGAGCCAGACACATCGTCAGTTATCATGGGCCCCCATACTACTAAGGTAGCAAGCCCTGCACCCTAGGGGATTATTAGGCATGAGTCAGTGGCCATTCAGACACAAACAACCATGTCCCTGCTTTGCCCAGCCACTACCCATATAGGCCAAAAATCTACCCACTCTACACCCAAGCCCCACTCATTCTGCAATAAGTCCTACCCATTTTCAGAACTGACAAACAACACTTTTCATTCTTTGGTTTTCTCTGCCCTGGGTCTCCTGACTGAAGCACCCCCTGTACCCCCTTATGGCAGTGCTTACATAAGCCAGAATGACAATGTAATGTGGTATTAAAGTCCCTTTATATATGCTGTGGTATATTTTCCTTAAGTTTGTGGTTGGAAGACTAGTTGACAATATTGGCTTTAAGAAACCATATAAAGACCAGGTGCTGAAATGTTTTCAGTTTGGTACTGTATACTCTAAACCATTTAGCCTCAGTCATTCACAAGAGAGCACGACTCAATAGCTGGAACTGAAAACCGAGCTGCAACCAGTGAATGAAATTACAAATTGAATGGTCACATACAGTACATATATTCTGAAATCTAAAGGTATAACAATGCAGGTTTGTTATTCAGAATTCTTGGGGCTTGGGGTTTTATAGATAAGGGTTAGATAAGTAATATTTTCAGATAAGGAAATTTTTATAGCCTTTGGTGCACCATCTTAAAAAAAACATGAAAACAATTTTGTTTTATTATCACCAAGGATTTATGCCAGCAAAAATGCTTAGAGAGAAAAAGCAAACTGGAAAATTGTTGTTTCATGTAAAATGCTTAGTGATTTAATAAATTCAAACCGAATAATGATTCTTTATAGGTATTTGATGAAATTGCATGTAAATTGCAAGAATTTGAAAGCTGTGTTCCTTAAAGCTGGATGCCAAGATCCAAAAGGTATAATATATACTATAGGCAACCCACTCTCCAGTATCTGTGTTTTGCAATGTGCTTCATTCTATAAATTTCACCAATATTTTGGCACCTGCTAAGGGCCTTGTTCAAGGTATCAATGCTATTGATACCATTTGACAATTGTTAACAACTAATCTCCATACATGACAACACTTTATTAACTATACAGGTGCCAAGTGCTTATACATAATGGTATAGAGAGCATCGCTATACCAGAAAGCGTCTCCAGAGTTGCGGTGTAGTCATATCAGATAATGACTGTTTCCTATAAATTCCTTCAGTATATTTTAAATTAGGTTGATCAGATCACTTGAAAATTCAGGGACACAAATAAAAAAATCTATCTAGCAGGGGTGAACCAATTGATCTTTATTTTAAATGCAATCAGCCCGGCAGCATGTATTTATTAGACCTATTTAGATCTGGTAGCCCTATTTTAAATGTGTAGTTACCCCTTTATTCTGAGGCATTTCGCATTTGTCATGCTTTTTAAATTATTTAGCTTTTTATCTGACAGCTCTCCAGTTTGGAATTTCAGCAGTTATCTGGTTGCTGGGGTCCAGTTCACGTTAGCAACCAGGCAGTGGTTTTAATCTGAGAGCATTCTACATGATCTTGACAGGTTTTATATGGTACATGTTTGCATTTGTATTAGTTTTGCCACATAAAAATGGCAAACAAATTGCGGTTTGTTTGTTTTTTTTAAGACTAAATTGAGTTTTCAGAGACAAGAAAAACCTGAACCGAAAAAATTGAACAATAGGAAATGCCTCCAATAGAGTCCACTTTACTGTTTTACCTTGCTCCAATATTACAGTATTTATTCCAGTAGGGTAAAGAGCATTGCAGCGTACAATAAATTAAAAGTACCAACCATCCATAATTCTACCTTTGTATTAACCATTAGCGTTAGTCATCAGCCTTTTAACTGCATACTGCTACCACTCTATTTTATTCCTTCTTCTTATTTCATGTAACAAGCAAATCTAAAGGGGAGGTTTATCAATGTTCAAGTGTGGGTTTTTTCACAATTCGAGTTTTTTAGTGCTAAAACTCTAAAAAACTCTAAAAGCATGCAAGTTTCTATAGAAGTGTTCAATTTGTGGCAATTTGGTCCAGCACTGCAGGAGTTAAGAATCTGGGTTGGAACTGGCCAATCAAGCAGTGAGGAAAGGCTATCTGTAGCTCTTACGCTTGCTGGCAAGTTGCCAGTACTATGGGCTACTTGTAAATACAAATTGCTACTTATTGCTCCTGTTCAAAGGTTATTGTGGAATTGTGCTCCCGGTTATTGACTTGTATTACCCTGGGGTTGCACTTGGCAGTTATGCTCACTCGGTACAGGCCTTGGCCCGGCTCCTACTCTGTCTCTGGCTCTTTCCCGTTTCAGCTCCCTGTTCCCTGCTAGTACTGCCACTCCCTGTTTGCAGTCACATGCGGTGGTTCCAGCTGCTGTATCTATCGCTGGTCCGCTTCCGGCTCCTTCACTGCAGCACTGCGCCACCAGGCAACTCACACAGCCTACCAGTAATCCAATGCAGGCTCACCGCAACTGGACTCCTTCATGTAAACCCTAACAAAAAGTCAATTGGAGTTGTCCTAGGTAAAGTCAAGCCCTATTTTCAATTTGAGATAATCCAGTTTCATTCAAATCTGTAAACTCGAAAATTCAAGGTATTCAAGTTTTTTTTTCTAGAGTTAACCACATTAATAAATAAAAGAGCTTTTGAAAATTCATAAATAAGCCTATAAATAAAAAAACACATCAATAAGCCCGTAAGTGTTACATAACCTCTTAAACCACAAAATGTTAATACATAATACTTGCTGGTGCAATGCCAGTCCCAACTCACAGAGATAACATAAAAAGAAAAAATGAACTACACTCAATACTAAAGCTGGACAACAACTGCTGCAGCCAGCAGGTTTATTTGGAGCTTTAGTGGTGTACATACTGTACAACTCTGCCGTTGTGTGCACTTCATTTTTGTCCATTTCACTTATTGTCCTATACCTTTTATGTCTCCTACTATTCCAGGTTTCTTTCTGCAGAGAGACACAATAGAAATGTTGATAGCATAACAAGCACAAGAGTGACAAGGTGTAAGGGATTTCTGTATTGAGCTCTGCCTGCTGCTGTGTTTAAACAAGGCCCATGATCACTCTCATGCATTATGCTATTACGAAGTGTAACAAAATTCCAGCATCTCTGCATCATCCACAAATGGCAGTGTTGTGTCTGCTGTTAATTGGATATTTTGAATCATTTGGAATGTTGCACAAGTTTCATTTCTGTTTTAATTCTGTCACTGTGGCATTATCGCAGTGGGGTATGGACATTCATTGGCTTAGCATCTAAAGGAACTCTGGGCCTGATATCTGGTCAGTAGCTGGTATAGAGCATCTTTGTATTTTATAGCTTTGTGCAATGTGCCTGGAACCAAGTTACAAGTCAAGACACCATGGAGCAGGGAAATGTTGATACTATAGTCATAAGGTTGAAGTGGTTTCTGTATTATGTGACATATGCACCACCCCTCATATTTCCTGCTCTTCGGGTATCATTAACTTTGGCTATCTGGTCATTTTATAGGCCAATTTACCCATATAAGAGTTTTTGCTCTTTTCTTGCACTTTCACAAAGTACACAAATGTTCCTTCTGCCCCAGATACATCTGTCAAATATCTGAGCTCTTGCTATAATAGCATATTCTTTTATGAAGTAGCCCCACATTGCAGCAAATAGCTGGCTCCAGATCAAGATTTATGAGAGGTTGTAAACCCCAATTTCACTGGCATCAATTAATTGCTTTACTTTGATGCATTATTTCTCTATAGCAGAATTGTTTTTTTATCTAAAATGATGCACATACATTATAAAAAGAAAGACAAGAGTGTAAACAAGCATAAATATGTAACTCAGTCATTTTAATATCCATTTGTGAAATAGTGCTAAATCTCAAAGGGCTATATTTAGTAGTTTCCATGTCAACCGTTCACTGATTTCCTTTGTTTCAGTTCTCGTGTTTGTTCTTCTATGATAAACAGCAAAAGTTCTCTGTTACAAATCTGTTTATGAAACAATAAGTGCAATTGCTCTGAACCAGATAACACACCGAGTTATGAAGATGTGTAGTTCCAGTCAGGTATTTGCAGATTATTTAGCTTTAAAAAAAAAGTTATTGTTCTTTCCAAACCCAAGTACAATAATTAAAAATTAGGCAAAGCTCAATTAAAAAACAACATATCCTAATTAGGAATGAATGCATATGAATTGTATTTTATTTTTTATAATTGTAATGAACATTCTCTAAAGGAATTGATTCTTCATCATTTTTCCATTTATGTGTAACCCTTTGTACTTGGTAGCAGGTAGGCGTTTTGTCTCATTTAATCTAAGCATGTTTTCCCCAGCCCCTGTCAAAAGCAATTAACTTCCATCACATCCTCTGGTAACTTCATGCTCTCTTTAGCCCATTATTGTCAGATCCAAGCCCCTCAAGGATTTAGGCATAGAGAAATCCAGAAGAAATAAAGAAAGGGAACAATCGTTTTCCATTTCAACCTTATTACAACCTTATCAGAAATCATCACGATGCAGTAGTTCTTCCAGAATAACAATGCAGCCTTGGATCTATTAAAACTCTTGATTTATTCTGTAACCTTACAAATAAAATATTCTATAATAATTTTGATCATTGAAAGTTTTCCCCGTTTCAATTATTAGCTGCCTCACATACGAACAGATCTAATTAACCATTCTGATATTGGGTTCCTTTATACATTCTAAATCACTCACATAGGACACTGAATAATTTAGTCTTATTTCCCTTTTTTACATGACTATAACAACAGTCGATGGAAAATTGAAGCTTTTCAGATTTAAAAAGCAGCAGCAAAGATAACTAGACCATTCGGATAACCTAGAAAAATACATGCATAATCATATTGTAACTTACTTTAGTAAATTAGCCTTACAAAAAAGCACTCAAATACATTATTTAAAACCCACTGAAAAGCCCCATAAAATTAATTAAGAGGATGGAAAATAAAATACCCAAATATTTCAATTATCAATAAAGCCTCAAAGTGAAAAATAATCATTAGTGACTTGGATCCTTGTATGTTAATTAACAAAAAACATAGCCTGGGCACTTGGTTATTAAGTGCACCTTGTGTGTCAAGTAGATAAATTAAGGGCTCATACTCACAAATGTTCTTTCCTTCTTTCCCCTGCGGTGCATGCTACTGCATTCCACTGCATGGGAGCACAGGAAGGTACACATTCCATACATTCATATGTGCCTGTATTCACACAGATGCATGTAATCACCGAAAGCAAGTGGAATGCAACATCCTGTGATGGAATACAGGAGAACACCACACAGAAACAAGCGCTCATGAATACAAACCCTAAAAATAAAGAGGTGGAGAGCACACATATGGCACTTGGGCACTTTCCAAACAGAGTAGGATAAAAGGTAACCTTCAATAAAGACATTAAAAAGCCACCATATAGGTCAGATTTATCAAAGTTTGAATTTGGTATCTTAAAAAGTACGTTTAGGAAAATTTTGGATTAAATACAAACATTTTTTATGTACTTTAGTTGCGCGGAAATTTGCATCATGGTCGTACAAAAATATCGTAGTACGATCTTAAAGTTCCAAAATTTTCGTATCCGAACGATCGTAAACGGCGCAAAAATTTTTCTGACTTCAGTGCATGTTTTTGGAAGCCTCCCATAGGACTCAATGGCACTCTGCAGCTCCAACCCGGCCCAAGGAAAGTCTCCCATAGGGCTCAATGGCACTCTGCAGCTCCAACCTGGCCCAAGGAATGTCTCCCATAGGGCTCAATGGCACTCTGCAGCTCCAACCTGGCCCAAGGAAAGCCTCCCATAGGGCTCAATGGCACTCTGCAGCTCCAACCTGGCCCAAGGAAAGTCTCCCATAGGGCTCAATGGCACTCTGCAGCTCCAACCTGGCCCAAGGAAAGTCTCCCATAGGGCTCAATGGCACTCTGCAGCTCCAACCTGGCCCAAGGAAAGCCTCCCATAGGACTCAATGGCACTCTGCAGCTCCAACCTGGCCCAAGGAAAGTCTCCCATAGGGCTCAATGGCATTCTGCAGCTCCAACCTGGCCCAAGGAAAGTCTCCCATAGGGCTCAATGGCACTCTGCAGCTCCAACCTGGCCCAAGGAAAGTCTCCCATAGGGCTCAATGGCACTCTGCAGCTCCAACCTGGCCCAAGGAAAGTCGCTATACCTAAGCTTGAATGAATTCCAAAACTTTCATACTCGTTGCAACAAATACAGGCATAGGACCTGTTATCCAGAATGCTTGGGACCAAGGGTATTCCGAATAAGGGGTCTTTCCATAATTTGGATCTTCATACCTTAAGTCTACTAAGAAAGCAATAAAACATTAATCAAACCCTATAGGATTGTTTTACATCCAGTAAGGATTCATTATATCTTAGTTGGGATCAAATACAAAGCATTGTTTTATTTTTTAAGAGAAAAAGGAAATCAATTTTCAAAATCTGAATTATTTGATTAAAGTGGGCTTTATGGGAGATGGGCTTTCTGGATATAGGGTTTCCGGATAAGGGATCCCATACCTGTATGATTTTGTCACACAAATTATCGCAAAGAATGTAAAAGTCGCGGAAATCAATGGAAGAAAATCACAGAAAATGCGCACAGTTCTAAAACTTAGAAAAAATAAACATTTTTAGTACAGGTATAGGACCCATTATCCAGAATGCTCGGGACCAAGGGTATTCCGGATAAGGGGTCTTTCCATAATTTGGATCTCCATACCTTAAGTCTACTAAAAAATCATTAGAACATTAATTAAACCCAATAGGATTGTTTTGCATCCAATAAGGATTAATTATATCTTAGTTGGGATCAATTACAAGGTTTTGTTTTATTTCTACATAGAAAAAGGAAATCAGTTTTAAAATTCTGAATTATTTGATTAAAATGGAGTCTATGGGAGACGGGCATTCCGTAATTCAGAGCTTTCTGGATAACGGTTTCTGGATAAGGGGTCCGACACCTGTATTCGGACTCAAGCGTACATTGATGAATGTGCCCCTATGTATTATCCTTTGTTAAGGAATCTTGCTACTATACAGAATGTAGTTTGGCGGCCTTAGGTTAATGAATTTTTAGTGAAGTATCAGTTCAATAACCAATTTTTTTAGCAGCCTTGTGCCTCCAACCCAAGACAAATATTTTGGCATGCCATTTATGAGGTTATTTTGCTTAGGAGCTTTGTGGTTAATTCTGTTAAAGATCTAGCTCTGGTGGTATGCCATAATACCAACAATAATCTTTACCTCAGATCACCTTTAGTGGGTTGAATTCAATTACAACTGCAAACCAAGTACTAGTGGTTATTATTAAAAAAAAAATTCATAGCTTTATAAACTATTGACCAGGTCAGCGTTAAGGCATGTGGTCATCCAGACCCCCTACTGAACCCTTGCCACTTAACATTTTCCGTTCACCCCAAGAAAATACACACAGGATGGATGCAGAAAGGCCACAGCTTTATTAAAAATTTTATCAAGTAAACAAATTACAAACAGTTTAATAACCAATGATTTAGATGATCAATAGTACATGGGAATGCTTGCCTACCCCACTGGAGTAAACGGGCTACTTGCCATACCAGCCACGCAGTGGCACTGCGCTAAGGTGGGCAAGTAAAAGCATACGTAGGCCTTATTTCAAACTTCTACCTACTATGACTATTACCCAAGTAGGTTAAACCAAACACCCTTACACCAGGGGGTACCAGTCCCTTCTCACTCTGGCAAGCATTCCCCTGTCACCCCCAGAAGAAGCCAAACACCACCTAATTCCCTTTCCATCGTGTTAAATGATTTTAGGGCAGGTGGGTTATGTGCTGTTCTCCACAATAACAGTCCCTTTCAACCCAAAGTACTAATTCCACCTCCTTCCGCTTCCCTGCCTTCCGTGCCTTCCTAATCAGATCACATAAAATCCTTATTTTCCAACAGATTTCCTGATCTCGCTGCACTATAAACAATATTCATTAGACACAACTTTACTGATCTGTTTTCTGTTTAACCTTTTACAATCTATACACAGAGACATATATCACAATCTTTTAGCATTTCAGAATATTAAAGGAGGGAGTCTTTTGTTGTGCATATTTTTCTATTTTCTCTTTAAGAATGTTTGTAAGTAAATGTATTTTAACCAAATAAATTCCCACATTTGAATCTCTATGTGTTTATTTAGGGTGCAATTTCTAATTTGCCCAGGAAAATGTTTCCATACTCTGGGGGAGTATGGATTCTGATGGGTTATCGTTCTTGGTGCTGCTGCTGAGCAGTGCTATCCTCTATTACTCCACAGAACAAAATTACATTTGTATGATTACTCAAAATGTTTTAATTGGTTAAAAACTTTCCTACATATTAAATATTAAGGAAGCAGTTGAAACAGTAGGTGTGAAGGTATAATTCCCTTGGTATACCTTAATAGAAATTCTAATGTTTCAGTTATGAAATTTTTATTACCAATGCGATAGAATGACTGACAGAATACATGGGAAAGTTCTGGTTTCTGTTAGAGTGGTTCTGGGCCATCCAGTCTGAGAGTAAAGTGGTAGCTAAAAATGAGAATGTTCTGTTCTGTGCTGAGCTGGAGATTGGAGATAGCAAAAGGTGTGACTAGAGAGAGAGAAAGGAAGAGAAAAATCCCTCCTAACAAGCTGTATGCTGGCAGAAGCTTTTGGGACTTTATGCTGTAAGTGCTGGACACCTTTCATTTTTGTATACTAAACTGTATGATAAAGCAGGATCCTTTGTTGGTGCAAGTGTGCTGAGTCCATGTATTTTGTTCATAATAAAAGCCACCCAAGCTGTATTCAACTCTTAAATGTCACATTAAACTTAAGTTTGGGTGCTAAAACTGTGCTACGGTTCCAGCTAATCTGACCCTTACACCAGTCACAGCACCTTTCCTTGAGACCTGCTATATATCATTACAGTACATAACCAAGGCAAGCGAAACCGTCATCTAGCAATGATTTCTATTTTAACAAAAATAGTGGCTGGTCTAGAAATGTACAGGGAAGTGTGAATTTATAATGCATTCTATGGGTTGCAGTGGGATGCCTAGTGGAAAAGGGGTTAATAATCCCTCTCAGCCAGTTAATCAAGGGGCAGCTGCGAGTAGAGCTGTGAGTAGAAGTAATAGGGGTGTGCCCCAGTAGCTGGGGGTTCTGGCTGTGTAAGAGGAACCAAATTGAGTTGCTCTTGCTTGGTGTAACTAATGGCATACCATTCACACCTTTATAAAAACTTAGATGAAGCCTTTGCAATTAATCAATATTGCAATTACAATGTATGGAGTTATAAGTATGTTTTTGTATATTACAATGATGATGATGATGATAATAATAAACATAATAATAAAGTACATTTATAAAAATGCCATCAATTTATAAACTATATTACTACTTGACTCTAGAGGCAGGGCTTAACATTTTACACACCTTCATAAATATGTATTTTCAATGGAATGTAATGCTAACAACACCAAGAAGGAGTTTAAGAGAAGGGGAGATGGGAAAGCCGAAGGCATAACTCCAATCAGTTATAATGCAGGTCTTCTGACCAGCCGGTCTATTGTTTTATCAGGGAAAAAAATGCATGAACAAACTCTAATAAAGCAATTGCTGTTTTTTCACAACACAAACATAAGAGTTTTTTAAGGCAAACCAAAACGCAAGGGGAAATGTTTGCACTTATTTGCAAGAATATTTGCCCTTGGTGAAATTCAAATTTCCCTGGAAACTGTATCAGGTGAAAAAGTTTGCTCATCCCTCAGTATGTTTGTTCTTTTGTGTATTTGCTGCATCTATAGGACATGCAAATCAGTATTGTGTGCATGATACTGTAAATACATTGTCTTCCAACATTGAAAAGCAGCTATATTATAAGCACAGTACAGGTGTGTTTAGGCACCGAGGTCAGGTATTTTAAGGTACTGTACATATTTATGTTGTATTTCAGCTTTACTACAGATATCTTATTTATGGGTTGTGTTATTATTTACAATTTTGAAGGCAATTTAACATTTTCATTCTAACCTTCTTATTAGCAAGCCATTTAAATGTTTTCATTTTACATTTGTTCTTTTTAGCATTTAAACTCCAACTTGCCAGAAAAGTTTTGGAAACTAGAAAACAGTTAAGTGTTTACTTTTGGTTTTATAATATGTTTGTGAGTATATCCCTCTGAGGTAATTTGCTTTGATTTTTGTGGGATATTTTGTCTTTAATCAAAATTTCATCTGCAGAGGGATGGCTAAGATCAATATTTCTGTACTAAAGTATTTTGTTATTGATGCTGACTAACTTTCCATGTGAAAATCTGTGTATGCCAAAGGGAACTGAAGTTTACAGGTTTCTGTGGATAATTACTGAAACGAAGAAAAAGTTGGCAAATGAGAGGCTGCTTAATTTTTAAAGTGTCTTAAAATTACAAGGTTTTGAACATTGTATTTCCTGTCTGTGGTCTACGTGGATTCGGCTGTTAATTCAGGCAGATATCATGGGATACCTTCATAACTTCTAAAACCTATTCCAGAGTTTCTGTGTATCTGTATAATGGTGTTTTCAATTGAAATATTTCTAAAATTCTAAACAGCCAAGTGCCACTTGCACAATAATAGTCCTAAAGGAGCTATAATGCTTGTGTTGTGCATATGAATTGAATAAGGGGCATATTTATGAAAATGTGAAAAGAGAGAATTCACAAAAGACTACTAAAAGAGAACTCCAGTGTTTATGTAATTATAGTGGTAATTTTGTCTTAAAGCGCTACTGACACTGGTATAAAAGTCTGCCTGATGCTTTTATATTATTTATGTGATCCCCATGATTAGTGATGAGTGAATTTTTTTGCCAGCCATGGATTCACAGCAAGTTTTTCGCCATTGGTGAATTGTTTGGCGAAACTTCCGCAAAAATTTGCTGCAAACAAATTCAAAAAAAAGTTGCGTCCACATAAACAAAAAAACATGCGCAACAGAAAAAAAAAAACACAGGCTTCAAAAATAGTCACACAACAAACTCGATTCATTTATTTTTTGCTGTTTTAGTGAATTTTCCTGTTTCGATAATTTTTCTGTGAAGCGAAACGGGATAGATTTGCTCATCATTACCATTTTCCTCTATTTGTGCAGCATTAGTACATTCACATTAGAAGCTATAACTGACAGGTTGAGAAGGGACAGTCAGGTTGGTAAAACAGTCAGGCTTAGAAACTGCAAGTAACAATTAAAAGCAGTCCTATCAGCAAAAAACAATCAACATGTCCTATAGATAACTTTTATATTGGAGAGTAGTTTTTTAGTGTCAGTATTACTTTAATAGGATACAGTCATTTTTTTGACTGTGTATGGGAGCAAAATTTGAAAACTTGCCTGCGACGGGGTGGCATGCAACCCCTATGTTTGTGCCACCCTAGGCCCGGGCTTTTGTAGCCTCGCCACAGCTTTATTGAATGAAGTTAACCATGTAAACGTCCTTGCCCCATTATAACAAAAATAGCATATGCCCAGTTGCCTGCCAAGAAAAACAGTGTAAAAACTGTAACCACTAAAGTTTCGAAGCAAAAGAAGGATCCTCCAGGGAAGAGAAGGGACATCTGCCATTGATTTCAACATGATCTCAGCCATTTGGAAACTTAGTAAAACTTTCTTTACTTTTTAGCACTAAAAATCCTAATCGGAAAAAAAAATCTGACGTTTAGTAAATGGCCCCCTAAAGGGCACATTTACTAATCCATGAATGCTCCGAGCGTATTTTCCGCGACCTTTTAGTTGCTTGCGTGACTTTTTTGTACCTTGGGCAAATTTTTCGCACTTGCGACAAAATTCGTGTGACAAAATCGTATTGTCACGCCGAGTACGAAAGTTTTGGATTCATTCAAGCTTCAGTATCGTGACTTTCCTTGGGCCAGGTTGGAGCTGCAGAGTGCCATTGAGCCCTATGGGAGACTTTCCTTGGGCCAGGTTGGAGCTGCAGAGTGCCATTGAGCCCTATGGGAGACTTTCCTTGGGCCAGGTTGGAGCTGCAGAGTGCCATTGAGCCCTATGGGAGACTTTCCTTGGGCCAGGTTGGAGCTGCAGAGTGCCATTGAGCCCTATGGGAGACTTTCCTTGGGCCAGGTTGGAGCTGCAGAGTGCCATTGATTCCTATGGGAGACTTTCCTTGGGCCAGGTTGGAGCTGCAGAGTGCCATTGAGCCCTATGGGAGACTTTCCTTGGGCCGGGTTGGAGCTGCAGAGTGCCATTGAGCCCTATGGGAGACTTTCCTTGGGCCAGGTTGGAGCTGCAGAGTGCCATTGAGCCCTATGGGAGACTTTCCTTGGGCCAGGTTGGAGCTGCAGAGTGCCATTGAGCCCTATGGGAGGCTTTCCTTGGGCCAGGTTGGAGCTGCAGAGTGCCATTGAGCCCTATGGGAGACTTTCCTTGGGCCAGGTTGGAGCTGCAGAGTGCCATTGAGCCCTATGGGAGACTTTCCTTGGGCCGGGTTGGAGCTGCAGAGTGCTATTAATTCCTATGGGAGGCTTCCAAAATCATACACAGAAGGATCAAAGTCAGAAAGGTTTTCCTGCATTTTACGATCGTCCGGTACGAAAATTATGTGACTTTCGGATCACCAATATGATATTATTGTGACTAATACGATTTTTTCATAAGCATATTCGTGATATTTTCATGAATCTGGCCCTTAGTGTCTGGATAGAGAACAAGAAAATGTTCTTGAAATATGTCCATGATGACTTAGCACTACTAAATATTGTTCTTGAAATTTTATTGCACCTTATGTTTCAATAAATTTAACAGATAGAGGCATGTTGAGATAAGAGGGATTATGCAGATCTACTCATAAATGGAAAGGAGAATTTGTCAATATTCCTTGATTAGAAAATTATGCTTAGCAGTAAAGAGTGCAGAGTGGAAACAGTAAAGAATAAATGGATAATTAAAATAATATGGATTCAAACATATTTTTTTTTACACATAAATTCAAAAGAGCAGGTGCATATTTGTTGGGGGGAAGAAGGGACCCATGGACTCTAAATGACAGAAGATGTAAATAACTGGCAGATGCAAACAGAAGATGTAAATAACTGGCAGATGAAAGTAAGATAATCTAATAGCAATATAACGAGCACAGTAAAATGTTTCAGTAGCACTAATTCAACTACAAATGAATTGAACTGAATTGTGGGAGAAACCTGGGCTGAACATTAGTTTACAGCAAGCAAGTGCACTTTGATTAGGCAAACTGAACTACTAATTTATCAAATTGCCATTCATCTTTAAATATGGTTCTTCCAGTCCATGAAAATTGAACTATAAAACAACCTTTAAAACAAATCAATATTTTTCTGTTAGCAGTAATCAATTGAGCACAAAGCTTTAGAGAAAAAAAAGTAAAATATCAGAACCTAGTAAAAAATGCTAATTATTATGATTTGAAATTTCAAAAAAACAAAGATGTGAAAAAAATGTAATTAAATATTGATCTAAATATAAATATATAAATACAAGTTGGGTAAGGGGTTGTGTGGAGGGGTAAACGTATATCCCAAATCAATAATGTATGAAATCTGAGAGGTTATTTTTGTTTGGTAATTAAAGAAGCAGTCACACTATAATAAATAATAAACTTTAATTTAAACTAAATACCCCCAAAAATTCTGCTAAGAGGTAAAACTACAATGTCAAGGCCATGTAGGAGTCAGTGGGCAGCTATCCTGTTTCCAATTAGAAGATCTTCTTTTGCTTCATGGTTTTAGAGGTTTTTGGATTTTTTTGTATGCTCTATTCATTGAAAAACACCAAAAATGAGTGGTTTTCATGTTTTTTCCCCTTTTTTTGTATGTGATTGTTTATTCACAAAGTCTGTTTTAATAAATCACTTAGCATTCATGGTTTTAGAGAAAGTGAGTTTAGTCCAAGGACTGGCTACAATCTGCAGCCCTAAAGGGGTGGTTCACCTTTAAGTTAACTTTTAATATGTTATAGAATGTCCTATTCCCAGCAACTTTACGTTTGATTATGACTTTTTTTTCTAATATATTTTTTATATATAAAATATCTTACTGAATAAGTTGTGCCATTCTGCCTGCTAAATCTATCACCTTTAAATATAGGAGCTATAGTCCCTGTGTTGGATATTTCCTGGCTATACTTTGTTTATTGCTTCACCCTTACAAAGGGGAGGTTTTTAAAAATACAAT
Source organism: Xenopus tropicalis (assembly GCF_000004195.4). NCBI lineage: Eukaryota > Metazoa > Chordata > Amphibia > Anura > Pipidae > Xenopus > Xenopus tropicalis. Next base: position 114,051,850 of record NC_030681.2, read on the forward strand.
TAAGGCCTAGCATAAGCCTGTGTGGCGCTAGGCAGAGCAGATATTAGTGCAAAAACGCATACATTATAGTTTTCATGCTGATATGCGCTCCGTATAGCCACCAACACCCGACCTGTCAATAGAGCTACAGGGGTACGCTTATAAAAGCAGATCTGCTTTCCTCTGACTTCTGTACAAAACCCTGCTGATGAAAGTGGCAATATGCATGCCCTTTTCTTATATTTTAAAGCAATTTAAAGCTTAAAGGAGAAGGAAAGGCTAGTAAAGAGTTAATCTTAAGCTGCAGGCATACCTTCAGTTGTCTCAGTAGTGCCCTTAAAGGAACAGTAACACAAAAAAAATAACTTTTAACATATCCCTTCTAAATACTTTATTAAGATATGTAGCATTTAAAAAAAATGCAATATTCTATGTGGTTTCAGAATAAATTACATTACCACTGCTTTACTGTGCAGAGCTTGAAAAGGCGATACGGCGACTGCTAGTCTTCCGGTTTAATCCTGAAGGTAATATGCTGCATTCTTCAGAGTCTGTTTTGAGTGATTTATGGGCTATTAGCAGATGGGGCATGGAGAGGGAGAGGAGAGGGAATCAAAGACATACCGTTCCTTTCTTCCATTTAAGTCTGCGTGTCTGTTACAAGGAGAGCTGTGTGTGCCTGCACCAGGAGAGGGAGTGGGTGAAGGGGGGAGCGGAACGGAAGCATGGTACGAGACTTGGGAGTGAACTGCAGCCTGTTCTCTATAAATCAATGCTAAAGTAAGATTTCTAAAAAAAACACAACTGCTATTGAAATTTCTATATGATATGTTTGATAATCAAAGTGTATAGAAGTGATATTTTGAATGTAAAAAAATTAAGTTACAGTTCCTTTAAGTCTCCCCATATTTCACCTGTTCAGAAGATCAGAAGCCAAACAGGAAGAAAAAACGCTGAGCTGTGTAAAGAAAGTTCCCATAATGCTTTGCTCCTGCACAGACACCCAGACCAAGTGAACATGCTCAGTTAGTTAGACCATAAGTCAGCTTCCTGCTGATTGGCTCAGATCCACATTCCTAAGGGGGGGGAGTGAGTTCTTAGCATTCTTGAGGGAGGGGGAGCAGGAGAGAGCAGAGAACAGAAAGCTGCGTGTCTGTGGCACAGGAATTACAGACACAAGAAATCTTTTTTTCACAGAAGTCAGTGCAGCGTTTCTGTGAGTGCTTATGGCTGTATTTACATAGACCTTTCTGATAAAGCTTAATTAGTTTTTACCTCTCTTTCTACTTTAAAATTTTTTTTTTATTAATATTGATTCTAAACCCTTTTAGAAACATGTAAATTATATTACACTATCATGTTTAAAACAGGCTTGGTAAATACTATACCAGATAAGTCTAATAAGACAATTAGGCGATATTTAGTCTGCAGATATGTGCCTGCATGCATGTTCTTGTGCTGGCCTTCAAACTGGAAGTAATTCCCAAGCAATACCATCCGCTTCAGCACCTGTTTTATAATGTGATTTGCGATAACGTGTTTCCCTCACAAGCGATTTTGCTCATGGAGTGATGGGGGAAGGCTAGCTCCAGTTTGGGACAGTTTATGGCCGTGTAAGCTGCATGTAATAAACAAAGGAACAGAGCAGAGTGGAACAGTGGCTTTCTCAATTTGCAATGCAGGGGGGACTTGTTGGTTCTTACTGGCTAGAACTATTTAAGAGGTGTATTGCTGTAAATCGTAGAACACTGAGCATAAAAAATGACAGAAACGCAAAATGTATAAGAAAAATGTTTTGTTCCCTTCCCCTCCCCCCCCCCTTCCTTTCTGTATCCCTCCCCATATATGCAAACTTCAAAAATAAAGAATTGACAAAAAAAAAAAAATGTCAGAAACGTGGCATCACTTCGGGTCACATGGAGTGGAGCTAAATACAGGGAGTGTGCTCGTAAGGCCAAACGGAACTGAACATAGCGAAGGTCCCTAGGGGCATGTGTGAAAAACGGGAGTGCTATTTTTACCTCCTGCATCAAGATATCTTGTGCCAATTGCTGAATATAATTATTAGAAAATTCTATCCCTGACCTCTAAATCCTCTTGCCAGATAAATATATGGCTTCTTGGTCATGAAGGCCTTTACACTAGCCTCAAAAAAATAATTAGCTGATGTTCTTGTATACCAACAAATATGGAAGTGGACTTTTTAAAAATAAAAGCACCCTGCCCTTTTACTAAAATGTGCATTAAAGATTTAAAAAAACCCAAAACAAAACAAACACTTTTTATTTAACAATAGTGTCCCTTTAAGTAAAATCCTTACTTTTATTGAGTGTTGTCCTAGTATAACACTGGAGACAATTAAGGTAAATTATCAAGGTTTAAGCTACTTAAACAGTGGGTTTAAATATATGGTCAAAAATCTAATTATCTCTTCTGACACAACTGCCTTAACCATTTCTAATCTCTAAAGAATACTATGGATACAGGCCAATGTCCTTAATAATTATTGACCAAATTAGCAGCGTTATTATGCAAATTACTAACAAAATTATTAAGAAATCACACTGCAGATCAACATCTCTTCTGTGTATCCTCTCTGGTACTGACCTTTTTTCTGCCAGCAAAATTCAGTGATTATTTCAGGCAAGAAGTAATTAATGCAAACAAACAGCCTTTGAACTTTTCATATTGTGCAAGAATACATTATGTTTTCTAAAAACGTATGACGTCTTGAGGAGAAAGACATTTATCTAAAAGCATTTGACATTTTTCAGTCCACTTGATTTGGGAACTTTACAGGACCAATGTGCCAGGGAGCTAGGAAAAGTTCTAGAATACAGAAAATATGATATAACATATTTAGAAAAGTATAACTTTTTCTTACATATATTCATTCTATGCACAATCTTTAAAATTAGTGAACAAAACCAGAAATGTATAAATCTTCATGTCCTGCTTTGGCCCAACTTTTGAACTATTCCAGCATAAATATAAGACTTTTTAAGAGCGTATAAATCACAGGAAAGGTTCAGGGAATTATTCTCTGAGATGTCTTTTTTTATCAGTTTATGCCAGGCATTAAGAAGATATGCTATATCCTTTCAGACTAGGTTTAACCATGAGCAAGTTAGGAATAGAGATGTAGCGAACTGTTCGCCGGCGAACTAATTCGCGCGAACATCGGGTGTTCGCGTTCGCGCAAATTCGCGGACTTTTGGCGATGTTCGCCATTTTGGGTTCGCCGCGGGGTTTTTTTTGCATTTTTTTTTTGCGTTATTTTTTTGCATTTTTTTTTTTTGTTATTTTTTGGCTTTTTTTGGCGTTTTTTTTGGCGTTTTTTTTTTTTGGCAGTTTTTTTTGGGCGTTTTTTTTACAAAGTATTTTTCAGATAAATTTTTGCTTGATACCCCTCCTGCATGCCACTGTCCAGGTCGTGGCACCCTTTAAACAACTTTAAAATCAGTTTTCTGGCCAGAAATGGCTTTTCTAGGTTTTAAAGTTCGTCTTCCCATTGAAGTCTATGGGGTTCGCAAAGTTCGCAAATATTCGCGAGTTTTGCCGAAAGTCCGCGAACGGGTCCGCGAACATTTTTGGCTATGTTCGCTACATCCCTAGTTAGGAATTATAAATTAAGTGTTCATCATCAAGCGCTGAACTAGTATGCCTTGCATTGTTTTGTAACAAATGGTGAGGAAACATGAAATGAGGATGTGACCGCAAAATTCAACATTAAAACTCCCAAATAGTTGCCATTTTATTGGCCACCATTGGGATCACCTGACTAGTTGGGAATATTAGGAACAACAACATGGAGCTGCCCATTGCTCCTGTATAGACTTTAGCAAAAAGTCAAAGTTGTGCTCACCAATAGGTGTAGGTGCAATACATTTACAGACACACTTACAAAGACAAGAGGTACTTTGTACTCACCTATTCTCAATATATTAACAACATTAAGACATTTTGTGGATTAAGAAACCAAAAAATGTCTACCATTTTAAACAAAATAGGAATTGTTTTCCCGAAACACCACACAGAAATATATAAACTAAACCTGAGACAGAAAATAGACTCACTACAACAAGAACTCTTAATCTGGAAAATTTTTAATCTCACCTTTTTTGGACGTACACACCTACTAAAAATGGTATTTTTTCCCAAATTACTATATGTTATACAAATGCTACCATATCAGATAAGACCCAAAGACCTCAAACGAATAAACCAAACATTTTGATCTTTTATCTGGGACAAAAAACGCTCTAGAATAAGCTTCATAAAACTACAACAGTCCAAACAGGAAGGCGGACTTAATCTCCCTAACATAAAAGAATATAATGAAGCAGCCCTTACCAGATACATAGGAGACTGGCTATGGCATAGAGACATATACACTACAAACAACCTAGACCACCTCCCTGCTGCTGAACAATCCTTAAACCACTTATTACATACACCATTTGCCAACATCCCACACACAATGCGAGAAAACCCATTATTTATCTATTCATATAAAACATGGCAGACACTCCAAAAAAAATGTAAACTACCTTTCACCCAATCCATATATCAAACGTGGAACGGAAACACATTCTTTCCAGTAGGTATAAATAATCCCACTTTATACCAATGGGAGCAACAAGGCCTTTACAATATCAAAAATCTACTAGGACCAAATCATCTTATCCTTCCGCAAGAAGCGATACAACTTAAATATCCATTTACCTCACAAAACTACTTCCTCCTTTTACAAATTTCACGTCAACGAAACTAAAATATCTCCCTGAAACAGATAGAACTAACCCTCTTAACCTCATATGGAAAAACAAAACATCAATAAAATCCACATCCCAACTATATCATATACTAAAAACCTCGATTTACAAAGGGAACGAAGACAAAACACTAGCAAAATGGACAAACATGCCCCCACAGACAACAACGCAAGATATACTAAAACTTCATAACCATTCAATGCAACTTCTCACATCAAGCAAATACCAAGAAATGGCACTCCAAATTTTACATAAATCTTATTTGACCTCGCTTAAACGACACAAAATGGGCAACTTACCTACATCTAACTGTCTGCGCTGCAACACCCCAGAAGCAGACCTAGAATACTACCTTTGGACATGCCCAAAAATACAAAACTTCTGGACAGAAATCAGCAATTATTGGTCTAGCCTAACAAACAAAGCCTTATACCCCTCTTTAGCAAATTAAAACAACCGACCCCACTTACAAAATCTGAAAGAATCCTCGCAGAATACCTCGCCGCTGCTGCACGCAAAACAATTTTACATCTCTGGCTAACCTCAGAACAACCAACAATAGAACTGACCAAACAAAAACTGCATCACATCTTCTACATGGATTGGCTGGAAACAATGATACATAGAGAACAAAACACAACCAAATTTTTTACACATTGGGAAAACTACATAACATCTCTCCCAGAGCATGCAAAACACTTAACCATATACTCCCTACAGAACACGATGTGGTATGAAACAGAACTCATAAAAAACAACCAACTATTATTAGAAACCCAGAAATACATACAAACATTAACAAATGACGAGAGATCACAACGATCAGAGCCTCCCAGGAGTCACAAAACCGCTAAGATATTGTCAATGAGAACAAATATCTCCTAAGAAAGGAAAAAACAGACTGAGTTTGAAGGTGGGTCACGAGGTTTATATTTTATTAGTTTATTGAAAAGTATCAAGTTAAATGAGATATGTCATAAGAGGATTCTGGGAAGAAATTCCTTAAGGCTCCTAGAAAAGTCCATTTACATGGGCTTTGTCCCATTTACATGGGTTTATCCTATAGGCTAAAGCTCACCCACTGGGTTTAAAGTAGAAGCCAGGATAATAGCTGATCAGATTCCCAACTACAGACCAGTTTCGCCCTTTTTGGGGCTCATCAGTGTAGCGCAGGGTTTTATGATCAGCTTAGGTAGAGCCAGGAGTGGGGATACACGAACAAGCTAAAGGGATTGAGGAGACCGCCTCATACGTATGCAAATGTCATAACAGGATTCTGGGAAGAAATTCCTTAAGGCTCCTAGAAAAGTCCATTTACATGGGTTTATCCTATAGGCTAAAGCTCACCCACTGGCTTTAAAGCAGAAGCCAGGATAATAGCTGATCAGATTCCCAACTACAAATGAGATACAAATAGAAAATAAAGTTACAATATCAATACCAAAACTGTGAAATGCCATGAATAGAACATGCTGACAAATAAACAAATATTTTTGTTAAAAGACAAAGAAATGGCACAAAACAAACAAAATGTATATGTAATGTATATGTAAAAACCCAATAAAAACATTAAAAAAAAAAAAATAGGAATTGTTTTCCATATATTGCAGTATATTCAAGCTGGCCAGCTACATCAAAGTCATCTCTGGTATGGCCAGAATTCTACTTCTTCATTATACATTTTTACAGGGACTAAGTTGTACCCGTAACTTGCTTTTAAGATTAAAACTCCCAAATGGTTGCCTGTTTATTGGCTGCCATTGGGGTCACCTGACTGTAGCTGGGAATGATGGGAGCTACAACATTGAGCTGTCCACTGCTCCAGTATAAACTATAGCAAAAAAAATGGAAAGCTGTGCTCACCACTAAATTTTAAACCTTTAGGCAGTGACTTTGATGTAGTTGGCCAGCTTGAAGTATATTGCAGTATATGGACAAACAATCCCTGTTTTGTATAATGGGGAGGACATTCCTTGGTAGTTTACTGCACAGAATGTCTTAATGTCCTATATATATTGATAATGGGTGAGTGCAGAGGACCTCTTGTCCTCATATTGGTAATATAGATTACCTACTATGTTGGCTTCTTCCCGTTTAAACCTATTGAAATTGATTGCATTTTGTATCTGTGAATGGCTGGAGCAAGCTTGTAGAAAAGGTCATCTAAAATCAGGGGAACTTAAAATGGAATTTAGATTTGACAGCTGCATTTGGAGAAAACTGTATAAGAAGGTCAAACAAGGTATGTGTTTTTGTCGTACCTTTGTATTGATTTCATTTATTTATTCAAACCCTAAAAACATAAAAATCAAGCAAGAAGCATAAATATGCAGTGTAGACTAAAACTAAAAACCAACATAGGGTCATTGTTTGCAGCACTTTCTACACAAGCCAATAAAAAAGAAACATAAGTGAAAATCTTGGGAACAGCAGAATGATTAAAATAAAGCAGAGATGTGTTTGCCAGTTTGCTGAAATGCAGTATGCAAATTTCACATAATAAAATGTATTATAACAAACAGGAATAAGAAACATATTACAGTGTTATAGTTCATTAAATGTCAGAGAAGAAAACTTTGCTTTCTGGTGTTTATTGACCGTTTGATTCATTGTTGTAATGAGCGGCCATATGCAAAAAGCAATGCCAAACAGACTAGTGAAATCGCAAACATTATTGCTAAATAATTGCTTGCAGTATGTCTATTTCATATCATTCATTTTTAATGATTGGCTTCATTTCCTCTCCTGCAGCCTGCTGGTAAATTTCCTGGCATCTAGGGCCAGATTCTATATGTTCTGAATAAGCAACAATATTGTTTTAGTATTCCAATTGAGATTTCTTTTAACTGTTCTCATAATTTATTTCCTACATATAAAAATGTTTGGCTTTGTGTTTCAACAACAATATGAGTTTTGCCTTTAGTCCATAGTCTATAAAGAGTGTAAAATATCAGCATCATGCTAATTCTATTATTATTTGCTACATTGTTTTAATAAATACTAGTTAAAGTGTACTCAAGCTCAGAAATCATCTATGTTTGTAATGGACTAACATCAAAATTAGTATCAGGCCACATACATGTTTAACCCTTGCCAGTGATACATTCTTCCCATTTATTTTCGTATGCAGCAACCGCACTATAAGAAACAAATTATTAACATTACAATGTAAAAAAAGGTTCACACCTAAAGAGCTTATAATTATTGTATGCAAACAAGGGTCATTTTAAACTATGGCCCACCGTATATAAATAATATTGAATCTGTAGAACATTTATATAAATTGCGGTAATTCATTGAAATGGCATTAGTAGTAACCGTTTTCTCACAGGACACAACAACTCCCAGAGTAATTGCAACAGTTGTGTTTTATTCACAGCAGGATTTTTTTACAGAACAGGGCAGCATTTAAAAACATGCAGAAAAATGTAAACAAACAAATTAAAGTTAATTTATCTAAGACATGGATAGACTGGTCCACTGGCAGTCTGAAAATCTGGGAAACTTGCTTTTTCAGCATCTATTAGTGCAACTTATACTGTAGATGCTATAGTGCTAGAAAAGATAAAAAAAAAAAATCATTTAGGTTCACTCAGTCTTAAGGTGTTTTGTTTTTTTTTATTTTGTTACATTCCCAAACTTCACAAGGCCCTCTACCACTTGCTACTTTCTAGCCAAAAAGCTAATTTTATACCCCTCCCCTTTTCCACTGGTGGTGACTCATCAATCAAAAACCTGAACTATGTTTTTCAGTCTTAGTTGACATAGCTCTTGGTATTCTCCACATTTGGTCAAAGAGCATTCTGGGAGAAATATTCCCAGTTACTGTGGCAAAATATGCATATTATTTGTAAAACATATTTAATGTATGCAGCGCTGAACATTCTTACAATTTACTTCTCCAGCAGAATCCTACATTAAACTCTATTTTTCAAAAGCACAAACAGATGTTTCTATATTTTATTTTGAAATTTCACATGGGGCTAGCCATGTTCTTCATTTCCCAGGGAGCAACAGCCATGTGACCTGTGCTAAACCTTAGTCACACTTTACTGCTGCACTGCAAGTTGGAGTGATATCACCCCCCTTCCAGCAGCAGATCAGCAGAACAGTGGGAAGGGAGCAAGATAGCAGCTCCCAGTAGATATCAGAATAGCACTCAATAGTAAGAAATCCAAGTCCGGTTTGGGACTCCTCCAGTTACATGGGAATAGGAGACACAATAGGTTACATAAAAGCAGTTCTAATGTGTAGTGCTGGCTCCTTCTGAAAGCTCAGATTCAGGCATAATGCACTGAGATGGCGCCTACACACCAATATTACAGCTAAAAAATATACATTTGTTGGTTCAAGAATTACATTTTTAATGGTAGAGTGACTTATTTGCTATGTAAACAGTGTAATTTAAAAATAAAACATATACCATAAAAATCATGACAGAATCCCTTAAAAGTCAGTAGCAAATTTCAGTCACTGCAATAGTAAAGTAAAACACAAAAGGTTACCCTGTTCTAGTGCTTATCATCAAAAACATCAACATGACTTTTAAAGGAGAAAGAAAGGTAAAAACTAAGTAAGCTTTATCAGAAAGGTCTATGTAAATACAGCCATAAGCACTCACAGAAATGCTGCACTGACTTCTCTGAAAAAAGATTTCTTGTGTCTGTAATTCCTTTGCCAGAGACACGCAACTTTCTGTTCTCTGCTCTTTACTGTCCCCTCCCTCAAGATTGCTAAGAACTCACTCCCCTCCTTAGGAATGTGGATCTGAGCCAATCAGCAGGAAGCTGACTCATAGTCTTACTAACTGAGCATGTTTACTTGGTCTTGGTGTCTGTGCAGGTGTGAGGCATTATGGGAACTTTCTTTACACAGCTCAGTGTTTTTTCTTCCTGTTTGGCTTCAGATCTTCTGAACAGGTGAAATATGAGGAGACTTAAGGGCACTATTGAGACAACTGAAGGTATGCCTGCAGCTTGAGATTAACTCTTTATTAGCCTTTCCTTATCCTTTAAGGTGATACTTAACAATCCAGAACTATTTTCTACATGAAACAACCAATCAATCAAATACCTTATATTCTATAGTCCTTTGACTGACAGTGGTAAAAACTTTTAAAAACAGTGCATGTATGTGTGGCTAAGCACATTTTATACATAAAAATATTTACATATCCAGAGATAGGTAGTACAGTAGGTTATTGTTGGGCCACTTTTCTATGTTTTTCCTTTTTCTATGGTAAATATGATTGCCTTTTGAGTGCCTTCCTCAGCCTGCCCTTCATTGGATACAGCACTGCTAAATGGCAACACTGCTATATTCATGAGGGTGCTTAGCTCTCAATGGCCCATTGTGGAGCATAAAAAACTGTGGTTATGGTGCAAAGTGTGAGGTAATGTGCAAATGTGTAAAGCCATGGGGGTTAGTACCTGCTTTTAGCAATTTGCAATTTGTCTTGCACTTTGTAAAACAGGTATTTTGTACTTTTATAATTCTATCAATGACATTGGATAATCTTTCTTTACTAATGTGGCAAAAAAAATGTTTTTTTCTACATTTTTTAAATCCCTGAGAAGTGTATTTATTTGGGGTTAGGTTTCTGATATGCCAAACAGCTAACTGAGCACCACCCTTTTTAGTGATGAGCTAAATTTTCCCCCCAGCAAAAAAACACCCATAAACAACAATGACTCCCCTAAAAAAAAGTTGCTTGGTAAAAAAAAAAAAGTAGCACCTCCACTTCTCTCTTCTTGTTATTGTAGTACTGTTCTGTTCCATTTTATGATACAAAAATTGATGTTTCCATTATATGCTTTCTGAAAAGCTAGTAAAAATTCCAGTTGAAATAAAAAAAAGTTACGCGTTATAGAAGTTGCCATAAAAAATGCCCATTGACTTCAATGCATTTCGCTCATTTTTAGGCAAAGTAAAACAGGACAGATTTGCTTATCGCTACTCCTTTTCCTTTTACTAAGTAACAAATGGGGCCCTATAGAACACAGCCTAATGCACCAGCCTAACTTCTTTGCTGTTTCTTTGCCTTGATACTAGGACAAAGAAGCTGGTGCATATCCTGGTAAGAGTGCAAATTTGCCAGTACTGTTAGTTAGAGAAAGGTTTGTTTTGTTGTAGGTCACCTCAGAAATGAAAGGCAGCTAGATCAGGTGGCAAGCGCAGTTACCCTACCAAGGAGGTTAGTGATGCCATAACTCTGACAAATACATGACCAGGTAGGGAAATAGTATGGAGAGCCGTGAGGCTGTATTTCAAGTCAAGCTGGACATAAGATGTAAATTGTAAAACTTTTCCAACTCTGTAAAAATATATCATAACATGGGGCCACTAGTGCTTTAAGGCTGAACCAAGTGTTTGATGGCTGTCAAAATGTTCTACACTACAGTAAAGTGAAATGTTGCCTCACTGCAAGGTGCAAGCATGTATGTTCAGCATACACGCTACTTTGTAAATATGTTATGCATTTGTGACAAAGGTTTCACCAACATATTTCTAAAGAACAATTCTATTCATATTAATTGTAATAAGGATAAAAGGAAGAATAGCTGTTTCATATTGTATTTTAAACACTGTCTTGGTTTTCTGCAAGCCCCCAAGTTAACTACTTCTTTGTAATTCCTTTTTTTGCTTTAGACCATCCAGGAAACCTTAATGATATTTTTTGACAGTGCAGCAGCAATTACGCAGGCTTCCTTACCTTAGCTCCTTCCCCCATCCCCGGTACCTCAGAGACAATAATGACGTCCAGGGTGGGATATAACAGGCCACAGCTTTATTAACAGAAAATATGTAAATATATAAATACAAATTATAAAATGATCAACATTTTAACAATAACCATCCATGTTATGTCCATTGGAATGCTTGCCCACTCCAAACCACCAACCATGGCTGCCTGCCATGCCGGGCACCTTCTGCAGCAGCTTCAGGTGGGCAAGTGAGAGCAGGCAACCAGAATCCACTACTCTCCTGGGACCCTTGTCCGAGCAGGTTACCATCCACCATATGACACCCGTGTGCCAAAACTGGGGCTTAGACCCCACCTTCCAGCAAGCATTCCTAACTCAAGCTGTGACAGCATAAACAAACTCCTCCCCAACCCGGTCCACCTTGCTTGTATTCAAGGGCAGGCGGGACAATGCTCCTTGACTTTCCATGAGGTAATGGTACTGCCTCTTCCTCTGCTGTTACTTTCCCTATCCTGGTCCCTCCTCTTACTTTACAAACCCTCCTTCTCTCAGCCTTAGCCTGTATTAATTAACCCCTTCCACTCCCCCTGCTGTTCTTAGCACCGTCAAGGCACCTTTTACCTTATAGGTACGGAGCACCCTTCTAGCCCTAGTTCATCTTCCAAAAACCTAAAAACAGTTTTTCAATAGTGTTCCCCTGGTTATAGTGTTGGGGGAACAATTAACTCCACCTAATCACAAATTATATCTTATTCACACGAAAGCTGGTTTGAAGTCTTTTGCTCACTAAAATACTGTTTATAAAGTGAATCTTTATTTTCTCAGTATATAAACTGTTTGTACTATTTCATGGCAATATTATACGTATTCGGATATGACAGTTAAAACAGTTTACACAAGGTAAGTCTTCTAAATAATACCTCATTAAATCATGCAAACTGACACATAAATGCACCCTCTAAATCACTGCGGTACTTTAGGTGTTTTATTTTTCTATGAATTATACAACATGATGGAAGATAAAATCAAGAAGAAATGAAAATCTGACAAGGAATATTAGACAATACAATGATAATTACCTGCTGTCTGGAACCTTGTTATTTCTAACCCAGTTTTAATTTATTCTGTTTTGCAGAAATTTTGCTCTTTGACACAATATATATAAAATGTTCCCGTTGATACCTTAATTGCAATAGATCTGCCATGGTACAGAATAGTAATATATTTCTTAAAGTGAAACAGTCATCAAAAATGTTTTAATAATATTGATAATAATATTGAAATATTGAAAATATATTCAATATGGAAACATTGAAAATAAGTCTAGACATAGATTTTGACAATTTTATAGCTTTTAAAAATGTTCTTAAGTTATGGCAAATTATTAAAGCAGCCTCCCATCCCCACCCTCTAGGATCTCTGGCTCCCTGGTCTGAGTCACAAATGTGAGAGTGACAGAGCAGAGTGAAAGCTGATTTTCTGTAGGCCACACCCCTTAACAGCAAACATGTACAGAGGGTAAGTAAAGGAATGGATGCCAGGCTGGGCTGGGTGCTGATGAAGCTGGGGCTGGGTGCTGATGAAACTGCATTTGTACCTACTACTAGTAGGTTTCAATTCACCGAAAAAAATAGTAAATCTTTGAATAGATTCGCAAAATAGTGAAAAAAAAATTTTGACGTGCAGAATTTTTTTTATGTAAGCAACAATTTTTTTATGTCACAAGCAAATTTTTTTTTTAATGCAGGCCAAAATTTATTTTTTTCACAAAACTTAGATCAGCTGCTAGTCACCCTCCTGCAATTTACACATGCAGATATAAATCTTATTTCAGTATCTGGATACAGGTGTAACAAAAGACTTCCCTCTTACTAGTGACAGCAACACATCAGTTGCAGAAATATAACAGATCCCAAAACAGGCAACTGTGTGTATACAAGCACATAGATTCCTGTATGTTGGATTCACAGAGACCTCTCTATGTCTCTCAGTCAGAGCTCTCCTGTAGACTGACTTGTCAGGCTTTCAGCCTTCTTGATTGGCCAGTTGAGTCAAATCAGCCCCACCTGGTCAGTCCATAGCATTCACTCTGCTATAGGGATTTGTGCCCAGCCCATGTGCCATGGGGAGAGGCTGAATTGTGCCAGACAGTATATAGGCAAAAAAATGGAAAGCTTTTAACAAACACTATAATTCAGTGGCATAACTATAGAGGAAGCAGACCCTGTGGTTTGGAAACAAAGTAAATAAAAAGAAAAAATAATTTCTAGTGAATGATGATGGACTATAACCGTGCCTGAACCAGTCCATGTATTTGTAAGAAATGGCCATATATTTTGCTATTGATTAGCTTGCATACATACAAACAGTAGAGCAAGTTATTGTTCCTGCAACATTTATGTATTATTATTTATTTAAGTTATACAAAAGGAACTTTGTAGTTTTATGGGAATGTGCAAGTGCAAGTGCAAGTTATTGTTTAACAACAACTCTCAGCATCACCTGCAGCTCACTTGGCATGTTGGTTTCATGCCAAGTTGGCAAACTTAGTGCCCTTTATTACATATGGAGGAAAATGTCTTAAAGGGGCATTTACTAATGCTCAATTTATTCGGTTCAGGTTTTTCGACGCAGAAACCATCCCCCCCCCATACAAATTTGTCAACAAACAAAACCGGAACAATTTCAAATGCAAAAATACTTCAGCTAAAATGTACCAATATAATGAAGAAGTCAATGGCAGATCCCTTTTACAACTGAAAGATCTTTCTTTGCTTCATTGTTTTATAGGTTTTGTTTTTTTCTATGCTGAGTTTCTTGGTAACAAGTTATAAAAGTATCAGGTTTTTGGTTTTTTTAGTAAATGACTGCCTTTATGGAAATGAGTTTGGTCATGGTTTTACAAAAGAACCACAAATATTCAGATTCAGAGAATTTACTTTGTTTACATATACATTTTTTTTCCTATATTTACTTTTCTTTGTAGTAATTACACATTTGTATTTACACATTGTGCCTTTTTTGTGATTATTAGTGACATTTTTTAGTGATGAGCAAATTTTTTCACAAGACATGGATTCGCTGCAAAATTCTGCATTTCGCCATTGCCAATTTTGGTTTTTTTTGCAAAATTGGTGCAAAAATTCAGCAAGGGAGGAAAACTTTGGGGTCAGGTCAAAAAGGTGTCAAAAAAGTCACTGTGGATTTTTCACCATTTTCCGCTGAAGCCAAATGGGACAGATTCACTTATAACCAACATTTGTGTGTTTATTGTACTGAAGTGGTCTTTTTTGTTGGGTGATAGGCAAAATAATTCTCCAGGCATGGATTTGCGTCGAATTTCCACATTTGCCATTTTGGCAGATTATTTTGCGAAACAGGCGACAAAATTTGTCAAAAAATTGTTGCACGCATCATTTCTTTGACAAACGTCAGTTTTTTTGGATGCAAGACTTTTTCTTTTTTGGACGCAATTCTTTTTTGGACGCATTTTTGCGGGACAGATTTGCTCATCACTATTTTTCATAAAAAATTCTGTACATTTCCAAAACAATCCCAAAGATTTACAGTTTGCTAGTATGCAGTTTTCAATTATATAATTTACCATACTGTTGAATTATTCATTTTAAATTTTTACCATCAGTTCTCTCAAAAAGAATACTGTTTCTTGGGGTTTCCTATTAATATGTATATATTTCTTCAATTCAGTTAGCCTGGCTTTTATTTTTCTTGTGCCAAGGCATTTGTAGGGGATTTATTCCTTTACATTTTGATCTTAATCATCAATCTGTAAAAACTATACATTTGGTATACTAGTGTACTCTGGGTCATGGACCCCAGTTGTACTTTTTCTGCATATAAAAATGTCAGTGTTTTTCTTTATATTATATGTAGTATTTTTGTGTGTTTAAAACCATCTATTTTGCAGCTCAGCAGTAAAGTGTGACTGAAGTTTATCAGAGCACAAATCACATGGCTGTGGCACCTGGGAAATTAAGAATATAGCTAGCCCCATGTGAAATTTTAAAATTAAAGATAAAAAAATCTGTTTGTGTTTTTGAAAAACGGATTACAATGCAGGATTCTACTGGAGAAGCTCTATTACTGATGGGTTTTGAAATAAACATGTTTTCCCATGACAGTATTCCTTTAATTTCAGTAGTTAATTCTTATTAGCTTTGTTCTTGGTATTATGGATATTAATTCAGAAATTTTCCAGTCTTTATTTTTACCCATTAATTACAAACATTTGTATGCTTTGCACCTACTTTGTCACTCAACCTTTAACATTTTTACCACATATTTCAATTAAATTTTGTTAAAAGAAGCAAAACGATAGAAGGTCTCTAGCTCTATGAATCATTCCCTGGAAAAATGCAAATTTGTACATCTCGAGGTCATGGTTCAGTTTTTTACATTTGTTACTATCTGACAATTTCTAATTTTATTGCAAGCAGAGATATGTAACTTAGAATATTATTTTGCCATAAACTCTACCTTGGCTATGAATATTAATAATCCTTATTGATTGCTTAGAATGAAGCAATTTATTTATTAATGAAAAAGGTGGAAAAAATAATTTTCACAATCAACACACAGGATAATATGATATGTAACAATCAGACCAGGAAGTGCCAGTCTGTGACCTCGGAATACTTCCTTATATAACATCATATGAAATAGAATTGCAAGGTTTATTAAACCTTTTGAACACAATAACGCAAATTATAATTGTGATTGTAAAGTTGCAGATCCCCTAATTGACCAGTTAACCCACATAAATTTTGGATATTACTATAAAAAATATAATTCTTAAAAACCTGTCAAACCCTATTTTATCCTTTTAGCTGCCGGTTTTCCATGTTGTATTGTGGTATGAAATGCTTTTTATTTTGCTAATCTTTTTTTTTTTTTATAAAAGCCTAATGGCTTTTTTGTTCATTTTATATTTGCAATTGTAGTTGGAAAACTGGTTAGTTTAGTTAAATAAGGTTTTGCATAGGAGTGTCCTTTTTCTTTCTCTTATAAAGTTCTATTTCTGTTCTTCTTTAGGGATGGAATTTTACCTATTTCTGCAACACAATATTCTGTCAACAATATCACAGCCGGAGACCTACATCCCCCATTAATACAGCACTGCCTGCATTCAGTAGCATGGGCAGCAGGAGGCACATATTGTAAGTGGGTCCTGTCCCAACCTCTGCCCATACCCTAATCCCCTAACTCACATGTCTGAATGAGGGCTCAGCATTGGGTGCATGCCATAACAGGGTCCTGGACTGTCTGTCACCTCTCAGAGCCAGGCTTGGCACCTAGGTGCAGAGCGCAGATAGACTCTGGTCACAACTAGTGATGAGCTAATTTTTTTGCCAGGCATGGATTTACAGCGAATTTCCACATTTCGCCATTGGCAAATTGTTTCGCGTAACTTCCGTGAAAATGTTGTCATTTCAAAAAAGGGCCCGGTCGCGTAAAGAAAGGGTGCTGTCGTGTCAAATAAAACACGGATGACAAAAAAAAAGATGCGAGTGACCAAAAAAGATGAGGGCGACAAAAAAATCACGCAACAAATGCGTTATGCAAATTTTTTGCCGTTTAGCTAATATTCTTTCTGTTTCGTGAATTTTATGGCCAGGCAAATTCGCTCATCACTGGTCACAAATGCTATTAGAATGAGCACTAAGATTTGCGCTTTTGTGTCCCTTAGTGCTTTTGTGTTTGAGGTCTCTGTAATTACCCCAGTTTTTTGTCGAAAGAGCTGTAAAAATTGTTGAGGAAAATAAGGTGCGACCAAACCATAGTAATTTTAAAACTTGCAATATTAAGTAACAAAAATTTCTAATCCCTATTCTGTTAATAAAACAGTATTTGGGAATGGTAAAAATAGGTTATTACAGCCTAATTATATTTTTAACTAAATGAAATATAACAGATGTTTTAAATAATGTAATGAGTAGCGTGCTTGTACAAGGTGCTTTACATGACCCTCGGCAGTTCATTTCCATTATAAGATATCTTGTGCACAATTGTTAGAGGGGATTGTGTGCCTTTCAACTACTTTGGGACTTTTTATAATAATGATATTTTTTAACGTGCCTTAAGAACTTACAGTTCTTTAAATGAAACCTCAGATAGAAACATTGTTACCCACAGGCTGTGTAAAAGTTTTTCTGTAAGAAATTAACATTTGCTTTCTGAGTCAAACATGACTTGACAATGCCAATGAGCTTTTGGAGAAATGACAGGCAAATTACACCCTGTGTTTCCAAGCAGATATTTAATTTCTTTACATGTTTCTTATCAGCTTTCTGTAAGCATATGGAAATCAGATGTAGCTGTTCCTATCATCCATTTATCCATATACTATCTCTTTCTTTTCTTCTATTTACTCTGTCTATCTATCTAGCATTTATGTGTCTGCCTTTTTATGTAAACTATGATGATGGAAATTTTAAAATATTTGTCATTTAGTTAAAGTCATATGCATTGTAGTCTAGCATAGAGCAGAAAATGTGTTTCAGCTTTAATAAAAAGAAAATAAAACAGAGGGACAGTTAAGTAAAGGAGACAATAGAGGTATGGGACCAGTTATCCAGAATGCTCAGGACCTGGGGTTTCCAGGATAAGGGATCTTTCTGTAATTTGGATCACCCTACCTTAGGTCTACTAAAAAATAATTTTAATGTTGATTAAACCCAATAGGATTGTTCTGCCACCAATAAGGGTTAATTATTTCTTAGATGGGATCTAGTACAAGCTACTGTTTTATTATTATTATTCTGAAAAAGGAAATTAATTTTAAAAATTGCAATTGTTTGATTTAAAATGGTTAATTATTTGGTTTCTGAGCAAGACCAAAACACTGGCATTTTTGTTTCACAATTCCTTAAATCCTAGGAGTTCTGTCCTTGTTCCAGAATGAAAATAATAAATATAATTAATAAAATGTCACTGTTACCTCAGGTATATTTGCTTATGTCATATCTTTATTATATACAATACAGTATGTGTATATTTTGTAGATATGTTGTGTATTAGAGGATCCTATCTACTACATACACTCTAGTTATTGTGTAAATACTAGATAGGTTAGGGATGGGTCCTGTTATTCAGAATGCTTGGGACCTGGGGCTATTCTGGATAAGCAGTCTTTCTGTAATTTGAACCTTCATACCTTAAGTCTACTAAAATAATTTAAACATTAAATACACACAATAGCATATTTTGCCTCCAATAAGGATTAATTAAATCTTAGTTGGGATCAAGTACAAGGTACTGTTTTATTATGGTGAGTCTATGGTAGATGGCCTTCCCATAATTTGGAGCTTTTGGTATAACATTTTTTCGGATAACTGATCTATACCTCTATCAGAATTCAACAAATAACACCTCCTACTGTCTTGACTGCTGAACTTTTCTTAGGAGTGTCTTTGGAGTCCATGCCCAATTCACTTACATTCACCTAATGGCTAGGGTTGCCCCTTTATACCAACCACTTACTGAATCCTCATCCTGCATGGCTAGTTAGAAATTAATTTAAATGCATGCTGCAGACTGAACTTATTTATGTGCATCTATCCAGCAGGTATCTATTAACTAGCCATGCAGACTGTGGATTCAATATGTGGCCTGTATTTGGCTACTGACAAATCATAATTTGACACATCACTGTAACATCCTGCCTGGAATTAAACCAGTGATCTGCAGATTGCTATTGGAGCAGACAGCTAAGGTCCTGGTTCCCTACTATGGTACCCTTGTATATTCATGTAGGCAGGGTTAGTTCCACCTGTTGTTAATCTGGTTACAGTTGCTCTGTGTTAACCATCAATCTGCCTATATAACCCTCTGCTCTGCACTCAGTCATGGCCCATTATAGGTCTTTCTCATAAAGTTCTTGGGTGTGCTGCTATTCCGTGTATTTGGTTTTGACCCTTGCCTGTATTCTGACTTCGAGTGAACTTGAACTAACTAACCCCTTGCCTGTTTCACTTCTCTTCTGGATCCTGATTCTGTACCGCACTACTGTTCTGGGTTTTCCTTGCTTACCCCAGACTTGGCGGCACCCAAATAGTGAAGGGCTCCACCCAAAGCAAAAGGTGGCTGTTATAGGCAGTGAGAGCTGTGACCAGGACCTTGGCAATTGTTCTGGGTTTTGGGTTACTGATTGTGACAATCACTTATGATCTGTCTCCAGGTTAACAGAATGGGTTAAGTTTTATTAAGTGGTTCCTGAAGTGCCTGCAGTGAGTACACAAATGCCAGTCCAGCTGGAAGGATGAGAAGCAGAGGGTTAGATGTAATGTATCCACATTAATTATTAAATTAATAGATATGTTTATTAGAGTAACTTGATTTGTATTTGTAAGGTACATATGTGTAGCAATAGCTATTGTTAATAAATGTATATTTTGATTAAACATTCTCTTTTTTATTAATAAATCCTCATAACCAGGAATATGTATGTACATACTGTATGTATAAAAGAATAAATATACTGTACATGTTTACATTAATATATGCTTGCTTCTCATTTCTTCATGGACTCCAACTTCTCCACTTTATATCAACCATAAAAGCCTAATAAAATTGCTACTTTAAACTCATTTCATATTCTGTAGAACATAAAAACTGTTTTTGTAAAGAGCACTCTAGCCAAAGGCCTGCCTTTTGTCCTTATTCACTTGACCTTTTCTCATACTCCTTAAAATCTGTCTCACCAATAAAGGCCTTTATTATATCTTTTTACCAGCAGTTTAAACAAAACCCAGGAGCCACTTTATTTGTTGCCATATTATATGAACTGAGCTTGTCTTTTGTCTTCTGCTGAATGGAATAGGTCTGCTTGTTATCTGTGCACCATTTTGAACCCATTCTTTCCAAGTAGAAGGCAATGAATTTTTAAATGCTTTGGCCAACTTTGAAACTCTGCTCTCCATAAGTGTTTGTGTTGATTCAAGTAGATTCTTTTTACGGGACAAATGTCCATAAACAAACATATACAATATTATTCATGACACCAGGCACACACTTGGCCTTAATCCAAATGTTTACATCTAAATATTGCGTAGTAGTCAAAATTGAGTCTACAAAATTAAATGTACAGTTGTTTTAATGTGAGCATTAAGGGTTAATTGCTAAATTTCCCAACATTTTCACATCTTTAGGTTTGTTGTTTTAAAAGGAACATTGCATGCCCCCCCAAAAAATCTATCTCTCTGCCTAGAAATGATAAGGCTGTAGAAGTGTCAGTAGGTAATGGCAATGCAGTTTTTCCGCTTTTGGGAAATTGCGAGTGGCGAAATGTCAGTGAGCACTTCCTGTGGATCTCATTGAGTTTAATAGGAAAGAGCACATTAAGTGCTACTATGGGAGATGGCCAGGAAAAGAAAATTATGGTAAGTATGAAACAATTTTCTCTTTTCCTGGCCATCCCCTCCATAGCAATTTAACTTCTGGGTAAGTACCCGAGCAATACCAAAAAGGGGAGGGAACACAACCAATATGCTGAACAAAAATTTTAATCACACTGAGAAACGGTATTAGTGGATCTCCAAGTCGCAGCCTTACAAATCGACTCTGGTGCTGCTTGTGCCTCTGCCGCCCAGGATGCTGCCAATCCTCTAGTCCAGTGTGCCTTAACCCTACTAGGTAATGGGTGCGCCTGTTCCCTCTATGCTGAAGTTATGGCAATCACAATCCATCTTCCAATAGTCCTAACCGAGGCAACCTGACCCTTGTACATTCCTCCAGAGATTTGAAGACTTTCTAAAGGGTTGCGTTCTGAGAATGTAGGTTTCAAGGCAATCACTGACATCTAGGTTATTCCTCAGAGCCTCCGTCTCTGTAGATGAAACAGGATGGAACGAAGGAAGTACTATAGGCTCGTTAAGGTGAAATGTAGAAACTACCTTAGGTAGAAAATTAGGCATGGTTCTCAGAACAACCTTCTCTGGATAGAACACTGTGAAGGGAGGTTCAGACGACAAGGCTCTTAATTCACTGATTCTCCTTGCCGAGGTGACAAAGTTTCAGCAGCCAGAAAGAGCCTCCTAAGATCAGTTTCCATATGACGATCCATCGGATCCAAATCCAAATGACTCCTCATCTTCATTGGAAGAAGAGGAATATCCTTCAATATCATCTTTGGCAGAGGAGGATGAACTTCACTCCTCAGCTTCCTTGCTAGCGGAGGGGTCTAGAAGCTTCCTCTGTGAAGCATGTTTTACTCCTTCTGCCACAGCATCTTTGATCCAAGCTAATAAGTCCTTAGGACAAGAGTCTTCCTTAGCTGAATCCTCTGGCTCTGGGTCAACTGAAATAAAAGCACTTCCAGAAGGCTTAAAAGATTCAGCAGCTGGGGCAAGGAATTGAAGAATGCAATCTTTACAGAACTTCTTGCCTTTAAGAGCAATTTTATAACATGTGAGGCAGGACTTAAACTCCGTAGCAGGAGCATCAGAATGTTCAGGGGTCTGCGACATACTGAAACAAAAGGAAACAAAATCAATCACCACCCAGCATAGAATTCTACTCTCAGCTTTTTTTTTTTTTTTTACTTTGAACAGGTGGATAGATACAGGAGACGCAAGCAGGACAACTGTAACAGCTTCCCCATGAGTAGCGGCGTCTAATGAGCAACACAGCTTCCAATGACGTAATTAAAAAGCACCACACACCTGAGCTGCAGTGAACCGGTAAATGGGTGGGGAAGAACCCCAACAACTGATCCCTTGAGGGGGCCGCAGCCAAAAACACCACCACCAGAGCTGAGCAGCGTGGCATCAGATGGGGAGAGAGCGAGTGAAGAGAGAACTCCCCACCCGGTAAGTTAACTTCTGCACTGACAGAAGGAAAAAAGACATGGAATGAACCGAGGTAGGGGATTTATGCTGATAGTTTTTCCTTCTGTCATCGCTGCACTGAGAGGGTTACCCTGAAGTTAAGATGCTACGGAGGGATTGGCCAGGAAACAGCTGTTCTTAAAGGACAAGGAAAGGTTAATATAAATTAAAAGTAAGTCTAAAGGCATTCTTTTTAAGTACTTACTGCATATCTAAATTCCCAGATCCCTGCTTGCTTCTCTGAGATATGGTGCTGGCAGCCTACAGCAGTGTGAATACTACAGTGAAATCACTGAAATCTCTCTGTCCTTTCTGTAGACTGCCAGCGGCAGCCTTCCTATTCTCTGAGCATGTGTGTAACTTGATCCTGTCTCCTGTTCTGAGCTACACATGCCCACCAGCCAATCAGAAGCGGATCTGGCAGGGGGGGGAATGAAACACATGTGCAGTATGAAGCAAGGAGGGAAATGAAGGGAGAATACCTTTTTAAAGATGGCTGCCTGTTCAAGAAAACAGATAGAAAATGTGAAGTAAGTGTGACTGAGTAAATATTTGATTAGGTGAGCCAAAAGTGTGGCATTTTTACTAAACAATAGGAGGACTATTGGGCAGTATGATTTTTAAATTTTGACTTGCATTCTTCTTTAAGCCTATCACTGCTAATTCCCCCACAAAAATTCAACACAAAATTGTAGTGCATGGTTTTTACTACTAGCTTTGGATGAGTGTGTCAAGCCTCCTTCAGACTATGGGGGACTCTGGGAGTTGTATGCATTAAAGGTAGTGTCTGCACTTTTGTTTGTATCCTGTCGCAGATAGAGTTCTAACCCCTAGCTAAGGTCAGATTTTATACCTGGCTGAGAATCATCGTTAGTGGGCCCAGATGTATGTGAATACTCAAGGGATAAGCAGCACTGAAACAATAAACTCTTTATTCCTAGCTTGCTCAATGCAGCTACTGCTATTGTTATTATATGTTACACTTTCCCATTTCTCATATAGCCGCCTTTACTGGATGAATGGCATGTTCTACTTACTTTATTAACCCCGTCATTCTCTGTTACCTGCATAACATTGCCTCTATCGTTACCTATTAAATGAGGTTTCGTTTCATGGGTCACTGCTTCTCGAGTCAGTTCTTATTACACAAAATGCCTATAGGTAATGCTTTGCAGGGTAAATGGTGATGGATTTATTTCTGGGACTGACATCGATGCATAGCTATGAATGTCAGACTAAAGATGCTAAATATAAAGATGCTATATATAATAGAAATTCATTGAAGACTATAAGTCTGATACAGAAAACAAGGACTGTTTTACAATGTTATTAGGTTTGTTTTTTTTGCCAAGGTGGTTCTGCAAGTAATTTGGAAGTATTTGCTTTCCATCCTTTCTGAAAATTACAAGGGTTGGGATTTAAACTCTTGGCTGTTTAAAAAATTGGTTGGTGTTTACTATTAGTACTGACATTTTTTTCCTTTTTTTATGAAACATCTGTTTCCATTTAATGCTTTTCATATAAAAAAAACTCCCATAAATGGTTTTCTGATTGTATTAAAGCAGAGAATGTTGTGTTCACCTGCATACACACTTGGAATAAAATTACACAGAGAGCAGCCTACTAACAATTAAATACCCCATAAATTCAGGTGTGTCAGCAGTTGCTTAGTCCCATCTTGGCAGTAGGTTGATTACAGATAACTTGCAAAATTACTAGTTTGCCAATAAATGGAGAACAAATCATGTAAACTAATCAAATTCATTATTCCTAGACCTTACAAATAGAATTACAATTTCAGCTCCATGAATAGCATGAAAAGAAGGAAAATGGTGCATTTTGTTTCAATATTTAAATTACTTTTAGAATTACAATTCTATGGATAAAATTGATAATTTGCTCATACATTTATATAATATTTTATCTTAAATACCAGTTAATACTTGGCAGGCCAGTGCCCTTGCATTTGAAACCATAATCTTAATGATGCTCTGGAACCTTGGTTTGAGGTACAAATATGTACCAAATAAAATGTGGTGCCAACGTAATCATTTTCTTACCAATCTCTTTACTGTGCTGAAACAATTTGGGGCTGATTTACTAAGACACAAATTCGAATTGGAAAAATTCCAATTGGAAAACGAACATTTTGCGACTTTTTCATATTTTTTGCGATTTTTTTCGTCGCCGTTACGACTTTACGTAAATTGACGCGACTTTTTCGTAACCATTACGACTTGCACGAAAAGTCACGACTTTTTCGTAGCTGTTACGAAATGCTCGTATCTTGTCGCAACTTTTTCGTATTGAGCGCTCGTAAACTGTGGGCAAAACTTTCGGACTTAGCATGATTTTGGAAGCCTCCCATAGGACTCAATGGCACTCTGCAGCTCCAACCTGGCCCAAGGAAAGTCTCCCATAGGGCTCAATGGCACTCTGCAGCTCCAACCTGGCCCAAGAAAAGTCACCATACTGAAGCTTGAATGAATCCGAATCTTTAGTATTCGGCGCGAAAGCTGCGAAAAAGTCACGACTTTTCGCGCAAGTCGTAACGCTACGAAAAAGTCGCGACATTTTGCGTAACAGTCGTAACGGCTATGAAAAAGTCTCGACAATTTTCCGAAAAATCGCAAAATACCGATCATTACAAAAATAGCGCATTCGGACGCATTCGGCCAGTTCGTGCATTAGTAAATGTGCCCCTTTGAATAATAGATTACAAACTAAAATTGGTATTAGAAATCAGCACTGACAGTGAGTTTTAACACCCCAAAGAAGTGCATGAAGTTTAGAACAACTCAACTCAACATATTTTGACAAACTGGATTTTGGATGCATTGCTAAATGTGTCCTGAATACAACATTGTGTCCAGCAAAATGTTGGACACAACATTTGTGCAGTCATTTTATTTTTTGCAGCAGTTTAGAAGATTTGAAGCTGCTGTTTTCACAAATGCACTTAGTATATAAAAATCTCACATTCCATCTCCCTACCGTCAAGACCAAGACTGGGAACGCATGTGCATTAAATGTTCTTCAGATTAGATGATAATGCTTGTGTGTGTGCTTTCCTCTTTGCAATCTGGCTCGTGTCCAGGGAGAGGAAAACTTTTGGCAAATGCCCTTTCAGTTCACCAGTGCCATATCTATTATGTTATTGAAAAAATATGGCAGTAGAGGAGAAATAGCGGAGGGAAATACTTGAGAGAGGAGCAGATCAGGTACCGGCAGGGGCCCTATATACCCATATCGTATGAGATAGGGTAAAAGCCTTTCCTTTCTCTTTAAGCACTTTACTGTTTAGTTTGTCGAAATTCAAATCAGCCTTTAGTGTCCAATTAAGTGATCATTGTTTTCCCATGTAGAACCACAGGACCTGTTTATAGAGCTGTGGAAAATGTATTGATCAACACATTCGTGCCAGGTTAAAATTGATGTAAAATAAATCATGTAAATATAAAGTTGTTTGTGTGTGTGTCTGTGTGTGTGTGTTATTTTGGATAATAATACACCATTCATTGCAATCACTTAAATCACAGTAAATATAAATACTAGCATATTTATAGACATGTGTAATTCTTTTTATGCATTCAAACAAAACCAAATGGCTCAGCAAAATCCTATATTTGCGATGATTTATTGAGAACCCCCTTTTTCAAGTGCACTTCCATATTATTTCTTTTAAGCTACTCCAAACATGGAATTATTTGTGGTCCTGTATTTCTTTTTATGCCACCTGGTCACTGTAATTTATATGATAGTTTTACTCCATCTTAAACATTGTATAAATGTGTCAAGTAAAAAAAAATATAGTTGGTTCAAAAATTATTGTGTAACAAACAGTGTAAAATATGGCATTTAAAGCTAAGAATTGACTATTATGCTGTGATGCCAAGTGGCAGATTGATTAATATTTGAGGTTGTGACCAAAAATAACATCACCTTCACAATTTTTTAAATTGCAACGATTTATCAAATATAACATTTTAAAAATTCTCAAAATCTTTCAAGATGTTGTAGACTAGTGATGAGCGAATCTGTCCCTTTCACTTAGCTGAAAATTTAGCAAAACTTTTAAAAGATTTGTAAAAATTCCGAAACTCCAATGTAACATGCAACACACATAACAATTCTTTTTTTTATGTGAGTCATTTTTGATACATTTTTCTGCTACAAATTTTTGCGCCCATTTTGCAAAACAGTACGTCAATGTTGAAATGTGCAAATTTGATGCAAATCAACGTTTGTCGAAAAATTCTGCTCATCACTACTGTAGAGTAGTGCTCTGCTATATCTGCTATATTTTTAGACGTAGGCGACAATTTTTTTTGTTGCGCAGCAAATTTTTACATTTCTGCGAATCGATGAATTTTTATCTCTCACGTTTTGTCGCCTGTTTTTTTAAACAATCCACCAATGGCAAATGGCCGCAAATACATTCCTGGCCAATAATTTTGCCCATCATTACTGTAGAGTAGTGTATACAGTATGTCTGAGTCCTCATTTAAATTGGTAAAACACCATTCATACATCCAAAATATCAATTGCCAGTTTGTGTAAATATTTTGTAGTAATTTGTTTAAGATTTTTTTTTTTTTTAAATAGCAGAAAAAGTCCTATCTTAACAACTGGGTCACCTTCCTACATACTTTATTATAGCTAATGTTTTACTTGTTGACAGATTTAGAACACTTTAGAAAAGCAGTAATTGGACTGGGAGTTTTGTTGGCTTATTTCCCTTGTTGGGAGCTACAATTCAGCCATCTTGTATCTTTCATTAACAGTTACAAACAATGATGCCAAAACTCAAAGGCATTTTTCATTTTATAATGCTTCCTACCATAGCGAGCAAAATTTAGGATGAGAAATAACATTAGTTTTCAATTACCTTTGAAAGGATCTCAGTAAAACAAAAAGAATTTGACATAATTCCATTTCCTGAAATATATAAACAATCATCTAGGGGGTAGCTTGGAAATGCCCTTGGAATTCAGCTGGCATTTTGTTAAATACAATGATATTCTCCAGTATGCCATTAGATGAATCTATGCATGATAAATATACAGTGTACAGGGATATAGTTTTATAGCAATTCTCTGTATAATATAACTTTTGAAATGCCTGAAAGTATAAATGTAACTTAAAGGTATTAAAGTTTTAAATTCATTTTACCACTTTTTCTAGAGGTCATACCAGATATAATGCAAAGCCCTCAAGCGTAAGACTGACGATATAATATTTATTGTATTATGTTATTAAGTCTCAACTATGGCTATATTGATTGGTTCCACTTTAACATTCATTTCCTATATGCTCTTCTTATATATATATATATATATATATATATATATATATATATATATACAGTATATATATATACACATGTATATAGGAAATGCCAAAAATGTTGCGCAGGCGAAAATAAAAAATGACACACACGTAAAAAAGATTGCAGATTTTTTTTTTTTATGCAGTCAACAATTTTTCCTTGTGCAGCGAATTTCTCCACACCGAATTTTGACGCTCATTCCGCTAAGAAATCCACCAATGGCGAAACACGGAAATTTGCCGTGAATGCATGCCTGCCAAATTTTTTTGCCCGTCATTAAAGATCATGTTGTGAAAGTAAGTTGCTTTGCAATTCATAAATTCATGATGTATAGGCACTGATCCATTAAGGGAAGGTCTGAATTTTTGTAGCTTAAACAAGTATTTTTGTACCGCAACTAAACTCACAAATGAAAAAAACATGAATTTCTTTATTAATTAAAAGCCACAACAAAAAAAACCACGGATGGCGAAAAGCCTTGGATTGTAAACTTTATATCACCTAAATTGCAAAAATATGAACAAATCGAATACGTCAAAATGAAAGAACCACATAATAATTGCCTAGAACATCCATTAATTTCTACATGACTGACAGCTTTTAGATGGCGTATTTTTACATTCATGTTTTTTGCAGTTTTGACACATAATAAATGGCAAAAATGTGTTTTTCAATCTAAAAACCTTTAATTTTATTTATCTTTTATTTATCAAATCCAATTTTATGAATTTTTTTTTCTATTGGATCATGCTGGTAGTCTGCAATGCGCCCAGTGTAGTGAAGGAACTCACCAAGTGATACAGAGGACAAGAGTTTAGTGATGAGTGAATCTGTCCCATTTTGCCAAATAATTTACGAAACTGTAATAAAATTTGCATAACGGTGTAAGAAGTCACAAAATACACAGTCAATGGGCATTTTGTTGCAGCTTTTTTTTTTTTTTTGGACAAAAGTCTAAGGGCGTTTTTTTCACAGTTTTCAAGCTTTTCGTGCCGTTTACGATTGTGCGGATTCAAAAATTTAGTGACTTTCGGATTGCAACCACAATATTTTCGTACAACCAAAAAAAGAATTTTTGTGACATTTTTGCACATCAGATATTTTCATGGTTACTCCGAATTTTTTCCAATCGTGCTTTTAACCACACACAATTTGTGGTTTCACAAATGGACCCCGAAGTGTATTGAAATCAATGGACATTTTTCCAAATATATATATATATATATATTTATTTTTTATTTTTTTATTTATTTTTTTTTGCCGCATTCTGCTTGTAGCCAAAATTTGCTGTGGTTTTGTAGACTCATAAATCCATGCCTGCCAAAACATTTTAGTCACATATATATTTAATTAAGAATCTTAACAGATTTTTAAATATAATGATTGCAAATTGAGAATATTTATGCACATAGTCTGCATTTGAGTTATGCCACAAATTTGGCGATGGAAAAAATATCCACAAACAGTTTTCATGAATTGTAAATTTATATTTAGGCAACGCCCATCTCATTTGAGAATATTTGTGCTCAATGCACATCTCACATACCTGACGAAAAAATGTCCTCGTCACTAGTGAGTTGAAAAAACAACTTGTGCAACATTTTTTTTTTTGATGCGTGAGCAATGAATATTTCCTCAGCAAATTTTCACATCCATTTCATGAAAAAGTCTGCCAGTGGTGGCATGTGTATGCATGCATGCCTACTCATCACTACTTTTCAGTATGAATAATGTTAAATAACCAAGTAAGAACACAATCTGGTTGGTTTCATTAAAATTTTATCAACCAGTTTGCCTTGTCATGAATATGGGTCTCAGTTTTGGGAGCCAGTAGTAACAAAAAAATTTTGAGCTGGTGTTGAAAGCCTCATAGTAAGAGTAATTATGTTTATTGAGGTGGGGGTGCTATATTCTAAAGAAATAACTGAGTTTGTTTATTCAAAAGATAATGGACTTTTGAGCCAATATATATCCACATGCAAGATTAGTACAGAGATCTCTCAAGGGGGCCATACTAACATTTTCTCTCCCACTAAATAAATGCAAATAGGATCTATAAAATATGTAGAATAGATAGGCTTAAAGGAGAAGAAAAGTTATAATAACTGGGGGTGCCAAATGCTAGGCATCTCCAAGTAACAATAATAACTTTTTTTATTACCCCGGGCCAGTGCACAAGTTAGCATAAAACTTCACCGAGCAGGAAGCGGTCTTCTTCCTTTTTTTCTTCATTTTGCTCGCGCACATGTGTAGTTTAGCAAAAAAACTGAACTTTTAGCAAACAGCTGACTTTTACACTCTGCTGCACATCTCTCAGCTGGAGGCCATAAAACAATTAAAAAGCAGAAGGAGATGATCACTCCGTGGTGCTCATGACTTCCATGACTGCCCTGGACCACAGCAGTTTTCTGCTAACAGAAGCACCTGCCTTCAGTGTCAGGCTGTTATAATCACTGGAGGTGCCTAACATTTTTTTCTAAGAATGCTTTGACTTCATTTATTGCAGAAAAATGTCTATGCCTGTAAAACAGATGTTTGGAAAGGTTCATTCCATACCCATGGCAAAAGGTTTTTACTGCCAAAGTAAATATTTTTGCCAAACTATTAGTTTTTCCCCATATCTTGCTAATGAGACATGCCTGCATCTGTGCTAATTGTATTGTTTGTTAGGTAAAATCTATACCTAACAAACAATATCATAATAAAATGGATAACACTTTCTCATGTTTTTCTATAGATGTAGAGTTGGTTCTATAATTCTCTTTAAACTTATTTTTCAAATGTACATCCATTCGCTTCAATTAGCAGTGCCTGTTTATATCAGCCCCATATTTTTTGTCCAAGACTTAAAAGCAATGTTTATTACGGGCAATACCTGACCCGAACTTATGAATACCCAACAAGGTATATAGCAGAATATCTTGACTTTAACTTGAATGTAATCACACAGCAGAAAAATTTCTCTAAATACTCAAGATACTATTAAAAGGAAAACTAAATCTCAGCAAAACAGTAGAATATAAATTATACAAGTTGTATTTTTAGCATTTTTACCACCCCAATTTACAGCAGATGCTCTGGGGTGCAGTTAGTTATCTGAGCCGAGTTACCTGAGAAAATAACACAATACATGGCAGTATACAGATCAGTACAATTTGCATCACATTAATAATCAACCCTGTATCATTTGAATTTATGACATATGTGACCTCACCTGTATCATCAGAATCTATGACAGATGTGACCTCACTTTCTGGTAATGTTCGTTAAAAGCCCCAAAGCTTTGCTACTCAACAATAGTCTGTAGAAAAGAGAGCCTTTGTGTTGCCACTGACACTCAACATGCAAGATGGCTTCACAGGAGCACAACATAGGAAGCTGCTCAAAATGTGACTTAAGAGCTTCCAACTGCTAACAAACTCCCAGAACAAACCCCTGCCAGGTTCACCTCCCACAGGCAGCATAGGGTAGGCAGAGTATGGCACACACAGGCAGCACTCTGCCTGTCCTATGCTGCCTGTGTGTGCCATACTCTGCCTGTCCTATGTGCTGCCTGTGGGTGCCATACCCTCCCTGCCCTATGCTGCCTATGTGCCATACTCTGCCTACCCTATGCTGCCTATACACAGGCAGCATAGGCCAGGCAGTACATACAATGTCTGAGGTGTGAAGAGGTGAACAATGTGGGTGATTACAGCCTGAGCCTGCGGTGTGAACACTGCAGGGGGTGAACAATGTGTGAAAAAGGTGTGAACAACACAGGGGATTACATTTTTAAACAATACAGGGGGATTACAACCTGAATCTGAGGTGATAACCATGCAGGAGCCAGTTAATCTCAGTACTGATAACATTTAAAGCTAACACAAAGTTAAGCCATCAAAGCAGCCAGACAGGTGGGGGGGCCACACAGAGGGGGGTCGAGGGCCGCCAGTTGGACAGCATTGGCTTAATGCATAAAAACTCACGTTCTATTCATTCCTGTGGGATTTTTAGAACTTGCCTTTTGATAAATATGCTTCTAAAAATCCCATTAGTAATAAATAGAACGTGAGAGTGGTGAAAGTGGTAAAAGTACAATCACTTTTTATAAATACAAAACAAAAACTGTAGTACCGTGTTAGCCAGTGTCAAAAATAATAATAAAAAACAACAAAACACAAATACAAGAGTATTGTAGAAATGTTAGCCAATATAGGTATCATTTCTACAATACTCTTGTATTTGTGTTTTGTTGTTTTTTTATTATTATTTTTATAAATAAACTTTCTGAATACTAAATATTTATGTGCATGATTGCGAGTGCAATACTACTTGTATGAAAACAATGGTCAGACCGCTTTTCTCAATAATTACATCCAGAGCTGTCAATCTGTGATGCTCGTTTGTAGGGGGAATCCTGAAGCCTGCGCAACACGCTGCCAAAATTTTATTTTACCAATGCCCGGAAGTGATGCTGCAATAGCGTGCCCAAATAGGGTAATTCCTGACAAAGTAGGGGTGCTGATGGTCCTGTTACATCTTTGTTTTGAATATTTCATAAACGAATGCAAGGCTTATGTAAGCAGCACAGTGAGATATGTTTTAGTACATTATTACTTTTATTCAGATGGTCTTGGTCATTTTTACTTGTAAAAGCTACCATTGTATATCAACTTTCAGGTTTTTTTTTTTTGCATTTTGTATTTCAGACGTTGCCTTCCTATGGTCCTGAATTAAGCTCAGAGAAACAGAGTAGGACTGAGACCTGCGACTGTCCTGATAAATACATTGCTGCCTACATTCTTTAGGACTGTATACATGAGGTGTGGGGGGCAGTTGTACATAGACATCCCCCTCCCAACCCCTACCCATACTCTAACAATTTGCA
Organism: Xenopus tropicalis; assembly: GCF_000004195.4. Taxonomy (NCBI): domain Eukaryota; kingdom Metazoa; phylum Chordata; class Amphibia; order Anura; family Pipidae; genus Xenopus; species Xenopus tropicalis. The sequence continues at coordinate 114,084,351 of NC_030681.2, forward strand.
TGCTGTTTAGAATTGAACTGACTTACATATTAAAGCTAATTTGCACATCCATAACATTGCAGTTCCATAATGTAAATTCCTCCTAAGAATTTATTACAACTGTAAAACAAACATTTCATAATAAGATCTTTAGAAATATTCATGTTTTCACAGTTATAATAAAGGGAAAATGCAATAATTAGTATAATAATGGTTTTGTGAAGCATGCACTTTTAAAATATTTCACATTTTTAGATGAGCAAAATTAACTGATAAATTATGTATTTTTAAAGGAAATGTTCTGCTTTGTTATTAGGATTCTGAATTTTATCATCATGATGTTCACATCAAGCTATCACCTTGTCAGGCAAAAAGCCTTAATCATTCTTATTCATATAAAAATATAGTACCAAAATAGAACAATTTACATTTTCATTAGCTTCAGTTTTTCCCACGACCATTACTTGCATCAGGCTGTCATTTTGCAGAATTTATGAGACAGAAGATAGTACTATTATCAAGCATGTGTTTATAATATCATAGTATAAGACCTTGGTTGGTAAAGTGGACTTTTGTGCCATGTTATTATATATAATGTTATAGAGCTGCTTGTTCTCCCAAGGCCCAATGTTGTTAACATGAAAAATAAACCACCTTTCTACAGTCAAATGAAATCCAGCCAACCGGTTCTTTCCCTTGGGTAAAAGAGAAGACTCTAGCCATTCAAATACACTATGAAATACATGTTTTATTAACATTCAGTGTTTCATGCAGCCATTCATTCTTTTCCAGGTAATAATCTGACTACTTGAATTAATTTAATTTTAGCTGACAATTTTACAAATGAGTTAAGGTCAGAAAGCACTGAACAGTTCAAAAATGAAAAATTATTGGTGAACTTTGTATAAAGTACTTACGAAAAATGCTTTAGCTCCTAGTTGTTGCTCTGTGCTGCAACCAAATACAACTGCAAAAATCCAAAAATAGGAAAAAAAGCTCCAGCAGATTAACTGCAAAACATTTATTATGGGTAGTGGTACCACTACCCATAATAAATGTTTTGCAGTTAATCTGCTGGAGCTTTTTTTCCTATTTTTGGATTTTTGCACTGAACAGTTCCTACCTTCTTATCAAGGCAACATGGCATTGTTGTCCATTCTACCTACAAGCAATGATTTTTAGTTGTGTGTGGATTGGTAAGTTTCTTTACTGACATTTTTAGAAGACAGCAATATTAAGGGGTACATGTATCATAATTTGAGTTTAGAGCTTAATACATAAAAACTCACCCACATTCTGTTCATTCCTATGGGATTTTTAGAAGCATATTTATCAATGGGTGAAAGTTAGAACTCACCATTTGATGAATATGTTTCTAAAAATCCCATAGGAATCAATAGAGTGTGGGTGAGTTTGAACTCACATAAGGGTCAGATTTACATTAATGTAAAAACATACTGTACAGTCAAGTGAATGGGATGTCATGCTCTGCTGGATGTTTCACTACTATGTTTCACTACTGTTTAACCATCATTTAGGGTCAGATTTAGCAAAATGTGAGATTAGAGCTCACCATTTCTCAAATAATGAACTCGTAATTTTAAACCATTGATCAAAGTGCTTCAAAAAATCCCATAGGAATGAATGGTTCGATTTTTTTTCCAGGAAATAAAGACAGGCATTCAGTGCAACTCCAGTTCTCCTTGTTGTGCTTCTACTGTATGTCTAAAAAAATGTGCAATAGTTTCTCACCTGATATTAGAGACTTTAGGGGTCATTTACAGGCTTGTTGTGGTCTCTGCTTCCTGCTGCTTCCTAACTTGCATGTATGAATGACTTGCAGGTTGGTGATGCTTAGGGGACGGGAGGGGTCATGTCTATGTTTCCCACAGCTGCCCACCTTTCTTAGACAGAGCATTGCCTGACTCATACAGTGCTCTTATTTTAGAGGCTAGCCACAGGTCTCTATGCTCTGAAACAGTCCTAGCTCCATTTGGCAATAGCAGAACACAGTGTGGAATGTACAGAAAAACCAAATCATAGCCCCCTGTTTTATTGCTATATGCATGATACATTCTGCTTTGGAAATAAAGCTTTTTATATTGAGTTATAGGGGCTGATTTACTAATCCACGAATCCGAATCCCGAATGGGAAAAAATCGGATTGGAAACATTGGAAACATTTTGCGACTTTTTCGTATTTTTTGCGAAAAAATACGCCATTGCGACTTTTTCGTAGCTGTTACGACTTGCGCAAATTGTTGCGACTTTTTCGTAGCCGTTACGATTTGCGCAAATTTTTCGTATTGAGCGCTTGTAAACGGTGGCCAAACGGCGACGAAAAAGTCGCGATAATTCACGCAAGTCGTAACGGCTACGAAAAAGTCGCGACAATTCACGAAACAGTCGCAAAATACTGGTCATTACGAAAAAAACGCATTCGGACGCTTTCAATCCGTTCGTGGATTAGTAAATCGGCCCCATAGTCTTTAGATCTCCTTGTGTCAGCCTTTTGCATTCAGGCTCCCAGACCTTTCTTACTGTGGCATTCAGGAGTACATAGGGCCAAGAAGTATTACTTGGAGACTTTGTTCCCACAGTCTTTTACATTTAAGTTCTTCATTTTAAACATTAATATTTATTATTGTCTGTTTCTTGTCTATATATTTTTGTCTCTCTATATATTTAAAACAATTTACAGCTAACTTACAAGAAAACATTATAATAATGCCCATGGGTGAAAAAAGAAAACATAATGGCTTAATTGTCTAAGTAAATCTGTTGACTACAGTGGAGGAATGTTAACGCTCAGTGACGGTGATTGTTCTTCACTTGGGGTTTCTTTCACACTAGCTCTAAAAACCCCAGAAGGTAAATTTAGTTCAGGATATACTTGGATAGATTTAGAAAAATTAATACATTTTAACAGCAAAAAATAAAAAATTATCCAGAGTTTTCCTATTGTTAAAGTTGTGGGAGCCTCTCCTATGGTTTTGGTTTATCTACCTGACATAATTAGATACAAGGGGCCAAAATAATACAGGTCATGTCTGTATAATTACAATTTTTTTATGCTGAAGTGTGTATCAGGATTTACTTCATTCATACCCACTTGTGTTGAAACATACCAGGGCTCATTTACAGTATAAATACTATACTATAAATACAAATTTGCATCTGGGCAGTAATCCATAGCAACCAATCAGAAGTTATATTTTTCCAGCAAGCTTCAGGATGAACACTGAAAGCAATCATCTGATTGGTTGGCATTAGTGATGAGCGAATCTGTTTCGCTTTGCCGGAAAATACACGAAACAGGAAAATTCCGTGAAATGTGTTTGTTTCGCACACTTTTGCTGTGAGTGCCCCCAGTTTGACGTGACCACATTCAATCTGATGCAACCGTGCCCATTTTGCTGCAATCTTGCTCAATTTGATGCGACCATGACTTTTTTGATGGAAGGCGAATTTTTCCACAGCAAATTTTTGAAGAAGTTTCGCAAAACAATTTGCCAATTGCGAAATGCAAAATTCGCCATGAATCCATGCCTGGCGAAACAATTTACTCACCACTAGTTGCCATGAGTTACTGCCCAGGTGCAAATTTGCCCAGTGTTTATAAATTACCCCCACTGTCCTAGATTTCTAGCCACCTATAGAGAGTGCCTTTGTTGGACACTCTACCTTTTTGAAAGACATCTTATATTTTGCTTGGTTATACAGGAAGGATGTTTTTGCACGTGTACTGTACAATATCAGGTAAACACTATTACATAATTTTTTAAGCAAAAATACAGAAACAACAGATTATACAGCAGAGGTACATGAAATTCAAACACACTTTCTATTTTCAAAGTAGCATTCTTTAGCATAAACTAAAACTTTTGGAATTTCTATTTTTGATTGGCTTTATTGAGCTTTACGTTCCAGTTCGTAAAACATTTCCAAGAATCATGTCTTCCATACTAAATTTGTTGTCTGCTCAACCTGCTTGCAGGGTTTCAGTTTTAAGGTCAGCAAATTATTGGTCACGCTTCTCTGGTTACATTTCCACAAAGAATGTTGCCCTCCGGAATTGTTAGGCTCTTACTTCCTCAAGAATTAGAAAGATACAAATGATGAACAGATGGCTGAATTTAATTGAGAAGGTCAGTAGCCAGAAATATTGAAAAAGTGTAACTATTAATTATACTGTATATGTATCACAAATAGAAGATTAACATTTGTTGAGAAGGTTCTGTTTCAATTGAAAACCTTAGCAAGTTACACAGTACATACAGGTATTGGACCAGTTATGCCGAATGCTCGGGACCTGGGGTTTTCCAGATAAATGATTTTTTAGTAGATTTAAGATGTGGACATACCAATTAAAAAAAAAATTCCTTAAGCATTAATTAAACCAAATAGGATTGTTTTGCCCCCAATAAGCATTAATTATATCTTAGTTAGGACCAAGTAAAATATACTCTTTTATTATTACAGAAAAAATGGAATTCTAAATTTTAAAAAGGATGTATTTGCTTATAATGGAGTCTTCCTGTAATTCAGAACTTTCTAACAATTTCCATACCTGTATGGGTAAAAAGGTACCTAGTTTGTGCTTATAGTTTTTCCACTTTATGACTGCAGTAATAAATACATTTTTAGATACACAAGGAAGGGAAAGAATATTGACCCTGTGCAATGTACTTATGGAGTGGATCATTTTGGCCAAAAAGTCTGGTTTACTGGCCACAGAAGGAAAATATACAAATATATAACTAGAAAAATGCAAAAACAGATTAAACTCCTAAATACAGCAGGCTGTAGTCAATGGTGACTAGTGATGTCAATGTTTTTGCCAGGCCTGGATTCCCAGCGAAATCCCACAATTCATCATTCTCCGATTTGTGCTGTGGTTTCCCTGAAAAAAAAAATTGCCGCAAGAAACTGCCCATTCACTTCAATGCATTTGGGGTGAGAAAAGACTTAAGAAAAAAATGGCCATTGACTTAAATGCATTTTGCAAAGGAAACAAAGCCCAATGAAAAGACATCTGATTTCAATGTATTTTGCTAAAAAAAAAAAAGTGTGGGAAAAAATGCCTATTGACTTCAATTTGTTTCCCAAGTTTTTTTTGCTGATTTGCAAAATTTTCAGCAGTTTTGCGAATTTTAAGCAACATGGGACAGATTCGCTCATCGCTAATGCTGACCACCAAACGGCAGACTCACAAGTCAATGCTGGTATCTATTTACATACAACAACAAGGTCTTATACAGATATCCATAGAGCTCTGGATTGTAGGTTTGGCATGCCACACTACAGTTAGGGAAATCTTACCTATGTTTGGTATTTGGCCACCAGATCATTGACCTAAAAGGAAGAAGGGTACATCATAACCATAATGCTGATTTCTGACTGTTAATTGTATACACTGCCCCAAAAAGCCCCCAACTAAAAAAAATCATTTAAATAAATCTATGAGCCAAAGTGCATTTCACTCACAGGTCTCCGGACTTAATCAAGGATGTCCTGTTTTGTTACATTAATAAATGGTCTAATAACTATAACTGTTGGTTAAAAAAACGTTTTCTGTGTTTCTATGCTACTAGTAATATTTGCAAACTATTTTACTTCTGTATTGCAGGGTATTTAGTTTAGTTTGTTTAGAAGGAAGGGCAACCCAGTCACCAAAAAGAGATGCAATATATACACTCCCTTTCTTTAGTAACCTTGTATCTCTACTTGCTTAACAGCTGCAGTCCAAATTCGAAACCTGCACATTCTTTGTTAGTAATATATTAAGAATACTTGCCTTTGCATGATCTGAAAATTAAATGTACCATAGACACAAATGTCGAAAGGAAATAGAATCTAGTTCATTTGTCTTTGGAAATGGTTGTGTTCAAATGTGCACCAAGGGCAAACAATAGTCAGAGCCTGGAAACACCTGCACTAGATATTCAACTGGTAAAGTCCAGACTGGATAATCTGCTAATCATGGAAAGACTCTAGCATTACCATGGGACATATTAAAACCTGAAATAAAATTTGGACTCCTTGGATGACCAACTGAAATATCTCCTCAAATCCACTTTACTGATTGCATTAACACTTCACAAATACTTTTCGATCCTTATGAAACTCCCTCAGGTTCATGAGCAATGAGCTTTTGTTAGCCCACAAGTTACTAGTTATTTAGTTTTCTTCTTTCATCATCTTCTTTTTCTTTCTTTTCATGTTTCATATTCTATAAATTCTTCAATGGCTGTGCACTCTGGGAATACCCAGTAAATGCACCCTTGTAATCTGTTTCATAAAATGCAAAAAAAAAAAAAAAAGATGTAACATACAAAAGGTTATTGACTAAAGGTCAAGGCTTGAAACATAATATTTGCATTTGAATAGAGAACTGGATGAAGGTTAGATTACAAAAAGTGGTGGTAAAAACATTTTCTAATTGAACCAGTGTTATTAGTGATGTACTGCAGGGATCTGTCCTTGGCCTTTTGTTGTTTAACTCAAACTCTAGCTAGTGTCATTCAGTGGCTACTTAAGGAAAGTGCTGTCTTGCATAAAAAGGCCATTAACTCAAGGGATGAGAACATAATTTTGCCCCTTTATAGGTCCCTGGTAAGGCCTCACCTTGAGTATGCAGTGCAGTTTTGAGCTCTAGTCCTCAAGAAGGATATTAATGAGCTGGAGAAAGTACAGAGTTGTTCAACTAAACTGGTATAAAAGGGGTGGATGATTTAAACTATGAGGTTATACTGTCATGGTTGGTGTTTTATCTAAAAGGAAAAGGTGCTTACTAGTGATGGGCAAAATGTTTTGCCAGGCATGGATTCTCTGCGAATTTCCGCATTTTGCCATTGGTGGATTGTTTTGCGAAACAGATGAAAAAATTTGCCGCGCGTTCAAAAATTGTCGCGACAATTTTTTTTGATGCTCGACATTTTCGCCATTTCGCTCATCACTAGTGCTTGCCCAGGGTGCATGATTAATCTAGCAAATTATAAACAGATAGTGAGGTAAGGCCACCCCTTTAGACTTAAGAAAAGGAAACTTTTATTTAAAGCAACGCAAGTAGTTCTTCATGGTGAGGGCAGGGAGGTTTAATAAATGCCCTGCTGGGTGAAGTTATGATTTTATTAATGCCTTTATAAGTGGCTTAGAATTCTTATTCAAGGCTATTGTGATCTTTAGATCTACAGCTAGTGAGTATAGATATTGGTATATATAGTTATACATGTAAGTGTATAGATCAGTCACTATAAATATGTGTATATACAGTATGTGCATTGGGTTTTGTTTGGAGAGGTTGAACTTGATGGGTCTTTTTTCACCTGCCTTAACTATGTAACTATGTTTAGAAAGGTATTTAAACATTTGTGAACTTGCTGCTTTGCCACTTCTTGCACTTGTTAAGATTTTGGGGGGTTTCATAAATGCTCTTTTTTTCTCAAACAATTGTTAATGCAAAGTTCATTAAAAAGAGATAGGAAAATTGAAAAATATCTGAATATTTATAAATCTGTCCAACACTAATATAAATTACACATATATATAGTACAATTATATCAGAACTTGTGCCTAGATCTTTACTATGTCTTTATATTGAATGCCGTGTTCACAAAATTCTTTTTTTATAGTTCAAAAAATGTTTCAGTTCTTAAAAGTACTAAAAAAAAAAACGTTAAAATTGGATTAATGAAGAATATTTTATGTTTTATTTATGTCTGAAGAGTTGTTTAAACAAGTGATAACTATTGATGGGCAAAATAATTCACCAGATTAGATTTGCGGCGAAATTCCTTGTTTCCGCATTGGTGGATTGTTTCATGAAACAACAAATTCCAACAAAAGTTATATTACTATTATGGGCTTATTTATCAATTTTCAAGTTCAAGTTTATCAATTTACAAAATTTTTAATGCTTCCTTATTTATTAATAAGGAAAATTCATTACAATAAAAAAAACCTCAAGTATCTTACATTTTTGAAAAACTTGAATTGAAAATATGGTTTGACTAGGACAGCTAAAATTATTTCAGCCGGCACAACAAGTAAAGTGCAAGCGGGGTATAACCCCTGCGTGTTTATTCAAAGCAACGTTTCGGGGGCATACCCCTTCGTCAGGCACTGAGAGTGCCGACTCTCTGGGCCGTGCACCAAGTAGCTAACTTGTTGGAGGAGGTAAGGGTGTGCTGGTGTAACTATTTTTCCATTGACTAGGACAGCTGCCATTGAATTCTACATAAACTTGCAAGCTTTTAGCTCTGATTTTTTTTCTCTTAAAGGTGAAAGAAAGGTAAAAACTAAGTAAGCTTTATCAGAAAGGTCTATGTAATTAAAGCCATAAACATTTTCAGCAGAACTGCTGCTCTGAGTCCTCAGTAAAAAGAAACACCACATTTCTTTTATTCTGTATTCTAACAATCCTTCAGGGCAGGGCACAAGTCTGCACAAGTCAAGTCTGCACAAGTCTGCACAGTTTGCTCCTCTCTCCCCATCCCATCTCTGCTGTAATCTGAGCTACCAGCATCCAGAACTGCAGCACAGATGTTACTAAGACCAAACTTAAATGGCAGCTGCTATCTGAAACATAAAGGGAGCTTCTATGGCTGGTAAACCATTCTACAAAATAAATATAGCATTCTAGCTTTGCACTATTGGGGCTAATCTATTGGCTATAAAATGCCAAAATGCCTTTCCTTCTCCTTTAATAAATATCAGACATTTGAGTTTTTAAAACATAATTTGAATTTTGTGAGTTTTAGTGAAGAAAAACATTGATAATTCACCCCTAAATGGTTACTGTTGTCTAGTTGCTCCTTTATGTTGTGCTTTTGTTTCTCTAAACTGAGACAAAAAAGCCTTTAGTATTTATTTCACAGAAACATTCAGCTTCCAAATTCAAAATGTTTTTGCTTCAATTGCACCTTTCAGAATTCCCGTTTACTCTTGTTTCAAAAGTCATACCTTTAAAAGTATTGTGACAGGAGAGACTTTTTTATATGCTATCTATGATCTAAAGCAGTAATCTAAAGAAAGCAATGTGTTTCACCAACCACCTTGATCTGTTATTTCTCGGGCAGATCATATCCCAAACATTTACTAATGAAAAATCACTGCTTTTTTTCTTCTTCTAAAGAATATTTCCAATAATGCAAGCTATCAGCCAAAGAACGTTATAAAAATTGGAAACATGCAAAATAGTTTAACTTTTCTATAAAGTACATTAAAGCTGCCTTAACAGGTTTTTAAATAGCTGTGTATTTTGTTTTCATATATTCTAATATCCTTTTTATAGAATCATTAAATTAAAAGGAACATGAGCAAGAAGCCACCTTACAAGAGACTGTCTATGTTCTTCTCCTAGGTTTCTTTGTTGCCATGTAACCGAAATAAATTGGTAAAACTTTTCAGCAGTTTTCTGCAAAGTAATTACAGGTGAGTTCCCATAAAAATGCAAGATGTGTCAACCATTTAAAGATTTATTCTTTTGCGGTTAATTAGTTCCTTTTAATAATACTGGAATAACAGGGCTTTTTTTTTTTTTAAGATGTGCAAAATGCTAAATCTACTATTTAAAGTTCAGTATACAGTAGAATTTTGTAGAACCTTGCAACAGTCATCATATTCTATGGAACAGAAAATGAATAAGTAAGCTCCTTGTTGCATATTCCTAGATACAAAATTACACTGTTATTTTCCCGCTGAACATTTATGCATTTTTTATAATTGTACAGAACTATTTTTGTACACAGGACGATTTTTATACTGCTTATACACAGCACATAAAGTATTGTTTTTCGTCGACATATTCCTTGATAAATGAATTCATTAGTTTTAATGTGGTTCTTTATACTGGGAATCTAGGTAGCACTGGAGACTAATTAGTTTGCAAATCAGGGATGTAATAGTAAAGATACTGGCAGAGGGTTATGCAGATCATCCTAGGAGATGCTTTGAGATATGGAGGAATACTTTTTAAAGGATACTGCCCCATATTGTACACATTTGAGACACATTTTGGATTTCATGCTTAAAGAAACAGGTATGGGATCCCTTATCCGGAAACCTGCTATCCCAAAAGTTCCAAATTACGGAAAGGCCATCTCCCATAGACTCCAGTATAAGCAAATAATTCTAATATTTAAAAATAATTTCCTTTTTAGCTGTAATTATAAAACAGTACCTTGTACTTGATCCCAACTAAGATATAATTAATCCTTATTGGAGGCAGAACAATCCTATTGGGTTTATTCCATATTTAAATGATTTTTAGCAGACTTAAGTTATGGAGATCCAAATTACAAAAAGATCCCTTATCCGGAAAAGCCCAGGTCCCGAGCATTCTGGATAACAGGTCCCATACCTGTATACCTATAATAGAGGAAATAATAACTCTTGTTTGCTCCTCTTTCACTCTAAATGCTAATGAAATAATAGCCATCACATTACATCTCAGGGGTATACAGTATGTGCATTCTTCATTCAAGCTTAAAACACATATTTTCTGCTATAGACTTTTACCATAAACAGCTGCACAGCTACTCGGTATAAGTAAATAAAAGTCATGCTAATTACCATCTAAGATAACGGAAAAAAATGATAACCACATGGGAGCTTCTTTTACTGATGGGAAGTAATTTGTCTTTATAAAGTACCTCACGCACCTGATACTCCTGGCCCATAAAATATATCACCAGGGAAAGGAGGATTGTTTTCTTGCCATTTAAATTTGGTGTAACATTTTTTTATTCTGAAAGCATAACAAGAGAACCATTATTGCCTTACAACGTAGCAGGAAACTCAATACGACTACATTTAACATTAGCCATCTAAGCAGTACAACACTGTCAAGCCACAATTTCTGTACTCACTATAAATGAATCACATCAAAATCAATATATGTTCAGTAAATGAATATTCCAATAGGGTCAGATTTTTAAGGGTTGAAACAACGTTAAGGTCATTTCCTTAAAAAATGATGTAGTCTAAAAATAAGTATAATGAATCAAAATTTGCAGTGGTAGTGACATTTAAGCCCTTGCAAAGCAGTTCAATCTAGCTAATGGCTGGTAAGATATGTAAAGATTTTAAATCTCCTATTCGTTGCGAGTTCCGTTAAATTAAGTATGCCACAGTGAATTAATGTTATAGATGAGGAGCGTAGCAAGCAGTAGTGTTTGGCTGAAAATGCAGAAGATTGTCAATCAGTTGATAACACTTTTGAAGTTCGATTTTAGAGTTTTACATTACTCTTGGACCCGGTCAGCAGAAATACTATTTATTCTCATACAGGGCATTTTATTCTGTACATATGCAACTGCCATCAAAAACACCTTTAAAGCATGTTAGTTAGTAGTGATGAGCAAATTTTTCTCAGCAGGTGTGGATTCACAGCGAATTTCTACATTTTGCCATTGGCGAATTGTTTCGCAAAATATCCACAAAAATGTGCCAAAAAAAAAATTAGTTGCACATCAAAATAAGTTGCAGCAGTGTTAAAATAGTCGTGGTCACAGCAAACTGGGCCCGGTAGCAACAAAATTGGTGCGATTGCATAAAAAATGATGAACACGGTAAACCGTTTCATGCATTTTTTTGTTATTTCTTAATTATTACTAGCTCTTATTTCTTACTAACAATAGTAAGAAAAAGTAAAGCAACATTTACCTCTTTAGAGTTAAATTTAGAACAGTTTTGTGAATTCAACCCTAGAGATACCCCCTAGCTCATATTTTACTTCTTGTCATAGGTAATTGTTTCCTTAAGAGGGTTTTTAGGGCCTTTCTTAAGTGTCAGAAGTAACCTGAGGTATATATATATATATATAGAAAGCAAAATTGGAAGAATGCCGCACTCACAGGGCTTAGTGTAGAAAAAATCGAGTAGTTTATTCAAACAAAAACCTAACGTTTCGGCTGGAACCTCAGCCTTTCTCAAAGTGCACATACAAGCGTAAAGGTCCCACAAAGCAACCTTACCCATGGCCACACACCTATTTTAGGTGTGTGGCCATGGGTAAGGTTGCTTTGTGGGACCTTTACGTTTGTTCCGTGCAGATAAACATCAGTCTCTTTACTTTATTTCATATTGATACCTCCGATTGCCATTGGCTATTTTGATTGTCCTTTTTCTATTTGCCTTTTCTTGATGTTTTTTTAGCTATCACTGACTCTTTGTCTTGTACTATATCTGTACTTATATTCACATTTGTTTTTGACATTGGTTTGTACACTCTGTCTCTGGGGGGTGGGCCCTGGCCTGTAACTGAGTGACGTCATTGGTCCAAATTTTGGCGCCACATTTTGCTTATCAGGGGGTTTCTTGCGTGTATGTGCACTTTGAGAAAGGCTGAGGTTCCAGCCGAAACGTTAGGTTTTTGTTTGAATAAACTACTCAATTCAAGTATTTATATATAATGAAAGTATATTTTCTGCCCCACATAAAATCCTTAAAATAAAACAGTAGTTGAATTTCTTCTATTATTTTAAAAAATTGATATTTTTTTTTCTCAGTTACAAAAAATTGTAATTGGGAAAACTTGATTATGTTACCTTGGGAAAAAATTGATTGCAATGAAAACTGTATTTTTCCAAAGTCAACTGTTTAAAAAAAAACTTACAAAAACAGCTTGAAAATACACCTCTTGTTAAATTATATAGAAGTTTGCCGGGTTTTAGCTGCCAACTTTTGTCATTCGAATTTTCAAGACTTTTTTCAATTGATAGATCTCAAAAACCAAGTTTGCAAAACTAGAATTGCAAAAAAATATTAAAGATTGCATTTTTTTCTGCAGTTTTCTTAAATTTCAATAGAGTTCAATCTCCGAATAAGCTCCTGTGTCTTCTAAATGAATGACAGCATGGAATTGTTATCCATAAAATGCCAATGATTTGTACACATTCAAGTAATAAAACAGTATACACAGGTATGGGACCCCTAATCCGAAAGTAATTTAATAATAATTTCCATTTTTCCTGTTAAAATAAAACAGTATCTTGCACCTGATGGTAAATGTGCTGCACAAATCCATATTGGTGGCAAAACAGCCCTATTGGGTTTATTTCATGTTTAAAGGAGAAGGAAAGCTACTAAGGCATTTTATTGCCAATAGATTAGTTACACTAGGGCAAACTAGAATGCTATATTTATTCTGTAGAAAGTGAGGCCCGGAGACGGGCGCAGCGTAGGGGGAGGGCCTGCATGACAGGGCAGGCTGCGCAAGCGGGGATTGGGCAGAGCAAGTCAGGGGCCGAAGGGGGATACAAAAGGAGTGGGCAAGGAAAGGGGGGCCACTCAGCGCGGGAAGCGGGACACGAGCGGTCAGACGGCAGCCACAAGAGGAGAGGTCCGGCAGCAGCAGCGCTTACCCAGCATGGAGGCCCTTCTACAGGAAGCCAGCAAGAAGGGAGAAGGATGGCTCCGGCGGATGCTGCAGCAGTCCGAACAGGCAGCGACGGAAGAACCACGCGCACGTCAGAGGCGCTCCAGACCCCCAGCCGGCTCAGCCCCTCACCGGTCCGGACCAAGGGAAGGCGCCGACGCAGCCACAGCCCACCAGCACCAAGCACCTCCGGAACGAGCGGCCCCGAGACCAGGACATCGGCGCGCAGAGGGACCCCACCAACCCCAGCAGCAGCGGTGTCAGGTATTCCAGGGGAGGCCGGGGGCGGGGCCAGGAAGCGGCGCATGGTCGGCCCGACGCTAGGCCAGAGGCGCAGCGGCAGACAACAGGCTCAAGCAGCTACACCACCAACGAAAGGGGGAGCGGGGGCGGCCACAAGCAGCAGAGGGGGTGGCAGGCAGACATCTCAGGCCCAAGTGCCACCGGAGGCAGAAGTCTGGGGGCGGGCACCTGCGGCAGCAGCTGCGCAGCGGGGGGGCCAGCAGCCCACGGAACCCTCCAGCAGGCAGACAGGGCATAAGGGGCAAACGGCGCTCCTCCAGGAGCAGCGCAACAGTCCCCACCAGCCAGACACAGTCTCCCCCAAGGTACCCCTCTGAGGTCAGCGAGCACTCCTCCTTGGAAGAGGAGGAAACAAGCGAGATACCCACGCCTCAGAGGGTAGGAGGAAGGCAGGCTAGTCACCCAGCCAGGGCACACTCCACAGCGGCAGCTGACCCTCAGGCCAGCGCCAGGAACACACCCCACACACCCCTGTTTTCCCAGGTGACGCGGGAACCAACAGAAGGGAGTGGGCAGCAACCGGAGACAGGAGCAGACGGCACAGGCTACACCCAGACTTCTGGGTACACAGGTATACCCTTTTCCTTTGACCCCAGCCAGACACTGTCTACATCACACACACAGTCAGCACCTCCACAGCAGGTTTGCCCAACAGCAGGATCCGAGGGGTCAGTAGGGCAATTCTTAGCAGGGCTGAGGCAACTGTTGGCACAGTGTGCCGAAAAGCAATTGCCAACAGCGTCAACTGGGCCCGCAACAGGGACAGGCGGGGCTGGGGGGCAGCAGGGAACGGCACAACCCCCGCAGGCGGGCACCGCAGCGATAGGCGGGGCAGCTCAGCCCAGCCAGTCCGAGGGGGGAGGGGGCACAACGGCAGCCGATGCGGCGACTAAGAAGGGTGACAAGGCTGTCCCCGTCTCAGATAGCGCAAAGGGACATGCCTACATCTGCTTTGAAGGTCCCTTGGGGGCTCACTTAAAACCAGAGGTGAGGGAGAAGATATGGAAGCGGGAATACATTGATATCTTCACATTGTTGCCCCTAGAACGTTTTAACATTGAGAGGTGGGAAAAAGGGAAGGAACACAGGAAGGAGGAGGATGAGGACCGCCGGCGTTATCGCCTCATACCCAGAACCTTTGGAAACTGGCTCCAAGCCTTTTCCACGCTTGCAAGCGTGATAGGTGAAAAGTCCCCAGAACACTGCTCAGCGCTGTTCTGTTATCTAGATTCTATTTGGGAGGCACACAAAGTCTATGGGGGTATGGCCTGGCTCAGATATGATGAGCAGTTCAGGCAACGCATGGCGTTCAAACCAGAGTTACAGTGGGACCACAGGGACATAGGCCTATGGATGAGGCTCATGAACGGTAAGGGCTACCAAGGGTATGTGGGCGCACAACCAGCGCAGCCCTTTCCAGGAGGCTCCGGCGGGCAAGCCACTGGCCCGGCCGGAGCACAAAAAAGGGGTGTGTGCTGGCTGTACAACGACAGCCAGTGCAGATGGGGCAACTCATGCCGTTTCCGACATGAGTGCTCCCTATGTGCAGGCTCCCACTCCTATGCTAGGTGTTTTAAGAGACCCAAGGACGGAACGGGAAAGCAAGGGGATGGCACTAAAAAAAGGGGAGACACCAGTGAAAATCGCAGCGATGCTTCCCTGGTTAGATAGATACCCCAACATAGAAAAAGCAGAGCTGCTCAGGGAGGGCTTCCGACACGGGTTTAGGATTCCGGGAAAAATACTGCCGGGGTGCCAAAGGGTCAATAACCTAAAATCGGTGAAGGGGAACATCCCTTTGGTCCAGGAAAAGCTCGACAAAGAGATTAGCCTGGGGCGAATGGCTGGCCCCTTCAAAGAACCCCCCATGAGGGACATCAGGATTTCCCCGTTGGGACTGGTGCCCAAAAAGGAACCTGGAAAATACCGGCTCATCCACCACTTATCATACCCAAAGGGTGAGTCGGTCAATGACGGTATAGATAAGGAATTGGCCAGAGTGTCATACACGTCATTTGACGAGGCAATCCGCCTCGCAATCACAGCAGGGCCCGGGGCCTTGATGGCCAAGACAGACATAGAAGCCGCATTCAGGCTCCTGCCGGTGCACCCTGATTCGCTACATCTACTGGGCTGTCAGTTCGGGGGCTACTTCTACGTAGATAGGAGTTTACCCATGGGGTGTTCCATATCCTGCTCCTACTTCGAAGCCTTTAGTTCATTTTTAGAATGGGTGGTAAAAAAGATGGCAGGCGTGGACTCCCTTATCCACTACCTTGATGACTTCTTATGTGTAGGCCCCCAAAATTCACCGATCTGCGCACTCCTGCTGCAGAGGGTACACGATGTAGCAGCCGAATTTGGGGTACCGCTAGCCCCAGACAAGACGGAGGGCCCGACCACCTGTATAAAATTTCTAGGGATAGAAATAGACACTATACAGCAAGAATGCAGGTTACCAGCCGATAAGGTGGATGGCCTAAGGGAGGATATACTACGGGCAATGGGGTCAAAAAAGATAACCTTGCGACAGCTCCAATCCTTACTTGGCAAACTGACGTTTGCCTGTAGAATTATAAAAATGGGGCGGGTGTTTTCTAGGAGGCTGGCGATGGCAACGGCTGGTCTGAAAAAGCCGCACCATTTCGTCAGGCTTCGGGCAGAGCTCAAAGCAGATCTGGAAATTTGGGGTAAGTTCCTAGAATCATACAATGGCAGGTCATACTGGCAAAGACAAACCAACACCAATAAGGACCTGCAGCTGTTTACTGACGCGGCAGGATCCTTGGGCTTTGGGGCCTTTTTCGGCGGCCGTTGGTGCGCCGAGGGATGGCCCAAGGAATGGGTAAATGAGGGATGGATTCGCAATCTAACCCTCCTTGAGTTATTCCCTATTATAGTGGCCATAGAGCTCTGGGGCCGCCAGTTCACCGACAGGAAAGTGGTTTTCAACACAGACAATATGTCAGTGGTGCTGGCCATCAATAACCAGACATCCTCATCGGGTCCAGTTTTAGCTCTGCTGCGTCACTTAGTTCTCAGGTGTCTGCAATTCAACATATGCTTTCAAGCTCAACACCTACCAGGCATAACCAATGATATTGCTGACTCTTTATCCCGATTTCAGTGGGACAGATTTCGGCGCCTGGTGCCAACAGCCGAGCCACAGGGGGACCCCTGCCCGGAATACCTATGGCAGATCGCATACAAGGTATGATGGCCTGGGTGCGGAGGTCAGTTGCACCCTCCACGTGGTTGGGTTATAGCTGCACTTGGAACGAGTGGCTACAGTTAATGTGGTGGAGTGGGGCAGGAGCTAGTGAAGCAGAAAGACTCGACCTTTTGCTGTGGCAGCTGGGCATTTATTTTGAGAATTCCTTATCACCTAGCTCCCTGGGTAAGAAGCTAGCGGCGTTAGCTTTCTTATTTAAGTTAATGGGGTGGAAGGACCATACAAAGGAGTTCATAGTGAAGCAAGCGGTCAAGGGTTTTAAAAAAGGAAAAAGACCCGAAGACCGCAGGCGGCCGGTTACGTTGGCCATACTGCAAGGCCTTTTCCAACAGCTGGTCAGCCTTGCCAGCAGCGAATTTGAGAGGATCCTGTTTAGGCTGGCCTTCTCATGGGCCTTTTTTGGAGCCTTTCGGATTTCCGAGTTAGTAAGTAGCAACAAGCATTCTCCCGGGGGGGTTCTGTGGGACGACATACAGCTGCATGACGATATGCTCCACATACTGGTCAAGGAGTCAAAAACAGATAGAAAGGGTACGGGATTCTTGGTCACCCTAGCAGGGGTGGAAGGCTGCCACACCTGCCCTGTCCAGTGTTTCCAAGCCTATCGGGCGATCAGACCACAGGTAAAAGGTCCTTGCATGGTTCACGCGGATGGGACTTATTTGTCAAAATTTCAATTTATTGCTATTTTCAAAAAGGCCCTCAAGGGCCTAAATTTGTCATACACAGAGTACGGCAGCCATTCGTTCCGGATCGGAGCCGCCACAGAGGCGGCACGATGGGGCATGGGAGTAGAGGCTGTAAAGCGCATAGGCCGGTGGGAATCACAACGATTCAGGTCATATGTTCGACCACACAGGACGGAATAAAAAAAAAAAAAAAAAAAAAATACATATAGATATATATACATTTCTTTTATTTACAGGTAGGCCATGTTCAGTTTGGTTAGTCGGCCACTCATATATTCGGTGGGCGGAACAAAGAGCACAAGTCCGCAGGAACGGCTCGCAGCTTGGCTTCTGCAAGCAAGAGGTAGTGATATCATGGATAGGAAAAGGTGGGTTGGCATGGGAGGAGCTAGTTCCACTCATTATACATCGAGCAAAAGAAGCAGGGCCACCAGACATTGTCCTGCTGCATGCAGGAGGTAACGATTTGGGGAAGTGCCCCATGAGGCAGCTCATAAAAAATATACGTAGAGACTGCTTTAGACTATGGTCCCTTTTTCCCTGGTTGATCATAGTATGGTCAGATATAGTAAGACGGCTGGTGTGGTGGGGAGCCAGATCACCCACAGCAATTAATAAAGCCAGGCAGAAGGTAAACAAGGCAGTAGCAAAGTTCGTAAAAAGTAATGGGGGCTTAGCTGTGAGGCACACATTGCTAGAGCCTGCTGAGCAATTTCTGAGAAGGGATGGGGTGCACTTAAACGACCTAGGGCTTGACATATTAAACTCAGCCATACAGGACGCCATTGAGGTGGCTTACAGAGTGTGGAGGCGTATGCGCACTTGAAGGTGTCCAAGGGCGCATAGCATGGCGGGTCCTTTGCCAGTCTGCCGGGCATGGTGTTGGACAGTACTGGACCGTTGGGGCAACCCCTAAGGTGGGTACCCACGGTGAGGTTGGATATGGTCAGTTAATTACCCAGGGGCGTGGTCCCTTGTGGATGGTTGGTGTGGATATTAACGCTATGCGTACCCACTGAGCTAGGTACAAGCGGCTAGTGGGTATTGCTGGCATCTGGAAGGGCAGACTGGCAGAGGGCCTAAAAAAGTTATATAAAAAAGTTATCAAATGTTATAATGTTACTATAATGTTACGATACTAATAATGGTACTAACATACAAGGTATAACGTAAAAATGTTTTACTTATGACTGTTTTTCAAGTAATAAAGCTGTGGCCATATCATCCAATCGAGGTGTTGTCACGCGTGTTCATTTAAGGAAAGGGGGTGGTTGAGAGGGAGCGAGAGATAGGCCATGCACCTGGTCAAGTGAGGCCCGGAGACATGCGCAGCGTAGGGGGAGGGCCTGCATGACAGGGCAGGCTGCGCAAGCGGGGATTGGGCAGAGCAAGTCAGGGGCCGAAGGGGGATACAAAAGGAGTGGGCAAGGAAAGGGGGGCCACTCAGCGCGGGAAGCGGGACACGAGCGGTCAGACGGCAGCCACAAGAGGCCCACCCACCCTCCCTATGTTAAAATAAGAAGAAGTAAGTATATAGTGCAGGACTGTGAAAGTAAGGGGATCTTATAGGGCAAGCAGTAAGCAAGCATAAATTAGCAGTCACAGCGTTGGCGGGTCCTTTGCCAGTCTGCCGGGCATGGTGTTGGACAGTACTGGACCGTTGGGGCAACCCCTAAGGTGGGTACCCACGGTGAGGTTGGCTATGGTCAGTTAATTACCCAGGGGCGTGGTCCCTTGTGGATGGTTGGTGTGGATATTAACGCTATGCGTACCCACTGAGCTAGGTACAAGCGGCTAGTGGGTATTGCTGGCATCTGGAAGGGCAGACTGGCAGAGGGCCTAAAAAAGTTATATAAAAAAGTTATCAAATGTTATAATGTTACTATAATGTTACGATACTAATAATGGTACTAACATACAAGGTATAACGTAAAAATGTTTTACTTATGACTGTTTTTCAAGTAATAAAGCTGTGGCCATATCATCCAATCGAGGTGTTGTCACGCGTGTTCATTTAAGGAAAGGGGGTGGTTGAGAGGGAGCGAGAGATAGGCCATGCACCTGGTCATGCTTTACCATACCTTAGTTAACAGTAAACTCTCTGTTGGCATCTCTGTACTCTGGGCTCAGATTACTGCAGGGAGGGGAGGGGGGGAGGGAGAGGAGCAAACTGAGCAGGTTCATGCCCTGCTCTGAAAGATTTTGCTGAGAGAAGGAGGTCTGACACAGAAGACCATGTATACAGAATAGAAGGAAAGAAATGTGCTGTGTTTTTTTACTTTGGCAGTTCTGTGTTTACGGTTGTATTTACATAGACCTTTCTAAGCTTACTTAGTTTTTACCTTTCCTTTTTTTATATTTTTTAACAGACTTAAGGTATAATCATCCAGAAAGATCCCTTATCTGGGAAAACCTAAGGTCCCAAGAATTCAGAATATAGAACTGATGACATTTTTGAAGTTTTGGATTTACAGGTATTCTGACCAGTATGGTATTTTGATATTTTCCAGATATATCTATACACTCATGTTACAGTTAATTAAACAAACACATTTCCTGTTAGTTCATAGTAAAATATTAATTTCTCTTATTTATATGCATAGTGGCACACATCTCTAGCTTTAGCCATTTTTTATCTATTCTTGCAAAAGATTTCAGATTGTTGCAATACAAGATTTATGAAGCAGTGATATATAGGACTTTTCAAGTAATACAAGATGCGGTAGAAATTACAAACTGTGGAACTGATTGCAGTTTCACAGTTACTGTAAACTCAATAGAAAAACATTCTTCAATTTCCTGCTGCGATTTGTGTTAAGAGAAATATGTAGTTCTTGTGTCAGATCAAGATTCTACTCAGTACTTGAAGTGTACAAATCCACAATTGAGGAGCAAATTATTTCAGTGACAATACGTTTAGCAGTAAGATAGCAGGATAGCATTAAATTTATAGTAGCACTTCACATATATAGAGCACATTAATCTATTCATTGTTCTACACTAAGGGGCACATGTACTAACCCACGAACGGGCCGAATGCGTCCGAATGCGTTTTTTTCGTAATGATCGGTATTTTGCGTTTTTTTTCGGAAAATTGTCGCGACTTTTTCGTTACCAATACGATTTGCGCGAAAAAACGCGAGTTTTTCGTAGCCATTCCGAAAGTTGTGCAAAATCTGGCGATTTTTTCGTAGCGTTAAAACTTGCGCAAAAAGTCGTGCCTTTTTCGTAGCGTTAAAACTTGTGGGGAAAAGTCACGCGATTTTGCACAACTTTCGGAATGGCTACGAAAAACTCGCGTTTTTTCGCGCAAATCGTATTGGTAAAGAAAAAGTCGCGATAATTTCCGAAAAGTCGTAAAGTCGCCGAAAAAATCGCAAAAAATACGAAAAAGTCGCAAAATGTTCGTTTTCCAATCGGAATTTTTCCAATTCGAATTCGTGTCTTAGTAAATCAGCCCCTAAGTAAAATACATAGATGAAAAATTAAGAATTTAAATTAATTTAGGTATCACATAAAAGCAAATCATAGAGTAAGGGCCATGTCCCAATATAATTCAGGATGCTCTGAGGGCTAACCCTTTAGGCCTAAGTACTGCATTATTGCATTGGAGTAAAAGAATTTTTTTCTGAAGAGCCTCTTTACCCTAATTTGTTCAGTACAGGTCACTTTCTGTAGTCACAGAGCTTTATGTAACTGTAACACTTTGTTCAGCAAGGTTATTGCCATCTGACTTCTAACTGCTGATTTTGACATGGAAATAGATTCTGATGTATAATTTTTCCCAGCTGATAGTTGTTTATTTTGTCTCTGTCCTTGGCTAAATTACATAGCAAAAAGAAAAAATCTTACCCACACACCCTGGCACTCCAATACCACAAAGCTAGGTGCACAGATGCTGGAGGGATCGCCACCCTCCCAAACAGTCTAAAAGAAGGTAAGCACTAGCACTCAGAAGCAATTATAAGCAGGGCAAGCCCTTGCAATTTTACATTCACAAATAAACTTGCAAGGACTTGCCCTGCTTATAATTGCTTCTGAGTGCCAGTGCTTACCTTGTTCTTAGCTAAATTACCACACTGTTCCCGCTAACTAATTTGACATTTTAGTTAACACATTCTAGGCTTTGACCCAGGCTAGATTTTTATTTTATTTTTTTATTTGTTGCTGTCTGAGAGAAAAAATACATCTACCTAATGTTGCTACTGTACTTGTACATAAAAGCTGTACAACTGACATATTGACTCTTTAAAGTTCCTTAGTAGTCACTGCATTGACTTGGTTCTTCAACAAACACTGTACCACCTAACTATTCACAATATCCAATTTTCTACTCTTTGATAGTGATGAGCGAATCTGTCCCGTTTCGCTTCGCCATAAAATTCTTTCTTTTCTTTTTCTTTTGAAAGATTCACGAAACGTCAAAAAAAATTGTTGCCCTTGACAATTTATTTGACGCCCGACTATTCTTTTGATGTCAGAGATAATTTTTTTGATGCAGGCAACAATTGTTGGACCTGCAGTGAATTTTTTCATCCATTTTGGGAAAAAAATAACGGTGAAACAAGGAAATTCGCAGCTAATCAATGCCTGGTGAAACATTTCGCCAATCACTACTCTTTGACAATCACCTAATCTCATTTTCACTTTACCATGACATGACTCCAGCTTCTACCACTAACAGAGTAATGTGGAGAAAGCTGAATCCCGCTATACTGCTATCTTCACTTAATTGTTCAGCATTTCATTAAGTTTTCGCTGTTTCAAATATTTTGGCGAAGCAAAACGGGAGAGATTCACTCATCATTATTCCATACTTTATGCAGATGACTGATCTTTGTATCCTGCCCTTATCTCAACCCTGCTATTCAGGCAAAAAGTCACTTATAACCAGAGTTCCTCAGAACAGGATATACTCAACCTTTTATGTATGTGTCACTTGTTTACATTGAGATAATTTCATCTAATTCCCATCTAATTCCCATCTAATTCCCATTTAAACACTGCTAAGACTAAAAGGCAACATCTGTACCACATATGTTTAGCAAGGAAAAGCAAATATGTTTGCAGTAGTAAGAAGTGTCAGCAGCTGATCCATTAGGAACTAAATATATACAGTTCCCTCCTAGTGGTTTTTGGTTTCCCTGAGGAAGAGCACTGGTTGTGCTCGAAACGTTGGAATTTTTTAAATAAAAACACTTCAAATCAAGTCCCTGTGTGTGCGGCACTCTTTCTATGATATATTTATTTAAACAAACAAACAAACTTACAAACATCTCCCTTATTTAAGGAGCAGCCATGAAACAAGTCTTAATTATGGACTTTTCAGTGAACTGATAATTAAATTTTATATGCTCATCTGAAGTTTTGGGGGACATGAAGCTACAGAAAGTACTATAGTCAAAACTGGCTTCATATTTTTGTTTAGTGTCAGAAATACTGTAACAAAAACATAAATGTTTCTTCGATAAAACAATAGGGTTCTATACTGTCCTCTTTATTAAACTGCAAAAGTTTAATAGAGTTAATAGAGTTTCTGAAACTCAAATTCAAATTTCTGCATCAAAAAACTCGAATTGCAGTCCACCCTCTTTCCCATAATGGGGCCCTGTAAGTAATTTATGATTAATGTACATTTCTACCAAGATAAGATATGCATTATATAAACCAGGGGTCCCCAACCTTTCTTACTCGTGAGCCACAGTCAAATGTAAAAAGACTTGGAGAACAACACAAGCATCATAAAAGTTCATGGAGGAGCCAAATAAGATAAGGTAATTGGCTATTAGGTAACCTTTATGCATACTATCAGCTTACAGGGGGCTTTATTTGGTAGTAACTCTTGTTTTTATTCAATCAAAACTTGCCACTAAGTTAGAAATTCAAAAATAACTCCCTGGTTTGGAGGCACTGAGAGCAACATCCAAGGGGTTGGTGACCAACATGTTGTCCCAGAGCCACTGTTGGGGATCACTGATATAAGGAATATTTATTAAAATTCAAGGTCAAATTTTTTGTCTCAAGTTTCACAAATAAAAAAAATGATTTCAAATTTTGTTAAATTTGACTTTTCCCAAGCACAGCTTCAACAATAGAACAAAATCTCAAAACTTCAAATGAAAAAAATTTGCAGCTGAAACACCTGGCAAGCTTCTGTAGAAGTTAATGGGATGTGTCTTTTCAACATTTAAACTATTATTTTTATTATTTAAAAAAAAAAAAAAAACTAATGGAATAAGATGTTTTTTTTCGCAAATTAATGAGGTTTAGTTTTTCTGTTTGAGAAAATTGCAGTTGTTTTAAAATCTCCATTTTCTTCCCATTTTCCAAAGTTATGAATTTATAAATAAAAAAATGCCTCTATGGGTTAAAGCTACAGACACTTCTATGTTCAGGATTTCTGTTACTTTAGTTCACTTTTCCTCTTTATATCTGTAATATTTTTTTCTGTTACTTAACAGCCTGTAAAGTGATTTTTTCACATGTACTGTATCATGAGAAAATGTTAAATGGAGGATAATTGTTTGGTAGGATAGGTGCGCTTTTCTCATAATTTGCAAATTATTGTACCAAAAGGATCACATATCAGTCACCTTTATAATGGTAGCCATGACTGTAGTGATTAGTTATAGGTAATTAGCTTCCTTAACCTGGGAAAATAAAATGAAACTCATATTTCTTATGGTACTGTTATAATATTGCAATCAAATTATTTTATTTTCCAAGCCATCAAAACAGGAAACTCTAATTTTTCTGTTATTTAGGAAAATTACAATCTATTATATTAATGAAAGTAGGCACTTCTGAAATATGATGAGAGCTCTTTTACGTTTCTAAGGGTATATGTGACTCACTGCCAATTATATAGTTCCAAATGTGCTTCTATCAGACCACACACCATCGTTCTTGATGCTTTATTTTTTTAGATGTTATTGCAGCGGCTACAATTAGCGCTTAGAACAAAAGATAATTGTGTTTAATCTTGATAAATCCTATTCCTACATGCCTTATTTCTTATATGCAAATTAAAAAGTTAGATTTCTAATAACTTCTGTATGTGACAGCACAGTTTTCTGCAGCTGAAAACTATTATTAGGTGCCACATAAAAGGTTGCAAATTATATCAATTTAAGACTAAAACATGTCATTATCTATCATCAGTGATAGCTGTTCTATTTGGTTTGTGAGCTATAATATGTGATCTTTATCTATATGAGATTATACATGTGTGTGTGTGTGTGTGTATATATATATATATATATATATATATGCAAATGTAGATAGTTTAGATAAGTTAAGTTTATGGAGCAGTGCCTGCTGTTTTTCAGTTGTGCCTCCTTGGTTTGTATAGGGCTACATTACTTGTGGTTGCACACTTCTTTTTTGTAAAATGCATTAGTTTAGTTAGAACTAGTGATAAGCGAATCTGTCCCATTTCGCTTCACTGAAAAATAAGCGACAAAACAGTAAAAACACAGCGAAATGACAAAAATGACACATGTCAAGAAAAATTGTCACACACGTCATTTTTTTCTGTTTAGTCGCGGGTGGATATTTTTTTGTTGAATGGCGAATTTTGACCCCCAAAACAATCCGCCAATGGCGAAACGCTGAAATTTGACATAAATCCATGCCTGCCGAATTATTCCGCCCATGACTATTTTGAACTAGTTAGGAATTAAATTGTGGTTTGTGATAGACCACCTACCCCCATTTCTAATACACCGTACTCTTTCCAAATTTTGTTCCAAATTACTATACTTCTAACATAGTGTGCATAGTAGAGGAAGAATGGTGGATCAGGGTCATGGAGCTGGACATGATTGTGTGTGTGCAAACCCTGATTAATCCATGTCCTTCACAAGCAGGTGGTGAATGTGTCCCTATGACTAGATCATGGTGCCAGAGACAGGGTATACTTCACCACTTGTGTGCTTATTTGTTAAAAAAAATACACACAACAAACTTGATCAACTCCATTGATTTCTACATTAACTCACAAGCTTTTAGATGCTGAAGTTTTACATTCAAGTCCTTTTTACATGTTTGCCCTTAATAAATATCTTACATTAGAGTTTTATCCAGAAAACCCCAGATCCCGAGCATTTTGGATAATGGGTCTCATGCCTGTATTTCCATAAAAGTGATATTTATTGGGCTTTGGTTTAACAGAAGTATATTTGCATCTTCACGTTTAATCAGTATGTAGAAAAATATTTCTCAAGGTTTTTTTTTCAGGATTGTGTTTTGACACTCCATACTATCTTAGAATTACAGTTAATTAATATACTAATTGCTTCTAAGGCTACAGCATATTTTTTCATCATAGTCATAATAAATAATATCTGATTTTGCACTATAATGCACTGTACTATGGTAGCTTCAGCATCTACTTAAGTAATGTGCTCGATCTTAGTACATTATGTGATCTATTTTTGTAGTATATTTGTAGTGAGTATTCTAATAAACTATATTTATTATTCAAAGCTTGTAAAACAGATTTTGAAAAACAAATGTGGCTTATCTCTTTCCATCACCTGTGTATGGGGTTTATCTCTTTCCATATACATTTGTTCTTAAATATAAACCTTTCACTTGGGGAACTTCTGGGATCCTGATGAAGGTCTCTGTATGAATAACTTTATTTATAAAGCGCCACAAGGGTACGTAGCGCTGTACAGTCTTACAGAATACAAAATTACACACAGGGAGGACAAGTGTTATAATAAATAAATACAATAAATATATATATATATATATATATATATAAATACAAAGGGAGTAAGTGCCATGTGGTATGAGACACAGTAGGAAAGAGGTCCCTGCCCCATAGAGCTTACATTCTAAATGGTTGGGTAACATACAGGCACAAATTGGAAGGTAAGAGTGCACCAGGTATAGGCATTTGTCATAAAGAGCAGGACTGGGCAAAATAATGTTTTAGTGCTCCAGAAGGTAACAGCTGAGCTTTTTCTTAGAGAGTTAGTGAGTGTTCCCTACGGAGGATTCAGGGATAGAGTTCCAGAGGTAAGGAGCAGCGAGATAGAAAGGTTTAAGCCGAAAAAGCGCAGTGAGTGTGTATGTGACTGTAATATTGAAAATAGGGATGAGCATACTTTTTTGCCCAGAAATGTTTTACAGCAACATTTTTGGTGAATACTAGAATTTCATGATGGGGTCTGCTGCACCAGAAAAAAAATCACAGAAGGCATTTTCATTTGAACCTTGCCTTCCACATCAACCAATGGGATCAAAGCCTTCCCTAGCCCTGCCCATGTCTATGATATATGGAGCTGTCCTGGTGGTTTTGCTCTGTGGGTTTGTAGTTAGAAGATAGAGAAAAGGATAAAGGAGTTTCTAAACAAATTGAGATAGTTTAGATAAAGAGTGTCTGCTGTTTTTAAGTTCTGCTTCCTTTTATTGGGTAGGGCTACATTATTGTAACTGCACACTTCTACTATTATTTTTTTAAAATGTAATAGTTTAGTTTACAAATAGTTAGGAATCAAATTGTAGTTAGTGATAGTCAGGTTTAGTTTGGGGTAGTTCATTTATGCCACCTACCCATTTCTAAAACCCTTTACCATTTCCTAATTATATGTCTTTTACTTCTAACATATTGTGCTTATTGGAGGAAGAATGGTGGATGGGATCATGGGGCTGGACATGTGTGTGTGCAATCCCTGTCCTTCATAAGCAGGTGTTGAATAATGTGTCCATATAGATTACCACCACTAAATTATGGTGCCAAAGACAGGGTTTACTTTACCACTGAAAATGTTGCTAGCGGTACAGAGAGGAAACAGCTGGACTAATTCAATGGATAATGGTGGCAGCAGGTGAGCAGCTCTACTAAACAGGCTATGCACTTTATTATCATAGACAAGGCATATATGAGAAATACTTAAGTAAATGTTAGATGTCCCGCATGTGAAAGTCAAGGTGCTGGAGGATGAGGCACACTTACAGTAGCAATAAAGCTTAGCAGTGATCATTTTAATCTTTATGTATGCTTATTTCCTGTTGGCTTCTGCTGCAGAGAGGTGCCGCTTGGTCTTTAAGGGGGTCACAGATGGGACAGGCAGATGAGCTAGAGCAGTGCTGTCCAACTGGCGGCCCCTCTGTGTGGCCCCCCACCTGTCTGGCTGCTTTGATGGCTTACTCTTGTGTAAGCTTTAAATGGTATCAGTACTGTGATTAACTGTTCCCCCCAGCATGGTTCTCACCTCAGATTCAGGCTGTAATCAAGCTGTATTGTTTAAATATGTAATCCCCTGTGTTGTTCACACCTTTTAATCTCTGCATTGTTCACCCCCCTGCAGTGTTCACACCTCAGGCTCAGGCTGTAATCACCCCCATTGTTCCCCTGGTCACACCTCAGGAGCAGTAGAAACCCATAAATAATCCCTGCACTCTACAAAAAGTACATATACTGAGGTGGTACTGCAATTAAAAAGTTTTTTAATATATAGTTATTGTGCAGACTGTAGGAGCAGTGCCAGCATTGTGTCACTGTAGGCTGCCTGTGTGTGCCATACACACACAGGCAGGGTAGGGCAAGCAGAGTATGGCACACACAGGCAGCATAGGGCAGGCAGAGTATGGCACACACAGGCAGAGTATGGCACACACAGGCAGAGTATGGCACACACAGGCAGAGTATGGCACACACAGGCCGAGTATGGCACACACAGGCCGAGTATGGCACACACAGGCCGAGTATGGCACACACAGGCCGAGTATGGCACACACAGGCCGAGTATGGCACACACAGGCCGAGTATGGCACACACAGGCCGAGTATGGCACAAACCAGCCAAGAATGGCAAACACAGTGAAAGTATGGCACACGCAGGCAGGGTAGGGAAGGCAGAGTATGGCACACACAGGCAGGGTAGGGCAGGCAGAGTATGGCACACACAGGCCCAGTATGGCACAAACCAGCCAAGAATGGCACACACAGTGAAAGTATGGCACACAGGCAGGGTAGGGAAGGCAGAGTATGGCACACACAGGCAGGTTAGGGAAGGCAGAGTATGGCACACACAGGCAGGGTAGGGCAGGCAGAGTATGGCAGGTTTTTGCTGTACTACAACCATTAATATGGGTATGGTCATGTGATAACATGGGTGTGGTTTCAAGTGGGTGCAGTTTCAAAAAGGGAAGTGGTCAAAACTGGCTTCCATTATCGGCCCTCCACCACGTAGGTCGGAAAAATTCCGGCCCTCGCTACAACAGAAGTTGGACAGCACTGAGCTAGAGGATACCTCTTCTAAATAGTGAAAAAACATAATAATATCTATCCCCATTACATAAAAAAGTTTAAAAAAAAAAAACTTAAGGCACTGTAATAGAATTCTTCATTTTCTAGGAAGATTTTACTTTATTTAATTTAATAGATTTGGTAGAATATGTTTCTATTCAGTTAGCATATTTCTTTATTTCTTGCATAGTTCTTTATTTCTACATAATTTTTTTTTAATTCTCAGATGTCTAACACACTTTGGGCCAGATTCAATTCAGTGAGAAATTTAGGTTTTATCATGTGAAAACTCACGCACAAGATGACAATAATAGCGATGAGCAAATTTTTTCGCCAGGCATGGATACTCAGCTAATTTCCGCGTTTCGTCATTGGAGAATTGTTTTGCAAAGTCACGGTCGCATCAAAAATGGGCACAGTCACATCAAAATCAGACACGATCGCACAAAAAAAGATGTGGGCAACAAAAATAAGATGTGGCAACAAATGCGTTTTGGGAATTTTCTTGTCGCTTCGCAAATTTTATGGTGAAGCGAAACGGGACAGATTAGCTCATCACTAGAGATGTAGTGAACTGTTCGCCGACGAACCAATTCGCGTGAACATCAGGTGTTCGGAAGTTCGGAAGTTTGCAAACTTTTCGCGCATGTTCGCAATTTGGGTTCGCGTGGCGTTTTTCCGCTGCGTTTTTTCTCGGCCTAAAAACGCCACACAAGCCACACATGGCATTTTTCAGCAAATCCCCTTTCCATGGTGCTATTAGTGCGAAATAGCAAAAAACGCCGCGTATTTCCACTAGGTCTGCCAGCTGCCTTTGCGATTTTACGCAACGCTGTGTCAACAAAGTATTTTTCAGATACATTTTTGCCCTTGATCCCCCTCTTGCATGCCACTGTCCAGGTCGTGGCACCCTTTAAACAACTTTCAAATCAGTTTTCTGGCCAGAAATGGCTTTTCTAGGTTTTAAAGTTCGCCTTCCCATTGAAGTCTATGGGGTTTGCAAAGTTTGTGAATATTTGCACTTTTTGGCGTAAGTTCGCGAAAGCGTTCGCAAACTTTTTTTTTGAGGTTCGCTACATCCCTACTCATCACTAGACAAAAACACTTACAAGCTATAAGTACAAGAATGCCCCAAGGCATGGTAAGCTCCTGACAACAAAAGCTACAAAATCCAGTCTACCAAATATAGCCTAAGATTAAATTGGGCATCCACACAACAAACGCTATCCATTCTATGCTGCAAGGGTCCCCTCACATACCAGAGGGACTTATATCCAACCCCAGCTGGGGAGGATCCTCTGCCAAAAACAGAAAACTGTCAAGACACAAATGCCCACTAGCAGCCATAACCATAACTCTGGCACTAGCCAGCTCACTAGTGTTACCACCCTAGCCAACCACCAGCAGGCAGAATATCCACACCTTTATCCAGCAACATTGTGGCATTGGTCACAAATAATATTTATATAAACTCCAGTCCAAACTACTGGAATGTTTCATTTTAATAAAATAATCTTTTTCTTTTTTTGTGGTCAAATCATATATATCATCATTTTTTAAAAGCATTTTGACCTTTTATGATTGACTTAAATGAAACCGTGAGTAACTGAATATATTGTTGAGTAACCAAAATATAAAGTTGTTTTTACATTTGTTGTTCTAAACATTTAGGCAGAATCATTTGTGTTATGTAAATGTTTCCCCATAAATACTAAGAGGAATAAGGATGTTAATTAATTAAAATGGTGTCTGCTCTGTAAAGAATCTTCAAAAACATATGCGTATGCAACTAGAAAATTAAGCTCTATAAAGTGGATTGGCCAAGTGCTTCCAGGCAAGCAGCTGGACAGATTCAAAATATATATTATATATAAACCGTGGGTGTTCCGCAAAGGTTATAACTTAAATTGTCTCCATCCAAATGATCAGATCCTTTAATGAAGTACAAAAACATCCATTTTATTATTTTATTCTCAGAATAAAAGTGTTTACTTGTAATATATGGCAAAACGCGGAAATTTGCAGCAGATCTATGCTTGGCAAATAATTTCACTCATCACTACTCATCAGTATTAAATTACAGATATCTTCACTATCCAAGGCTAATTCTAAGAACACAGGTTTGTGAATATGTGTCATGGCTCAAACAAAGGAGATTTCTTAGGACTTGGGAAAAAGGAAGACTGATCTGTGGATTGGTGAAACCAAAAAAGAATTTTTCAGCTTGACTGAAAAGTGTTATGTTGGTGAAAGCAAAATACTGCATTCTAGCATACAGTAAGTTTATCCCCATTGAGTAACATAGTGGTGGTAGCATTTGGGCCTTTTTTGCTGCCTCTGGATCAGGATGTCTTGATATAATTGATGGAACTATGAGCTCTCAATTTTACCAGTAAATTCTGCAGGTAAATGTAAGGGTATCTGTCTATAACCTGAGGCTGAAGAAAAAAGTGTTGCTATTGCATATTATTTTGCACTTGTGGAATTCTCAATTCTCCCCATCCTCTGTAGCAATAAATTCTCATTTTCAGCATCATCTTTGGCTTCTTTTTTGCTAGTCTGCCATTATAGTTCAGTCCAGACTTAAGGTCTCCAAACCCATTCCTGCCTGCCCTGAACCTGACATGTGTAGCCCACCACTGGGTGTGCTATAGTGATAATGTGTATGTGCTGCATGCAGAGTAACTTTAGCACTGACTGGTTAGCGTGACAACTACCAGCAAATCCCATCTGGCTGTAAAATAAATATTGCCTTTATTTATTCTCCAAATAAGCGAGATAGGCAGGCACTCTGGAATTCCATTGAAGTTGGGACACATGCATGGATTATCTGAATGATCTAAATATAAAGTAACATTTCTGTTAGTGTGTTTCTTGTGTTTCTCCATGATTTCATTTTGCTTTGCTACCCTTGCAAAAGTTTATAAGTTTAGTACAAAAGAAAAACATGGTAGTCCTGTATAGTTTATTAGTTTAATTTAGGACACAGGCAAGTTTTTATTTTTCCAGCTAGGAAATTTGCAAGTTACATTTCACAAGGATTTTATTTCTGAAAATATTATTGACATATTTATTGTACATGTTGACATAAATGACATTGTTGACGTGGCTATTTAACCATACAATTGCAACAAGAATCTTACTTATAATTCCTCTCTTTTTCTTAATGTCCATAGTGTGGTGCTCCGTGTAACCTAGATTACTCTAGCTCTTCACTTTGCCTACATTAATCTAATGCAAGAAGAACATAACCATTTATTTTGTCAATAAAAGACTTTGATGGATAAACCATGTAACACTTTGAAGGTAGTCAAGTTTAGATATATAAACAGTCATAAAGTTTGGAGTGCAGTAAAACTTGAGCATATTTACAGTTACAGCCTTTTTTATGCAGCATGTCACATTCTGATGCCTCAGGACACATCTAAATATATCCAAGTCAATGAACTATTAAATGTCCTTCAGTTCTGGAGTCTTCTGTTTACTTGAAATATTAGTAATATTTATTGGCAACTAGAGCCCTAGAGGTTTTATTAGAAACAATACACATCTCTTTAGAAATGTATTGCATTTTTAATATATAAATTATAAATCACTTAATGAGGGACTTAGCACCATTAGACATAAAGAGAGGTTGTGAGCACCCCAAGGCTAAGTAAAATATAACTACAATGGAATTGCACCTGATCTGGTCAAATCTTTTACAAACATACATAAGATGGGATTGATCAAGGCGCATTCCCTGGTTTGAATAGTAATTTAGTACCTGTGCAAGTGCATACATTACACTTGCACAGACGCCGCTCTTACCCTGAGACTCCTCTAAAGACAAAGAAAAGAGGACATATTTTATGACAAAATCTATTAAGCATTTCCTGTTGTTTGATTCAGAACACAGTCCACTAAAATAAGATAATACTAAAAGTGGAACAAAGACATTTCATGATTGTGATAATGACTTTGTAAGCTCTCAGAGTGTGCCTATGACCTATCTATGACTTCTACCAGCCAACAAAACATAACTTTACTGCCCTACATAAATCAAATTTACCATAAAAGAGGACAAGTATGTACTCAAAGCAGAGCTAAATAAAGACAGCTGACTGAATGGTAAACATACTCATTGCTACAAACTCACAATAAAAAACACCAATACACAAGATAAATAAGACAACTTCTAACATCAAGGCAGATGGTTTATTGAAAGTGTGAGAGTCTGTTAAGAATAATAAGTAGCTACTCCTGTACAGGGCCTTAAAGGAACAGTTCAGTGTAAAAATGAAACTGGGTAAAATAGATAAAGTGAGCAAAGTAAAAAAATATTTGTAATAAAGTTAGGCAAAAATGTAATCTCTAAAGGTTGGAGTGGGCAGATGTCTAACATAAAAGCCAGAACACTTCCTGCTTTCAGCTCTCTAACCTCTAAGTTAGTCAGTGACTAAACAACTGTTTAGTTCGTTTGTGAGCATGCAGGTCAGATTCAATAGCAAACTAACTGAACAGTTATGACCCATAAGGCCCCCCTTAAGTCACTGATTGGTTACTATAAATGGAAGTATTAAAGACACATGGAATCCTGGCACACCTGTAGCTTCATAAAATATAACCTTTCATTGATATTATATTAAAAATGAACCGCTAAAAACTGAAAGAAAAAGGAAAAGGAAGGGTTAAAATTTAACACTATACCCTATAAGAGAGAACTGACTGACTGGTGAAGGGTATCACCTCAACTGTTACTTTATTATTGTAACGCTTCGGTTTGTATCTCATAAAAGTAACATGTGTAGCGATTAGTAAAGTGGTCTGGCTGGTTGTGTCCAGTATCACTTATCACAGTATTGCAGTGCAAGTGATACGTGATACTGGGCACAACCAACCAGACCACTTTACTAATCGCTACACATGTTACTTTTCTGAGATACAAACCGAAGCGTTACAATAATAAAGTATCTCAGAAAAGTAACATGTGTAGCGATTAGTAAAGTGATCTGGCTGGTTGTGTCCAGTATCACTTATCACAGCACTGCAACACTTGTGTAATATCGTATGGGGAAGCAGGACCCCATACGATATTACACAAGTGTTGTAGTGCAAGTGATAAGTGATACTGGACACAACCAGCCAGACCACTTTACTAATCGCTACACATGTTACTTTTCTGAGATACAAACCGAAGCATTACAATAATAAAGTAACAGTTGAGGTGATACCCTTCACCTGTCAGTCAGTTCTCTCTTATAGGGTATAGTGTTAAATTTTAACCCTTCCTTTTCCTTCTTTTTCTTTCAGTTTTTAGCGGTTCATTTTTAATATAATATCAATGAAAGGTTATATTTTATGAAGCTACAGGTGTGCCAGGATTCCATGTGTCTTTAATACTTCCATTTATATTTCAATTTACACAATGTGCACCCTGGCTAAAAACACTGTAGTGCGAGGTTCCTTTTTGTGATACATATACTGATTGGTTACTGGCTAACTAAGAGGTTAGAGAGCTGAAAGAAGTGTTCTGGCTATTATGTTAGACATCTGCCCACTCCAGCCTTTGGATTACATTTTTGCCAAACTATATTGAAAACATTTTTTATTTTGCACAGTCTGTCTGTTTTACCCAGTTTCATGTTTACACTAAACTGCTCCTTTAAGGCTAAAGCCCTACCATGGTGTAGACCAAGAGGTGCTGTTTGCTGTTTAGCCTGCTTCCCAACTTGTAGGGAATACAATGCCTTCAAGCATTATCATGGTCAGCGCTGTACAAACATAAACTAACTGAAATAAAAAAGAGATAAGGTTAAAACCCTTACCTCTCCTGTGGATTTACTTAACTTTCTCCTGTTTTTGCATTCTGTCAGCCACAGATGAGAGTGAATAAATTAGCTACTCAATGGGCATGAAATTACCCTGCTGCTTAGATTTAAGCTATGGACAGAATTCACAACCCCACAATGCAAAGCACAATTAAGCCTTACAGTGTGTTCTTTCAGTACATCATTTTTAATGCATCCCTTAAAAGATAAACAATGCTTTGCATGTAATTTAATAAAGCAACCCTACATATAAAGCTATATTTATTATACTACATCTGTATGGGTTTGGGTTTCTATGCATACAGTACTTTAAATTATGGAAAGGCTTCTTGTCTAATTCACAATAGCATTCACAATAATTTAAAAACTGTATAGTGCTATGTATACAAGTAGCACTACATAAATATATATACATTCATATATGCACAGATCCTTTGCCATATAAGAAAAAACAAAACATGTTTATTGAAAAAGATCCAACGTTTGAGCACTAACTGTCCCTGAGGAAGAGCACTGTTAGTGCTGGAAACGTTGGATTTTTTTTCAACGTCGGATCTCTGTTCCTTTATTGTTAATTTTAGCCAGCACCCAGGGCGTTTGGTTTTCTGAAGGGTGTATATACAGGTATATATATTTTTGTAGAGAGATTGTCAGACTCTGCTGGAATTTTAACCTGGGACCTGCCTTTCCATAGGTTACAAGTGAATTCTGTCTTATCACTTGATTTACCCAATGTGGGTTTGACATCTCAACAGCCGTGATCATTTGTAGGTCCAACCAATCAAAGATGAGTTCTTCCTATCAAGGATGAGCCCATTGACTTTAATGTATTTGGTGTGAGAAAACTAGTGGCAAAAAACGAGTCCAATGCGTGACTTTTTCCAGCAAATGTTTCATCACTACTTTAATTACTCTTTAATTACTTCTGACCGCCTGAGCACTGAGGCCTTCCCCTAGGTCTTACTATTCCTGGCTATTACCTCTTGTCTTTCTAGTCTGTTGCCTAAAAGACTTAACCACCCTCCTCTCCATGTACCAGGAATCTCCCCTTAACAATTCCCTTACAAGAATTTGTTTTCAGTGCAATTAACTTTTAAATGTACATAACCTTAATCCCATCACATGTGGGTCAAACCTTACTATTACCTTACTCTTCTACATA
Source organism: Xenopus tropicalis (assembly GCF_000004195.4). Taxonomy (NCBI): domain Eukaryota; kingdom Metazoa; phylum Chordata; class Amphibia; order Anura; family Pipidae; genus Xenopus; species Xenopus tropicalis. Next base: position 114,120,169 of record NC_030681.2, read on the forward strand.
TAAAGGTAAATTGAAGTAATCTATTAATCAGCAAAATTACCAGCCAGTTAGATACTGTTTTTTTAATAGGAAACATTTTCATGTTCAGATTATATTTATACATATTCACATTTTACTACTCAAATTGTAGCTACATTTTCCTGTTTTAATGTTTATAATTCACAGTTATCTGTATATGGAGCACATCACTATTTATCATGTAAGCACTTTAGTTTCGACAGTTCGTCATATATAAAAGCAATATACTTGCAACACCTCATTGAAAATCAAAGAAAAAATGGATATATCTCTGTCACTTTAATATATAATATATATAATCCTATTTTAACAGAACTTTTCTGATCCCTTCACAAAGTAATCAAAGTTATGCTTTTGCCACTGCAATTAAATTCTTTAAAAGTGAAGGCTAGCAATGTTTGCAATTAAAGCCTACAGTAACTTCAAGTAACTAATTATAAAGAACGCCCATCAACAATCTGTCAGATCTAAAGCAAGATTATATAAGAATATTTTACTAAACCTGGTGCAAGGATTAAAGTGGCGTCAATTAGCTGGAGTGTTTGACAAGAACAAAACCATTTGTCCTCTTAAATAATGACATTTGTGCCTCTGATTGATAATATGTCAACGCCCTTACTTTTATTAAGCTTTATATGTCCTTTTAAAGACTAATTTAATGCAGTGGTAAAATATATTTTGTGTAGAGCCCATTACATCTAAAGAATAATACAATATCTTTCTCTTTAGAGCAGCATTTTTTGAGTGCTTAGTAAAAAAATGAAAAGGCTTAAGTTAAAGGAGAACTGAAAGCAAATAATTAGGCTAGAAATACTAATACATTGTGCCAGCCCCATAGCAATGATGGTCTATGAATAAGATGGCCACAGTAGTTCCAATCATCTTTTCTGCTGATTCACAGCACCTGTTCTTGGTCAATATCCGTTAACTCAGCTTAGGGCTAACAATATGCATTATATGCATTATATAATAAATAATATACCCTTATTGCAAAAATTAAGCCTATTATAAGTCACTGAGGACTTCCATGTCACTTCTTTCGACAGATGTAACCTTTGCAAGCCAAGATTTCGATGATTTCTTATGACCCCAAGACACTCAAGTGACCTTCCAAAAACAGCCCGGAGTGCAATGAGCATGTGCATTGTCCCTGACAAGTCACATGACAATGATGGCCTGATGGCCTACCAAGATCAGAAGATAGAGTGCTGCTGATGGCATGGGATGTTACTATTATATAGCTTCTGAACTACTTGGCTGTTATAATAAATGCAGTATATAAAATACAGTCCTTATAGCGATATTATGATTTAGTTTTCCATTAAGACTTGAGAGTACATGACTTCAATTAGTCTCTATGGATTGTTTGAGTTGAACTTCTAAGACAATCCCGGTATTTAATTTTATAATAATATTGTATAATATGTATTAATGTTAGGACTCTTCAACCTACAAATAATCAAATAAAACATAAAAATGAAAGGTTGGCTTTAGATCTATTTTTACACATAGAACTGGAAAGAAAGGAATCTAGATTTTCAAGCATACAAGGACTCTGAAAGACTCTTTTTATTTTTATGATTTATCTGAATATCTGTGGGTTTAAAGTTACCAGGGTTCTCTGGGATTGTGCAGATTAGCTGTGAATCTTTCTGAATGCTTATCTTTTGTTCCTTAGAGGGGTGAAGGGTAATAAAATATAAAGTTAGGGTTGTTGGCAGAAAATGCATTGGGGTATATTCTTTTTCAGGATGTTCTGACTTATTATAGTATATTTGTAGCTATTGTAACCATCTACAACTTTCTCCTCACTCGCAGATACTTATCAAATACTTATATATAAGGAATATAAAATACTTATTCAACTCAAAGGGGTAATATCTGAATAAACAGAAAAAAACTATGTTTTTCCTTAATTTCTATAGTTATGCGTATATATATATACAGTATATATATGTGTGTGTATACATATATATATATATATATATAATCAATCTTGCTATAAATGGATTTATTGTATGGTAGAATTTTTGATCAGCATTTCCCTATCCTTCAAGGATCCTTTGTAGGTATATACTGGATTTAGTGCTAAACATGTTATACTTGCAAAGACATAAATGGTTGCTATTGGCAACTGAGGTCAGTTTAGCACCTGTGTTAGTAAAAAAGCCCTATAAATGCATACATTCAAAAAAACATAATTGTCTAAAGTTAAACAAGCATTATCTTAGGCATAGTCAGGTTTTTTTTAGAAAAGTAATACAGCACCTATTAAATGGACCAGGAGTACATGCTGGTTTTAATGAAATTGAAATTAGTTTAGTTTTGCACTATTAATATCAAGTAGCTAACATGTAAGATGAAACATTTTTGTTAGTATAAGAAGTAGTTATGTTAAAAACTCCTAGTAAAATAGTAACAGGGAAGCACAAGGTCAAGTTAACTTGCCATTGCCTGCAAGGATTATTGGAAAAACATTATTTACATTTCTGAACATCTACTGGTAGGAGAGCATATGAAATAGCAGAACATAAAGCAGTATAATTTGTATGTGTATTATATATTTCTGCAAAATTATTAACAGCACTTTGTGCCCCCTCGTGCCAGATCAACACAGGTACAGCCAATTTCTACACCATAAATACCTCCACTTTACGAACTGTACTGTATTTTTTCAGTAGTAGATTTGTATCATTTATTCTTTACCCTATATTCTTGAGTAGACATAAATGATTTGATCAAAAACAAACTTCAGGTCATGTAAAAAAGCAGAGTATTAGAAAAAAAAATATAGAGATTGTGGGAAAAGTGCTTATTTGCCCTATATCTCCTAATTCATGAGCTTGTAATATTTTTCCTCAGGTTGAAAGTCCCACAAACACCTACATGATGTCTGTGTGTGTCTTCTTAATCTTATTTAGGTCACAGAGCAATAAAACATCTCACAAATAACCATTATGCATGCTTGTGCAAATGTTTACCTATTACAAATCAACAGTCTAACCTCAATGCAGCCTGTTATTAAAGTAGTTTATTAAGGCTTCCCTTTTACCAAAGGATATCATCAAGAAGTTGCACAATCATTAAAGTCTAGCTCAACTTTCCGCAAAGGTGGAACAAGGTCAGAGTAATTTTATACCTTGTAAAGAACCTAAGAGTGAGCTGGCAGCATTTTTATAAGGTATATAAAACTTTGCTGTATATTTTAACCTTTGCTGAAATTTCATGACAACAACTGCAAGTAAAATGATACTGAAAAATTATCACCAGAATAGTGCACCCATTTATTTCCATTTGACCACTGGGGTTTTCAGTATACTTACATTTGTAAGGGTAATTTAAAATAAATAAATCAAGCTTATGTCTTGTTTGTTACTGATGTAAGATGTTGCATTAATTCTCCTGGTAATTGAATGAAGATATTGCATGTATCGCTGAGAATCTGTGAATCATCATGTCTCATTTTTTCGGAAGGAGTGTGGGTAGAGTATGACAAATAATGGACTCAGTAGAAAAATTATGGATCCATTAGGCTGTTAGATTCAAGGTATAACGATATGTTTACATATTTACTAGGACAGTCTCATGTGCAATGCCGTTGCTGAAATAAAACATACTGTAGGATTACAGCATTAAGGGTGAATTAGACTGAGTTTAAATCACACATCTGAAACCTAAAGGAGTCACTTCCCATATTACAGAAGCATCAAAGAAACATGAATTTTAAACATAAAAAAAAAAATACAAATCACAGAATAGATTGGATCATACTGGTAGTGCAGGCTGGTATGCTTGAATATGCTAGTGGCTTGGCAGCAAACGTGCAACACCACTACACTGGAGAATCTAGTCTGGTATGGATAATAATACATTTTTGGTTATGGGCATTTGATTATTGCAATATGCCCAAAGTATAAATGATGAAATAGTACACCTGTTTATTCGTGCTTTTCCAATTCAGATATTTTAATAAATGACATTCAGGGAAATGAGTTGAGTGGTAGTTTTATAAACTCTAAAAGAACGAAAATCCAAATGTTTACAAATACCCTCTCTTAATGTCCCAACATGTTCCTTCTGCGTATGAGTGTGATGTCACATGCATGCACATAATAAGCAAGAAGGGAGGCCCTCACATTAACCACCTGCATGTAAGGAAATATGGCTGCCTGCACAAGTAGCTCCCTTACTGTATGAGCTGCAGAGCTGTAAACTCCCCCTATAACCCCTGGGAGTTGCCAGATTTATCGTTCCCTTCCCAAGTTTCCCAACAATATAATGAAATCCCCCAAGTTTTGAGCCTTTTCAAGAAACAAATGCATTGTGCGCATGCACTTTTACCCCTTTAAAGCAGCAGACCATTATTTGTGTATGCGTGATGATGTCACAAAATGACGTCATTAAGCCACACTCCCAAAGTTTGCAGCACCGCAGCTAATCCCCCAAAACACTGAAATGAAAAGTTGATGGTAGTGATGAGCTAATCTGTCCTGTTTTGCTTCACTGTAAAATTTGCCAAACTATGGAAAAATTCACAAAATGGCGAGAAATTTGCAAAACGCAGATGCCGCATGTCTTTATTGGCACACGCAATTTTTTACATGACCGCTGGTTTTTTTTACGTGTTGGCACCCTTTTTTGACATGCCCACACCTTTTTTGACATGATCATGAATTTACAAGGTGAAATTTCAGGAAACAATTCGCCAATGGGAAAATGCGGAAATTGGCTGCGAATCCATGCATGGTGAAAAAATTCACACATCGTTAGTTGATAGCTTTGCCACTATCAGATTTATTTTTTTTTAAATATTGTTTCCCCAACTGGAGTGCAGTGCCTTTTAATTTAATCCCCCAAAACACTGAAATGAAAAGTTGATAGTAGTGATGAGCGAATCTGTCCTGTTTTGCTTCACTGGAAAATTTGCAAAACTATGGAAAAATTCACGAAATGGCGAGAAATTTGCAAAACGCGGGTGCCACATGTCTTTATTGGCGCATGCAATTTTTTACGTGACCATGTCTTTTTTTTTACATGACGGCGCCCTTTTTTGACATGCCTATTCCTTTTCTGACATGACCATGAATTTCAGGAAACAATTCACCAATGGGGAAATGCGGAAAAATTCGCTCATCTTTAGTTGATAGCTTTGCCACTATCAGATTTTTTTTTTTTTAATATTGTTTCCCCAACTGGAGTGCAGTGCCCTTTAATTTAATTACATTTTTGTTGGGAAATTCAAGATCCCTTTGCACAGTTTGCACAGTTTGTAGCCTAGCTGGCTTTTGTTTGGTCAGACTGCGACATTGTCAAGTTGTGGCTGCAGTACTACCATGTAGCTGGCTCTTTCTTTATTGTATGGTTGTTAACTATCATGCAGGAACATACAGTGCTAAGCATCAGTAATACTTAAGTGGTATAAAAAACAAAAAAAAACTAAAGGCATGATGAAGCTTTGCACAAATTCTCATGCTTGTTTGTCATAAAGGTCTCTAAGGGGGTGCTTTAATTTGCTACTGTATGCTTGATATTTAATATATTTAAACAGTAGCTGGTTAGTCCTCTTTCCTATACTTATATTTGCAGTGTATCATTGGAATGTTCTACCTGGGAGAAAAAGTTTAATAATTGAGGAAATTCATATCAGTATTACCTGATTATTTTTAAAGCATTTTAAAACTTTTTGATTGCTATTTACTTTGAAATGATATAATATATTCCTGCTTTGCTATCTTCACACAGCATCCATCCATTTATACAGAAAGTAATCATAAAATCTTCTTTTAAAGTATATCTGTGTGTTTTCAGAAAGCACCAAAATCAATGTCTTCAAGATTCAGCTGAATACCAAATCGCACTCAAAGCAGATCAATACCAAAGAAAATTCTCAGTCCTATTAAGCACTCAAGGGGACAAATAAAATCTTGCTGTGTTCAGGTACAGGGCTCAAGGTCTATCAGATGGAAATATTTTGGTATTTATCCAGTTAATTTTCATTAATCCAACCTATAACTCAAACAGACGGTCTGCACTATAACTGTGTGAGATACAAAGCACTTTTTAAAATTCAGTTTATAAATTTATTTTGCTTTTTATATATGAAATTTATATTTGATATGTTCTTAAAATATTCCCTGTTACTATTCCAACTATACACGAGGCAAGATAAGACACTGGTTTATGTAACACTGGGGAAACTAAAATGGGCCTGAATGTTTATTTTATTAACGGAACTGCAAAACTGTTATAGGATTATAAGTGGATAATGCCATACTTTAAGTAGTATTCTCCCCCTAAACAAAGGTCCTTTCTGCGTTATATGATACATATTTCATAAGGTTTATATTGATTTTATTACTAAATTTATATTATAATATCTGAATGCAAACAAAACAAACACTAAAACAGGCTATAGAAATAAAATAAAATATAAATAAAAATAAATCTGACAAATATTAAGTATGAATAACAAAATAAGAACCTAATGCAAATTGTTGTGCCACAATACATAAGAAGAATGTGGATTTTACTGTCAAGAGCACCTGCCATAGAACTGCTTTACCCATGAAAGCAGTCATAAACTGCAGTGGCAGAAACTTATTTCCTTTCCCACCAGCATTTTCTTATTTGATTGTACCCTTATTTACATCTATGTGAAACGAGGACAAGCTTCACAAAATAGCCCTTAATAATAAAGTGTACAAAGGCACACACACACATACATATGAGTGTGTGTACAAATATAGGTCAGCTCATACCAAACTGCAAGTTGTTAATTATTAAGGGATATTTTGAAGAGCTTGTCCTCTTGTCAATTTTAAATATGTAAAGTCATAAATATAGCTGTGTCCATGGCTCATTTGATTTTTTACTTATTTATTAATGACCTGGAGGTGGGCATTCCAGTATCCTGTGTCTGATCATTTTCTTCTTAAAGGGGACCTGTCACCCTAAGAAATAATTCCAATTTTTTTTCCATTGTGTTTGTTAAGAAAAGATAACTTCACATACTATATAAATGATATATATCTTGTTTCCTTCAGTCTTGGGAATATACAATCACAGCCAGCAGGCAGCTGCCATTTTGTGGGCACTGTTATTAAGGCAAGCTTTGTATCACCCCAGAATGGGGGACCTGATTCCCTTGCCCATCCACTCGCTACACAATTAGATGGTGAGAATGTGAGTGCTGGAAGGAAAGTTTAAGTAATTGTCTGCCCTGCCTCTATGCCTAAGGCATAGAGGCAAGACAGGCAGTATATGATTGACAGCTGTGATTTTTAAATGCATTTATAAAGGGTTTGAATGTGTTAATATAAAAATGAATTTGGGTTTCATGTTTAATTTGAAAAGGACTTTTATTATACAGCTTTTAATGCCTCGGTGACAGGTCCACTTTAAGCATATCACAAGGTTTCTGGTATAAAACTTTTGTTGCGTCATCCTGTTATAGTTTCACAAGTATCCAAGACCAAAAATAAGTATTCTTCTCAAACTTCTATTTTGGTGAAGTAAAAGGGAACCTCTCTTTTTCTATGTATACAGTGTATACAGTAGAGGAGCCAGAGTGCCAAGTCCCACCCAATAGCTGCACTGTTGCCTCAGCTCCAACTACACAGTGGTTGACAGAGGATATGGTGCTTAAAGGGTTACACACAATAAATGTGAACAAGGCACCTGGGCCAGATGGAATACACCCTCGGGTACTGAGAGAGCTAGGGGCAGAATTGCAGTGGCCCTTGTTTCTGATATTCTCAGACTCGCTTTCATCAGGTATGGTACCTAGGGATTGGAAGAAGGCGAATGTCATTCCTATATTTAAAAAGGGAGTAAGATCTCAGCCTGGCAATTATAGGCCTGTAAGTCTGACATCTGTGGTGGGAAAGTTATTTGAAGGCTTGTTAAGGGATCACATTCAAAATGATGTGCTGGAGAATGCCATTATGAGCAGTAATCAGCATGGCTTTATGAAGGGCAAGTTATGTCAGAAAAATGTAATTGCTTTTTATGATGAGGTAAGTAAGAAGCTGGACAGTGGGGATGCAGTAGATATAATCTATTTGGATTTTGCCAAAGCATTTGATACCGTTCCCCACATAGATAGAAAACTGGCTACAGGATCGGGTACAGAGGGTGGTTGTTAATGGTACATTCTCTACTTGGAATAAGGTTCTCAGTGGGGTCCCTCAGGGTTCTGTACTGGGTCCACTTTTGTTTAACTTGTTCATAAATGACTTAGGGAAGGATATTATAAGTAATGTATCCGTGTTTGCAGATGACACAAAACTCTGCAGACCAGTCAATTCTATCCAGGACTAATTCTATCCAGTGGCATCCTTGCCATTATAGGCAAATCCCTAATGGAGAAGGACCTTGGAGTCCTTGTAGATAATAAACTTGGCTGTAGCAAGCAATGCCAGGCAGCAGCTGCAAGGGCAAACAAGGTTTTGAGTTGTATTAAAAGGGGTATAGATTCACGGGAGGAGGGGGTTATTCTTCCCCTTTACAGAGTGCTGGTAAGACCCCATCTAGAATATGCTGTTCAGTTTTGGGCTCCAGTGCTCAAACGGGACATTATTGAGTTAGAGAGGGTCCAGAGAAGGGCAACTAAGCTGGTGAAAGGTATGGAAAGTCTCGGTTATGAAGAAAGACTGGCCAAGTTGGGTCTGTTTACACTGGAGAAGAGGCGCTTAAGGGGGGACATGATAACTATGTATAAATATATAAGGGGATCATATAATAACCTTTCTAATGCTTTATTTACTCATTTTAGAAGAAGGGCATTATGGTTGAACGTGATGGACGTACATCTTTTTTCAACCTTCTAAACTAAAAGTATTTCTTCTTTTTATAAAAGGCATTAAAAATAGTATTTTTCTTTTATACATATACTGCATAGACTTACCACAAAAAAACAGATGTTCTGGGTACTCATAGTCTTAATGGTACAATGGACAGAATGCAATTTGTGGTGGTGTTTTTGTAAGGTCCATGTCTGTGCAAATGGTATAATTTCTGGAACCCTAATTTGTGTGTTGCCCAAAACAGTCTGTCTATCAGCTGAATGTACAATGTGCAAAGGGAAATCTTAGATTAACAATTCTTTTAGGCAGCATACATTTATAAATGAGACCTTATGTTAGCTAACTGTAAACAAAAAAATATTGTGAATTGTAATAGGAAAAGGTTCTCCTATTCCCTTATGTATAGCGGTCCTGAGTGGGTTAATTTCCCAAGGAAGTGTCACCTGGGGAATAATTAGCAGGCTAGCTCTGCTAGCAGCCTGAGAGAGTGAATGGCCCAGACAGACTGAGAGCTGAAGCCGGTATGGGAGGGTCTGTGCCTGTGAGGAGCAGCCTGGAGTGCTGCTGTTTTTTCTCCCAACCAAAAAGGACTCTCTGAACGTACAGTGACTCTGTGGAGTTGTATTTTGGGTTTAGCCGGGAATCCCAGTAGGGGACCAGTATTAGAGAGGGAAAGCACCTTGTGTACAAGCTATAAATATAATAAAAATTTGCCTGATTTTATACAACTTTACTATTGACATCATAACCTAGTAATGTGCTGATGAGGCTGCAAAAGACACGTCTGTTAGGTTCAAAACATCACTTCAATATTAATATCTATCTTCTTATTCATACAGAGGAATGCAAAAATATATATTTTCTGACCCCAAAGTTGCAGTCTGTCAGTCCTTGGATCAAGTTTGAACTACATATATTATACTATAAAACCAGTAACCTTGTTTTAGCTAACTTGCACAAAACCCATTCTGCTCTTTATTGACAATAATTTATTGTAACTGTCAGTACAAGAGCTTCAGGGACAGAAATCTGCAACCACACAATTCTCACTGTAAGAAAAAATGTTCAACGGTATTAAGGTAATATTTCTCTTAATAAGCATCACTTAAACTGGTAATTCCTATTGACTTTAGTCTCAAAAGCCAGCATGCTGTCACACCTTATAAACTGATTTTGTAGTTTTCATTTACCTCTAATTAAGCGTGGATCTGCCTTGCCAAAAAGAACTGTAGGTCAAATGTCCCTGTCTGCAGTGTAGCTAGTTTCTCACCCAGCTTGCCAATGGCAAAATGCGGAAATTTGCGGGGAATCCATACCTGGTGAATTATTTCGCCCATTAGTAAATATTACTTAAAATGACTGTTTGCAACCACTTAATACAGGTATGGGATGCCTTATCTGGAAATGCGTCATTCGGATATGAACGCTTGCCGAAAATTCCGCCATACGCCTCCTACATGTCCCTGCACCCGAATGAATGAGATACGCTCGGGTGCAGGCACGTGTAGCTGAAATACACATAAAAACGCGAGAGTTTGAAAGTTTTGCGTTTTTATGCGTATATCGGCTACATGTGCCTGCACCCGAGCGTATTCCATTCATTCGGGTGCAGGAACATGTAGGAGGCGTAGGGCGGTATTTTCAGCAAGTTCTTTTCCAGCATGGCATTATCCTTTATGTTTTTAACACTTAAAATATGTCTGTAAATTATGCGTTAACCCATGTCTAAAATACATGTATTTTAACACAAACCCATCTTTGTAAAACTATTGCAAAGAGTTACATTTTTGTCCATAACATTTGCTTTTGATACAGGGAGAATTAAAAACATTGTAAATATTATTTGGCTATTACAGCCTATTTGGCTGTAAAAACAGGCAACACCAGCTAGATTGGCTTTAGAGCATGGGGTACATAGGACTTAACACACCAGATGGGCTTTCGCTATGTGGAAATATCCTTAGGGTGTAGTGCAACTACAACTCACTTAGGCTGTGTGCAAAGTAATATAAAAGAATAAATGCTAGAAGGTTCTTTGTGGTACAACTTGTTTGTTACCCAAGGCAATTAGCCCACTGGGTTATTGCAAATACTCACTCAGAGGAGTGTGTTAAAGACACAGAGGATAGAGGGAGATGGTTTATCCCAACTCTAATGAGTCTGGGCAGGGTAAAGACAACCAAACAGCACGGCACCACTGTGCAGACTAGCCTGGACAAGTATCTTAGGTCCTCAGTATGAATACCTTAGCAGTTAAGGATCCCAAAACAGCCGACTATAGATCAGGGATTGGAATTAACCCGATTCCTGTGTCCTAATTGTAGTCCTGCACTAAGGCAACAGTGCCTGTAGGGAAAAATACTTCCCAGCTAATCTCTCCTGGTTGGAGCCAGAAACTGCTCTTTCTATCTGATCTTACTGTCTCGCTTTCCTAGAAAGTGCTATTAAGGATGTTCTACTATTCTAGCTATTCCTTGTTCACGGGGTCCCTGTTCCCCGACTTCACTAGAGTCTGATGGTTCTCTAGGATATAATGGCTTACTGGGGCCCTGTTGATCCCAGGCTCAGTGGAACTTCCACCTGCGTCAACAGATGTAGCCAAAGAGGAGGATCCATCCATTTGCTAAACACTATATTAGAGTGCAAAGGGAGTGGTCTACCTATAAACCAATAAGGCACAGAATGCAAACGGTAAACTACGTTGTAGATAAATGGGTCTTTGCCCAGTAACACGATAAAGAAAGAAATGGTAGAGTTTAAAGCCATAGGGGCATATTAACCCTATGGGTCCCTACAATTGTTTTTGCAAAAATACATTATTTTGCCAAAGGATTTTGCTCTTACATATATAAAATCGAAAACCAACTTATTTTGAGGTTGCATTACCAGTAGTGATTCAGTTTTTGCTGTGCCTCTATGGATGGATACATTGGCAGATCCCATTTACATATAAGTTGCATCTACAATGGAAAAATCTAGCATAACCGTTTTTTTTTCAAAATATTACTCATTATTACAACAAAAAACTATTTCTTTGTTACAAAAAGCTATTGCCTTATACCTTGCAAAAGTCATTTTGAAATAAACAAGAAAGATTTTTCTCAAATTATGAGCGCTGAAGGCTTCTTACGCGAAAAGTTGCGCATTTTTCGTAGCGTTAAAACTTAACGCTACGAAAAATGCGCAACTTTTCGTGTAAGGTTTAACGCTACGAAAAATGCGCAACTTTTTACGCAACTTTCGTAATGGATACGAAAAACTCGCGTTTTTACGCAAAAATCGTATTGGTAACGAAAAATTCGTAAAGAATCCGAAAAAATCGCAAAACATACGAAAAAGTCGCAAAATGTTCGTTTTCAAGTCGGAACTTTTCCAATTCGGGTCGGATTCGTGGGTTAGTAAATCAGCCCCTAAGTATTGCTTTTTAAAATAATTGCTTTACTTTGAACAGTTTCTTCAAAGCCTTGCACATACCATGTGATTTGTAGAGACTGATGTTATTCTACCATTACTAATGTATACGTGGTATATTAATTAAAAACTTTGAGTCCACTTCAATTTCTTGTGTATATACAGGTATATATACAGGTATAGGACCTGTTATCCAAAATGCTCAGGACCAAGGATATTCCGGATAAGGGGTCTTTCCGTAATTTGGATCTTCATACCTTAAGTCTAGTAAAAAATAAAAAAAAATTAATTAAACTTGATTATTTTGCATCCAGTATGGATTAATTATATCTTAGTTGGGATCAAACACAAGGCACTTTTTTATTTTTACAGAGAAAATGGAAATCAATTTTAAATATCTGAATTTTTTGATTAAAATGGAGTCTATGGGAGACAGATTTTCCGTAATTCAGAGCTTTCTGTATATCGGGTTTCCGGATAACGGATCCCATACCTGTATATATCTTTGAGCTCTTTGTTCAGAAAGTAGGAAGTGCATGGGTGCAGCTGGGAGAGCTGAGGAGCTAAAGCTAAAAGACTGTAAATTACATTTTTTTAAATTTCATGGATTAAGTTGCTTGAAAATTACATTGGTTGTCTCTATCTCTGGAAATTGTATGGCCACTTCTGCCAGTTGAGTAAACCCTGTGTAACCCTATTTTGTCAGATTTCAGGCAATGTCCAGCTAGATGGCACAGAGCATGGGGTACATATGGGGGGTACACAAGGCTGATTCTTGGCCTGCATATAATCAGCAATCCTCTGGCCTTCATGTCGTCACGTTTGGCCAATACTGTTTCAAAATGTTTTTATCTTTTTTTTTTTTCAAATGATATCATTAGCCACAAACAACAGCAACACATTTGGTTGCCAATGTATTTCAAGACTGAGTTATTAAGATGAATGCTCTAATTTTACACATTGCTACAAAACCAGAGCAGACTTTTTTCGAAGGCCATTTTTAAGGGTTTCTGCAAACTAAATGTTTTGTCTAAAAGTATATTAAATCTGCAATATTTCATTTGTTTCTCACTACCTTATTTCACATAGTTAATTATGCCGTGTTTTGTGTTCCTGGTGTTGGAGCTCTGCCATGTACATCTTTGAACAACAAAATTATGCCAGTAATGAACTGTGCATGGTAAAAAATAATGTCCTTATAATTTAGATTACAGATTTTCTTACAAGAGTCTCAGCTGTTCAGCACCATATTAAAGTTGTTTTTCTTTACGCATTTTTTTATATCAGATGAAAAAAATTGTCTGGAAAATGACAGTTTCAGTAATGTTCCTTAAAGGAGAAGGAAAGGGTAAAACTAAGTAAGCTTTATCAGAAAGTCCTCGATGAAAAGAACACCACATTTCTTTCCTTCTATTCTGTATACAGGTATGGGACCCATTATCCAGAATGCTCGGGACCTGGGGTTTTCCGGATATGGGGTGTTTCCGTAATTCGAATCTCCTACCTAAAGTCTGCTAAAAACATTATTTAAACAGTAATTAAACCCAATAGGATTGTTCTGCCCCCAATAAGGGGTAATTATATCTTAGTTGGGATCAAGTACAAGTACTGTTTTATTATTACAGAGAAAAAGAAAAACATTTTTAACAATGTGAGTTATTTTATTAAAATGGAGTCTATGACCTTTCTGTAATTTGGAACTTTCTGGATAATGGGTTTCCAGGTAAGGGGTCTGATACCTGTACATGTTTTTCTGTGTCAGACTTCCTTCTTTCAGAAAAATCCTTCAGGGCACTGCACAAGCCTGCTCGGTATGCTTCTCTCACCTATACCCCCCTCCTCTTCTGTAATCTAAGCTGAGAGATTGTTCCCTGCCTGCATGCTGCTGCCTGGAAGTGAAGGCAGACCAAGCTAAAATGGCAGCTGCTTTCTTAAACAAAAAGAGAGAGCTTCTAGGGCTGTTTACTCAGGTATGTTAAAGCACTCTGCAGAATAAACATGGCATTCTAGATTTCACTATTGGGACTAATCTATTGGCAATAAAATGAGTCAGTAGCTTTCCTTCTCCTTTAATAGAAAAAATAATAATAATAATAATAAAGGAATAATAAAGGAAATTCCATATTTGTGAAGATAATAAATTACAAAAAAACAGCCCCCCAAAAAATACAACAGTATATAGTCATAATTCTTCTAAAACTTTTCAGATGTTAGAGAACATTTTAAAGCTATTTTTTGGGGTATAATAATTAAGTAGCAGATTTATGCAATGACTTTTGATGGTGAATATAGTAGGCATGTAAATGTGATGGTATCATGCTAATGCTGCTCAGCAAGATTATTTTAACAACAAAGCAACTAGAGCAGAGTTTCTATGAAAACCAGCAGTGCCATCTCTTCACTGGCTGCTAGTCTGGGGGGCGTGTTTGATAACCTGAGTTTAGAAGAACTGAGCATGCTTAGTGCCAACGGCAAAAGTCAATATCTTAGGGAGGGGGCCAAAAAGGTTGGAGGAGGAGAAGAAATCCTAACGGATTAAGGGGATGCTGCCTTACTATTAACCTTTTAACAACCAGATAAGCAGATATTTAAAGATTTCAAAAAATGCTGATCGATTATTACATTTTATTATGGGGGGGGGGGTTACATGTCCTTAAAAAAACGAGGTAGAATGCCTTTCTAGCAGAATAGGGCAGTATAATTACAATTTGTTAAACAATCAGTAGTAACTGATGCTTTCGTGCTACCCTGCTGGGGTTTTTTTTTTTTTACAAATTAGACTAATTAAAATGGGAACAAAAGTGTAACATTTTTGTGGTTTTTATGTTTTTCTACAAATCTTTGTGTACAGGTATAGGACCCATTATTCAGAATGCTTGGGACTTTCAGTAATTTGGATCTCCATACCTTGTCTACTAAAAAAAATTAATAAAACAAAATAAACCCAATAGGATTGTTTTGCATCCAATAAGGATTATTTATATCTTATTTGGAATCAATTACAAGGTACAGGAATCAATTTCTACAGAGAAAAAAAAGAAATCAGTTTTGAAATTCTAAATTATTTGATTAAAATGGAGTCTATGGGAGATGGGCTTTCCATAATTCGGAGCTCCCCGGATAACGGGTATCCGCATAAGGGATCAGGACCTGTACTTACAAACAAAAAAAACAGAAAACATCTAAAACCACAAATTAACAAAATGATTGTTACAATTTACCTAGGACAGCTCCCACTGACTTCTATATGACCTTGACAGTTTTTAGATGGCAAAGTTTTGTTTTAGTGTTTTTTGTGGTTTTTACGCTTAATAAATCATTAAAAATATGTGTCTTTTACATTGAAACTCACAAAAAAAATTAATATTAGCGATTTTTTGTCAATGCAGTTCACAGTAAAAACTGCATATACCTCTTATAACAACTGGTAAACTAAAGCATCTGGTAAACACAACCATGCACAGCCAAATTCCCACTGAAATACATGCTTTGTTAACTCCAGATGAAGTAAGTCTGTTTCAATAATAGCTGCCTAAAATGTTCTAAGAGCTTTCTAAAGGGTTAAAAATATAAGGTCCTCTGTAAATATTTTAACATAATCTTTTAGGTGCAGTATATTTGGGTATGGAAGCATACATTTTTGCCTAAAGTGAGTTCTTTTTTGAACAAAATGCTGCTCAAAAAGCACTTGTTTTAACGCCAGTCTGATTTATTCGGGTCATATGCACAGTATGCATTTTATTCTTCTGCATGTTAAGTGAAATTTCAAGGTCAAGTACATTACGGCAGTTTTAAGGAATGCAGAACAGATTTTGAGCAATAAATGACAATCCCTTGAAAAGATTTACTTGAACATTTTATTTGAATGCCTCTCTGATCTACTTTTGAAAGTTAATCTACCTTTTTTCATGTACATTAGAGTTAACAAGAGATTTATATTCTGATTATGGAAGCTGAAAATCTTTGGTCTTTTGAGAGTTATTGTCCTTCACCTCAGCCTCTCCATCTTTTATCTTGTACTCCTGTACACTATGTGCGAAGAGCTCGCTGCAATACCCAACTGTATAAACAGAAAGACAGTAATAAATGCATATTGGTGAGACAGCTTAAAGAAATCTATAGCATTATAGTAAAATCATCATATATTGTATTTAATGTTTTGCAAACTTAAAAGAAATACCATACAGAAATTAGCCACAGAGTAAAATCACTTTCATTCTGAGGCAGTCCCTCTTGTGAAATACAAATCTTTGTGGTTCCAGTATGGAAGTGGGTCCTCACATAAAGGCAGGGAAAGGATTTTTATGCTCTTTCACCCACATTCTCACACTGATCAAAGTTCACTTGGGCACTAATATCTCCTAAAAACAACAACTTGATTTTTTTTTCTACATTGCAGGCCAAGTGTGCATCAAAGGACTTCTCTCTACTATGGCTCTACCTATTTGAGTTGCTTGATGTTTTATAGACCTGGGAAATCAATCATTCTGCTCTCTCCAATAGCACCTCCAACTGCTCTACAAGCTACTCCAGTGTATGTCTCAATGTGAGCTACATGTAGGAGCTAACACTGACACAGGCTTGTCCTCATTCACGGTGTAATTCCTACTTAAATTCCACAAAAGTGTCTCCCTTGCCCTAGGGCTATTTCTTCTACCCTGAAATATGAGAGAAGTTCATCATAGCTATTTCCCTCAGTTTATCAATTAGGGGGACAACTTAACATGACTGTGTAAATTTCCTACATGAAACAGATCATGCCTGTAGCTTGATGGGGACCCCCTTCTCCCAGCCATGCATCTTATTGACCCTGCCCACAGCTAAAGCTATACCTAGGCCTTGTTACCCCCCACCCCAAAGAATATAGTGCTGACAAACACAGTCAGTGCAGTATCATTCGGGGGGGCCTCAGGTCATTACACTCCTCTTTAAGAGACAAAGGCAATTTACAAAGTGCAAATAATTAGGGCACCCTTTTTTTTTACACTTCATTTGAGGATGTACATTACCCTTACATTCCATAAGAATTGGATGCTATCTCTATTATCATGGACTGATCTACAATTAAGGGTCAAATTATCACAGATCATAGGTTTTTTTGCAGCACTTCTGCAATGGGAAGTTTAAATTGTTTCTCCTCCCAGAGGCAACAAGTAAACCTGAGCAATGAGTGATCACATCTTCTGTTATACTTATATCCCCACAGCATCGCTGCCTTTCTCTCCTGCTATCCATGAAGTCCCCCAGATGCGTATTCCTTTATCTCTGTGTATTGGTATACAACACACACTCTTTTTTCACAAACATTTTAACACTGCATTTTTATCAATTATATTGCATTTTTAGTTCCATGTTGTGGTTCATTGCTTGGTTTGCCTGTAAAACATTCATTGTAAAATGTAACTGGGTTTCTGAGTACTAACTGTGCACAATTGTTGTATTGCTTTAAATTATTTTATCGTATTTTTTGTGATTTTAATGTAATCTCTGTTGGTCTCATTTATTTGAAATTGTGATTTTTTTTTTTACCTGTGGGTAGAACCTAAAAGAAATAACATTTAATCACGAGAATGTTCTCTTCCTAACCTTGGTATTTAATGTAAACTTTCCAATAATATGTCCTTCATTGTCAGACAAACTAATTATCCAGATATCATTCTTCATGTGTTTCCAAGGCAGAAGACTTGAGCAAATTGGTCAGGACTGTGGGGACAAAATCAAAAAATGTGAGTTTGCAAATATGGCTTAACTTTGCCTAGGACAACTCCCATTGACATCAAGAGAAACTCACAAGCTTTAGATGACTTTTTACATTCTGGTTTTCAGGCTTTTTGCAGTTAATAAATACCAGACAATCGAGATTTTGAAATATAAACTTTACATATATGAATTAAAAGAAAAGAACATATTTTGGAAAACAAAAGTTTATGGTTTTTAAATCATTTGACTTTTCAATTTTTTTTTTACTAATTTTAGCAAACACAATGATGATCTGTAATTAATGGGATATTATTCAAACAGTTCTGAATTACATGTTAGAAAAAGTCAGCACAGACAAAAATGAGGCTTCTGAAAATAATTAACAGTTCTGTCAAACATTCATGGGCTATAAGCTACAGTGAGAGCTTGTGTGAGCCATGTTTGACTTGAGTGCGACAGTCTGCAATGAATGTGGTTTCCTGCTTATAATATATAACATTTTATAGGGTTGTATGTACAGCTATTTGTAGGCAATCTTCTGTATGGCTGATATTGAGTTTTACAGTCTGAAGGGTGGGGGCAATATTATAGATCTTAGGGGCTGATTTACTAACCCACGAATCCGACCCGAATTGGAAAAGTTCCGACTTGAAAACGAACATTTTGCGACTTTTTCGTATTTTTTGCGATTTTTTCGGCGTCTTTATGAATTTTTCGTTACCAATACGATTTTTGCGTAAAAACGCAAGTTTTTCATAGCCATTACGAAAGTTGCGTAAAATCACCCGATTTTTCGTAGCGTTAAAACTTACGCGAAAAGTTGCGCCTTTTTGGTAGCGTTAAAACTTAAAAGGTGCGAAGTTTCGCGTAAGTTTTAACGCTACGAAAAAAGCGCAACTTTTTGCGCAAGTTTTAACGCTACGAAAAATCGCCAGATTTTACGGAACTTTCGTAATGGCTACGAAAAACTCGCGTTTTTACGCAAAAATCGTATTGGTAACGAAAAATTCGTAAAGGCGCCGAAAAAATCGCAAAAAATACGAAAAAATCACATAATACCGATCATTACGACAAAAACGCAATCGGACTCATTTCGACCCGTTCATGGGTTAGTAAATGTGCCCCTTAGTGTTTGTTCTTCTTGTTTGGGGTTGCGTGCTACAATCCACAAGAAGTGCATGTGTGGGCCATATTGTTCATGTTGCCTAAATCATACTATATGCTGGAAAATTTAGGTTTAATTATTTTTTTCTACCTGCAAAATGATCACATTTGTCTGACATGGATAATCAAACTGCCTTCGGTGCCATCCAATCATTCTATCCTTTTTAAAAGCAACTTGTGTACATTACACTGACCAGGGAGACCAGTTAAAAAGACAAAGAGTGGTACTTTATTTTGATTTCTTTAAAAGTGGCCAGCTGAAGAGAAAAGAATGAAAAAAAAAAGATTTCTTCAGGTTCCTGGAAAATTTGTAGCCTTGATAAGTGTTATGTACATCTTACAGGGTATCAAAATGTAGTGAAAAATGCATTGTTTTTACATTTGTACAATGAATAATAAGAATAAGATAAATATGCTACCATGCTATAGGAGACCCATCTGGACCTGGAGACTAGGGGAAAATTTATCAAAATGTGAGTTAAGAGCATAATACATAGAAACTCACTCATGTGTTATTCATTCCTATGGGATTTTTATGAGTATTTATCATTGGGTGAAACTTAGAGTTGACCATTTGTTAAATACGCTTTTAAAAATCCTATAGGAATGAAGAGAACATGGGTGAGTTTCTAAGTATTAACTCTAAACTCACACTTTGATAAATCTGCCCTTAATATTAATGGTCTCTCTGAGTTGTCTTTCTGATATTGGGACAGTTTAGGAAAATCTGTTAAATCATTTTCAGACTAAGTTACTCTTGGGCATCTGGTCAGATTATTGCACATCTATTCCCAATCGCATTTAATTCAGGGTATCATAGCAGAAACACGATTTTAACACAGATTGTTAGCTCCCATCACCTTGATCAAATATCTGATTGATCTATTAGTTTTATCTAGTAGTTTTATCTATTATTATAATTTGTTTTCTTCTAAATGGGTATGCTACATAACTCTGTCAGTGCTTTTATTCCCAACATGTTTCAGGTTAGCATGAACCCTGTAGCAAATGCTAATACTTGATAAAAGGTTCCTGCTAACCTGAAACATGTTGTGTGAACAAAAGCTCTAAAGAGGTTCTGCTTGGTTCCAGCTTCCTTTGTTATATATGTCTTAATCAGCAGTAAGGGTCAGAGCGGCATTTGGTAAAAAACAATCTGGACAACCTGGTTGTTTGGTTGTGAAAACCATTATGGTTGCTCTTTTAGCTGACGATTTAATAGGTCTTCCATTTTTTGTTTGTTCAAAAGTTTATTGCAGTTTAAAAGTAAAGTAAAAGGTTGAAAAGATTATTACTTACAGTACCACTTTTTCACCAGATTTGGCAACCACCCATTTCTTTTCCAGAAACACCACAAACACATCTTACATTTACAGTAGTACCAGTATGGGATCTGGAAAGCCAGTATCCAAATAGCTACAAATTATGGGAAGACCCTTTTTCTCTGTAATATTAAACCAGTACCTTGTACTTGATCCCAACTAAGGTATAATTACTCCTGCCTGAAAGCAAAACAATCCTATTGGGTTTAATTAATGTTTAAATACATTTTTAGCAGACTTAAGGTACAGTGATCCAAATTACAGAAAGATCCTTTATCCAAAAAACCTCAGATTCTGAGCATTCTGGATAGCAGGTCCCATATTTGTTGTAGAGAAGGCATATACACAAATACACATATGTTTAAGTGCATCTGGGCATTAATGTATTTTAATCTTTGGCATGATAACACTTGCATACTGTAAAATGGGAAATATTGTACCCTTTAATGCTTTCTTCTTTTTTCTGGCATGCTTATACCATGCAAAATGTTATTTTAGGTCAGAGGACTGTTCCATCTGTGCTAATCTCTACATGAAGGGAAAGATGCTGAGAAGGAGATCCTAGGAAACAGAGTGTAGGCACAGCATGCATGAGAGATATTTTGCTCACATGTTCTATGTATATAATGACTCACAGTTCATCAAATTAACAAATAAAGACATTTGAAATGAATAATTTAGAAACCCGGTTCAATCTAAACATATTTGCCTGTTATGCATTCTACTGTCTTGTTTAAAAAGCTGAAAGGTAAAGTAGAAACATAAACAGTCACAAAATAGGGCAAGATCATTCATCAGAACCACAAGGCAAACTGACCCAGGACAAAAAAAAACCCAAATAAGAGGAATCAGACAAGAAGCAGGAACCAGATAGCATTCTTTTACGGGGATGACAATTTTTTGTTGCACGGCAAATGTTTATGCAGCGGTTTTCCCATTTTAGTGGGTTTAGTTAAGTTAGTGTGTATATTTGTAGTGTATGTAAATATTTGTTTCCAAACAATATAAAATATATTTACATTTATTGTTCAGCGATCTCTTTGTCACACTATACTGTAGAACTTATTTTTAATAATCTTACACCAGTTTTAACAATAAAGGTGGCTACACACGTGGCGATTTTTGATCGCTCCAATCGGCCACTAACGTTCAGGGCTGAAACGGCAGATAAGGAGGTAGAAACAATAGGATTTATACCTCCTTCTGCTGATTCAGCTCTGAAGGCAGATTTTGCTCAGGCGCCTTCTATGGCACCCGATCAAAATCTTTTAACTGGCCCATCGGCGATTCGACCAATATCAGCAGCCTCGCCGACTTGCCATACATGCACCGAATATCGTACGAAACGAGGTTTCGTATGATATTATCAGTGCGTGTATGGCCAGCTTAAAGGGGGTGATGTAATAAAAGACAATACGGTCTTGCCCAGGTACAGTAACCTATAGCAACCAATCAGCAGGTAGCATTTACTGGTCACCTGTTTAAAAGCAAACATGTTATTGGTTGCTATGGGTACTGCACCTGGGCAAACTTAGTGCCTTTTATTACATATAGGGAATAGTATCTAAAGTGACTTGTGTATTACATTTTTTTACTGTTTTAGAGAAACCCAATTGATATGGTTTTTCTTACTGTCTTGTTCTAGAGCTAAAAATAAAGAAAACACAAATGTACATACAGGTTATCTAAAAAACTGCCATCGACCATTGGTAAGGCTGACTTGGTAAATTGCTGGATTTTTAAGATTCAGGTCACCTCAAAGTAGGAATGCAGTTTTAATTTCAGTACATGATAAATTATGTTTTGTATTTATATTTGTCCCTAATGTGCTAACACGAGCATATGTCTTTTACTGCTTAGTAGCTGCAGGGAATAAGCATCTGTACACAACTGCACTTTTTTGGAGTTTAAAGCTCCAAGCTATGCTGTGTGCCAACAACTGAAGGAACAGAGGATGAGATAATGTGTGTGAATATACTTTAGATATTAAATGACAGCGTTTCTTTCACCATAGAAATGATACTAAAAGTACAATGAAAATCGATAGGACTGTGAATAGTGAGATGAGGCAGGTGTCTGGGAATATTCCAGAATGGTTATTAAATAAATGGCAGAAAAGACATTGGAGAAAATCACCTGCAGTGCTTCAAAACTGTGTATCTGAAGTTGTGTACAGTTTGCAGCAGCTAAACACATACGAATGATTAGCTAATAATAAAAATCTATACTTACAAAATCACTAGACCTTTGCAGATCGGGAGTTTTAAAAACACATTTGTTTGAGGCTTTTAAAGTCATAACGCTCACAGGCAAGAAGTTTAATGCAATTAGAATTCAAAACAAATTAAATGCACTAGAACTTCTGAAAGGCATGATTAGATAAGATTGTGCATAATTATCAAATCCTTTAAGTACAATAGATTTTGTTGTGTCAGTGAGGCAGCAGCAGCTGGTGATATAAACTTGTAACACGTTCCAAGACTCATCACTTCTGATGGTGACAAATTTATTTTGGTTTCAGAATTTGTATATTTTACTATTAAAACAAAACTGCAATTTCAGAATCCCTACTGCTTTGGCTTTGAACTAAATCTTTCGCTAAACTTCTACTGAAAATGTGTAAGCTGTCCAAAATGAGTCAAGGTTTAATTACAGGCTATTTCAGAGACATCTGCTTACAGTCCTGCACAACCAGCAGTACTGAAAAATATACATCTTGCAATTCCTTTGGAAATGTAGACTTTTTTCTTTTAAATTAATTTCTCTTATATGGCTGGTTGTCAAAAGCTCATAAAGGCATATGATATGCTAAGAAATGGTTTAAATGTTGATGTGTATACATGCTGATATTTGGACTAAAATTACTGCACATACTGTATAATTGATCACAATTGAAATAAACAATCTAGCATGGGTTGCTATTCCTGAAAAAGCCCTAATGCCATCATATATGCAATGCTGTGTGGAAAGAAACTGCTAATCTGCCCCAAGCATTCACACAGCTCAGAGGTGGGTTCAGAACAGTTATGGGCATCTAGGACTTTTTCAATAGAGTGTGAAGTGCATTGAATTAGAATTTCTGTAATTTAGTACCACAGAGGGGGAAGGCAGATCTATCCCCTGTCCACAGTACTGTTAAAAATAACCATCGATCTTTATAAGGATAAGGAAAGGTCACTGGCCAGTGGTCCCATTAGCAGAAAATGCCCTAGCCTGGGGTCTTCTCAGCGAGCCCCAGAGAGCAATTCTGCCACTTCATTTTTCTTTACTACCCCAGGGCTAATGCTTGCACAGTAAAGTGAAACAGCTGGCCATGGTGCTTGACAAGGAATAGTAGCTGAACTTTCCATGGTGCTGGACAAGGAATAGTAGAGCTATCAGCTGTCTGTGGTGCTTGACAAGGGATAGTAGCTGAACTGTCCATGGTGCTGGACAAGGGATAGCAGCTGAACTGTCCATGATGCTGCACAAAGAATAGTAGCTGAACTGTCCCTAGTGCTGGACAAGGAATAGTAGAGCTATCAGCTGTCTGTGGTGCTGGACAAGGAATAGTAGCTGAACTGTCCATGGTGCTGGACAAGTAATAGCTCTATATACTGCCCATGGTGCTGGACAAGGAATAGCTCTATATACAACCCATGGTGCTGGAAATGGGACAGCAGAATTATTAAACCAAAGATGGATTACAATATGCAAAATTCACACAAAAATTACTATGGTTTTTGACCATATTTAAGATTTCAGAAGTAACTTCAATGTTGACTGGTATTTGAATGCTTTCTATCAAACAGTATGGAGTAACTTTTGGAAACATTATTTAAAAAAGGCAGTTATGTTGTATTCTATGTACAGGTGAAAATGAATAACCTAAAATACTTTCTTTTCATATGTTCACTTTCGGTCAGTTTTAGTTTTCTTTCTTACAGTTCATTTATCAGAATGTAATGTAAGGTTAATTAATTACATATTCTAATATCCATAGACAATGAATATAAACAGGTTTTGCTCTCTCAACATGGTTTACTCACCTCCCCTAAATACAGAAAAGAACATAAAATCTACATTTTTTTTCAGCAACAAATATTGGCTTTAGTTTACATCAATTTCAAAGAGAAAAGGGAAAATCAGTTTAATCAGATTTCCATAACAAGGTAGGGATTGCATCAATATTAGCAAATATTAGCAAAGGGACATTATTGAAAGCACAATTCCCATACCTGAGTTTCAGATTTCATACTGATTGTCTGTGGGTCCTGCCACTCATTAATGGAGATGAAAGTAATAAAATACACAGGACACTAGTTGAATTGCTAAACAGGTACATTTATTAAAACATATATTTATTAACAGTTCTTAACACATTGTATATACATACCAAGATTAGCACAGCTAACAGGACCCTGGTTAGTTAATAAGGTATACAGTAGTAATGAGCTACTGTTTCTGTTATATATGCAGATGTCACGAGTGTCTTACATTTCCTTCCCACCAATGTGTTTTTTGGCACTGTTTGTTGGGAAGGCCTGAGTGCCAGCTGAAAAACATCAGTCTCCACAATAGAAATATGATGAATTGTTTCACACTAAGACTTGAGTTGTGTGGATTTACTTGCTCTACTCTACATATAATTTTTTTTATTTCTGTCTGGCATGAATAGAGATTCCCAGGGCCAAACCCTCTGCCCACTTATATGTTACACAACAGTACATTATACAGCAAATTGTTTAAACTTGCTGGTACTTTTTAAGCACTTGCTGTTGGTTCTGGGCGCTCATTTGCATCTATTGCGGCCGCCATGTTGGATATTTAACTTAGTCCAACATGGCGCCACGTAAGTTAACGAGCATGTGTGAACCTTCCTCCCTCCCCTAGCCGCGAGCGTGACCTACTCTACCCGAGCCTCTCCTGCTTGTGAGATGGGAAAACACGCTCACAGGATAAGGTAAATGCGCATGCGCTTCCTGAGTAGCTGGTCCGTGCAGGAGCGAAGCATTCTGGGAATCTTCTTCACACAGCTCAGTGTTTTTTCTTCCTATTTGGCTTCTGATCATCTGAACAGGTGAAATATGGGGAGATTTAAGGGCACTATTGAGAGAACTGAAGGTATGCCTGCAGCTTGAGATTAAATCTTTATTAGCCTTTCCTTCTCCTTTAAACCCATCAAATAAATTGATATATGCTTACTGTTTCTCTGAGCACTTTTGCAATTAACATTCTCTTTCTATTTTTTGTGATTTTTGAGATAATGGCATGTTAGTGTGCTAATAGCAGGCAAGTGGATTGGCAGCTCACACCCCCCCATCACGAGGTGTTTGACCCATACATAATTTTTCTTTCTTATATTCACTACATATATGGAATGTAGCTCCAATGATTTAGCAGATCCATTCACATCTTAAATCACCTGTTTGTGCTTAAAGCATTGATTTGAATGGTAGTGAAAGCTGTTAGTTAATGGTAATATATGTTTACCTTCAGTCTGCTCTGAACTGAGCACCATTGTGCAAATTTGGAATGCTGTCAGCCAGGACCTGGTGATACTGCCAGGGTTCACTTGAGTGCGTTGCATACTAACCCCAACTGTCGTGCAGCTAGTAAATCAGATTCTAAAGCCATTACTAAAGTCACAACATTCACATGCAGATGTAGTAAGAAAGACATGGGAATTTATTGTGCTGGAATTCTGGGCAAAACAGTTTTCTTTGAAAACTTTTTTTATTTTGAAATTTTGTACTTTACATTCCTAAATGAGCTCTAATGCCTTTATTAGTGGCTGCTGTGCAATGAGCAGGTCACAGCAAGCACCACAAATAAATATGGGGTTGCTTCTACAGTAAGGACACACATTGGGGCAATGTTGTTTCCTCAACACAGGAACCTGAATGGGATACTGGAAAGACAAAGTCACCTGTATGTGTAGCTAATAAAACTACTAATACAAATATACTGCCTCTCCTACAGTAGTTGCATGACTATAAAAGTTCTTGGAATTAGTATTATTCATTATTAGAAAGGATTGCCAGTTTTGTTATCCAGCAACTTGTCAGATTTGGTAACAGGCTTGTCAGACTCCCTTAAATTAATATATATCTCTAACTTGGTCAGAGTGCTCTGCTAAGGAACTGCAAAAATAAAACAGAAATATTTATTTATTTTAAGAATGTGCACTTGTTCCTTAGCTGAAATGATTAAACTGGAAAATCACTTTATAAATTATGCACCCATTATCTTCCTGCAGCAAAAATACATACCAGCTTGGTATCACACCCTAGAGCTTGCATCATATATGATCATTTTAGCACAGTCAAGGATGTGGAATCTGTAATCTGGGGCATGTATGCAGATATGATTTTATAACATACTCAAAGCTATTGGCAGGCACTAAGTGCAGGTCTCAAATTAAGTATTGCCAAACTCAGGCAGCCCTGTTTTAGAGCTAGGGATTCAATCCAAGGTGAACAATAAGTTGCATGGTAGTGCACCTAGTTACATTAGGTTGGGCTGAAAAAAGGCCAAAGTCCATCAAGTTCAACCCCTCCAAGTGAACACCAGTGCACATATTTAGACTTATACCGACCTATCTATACACTCACATATATAAACTATATATACAGTATATACCAACATCAATACTAGCTGTAGATTTTAGTATCACAATAGCCTCGAATATTATTTAATGTTCTGATGGTAGAATCTTCCATCACAACATTAAACAGAAGCGCATTCCACAACTTCATTGTCCTTACTGTAAAAACCACCTACGCTGCTTCTAATTAAAGTTCTGGTCTTCTAATCTAAAGGGGTGGTCTCTGGTGCGCTGATTGTTTTTATGGGAAAAAAGAACATCCCCCAACTGCCTATAATCCCCTCTAATGTACTTGTACAGAGTAATCATGTCCCCTCGCAAGCGCCTCTTTTCCAGAGAAAACAACCTCAACCTCGACAGTCTAACCTCATAGTTTAAATCTTCCATCCCCTTAACCAGTTTAGTTGCACGTCTTTGCACTTTCTCCAGCTCATTAATATCCTTCTTAAGGACTGGAGCCCAAAACTGCACCGCATACTCAAGGTGAGGCCTTACCAGAGACCTATAAAGAGGTAAAATTATGTTTTCATCCCTTGAGTCAATGCCCTTTTTTATACAAAACAACACTTTATTTTTTTAGTTCTAATTCACTGGGGCATTTCCTAACTCAAAGCTCCCAGCTTTATTCCTTCACCATCACCACAGTTCTGCAGTCAAAGAGATTGATTACAGTCCAACCAAGCTTATACAGGTAAGGACTTGTTATCCAGAATGCACGGGACCTGGGATTTTCCAGATAAGGGGTCTTTCTGTAATTTGGATCTCTATACCTAAAGGGGGCTATTTAATTATGTTTGTATTTTATTTTTTTGTTTCCCGTTTTGTGTTTTTTACAGTAACATTTTTTTGCCATTTATTATGCATCAAAACCACAAAAACCACTAATACAAAACGTTGCCATCTAAGAGGTCATATAGAAGTCAATGGGAGCAATGGGAGGCAAATTGTAACACTCGTGGTTTTAGAGGTTTTCGGGGGGGTTGTTTGAAAGTTCACAAAGATTTGTGTAAAAAAAAATAATGGTTTTCATGTTTTTTACAATTTGGTTCTGCAATTACACTCGTTTGCTTGTGCAATTACATTGATTTGGGTGCAGTTACATTTAAAATAGTCCCAACTTTTAACAAGTGAATTGTAGTTAAGGTCTGTTTTCCAAATTGTACATACTAGGATCAGGAGGGATTTGTTGTGTAAAATACATTTGGTAATTCAAAGGTGAACAAGACTGCACATCAACTATATGAATGTCTGACAAAAACTGATATAATGCAAGTGAGGTGCTAACAAGCAGCATAAAGTAGATTCCATTTACAGATCTCCATCCGCTCTTGTAATGCATACAGGGAGAACTGATGTAGGGCATTCTGACACTGAGTTTTGTAGACTATTTCAGTAAAATTGGAAATAACACAACTACTGAAATCAGCTGAACACGAATATTTTTTTTTTTTTTAGTGTCAAAAAGGATCATCTATGAAACTGTTTAGGCCTTTAGGCAAATGTTTACCTAGCAGAGAAAATTTGTGATAGAAATTTGTGAAGAATATTCATACTTGCTAGAAGGCTAAATGTTTTGCAAGAAAAAAGAAATCTTCTGCTGTCACTCTACCCACAGCTAGAATATTGCTTATTATAGCTGCCATTCAGGGCACTGGACACTAGCAGCAGTGTAACATACTGCATCTGACATTAGGGGTTTGATTTGCTTTACAAATAACAAAGAAGGATGATATTACAGGTATTAGATAAAAGGAAAACACAATACTCAGGCCAGTTTAGTGCTAAAATAGTAATTATTCTACTAAAACACTTTTCATAATTGGTGATGAGCGAATGTTTTCGCCAGGCATGGATTTGCAGGGAATTTCCGCATTTCCCCATTGGCGAATCGTTTCGCAAAACTTCAGTGAAAACTTGCCATGGGAAAATTTGTCGCACATAATTTTTTTTGTTCCGCGTCAAATTGGGCGCGGTTGTGTCAAAATTGGACGTGGTTGTGGCAAAAAGGGTGCGGTTGCATCAAAAAAAGCACGGGCGACGTGTCGTGGGTGACAAAAAATTTGAGCAACAAATGCGTTTTGTGAACTGGGACAGATTCGCTCATCACTATTCATAATACTTTGATGGTACATTGAGGAAGCAGAATCCCTACCTGCATCCCAAGTGACCTGCTTGTCAGTTAGTATCATGTGATAGCTTCACCAGGAAAGTAGTATGATATGTATTAAACTAGACTGATCTTAGCAATGGTCAGATAGGAATCCATCTAGTCTGGCACACATTTTGGGCAGCCTCAGTAACTCGCTAAACTGCTGTGCATTTCATACTCTAGCCAGAATACTTCAGCAGAAGATGCTACCTATACAGAGCCATCTAGAAAATCCAAAATATAAGAAGGCAGGCACTCCGGATATAGATTAAAAGTTTATTTAAACTAACACATAATGCTACAAAGCCTTATGCGTTTCATACCTACATGGTAACTAATCATAGGCTATGAGCCTATGATTATGTACCATGTAGGTTCGAAACGCGTAAGGCTTTGTAGCATTATGTGTTAGTTTAAATAAACTTTTTTTATTTTACTTCATTTTCTGAGCTACCGCTGATTACTTTTTTCCATCTATATCCGGAGTGCCTGCCTTCTTATATTGTGGATTTCCTAGATGGCTCCCTCAAGCTGAAGGTCTGGGGCATGAGCACCCGGGCCCATCTCTACTATGGGTGAGAGTCTAACAATTTTGACTTAAGAGCATATGTTTCCTTATGTTTATTAGTACCAGTACAGAGCACCAAATCTATGAAAAATCTTGCCTCTGCTACTAGTGCATGGCAAAGCACAATTCATAGACCTTCACTCAAGAACTCAGCCTTTAAGGTGATTGAAACTGCTACAAGTATTTAGCATAAGGTATGTTTTGTTTTCTGTGCACTGTGACTTTGACATGAGGGCATGTGTGTCAAATAGTGAGCAAATCTGTCCCATTTTGCTTCTGAAAAATATGTAAAACTGAGGAAAAATGTGCGAGATGCCGAAAAAATCACGGGACACTGCTACCGTGCCACGTTTTTGACTTGCCCAGCTTTTTATTTTGCACGACCCAAACTTTTTTTTTATACAACCTCAACTTTTTCTTGAGGCGACTGCAACTTTATTGATGCAATTGTGGCTTTTTCCTCATCAATGAATCCATGACTGGTGAAAAATTTGGCTCATCACTAGGGTCAAATGCATACATTAAGTTTTTATGTTCCTATTATCTTACTTGAAATCACATTTGAGTACCCTTGGCCTCTGTTTTACTAGGCTGAGCTACAGATGTGACCCCCTTGTATAATAGTTTGCCCTGTCACTGTTTTTTGCAGGATTATGCACAAATGTTGGCCATGATGTTTGTATTTACTTTTTCTGATACAATAATCCAGTTTAAGGTAACTGCATATTAGTTGCCATAGTTACAGGACTATGGCAAAGTATGCTTACATTTCTAGGTCACTCTGTAGATGTTATATATTGTTATATATTTCTGAGTAAAGCAACAGAAACATGCAGATTGCAAACACTTGTATTTTTGTTTCATTAGTATCTATATGTAATCTCAGTTTACCTCAGCACATCAAGCAGTATGGTGCCCAAAATGGGAAGACTACAATAGGGGAGGGCACCTGTGGTAGTGGAGATGATAAACATAAGATTCTAGATGCCTGGTGGAACGTGTTTAGCACCCATTAATTAAAGCCTTCCTCTCTGTTAAATTGGAATTTGACTGCTGAAATCTCTGTTGTCTATCACCCAATGTCTCTAAAAGTTTATGGCCAACCACTTTCTAGTGTCAGCACCAGGTTTGCTTGTTGGCACTCAGTAACCCTCAGTTACAGTTGAAGGACATCCAGTAGTGTCAATGTCAGAAAAATACTGTATGTATGTATAGTATATGTGTGTCATTTACACTACTGAAATACTATGGAAGAAAACTTAAGCATACATTCTGGGTTGACATAGCAGCCAAATGCTGTACAAATTCAGTACAGTGGCTTGGAAAGAAGTTAACTATATCCTGTCCTCCGTCTCCTTAAAAGCTTCTCAAAGGCTTGAGCATTGTGTTACCTTTATATGGAATTATTATACCATTATAATATCCAATGTTCCTGTTCTTACTTAACAGGGATTTTAGTGCACACATAATGTAATATACCATTGATGGGGTTCTGTGTGTTAATGCAATCTACATTTTATTATATTGATAATTATTCACATTCATCTATTCACCTACTGTATATACTACAACTATTTTATATAGCTTTGTGTTTGCAGTTTATTTACTTAAGGTTAAGATTTCAGTATTCACATATTAAATCATACACAACTAATAACTGGAGAAGAGTTTAAAAGAAGTTATATTTCACCCTGGTTTGTCTCTTACTCCCTCATGTACAGCCAGGGTCTGACTGGCCTGCTGGGAACTGGGAAGAAACCCCTAGGCCCTCTAGTTAATTTGGCACAGCGCATCCTGTCCGCACTATAAAAAAATGTACCAGCTGGTCTGTTTGGGTGGACTATACACTGCCTGCAGCCCCCCAGGTTCAATAATCAGAAAGTGATGCGAGCAGGAGCGGTCCAAGCTGAGGACCTTGCTCACGTGATCAGTGGCTTGTCCCTCTGTTAGTGATTGGCCGACACCGTGCCTGCACGGCTGCACCTAAACGCAGCGCTAGATTTCAAATTCTTCCGCCCCTAGGCCGTCACCCCCCCATTCGTGCCCCCTGCGCATGCACGACCAAACCCCACCCCCCGTGACGCGCCGCGTCGATGCAAGAGCGCATGAGCAGGCATTTAACTCCCATACGGAGCAGTGGGGAGAAATCCCCATTGCTCCGTATGGGAGCAAAATGTCAAAGTTTCGTGCATGCCGCCCCTAAATTTGTGCCCCCCTAGGCCCGGGCCTTTGTGGCCTCGCCACAAATCCGGGCCTGCCTAAACGTAAATGCTATGTTTCTGACAGCAGGCAGCAGTCTTAGCCCATCACGCAGCATGTAGTGTGGCTCTGGAACGGATTGGTAGCTCCCCCGCACACTTCAGTCCCAACTTAGAGTTATTGCTGCCGCACAGTAAATGATCAGTGTCAGGGCCAGAGTTCAGCTTAAAGCTACAGATGCGCTCAGCTCCGTGACTCACATTAAATCAAACAGAAGGTTTGAAGCTTTGTAAAGGGTCATATAAAAGCAGTGTATTTTATTTGCTACATAGGTCATACTACGTTGAAAGCATGTCAGGTCTGGAAAAGAATGCACAGTTAAAAAAGTACTAGGGTCATAGACACAACCAAGTGGTCTTTGTTGATGCTGGGTAGGGGGAAGAAATACAAGGAATTATACTTAGTACAGGGAAAATGAGAGATATGGGGCATATTAGGGATAAACAGAGATAGGGGTTTAGGGAAAATAATAATATATATTATTTTTTTTTTGCAGTGAGTGTTAACTTGCTGTTAAAATCTTTTTGGGGGAATGGGCATCAGCTGAGAGGCTTGCCTGGGGTGCTAGAATACCTGGTTCCAACACTGGAGGTGGGGGGCCCCTGAGGTGATAGTCCTGGTGGGCCCCGAACACCCCAGTCCGTCACTGTGTACCCAAGAGGGTAAGTTTCCCTACATATTCTCACCTAAGGAATAACTAGCATACAGAAGCTTGCTAGGAGGCCCAGTGGATAAGCAGAGAAGAAAGAACAGCAGTTTGGAATGCTGCTAAAAAGAACTTTGAAAAAGTAATTGTTGTACTAAAAACTTACAGTGAACAATAAGATATATTTTGGTTTCTTTGCTGGAATTCTCAATAGGGTTTTGGTATTAGTAAGGTGATTATTGCACCTTGGGGTATATTAATCATGCTGTGTAAAAAGTGGAGTAAAACATTATCGGTGATGTTGCTCATATCAGCCAATCAAATGCTTTGCTTCAGTTTTTTAACTAATGAAATCTAATCGCTGATTGGTTGCTCTAGGAAACATCATCGGTAATGCTTCTCTCCACTTTTTACACAGCATGATAAATATACCCCCTTGTGTTCTGTAAGAACCCTAAAGTGGAAACATTATTGTTTTGTTTGCACAATAGAAGATTGTTGCCTTTATTCTTAATGAACTGGAGATTTGCCCTTTGAAAAACTGTTTGTCCGCCTGATCCTGCTAACAACAGATATTAATCTTTTACTGGAAATCGCAATGTTACCTGGCCTTGCTTAAATCCTGAAACATAAGTAACTAAAGACAGATAGTAATATATTGTTACTGCACATTACACCTAAAATAGGCTGCTTCACTTTAATTTATTCTCTCTACTTGTCTTCTGTTTCAGTGTCGAAATGTGCAATCTACTGATAATTATGTGCAAGAACATTTTTGGAAACTATAAAGCATATGTCCATAGCTCTAATTAAGACTATCCAGTTGAATAATAAATCCATCCCAAAGTTCAAGCCTTAAACAAGACGTCTGCAAAATGACATTGGCTTGAATTGCAAATAATTCATTTGAAGCTTTTTTTCCAGGGATCCTTAAGGCCACTGATATCAGTTCTTATCATCAGTTCTCTAATGCTAAGATAGATTTAATATTCGGTTGTCATTTTTTTTCTATACCATGCTGATAACATTAGAAAAGCTTTTTGGGGGGGGGGTGTCCTAAAATCATTATATAATCCCCACAGCAAAGATATTATAGTAGATGGAAAGGACATTAGTACTAAAAACAAGGAAATATAGTTGTTGGTATATATATATATATAGAGTAATTGTAAACCAGTCTCTTGTTGACATGACTTTCAGTCAAAAAAAAAGATCATTGTAGAAGTTGATTCTCCCCATTGATTGTGAATACTTTGTCTGGATACAACAGAAAATGGGCCAGTTTACTGGGTAAAAATTTTAATTTTGGAGCATTTTCCAAAAAAATAATGAAAGTTCACCACAACATCGCCAGTTTACTATAAGGAGAGTATTTTAAGTTAAGACAGTACTGTAAGTAACAATGGTAAAGATCCTATTCTCATTGGTGAACATTCACAGCTTTTTAACAGTTGAAATTTCTCCAGTGAGTGTTTGCCAGTTCATTAAAACACAAGAATGAATTTTGTCTAAGAAAAATGTCTCCAGATTCAGGCTGACAAACTGCCATTATAAAATAAAGCAGTCACTTTTACATCTCATTCAGTCTAAATACCCTTAACCTGCACCACCAGTAATTGCATTTTAGTAATAATAAGAGCCAGTTTTAAAAATAGTGCGCCCCTAGGCTGGCCGCTTCCCCCATGCCCACCCCCCCCAGCGAAGCGTGTGTGCACATACCCATCCGTTCCTTCTGGTTGGCTTCCCTGTGCGTATGCCTGCCTCACTAGAGATGTAGCGAACTGTTCGCCGGCGAACTAATTCGCGAGAACATCGGGTATTCGCAAGTCCGCAAATTCGCGAACTT
The DNA here is from genome assembly GCF_000004195.4 of Xenopus tropicalis. Classification (NCBI taxonomy): domain Eukaryota; kingdom Metazoa; phylum Chordata; class Amphibia; order Anura; family Pipidae; genus Xenopus; species Xenopus tropicalis. The sequence goes on from NC_030681.2 coordinate 114,154,642, forward strand.
TTCGTGATGTTCGCAATTTGGGTTCGCCGGCACCGAAAAAATCGCAAAACTTACGATAACGTTACGAATGCTCCGAAAAAGTCGCAAAACTTACGATAACTTTACGAATGCTCCGAAAAAGTCGCAAAACTTACGATAACGTTACGAATGCTCCGAAAAAGTCGCAAAACTTACGATAACGTTACGAATGCTCCGAAAAAGTCGCAAAACTTACGATAACGTTACGAATGCTCCGAAAAAGTCGCAAAACTTACGATAACGTTACGAATGCTCCGAAAAAGTCGCAAAACTTACGATAACGTTACGAATGCTCCGAAAAAGTCGCAAAACTTACGATAACGTTACGAATGCTCCGAAAAAGTCGCAAAACTTACGATAACGTTACGAATGCTCCGAAAAAGTCGCAAAACTTACGATAACGTTACGAAAGCGCCGGAAATTACGAAAAAGTCGCAAAATTACCGATCATTTCGAAAAACGGCGTGTGTCAATTTTTCAGAGAAGTTTTTGCCCTTGATCCCCCTCCTGCATGCCACTGTCCAGGTCGTGGCACCCTTTAAACAACTTTAAAATCAGTTTTCTGGCCAGAAATGGCTTTTCTAGGTTTTAAAGTTCGCCTTCCCATTGAAGTCTATGGGGTTCGCAAAGTTCGCGAATATTCGCAATTTTCGGCGGAAGTTCGCGAACTTTTTTTTTGAGGTTCGCTACATCCCTATGCCTCACTAGTTCCTACAGAAGCCCGCAGCACTGAGGACTGGATGCAGGAGATTTAAATGACTGTCAAGATCTCAAGCATGTTCAGTCCCCGATGCTCCAGGTGTCTGTAGGAAGGAAAAATGAGAGATGCGGCTGGACAGCATGCCACCTTGAAAAACTTACTACCCTTGGTCCTGGCCTTTGTGGCCTTTTCACAAATCCGGGCCTTGTAAAAATAATTTGTTTTGAATTTCTTGGTAGCAGCTCTCCCTAAACCCAATCCACATTAATAAGCTCAGTGTAATAAATAATTTACCCTTAGGTTACTGTAGCGCTTAACCATAAACACACACTTTATTTACTGTCACAAGTTACATTTGCCAGCTTAACACAGGTTGATACAATTATATCACAGAGCAGGTTAAAATGGTTTTTCTAACCATATATCTAACCCCATATTAAAAATTCAATAAGCATTTACCCTTATATGTAATTCCCAATAGATATTTATTCTAGGCCCTGGGGACTTGGTATCCAATGGCACCTATATGTCTGTATTCCTATTATAGTGGGGAAAGTTTTGGTGCACTTATAATAATAATAAATATGGCCCTGCACTTCTTAGAGCTAAATATTCAACCTTAAAAGAATTTTTCCTGGCTGAAACAATTCTGCTGCTCTGTATCCCTTCAGCTGCTGAACCTTATACACGGTTCTTGATTATCATCTTGCGTCACTCCACCAATTCTCATGATATGGGATTTACTGCAGACAAGTATTATCATTCAGTGGCATTAATATAAAGAAAGCAGAGCCAGCAGCTGCAGGGTAGTTCCAGGTTTGTTTGGGGGCCAGGGGAGGAGTGTGGGCCCCAAAAGTTATACCACCTGTCTCATTATCTACTTCAAATCCTCCATGCTATATTTCTTTATGACATTAATATGGAAAATGGATTGGTGAATTTTCACAGTGAATTTCTACCAAGAGAACATTCCCCACATTTCTTTAACATTTTCCAATTTTTAGCTGTAAAAATACACTTGACAAATCAAGGTGAATGTTGTTGATGTTAAAAGAAAATTCCCATTTTGACAAATATGGCCCAAATTAGGAGTTGTCATTGTTTTCATTTTCAACAAAACATTATGTCAAGCTGCGGTGTTTCCCTTTTGCAGTTAAAATACAGTTCACAGATAAAATCCAAGCCTGCTTTTTGTCTCTTTGTATTAAATTATAATTATATCACATAAACAATTCCAGCAGGTTATTTTAATGCTGCAATAGAGTCTTCCCATTAATTTGTCCATTCCTTTATATTTTTTTATAAGCACTGTGCGGATGCTTTATTTTAATACATTTTAGAGCAGCAGGGGGTCGAAAGTCACTTTTTAGACATCCTTGTTTTAAAACAAATCCTGTAATTGTGTATATTGCCTATCTACTTGTTTTAGTGTTATTTTGCCTTCCATTCGGATTATTTTACTATCTAGTAAAAGCACATATTCATTCCCATTTTAAATTCACTACCTTATATCTGTTTCCCCTGTGTAGGATTAATCTGTGTGGAAGCTTTTATTCATTCAGAACAGCGGCTTTGGCGAGCTTTATTTGTTATTGCTGCACATATAGTACATGGTGGTTTTGAATTGGCTCAGCTGCTCTGCAGTTTTATCCGTTTTCACTGCAAGCAACCTGTATCCAATATATTACTCTGCTGCACAATAATAAATAACGTGTAGTGCTTATGATCAGCCTATTCATTTTTATTCTTTAGCCAGATAACTTTATTTCAGAACTTTTTTTCCTCACAATTAACATTTAATTATCTTGCTTAGTAAGGCATCATGGTAATGACATACAGGGCATAACTGCACCATGGTGTTTATAGTGTTACATAAATTGCATCTGATCTTTAGTGTCAATCACCTACTGTATATGTAGGCATGCTTTAACTGGAATCTTTTGGAAGGCATAGACCAGCAATCCTCAATCTACGGCCCGCGGCCCCCCAAGGTAATTTACCCGGCCCTTGCGTCCTCACCTCTGGCCACTACCTGTCTTCAGACACAGCAGGGAGCAGGAAGCGGAGGACGGAGCAGGGGAGCAGGGAACCAGAGGAAGTGGCAGGGAGCAGGGGAACGGGAGGACGCAGCAGGGAGCGGACCGTAGTTCAAGGACTACAGTCCGACCCCCCAACAGGCTGTGGGGCCATGAACTGGCCCCATGTTTATCAAGTTTTAGGACCCCTGGCGTAGACACATACACATTACACACTTTCATATACCCTAATTTATGGTACATGGGTAAGGTTAAACATAATATAAGCATATAAATAAGACAGAGAATTAACAATATTCTAATGCAAATAAATATTATCTGAATTCAATATCAGGAAATTGGTTCTCTCCAAACATTAATTTATACGGTTTGTCCCTGAGGAAGAGTACAGTTGGTACTCGAAACGTTGGATTTTTTTCAATAAATTTTTTCACTTTATTGCTAAGTCCTTATGTGTGCGGCTCTCTGTCCATATATTTCCTCTTTTTAGCCAGCACCCAAGGCATTTGAATCTCTATAGGGAGTGCTCCACTCTTCCTTGTATAATATATATATATATATTATTTTTTTTATATATACACATATCAGTGAGGACCTTGACAAAACTATCATCTATAACTATAAGGATATCATTTATGTGCCTGCTAAATATGAGAATAAAATAAATTATGTACATTTTTTTATATGTGCCATTAATATCTAACTACCCTATAAAGTCTATCTTTGACTGGGGGTCATTTATCAACACTGGGGAAATTTTCACATGGGCAATAACCCATGGTTACCAATAAAACTGTTGCATTCATTGTTTACCTTCAGCTGACTGGACTGATTGGTTGTTATGGGTTACTACCCACAGGCAAATTTGTCCACTATTGATAAATGAGCCCCAGTACTAGTACTAAGTACTAACCATAGCAATCAATAAGATATTTGCATTGAAACAGGTGAAGAGTAGAAGAAGAGGGAGTCATTTTGAACAGAGCTGCATTAGCCCTAATGCATATCCTGGGGAAATCGTAATTTGTTTATAAAGTAACCCAGTTTGATGTCAGAGACTGAGCAAGCATTAGAGCTAAATCCTGCACTGCCCAAAGTACCCGCTGCCAATCTATATTTGTGCAGTTGTGGAAGAGGGAGTCAATGACCCCCTGTTGCTATTATCTATTGTTCTGAAAAGCAGGATCTCCAGCTTGCTGAGAAGAATATCATACTTATGATAAAATATATTCATATTAGTTCCTCAAAGGAGAACTAAACCCTAAAAATGAATATGACTAGAAATTCTGTATTTTATATACTGAGCTTCATGCACCAGCCTCAAGGCTAAGCATCTCTGTAACAGTAATGATCCAGGTTTTATACAGTAAGATGTCACAGGTACTCACCATCATGGATTTGCTGAGCAGCCATTGGGAAGCTTAGCTTAGGGGTCATAGCAAATTATCAAGCTAAAAAGGGGGTTTGACTGTCATATAAGTTGATGCTACAGGACTGATTATTAAATTCTTATGCCAATTGCACTGGTTTCAGAGCTACCATTTATTAATAATCTGAATTATTTGCTAATCAGCCTGATATTGTTACATTTATATTCTATATATACAGTATTTTGTGAGTCAGTCCCTAAGCTCAGTAACTGACAGCAGCACAGAGAATGTGCAGTGAAAAGAAGAAAAGAAGTTGGGGAGCTACTGGGGCATCTTTGGAGGCACAGATCTTCCCTGCTAAAGGGCTGTGGTTGCCTCGGGCTGGTACAGAAGCACATAATGTACGACATTTAGGTGCTACCGTTTTAGTTGAGCTTTAGCTCTCTTTCAAGACTACCTAACTTACATGAGCACATTAGCCACATAGGCCTTCCATGGTACCTATAGACAAATGTATAATGTTTTCAGCTTTTTCGTATATCTGTTGCATCTACCTGTCTGAAATTATACAGTATATAATCACCAAGACCCCTTTCTGTCTGTCTCTATATCTCTGCAACAATGTTTGATGTAAAAAGAAATGTCACTGCACAAGTCATCTGCACATCTCTTTGTCTCAGTTTATACTGTATCTGCTGTCAAGGTAGCGGTATAGGGAAGAGTGGAATTCATTTAATGAGGCTCACTATGGCAATGAAGCAAATTACCTTTACTTTAGATTTAATTGAGGTAAACTGTACTTGATAGATCTCTGTCTATTTTTTCACAAAAGTAAGCAGTTGCTATGTTCTGTAATTAAACTAATGATTTTAACTTAATAGATAGACTTGGGGGCAATTTTTATAAATAAATCAATCCTAGGAAAAGATGCATAAGGGAAAAAAAAGCAATATACATGGTTTTAAAGATACAGTATATATATAAATGTATGTGTATGAAGTAAGCTGATAGAAAGATATTGAAATATGTACCATATTGGAGCACAAGGTGGTTATTGAACATAAAGAAATGGGCTCGTTTCTATAGTATATCTTATTCTATTCTATTCTGTATTCTATAGTATAAACAGTGATAAGGATATTCCAGGAAAGTGAAGGGACATCTGCCATTGACTTCTAGATCTTGGAAAGTTTTAGCTGGAGAATTGTCGTATTTTTAGCCATTTGGACACTTTTTTTTTTCCTGTGACTTCTAGTGCTAAAAATCCAAATCAGAAAAATAAAATCTGACTGTTAGTAAATGGCCCCCTATGGGAGTGACGTTTAACACTGATGAAAGAAATGCACATGTGTGCACTATATTATCCATAAAGGAGCATGGTGGTGGTGATTGTGCTCGAAGGTTGCACTTTGCTCCCTTTGTCTTGGTAAGTGAATATGACCTAATATTTTTGAAAATAGTGTCCAGGTCAGAATTCAACTTAGGACCCCACTGCGTAGAACGTCTTACTTTTTTTATACAGTAAAAAGTCAGTTTTAAGTTTTCTGATTTTCCCACATTTGACACTGTTTTTTGTGGTTGCACCAATTTATAATGCATTTACAGTGGGTGCTTTTTTCCAGATTTAACATCATGTTTTCCCAGATTTTACACCAAAACTTTGTCCTGGTGTTCCCAAAAATGGAGGTTTTCCCTTTGTGAATGTTGAGTTACCAATACTATAAATAGTGTATTCTAATTACTCTGCACCTCATACAGTCATGCACAGATCACTTATTGCTTAACGTTGTGCATCTGACTGTCCATAGTGTAACATTAATGCTTAACCCTGGTTATTAACACATTAAATATTGTGCTTACATCCTTTAAGTAGTTACATAGTTACATAGGGTTTAAAAACACCAGAGTCCATCAAGTTCAACCCATCCAAGTAAACCCAGCACCCACAACCTATACTTACCAATCTATACACTCACATACATAAACTATATATACAACCACTAATACATAGGGGCAGATTTATCAAATCACGAGTTCGAACCCAGAATGGGAAAAATTCGGATTGGAAACGAAAAATTCTGAAGATCGCAAATATCACAAAAATGCTTACAGAAAAAATCGTATTAGTCACAATAATATTGTATTGGCAATCTGAAAGTCACAAAATTTTCGTAAAGTACAATTGTAAACAGTGGTAAAACCTTTATGATTTTTTTCATGCAAGCGTACGAAAAAGTCGTGCAGCGTATGAAAAGTCATGCGGCGTACGACAAAATCGGGCGGAAGCACGAAAAATTTGGCGAAAATACGCTCGGAGCGTTCGAGTAAATGTGCCCCTAACTGTAGATATTACTATCACAATAGCCTTGGATACTATGCTTGTTCAAGAACTCATCCAGGCCCCTCTTAAAGGCATTAGACAGCACTTTATTTGCTTTAGTAGCCACAGAATGACACTGCCTGGAATTAGACAACTTGTTATCTACAAAAAACCCTAGATCCTTCTCCATTAAGGAAACCCCCAACACACTACCATTCAGTAGATGTATGTATGTGTGTATATGTATGTATATCATTATTTATAAAGCGCTACTTATGTACGCAGCGCTGTGCAGTAGAATACATTAATACAAATAAATACAAGATAAATACAGCTGCAATGTTAAGAGTCGAGGACACAAGAGGATGGAGGTCACAAGAGGATGTCGAGGACACAAGAGGATGGAGGTCCCTGCCCCGTAGAGCTTACAATCTATATGGGAGGGTAACTAACAGACACAAATAGGCAAATATAAGTGCTGCAGGTCACAGTGGGTGACACTACAATATAAGTGCCAGTTCCCTGGTCAGATGCTGGGTGAGTGCTCCAAAATGCTGGGTGAGAGCTCCAGTTTGCGTTTATATTATTTCTACCAAAGTGCATAACTTTGCACATGTCCACATAGAACCTCATTTTCCAGTTTGCTGCCCAGTTTTCCAATTTTGTCAAATCGGCAGCATCCTGCATGGAACTTATAGTTTTGCACAATTTAGTGCCGTCAGCAAAAATAGAAACAGTACTCTCTATGCCCACCTCCAGGTCATTAATAAACAAGTTAAAAAGCAAAGGACCAAGGACTGACCCCTGCGGTACTCCACTAACCACACTGGTCCAATTAGAAAATGTTCCATTTACCACCACTCTTTGTAATCTATCCTTCAGCCAGTTCTCTATCCAATTACAAATATTATGTTCTAGGCCAATATTCCTTAATTTGATCATTAACCTTCTGTGAGGTACTGTATCAAACACTTAAGCAAAGTCCAAGTACAGTAGATGACATCAACTGCCATTCCAGCATCAAGGTTCCTGCTCACCTCCTCATAAAAGGCGACTAAATTAGTCTGGCAAGATCTGTTACGCATAAAACCATGCTGGCAAAAACTTATAGTATTGTGAACTGCAATGTATTCAAGTACCCTATCCCTTATTACCCCTTCCAAAAGCTTTCCTACTACTGATGTCAGACTAACAGGCCTATAGTTTTCTGGCTGAGAACGGCATCCCTTTTTAAATAACGGCACCACATTAGCAATCCGCCAGTCTCTCGGCACCATGCCAGACCTCAATGAATCCTGAAAAATAAAGTGAAGAGGCTTGGCAATCACAGCGCTCAGCTCATTTAATATCCTGAGATGAATCCCATCCGGTCCCATCCGGTCCCAAGTCTCTTGAATTTCCTCCCGAGTGACCCATGCGTCAGTAGCTAAATTACTAGAACTGGGCATATTAAAGGGGAAGCCTTCATTATCTGGCTCCTCAGATGTATAGACAGATGAAAAATAAGAGTTCAAAATTTCTGCTTTTTCCCAGTTCTCATCAACCAACTTACCCCCCCCCCCCCCCATGATAATAAGGTTCCCACCTCTTCTTGCTTCATTTTTTTACTATTCACATAACTAAAAAATAATTTGGGATTCTTTTACTCCTAGCTGCAATATCCCTTTCCATCTCTATTTTAGCTTGCCTGCTTTATTTGCTTCCTTGTACCTGATGAAAGTTTCTGCTGTCCCAGCTAACTTGAATGCTTTAAAAGCAAGTTTTTTCTGACCAACCTCGACACTAACACTTTTATTCAGCCATAAAGGTTTTGTTTGCGATGCCTCTCCTTGCTTACCAGGGGAATATACTGTTGTGTATACCTGCAAAGCAATGTTTTAAAGATGTTCCATTTTCCTTCTGTGTCTAACCCTATGAAAAGCCTTTCCCAGTTGACACATTGCAGAGATGCCCTTATACTAACAAAGTCTGCACGTCTGAAATTGAGCGTTTTAGTTACTCCCTTATAGAGCTGTCTCTGCAGCATTATCTCAAAGGAGACCATGTTGTGATCACTGTTCCCCAGATGCTCACCCACACAAATGTAAGAGATGAGTTCAGTGTTATTAGATATTACCAGGTCCAAAATAGAGTCATTCCTAGTAGGTTCTTGAACATAAAGAGTGAGTTGCTTTAACACATATCCCTGATTTTACTTTTTTTGGATTTTATGTTATTTTTATCTAGTCCCCTGGGACTTCTACTGTACTGTAAATATTATCTCTTCGAGTACATCTTTCCACTGGTTTTTATGAAGCAGGCATTATTTGCAGGCTCTGTACTGTTTATTATCCTGTGCCAAAAAAAAGGTAATTTTGCTTTCTTTTCTTGACTTGACTCATATACTGGTCCTCTCAAACATACACTAAACAAACCATTTCTAAATGACTTCAACTTTTTGTATCAGTGTTCAGTCAGGTTTTAGAATGAATTTGTTTCATGGTAAGAATTCAGGAGCATTTGTTTCAGGGATGCCACTATGAAACGAAGAACACAGTTCATTTGGGCTCCCGCTGAGTTGAAATCATAATATTTCACACCTTTCTGAAGGGAAGCTGTTGGTAATATTTTGTTCTCTACAGTGATATAGAAAATCAAGTAAAAAGCAGAAAACTCATATAAATAAATACTATTATGCAGTGCTAACTTCATTACTCTATGCTTTTGCACACAGATGATTACATTATATAAGGGCTTATTGATATTGCTTCTCTTCTTAGGTTTCTGACCGATCCCAAACTTGTCCTTGTCTCTTATTTTAGAATCTAGCAGAACCTAATCTCCAGTCCTGCGGAATGCGGGGGTGCGGCAAGACTCTGTATATGGTCTATTGGCATTCTCCCTAAGGTCTTGTCTGCTCCTCGGGCTTTAAATATCATTTGAATGCTGATAATATACATATATATTTATCAACCCCTTCATTAACAGCTGAAACTGTGATTCAAATCCGTGACTGCAACATAGCAATCTTCAATTGGATGAACCAATGCCACCTGAAACTGAGCCTACAAAATGGAACTGATCATCTTTCCACCTAAATCTGCTCTTACTCTGTTTATGGCATAGTCATTAATCCTGACAACTTGACTCGTCTGGGGGTAATATTTGACTCCTCTCTCTCCTTCTCTGACCATATTAACACCACTGTCAAAACCTGTCACTTTTTCTTATGCAATATTGCCAAAATCTGTTCCTTTTTTTTACAAGTAACAACTAAGTAACAGACATTTCCCTGCTGAAATTCTTATCAAGGCTTCCCATAAAAACAAGAATAACTTACAAACTCCTTCTCTCAACTTTTAAAGCCCCTCACAGGGCCACCGCTTGGTTGCACCACCCACTAACACTGCTGTTTCCCACCTCTATCCTTTCTGCCTTGCTGCTCCTTTTATTTGGAACTCCTTCAGTCTCTTAAGAACTAAACACAAAGACTACCTTTTGGAGCCCTTTCATAACACCTGACAGTAAACCAAACAAAATGGTAAATGTAAATTAGGCTTGTGAAGATTGTAGTATACATTTACTTTTATACAACACCAGTGTAAACCTTAGAAGGGGGTTAACATAGCAATAGAAATCAGGTTATGTGATCTCTCATCAAGCTGTAGTCTGTTCTTTATAAACACAATGTCATTATTATGTATTCTACAGTTATCTCAAGGTTAGCACTGGTAGGAGAATAGCTTATCCTTGCTTCCCACACAAGGAATGTGCAGCTGGTAGCCTTGGTAGTTTTCCTCTATATTTTGTATGGATCTCTATGTAGAGTTCAGGGAAACGCCATCCACCATCTAAGGGTATAACACTACAAGCAGTAAGTAAAGTAAAGTTTCTTTGAATGTGCCTTCACATCACTGCATGTGGGTTTTGGTATTGAAGCCTATAAGCCTGCTCATACCCAGTCACTTGATATTGCCTGGGGTTAAGATGCTCTGCTGTCGTTGTAACCATGTACAGTAGTAACCAATAATAGCTATGCATAAAGGTGCAGATTACACCTGAACTGGGAACTGGCATTTATATTGCAGTGTCACCCTCTGTAACCTGCAGCACTAAATACCCTCCTATTGTGTCTGTAAGTTACCCACCCACTTAGATTGTAAGCTCTACAGTACAGTGCTGCATACATTAGTAGCGCTGTATAAATAAAAATATACATCCATGCATAAAGTGTGTGACCTGCTTATGTGCTTCTATTTCTGTACAGACACCTTCCTAAGTGCCAGGGGCATAACATAAGTTTCTGCAACCTTATAGTGCTACTCTGGGCCAAAACAAAATGGCTACAGTTTAATACCAATATACCGCCTTGTGGGCCAATCATACACAAAGGTTGCATTTTTTTTTTTTTAAAGCTAAATTTGAATGCTATGATAATTTAGATTGCTGGAATTAAAATGCAGACATATGGTTTCTTTTATCATAATGACATAAACCAGTTCAAGAGTGCCAAGACCCACCCAATAGCTGCAATGTTGGCTAGGCCCAATCTAGTCAGTGGTTAAAGCAGGATATGGTGCATAAAGGTTTACTCAAAATTAATGTGAACAAGGCACTGGGGCCAGATGAATACACTCTCAGGTACTGAGAGAGCTAGGTTCAGTTTTACAATGGCCTCTGTTTATGAGATTCTTTGGAGCTGCAGAGTGCCATTGAGCCCTATGGGAGACTTTCCTTGGGCCAGGTTGGAGCTGCAGAGTGCCATTGAGCCCTATGGGAGACTTTCCTTGGGCCAGGTTGGAGCTGCAGAGTGCCATTGAGCACTATGGGAGACTTTCCTTGGGCCAGGTTGGAGCTGCAGAGTGCCATTGAGCCCTATGGGAGACTTTCCTTGGGCCGGGTTGGAGCTGCAGAGTGCCATTGAGCCCTATGGGAGACTTTCCTTGGGCCAGGTTGGAGCTGCAGAGTGCCATTGAGCCCTATGGGAGACTTTCCTTGGGCCGGGTTGGAGCTGCAGAGTGCCATTGAGTCCTATGGGAGACTTTCCTTGGGCCAGGTTGGAGCTGCAGAGTGCCATTGAGCCCTATGGGAGACTTTCCTTGGGCCAGGTTGGAGCTGCAGAGTGCCATTGAGCCCTATGGGAGACTTTCCTTGGGCCAGGTTGGAGCTGCAGAGTGCCATTGAGCCCTATGGGAGACTTTCCTTGGGCCAGGTTGGAGCTGCAGAGTGCCATTGAGCCCTATGGGAGACTTTCCTTGGGCCAGGTTGGAGCTGCAGAGTGCCATTGAGCCCTATGGGAGACTTTCCTTGGGCCAGGTTGGAGCTGCAGAGTGCCATTGAGCCCTATGGGAGGCCTTCCTTGGGCCAGGTTGGAGCTGCAGAGTGCCATTGAGCCCTATGGGAGACTTTCCTTGGGCCGGGTTGGAGCTGCAGAGTGCCATTGATTCCTATGGGAGACTTTCCTTGGGCCAGGCTGGAGCTGCAGAGTGCCATTGAGTCCTATGGGAGGCTTCCAAAATCATGCACTGAAGGTTCAAAGTCTGCAATGTTTTCTTGCATTTGCCGATCATTCAGATACGAAAAAAACATACTTTTCGGCCATTATACGATCAGATACAATTTTTTTGTATTTTCAAATACGAATTTTTGGTACTTTTAAAAGCACGATACAAAAAAATCATATGAAATACGATTTTTTTGTATCGTGCTTTTTAAAAGTATGAAAATCATTCTTTGATAAATCTGCCCCAGTGATTCACTTTTATGCACACAGTTTTTAAACTTTTGATGAAAAATCCTCAATCGTTTTACTTAAGATTTCTAAACATTGTGACATTTTCACTCTGTAATGTAATTTGTCCTACTGAATTAGTCTGGACTGTATACAGTTGAATAGTTGCAGGGCAGGGAAAATAATTAGTGTGGCCAATTAATAGGAATGTAAAGATGAATTATGTGGCTTCAAACATAAGAGGTTCTAGTTATTATATTAGAGTAGATGGATTAAGGAATTTAGTATTCCATTTGAGAAGGGTAGATGACTATGAGAAATCCTATCTCATAATTTATTTCATGAAAGCACCATTATGGTCTCTGTTGAAAACTAGTATTTAATTTGTAAATATTTGTATATGACTTAGTGTGAAAAATGCCTTACAATTTAAAGTTATTATTTGTAATTCATTTTAGTAAAAGAAGCTTAGTGGCTTAATTACAAAACACAAACCTCAAAAGAATTTTCATAAAACAATTAAAGTATGTTTAAAAGGGACACTGTAGCCTCACAATCAGGTCGTTCTAGAATTGTAATTATTAACACTTCTGCTTCTGGCACTTTGGCACCTAAACAACCATTTAAACTTGTCTCTTGGTGTTCTTCTATGCCAAAGCTGGCTCCTGTTCTACAGGACCTAATAAAGCCATATTTTCGGATTGCACTCACCATTTGCCTTTACTATAATTCTGTTTCTTTTTTTTTCACTGCTTGTGTCTCTCCACTTTTTGAATGTGGGTGTCTACTAGTGATGAGCAAACGTTTTCTTGCAGCTATGGTTTCATGAAGTTAACTGTGTCACCTCTGGCAAAATTATTCATGAATCATTTTACTATTTCACCAAGTAGTAATTAAACCCCATGAAACAGTAAATCAAAACCAAGACATTTAATAGAACTGTAAACCACATCATCACTGTTGGTGCCAAATTTAAAACTAAAAACATTTCCGGGCCCCTGTTTCATTGCCCAAGCTGGCTCTGTTTGCTACAGTCCGTGCCTAAGCCTTGTTCCTGATTCTGACCCCCTGGTTATTGACTCCTGCCTTTTTCCTGACTCTGATTGTATGCTGCCTGCTCTGACTCCTTGCCTGCCTTTGACCATGCCTCTGTTTAACCCTTGTCTGTACTGCGCTTTGGATCAAACTCTGCCATGTTCAAGTTTTCCCTGTTGGACCGCAGTCCTGGGGCCCCAAAATGCCATCAGTAACATCTGAGCTAACTCACATGGATGTATAAGAAAAAGACTGATTTTATCAATGTTCTATTCCTAACTCTTTGGTCTTGGGGCCTTTGTGTTAGAGAGTCTCAATAAGAATGTTGATATAACAGAATTGTAAGGGTCATGTGGTTGCTTCATAACATAGTAGTTGGTAACTCTGATCTTCCCATAGCTTTTTTTGCAACATGGGTCATGACACGAATCGGATGACCAGTAAACTGAGACATCAAACTAAATGCCAGTTTATCTACTTACAAATGTGAATACTTATTTACAGTAGTTTACAGTTAAAGCTTGGTCATTAAAGTCATTCTGAAAAGGAATCTTCTCTTTATGAGAAAATGATTCACAAAAAAATAAGATCAATTTCAATTATTCAGACATGTATTTGAAAAAAAAAAAAAAACTGTTTGCTAAAGATTCCAGGTCACTTTAAATAAATATGTTATGATTTCAAATAATTTTAATTATGACCTTAATTATACAATTTGTCTCTTTCATGCCTCAAGCATTGTCCTTAAGTAGAAACAAATTATCATGTGTGGTGCAAGTAAATTGATAAGTGAGCTATGATAATTAATTTAATGCGATTACGTGATCTAGTTTTTCTATAGTGTCTAAAATGTTTCTTGGGGCAGTGATCATTAATCAGAAATGAAATGCTATGCCCTGTCCTTGTTTTACCATATCAATTTTAATGAGCTTGCCTGCTTCAAATTAAAACCTGATATATCTATTTCTATTATAATTACTTTAATGTAAAATGTGGGCAGCTTGGCACCCAGTTTGTATAGCAAACCTTAATAAAGTGTTTAAAATAAAAACAATTTAGGCATGCAAATTTAGTTATACAGCAGTAGAGGTAGAAATCAGAGAATTAAGCATGCATTGTAGAGCATTATAGAATGGGGAGGGTTGTGAAGACAATAAGGAGGTTCATAAGTTAAAAATAAAGGTTAGTAGCTGTAAATCAATTATATAATTGTAGCAACTATGTATTATGTAAGAAGCCTGAAGAGAATGCTTGGGGCTTGTAAGGAAACGATATGTCCTTATTAGTTATACTGAAAGTTATCTGGCTGATTTCACAATTGCCCATGCAATATGAATAGATAGAATGATTTGCTCTTGTCACGGCTAAAATATATAAGTTTAAGTAAACTTCAAGGAAGATATACAGTAAAGCTGGTTTAGATGAGATGGGTATATATATAGTTGTGAAAAAGATGTTTAAGGAGATAAAAGTGTTATATTTTAGTGCAGTGCCTACATTACTAGCATACATTATTGGTTGAGTGGGAAATAATTGTTGTAGTGTTGCCAAAAGGCCAAATGCCATCTATACATGAGGTTTACACTGGTTTCTAATCATCTTGTTAATATTGTAATAGAAATTAGTAATGAGAAGGCTGAATCCCAACCTATTGGGTCAAAACTTGATTGTAAGGTTCAGTGGGCCCAGACCTGACCCTTTCCGGCGCTCCCTTTGCCCGACCGTTCCTTCCCTGGCGCGTTAAATTTACGTGCACTCAGGGGAGTATGTTGGGTGGGGGACCCTGCGCGGGTGGAGTTTGGGAACGCGGCCGGTGGGCCCTGCACTCCCCAGTCCTACCCTGGTAAGGTCACTTTCAACTTTACTACCATAGAATCAGAGCCATGTATCATTGCATCTGAGAGTAAAAATACTATTGTCTTATAGTGGAAGTTTGATATGGTAATGTAATTGGTTGTAGTGTAATGGGCATTTTATTATTATAAATCTGAAAAACTGGCCAATTGTGTCAAAAAGGAAGACAGTGAAAATTTGTTTTTAAGCTGTGTACAACAATGTGGGTTGCAAGAGGGTTATATTTTGTGTAGCCGGGCTGGGGTCATGTAAGTTCTTTGGAGAAGTTTTATTAAGTTTTCTCTGTTTGTCCAAAAATTGACATGGACGTTAAAAGAATAGCCGCACGACAAAAGAATAGCCGTGGCCGGCAAAAGAATAGCCGCAGGTGACAAAAGAATAGCCGTGTGACAAAAGAATAGCTGCGGATGACAAAAGAATAGCCGCGGGCGACAAAAGAATAGTCGCGGGCAACAATTTTTTTTTGACGCGCAACATTTTCGCCGTTTCACAAATCTTTTGCTGTTTCTCGAATCTTTTGAAACATTCATAAATTTTTTGGCAAAGCGAAAAATTACGATCCCATACCTGTACCAGAAAAAAACATCAGACATTTGCTTAATACCATCTGTAGTCCATGCAGTGAGATGTAAAGTTGATATGTGTAGGTTTGAATAAAGCCCTATTGCAACTGAATCCAAGTTAAAGACAAAGTTCCAAATTTCAAGGCTGCAGTGGCAATAAAAGGTTTATAAAACGAGTGTTATCTGCTGTTGCAAAAATGCTATATTATCTTTTATCTAAAGTCTATTGAAAAGAGAAGGACTGAACTAAGCAGATAAATTATGCATACGGTCACTAGCTTAGATGGCAATCACACTGCAGGAAAACAGAACTCTTTCTTCAAAGACAGTGCTTTTACATTCAACTGAATAGCAAAAAACAGTATGTTAATTGAAAGGAATTACTTTGGTTTAAATTGATTGTGTTTTATAGGTCCCTTAACATTTTATTTGTTATTCTCCTCGCTGGTGAATTTTGGCTAAATTTGCCAGAGCTAAAATGAGCATGTATTCATGCAGTGGATGTGTCTTTGTTGACCATAACTGGGCTATGGAGACCACATGAGAATTAACAATATCACAACTCTATGATTCATGTGAAAGGCAATGAATCAAATGTGTCTTTGTGCTTTCATCTACAGACACGATTTTGTTATAATAAAAATACAATAAGTAAAGCAATTACCTAAACAACCAAAGTAGTCATCTTGAAGTGGTGCCCCAGCTGCATTGCATTAAATGAAGAAGTGCTTTCGGCAAGCACCATCTACAGTTGTTCTTTGGCTTTTTCAATTATATTCTTCTAATCAATGCTGAAGTAGTTTCTGTCCATTAAGATGAACACTATGGCTAAAATTATCCATTATTTGTACATTCTAATTATTTAGCAATGGATGAAATGCAATTTGTAAGATATCACTTGCATTTTAATTTTTCTGATTGGTTAATAATAGAGCTATAGCTACATATATTATTTAGTCAATAATTATAAAACAAAGATCTCCACCCTTCAGTTTTCCAGTTTGATGAATTGCAGCAATAACCTCTGAACATTCCACTTTCATAAGGTTGCCATCCTTTGTTTGATACTATATATCTGTACTATACACATGCTATATGGTTAAAGGAACAGTAACACCAAAAAATGAAAGTGTATAAAAGTAATTAATATATTATGTACTGTTACTGTGCACTGGTAAAAGCTGCTGTATAGCCATGGAGGCAGCCATCTCCCAGAAAGAGAAGCAGAATATGATGAGAATAGCCATGACCTGGGGGATGGAAGCTCTCTAAAAAGTAGACATTGTGTTGGGAACTTTCAGAGGGAGAGAGATTTGTGGAAAAACTCCTGAGAGAACCAAGGCTAATAATATACTATGTATATATACTGTATATATATATATAGTGTGACTAGGAGAGCAAGACCCGTGTAGTCAATATGCCAGTAAAGCGAGCTGTTCTGCAAGTTGCTGTTACTTAAGTTCTGTTACAATTTATTTCTCTCTTGTAAATCTCTGTTGTGAATAAAACAGATAGATTTCTGTTACCCTGGTTGTTGTTTTTTTACTTTGAAAAGTTATTGCAAAGAATTCCATTTGAGTGAACCCCACATTGCCTAGGAATATACAGTATATGAGTGTCTTGAGAATGCCATATGATATTTGTAAAGCACTGGTAATATATTTGTTAGGATTAGTAATAATGTACAAATCATGTATTTTTGGGGTAATTTGTTTAGATTTTGTGCATTGGCTCTGTGAGTACACAGTTCTCTATAATTTGTTGTTTGTGACCATTTCCTTTAGATTACTGAATCAGCATCATACAAGTTTCCTGCCCATAGATGGCAAAAGTATTATATTGCCCATTTGGATTATTGCTGCTAGCGCATTTTTTTACATTTTTGATTGAAAAACCAGAATGTAATAATAGAAAAAAAAAACTTCATATTGTACAAACTGTTGTTTGTGAGAGTTAAAATACAATTGCAAAAGCAAACACCGCTGTTTTTAAAAGGTATCATCTCAAAGTTTACCTCCCAATGAATACTGGTAAGAAACAGAACACTTTGAGAAAACTACCAGCTGAATCAACTTTCATTACCATTTACATAACAGAATTATTTTATAGTTGAATGGACAGCTGTGGCGTAACTTATGAATGTCAAACTTTTGTAAGGTGAAAGTCCCTCAGAGAGTAGCATGCTGGCACTAGACTCTTCATTAATTTTATTTGCTTTCAGATCATTTTTTATGCCTTGATTTACATGTTCAAGATTTAATTTACGCTAAATGTTTCAAACAGTGCTATGCAGGAGATGTAAACAGTTGAGCTCGAGATGCCCTGCCTTTGTCTTCTGTCTGCAGCTGCATAGCTGTCTCAGCAGTGCAAATTAACTTAGCATGAAGTCATAATAATAATGATCTGATATATATGTGTGTGTGTGTGTGTGTGTGTAGGCATACGTGCAATATCAATATTTTCAAAGCTACTTCAAAGTTAAACAAACTTTGTAAATCTAACCATTAAAACTAATCTAACATAAGTCAAACTAAGAGGAAAAGATGTAAATCCAAGACATATATTTTAGGTAGACTTTTTTCTTCAGTTACATTTTTTATCACTGCGATAAGCTAACCAATATTACTTTCAGATTCAATTTCTCACTATAGTGGCAGATCAAAAACTCTTTGAACTAGCACTTTGGCTTAACACATACGGGCAGCCTAACTGAGTCAAAGACTAATGTTTTGATCATAGTGGCAATGTTTGGTTTGGCATTCTTTTCCTGCTGTTCAATACTTCAATAGCAAATTTTTCGATAACAAGTTCAGCATCACCTTCCCTTTGAAGACAAGCAAAAGGCTCCCTAATATTCCCTAAAATAAAAAGAATAAAAAAATCTGTTGTGATAATGGGCATAGAGGGACAGATTAGCAACAGGGAATCTAATTATAATTCACAGGAGCAATGGTACAGTTAGGTTTGTGTTGTTACATCTGAAACCTTAAACTTTGCTGGATATTTAGCGCATTTTCTTCTACCAGGGTCATTTTCAATATTAGTTTATGCAGGAATAAGTTAATTGATGAATTTCAGAGTGTTTAGAATATATTTAATTCAAAATAAAAAGGTTACACTGTAAGGAGGTGATTTGTCAACACTTGGGGGCACATTTGCTAAGCAATTGTGATTTTTGCAAAAATAACTCCCATAATTCGTGATCTATTAATGTTTTGTAACCCTTTCTTGGCACATTCACTTATATATGGGCTGTATTTTCAGGAGATGTGTGTTCTTCAAAGAATATTGATACTGGGAACTGGGAACAGCGCAGTGCCTCCACCTAGTGGACACTGAGGAACACACCTCTAGGGGATTTCCACTAGGAATAATCACACATGGTTTGCAGCAATATTAAACTTTATATAACTTTTGGACATAAACAGTAGAACAGCTTTTGGGTGACTGATAATCCTTTCCTGAGGAAACTTGGGAGGGCTATCCACACTGGCACAGTCTCTGTACTTGCCCAGCCCACTTTAGATCCGGATAGACCCCCAACCCTTAAATCAGTTCAGTCCCTTCCCCAAGAGCTCTTTAGTCCCCCCAGGTAGCGCTACCTGCCCCAGAGTACCTTCCCTGTTGAAAGGGGTGGCTGCTCCCACGTAGCAGGCAATTGCAATACCTGTTCCTCCAGGGGACACACACACAGAGTACCACAGAGGACTTTATATTCCCTGGCAGTCCAGCAGACTTTTATCCTTTCCAGTCTGAACACACACTGTTTGTGCTAACTGCTCACTCTGTCTCTAACTCTGAACTGGCAAACAACAGCAGGGGCTCCCTTTATAAGCTGCTGGGCCCGCCCCTAGATTTTTGGCTCCAAAGCTTAGGCACACCTCTCCCAGACGTGCACTGGGGCAGCCAGCCAACCGGATCCCTCCCCAGGCTGTAGCTAGGCTGGATGATGTCACAGACTGAGAAACAGGGGACAGGATTCTCTGATCCCCTACATTCTCCCCTTGGAAAAACCGGTAACGGCCTCGCTTGCCGTACCTCCTTACACTCAGAAACAGTACAACACTCCACAGGGTTCTCCACAGCAGTCTCCCTTTGACTCAACCCCTCATCTCCTTCAGGGGAGTCACTTTCGGATATTGATGGCTCATAGTAGGACTTCTGTACTGTTGGGCCTTTGTAAGTCTTACAGTTCCGGGCCTGATGACCCATCACATGGCACTTGTAACATTTCCCTGGAAGTCTCTTACGCCGCCGGCGTACTTTACACAGTGCAGACTGGACCTGAACCTCATCAGGAACAGGGCAGTTTGGCTGTATGTGGCCTATCCTGCCACACCGGTAGCACGTTGGAGGTTTCCTCGTCTCAGTTGGGGTTTTGGCTCTCTCAGACAGTTGAGCTTTAAACGCTTCCAACTCTTTGCGAAGTCTCTTATTTTCCTCCAGCAGCTTTGCATCAGCAGGGGACTTCTCTGCATGCCCTAGGGTGGAACTCCTCCTCACCCTCACATAGGCATCAGCCTCCTCCCGCCGAACTCTCTCCATCAGAGCAACATAGCCAGGGGTTAGTGTATCCTGGTAGTAAGCTCTAATTGTCACGGCAACAGGGTCACTATTTAAAGTCCCTCTCCTCATTTGGCGAATCCTCAGGGAATCCATTTCAGAGCTTTGGATTACCCCACGACTCACCAGCAATCTCAGGCCTTGCTCCACCCGCACCAGATAGGCAGACAGGGCTTCCTTCTCTTTCTGGAAGGTAGAGTGGAAGTTGTGGAGCATCTCTGTAGTACTTGCTACAGGGCCAAACGTCACCTCTAGGACTTCTATCAGGTCGCCTGAAGTAGCATCAGGGTGACTAACTAGGTAGGATTTTACCACATCCACAGCAGGGCAGCGAAGGCTCTCAAGGATCTTCCTTCTCATGGTTGCCTCAGGGCCGGTCCAATCTCTCACGGACACCACAGTGGAGTCTCTCCAACTCTCAAATGAGTCCAGTCCCTTCCCCAAGAGCTCTTTAGTCCCCCCAGGTAGCGCTACCTGCCCCAGAGTACCTTCCCTGTTGAAAGGGGTGGCTGCTCCCACGTAGCAGGCAATTGCAATACCTGTTCCTCCAGGGGACACACACACAGAGTACCACAGAGGACTTTATATTCCCTGGCAGTCCAGCAGACTTTTATCCTTTCCAGTCTGAACACACACTGTTTGTGCTAACTGCTCACTCTGTCTCTAACTCTGAACTGGCAAACAACAGCAGGGGCTCCCTTTATAAGCTGCTGGGCCCGCCCCTAGATTTTTGGCTCCAAAGCTTAGGCACACCTCTCCCAGACGTGCACTGGGGCAGCCAGCCAACCGGATCCCTCCCCAGGCTGTAGCTAGGCTGGATGATGTCACAGACTGAGAAACAGGGGACAGGATTCTCTGATCCCCTACAGTTTAGTTACCTTTTTTTGTAAATTGGACAGGTTTGAGTCCTATGGAGACTTAGAATAGTCAGTGACAGCCTGTCCTTGACGCATTTTCAAGGACAAGTTAATCCCCTCATTGTTTTCAGTTTCACCTAGCTTCAAGGGGATCTTATTCCCCTTATTGTTTTCAGTTCCACACGTTTCAGAGGAAATTTAATCCCATCATTGTTTTCAGTCTCACCTAGTTTCAAGTGACACTTAAACACTTTATTGTTTTCCTAAAGTCCCAATGCTCCTAAAATGGCTGCTGGAGCAATTTTCCTCTTTATTCGAAAAAAATAAAGAGGATTCATGGAAATGAATGTCCATTTTAGCTCAAATTTTTTGAGGTTTTTTTTTGAGTTTTAACAATGCTTACAACTTGAAAAATTTGGGATTTTCTAATATAAACTCAAAATTTTTGTACCAACGATTCAAGCATAATCATGACATTTTATAAATACAGCAATGATCGAACACATTTTAGTAAATGTGCCCCTTGAGTTCAAATATTTTTGTGCTAAACCTTATCATTTTGAATTATGGTTTCAAACAGTCAGTTGTTTGATATTTATCAAGTGCAAACATCCAAAAAACTCAAATATAAAAACTTTGGCAACTAAAAGCTTGTAAGTTCATGTAGAAGTCATTGGGAGTTCCCTGAGGCAACATTTATCAGGTTTTTCAATTCAAGTTTTTCAAACTCTTTTGGGAGTTTGAAAATGATGAGTAGAACTGAATTTTTTCTTTTAATATTTTTTAATAAATAAGCAAACATTTACGTTTAGTACAATTTCTGGTTCAAAGTGAAAAAAAAACTCTCTAAAATCCACAAATATGAAAATTGATAAATAAGCCTTTAAGTATTAACTTTATATATGTATTTCAAAGGAATGCGTCAAATCCCCTATTTCGGGACTCCTGACCTCTGACCCCTTTGGGGCTGAATACCGAACTGAATCTGAATTCTAATTTGCAGATCCAAATAAGGTTATTTAAGCATCAAAGAGAATGACAGTGAAAAATGTTCAACTTTCGTGCTTATGTGACAAAAGTCACATGATTTTAAGGATTTGGTTCTCCCAGGCGCTGAAAAAGGCATAACCTTGGTTGAATTCCAAACCGAATTCTGGATTTGGTGCATCCCTAGTATTTCATAGTTACAATCAAAGTCACAAAAGTCATCCTTTTATATATACAGGTATAGGACCCATTATCCAGAATGCTTGGGACCAAGGGTATTCCGCTTAACGGGTCTTTCCGTAATTTGGATCTCAATGCCATAAGTGTACTAAACAATCAATAAAACATCAATTTAACCCAATAGGATTGTTTTGCACCCAATAAGGATTATTTATATCTTAGTTGGGATCAATTACAAGGTGCTGTTTTATTATTACAGAGAAAAAGGAAATCAGTTTTAAAATTCTGAATTATTTAATTAAAATGGAGTCTATGGGAGACAGGCTTTCCATAATTCTGAGCTTTCTGGATAATGGGTTTCTAGGTAAAGGATCCCATACGTGTATATATATATATATATATATATATATAGTATACAGACAGTGAGCCGCACACACCATGACGTCTTCGACTACCGGTGCGGTGTGTCCCGGGCTTTATTGTTTCTGTCCAGGCTGCGATCGATCTGGTATATTCCCTTTCCCTTTCTCTCTAATGTGTTGTTTGGCTACTAATGTAACTGTTTTCCCACTTTCTGCGTTCTGTCAATTCTCCTGGTTCTGTCTATATCGGTTAGCGACTTTGACTTCCAGCATTTGTTACTGTTATTACTGATAGCGATTTTAGTTACATTGTATATACCACTTTAATCATGTTTTGTAACTATTCATTCACCCTTGATTCATTCATGTTATATTATGGTACTTGTCTGCTTTGATCACTATGTGCTTTCTTCGTACTAGCACTTTTTGTTTACATTGGTTTCTATGGTTACAACCACTATGTTTGGCGCCCTTTTTCTGTGGTGGGGTATTTAGGGGGGGTGGTTTGACACTGTCTTTTGGTTTGTCCCTGAGGAAGAGCACAGTCAGTGCTCGAAACGTTGAACCTTTTTTTCAAATAAAATTTTAATTTATTGCAAAGTCCTGGTGTGTGCGGCTCACTGTCTGTATACTATTATTATTTTTGCCAGCACCCTGGGCGTTTGAGCCTTTATAGGGTATGCTCTGTTTGAGTGCCACACACACAGGGGCTTGATACAAAAGATAAAATGTTTTTATTGAAAAAATTCCAATGTTTTGGGCATGACCAGTTTTGGAAACTTTGGAATTTTTTCAATAAAAACATTTTTTCTTTTGTATCAAGTCCCTGTGTGTGCGGCACTCTTTCTATTATATTTTTGTTTTTGACCTGCACCAAGGGCATTTGGACTTGTATAGGGTGTGCTCCTCTCTGTGTACAATATGTATTTATATATAGATATATAAATGGATAGATAGATATAGATGGATAAATATATATAGATATATGTTTTAAGGGAAAGAGTGTTCCCATACATCTTTTAAGATTTAGCTCCTTCCTTAATGTGTAGGTATCTGACTTTGGGTAACCCATGTAGTTTGTATTACTGTTACATGAGGTGTTTACTCACCAGACGTGCTGTAATTATCTCTCTTAGGCTTCATAAGATGCAGCTGACTGAACATCTTTTTTAGATAACTAAGGTCATTGGCATCAGAATTACCTTCTGCTTATCGCTGATTATACTTTGGTGCTATGACAGAGCGTCCAGCATATCTGATGGATCTTTCTGGCTCTGTTATGTTATTGCTTTTCTTAGCAGAAATTCTTGTTTTCCGTGTTTCCTTAGATTTTAAGTGTTTGCCATTAAGATAAAAGACCAAGTGAATTGGAGACGTGTGTGGAATTAAACTGCATTACCCTGCACGTAGCTTTCTGAAATATGTGTGCCATCATATTTATTTAACATTGTATCTTCCTTAAGTATACTTCTCTAAATAATGATTGTCATGTAATGAGATGAAGTGCAATGCTAATATGAAAAGCCTTATCAATAGATCAGTCTCCTGCTACAGATTGTGCTCCAGTTCATCATACAAACTCCTTAGCACCTGTTGTTGTGGAGAATAAAATTGAAAATACAGAAGAAAATAGTTCAGTCACCTTTATTATGAATCCTGTTGACAAATGTGTATCTATACTTACCTCATAAAACATCCTGGCATATTTTGTGCAGCTCTCAGTCAGCAGGTCATATGAAGCTAAAGTAACTATTATGCTATGCTAAATCTATATGCCTAGGAGGAAAAGAATATTATTAAATCAGACTTATTTTGTTGCTGCTAATAAATACCAGATATTTAAACACAGATGTCCAAGTCTTAAATATAATAATGATATATTGAAAAATGACCAATCCTTAATTATACTTTGTATGTCTGCCTCTTGGAATATATTATGAGAGAACAAGCATGGGCCATACCAAACCTCAGGGCACGTGACCACCACATAACTCCTTAGCTAGTGAGAAGGATTTGTTAATAATATTATCCCTGAAAATAAGATGGGACAGATGCAAATAAAAAACAAATTACATTTTTGTTTTTTTTTTACTAAAACTTAAGAATTTGAATTATGGTTTCAAAGTTTAATATTTATTAAGTACAAAGAAAAAAAAGAAAAAGAAAATTGAAGATAAATTACATTTAGAGGCTTGTGAGTTTATGTAGAAGTCAGTGGGATTTGTCCCATTTGTAGACCCATTAAAATGATGGGGAGGATACAAGTTTTATTTGATTGATTTTTTTATATTAAAATTTTAGTAAAATTTTGAGTTTATTCAAACTGAAAAAAAACCCCTAAAATATAAAAATTAAAAA
This sequence comes from Xenopus tropicalis, assembly GCF_000004195.4. Classification (NCBI taxonomy): domain Eukaryota; kingdom Metazoa; phylum Chordata; class Amphibia; order Anura; family Pipidae; genus Xenopus; species Xenopus tropicalis. Next base: position 114,179,555 of record NC_030681.2, read on the forward strand.
ATCCCATTTATGTTACTGTTACAGTTTAATGACGGATCTTTTGAAAATTAGCCTTTTAGCCACATACAGGTAGGTACTGTATGACATTCATGATCATATTAACACATTTAACATTGCACTCAACTAGATGTTTCCAAGCAGGCTTGATGTCTCTGTGACATTTTGTGCAAATATATATTAAACTAAACATTGTACCCCTGCTTATTTCCCTCCCTCGACACGTCTGAAGGTAACTATATTGTACAGTACTTGGGCGGGCAGCGGGGGCCCCTGGTCTGACCCTGTTAATAACATTTCATTTGTGCGTTCTGGGCAAAACAGCATAACTATCAAGCTAATGCTCACATTTTCCACAGTACAATTATCAGCAGTAGCTCTATACTTTTTGTAAAGGTGAGGCAAGAATTTCTGATGATTTATGTTGCCATCTTTCAAATATAAAGGCAGGAGAGATGCCAAAGGATACCCAGAGAGAGTGCTACACAAAGATTAAACAGAATAAACTAAAAAGGAAGACTCTTTCATCTGCATGGAAATAAATTTTGATCCAACTAGAACATATGATTGATATCATTTGTGTGCCAGTGATAAACAGTCTGAGGTACCTGTTGGCAGACATTTACTTTCCCCATGATATAAATGATATCTGTTTATAAAGCAAGACAATATGAACATATACAAAATTGAATTGTTTTTAGAATCAGGTCAAGCAAATCAGTTAATTTGTAGAGTAGAACAAAAAAATCACGAATGATACAGGTATTTTTTTTTTTGCATGATAACATATCCTGATGTATGATTAAAGTATTGGCGGCTTGGCATTAATCTGATGGAATAATAGGTATAGTACAGGTATAGAACCTATTATCCAGAATGCTCAAGTTAACCTTCTTGTAAAAGGAGAGATTAAAAATACTGTAGAAAACTAGAAGAGAAGGAATTGAACTGGGGAGGTAACATATAGAGAACAGATCATATCAGTTAGCATGGAGTATATAGAAAGGGGCAGAAGATAAAAATGATTAAGAGTAGAGATGTAGCGAACTGTTCGCCGGAGAACTAATTCGCACGAAAATCGGGTGTTCGCAAGTTCGCAAGTTCGCGAACTTTTAGCGATGTTCGCAATTTAGGGTTCGCCTTAGCTGGAGCCAAATTTTGACCTCTCACCCCAGAGCCAGCAGATACATGGCAGCCAATCAGGCAGCTCTCCCTCCTGGACCACCCCCAGACCATTCCCTTCCATATATAAACCGAAGCCCAGCAGCCATTTTACATTCTGCCTGTGTGTGCTTGATGAGTTAGCATAGGGAGAGAGCTGTGCAGGGGTTTGAGGGAGAGTTTAGGTAGCTTTGCTGACTAGTGATCTACTTTCTACTGCTCTGTATGTAGCTGCTGGGGCTGGGGGCAGATGTCCTGCTGATCTCATCTGCTGTAACCCAATAGTCCTTGTAAAAGCAGTTTATTACACAAGTTTAGAAATGTAGTGTGATTTCTGCCCTTTACAGCACAAAACGCAACGCTGTGTCAACAACGTATTTTTCAGAGAAATTTTTGCCCTTGATCCCCCTCCTGCATGCCACTATCCAGGTCGTGGCACCCTTTAAACAACTTTAAAATCAGTTTTCTGGCCAGAAATGGCTTTTCTAGGTTTTAAAGTTCGCCTTCTCATTGAAGTCTATGGGGTTCGCAAAGTTCGCAAAAGTTCGCACTTTTTGGCAGAAGTTCGCGAACGGGTTCGCAAACTTTTTTTCTGAGGTTCGCTACATCTCTAATTAAGAGTTATAGTTCCATTGTCCTTTCCCCCTATTTTAACTTAACTTTAACTTTTAACTTAAGATAAGAACCAACCAATTGCACTTAGGTACAATTGTAACTAATAAGATAAACAGGTCTCTTGGGGGAACTGAGACTCTAAGCTTAAAGGGCCTATTTTTAGTTTTTTTTTAAATTTGTAATAACACATAAAACAAGACTCCAAAACCCCCAAAAATGCGTTCAAACTTTAAATAACCTGGCAAATGTCGGAAAATGGGAGTGGTATTTAGAGGGTGTGGTCACAAACATGGGCGTAGTCAAACAATGTTGCCACTCTATGCACAGCATTTCTTTTTCTCCCTCTTTGCATCTTTTAGATGTTGGGAGATATGCTCAAATGTTGAGGGTTTGTGCATAGCCTGTACAGCATGATACCATAAAACGATGGCAGCATAGGTATTCCCCTGTACTAACCACAATTCACCATGTACTAAAGGGGCCTCACCAAAATGGTTCCAAATGGGCCCCTCAGTTGGTTAGACCGGCCCTGTGTTTTTCCATCAGAAGTAACCACCAGAAAAGACAATTCAAATAGATACCAGTTAATATACTATATCTTGTAAAGGGACTATCCATTATTTTATGAAACCCTGTTTAAAGTTTTGTGCTGATCGTAGTCAGCTGAATAGACCTTTATAAAAGACTTCCTGTGTTGGTCATGCACAATGATCTTGTCGGCTATTATAAAATACAGCTTTTAATCGTTCCTTTTAGCCACAGACAAATTATGATTATCATCTTGTACCTGATATCTTGCTCAAAATGTATTAGCAGCTGAACATGTATTTAAAAAGTCACTATATATAACAAGCATAAAGGTGCATGTTAAGTTAACCAGCCCTGCGAGTGTAATGCTGAAGTCAGTTGCTGCTAAAGTTCTGGCAGTAAGTGAGTTATTATGGATATTTAGCAGGTTTATGATTCAGCTCCTTTCTTTAAAGTAGGCGAACAATTTGCACATTCCAGCTGGATGTCAGCCTTTACAAATATATTTAGAGGGTGAAGGAAAGTGCTGCATGTGTGGTTCTCCTTTTGGAAATATTCAACCACAGCAACTGACTTACTGTAGTTCCCTTTCAATGTGTACATAATACACTGTAAGTGTGAGAGAAAAAGGTTATAATTAGCATTAAGTGAGAAATTGCTTTTCAGCTGTGAATTGGACAATTACTATGTACTAACACAAATCCATAAACATGATTTTTTTTTTAACATAAATCTTTTATATTTGCATTCAGAATTGTTGTTGCACGGAGAGCCTGTACATATCCATGCTGCTATATTATACATTGTTATACCACTAACGCGTGATTATTTTTTATAAACATAAATGTGCAAATCTGAGGCTTTATTGTAATAAACCAGCAGCAAAAATACAAAGATATGAAAAGAAAAGATCAACTGCATGTGTTGTACTTGGCTTTGGAATTCATGCTGTAAATACAATTATTATAACAAAGTTGTAGGGGGCATTTAATAAAGGTTATATTTTCTTTCATGATTTATTTGTTGTGGGAAAAATGCAATTTTTTGCCATTTATTACGGCACAAAAATGTGATAAATCCAAATGATCCTTTGGATTATGATCCTTTGAGCATTGGGCTCATGTTTTCTTGAATTGTTGCTTTTTTACATGATTTTTCCCCTGATTGTGTTTTTTCAAAAATCAAAAAAATAAAACAAACACATGATAGTGATTTTGTGCAGCAAACTTTAAAGATTTATTGCCCAGGGTTATGGTAAACTATGTGGATAAATTGGGCAGTGCTTTAATTGTGAACATGGCAACTGTGCACTTAAGTAATTGTATATGTATTGGAACATAATTATATACTTAAAGGAAAAGTAACACTAAAATGATTATAATTATTATTATTAACATTTATTTATAAAGCGCCAACATATTCCGCAGCGCTGTACAATAAGTGGGTTTCATACATTGGACATACAGAGTAACATATAAAGCAATCAATAACCGATACTCGAGGTGAAGAGGGCCTTGCCCAAAAGAGCTTACAATCTATTCTACCTTGCTCCAATAATTTCCCTATCCTTCCCAGCGTTAATTATTCTGAATTCTTTATTAGAAAATACCTTGTAAAACGTTGCATCTGGTCACTTCAAATCTGGCGATCCAAAGAGATCTCCTAGCCCAACTCCAGAAGTCCGAAGTCAATTGTTTGCCTGTACAGAAGGAAGGCTAGGAGGAGATGTCGATCGTCACATAGTTGATTAACTATGCGATGTTCGACATCTCCTCCAAGCCTTCCTTCTGTACAGGCAAACAATTGACTTCGGACTTCTGGAGTTGGGCTAGGAGAAGAAATTTTTTTTCAGGAGACAATGAAATTCCTCATTTCTTGTTTGGCGAATAGTTTAGTCAAACTTCCCCAAAATTTTCCAGCACAAAATTTTCGGGCGCGTCAAAAAAATGTGTGGCCATGGCTAAAAGGGCGCAGTCATGTGAAAAAGGGTGCTGTCGTGCCAAATAAGCCACGCGTGGCAAAAAAGTCATGCGGTGCACGCATTTTTCATGAAATTTTCCACAGTTTTACTAATATTTTTGCAAAGCAAAATAGGACAGATTTGCTCATCACTATTCATGTATATGTTGTTTTCTCCATTGAGGGTCTTACTTATACTATGTTCTATAAACTCTTGGATTAGAATCTATTGCATTGAACCTTGCCTTGAACCTAAAAAAATGGATTCCAGCAGTATTTGCAATATTGCAGCAAAAATAAAATGTAGGTCATTGAAGTCCAATGTGTGTGCTTCATTTCTTTCACTAATCTGGTGTTAGGGATGCTAGCTGGATTAGCTGATGGAAATGCTTGTGCTGTGTAACTCCTACCAAACATACTGGGGCAAGAACTACATTTAGACAAAAGATTAAAAAAAGGGCCCAGTGTATAATAAGCAGACAGAAAAAATACAGGCAATACTGTAGGTCAGAGCAGGCAGCAAGCAAATTGTGTTAAGAACAGGCAGAAGGTCAGAGTAGGCGGCAGACAAGAAGAAATCCACATAAAGGGTCAAAAATTAGGGAGGTAGTCAGAAAATGGGGGAACAAGGACAGACAGAAGCGGCCTCATAGGGTTTCAGTAGACAAGGACTTTAGGACACAGGAACTCAGGAACAGGAGCTTGATCAAAACATAAGGACTTAATGATCATCAGTTAGAGGAAAAGGTCTTTTCATTTCAGTCTCGCTGAGCACTCTACTACACAGAAAATGCTATCAATTATTGGTGCATGTTATATTTTTTATTCTACTTATGCATTCTTCATGCTGATTTCTAAGTAGTCTAAACTGTAAAATACAATCCACAATTTTAAAGTCATGAATAACTAGATAATATATAAAATCTGTGTGTACAATGAAGCTTTCATAAAACATTTACATTCGACCTCAAATTGCAGAACTACCAGTAAAGCTTTTGTTTTGACATAATAAAATGACAAGACAGCAGGGATAATGATTTTTTTGTCATTTTTGCTAAATTTTCGTAAGGATCAAAAAGTACATGAATTTTGCGTTTATGATGTTTTGCTGCCATCTTCTGATAAAGTGTCCTACAATATAATTAAGAAGAATCTTATCTTCCATAAAGTAATTAAAATGAAACAGTAGAACTAAATCAATACAGCTCAGGGCATTCATAGCCATGCTAATTTTTCAAACTTCTTTTCTTTATATAAAAATTGCTAATTTTACACTACACACAGTAGCAAAACCAAAGTGCCTTAGCTATTTAATAAAGAATTCAGTTTGCATAAAATGACTTGGTTTGCTTCTGTGAACCATAGCACCAAATACACTGACATTTTATTTTACTATTTTTCAGGTGCAAAAAAATTATAAAATACATCTTTGATTTTTTTTTTGTTTACCTGTATGTCTTATCTCTCCCTCTCTCTGTCCATCTGGCTATCTGTGTTTGCCACTTTTTATATATATTGCCAAATAAAAATCATAAAGTAAATGATCAGCGCTGCGGAATATGTTGGCGCTTTATAAATAAATGTTAATAATAATAATAATAATAATAATAAATAGTGAATCATACCAGTGGTTCCCACGTAATATTGCTCCTATGTGGGCAAAGATTTGTATCAATCCGAGTTGTAAAAAATAGAATATGACTTTTAAAGAAGCCACTGGGACAGGACTTGGAGCACAAGGGGATTTCTTTGGTGCTTGGTGGGGTGCTAGTGACCTGGCACAGCAAAAGTGTCTCAAAAAAAAACCCCACTAAAGCCTTCATCTCATATCAGTAAGTCTGCCCCATTCCTAGAGAAAGTGAGATACTTGTGCTACCTGCAGTGGGGGGTAACTCACATTTTAAATTTGGATGTTTATTAATTGGAAGCAGTGGAAGGAAAGATCAGGGGAATGGAAATTTATGTTAAACTTGCACTAGGTCCTTTCAAAATATCCTATTAATCTAACACATTCTAACAAGAAAATATTTGTGAAGAGAGAATTGGAGCCACCCACTATTAAGCAGTGGCAAATGGTTCAGCCAAGAATAAATATTGAGATATTACTTCCAAAGATTCTTGTAGCAACTCGAAATTCTATGGTCAAAAAAGAAATGGTAGATATTTCAATATGGTTTCAGTCTTCAGAATAATACCTGCCTGCCCTGCTATTCCATTATGTTCTTGATTTAAGGAGTCTGGGTAGGGGATGCTTAAATTGTGCTTTCCAAAACATTGTATTGACTGGTGTCCCAGGACATTGCAGTGTGTGATATACTGTATACTGAACCATTATAGCCAACTACCTCTCCAAATAGAAATTATTATAGTGATTAAAGGAATATTGGCATGGCAATATATGGTTTTTTTTTTTCCAAACCGCATCAGTTAATAGAGCTTCTCGAGCAGAATCTTGCATTTAAATCCATTTTAAAAGTGCAAACTGATTTTATTATATTTTATTTTGAAATTTCACATGGGGCTAGCCATGTTCTTTATTTCCCAGGGTGCCATGGCCATGTGACTTGTGCTCTAATTCGCTTCAGTCACTCTTTACTGCAGTGTTGCAAGTTGGTGTGATAGTTGGTAGCATGGGATCCTTTCTTTTTCAAGGAAGAGCAATTGTTGCATAGGTGAAAGGAGCTTCTCTAAAAAGCTAGGGCAATGTATATACAATTGCTGTTGAGCTACAAACAGAGTAACTACAATGTCATTTTGCTTTCCTATTGCCCTGTGACAATATATTTTTTTTTTATTTGCTTGTTACTTGTGAATGAGGTGGATAAATAGCACTGAGTGGGGAAAACTGTATCAAGCAATTGAGGCATCAAATCAACAAAAAAAATTGTTTATTAGACACATTTTTGTTCTTATGCACCTGTAGCACAATTAGCTAATTTTCTTTTCCATCCCTTAGAATATATGTTGTTTTACCCATAAACTTTTCTCTCTATAATGGTTCCTTCCTTCATGAAGTGGCTTTTGCCTCAGAGCCTTATTCAATCGTTATTGCACAATCCCTGCAGTCACTGACAATGTTAAGACTTGGATCACCCATAACAGGATATTTTCACCATAAGTATAAATACTGAGGCTTTTTAGATTTTAACTTCTTGTCTGGTGTAGTTTATGTACAGTTCTCCTTTGTTTACCTTCAAAACAGTAGACAAGTACATTTTCTTCTAACCGAGCCAAGTGCTTAATACAAAGGAAATCATTAGGTGAAATATCTACTGAAGATACTCAGCTGGGTTTTATCATAGCTAAATCTAAATGAATAATCCAACATGGAAAGGTATGGCATTTAACTGTTGTTGGTAATTTTAACCGACCAGAACCATATTACACAACAAGACCCTGAGACAAGGTTCTCAGTATACCAATTTATTTATTAATCAAACACAGAGTCTTGTGGAAGCTATCTGTACAAGCAGCTAACTTAAATATGCTGTTTGGTGTAACAGCGATAAACAATATACGGTATGCTTTATAGGATAAATGCTCTTATAAAAGGAGTATCTAAAAGTGAGCACAGTCACCCAATTATATGGGTAACTTAATTTTAAGGCAACCCTGAACAAGCACTCAACTGTCAATACTTCATGTGTGATAGCTATACATAACCAAATTGCTGTATCATTGAACCTAATTAGCAGCAATCAGTGTCGCAATATGTGTGAAGCAAAGACAAGCCAAAATGCAATTAGTGAGAGAAGGAAAATGAAACTCGCAGACCTTAAACAGGGAATAGTGGAACATAATGAAATCCATACTAATACATTCATAGATATTAATTAGCAGTGCGAGTACCACACCAGAAGCTGAAGGTATATCCTCTGCAGCATATAAATATCAATTTGTCCTCAAGCTGCCTGTACAGTGATACATGAGTGAACAGTATTAACCCTGGAAGCATAGTAGCTTTATTTCATTCTACAGGGAATATGCTATATTTTTTATGCACAATACAGTAGGACTGCTAAAATAGTTTTTTTTTTCTTTTTGTTTTTTTTTTTTATTCCTACTCCCTACTTAAAAAACTGCTTCAATTTATAGGCACACCTGCAAATTAAATAACTGGTAGCTTTATTAAACATTTTGCTATAACCTTGACCTATTCCGCATACTAAAAAGTCACACGCATAATAAAGTGGAATGTTCAAGCAGTCTTGATTGGTAATAGTCAAAAATCATATGATTTATAGCAGTGCAAGGTTGGGAACCATAATTATGTGAGGTCAAGCCTATTTGTATTAAGCTCGTGGATCAAGGCAAGTATTAATAACAGCGATCTACTGTATGCTTTGTGCCACAGACACAATCTGAACGAGGTGCAAAGGGCACTTTGTATTGCACAAAAGATCAGGGTCATAAGTGCCACCCTGGTGGGGGGGGGGGGGTATTCTGCACCCTTATAAAGTCAGTACTTGTGCCTACTTTATAGTAAATGTTTACCAAGTGGCGATTTAGGGGCCAATTACTATTGCCTAAGGCAGAAGTCCAAGGGCACTAAAGGGGTGCAAAATCATGATCTCTGTGCTCATGTCCGAAGCACTTCTGCCCAGAGGAATAGCTGCGCTGTGCACCTCGTGCCAGACAGACTGATAGGGGGCACGGGCCTGCATCCTCTGCAGCTCCCTAATTTGCACATCTGAATGATAGAGGACAGATAAGCCTTGGGCTCCCCCTTTCACCCATCCCATGAATAAATAGCTGCCCAATGCAGACTGTATTCATGGGGGCAGCAACAGCAGTAATTCTGCAATGGAGAAAGGCATCGTGCACAGTCCAAAAAACTGACTGATTATGGGGGGGGGTACATTTTGCACACTGCCTTTCGTGTTGTAAAAGTACTGTTTTGGACTAATTTTTGTAAATTAAGCTTTCCAACTTCCCTCCTTACTTAATAAATCGGTCCCTATGTTTTGAAAAAGAAATAATTATATTGTTGACCTCCCTATTATGTTTCCAACTGTTACAATTTCATATAGTTTAGCTTTTCTAAATGTGGTCACAGAGTAGCCATAACAATTTAATATATTAGTTGCTGGCATTTTTCCATTGCCGCCTTTAAAAATGTTTGGAAATGAAACAAATTCATTTTTAAAAACTCAGTTTAAAAATCACGAAAAAGTAAATACTTTTAAAAAATATTACAATTGTAAACTGAGTTATCAGATGTGTTTCTAACCTTACAAAATAATGTGCCTATGTCTTCTTAAGAGCAAGTAATGGTTCCCCCGACCAATGATGAACATCAGCCAGGTATGAGCTGCATCCAGCACAGGTTCTGTACTATACAGTATGTCAAAATGTGTTAGCTGAAGGAAAAAGAACAGTATATTTTTCTTTGACAATGTCTAATACTTTTTCTATCTCAATCAGGTCACTTATTTTATCTGGTTTATCTGTAATCTTTATAAAAGAGTCATTTGATTATATAAACCTGACTATAACTGGAAGCAATTGATGAACAGGTATAGAGCCTTAATAAAACATACTCCTTTCTGCTATTCGTTTATGCCATGCCAGGCATAGCAAGGATTGTACTTCTAACTGCAATCCAAGCAGGTGATGCATAAAATAGTTCCGTTCAATTGGATTTCCTGGTGAAGATGATTTATGTGATTAAAGATGTGAAAAGAATGTGACATCTGTGTAGTGATTACTGCAACCCTAAGATAAGTCAATATGAGTTTGAATTACAGTATATACAGCTTCCGAGCATTCCTTTCTCTTCAAAATAGCTCATTCCCCATAAACTTTACCTATTGGTGTTGCCATAGTTACACTTCGCAGCACATATTTCTAATAATACTTAGTTTTACCTTTCAAGCATTATGACCTAGAGTATGAGACACATAATATTAATGTCTCCAATATTTACTGTGTGTAACAGAAATATGAAAAAGAAACTACATTATATTAATGTATGTGTTGGCATTAATCAAGCAACAAAACATATCAAAATTAACTTGTACTGCCAAGCCAAAGCTCTAATGTGCATTTCATTATATTTCATTTTTGTAAAGTCCACACACGAGCAAACACGCATCTTACTCAAGAATATGATATATATATGGAAATGTACAGGTTTGCCCACAATTTTGCACTTAACAGTCCCTAGTCATTGCTTGTAGTATGGGTACAGTAAAACTGTGTTGTTAGAAGATATCTAGGCATATTTATAAAGCTTCCTTTTTAGCCTTTTGTGTGTAATGGCATATTCTCTGGTACCTTCCTTGTTCTTACCCAGTTTGGCCAGCTGCAACTTCATGATACTCCCATTGAAGCACATGTTACATGGGACTCTTTCTCTCTGGTGGACCCTCTCTATATAAACTGAGAAAGGAATCACACACACACAGAAGAGATCTTTCTAATACTTTGGTGTCAATGGTCCTTAAATCTAATAATAAACTCTTTATATACTGTGTCTCATACAATCCCTTAGGCTGACAGTTTGGATGGTATAAGTGTCAACCACCTCACAGTTACTTTAGATGCTTTCATTCCTTGGATGGTGTTTTCAAAAGCATAGTATTCACAACACCCCAGAGTAGTACTCACTTATTTCCTAGCGATGCTCAGAGTGGTGCCTTACTCTAGAAATCTCCTATTCCTCAGTCTTACTGCTGGGCCCCTCTACTTGCAGATGACACTAGGGTTCAAACCCTTCCAGTCTCCTTGTTAGTTATTACAGACATTTTCTAACACTGTATTTTCCTACTGAGGCCTACGTCCTCCTCTTGCTCTTCAACAGACAGAACATGTAATAGTTTCCCCTTTTAATCACTAGAAACTCTGACAACCCCTTGCCAAATACTGAACTGCCAGGAAAATACTCTGTCCTGGATTGATTTTCAACCAGACACTGGGCAGGCTCTCCCAGGTCTGGAGGGGTCAAGTCAGCAGCTTTCATCACCCGGATATCTTTAGGCATAAAAATATACAGTAAAAAAATACTGAATAAACAGATCAATTCTATATTTTTCATAATAGAGAATTTCCACAATCACAATGTATTACAGGTATGGGATCCCTTATCCGGAAACCCCTTATCCAGAAAGTTCCGAATTACGGATTCAATATTTTTAAAAATGATTCCAAGGCCATCTCCCATATAAGCAAATAATTCAAATTTTTAAAATTGATTTCCTTTTTCTCTGTAATAATAAAACAGTACCTTGTATTTGATCCCAACTAAGATATAATTAATCCTTATTGGAGGCAAAACAAGCCTATTGGGGTTATTCAATATTTAAATGATTTTTAAGAGACTTACGTTATGGAGATCCAAATTACGGAAAGATCCCTTATCTGGAAAACCCCAGGTCCCGAGCATTCTGGATAACAGGTCCCATACCTGTACATAAATTCATGTATACGGATTACAACTGAGCTTTTAGTTTACAACATTTTTACATCATTTTTGTGCAAATGTGAGGTTTAGCTTAGGGTTTACATTTCTGGCTTTATGGCTATGCTATGGAAAGAATGCTTTGCTTTGCAACTTGCTATTCTTATAAAGAACCTAAACCAAACTCTGGCAGGGAAAGGGTTAAAGCATTAGTGGGGGAAAAAAACAAGCTTTAATGTTGTGTGTCTTCCTTTCTAAAAACAACCCCTATTGAATATGTCATCTTGTGAACGGGGAGTTATTTATATGTTCGAGCACATTTGTATAAATATAATGTTATCTATGGATGTTTCTCTAGCACTGCTTTAAATGGCAGCATGGTTCAGGTGTCATTCTTTAAGCAACTCCCTCTTATTACAATTGTTTTTTATCTCATAAAAAATAAAAGTAATTCTAAAATAGCGCAGGTAATCGTGTGTTGTATATAAAAGATACCGACAAACAACTCGGCGCTGAAATGTGCAACTATATTTATTCTCTTTGAGCAGAAAAGCATAATGTGAGCCACTGTTTAATGATTAGGGATTTGAGAAGTGCAGCTCAACGTGAACGCTTAATTATACATAATGAAATGGTATACAGTAGCTGTTTCTTTATAAATTCTGTGAGCCCTTGCATCAGGGAAATGCCAGTCCAGGTAACTTATTTTCTTTTAAATGTAGCTAAGCATTTATTTTACAAGATTAAGAAAGGCTTGTTGGCAGCAGAAATAGCTCACTGTGACCCTCTAATAAACCAACAACTGTTTTTAGTGAGCCCTTGTTAACTTGAATGAAAGCTTCCAAATTTAAAACAGGAATACTGGCCATGATTTTTGTTTGTTTTGCTGCATAAATGAATTAGTCTTTATGAAAATATTTGAGCATTTTCTTTTATTTTCCCTCACTTTACAACCCTTAAATCATCAGGTGAAAAGTTGGGTCTAAAGCTAAATTCACAGAAAATAAATTGTTTTCTGGGTATAATAATAGTTTCTTAGAGAGAAGAATTATCTAAGGGAGTAACCATAATACTCCCTTATTTTATATAAGGTATTTTATATAACATGCCTATTTTAAGGGATGCCATCTTCCTTTTGTTAAAGGGAAACTACAGCAAAATGAAAATGTAATAACTTCATCATAAATATCCAAAATATGACATTTTCTAAATATAATAAATATTCTGACCCATTTCTAAAATACAGGTATGGGACCTGTTATCCAGAATGCTTGGGACCTGGGGTTTTCGAGATAAGGGATCTTTTCTGTAATTTGCATCTCCACAATTTAAGTCTGCTAAAAATCATTTAAATATTGAATAAACCCAATAGGCTTGCTTTGCTCCAATAAGGATAAATTATATATTTGTTGGGATCAAGTACAAGGTACTGTTTTATTATTACAGAGAAAAAGGAAATCAATTTTAAAAATTAGAATTATTTGCTTATATGGGAGATGACCTTTCCGTAATTCAAAACTTTCTGGATAACGGGTTTCAGAATAAGTGATCCCAAATCTGTAATCAAGTAGTGAAATAATCTTCACCCCCCCACCCCCCGTCAGCATCTGTCTTCATGCAGGAGTCGGGAAACTGATTCTGAATCACAGTTAGATCCAATATATCTTTTCAATATTTTTTTAGGGGCTTCCTCTGCCTAGAAGATGTATTAGAGCTCATTTACCAGAAATCCTGTCTCTCTAAATGGAGGGTCTGTGCCAAAGTCAGTTCTTTTGTGAGATCTACTAGGAAAAGGAGCTGCCCTCAAAAATATATTGGATCTAACTGTCAATGGAAATCTGACACCCAAGTTCTGCTTGAAGAGAAACAGATGCTGGGAGATGGATAGTGAAAATAAACTGATTATTTCAGAATGATGAAGTTTATATTAAATTAAAATTTTCACAATAGTTCCAGTGCAGCAGGCACACAGTAAGATATGTTTTAGAAGTTACTGGGACATTCCAGAACATTCCCTGTTCTTCATTTTAGTGCTCATAGTTAAAGATTTTATTCTATAACTAGTATGAACTAGTATGATTTGCAGATGTTGAGGTCATATTTTGTACAGCACCTACAGTGTCATTAATACACTGAAAAAGGTCCGTTCTACTACCACTCCCAGTTTTCCTTTTATAACATCTCTACCCAAGTTCCCTTGTAGTCACAAGAACCTTATTTTATACACCAATCAGTGGTTTGGAATAGTTTTTAATGCAATACCTAAATCCACAACCTTATCCCTTTTGCAGCATACTTCTTCATAATTTGCTCAGCAATAGAGCTGCTCATGATGAAATACTCTAATAAGTGCTCCTGGTTTCTATTTATAGGGTCCCATTTAAGTGTTGGGGTGACATTACTACTTCAGTGAAAATTGGGGGAGATTTATTAAGACACAAACGCTCAGAGCGTTCATACAAATACTCCGAGCAAATTTTTGCTGATTTTTTCGTGCATGCGCAACTTTTTCGTACGCCTGCGTGAAAAATTTGGAAAGGTTCTGCCGCTGTTAACAATGGTTCAGTATGAAATTTCGTGACTTTCGGATCGCCAATACGATATTATCGTGACTAATACGATTTTTTCGTGACTATTTTCGTGATATTTACGATCTTCAGAAATTATCGTATCCAATCCGAATTTTTCCTATTCGGGATTCGAACTCATGTTTTAATGAAACGGCCCCAGTATGTCATTGTAGGACTGGTAGGACTGGAAATGTAGATAAAATAGTACAATTACAAAGAATTCCCATTATTTAAATATCAACAATGCTATATCTTACTTTGTTTTAAGGACATTCTTTTTTTCTTGTTTGATGTTTTTGTTTTTCATTATAAAAAAAAGTCAACATTACATTAGAATGAAATACTACAATTACAGATGACCTACAACCCATTGTGCAAAATATGGATTCATACCTGCGAGACACTTCCCAACTTCTGTCACTACTTAATGATTTAAGAGGCCCATTCATTAAAGCACGAATTTCCGCTCATTAAAAGCATGATTGGAAAAATGTCATAGTAACCATGATATTTTTTGATGTGCGTAAATTGTGTGAAAGTTTGTGTTGTGCTTGTACAAAACTATTGTGGTTGCTATCCGAAATTTTCATATCCGAACAACAGTAAACCTTTCTGACTTTAAAACCTCAATGCATGAAGCCTTCCATAGGACTCAATGGCATTCTGTAGCTCCAACCTGGCCAAAAGAAAGTCACAATACCAAAGCTTGAATGAATTCTGAAATGTTCGTAGCCATTGCGAAAAATCAGATTTTTCGTGCAAATATATGCAAACTGCTAAAAAGTTGCATCATTTTTACGATATTTTCGTGGTGAGAATGAAAAATTCGTACTCAATCCTGCTTTAATGAATGGGCCCCTAAGTGTTCCTCCAAACTGCCTTATTGTCACAATGGATGTTTCAAACCTCTATATGGTCATTTCTCATGACTTAGGAATAGTAGTAGGGTGGGGAAGACTGAAACACCACAAGGGTCACTCCTAGATTTGGTCTTGTCCCACAATTAATTCTTGTTCAATGACACATTCTTCCTACGACTAGCAGGCACCGCCATGGATTTAAATATCTCTCCATCTTTTACCAATATTTTCATGGACCAATATGAGCAACATTACCTGTTACCTGTTACCAATGGGGTGGCATAATATCATAATATCTATTTCTACAAAGATGATCTGCTGATATTGTGCAAGGGTACTGTTGAGGTGTTAATGTCACTATTACAGGCTCTGAACAATTTAGATTCACCATGACCTATGACCATGGTAGTATCCACTTTTTAGATGTGACAATCTGTTAATCAGGTGACAGTTTGGGGACCACATTGTACAAAAAAATGATACACAGAAATAGTCTGATTCATGCTAGTTCCCATCACCCCTCTCATATTTCTACTTCCTATAGTTTACATAGAAAATCTTATACAAAGCAAATCAAAGCACAATATTAATTTTATAACCTGGTTCACAAAAAAGGTATAGATCATACACACTAATTCAATCCTTTTTGTGCAATGGATTGTAATTTCCCATCTTACAATAGCCTGCATAGCATGCTCCATGCCCTGCACCCTATTGTAAGATGCATTTTATTATTATGGACTTAATACACTTAATACACTTTTTTGCACCTTTCTATATTTTGCTCTAAGCAAAATTCTTCCTAAGTCTCCACTGTTATACCTTAGGTCAGCTGTTACAAAAAGTAGGAAAACTGCCCCACACACTAGTTAGGCAGTTACACTTTGTACACACAGCCATTTATTGCATTTCTATTAATAAGCCTCCCAGACACCAATCTCTTCAATCTATGTTAAAGCTGCCAGAATTCTTCTTTCCTAAATGACAACCAGCTGGTTCACTACTAAAATCATCACGCAAAGAATAACACATCTATGATTAACTTTTTACCCTCATCAGTTTATTTGTGTTTCCAAAAGTTCATGGACATCTCATCCGTACTTTACAGGGCACTCTATTTTTAAGCACCAATTTTGACTACTGTCTCCTGACTTGAACCTTTTTAAAGCCTTGGTCATTTTAGTACAGAAGGTATTTAGAAGTCTATAGAAGAGGAGAAGTCTAGAAATCTTACCAATTAATTATGTCATTTATGTCAGTCGGGGAAATGCTATATTCATAGTTCTGGAATTCAGGCACACAGGTTATTTTTAATGTTTCTTTTTTTTTATTTTGTTTTTATTGTTTCTTCTACACAAAGTAAATTCTTTCTGCACAAGTGCCCAACAGGCACAGCATTGTGTTGATAAAAGGAAACATTATGCAACATAATAAATCCTACTCTAATCTTGAACAAATAACACAAATTTTAGGTATAATAATTAAAAAGTGATAGATGAACAAGCTGATTTGTGCAGTATGGAAGATATATCATTTTATAACAACAAAGAGGAGATCCAGAGCCTGCTTTAACTAAACTGTATAAAATTAGGAAGCTGCAAACAATTATAAAACTGTTATCTGTGAGACAATATTTTGCTTTTAGATTAGAAAATGGTATTGCTACACTAGTAGCTTGATGTAATGCATTATATCTATAATTAACAATATATAATATTAAAAAAAATCTCAACATTTGAAGATGAATTATACATTCAGTAGTCACTTTAACCAAAATGTGCTTTTGAAAATGGAAAAAGGTTCTAAATCATGCATTTTGCTGAAGACCAGCATTTGCTTCAATGGAACATCATTTAGTAAAGTTGCGGGGAAAAAAAAATCCAAGTTTTGTTTTCCATCCGCTTTCCTGTCAAAAGATATATGTTTTTTGTTCAACTGAGGGATAAATCATAAAAGAAAAATGAAAGGTGCTTTCAAATTTACAGACAATGTTTTGATGACCATGCATCATAGTGAATTGAAGAAGAACTTCCAGATATTGCATCTGAAAAAAAAACCAATAAATAATGGAGGACAGGAATTTTGCACAAGGCAGGCACCAGAGACAATGACAGCAATATCAGATAAATCATTGAAAACATGATTGAATGCCTATTTTAGCGCTTATGAAAAGATCTGCAAGTGCTATTTAGTCCCAGAGCTCTGAGGCTAGTACTAATTAGGTCAGACTTTTAGGCACAATACTCTTATGATTCCTCTGTGCTACACTGTTACTTTTAAAGCTTTTACATGTTTTTATAGATCATTGTATAATATGAGGCATGCCACTTATTCCCTTGATGAAGCCTTTGGACAAAAGTCCCTATATGACCTTATACTATGAGTTTTTTTTATTACTACAGGGGACCCATTATCCAGAATGAGACCCATTATCCAGAATGCTAGGGACCTGGGGTTTTCCGGATAAGGGGTCTTTCCGTAATTCAGATCTCCTACCATAAGTATGCTAATAAAATTATTTAAACATTAAATAAACCCAATAGGATTGTTTTACCCCCAATAAGGATGCATTATATCTTAATTGGGATCAAGTACAAGGTACTGTTTTATTATTAAAGAGAAAAATGAAATCATTTTTAAAAATGTGAATTATTTGATTACAATGGAGTCTATGGGAGATGGACTTTCCGTAATTCAGAACTTTCTGGATAATGTGTTTCCAGAAAAGGGGTCTGATACCTGTAATTGGAATTGAAGGGTGACTATTTTATTAAATGATTAATGATGAATTGGGTCACTCTGTGGATATTTATGTATTACACACCTTGTGTCTCAACCCTTTCTCCTTGTAGATTGTAAGCTCTTTTGGGCAGGGCCCTCTTCACCTCTTGTATCGGTTATTGATTGCTTTATATGTTACTCTGTATGTCCAATGTATGTAACCCACATATTGTACAGCGCTGCGGAATATGTTGGCGCTTTATAAATAAATGTTAATGTAATTACACAGTTTAAATTATTTGTGTACATCCTAAACTGACCTGCTGATTTTCAGAGGTTCTGCTTTCAGTCTCTTTAGCTAACAGCACCCAGCTTTTTTGTGTGTCTGCTGGCAGATTATTATTGCAGCCATATAAGGCTTTTTTTTACTATATAAGCAATCAGTGGGGGTAGCTTTTGGGTGCCTATATGGTGACTTAAAATGTTCTGGAACAAAAAGTCTCCCTGCCAGCCACCAGGTCCTTCTGCAAATGCCCTAATCAAGTCCTGAGGGGGCTGGCTGAGTTCCAGTGCCTAGGGCTGCACTGGGACAAAATAAAACCCTGTTGTCAGACCCACATATATAAATATAATTCAGCAAAACGGCAATAAAATAATAGTCAATCATTTTTTACATTTAAGATGTAGTAAGCTATAGAGGTGTGAGTGAGGTTCATCAAAAGTAATGCACTCAGACTACAACACACCTGTACTCTTGCCTAATCTGTAACAAAACAAATGCCAATCTGCTAGTGGTGAATGGACTGCAGAATGAGATGCAGCAAGTCTGTTTGGAATATGGATAAGAATCAAATTAATATTAAAACTTAATAAATAAATAGCTGTTATTGCTTGAATAGAGATTTCATAAATCATATGGTTTAAAAAAACATGTACACATCTCATGAACCATTTGACTTGGGATATCTATTTAGGTAATACCTGTAATACCTGTATACCTATACAAAAATGTATATCATTTTAATTAATAGAAATGAAGTATATTGTTGGATGGAGCACGCCAGGATCACTTGTCAGTAAAAATGATCTCCTTTTTTTGTTATTTCCATTAAAATCATAGCAAAACTACACCATCAGCCTAACGCGTTTCGTGGCTTATAGCTTCTGAAGAAGTGGCAGGAAGCCACGAAACGCGTTAGGCTGATGGTGTAGTTTTGCTATGATTTTAATGGAAATAACAAATAAAGGATATAATTTTTACTGACAAGTGATCCTGGCGTGCTCCATCCAACAATATACTTCATTTGCATTCCAAATACGCCTGGATCGGGGGCGGTACTGGATGTGCCAGCACGGGATACTTGGAGGGCTTTCGGTCTCTGGTGAGTGCTCCCCGTTTCATGCTTTTTACCATTTTAATTAATAGAAATGGGGTTAAAGTTTGGACATCATTCCACTTCTCCAGCGGTAGACACTGTTTTGGGTTAGGGTTACTGAACCTAATTATGTACGTTTAACCTTTAGATGTATTATTATTTAAAATGGCACGTTTTTGTGGCTAAAGCTTACATTCAGATGCAGTTTTATTTTGTTTCAATGCAGTGTATGTACTTTGTGTACTGACAGAACGTTTTTCAAACTTTACAATAACAGGCAAAACAAATTAACTTCTGCTGACATATTGCTATTATAGTTAATTTGCTTTTAAGTTTTATTATCAAAGCAGTGTTATTTTTTGCTTAAGTATAGCATTCAAATCCATATCTCTCCATTTGCAGACAAAGAAAGATAAAATAGAGGCCAGCTGCACAGTGCAGACTCATGAATATATTTGTATTTTAGATAAATGATAATATATGTTAAGGGCAGCAAAGTCACTGAATAATATAATTAAACTATGAATAGTGGAAGTAATTATGGGGTATGGCTTTGTCATTGACAGAAATGTGTATCACAGCACTCTGTAATTCAATGCAAAATAGTGAATGTCACCCTCATTATCAAAATAATACAATGATCTTCTCACCTCTCTTTTAAAAATGACTCTTACATGTTTCATTTAGGTACTTCAAGAAGTATGCATGAAGATTTGTGAGAATGCAATTGAGAAAATATATTACTATATAAATCCTTTATTTGGAAACCCTTTATCTAGAAAGCTCTGATTACAGGAAGGCCATGTCCCATAGAGTCCATTTTAATTAAAAAATTCACATTTTTAAAAAATGATTTCCTTTTTCTCTGTAATAATAAAACAGTACCTGTACTTGATCCCAACTAATATATAAATAATCCTCCAGCCCTATGGGAGACTTTCCTTGGGCCAGGTTGGAGCTGCAGAGTGCCATTGAGCCCTATGGGAGACTTTCCTTGGGCCAGGTTGGAGCTGCAGAGTGCCATTGAGCCCTATGGGAGACTTTCCTTGGGCCGGGTTGGAGCTGCAGAGTGCCATTGATTCCTATGGGAGACTTTCCTTGGGCCAGGTTGGAGCTGCAGAGTGCCATGGAGCCCTATGGGAGACTTTCCTTGGGCCAGGTTGGAGCTGCAGAGTGCCATTGAGTCCTATGGGAGACTTTCCTTGGGCCAGGTTGGAGCTGCAGAGTGCCATGGAGCCCTATGGGAGACTTTCCTTGGGCCAGGTTGGAGCTGCAGAGTGCCATTGAGCCCTATGGGAGGCTTTCCTTGGGCCAGGTTGGAGCTGCAGAGTGCCATTGAGCCCTATGGGAGACTTTCCTTGGGCCAGGTTGGAGCTGCAGAGTGCCATTGAGCCCTATGGGAGACTTTCCTTGGGCCGGGTTGGAGCTGCAGAGTGCCATTGAGCCCTATGGGAGACTTTCCTTGGGCCAGGTTGGAGCTGCAGAGTGCCATTGAGCCCTATGGGAGACTTTCCTTGGGCCAGGTTGGAGCTGCAGAGTGCCATTGAGCCCTATGGGAGACTTTCCTTGGGCCAGGCTGGAGCTGCAGAGTGCCATTGAGCCCTATGGGAGGCTTTCCTTGGGCCAGGTTGGAGCTGCAGAGTGACATTGAGCCCTATGGGAGAGTTTCCTTGGGCCGGGTTGGAGCTGCAGAGTGCCATTGAGCCCTATGGGAGACTTTCCTTGGGCCGGGTTGGAGCTGCAGAGTGCCATTGAGCCCTATGGGAGACTTTCCTTGGGCCGGGTTGGAGCTGCACAGTGCCATTGAGCCCTATGGGAGGCTTTCCTTGGGCTGGGTTGGAGCTGCAGAGTGCCATTGAGCCCTATGGGAGACTTTCCTTGGGCCGGGTTGGAGCTGCAGAGTGCCATTGAGCCCTATGGGAGACTTTCCTTGGGCCAGGTTGGAGCTGCAGAGTGCCATTGAGCCCTATGGGAGACTTTCCTTGGGCCAGGTTGGAGCTGCAGAGTGCCATTGAGCCCTATGGGAGACTTTCCTTGGGCCAGGCTGGAGCTGCAGAGTGCCATTGAGCCCTATGGGAGGCTTTCCTTGGGCCAGGTTGGAGCTGCAGAGTGACATTGAGCCCTATGGGAGAGTTTCCTTGGGCCGGGTTGGAGCTGCAGAGTGCCATTGAGCCCTATGGGAGACTTTCCTTGGGCCGGGTTGGAGCTGCAGAGTGCCATTGAGCCCTATGGGAGACTTTCCTTGGGCCGGGTTGGAGCTGCACAGTGCCATTGAGTCCTATGGGAGGCTTCCAAAATTCACGATCGTTCAATACGAAAAAGTCACGACAGCGACTAAATAGTCGCGCAAAATACAAAAAAACCGCGACGGCGACGAAAAAGTCGCGAAATTTTCATTTCCAATCCAATTTTTTCCCTTTCGGGATTCGGATTCGTGGATTAGTAAATATCCCCCTAAGCCTGAAGCAACCTGTGATCACCCAAAAACTGTTTTTCACATAATGAATGAAAATCTAACTTTAAGTAACTTTATAATATTTATTAATTGAACAATTCCAATTGTTTCAAATATAAAAGTATGTGACCTGTTATCCACGATGCTTGGACCTGGGGTTTTCCAGATATGGGGTCTTTCTGTAATTTAGATCTCCATACCTTAGGTCTACTGAAAAATCATGTAAACATTCATTAAACCCAATAGGGCTGTTCTGCCTCCGATATGGATTAATATATTTGAGTTGTGTTTCAGTACATGACACAGTTTTAATAGTACAGAGAACAAAGAGGTCAATTTTTTAATTAAAATTGAGTCTGTGGGAGGTGGCCATCCCCTAATTTACAGCATTCTGGGTAATAGGACATAATAGTAACATAACTATGACCTCTTGGGCCCTGGTGCACTCCTTGCACTCCTCCCCAGATGTGCATTTTCTCTCCTCCAGAAGATGCGATGCAACCACCAGTGGGCCACTAGGGGGTGCGGGTCCTAGTGCAATCACGTTCCCTACACCCCTGGTAGTTACGCTTCCATTTCTGTATAACAGATCATATACCTATTTTTCTAATTGCAACTAAAAGTTGTATTTATTTTCCATTCTGTTTTGTAGTTATATAGTATCTTTCTGACTGTTTGTATTATCTTCTGTGTTACAATTATAAGGAACAGCGAGAAAGACAATAGTGGGGAAGCATGGTGGCTCATTGTGTGTGTGAATGTGATAGTGAGCTCTACTGGGGCAGGGACAAATGTGATTGAAGTGTAATCTCTATAAAGTGTTGCAGAATATGTTGGTACTATATAAAAACTAGGAAATAAATGTAAATAACTTTATAACTACTGGAAAATGTTTATGTACATTGAAAATTTGCTTGACTTTTCTTCCCCTTTGCAAAAAAATGTTTTAAGGTGGAAATTCCTTTTACAGATCCCTGTTTCTTGTAGTTCCCTGTGTAGGCATCACTGTACATGTTCACTCTTCCACCTTACAAAAAATGCACTCTTTAGTGATGAGCACATTTTTTTGAGCAGGCATGGATTTGCATACATAGGAGCGGTTGTGTCAAAACACAGGACAGATACGCTCATCACTAGCCCTCTTGCCTTGATCCTGGTAATCCCAAACACAACATATTAGTCTAGTAATCTAATGACAATACTGTATGGAGTTGGTTACAAGGGAAAATGAGTCAACAGCAAAGTAGAATATCTATTTAACCACCTAGAATGTTGAATGTGTGCTTGTTTATTAAAAAACGTGAATTTAAAAAACTCGATAAGTTAAAAAAAGTGAAAAAAATTAGAATGCCGTGGAATTGCATTATACTCATCATTTTTCAAAAAAATTTGAAAAACTCAAATTGAAAAAAGTTTACATTTTGCTAACATTTCTGCCAACTCCCATGAACTTCTCCATGAACCTTTAGACACAGAATTCGCATTCAAGTTTTTTGCGCTTAAACAATCCTCAGCATTTGAGTTTCGGAAACTCTAATTCAAGTTTTTTTTTCTAAAGCAAAAAACGTCATCTTGCTAAAAACTTGAACATTGATAAATCCGTTTGCACTGTACTGCAGTTATGCTTGAAAACATTCTGTAGAGAAGTAGAAATAACTAAAAAAAATGTCAACACAATTGCATCCCATTTGCTTTGATATGCAGTTGAAACTGCGTAAATTTTGATGCACTGCTGCAATTTTGTGTCTGCAATAAGTAAAGTAATATATTCAGTTATAGGAACAGAAATGACCATAAGGACATAAAAACCTTTACCTATATTGTTTGTTTTTCATTTTTTTATATTGCTGATAATGACAGTGACAGTTTAACAGTGCACAGTTTTGTGTTCAGTCTGTGCTTTATCTATTTTGTGCTGTGCATTTGTATTGAAGGACTGTTGCTGTTTTGAAGTGCTAGCCATAAAGTTTATGGAAATGTAAATTTATCTCCTGAGGTGTCCGTTTGGCTCTTCCGTAGGTTTTCTCTTTTCTGTTTCATATTGCAGTATAATCATGCTTATAAATTAACTCTTTTTTTTTTTGCATATCCTTTCTTTTAAATTTAAACTTGTAGGGGAGGGATACAGAAAAGTAAAAGGAGGAAACATGCAGATAACAATATAAGTAATATAAACTCAAACAAAGCAAGATGACAACATGTATCTCCTATTTAGTTCACTGCCTCCTTGTATCTTTTGAGAAACTGTACAAAGTGGACAAACATTATAACATAGATATCACCATGAATTGGTAAACAAGCATAGATATGTTGCAACGTTTTTACCCATGGATCCCCTATTTTCCAGTACTCTTTGCTTCTATTGTAGTAAATATGCCTGTTCCTTTAATTTTCTGATTTCTTCCCCTTGGTTCAACAATTCTGAAAAGGTTGGGGGAAATGTTGATTTCCATTTTTTTTTTCATTTAATGGCTTTGCTGATTGTAACAGATGGAGGGTGAGTGTATCAGCTAAAAGGGAGACTTTCCTTTGGTTTACATGCAATAGTATCATTGGGGTATCATCTACATCCATGGATATTTTTTTTATAACCTGTCTTTGATTATTCTGGACCAAAAGAGTTTTAAAAGATAGCAACTTAGTCATATATATGTCTAGTGAATGTGTACTTTCTGTTGAATTACATCTCCAGCATGTACTGGGGCTGGAAAGATACATTCTATGAAGCTTGGCAGGCATATAGTGCTATCTGTTGGCTAATTTGTAATTTGCCTTGTTAGTTCTAGTGACTTGGAAAGATTTATGGACAAGGTTAAAAACCCTAGTCCATGTGTCTTCTGATAGAGATGTTAAATTCTTTTTCCCAGGCTCTACAGAAGGGTGTCTTTGAGGCATCAAGTGATTTCACTAAGTTTGGATATAATCAACTAAGCTTTCTAGTGGGTTAAGGGTCTATCCCAGCCATTTCTGTGAATTGACTGTAGGTAATAAAACAATTGACAGTATTCCAAGGAATCTCAGGGGTATACCTAGGGATATAACTTTTCCATATCTTATAAAGTCACCTACTGTCATGAGTCTGTTTTTATAATTTTTCTACCTCCTAAAGGATCCAATAAAACCGGGTTGTCAGTTATGGTCTGCAATAAAAAAAAAGGGGTTTGTTTAAGACTAAACCTTGCTTTGCTGTATCTGCCTCTCTCCAGACTCATAATAAAAAACTGGACTCACCAGTAGTGAACCATTTTAATAGCCCCAAACCACAGCCTGGACAACAGAAAATTAACAAAAAGTATGGGAATACAAGCTCACGCAATCCTTTAAAAGTTTGGAGACGGGACTGAATTTAGGCCATGGATTAATGGCTAACTACCTCACACTAGTCATTTTTTTGCCACGTGTGGTAATTTTTTGACGTGCATGAAAAAAAAACGTGTGTAATGGGCAATCATCTTTTTGTTGTGTGGCAAATTTTTACACAGAAAATTTTTTTCCACCTGTTTCGCAAAATAATCCGCCAATGATGAAACGTGGAAATTCGCTGCAGATCCATGCCTGCCCGAATTATTTCATCCATCACTAGTATTGACGTATTACTATGGAAATAATGGTTCAATTTCCTCCACCTGTACAATCCCAGGTACCCCCCCCCCCAACTCTGATATTATTCCATCTCCCCCTATTTTCTTGATACTCCAATTGCACCATCTTGGGTAGGTAGTGAGCAGTCTTTTTCTTAAAAAACATCATTGTGAGCTCAGTCTGAGCAAGAGGTTGCTATCTCATCTGTTGCTTCTCCTTGTTCACTGTGCTTTTATGTGATTTCCCCATCCATAATTGGTCATGGAAAGGCTTAATCTGACTCAGATATACAGAGCTCTGTCGGTAATCTGCCATTCACCAAGTGAGCAGACCACAACCCCATCCAGATCAAGACTATTATTCTCTTTCATCTCTATTCTCCTGTATAGTTAAAAACATCTGTATAATAAAAGGTATATTGAATGCATTGTAGGGCAATGGAATTAGCAAGAGAAGCTAAATTGCCGTGTAATGATGCTTAGCATTAATTCCTTACTTTATCTACACTAACATAAAATTGTTAAATACATATTAAATTGTAGGTGACATTGATATTTCTTTCTTAGTCATAAAAGCTATCATCACAAAAGTATACTGAAAGACAAACTGATTTGCCTATGCGTCTTCTAACCCTTTTGAACAGGGAAAGTGACAAACTGACAATGATGTGATACCTATGTTCCTGGGTTTAGGGTTACACTACAGGAGAAAAGCATTCCAATCCATGTGTCTATCCAATAACACAACTAAACTAAATATTGGCAGGAAAAGGGTAAAAGGGATCACTAATGGGAATTCAAAACTTAAAGCCACGTTGGAACTTCTTTTATTACATTTTGTGATTAATTTAAAGCACTGGATGGATCCCATTAAAACATAAGGATGCTACAGGACTAGTGAAGAGTTAACTAGTTGTGAGGGCAGTTAGGTTGTGGAATGCCCTTCCAACTCCTATAGCATTTAAATGTAAGCAGAACAGAATAACAGGATTGTCTAGACTTTCTTCTTTATTCAGAGCCTGTTTTTCTCCTCAACAAGTCTGATTTAACCTACACAGGTTTTTGTACTTAAGCTGAGAACCTGACAGAATTTCAGGATATATCAGTGATTGCTAGTTTCCAAAATAAGAAATTGTTTGGAGTCCGGAGAAATGATTTTGCTTTACTGGAAAGCCCATGGGGGTCTCAAGGGCAGTGACAGAATTAAAGATATATTTGTAGTATAAATGCAGAGGGAAGGAGACAATTTCTTATTTTGTGTGCTTTAATGAATCCTCTATTGAGGGATAATAAGTTGCATTTTATTGTTTTTACTACACCGTGGCAATGAGTAAATTGTTAAAATTATGCCAAAATACACTCCCATCCCAAAAAAGACATCATTTGACTAAATGACATGTCCGTGTAAGAAGCGTTTTCTGAATTCAGGAGAAAGTCACACAGATGCTAAAATCTAAAATTGTAATTTTACATTGCATTTGATCATTGTCAGCTATATCTTTATATTCGTGTGCTGCTCCTTAAACATTGATCAGCATTTTAGTGTTATAGCTTGGAGCAAGAATTCCCATGAGTCTTTGCTAAATTATATTTTCCCCAGGCTATACACATGTACAGTGTTTGAATTATAGGGCAGCTGCTTCACTGCTTCAGTGACAGGGTTAGAAACATGTCATCCAATCAAAATATACTCAAATGCACAATGGCAGTTTAAGTTATGAAAAGCGATGATACCTTTATATAACTGATTGCAAAAAAAAAATCTTTGTTGGAGGATGTGGGAGAAGTAATGATAACAGCTTAAAGCAACAATAAGGCCACTGTTAAAGAATGAATAAATCTGTGCTCCTTCCTAGGACCCTTTCCCATAGGGCCAGAACATAGGAAAATGCTATCAGCAGGGCATTTCAAAAAGGGAAATTGAAGCTACTCCATTTAATCCTGTAAAGTAAAAAATTAGATTATCAGTATTTTTTTATCAGTATATTATTATTATTATATTATTATTATCATTGGTATATTTATCAGTATATATCAGTATCAGTATATTCCTCATTATTCATAGAGATTACAGAAGTTGCAAAGCTGTTTGTTCGCACATGTGTACTAGAATTTTGCCATGCGTTTTGTTTTCCTTGAAAAAAATCATGTTTCTTTCACAAGGAAAAAAAAGAGGAAAACACTTAAATGCTTTTGGAACAAGAAAAATATGCCCACATTTTTCAGTGAAGCAAAATGGTGAACTGTTACAATTACCCAATAACTTAGTGATCCACCAATACTACTGAATAGCCACAAAGAATGCAATACTGCCAAGGATAGCTTGGAAAGTCAATGCACAACTAATTAATGTAACCAGGGTTTATTCCAGCAAACTCTTCATCTATGTGACCAACATTTAACTAAAATGACACTACTTACAATGGAAAACCATTATATGTTCTCGTAGCCCAATGTATTTCTAAAACCCTCCATGGAGTTATTTCCCACCTGCAGATAGCCATTCTGCATCAGTGAACCAGCACAAGGTCTTGCCTCGGCGTTTATACCTCCTCTTCCATGAAAATGATTAAATACCAGTGCAGGAAAATATTTTTTTAGAGCTAAATTCAACCTTAACACCAACCTTTAATATATAATAAGAGCATAAATTACACTTTTTCCTTTTGTATAATCAAAACTAATTTTAGATTTAAATTTAGAAAGCAGCAAACCATATGATTTGAAAGATGGTCCCTTTAACTATGCACAATGCCTATTGATTAATGCCAGTGAGCCGGGCTTGGCACAGCAGTGCTGATAATGACTGTCACAGCTCAACTATAGCTAATTTAATGCAGCCAGATGACAGGAAATATTAAGCACCAGTATTAACTGCAGTAATATTCAAGTCTCCACTCAAAGCGCATAGAGCAAGTAACTTCAATCACTTGCAATTAGGTAAAAAGGCTCTTCCGTCTTAGCCTTATAATATCAATGTTAGAATATTTGCCATACCAGCAAAGAGATTATTTGCACAAACAGGAACATGATATTGTGTCATATTTCTAATATGAAGTTTTATAGAGAAGAAATTAAATAACTGAGTGAGAATTGTTTGTAGGTAAATGACAAAACATGTGGGTGAAGCTCTTCGCCACATCATGACCATGTACTGTATCTTGTGTAATTATTGTATAATTCAGATCTATGTGAAAAAGCTCCCCTATCAAATTAGTCTGAATATAACCAGGCACTGTTATGTATCATTCTCATATTAGGTCTTGTACATTTAACCAAATACTTAGATGACACTGTCAGTCTCGTACCACAATCTTTGAGGTAGCTTACATTAACACTACTGAATATATATTTGGCAATAATGCATTCTTCTCACGAACTGAATATTGTTTTGTAAATTACCAACTGCTGAAAATGGTTCTTCAGATCGCACTGTATTTCATTAACCACCAGACCCCTACAATGCTAGCTCCATATTGGCTTCTGCAGCAAATATCCCACCTGTTTCTAATTTGCTAAGCTTTCTGAGCATTCATTAGCTTATTTACATCATATCCCACAGTTGCAGTTTAACTCATGTGTCAACAACAAACTCACATTTAAGAAAAAAAAAACAATTTTCTATTATAAGAGCATGAAGGACTGGAAGCAGGAAAGCAATACTGAAATACAGGAGGAAGAGAAGAGATCAAGGGTATATATGATATGCAGTTCATCCAACCTCTTTTTTAATATACCTACATTTACAATTAAATTAAATTATATCTTATTATAAAATCTTAATGGAAAAAACATTATTTTGTTACCTAAATAAAAGCTGGACTAACTGAAATAAGAAACTTTCTAAATATAATCAATTAAAAATGCTATCATGTTTCTGAAATAACCAAGTTTCTGTTACTTCCCCCTCTATCATCTGTCTCTCTTCATTCCCTCCTGATGCAGTAGGCGGATTCAGGTTTTCATGGACAGTTAGGTATAATACATCCTTTGGGTGGGTTGCATCCTTTGCATAGAAGAGGTATTAGAGCTCATTTTTTCAAATTAATGTATGTATGTGTTTGAGTCTGTAATTTGAGTTCGCACATCTGCAAGCAAAGGAAGCCCCCTAAAATATGACCTGTAAGGTTCCTGACCGCCGACTGTAAATTTAGTAATCCGTGGGAGCCCTCCTGCCAGGACAAAGACGTGTATGGGAACAAGAAGGACACAACCAAATGGAAGTTCAAACTTGTTCAGTTTATTCTTACGTGATCAGGGCATTTATACCCCTTGTGTATGTGTAGATACAAAGGGATCATTATAAGAAAAGATGGAGTAGAACCTCATTATCTTCAAGGATGGCCTTCAAGGATGGCTAATGCGGGACAGGAATTTTAAGGAGGACACAAGGAGTAGAAGAGGCATTAGTGCACAGATAAGATTAAGTTGTTTTTTAAATCATGTATTTCGTAAGGTGCAAGCTGTGCAAGGGTACTATTTGGGAAAAACAACTATTATGGGATGTTCAAACCTTGCTGTTTGCTGTTACAAAATGGAGATACATTTCTAAAATGGAGTATGATATGCTAAACATCAAAGTGTATCAAAGTATCAAAATACATGCATATATGAATATATGATTATATGAATATGAGAATATAGGATATTATATCAAACCTTACATGACCCACCTGTCAAAATCTGACCCAGACTTTTGGAAGAAGAGAAAATTAAGAAAGACAGGTTGCTGATGGGGGAAGTGAGGAGTAAAGGTGGCCATACATGGGCCGATTTCAGCTTCCGATATCGGTTCCTTAGACTGATTATCTGCCCATGGGCAACACCGACAGGCCTCCCTCAAAATGGCCAGATCGTGTTTGATTTTTCCATCGGATTGGGGACTGTATTGGCTCTTTGATGCTGTCCCCAAACTGATGGCACCTATGCCCACCATTCTAATTCGATTATTTAGCCCTAGGGCCCAACTTGATGATTTCAGAAACAATACAGATGTTTATTTGAGTATATTGAGAAAGTTTCATATTTCCATGAGACATAGCTTGCATTACATTTTAATTTTCAGGATAGTTCCCCTTTTAGGGCAGGGTAAGTAAAGATAAAAAGTGAGGAATTAATTGTTTTATTCTAGATAGCCCATTAGTGTCAATACTACCAATTACAGTAATCTATATGCTAATTATTGTTATAGAAATTCTATTTACTGTCAGAATTACCATATCATAAATAAGCTAATATCACTACAAAGCCTTTTTCATTTCCCTGGAATCACTTCAATGCATATAATATTAAATATATCACCCTTTAAAGTCTTTTCAAAGATATATTTACTCAGCTATTATGCCTAACAACTGTTTATTGACCAGAACTAAAAGTTTTATTTGCTTAGCACTTCTCCAATGTTTGTTTTGAGGCGAACACGTGACTTTTTGTAATCATGGAGAGAGAAATGTGTTGGATGAAATGATGTGGATGATCAGGCCATACATATTTCTGGGAACTAATTAAACAAAGTGAGCCAATGCATGTGTGACCAATAACAACAAACTGTAAAAATTCTCATAATTACCTGAATCATCGCTCTGCAGATTATCCGTGTTCTTTAACTACTGCAAGCCAGAGCCAGTAGAAGCTGCACACTCTAAAAAATGTTATTGCCTGCTTTGGCCAGATGGGCTGAGGCTGAAATTTGCAACCCATCTGCCTACTGAGAAACTATCAGTGAAGAAAGTCATCCAAGAGGGAGGTAGAGAAAGGGGAACAATCAAATAATTGATGGTTTGTTTATGTGCTCTAAAACACAGATTGTTCTGAGCAGGTTTTTGTCCATAAAGCACTGTACATTCTCAAACTGGTATTTCTCTGAAACCAAAGAATAAATGTATTTGTCAAAGTGTTGTTCCTAGGTTCAGCAGTACTAGCATAATTACCTGCATGCATTGCTTCATAGCAATAATGAACAGAAGATATTACGGCGTGTTGCTTGTTATATTAAAAGTGTTTATGACTTCCAACTAGGTTTCTCTCTAATTGGAAACAATCATCTTTTCAAATTGACACCAATTATCTGAAGGATTTTTTGGGGGTTGATTTTCACACTTGTGGCTCACAGTCGTCTATAGTCGGTAATTGCGGAATTCAACAATTTTGTTTTTATTGGTGTGTTTTTCTCATTATGATTAGAAATAAACTACAGAAATATCAAAGCACAGATTATAAAAGGAGGTCAGTACAACAAATGTCTTTGATTTTATTGTGTTCTAATAATACAGACAATGCTTTAATGCTTTATATATTGTTTTTCTTGTTGGACAAAAAGCAAAACTGGCTGTTGGCTCAGCCTTTAAAGGTTCTAAGAAGCAGCAACCACTATTAATGACTTCTAACCTTTTTACATTCTCTTTTTCTTATAATTTTTAAAAACTTGCTAAATTTGTGAAAAAAATCAAAAGCTACCATTTTGTTCACTTTGCACCCTGTTCCTGTGAACGTTAAGCAAATAGATGAGCAAATCTGTCCCGTTTTGCTTCACCATAAAATTTGCGAAACGCAAATCAGCGAAAAATTTGCGAAACTCATTTGTTGGGCAATTTTTTTTTTGTCGGCGCGTCTATTTTTGTTGCCCGTGCTTTTTTGATGCACCCGCGCCTTTTGTTTATGCCACCGCGCCTTTTTTTATGTGACTGTGCTTTTTTTCCACACCACATTTTTTACAGAAATTTCATGAAAACAATATGCCGATTGCAAAATGCAGAAATTCACTGCAAATCCATGCCTGCCAAAAAAATTTGCTCGTCACTATAAGCAAACCTTACATAGTTGTAATAGCTATTTCTGAATGTAATGCTGTGTGCAAAGTACAGTTTTGGATGCAAACAACATTTTTCCTTCTCTGCCAGCATGTACGCAACTGCACAAGAAGTTTTGCCCACCTTACTTTACGCCATCGTGTAAAAATGAACACAATTTCTTGTGCACATTTTTGGAAATTGGGTGGGATTTTTACACTCCAGTGCCTGCTGTGTGAACCTTGGAAGTACCACTATGCATAAGGCTTTTGCACACAAGTATTTTGTCCTGTTCCTCCTTGCGTGACTTTTTAATGCATTCAGTCTCAAGAGAATGTATGAGTTATTGCATAAGTTTTCTATAGGGTCCATAAGCACTGAACCACACGGAACCACCTAATGCAGGTGGAATGCAACAAGTGTTTAAAAGACCCATAGTGGCATTAGGCAAATAGCTCAGCTACCTGCCTACCTTTAGCTCCGGCAGTCTTTAAGAGTGGCAATGTGATGAGCTTCCCTCACTACTTTTGCTTGTTAACCCCTCCCCACTCAACCCCTTGTCCACATTGCATAATCCCCCCACCTGCTCATTAACTCCACCCCCCCCCCACTACCTCGCCGTGAGGGGGAGGGAAATCAAGGGAGGGTGTGTGCCTTGGGGGCAAATTTCATTATGCCTGGCACTGGCCCTTGTGTTATTTTTATAATTGTGTGTATTTTTCACCATACGTGTATACTTGTAGATGTTGCATAACCTGCAGGCCTTTGGCCTCTTAATTTCATACACAGAGGAAATACTCACCATACTGCTGTATAATTTACATAGAACTTCAAAATACAAAAACATCTACAGAACACTTTAAATCTCAGTTTTAGACCAGCAGTTAACTGAAAGAAATTGCAACTATAGAAATTTCAGTAAAAACTAGACCTGCAAATCAGTTTATGGGAAGTTTTTGTGGGTTTTACAATGACCATTTTTGGAATCATTAGGATTTTATTTACATGGAAAAATGACAAAACAATATTAATAAAATGTGCAAGATGGTAGGTGATTAGTCTAAAAATGGATAATGATTTGTGGCTAAGGCCACTAGTTTAACGATCAAATATTGTTTTGCTTGCATGGTTAGTACCATAAAATATGTACCATAAAATTTCATTTCAGCTCACAAATAATGAAAAGAAAATGTATTCCAGACGGAATAATTAAGCAATGTTTCTGTTTTTCTTTTATTGATTATATCAAATACATGAGTTTTTAGAAAACATACCCCAAGTTCTATTAAAATGTATTTTTAAATATATTACTCTTGTTTTTCAGTGCAAAATGGATTTAGCTTTAGCTTTTTGCTTTAATTACTTTCATCCTGCAATGATTATTTCCAGAAAGGACAGGGCTAGGCCAGAACAATATTGTTTGTAATAATACAGGTCCTAAAGAAAAAAGTAAATTTGAACTCCTAGATAAAAATATTATGTTACATATACAAATTCCAGCGCATTTAGAAAAGGATGAGAAAGGGCAGCTAGCACCCCAAGAAGGTAGGGGTTACCAGGAATATTGCAGCAGTCATAGTAAGCATAGTTGAGGATATAATATTGGGGGGATCACATACTTTATGAAATTTGTATTCAAACACAGTCTGGGGTGAGTATATCCCTCTTTACTGTGATAACAAAAGTGTGCAACATTACCAAGTTACGACCTAAGCTGTCCCTGAAGTATCAAGAAAAGTTCTTTTAGATAAACAAAAACCACGTATACCACTCCAGGAAACACGACAACTTGTGCTAGACACAGGACCTTCAAGATGGCAAGGCCTGCTGCTAATTGAGAGCTATGCACGAGTGTACAACAATGTAGAGTTCAGTGATAGAATAGGTATTGGTCTTGCATAAAACAAGGCATTGACTCAAGGGAAGAAAACATAATTTGGCCTCTTTATAGGTCTCTGGTAAGGCCTCACCTTGAGTATGCAGATAAGTTTTTGGCTCCAGTTCTTAAGATGGAGATTAATTAGCTGGAGAGAGTGCAGAGACTGCAACTAAACTGGTAAAAATGGTAGAAGATTTAAACTATGAGGTGAGGCTGTCATGGTTGGGGTTCTAGAGAAAAGATGCTTGTGAGGGAACTCTTTGCAAGTACATTAGAGAGATAGTGGGGGATCTTTTTTTCCCATAAAAATGGTCAACATGCCACACCTCTAGATTAGAGGAACAGAACTATCATTTGAAGCAGCGTAGGTGATTTTCATGGTGAGGGCAATTAGGTTGGGGAATGCCCTTCCTAGTGATGTTGTGATGGCAGATTCTGTTAATGCATCAAAAAAGGATGCGTACCACAACAAAGTCACGCGCCAAATGTGTTTTATAGATTTTTCACAGTTTCACAAATTTTCCTGTAGTTTTGCGAATTTTTCAGCAAAACAAAACGGGAATCACTACCAATTGTCAATTCTGTCTTGTTTGTGTGTAGGTAATGCAAGAGAACACCTCCTCTGTGAGCTGGGCAAGCAGGAAAGAAGAGTTGTAAAATGACTAAGCTCAATACATGCAGCAAGTAAATAGGCAATATGGTACTGAAGGATTGAGAGCCCTGGTTGCCAGTTGGGCCAGATAAGCTGCATAATGAACCCTACAACTGTGACCCTCATTAATAAAAACACAAGCCTTTATATTCAGTAGAAGAATAATGGCCACTGGCATTTTTTAAGTAATAAAACTTATACAGCTTACAGTATATGTTAACTGCAATTTGCCAAGTCACAAATGAAACACTTCCCTTATTTGGGGGTTGCTGGGGAGACTTTTTTCTCCAAGAAACAGTATCAGTGTTCAAATTCCCCTGGCCAGCATTTTACCAACCTAGTCAGTAAAATTCATTCTTAAATCCAATTAATAAAGAAGAAAGACAGCACATGAAAGCCAGTCATTTTTTTTAGGTAGCAACCAAAGTCTCTCATGGTAATATCTTTATCAAACATCATGCTCAGGTATCCCGCTATCCAATCAGATTAAGGATCAGGATTGGATAGTAGGATGAGATTCCAATATTGAGATAAGTTATCATTATCAGAATCAAGGATCAATAAGAATCATATAATACGATTGGCAGAACGATCACTGTCTAATAGGTTCGGACTGGGCCGCCGGGACACCGGGAAAAATCATGGTGGGCCCCGGCGGCTCAGACCCGACCCTTACCTGCGCTCCCCCTGCCCGACCGCTCCTGCCCCGACGCGTTATATTACATGCGTTCGGGGGAGGAGTAGGGAATTAGGGGACACGGCCGGCGGGGGCACCTGCAGGGCCCCTGGGGTGGAAGCACCGGTGGGCCCTTCACCCCCCAGTCCGACCCTGCTGTCTGATGTCAGGTTCGGTTTTCAGTAATAGAACCAAGACCTACTATTAGCTACTATTAGAATTAAGTATTAGAAATACATTCAATACAATTTAAAGTTATTAGAATCAGTGTTAAGATCAGTATTGGAATCAGTTATCCATTTCACTTCTCAGGATATATGGGCAGCATTGCAGCATTGCTCATTAAATATAGTAATTGTAGCATTAATTGTGCACCATTAATATTTAAGCAGTATAAGAATAGATATTGCTAGTAAAATACCCTTATATGCACGGCATGATTTTGCTTCATTTAAAGGTATTCTGTTACGGGAAAACATGTTTTTTAACAAAATGCATCAGGTAATAGCACTCCTCCAGCAGAATTATGCATTGAAATTATTTTTTTAAAAGAGCGAACAGAATCATTTATATTTAATTTTAAAATGTGAAATGGGGCTAGCCATATTTTTAGTTTACTCGGTGCCCTCAGCCATGTAACTTGTTCTCTGATAAACTTCAGCCACTCTTTACTGCTACAATGCAAGTAGAAGCAATATCAGCCCCATCTAGTGATGAGCGAATCTGTCCCATTTCGCTTCGCCATAAAATTTGCAAAACACCTGTATATGCCCACCTAGTAGTAGATATGAGAATGGCACTCAACAGTAAAAATCCAAGTCCAGTTTGCCCAATTCATGACTTCTCCACATACATTGAGTAGGAGGAACAATACCTTATCTGAAAGCAGTTCTTATGTGCAGTGCTGGCTCCTTCTGAAAGCTCAGACTCAGGCACAATGCACTGATATGGCACCTACACACCAATATTACAACATACATTTTTTGCTTTTGCTGTTTACTTCTGAAGTACAAATGCACTAATAAGCTAAATTCTTATAGGGATTCTACTTTACAAGAGTCTAGATATCTCTTCTTGGCATGTTTAATAAGAAATTTTTCACTAACTTTGTAATGATGTGAGGGAACTTGGATTACGGTGGGGTACAATGTTGGTGCTATTCTGCACTATTTTTAAGACCTGTATCTCTATACCACAGATTTTATTGCAACTGAGTGATAAAGGACAAATCATGTATGCATATTTCTTTTTTTCTTTATATTGTGCTATTTGTATATATAGGGCTATACATTAGAACAATATGTTAATAGAACAGTCTGTGAGCATATAATAATAAAATATAAATAATAGAATGCAATTACATTTATGATTAAGTGTTACGTGACATCTGTGCGCCATAGAGTTCAAAATCTGTGGATGGGTGAGTATTAAGATAAATGTGCTGCAATATAAGGTAGTTGAGGCATTGCACCATATGTAGTCAAATATTATACCATGGCTCCAAGAGGTAGTCCAGGATTTTCTACAAAGGAATTCAGGTAGCAGATATGTTAGTAATTCCCACAACAGCAACAAATGCCATAGGATCATTTTCCTTGGAGATCATGGAAAGAGTTGCTCTAAGTTTTGTAATATTGAAAGAGAGACCCATAGTGGCAGTTTCTGTGGAAACAGTAGCCATGGAGACCATGGTGACATTTTCCATGAAAACACTTTTTAAGTTTGCTATGGCGATGACAGGGTTGGGGTAACAATTATCATAGAGACAGTGACATAGAGGCATATTGACAGTTGCCATGGGACTCATATTGTGTTCATTTTTCAGCTCTCTGTATTCCCTGCTGGCAACCAACCCTGCATTTATATAATTTTGTGTTTCTTTATTTAAGCACACAATTACATTTCTGCTGATGCCTCCACTAAAAATGTCTAAAGCTAAATAATGAAGATAAAGTGAAAATATGAAAGTAATGCTGATACATTTGCTTTAAAGTTTCTATGTTTTTTTTTTTAACTTTAATGAAGAATGCTTACCTGGTCAGGTGTGATTGTTAGATTTGTTGTGCCTATTTTGCCATTATACTAAAATTAGAAAGCTTAATAATGATCCCAAGCTTAACTCCTTGTAGTGAGCGCCAGTGTGTCAGCCTGCTCCAGTGAATTGCACACAATTGCATGGAACATGAGAAGTAAAGGGCTGATGAAACACTACAGAACCATGTAATTAACAGTTGCCTTGAAGTGTTGTTATTTCCAGGGTTGCCTTGGGGGTTCTGACTACATACTCAAATGACTTGCTTGTTCATTTTAACATTAACCACTTTCCTGCTGTAGATCATAAAATTTATGGTACAAGCTGTCAGGTACCTGACTGCCAGCGCCACAGATTTTACTTCTCTGGCTTTTTCTTTGATTTAAGCTGCAGAACTTAGAACACACTATTATATTATACATATTGTGATTTTTGGGGGGGGTATAAATGTACTTTTTGCCCATCCTTTTATCCCTGACAATATCGCTAGTACCCAGGAACAACATAGAACAGACATATTTAATTATATATCCAGTATGTGATGGTATCTTTATTTTTATTGACATTCTCATTTCATTTTTATTGAGGATGATTCCATCCTAAGGTGAGAACTGTTTTCCTCCTGTCATCTAACTGCATTGCTGGTTAGTTGTGTGACTCTTTCAGTAATCAATGTCATGCATAGCTGGAGATTTATCACCCCAAGGATCTGCCAGTAAATAAATTAAGCTGTGTAATGAGATAGAGTATTGCTCTGAGTCCAGGAATAGTGTTTGATGCTTGTCTGTATAGGTGAAGCATTTGATGTCAGTCTCTATTTACCAAAAATGTTTCTACCTATGTTGATCTAGCCCTAGCCTAAGCAAAGGTATATTTTATGGAACAGCAACTGGGTCATTAAGGTTACTGTGATTCTGACAGATATCTGACACATGGATTCCCTGCTGTATGATTGTCTAAAGAAATACACACCGTGGGCGAGGCATGAGAAACTGTAAACCATAATGAACCATCCAGAGCATTGTAGGCTTGTAGGAGACTCTAATTTACTATCATCATTTTCTACCCTACTTTTCCCCTCCATTAGGCACTGTAGCTTGGCAGTGGTTTCTTTGACTTACCTAAAGTCAGTAGTCATTTAAAAGGCTTTAAATAAAAATAAAACCTTCAAAAGCTTGCATTAGCAGTATCAATGCTTCCAGCAAGCCAGTGTTTGCAGTCTCACTTACAATTATGTCCTAAAGAGAAATGTTCTAAAGGCTGTTATCTGGAAAAATAGGGTCAATCCTAATTACTTATTTTTTATATTTAATAGAATATAATAACATTTAGTAAGCAACAGTCAGCCTAAAAAATATTGCACATTTTATAGCTCACAGTAGTGCACAGCTGAAAAAAAAATACAAGAAAGCTCACCACAGAAAAAATTCACCCGCTTTGTATTCATTCATATGGGATTTTAAGAAGCGTATTTATGAAATGGTGAACCATATTTTTCACACATTGATAAATACACTTCTAAAAATCCATAGCATGAATCGAAAGTGGGTTTCTGTGATGAGAACTAATCTCACAAAGTTTTCACTGACAGGGGTTTATTGACACCTAATAAATGATTTGTAGTAAAGGGACATGCATGTGCACACCCACAAGCCAGCCTGGTACTTCTCATTGCATGGTAGGCACAAGTTGTGTCAGTGGGACATTGTCAGGGGTGCATGTTTGCATCACATAACAGGGGAGGGGCACAATAAAGGAAATTATATTTATTATATTCTCCCTATAGTCTTTAAAAATGTCAGCTTTATTAACAGAAAATAGATGTAAGACACCTAAAGGGTCATTTACAAACACAACGCAGTGTGTAAAGTAGAATTTTGGAAGTTCAGCATACAGTAATTGCAGCTTTAGATATTTGCAACCAATGCATAAAACGAATGCAGCTAACATTTTCAGAGTGGGAATTTCTGCACTATTAGAGAACGAGGCACTGAAACAGCATTGGCATGTGATTCTTTTGCCACAAGTCTGCTGCAGTAGCCCCATGGTTCTCCAGTGTCAATAGTGCACTTGCACACAATTCAGCCATGGCCCTTGGTGCAATTGTAAAGGAAGCCCTGGAGCTATAAACGCAGGGGCTGCATGACAAAGGATCCGAATGACCAGAAGCCAGATTACACTGGTTTAAGTTTAAAGATTGGCAGAATCAAATGCAGCTGTGATTGGGTGAGAAGCAATAAGTTAAGGAGGGGGAAAGCTGGGCTGGGGGTAGAGAAGGATAGGGATGGGATGTCACAAGAGAAGCAGTTCACTTCCTATCTTCTGAACAGGTAGAAACCTTCCACCCACCCTCCCCTCTTTTTTGCAAATTTAAAAAATGCCAGGAGATTCTCTTCTGCTCTCATATTATCTATTAATAACAGAATGTGAATGTTTTCCTAGATGCACTGTTATATTGTGGTTTTGGTAACACTATACAGTATAAATGTGAGAGTCTGCATGGTATCATTTATTTTAAATGGTCAAATCCTTGATCCAGGGAATTTTCCGATCGCCATGGGGGTCAGGAAGGAATTTTTTATCCTTTTGCTCCATAATTGGCACAGGCTTCAAGCTGGGTTTTTTTCCTTTCTCTGGATCAAAACTGTGGATAGATGGTAATGTATTTTAAGTTTTATCTGTCACAGCAGCGGTAAGACCTTGCCAGAGTACTACACAGGAAATTTTAGAAAAGGGAGAAAGGAGGTTCTCTTCTTTGCCTGCACAGTGGGTTGATTGATACAGACGCTACTGCTGCTTGTGCTAGACGCTACTGCTGCTTGTGCTAGGTGACAGCCTGCTTGGATTTCCCATCAAGGCATTGCATATTCAGGACCGGCAGCAGGGCTGCTGAACTTCTCTCATGGTGGGAGATGCAGCTCCTGCTGGTAGCAGAGTTTGGGGCCATCCTCTCTGTAGGTAGAGGCAGCCTAATACTCAGTGGTGGATATAATGACATAGTGCTGATCTCAAGTCTTTAGTAAGGAACAGCAGAGCCTAGTAGCGATTTCTTATGGAATTCTGGCTTTAAATATTGCCTTGGGGTGAGGTTGTCATGGTCCTATTATGTGAATAAATGCTGTGGCCTCTTCTTACCCATTTCTGGCTCCTGGTGTTTCATTAAGGTATGTAACAATGGGGTGCAGAGGGATGGTTGAAAGCGAAGGGCAATTCAGGAGTCCCCTTGTCAGGAGGTAGTGTTTGGAAACAAGTACCTTTAATGAATGGCATAAATAACACAACATATGCATCCATTTTTGTACATTGCACTCCAATGGGGGTTCATATTTTTTTGCAGTTTGCACCTTTTTCAGATTTGTTTATTTGGGCTCCTATGGACTGATTTACAAAAATAATGCTAAATTTTACTAGTGCAGTTTCTAATAAAAGCTATCAATCAGCAATTAGTTTACTTCAAATTAGAAAAATGGCCTGATAGGTTGCTGCTGGCTGTCAATCATCCTAAATCAGTCCTCTAGAATTGAGCTTAAAGAATTCTAACTCACTCTGTATGCAGCTGGAGGTGAGAGGCACATTAGCATCCCCTGTAACACAAGACAAGCTGGGAGCAATAGGGTTAAAAGATGCTAGGGAGCCCTGATTGTGGTAGGCATAAATAATAAGCCTTCCTTGTTCCTCTGTGCTCCCTGTATAGGGTCAAGTTGCATAATTTTGTGCCCCTCAGTTAGCCCTGTTATTTGCACCAGTGGTCAATGAGACCTTTTATTTCTAAATGTCTACTTTAAAATAGAAAACTGCCTGATTCAAAATAAGGATTATTTAAGAATTTCTGGAGTTCTGCCACCTAATAGGAGAGAAAAAATGTGCCTGTAACCATCCAAGCTTTGAGATAATGTACTGTTACAATTAAAAGAATGCAAATGAGCATGTATGGGTATTTTCTGTTTTCCAAGGGGCTACATTAGCGCATTAGTCTTTTAGACACCATCATCCACAGTGGAGGCCCAACTCTCAGAGCAGCACCGCTCTGATCAACTAAAGGCTTAGAATTTCCCAGAATAGTACTTTAGCTCTAAATTAAGATGATACATTATCAAAGCTTATAAGGAAAAGGTATTCGAATGCTTTAATAATTAGCAGTTAAATGCAAATAAGTTCAGTTATTGTGCATCTATTATTAAATATTTCATGCTACATACTGTATGTACAATTGTTTTAACACACACACTCTCTACTTAAGAGCCAGAACAATGAATCACATCATTCTTTACGCTTGCCTTGGCCTTGCCTTGGTGTTATTTTCTTTTCAATAATACAGGATCCGATCCAGGTGCACATGCATAACCCAGAGCATGTTTATTATTTTCAGTCACAAGTGCCAAGAATTTTTTTTAAGCTCCTTCAGAGACCAAACTGCACATAGCTAATTTCTGTAATGACATTAGAATTGGTCTGTTTCATTTATTCCAGGCACTCTTTTCACTGTACGCTTTCTGCTTGGAATTACAAGCAAGTCGCACTCTAGAATTCAGAGCATGCAATAGCATTATCACAATGAGGCATCTGAGTATATCCCGAGTGCCTAGCAGAACATAAGCATTTTATGTGAATACAGCTAGTTTTGTATCATACACGTTACAAAAAATCCTCTTCAGAGCATCTATGTGCTTGTGCAATAATGTGTGTCACTCTGGAATATATCCTAGATGTCATTTCTAATATAATTAATAAGACCCCATTTGTAAGCAAAAAATGATATTCTTACTGTGTATGGAAAATTGGACAAACAAGCAATGTCATTTCCTTGTGACCTTCTAGTATGTCCTAAAAAAACACTAGAGGCAAATGTGCTAAGGGCCACATGAGCATGCACTCCGGTGCACGGTGCAGGCAGCAGCATCAAGAGGCACAACAAAACCCTATCCTTACTGGCTGCTTTAGAGCAGAGGGTAAGGACAGGGGCCCAATGTACATTCCACGACCTGTCGCTCCATAACTTGGCAGTCTGGCTGGCAGCACTCTATTCTAGGGGAAAGCCGCAATTCTCTGTACTCTGAATGCAGAGGCCTGCTCCAACATACGCAATTCAGGGCACAATATGCAAAGCGCCCACTTTGCCCACTGCGTCCTGCATTATAAACAACTTCTTAGATCTCTGGGAAATTTCAATTAACTGTGGATACATATGGAGTTATGTAATAAAAGGGGCTAAGTTTAGCCAG
Source organism: Xenopus tropicalis (assembly GCF_000004195.4). Lineage (NCBI taxonomy): Eukaryota > Metazoa > Chordata > Amphibia > Anura > Pipidae > Xenopus > Xenopus tropicalis. Next base: position 114,222,026 of record NC_030681.2, read on the forward strand.
GAACCGTAACCTATAGCAACCAATCAACAGGTTGCAGTCAGAGATCTCTGTAGTAAGCCATATTTATCTACTGCCATCTCAACAACAGAACATTTTTTTTATTATTACCAATATTATAGCAGCTTATTAATAAAAAGAGATGAAAATCTCTGCCCCTTAGAAAGTATTTTGTTTAAACTTAGGCTTGATTTATTTTTTATAATATGGCCTGATTGGACAATATTTTAGACTCCTCACACTCAAATGGTTCTGTTGTTAAATTTCTGTTACAGACCGAGGCATATCAGACGTTTCAAAGCTTCTGTAGGTGCTTACTTTGTCCCTTTGTATTAGAGTAAATACCAACTACGATAAGTGCCACAAGAAGAATGTTCTGTATTTATCCAGTTTAGGTATGTAGAAGGGTCTATAAATAGAAAACAACAATATATATACAAACTATACCTCAAAATAAGTACATGTCGAGCAGTGATTTCCTTTTACAAAACTCTGCATAAGAGAACCATGTTAATTCTTTCCTAATAAAATAGCTCTTCAGCAGTAGCGCGTGTTATAATTATACTAATGAAGTCACTGAATTGTTATTCATGAAACATAAGAACATTATTACAGCACCACTTGATCTACGAAGTTATTTACAGGGGATGAAATAAACTGCAAATTCAATTCTACATTTTAGTATTACAATTCAGAGCAAGTTATGAATCTCTTTTTTTTCTGACATCTTTGTGTAATTTTAATTTGGTTACAATGCCATTCTGTTTTATTAGCTGTCTCATCAATTTCTAAGGGCATAACATTTCAGAATTCAAAGAAAGGAAGCATGAAATAAAAGATGGAGGTCTCCTTGAATGCTCAGCAAAGATTAATATGTGCAGAATTAGAAACAATTTATTTAGCATCTCACTTCACCCATTCATTACATGCATAGTGCAATGCAATGCCGAGGTCAAATATCCACATATAATGGAGAAACATATTATTATTATATTATTTGGCATGGCTTTATAAAAAAAAAAAAGTAGAATTTTTTCTAATTTTTAGAACTTTTTGTAATGACTACGATAATAGCGTTAAAATAGTACAACTTTTTCGTGGTTTTCATTAACTTCCACAAAAAAGTTGTATTTTTCACAAAGACTATGACCATTTCAGGATTTATTCAAGCTTTGGTATCGTGACTTTATTTTGCCCAGGTTGGAGCTGTAGAGTGCCATTGAGTCCTATGGAAGGCTTCCAAAATCATACATTGAAGTTTCAAAGCCAGAAAGGTTTTCGCACTGTTTACAATCGTTTAGATACGAAAATTTTGTGACTTTCAGAACGCAACCACAATATTTTCGTGCACCAAGAAAATAATTTTCGCACATCAGAAATTATCGTGGCGAAAATTTGTGGTTTAATAAATGGGCCCCTCAAAGTTTAAATGCTTCAGCATTTCGGATCTGCAAACAGCAGGTTTCAACATGTATGTATGTATGTATGTATATCTTTATTTATAAAGCGCTACTTATGTATGCAGCGCTGTACAGTAGAATACATTAATACAAACAGGGTGTTAATAAGATAATAGATAAATACAAAGTATAATAATAAATACAGATAAATACAGCAGCAATAAGTTAAGAGTCGAGGACACAAGAGGATGGAGGTCCCTGCCCCGTAGAGCTTACAATCTATATGGGAGGGTAACTAACAGACACAAATAGGCAACATGTCTTTTAACCCTATTGTTACCATGTTGGACACAGTAAAAAATATGTTTCATTGCTGAAAATGGTGTAGGACAGACATGAGGAGTAATAGAAAAAGATTGAGAGATTGTTTTTGTTTGTGCTGGCCAGCAAAGGTAGAAAAGAGAGAAAAGAGAGAAAGAAAGCGCTGTCCTCCACAGATATCTCAGAAAATATTAAGCAACATGACTCTGTCACACCGCCCACCAATGAATGTACAGTGAAGTTTGACGTGACCGTGTGAGGTCATTGCTGCTGGTTTTGTATGCTCTATATCTATATAGTCACGAATGACTGCTGATATGACTGTAAAGCTCATTATTTATCATCCACTATGGTTATTGTAATATTGTAATGTACATTGGAATCATGAATGCATAAAGCTAATCTTTGAGGGGATCCTTAATGAACTACTTGCTGCAGAGATTATTTAAGTGGTTTTAAATAATATGACACTTTAATATACCTTAAAGTCACTTGGCTGGCCCTAAGGCAATGTCCAAAGTGCAAAAAAATGGCTCACTGCTCCCTACTTTGAATATTGCCTTCTGCTAGATAAATAAGCCCTATAATTGTACAAAGAAGCTAAACTGAGAATACATTTATTTACCAAGAAAAAGTTATCAGATGTAGATGTTTTATTGATGCTTTAAAACATTGTTCATGTGAGTATGGGATTGATACTCTTTCTTTTGGCAATGGTAACTTTACATATCAGGAATAGTTTTTTCCATAAATGACAGATAAGGCTGTAAACTTACAGAAGTTATAAAGTAAGATCTGGTTGGTATATTTAATACCTTATTATAATAAAAAAGGTATATAATTTTAGCATACAAAAATGGACAAATGCACAGCAACATAAATATGTATATAAAGCAAAATAATCATACGCTATTTTTTGCCTTGGGGAATGCATATCTAACTCACCCACTACCTGGATGAGGTAAATTCCTTATCTCTCTAATTAGGCCATTCACTCTAATGAATCTAATAAGCATGTACATTCAAATGATTGAAGCAACATTTATTTAATGCATTCACAAGAGAGGTAGAATACTTGGATGTGATGATCATAAAAGTAGAAAAACACTTTGAAGATTAATTACAGTATATTTCATGCAAATTGTTACTGAAATGGGTCCCCTTTAGTGCTTATTTTAAAAGCACTTGTGTTTGGGGTCTGGCAATATATTTGTTTGTGGGTTCCATTACGGTCTGCATCAACTGACACTCTCTATCTTGCACATTTGAATGGATGGGTAGGGGTGGAAAGCCCTACATACATTCCCCTGCCCCTTCTACTTACAGCACTGACAAATACATACAGTACTGACAAATACATACAGCACTGACAAATACATACAGTACAGGTATAGGACCCATTATCCAGAATGCTCGGGACCAAGGGTATTCCGGATAAGGGAACTTTCCGTAATTTGGATCTCCATACCTTAAGTCTACTAAAAAAATAAAAAGAACATTAATTTAACCCCATAGGATTGTTTTGCATCCAATAATGATTATTTATATCTTAGTTGGGATTAAGTACAAGGTACTGTTTTATTATTACAGAGAAAAAGGAAATCAGTCTGAAAATTCTAAATTATTTGATTAAAAAGGAGTCTATGGGAGACAGGCTTTCCGTAATTTGGAGCTTTCTGGATAATGGGTTTCCGGATAAGGGATCCCATACCTGTACTGACAAATACATACAGTACTGACAAATACATACAGCACTGACAAATACATACAGCACTGACAAATACATACAGTACTGACAAATACATACAGTACTGACAAATACATACAGCACTGACAAATACATACAGCACTGACAAATACATACAGTACTGACAAATACATACAGTACTGACAAATACATACAGTACTGACAAATACATACAGTACTGACAAATACATACAGCACTGACAAATACATACAGCACTGACAAATACATACAGTACTGACAAATACATACAGTACTGACAAATACATACAGCACTGACAAATACATACAGCACTGACAAATACATACAGCACTGACAAATACATACAGCACTGACAAATACATACAGCACTGACAAATACATACAGTACTGACAAATACATACAGTACTGACAAATACATACAGCACTGACAAATACATACAGCACTGACAAATACATACAGTACTGACAAATACATACAGCACTGACAAATACATACAGTACTGACAAATACATACAGTACTGACAAATACATACAGTACTGACAAATACATACAGCACTGACAAATACATACAGTACTGACAAATACATACAGTACTGACAAATACATACAGTACTGACAAATACATACAGTACTGACAAATACATACAGCACTGACAAATACATACAGCACTGACAAATACATACAGTACTGACAAATACATACAGCACTGACAAATACATACAGCACTGACAAATACATACAGTACTGACAAATACATACAGCACTGACAAATACATACAGCACTGACAAATACATACAGTACTGACAAATACATACAGTACTGACAAATACATACAGTACTGACAAATACGTACAGCACTGACTAATGTAGACGGCACTTTACTCACAGGGCAAAACAGAGTGCAGAGACCTGCAGTGCCTGCAGGGCACTTTATTTTGCACATAGTAAGTAACCCATAATGCATTGCATGCAGTCAGCCAAAAAGTGAAAACCTACAGATACTGGGCCTGATTCACTAAAGTTTATCGCACGCTTTTTTGCGGTAAAAAAGACGCGACAATTAGCGCGCGATTCACTACAGCATTACCGCATGCGATAAGTCGCATTTTCGCATGCAGTATTTCTCGCTCTAGTTTTACCGCATACGTTCATTTCCGTGCTGAAAAGAATATGATCGCATGATTCACTATAACTTTTGCGCGCTAAATATCGCATTCGGCTATGCGAAAATTAACACCTACTACAGGCAGGCGAAAAATTATACAAAAGTACAGTAAGTGATTTTTTGCAATAAAATATGGACTTACAGTGTTATTTATTCAAGTATGTGTTTCCCCTAGAGTGACGCAGCCGCCAGTTTGCAGGGAAATGGTCATTTTTAATACAGTAATTTTCTGCAAGTATTGGCGTGTATGGCTAACATGGCATGCGTTCATTTGCGCGACTATTTATATTTGGCTACAAGTGATGAAATGTTTCGCCAGGCATGGATTCGCAGCAAATTTTTGGACGTGCGTTGAATTTTTTTGCGGCGGATTTTTTCATGCGTTTCGCAAAACAATCCGCCAATGGCAAAACGCCTGAAAAAATTTCCCACGCAAAAATTCACTGCACATACAAAAATTTATACAAGCGTCAAAAAATAATAGTCACAGCAACAATTTTTTTGCCCGCACAACATTTTTGCCGTTTCGTGGATCTTTCGAAAGATTTGATAATTTTCACTAAAGATAACCAGAACATATTTGCTCATTACTAGTGGCTACTATTTATAAGCATCTACTATTTATATGCTACCATTTATATGTGGCAAATATTTATATACACCATTTATATGCGGCGACAATTTTTATACACTATTTCTAAGCTACCATTCATATGCGGGCGTAATTTAGCACATGTACCAGCAAATACCGCATTGAAATAGTCTTCGCGAGTTAAATAACGCATGCAATATCGCGCGTAAAAAAGCGCGAGTATGCTTATAGTGAATTGTGCGAAAAATCACCAAAATTAAAACGCGGTAAAAATTTTACCGCACGCTATAAATAGCGCACGTTAAATCGCACTTTAGTGAATCAGGCCCACTGTGTGTTATGGGTATTTAAGGAAATCTCACACACATTTAAATAAAGAAGTTACTAGATACTGACAAGGAAAACCAGAAAAAAGTTGCATACCATTAATTTCTACCATTGACTGCAACTGCATGCATTACCAGCATGGGGATTGGTATATTGGTAAGGTTAAAATTATCAATATTATTCTTAACCCACATTTATAAAGCATCAACATATTTAAAAGTGCTGTGCAATAAAAAGGTGGACACATCATACAAATGACATGCAATTTTTTACTGAAAGTGGATAAAGAGAAGATGTTCATAGAAGTCAAACATCTGTCTATTACAAAAAACACTCTGTTATAAGATTTGTAATGTTATTTTCTCGAGCAAGGTAAAACATTATTTAGAAAAATGAAGAATAATCCCAGAACTGAACTACCAATAGATAAGTGGTCAAATAAATACTGTTCAGCAAGGTTAATACCATATGTGTCCTACTGAAATGAAGTGAAAATGTTGATGTTTTGTAAAACCAATTAGACAAATATGAGAGCAGAGAGAGACCATTAACTTGCAATAGAAGAAAGAAGAACACCAACCAGGTCTGAAAATAGCTTTAACAAAAATGGAAGGATAGTTGTAGCATTGTGCTTCTGACAATTTGATAAATCTCACTGCCAACTTTAGAATAGGTTTGACAGGCTTCTTATCTTGCCCTTTAGCAATAAAACTTTCCAAAAGGATTGTAGTTATCTCTTTGTCTTGAAATGGCCTTAAATCTTCAGTTCAATCACTGAAGCTATTACCTTGCATTGTAAATTTGTCAATATTTTACAACATTACTCAAGCTGCAGTTTTTTTCCTTTTTTATTATTTCTCAACTTGCAAGTCAGAGGTGTAGATATAACCCACAACACAGCCAGCTATCTTAAACTAATGTAACTTTTTTACCCTCAAGGTGATTTTCTGAAACTTTTAAAATGTGTTATTATAAATATCAACTAGGCTTAGCCTTTTTACAAAAGCTCAAAAATGTATATATATGTTTATGTAAAATGCATTGAATAAATTAAAGCAAAAATTGGGTACGCCATATTAAAAACGCAGGACAATGAGGAAACAATTAAAATGACTAAAGTATAGTCAAATTAAGACAGGGTGATAGAGCTTAATATAGCCAGAATCCAGACAAAGGGTTTAAGTAGGTGGAGTACAAGTGAAGTTAGTAAGCAGGTTAAGGCAAGCCATAGTTAGGACAGTATAATCATAAAGTAATAAGCAATACATAATAGACACCAAATAATTTGCAAAGAAGTACAAAAATGCATGTGATCAGAAGATATGGAAATATATTAAAAAAATAACTTTTATTAAGATTAAATAAAGACAAGCATATCAGCAATTAGATTTCAACAGTTAGAAGACCAAAGCAAAGCATCGGATTGGCTGCTATGAGCACCATCACCAGTAATGGTTTACTCCACTTTTTACACAGCCATAATACCTAAGTGTTCCATTTATTTTGCAGATGTACATAGTTATGAATCTATGAAGAAGGTGGTAACAGTTGTTCTGATGTAGAATATTAAGGGGCCAATTTACAAAAGGTCGTTATCACTTAATGCAGAGTTTTATGCATTAAATGTGTTCTTTAATAAAGTAATGATTCATCAGTCATTTTGCATTTTTGCGTTACTAGTCATATCGCATGCGCAAAAATCTCAATTATCACAAAGCACTATGTCCATCGCATTGGGATAATTATCTAATAGAAATAATACTAATGCATAATTCACAGACATATTTTAAGCGTTAAAAGCATGAAATATGGGCATAATTATTGTGAATATTAACACCTCCTAGGAGTGGGCGTTACTAAACAACATTGCGGTTTGTGAGCGTTTGTGGTGACAAGATGGAGTTTGTCAGATTTTTTCTTGAATGTGAAGAAGAGAATTAAGTATGTGATCGTCCTAGAGTGACGCATCCTCGAGTTTTCAGGGAAAGATCAACTCTAGATGGATTATCAGAGGAAGAAATAGTGAGGCGCCATATATTAAATAGAGCAGCAATCTATGGCCTGTATGCAATATGTTCAGTTATATAAAGTTTCCCATCAATAGAAAGAGAGTCCTAAATGTCTTAGGTGCCAAAGATTGCACCCCTGTGGCATTTAAACCACCACTAGACAAAGAGCATATTTTTTTGGAATCGCAAAAATTACCATTCTCTGAATATCCAAGTCGTGTGTGACAGTAAGATGAATATCATAAGTATTGTCTCAGGATTTTCCAGGCTCCTCATATGATTCTTGAGTAGTATCTTGAAGTAGTCCGGATTCTATGCTGATTTTAAAAATCACGCATGAAATAATGCATAAACATATTGCATTCTTTAAAATATCGCTTAAAAATATGTCATCACAAGGTAAATAATGACAATAAAATCGCATCTTAATTCAGACAAGTGCCTTTTTGTGGATCGATCGTTAATTGTAAAAATATAAGAAGTGCTAATTTCGTTTTTTCGTCCTTTTGTGAATCAGCCCCCAAGTGAAATGTATAGAAAAATAGTAAAAAAAAAACAGCAATGCTGCTAATAAAGCAAGCTACCAAACATAGGGCCAGATTCAACTCAGTGAGGTTCATCATGTAAAAATTATGGACCAAGTTCAATTAAAGATGCAATTGAATTCAGAAAAAACTTATCTCACTATTTACATGAAAACTCTATGGGGCAGATTTATCAAAATGTGAGTTTAGAGCTTAATACATAAAAACTCACCCATGTTCTATTCATTCCTATGGGATTTTTAAAAGTTTTTTCATCAAATGGTGAGTTTTAACTTTCACCCATTGATAAATATGCTTCTAAAAATCCCATAAAAATGACTAGATCATGGGTAATTTTTTATGTATTAAGCTCTAAACTCACATTTTCATGAATCTGCCTCTATTAAACTATATGGGAAACATTGGAATTGAATTAGGAGAAAAGTTTTTTCTCCTTAAATTGAATCTTGTCCAAGTTTTAACACGATAAACAATGACATAATTTTTTTCACTGAATTGAACCTGGCCCATAGTGCATGTGAAAGAGGTGTGTGTGTGCTAAAACTGTGTGTGAAAGTCTAGTAAAGGGTCACACTATTCTTATTTTTACTTTCCCTTTTATTTGATGAAATTCCATGCTTCTATAAACATGTTATAAGGCTGATGCCACACCAGGCGTAGGGCTGATTTTTTCGGCAAGCGGAAAAACGCTTGCCGAAAATTCAGCCCTACGCCTGCTACTTGTGCCTGCACCCGAATGAATGGGATACGCTCGGGTGAAGGCACAAGTAGCCGATATACGCATGAAAACGCGAGACTTTGCATTCTCTCGCGTTTTCATGCGTATATCGGCTACTTGTGCCTTCACCCGAGCGTATCCCATTCATTCGGGTGCAGGCACAAGTAGCAGGCGTAGGGCTGAATTTTCGGCAAGCGTTTTTCCGCTTGCCGAAAAAATCAGCCCTACGCCTGGTGTGGCATCAGCCTTAGCTTCTCTTGCAATTTGAGCCCTGTTCAAAATCCCAGGGTTCTCAGGTGTCCTTATCAGTCTTTCAACACCTAATAAGAAGCAAGCAGGGGACTGGGATAATAGTATTTAGTAAGTAAAGCAACACTAGATGAATGACTTCTAATGGAATAATCTATCTATAGCAATAGTATGAAGAACCCCAAATATACATAGCTTGTACAGAGAGTAGCCACAGCAATTTTTTTTCAATATAGAAATTTCAGAAGATAATTGTTTATTTAGAGTATTTGCTTTAAGAACCAACTTCCATTAGCAATATTCTGACTTGTAGATCCCTTATAAAACAAATAAGAAGTAAAAGACTTGCTACTTACAAAACATGATTGTTCTCTTCATACACTAAATAGAAGCTTAAGATGTATGAGACAGAACAACTGTGGAAGTTGTGCATTTGTTTTCTTTGTGTGCAACCAAATTCTAAGGATATGTTGTGAAGATTCTCATTCAACGAGGTTTTGGTATATCTGTAGTAATAAAGACGTTTCACCCGTCATCTGACTGGCTTTCTCAATTCAGAATGACTTGTACAAAGATTTTCCTGGAATAAATACCCTGGAATGTTGCTCCAATCAGCATAATCCCTTTATCATAACCAGCATCAACACCTTACCTTCAGGATTCCCCTGACCCAATGCCGGTTATGATAAACAGATTATGATTGTTGCAACATTCCAGGGTATTTATTCCAGGAAGATCTTTATACAAGTCATTCTGAATTGAGAAAGCCAGTCCGATGACTGGTGAAACGTCTTCAAGAAAAACACAGCAAGTCAAGTTGATTTGACTTATTACTACAGATACAAATTCTTAGGAATAAGCTGCAAATTCTAAATAAGTTTAACAATAAAATGGGGGCCCTTGTGCACAACTCTGAGCCTAAAGCATGGGGCAAAATCATGGCGGGAACACCAAAGAATCATTCAAGGCTTAGACTTGTAAAACTAAAGCAAATTATTGTAGAATATGTATCAGCTCAGCTTCACATGTTTGGCACTGAATCTAGAACTTGAATAAACAAAATATTATTGGTAGTAAATTTTTGATAGGTCATTATCTAAAATACACTAATATTCACCAGAAACACCTACCTGTATTTGCAAATTTTATTTATAGTTTTCCCATAAAATTTACATTTCTTATACTCTTGCTGGCTGTATTTAGAAGGTTTAATAGCAAATAATTTTTGTGCAGCATACCCTATGTAGCAGTTATGGTTACCCTTTATCCACTCTATTAAGTACTAATGTTGATACATTTTCCTGCTCAGGCAAGGCACATTCGATTTTATACCAAATGAAGTAGTGCATGACTGGTTTGTGTCTGATTTAAGAGCAATAAATGTTGATATGTGAAGGTTATATCTTCATATAATTTTGTACCAAGGCTATAAGAGGGAACCATGCAGATAAAAATCCATGTTAACAGTACAAAAAGCATTTACAGTCTGAGTGTATCATTTATCAGTGGAACAAAGAAATGGATACATAACTTTAAAGAAATCAGGCAGTGCCAGTGGAGCATCAATTTTAGGATGAGGTTGTGTGAAAAATCAGGGAAACTTCTAGAAATCCATCATTGATTCCATTTTATTTAAATGATATCAGTTTGCAATCTATTGGCACAAACTGGAACAGCACCACAATTATTATTCACATTAAAATGCCTTTATTGCACACTTGGGGCATAAATAAAGGGCCAAGTATGCTTGAAATGTTGCTGTAATACCCTTTGTGTGCAATAAAGGCATTTTAATTTGAAAAATAACCATGGTGTTATTTAACTTTGAGCCAATTGTCAGAAATCGGTAGTGGCATAAAACAATGTGCCCTGCTTTAAAGTACTAATGGTTGTGCTGACTACTTGCTATCCATGAGTTTGTAATCTATACAGCCCAAAATGTTTCTTTTATCAGACGTGTCCATGATTTTAAAGAGATCTGGTAGCCTTATTTTATGGCACAATATATAGACAAATGTTCTTTAACGTAATGTGTTTTTATCAGTTTTAAAAGATGATCCTTTGGATCTGAAATTAGACATTTTTAAAGGAGAACTAAAGCTTAACCAAATAACTAGGCTAGAAATGTTGTAGACTATGTTTGGGCTCCTGTACCACCTCAAGGCAACCACAGCCCTTTAGCAGGGAAGATCTGTGCCTCTGAAGATGCCCCAGGAGCCCCCCATATTATTTTCTGCTGATCCCTGCACATGCTCTGTTCTACTCAGTTACTGAGCTTAAGGACTGATGCACAATATATTGTAAATATAGAATACAGATGTCACAATATAAGGCTAATTAGTAAATAATACAGATTATTATTGCATGCCAGCTCTGAAACCAATGCAATTAGCATCAGAAATGAATAATCAGCCCTGTAGCATAAACTTCTATGACAGGCCAACATTATTTTCTGCTTGATAGTTTGCATCTACCCCTAAGCTTAGCTTCTCAATAGCTGCTCAGAACACACTGAGCATGTGCACATTCTCACTCTATTTCTAGTTTCTAATTCTATTTCAGTATGGTGATGTCCTGTGAAAACTTTAAAGTACAGAATCATTACAACTATATAGATGCTGAACCTTTAGGCTTGTTCAATGAGTTCAGTATATAAAATATGGCATTAGTCATGTTCATTTTTCGGGTTTGGTTCTCCTTTAAAGAAAAAAGAATAGTTTCTTATAGCTGTAGTCATATTAATAGCTTCCCTTTTTCTGTGAATCCTTTATATAATTTTTGGAGGCCAACTGATACATTTTTGCATTTGAGAAAAAAAAAACTAAGACAAAACTCGTACAACTGTTCTATTCTCCATTAATAGCATATTTAAACTAGAAAAGCAAGTTTGAGAACAAACTTCATGTTGGTTTGAAAAACATGAAGTCTCTGGCTGGCTGTTGTTGGCTCCACCCAGTTTTTCTAACCGTGGATCACAATTATGTAGTAAAATCCACTGTGCAAAGTTTGGGGACCCTGGTTTTAATAGTATCTGAATGGCAGCAATTTCAATTTCGCCACTTAAAGAGTGACATTTGATTGGCTGTTGGTTGCTCCAGCCACTTTGTCTAACCTGAAACTGCAGTTACCCAGTGACTAACTGCAAAGTTACTGTGAGAATGGCAGCAGGTTGGCTTTCCCCCATTGAAAGTCAATAGGTAACATCTGATTGGCTGTTCACAACCCCACCAATTTTGGGCATCCAACAATCATCATATTTGCATTCAGGCTGACCCCATGACTTTGGGATTCATGTTTGGGGAGTGTAGCCTCAAAGCTGTAAGATTGGCAGCAGTTTAAATTTCCTCATTAAAGTCAATGGGTAAAATTTGATTGGCTGTTGTTGGCCCCTCCCACTTTGGGCTCATCCAACTGTTTCATTTGGGGTGTCCAGTAAAAATTATTTCAGCCGGCACAACAAGTAAAGTGCAAGCAGCATGCCTGATGAAGGTGTACACCCCCGAAACGTTGCTTTCTGAATAAACAAGCAGGGGCTTTGCCCCGCTTGCACTTTACTTGTTGTGCCGGCTGAAATACTTTTTACTGGACTGTATTGAGAGTGCCGACTCTCTAGGCCGTGCACCAACTGGAAAACTTTTTGGAGGAGGTAAGGGTGTGCTGGTGTTAAGAATTGCTTCATTTGGGGTGACCCCATGATTATGTTATTCAAGTTTGGGGGGTGTAGCTTCAAAGCTGTAAGTGTGGCAGCAGTTTAAAAATCTTCCATGTCAAAGTCAATGGGAAAATGGAGTGTTCGGAGCGGCGCCACAAAAAGACGGGGGGCCGGATCGCTTAGAAAAGCACAAGCAACCTGCTCCGCTATAGGCCGAAGAAGTGTGGAGAGTTTGGGTGTTGTACCCCTAAAACTGTAGGAGGAGTAGCGTTTAGGAAATGGGGGGCGCGAAGAAGAAGAAGAAAAAGCTGAAGAATAAGCTGAAGTCGAAGAACAGTATGTTGGGGTTTTCAACCCAATATAAAAGAAAAAAACTTTAATCAAATATCTGTAATCACTTTGAGTCACAGAAAAGAGTTGAAGATTTTTCCATTTATTTTTAATGAGGCATTAATAATTAGAAAAATAATAAATGCTTAGCTGCATAGACTCAAGGCAATATCCAGACAGTGTTTATTGCAGGGCCATTTTTAGCATTTGTTTGAAGAAAGATTGCAAATTGTATAGTTTGTGTCAGTTCACAGGGTATGTACAAAAAGTTAAGTTTGCTCTAAGGTTACGCCACCTTCAAGCTTGCCTTAAAAGTGTGCAATTCAAATTTGCAATGCAAAAAATTTTGCCTTGGAAAATAATCATTTTTATTCTTATTTCTGCTTTTTCTTAATTTATGAAATGTATTACATTTCCCCCTTAATCTTTATCTCTACATACTAAGACCCATGAGAAGTTGGGTTAATCAAAATTATTAAGAGACTTTTCTAAAGAATAGTGTCTGATAGTTCTCTTTTATTTTATTTGAAGACTGTCTGTTTAGCTTATTCCCCTTTCCCTTATTCTGTAGGTCTATCTCTGAGAAGAAACACACATTTTTAAAATATATTTTAAGATATAAATCTTTGCCTGGGTTCAAACAACATGACCTCCAACAATGCAGATTTCTTAATGCAGATTCTTGCAGAAAACCAGGTATTGCAATGGGAAGGCCCAGGAGCCTTAGGCTAAGGTATTAGAATATAGTGCTTCCAGGTATATTTTGCTGATACAGTAGTAAAAAAAATTTAGTGCAATAAACCTCGCCACCATATTAAAGCACATATAATTTATTTATCAATAGTTTTTAACTACTAAGTTTTTTTCCTTGTTTTCCCATTTGAAATAAAATAGTGTATAAAGTTTGATACCATGGGTGTTGTTTGGAAATTGGTTCTGCATTGCACAAATCAGCAAGTGACTAATCCTGCATGTAGTTTATCACAATGTGTTACATGAACATGAAGGTGTTGAAAGACTTAAGTGAAGCAAATTCAAGGATGATGTACAGAATGTAATTAATACACCTGTCACCTTTAGGAATATGATGTATGTACAGCTTGCTGAGCGTGAACACTTACACAGACACATCAATGATTCTCTTGTGGCATTATCTAGGAAGAAATCGTGTTACCTGTGTTGCATTCTGTTAATGTTTCCTAATGAGATTATTGCAAAGGCTTTCCATAAAGCTAGTGCACAATTTTTTATTGATCACATATAATAACAATGCTTGAATGCAGTCGGGTCTAATACTGAAACCTGTGTAATATTCACAGAAATTTCTGCTGTTGATTTTACAAGATACCACACCACTTCCTTCTTGACAGGTAGTGTTACAATATTATGAACTAAAAAGAAAAACTAAAAATGAAAAATGTGTGTTCTTCATGGTAGTAATAATTTATTTGTGTTTTGAAAGCCCCACAGAAGTGTACTACCTTACCATGCAATGTCAAGTAGGAAAGCTTCCTGCCCCTTAACACCCTACCTTCCCTTTTGGAACTATAACTCCCGTTGGAAACAATGAGGCACCCAGGTTGGGATGTAAAGGCCACAGCTTTATTAACAGCCAAAGGTAAAGTTATACACATATAACGACAATTAAATGAATCAGATTAACATTAACATGTTCCCACTCATGGAATGCTTGGCAAAAATTACTGTATCGCTGCCTGCCATGCCAGACACCTTTCGCAGCAGCATTGAGTGGGCAAAGGGCAACTGGCAACTATGAATCATATACTCCTAAGACCACTGTCTGAGAAAGTAAAACCGACCACTGTCACACATGCATTCATACACTGCGACCTAACATTGCTCTGTAAGCTGTGACTAGAGGAGCACCATCTGAACTCCTTGACATCAACCCTGTACCTAGGTACCTAGGGCAGGTAGACAAGATGCTGCTCTTACCATACACAAAAGGAGACATTACTTCCTGTCCTATACTGTTCTTCTTATCATGTTTACCTACCTCACATCCGGTAATGACCTACTTCCCCCCCTCCTTCTCTCCACCTATACTGACCTATACACTTGATCCTCCTTCACTTCCTGTCTGCCCCAGTCCAAGCCATGTCATAGCTGCTTTCCTACTTTAGTGACAGAGTAACCAAATACTTAATGCAATGCTTGTTCTTTTTCCATGACTTTTAAGTTGGCAAGGTGCGTTGACCTCTAACACCCAGTAAAAACAATTGAAATGTATTACTTAAAGTATTACTTTTTGTATTACTCAAAGCAATTCATTGATACATTTAAAACAGCCAAAATAAATGCAATAAAACTGCAACTGCTGAAAATCCTTCAGTTTGAATTATGAAAACTCAGCCTATAGTGTTAGTAGTCACGTATCTTACCACCTTGGTTTTGACTACAAAGTATTATTAACAATTGTGCAAGTATACAACGTATATCAGTATTATTGTTGATAAAATGTTGGGTGCTTAATGCAACATGAACCTTCTCTTGTCTAGTGGACAAGGGATAACTTGTAGTCTTGAGGAATATAAGTATAACAAGCTATAGCTACTAGACAGGTACATGCAATGTCATGCTTTTAGCAGACATATCAAACACTATTATCAAAGTCTATGCCAAGCTACATCAATTATATCCAAGGTATCACCAAAGTTCAATCTTTAATTCCTCTTGCATAAATTATATGTAATTATTGTATATGTACTTTGCCATGTATTGCTTTTATCCAATTACATTGACTGAATTTGCTTTTGCATTTTCAAATACATACAGGGTAATGTAATCAAAAATCACCCACATATAGTGACCCATAGCAACCAATAAAATGTTTGTTTTGACCAGTAAATATAACCCACTGATTGGATGCTATGGGTTACTAGACAAGTAGCAATCTGAAAATAATTTATTACATTATCCCATAAGGTCACACCATTTTTAATGTTACGCCATTTTCCTTCTGAGTGGAGAAGTTACTCTCTTGAGGAAAACAAACTGTTGTGCTTATGTAACATTATATTGGCTAAAGCAGCCCTTCCCAAGCCAGTGAACAGTTGAACATAGATCACACTGGACTCTCTCCTTCAGATGGGCCTTTTTATTTGTGTAAAATAAAGCTAGAGAACGGCAGAGGTTCTTGCAAACAAAAATAATAACAGGCTTTTTTTGTAAATTTATTCACGCAAGAAATTGAGGTAGTAGATGTCAGATACAATTAAGGCAGGGGCAGCAACGTAACACATTGTGGAGACTGCCTGGTAAGTTTAAGGTTCACCTTCTAAGGTTTCTAGCAAATGTGGTTTGCAAAATGGATCAAGTAAAATAATATATCCCTCTTCAGTACTTTGGTCCCTTCACATAGGCTATCAGAGCCTGGGGAGAGATACCTCCAGTTATAACTCCTTGTTGGAACATAGGCTACTCTTTCTAGCTTTTTTTTTTTGCTTTTTTTTAGTATCTCAAGTTCCTAGAACATGCTAAACCTCATTCAGGGGGTCCCTATTCCCCACTTACACTAGAAGGGTTCTCTCCATAGGGCCGAACAGATTTCCTGGACCTTACTGACTCCAGGCTCCCAGAACACATCCACCCAGTTCAACATAAAAAGGCCAAAGAGGAAGTGCCACCCCTTTATAAGCACCATATTAAAGTGTGACAGAAAGTGGTCACAAACCTATGGGTCAATAATATGTAAATATGTCTATGAACTCAAAGTACCTCAGATAAACCTTCTGACTAATAACTAAGGAAATAGAAAGTTTAGGAGATTTAAAGTAGGTTCCTACAAGTACAGGTATGGGACCTGTTATCCAGAATGCTGAATAAACTCAATAGGCTTGTTTTGCCTCCAATAAGGGTTAATGATATCGTAGTTGGGATCAAGTATAATGTACAATATTTTTCTTTTAACTGGGATGATTTTATTCTATATCATATTTCAATAGGTAAATGCATTCATGCAAATGAAGTAGACTTAGTGAAGGCACACCCATATTATGATGTATTGTGTCCACTGCATATACTATCTACCCTGATAAAGTCTGCTCAATCAGTGCCACAAATAAACAAAAGTCAGGCAGTAGCATCCCATGTGCCCTTTCTGTATAGTTTTTGATGCATAACCTTAAAATGGACTAATGAAATGCAAAAAAAAAAGTGCTATGTAATGTGACCTGACACACAGGCATAAATGAAAACATTCTATGTGCCCAACCAGTTCTTTGTATTCCCCCAGGGTTATTATCTTAAATCCAGTGTATAAAAACTGTAAGAATATTATATAATTTCCTTTCATGTGAGGTGGTTTTTAATTTAAGTAGCTTTTTTCTATATATAAGCTTGATAAGAATAAGAACACAAGAACGCTAATTATAAATTGCCATGTGTTTTTGTAATGAATAGTAAAGGTCCATATGAAAGTTAAAATATTGGATTCCAAACATGCACCTTTGCTTACTTGGCTAAGTGATAAGGATGATAAATGGCTCCTTATTGTACTTATTGTACTGAGAAGAATAAAAAGTAGAAATGATGTCATTCCTGCAGTTGAATATATTCACTTTTTTCCAGTCTTCTTTCTTTTTGTGCTTAAATGTTATTCTCCTGATTTTATCATCTTCAAAAGACCTGGGATTTATTTTAGCATTTTACAGTTCCGCAAAAAAAAAAAAAAATTGTTCTGCCGGTAATAACATTGTGCTGCCTGAACTATTTCAAACTTAATATCCAAAATACTCCTCGAAGTCATAAATTACTATTCTTCCAACCTTTTTTTGTGTGTCCTGTATTCTTATGCAGTCTGTACAACTAGCAATGACAGAATATTGTGTTTGGTTTATCTAGGCATTCTCTGTTATTTATTCATTCGTGGTAGTTATTTATGTCTATGTGTAAATCATATTTATCAGTCTAACTGTTTTATTGTTGTTATAAGATACATATTTTAAGTCCGTATATATTATACACAGTTTTATATTTAGAGGTCTTTCAAGGTTGCCACCATTATTAATGGCCAGCGCCACCATGTTGGTAGTGGGCATATGCAATAGCAGTTATCAGTTTCCATTGTATTTTATTCTTTTAGAGAAAGCATAGCCTTTTTTAATAAAGAGAATGGGCTGCGGATCAATTCCAAATGATTGAAACAAGGGTTCTGCCATTTCTGAGTATGTTTTATTGAAAATGTATAGAATTTCAAACATTGGTTGCTTTGCTATGAGTGCAAGTCATGGGCAGTGCCACTGGTCATTTGCAATAGGTGAAAAAAGTTGCCATGTGAGTAATAAAGCTATTGGGAGTGTCTTGCAAGGGCATGAGTGAAACAATATGGCAGGTCTCTTGTTTTCATTCAGCAAGTAGAATGAAAGAAGAATTATGTTTTACTTCTAAAAGTATTACTTTTGCCTAACTGTGCTAACTGTTCAGCAAATTCAGCACCTAGGTCTGCCTTTTCTGCATTCTCAAGTCATTTGCTCTCTCAGGTCATGCTGGTACCTTCAGAGGTCTATGGAGGACCATCTGTTCCAATGTATTCTAATTTATCTAGAGGAAATGCTAAAAATGCTGACAGAGCTGCTTTCAGGGATATCTGGGCCCTTTGTACAAATGCAATTTTCCAACGATTTTAGTTTTTATATCAGACTCTATTGATAAATGCAGAGGCAATGAACAGAATTGATTAATGAATATCAATATATCTAATAGGATGAAGTCAAATATATAGAGATTCAATAAATACTATATAAGCATGCTCTTGCAAAGCTTTTAAACTCCAGAGTTACCTAAAAGTCCTTCAAGGAGGTCCCACACACTGAAAACAATAGATATGAAGTCTACTCATCATCACTTCATTATTAGAGGAGAAACAAGCCTTCTTTTTTTGGGAAGTAAAAAATAAAACCTTTTCTGTAAGATGTTTTTATCCATGGGGAAAGGAAGGCTTTTCTCCTATGGGACTAAAAACACTTTACATCAATCTAAGCAGCCAGGCTAGGCACACTAAAGATGCTGGGACGCCAGGAGATTGAGTGACTTGTCCAGGGTCACAAGGAGTTACCACAGGGAATTGAACCAAGGTCTCTTAACAGCTGGGCACTTTACCTTTGGAAAAACTCTTCCATACACTAAACATTGGTAAAATGTGTAAAATGCTCAATCTTTTTTCCACAGGCAGTTCGGTCACTAAATACTTTTATTGGCTAGCAAAAGCTATGTTACATTTTCTCCAAGGAAAAGAATTTGCAGAAGGGAGAAATTCACATTGCACATATTTTTTCATATCAATTTTTATTGCCTTCCCCGTGTGCAGGGTCTACAAATATGAAAAGACAAACATTTTTTACAGCAGATATTAATAGCTCTCGTTAATAATGGCCTTTCTTTTTAGAGTACTATACTTACTACCATGTTATTTCCCAGGTAACTAGGGAGTGTTGCTTGAGAAATGTTGCCTGCAGTAGAAGACCACATGCTTTGACCGCACCAGGCGAACAATACATAAGGAGATAGGCCAATAACCGACTTAAATCTGCGGCCCGGATGCATCGCCCAGACCCATAGCTTGGGGTGAGACAGCGCTTCTTGAATGGGCAAGCACTAGGGATGGGTGAAATAATTCGGCAGGCATGGATTGGCAGCAAATTTCTGCATTTTGTGGATTTTTTTGCTAAACGGGTGACAAAATTTGCAGACAAATAATTGTCGCTCAAGTCAAAGCAAGCTTTTACTGGTCACCTGTTTAAAAGCAATCATCTTATTGGTCTCCATAAGTTACTGCTCTTGGGCAAATTTAGTGCCCTTTTTTACATATGGGGGTAAGGGATACAATGTATATAACCATGTTACATGCAAAATAATTTTGCCACAGAGTACAATACTTAAAGTATTGCTTTTAAAGTTACCTTCACAAGCTTAAAAACAAGACACCCTAATGGATTAAATAAAACATTTTGTTTCTTTCATTCAGCTTCATAAAGGTACTAAATATTGTTCTTTGTGGAGTAATTATTATTGTTTGCAAAGTCTTTGACCTTAGATTTATTATATTTTATACTTTTTGTAAAGGTGTTCATGCTATTTTTTTTTTTTTGCTGGTTTTTACCTATAATGCTTTTTTTCATATTTTTTATGTTGAAGTTATGTGCTTTGATGGGGTTAAATTTTTTGCTAAATGGCACCTGCGCATAATTTCATCGCCCAACTTTGGTTCTGGTTCCTGGGTGTGTTTGTTTCTGACTGTTGTTCATGTTTGGACCCTTGCCTGACCCTTGCTGCCAACAAACACACCCAGAAACCAGGAAATTATGCGCAGGCCCCTTTAAATATTTGAATTTAGTGCTGAGTTGAAAAAAAACGAGCACCGAATCAAAGTAACGAGCACTGAAGAAGTGGGCGTCCCTACTGCCCCACTAGACCACCAGGTACCGTTACAGGAGTATTCTGAGAAATTTTACATTAATTTGTTTTGAGGGTCCTGTACCACATAAAACTTTCTGAAAGTAATGCCTTTTGCTAATCACATTAAATGGCTGACATGCTTTTAAAGGAATAGTAATATCTAAAAATAAACATATGCAGTGTAACTTGTGCCTTCTCTCCTTTTTCGGCTTTGATTAGCTGCCCCCCTGGCTATACAGCAGCATATTTATATAAACTATAGTAGTCTTTCTGTTCCTTTAGATTAAAGGAACGGAGCTTCCATTTGAAGCAGCGTAGGTGGTTTTTCACGGTGAGGGCAGTGAGGTTGGGGAATGCCCTTCCTAGAGATGTGGTAATGGCAGATTCTGTTAATGCCTTTAAGAGGGGCCTGGATGAGTTCTTGAACAAGCATAATATCCATGGCTTTTTGTGAAACTAAAATCTACAGTTAGTATTGATGTTATATGTATTGATGTATATATGGTTTGTGTGGGCTGGATTTACTTGGAAGGGTTGAACTTGATGGTCTTTTTTCAACCCAGTGTAACTATGTAACTATGTAACACACTAGTTGTACCAGTGCAGGGCAACACTACATTATATTTTAATTACTTTAAAACACTCTGATTTTTTTGGTGTTACTGTTCCTTTAATGTCTGCTGTGTAGAATTCTGAAGCTTACCCCCTCCTAACACTATATATTTTGGTAGTTTGTTCTCTAACCTTTTATTGGCATTTGTTATTTGTTGTGCCACTATCACACTACTATAAAGTGTATTGGAAATCCTTCCATGATTAAAACATCGCTGACAGTATTTGTATTCTCTGGGAACAAGCTGCTGGAGGGAACAGGCTGCATGTCACAAACTCATTTACTGACCTCTAGCGCCCTATGCATTTTAAACGTGCGCATAAAAATTGATTTCGAAAGACAATTATCTTTGTTTCACCTTGATTAACAGCATTTTCCAACTTTTTGCTTTTATGTGTAAAGCTATTAGGAGAATTAACGCATCTAACCTCAAATAAAATGTTTGAAACCAGAATATTAAAATGCTATGATAACAGCTTTACAAGCAAAACAAAGGTTGCGTGGTAGTTTTACCATTAACACAGAAAGTTTATGTATTTTGGTTTATGAGTAAACACCTCAAATAAAGATTATTGTTCATTTTACCAGACTAGCTTCCAAAGAAATGTGACAACTGCATTAGGATAGCCATTACATACTGGAGCAAGGATTCCATGATGAACAGCAGGAACCTTTAAAAGGGCAATAGATTATGCCAAATGTAAGTGCTGAAGTTAATTAAAGGGAAAAATAGTTTCAAGGAGTATAAAGTGATTTCTGCAGTAGCTACTAAAATGAATTATACACAATATTATTTATTGTACATATAAGAGCTTCCAAGGTTAATGCAATTAAGGAAAAACATTTTAGTTAATAATCTAAGCTAATTAATCATAATTAATGCTGTGAAAGAATAAACATGTCTTTTTGTGTCTCCTTCGTCAATACAGATCTTCTCTCCCTGGCGGCACAGAGTGAGGTACCATGCACATACTGTAGGTCCCTTTTCCTTATCTAGTCACCATTGTATTGTGCTGCAATATTATATACCTTTACTATATGCAGTAACTGTGTGTAGATCCTAATTATCTTCTGGCCAAATCTGCCTGTGCATAGTGACGTATGGATACCCTTCATACATGATAGGGAGCCTTATCAGTGGTTTATCAGTATGGTTTGTTCTGTGGCTGATAAAATGGCACTTGTGACACTGCCATTAACCACTATTAGTGCTCATAAATAACGAAGCAGGTACACCAGGGCAGACATTTAGCTTGGTAACAGTGTATTTTTTTTCCAAAAATATGTTGATTATTAACCTGTTATCCGGAGTTGTACGTGTGCAGGCTGTACAGCCATCAGGAAGGCAACACGTAGCTGTGGCAAAACATTTTCAGACCTCCAAGTGCTTTTACTGTATATGTGAATTATTAGACACTAAATAGAAATCAAGCATCTATAATGGCTGTTCAAACCTCTCTCCAAATATATGCATGTAAGTTTGTGTAAAAGCTTTTTTCTGCCTTCTATGGTGTAGACCCTTGTTTGTTTTTATTTTTTTGTTTGTTTTTGTTTTTAAAGCTATCTCTCTCTGACAGTATGTGGCCAAACCCAATATCCAAGATGACATTTTATTGTAAAGAGTGTGCAATTATTGGTTAAGATATTATTGACTGCATAGATTAAGTTATCTGTACCAAATGCATTGTGGAATCCTTAAATGAACTGAAAACTAAACTGATTTAGCCCAAGTTGCTATAGAGATCATGTCTGACTTTAGCTTTCTTTTTTTCCCTGTTCTTGATATTGCAATAATTGATGGTTTTTGAGCTTTTACCTTAAGCTTGTGAAATGACATTATGCAAATCTGGTATTGTAATACTATATCTAGTTTTAACTTTCAACATAAGTTAAGGTCTGTATTATATTTTATAGGTCCTTGTAGAATCCTTCCCCACACCCATGAAATTCCACTTTAAATTATTAAAGTAAGAACCTTGCCATCAAAAGTTGCCTTCTAATGGCATTAAGGCAAATCGTTGGTGGGAATACACACCCAGGCCACTACTATACATGATGCAATTTTTTTCACCAGAGATTAACAATAATTGCAGTAAGAAGGTAACTTTGTAGGTTTTGGTGGCTGCGCTAAAGGAGATTAAAGGAGAAGGAAAGGTTGAAATCACTGGGGACGGGGGGTACCAAAAGTAGACACCCCCCCCCCCAGTAATTGAATTAACTTATTTAAAACAATTAGGGATGCTCTAGAGTAAAAGGGAATTCTCTAAAGGTCAGGTATTTAAGTAGAATACATATAGTCTGTCCTACAGGCTTAAAAATCCCAAAGAGTTGCAGCGGAGATCTTCCTGCAGGGAAATATCACAGTCCCAAATGATGTTAGACACCAGGCGCTGCCACTTCAAGGGTGAATTAAGCCCAATACAGTCTATAAAGAAAACAGAGGGAAATCACCTCTCTCTGGTGTAATAAAGTTTAAAAACAATTTTATTAAAAATAAAATATTGCACTTACAACTTTCAGCATAATACACGCGCTTATCAGTAAAATCTGTACAGTATTCACCCCAACGCTTTTCTTCCAGGGTCGGACTTTCTCAGGGGAACAAATTGTGAAACTTGTATACAAGCTTTTAGATTTGGAGGCTTTGCAATAATAAATACCAGACATTATCATTTTTGAACCATAACTCACACTGGAACGTTGATAAATCTCCCCCCAGGTCTACTAAATAATCATTTAAACATTAAATATATAGATTATTTTTTTCTTAGTTGGGATCAAGTACAAGGGTACTGCTATTATTACAGAGTAACAGGAAATATGTTTTTTTTATTTGAATTATTTGATTGAAATGGAGTCTATGGAGCCTTCCCATCATTTGGAGCTTTCTGAATAATGGGTTTCTAGATAAAGAATCCCAAACCTGTATCATGATTGTAGCCACAGTCTTTGTTATGACATGAACTAGTATGAAGCTACGATGGAAAAGTCTTTTCTTTTCCCAGTAGTTATTTAACATCATATTCATGATCACAACAGGAGTTTGTCTGTGATTGATCTTTTGTTTGATTAGTTAAGATGCTTATCATTTTTTATGCTTGGTGCTCTGATTAGATTTAAGAATTATCTAACTTTCAAGTAAAAGTTGGAAGAAAGTCTCATATCTTGCTGAATTAAATAGTTTGCATGGTTTTGCTGAAGACAAAGAAAAGTCATATTTATCAGAAATTGTGACTGTTTTAAAGATCTTGTGTGAGATTTGATACTGACGTATGCCCTATTTGAATATCCTTGAATAACTCCCACAAATGTCACAAACGTTATCCAATAATCAAAAATATCGTGAGTACCTGTACTGCATATCATCCAGGCACAATATGCAAAATTCTGCACACATAGCACAACTGTGACAAAGCAATATGGTTTTTATATTTCTCAACTGTATTTGATTTAAATGTCAAAGACATGCATAAAAATCCAGAATAATTATATAGAAGTGAAGGAAGATGTTCAATAGGATATAAAAATAGCATATAGTCCAACTAGTAATGCTTATTTTTAGCTGGGTAGCACCCACTGCAGATCCCTTGGCAGAATAAACTTTGCTTTTATTTTTGGAGCAAACCCATGTCATATGGAGTCTTGAGTTGGTTAACAACCTTCTTGATACTGCCATGTATAATTTGTGACAAAATGCAATCTTTTGGTTAAAACCATAAAAAGCAAAATCGAATGTTAATGGTTACAAGTGATGGATATTTGTTGAGATTAGTAAGGTTAACAGTGACCACTAACCAGTCTAATACCCTGTACTTTAATATCTTAGGATAGGATCCCAATATTCCACTGCTAAATTCCAGAAAGTTACAGAATGTGCAGCATGCTGGTAGAATAAAAACAGAATTGCTATGCACAAGAAATGAAGTGCTGGTCCCCTTTCTTCTATAATCAGTAATTGACCATGCATCCAAAATTGGAAAGTGGACTGTGTACATATATATGTGTATGAAGGATGGCAAGCTACATATCCTACCTTGGGTGCCCGGTAAATAGTTCCACAACTACTATTCATGCTGTTTTAAATATATGTTTAAATATCAATGGTGCTGGTATTTTTTTGTAGTATATATATACAGTATGTTACTGACTTAATATCCTAACCATAGGGCCGATTTACTAATCCATGAACGGATCGAAAGCGTCCGAATGCGTTATTTTCGTAATGATCGGTATTTTGCGGTTTTTTTGTTGCTGTCACGACTTTTCCATAAAAAAATCGGATTGGAAATGAACATTTTGCGACTTTTTCGTATTTTTTGTGATTTTTTTTGCGACTTTTTTAATGAATTGTCGCGACTTTTTCATAGCCATTACAACTTGCGCAAATTGTCGCGGCTTTTTTGTAGCCATCGCGAAAAAATCGGAAAGGTTTGCCCGCCGTATACTAGCGCTCAATTCGAAAAAGTTGCGACAATTCGTGCAAATTGTAACGGCTACGAAAAAGTTGCAACAATTTGCGCAAGTCGTAACGGCTACGAAAAAGTCGCGACAATTCATTAAAAAAGTCGCAAAAAAAATCACAAAAAATACGAAAAAGTCGCAAAATGTTCATTTCCAATCCGATTTTTTTCCTATTCGGGATTCGGATTCGTGGATTAGTAAATCAGCCCCTATGTCTTAATTTAACTGTTATATGGATTGAAATGAGCAGCAGTAAGTCAAGGAATGTAATTGAGGTCTGAATCCCAATTACAGTTATTCTGTGATTTTCAAACACAACACAAAGGGGCAGATTCATCAAAGTACGAGTTTGAATCCTGAAATGGGTAAAATTCGGAATTCGGAAATGTCACGAAAATGCTTACGAAAAAATTGGAATAGTCACGATAATATCCTATTGGCGATCCGAAGGTCAAGTATTTTTTGCATCTGAATGATCATACACGGTGGGAAAATCTTTCTGACTTTGATCCTTCAGTGCGTGTTTTTGGAAGCCTCCCATAGGGCTCAATGGCACTCTGCAGCTCCAACCTGGCCCAAGGAAAGTCTCCCATAGGGCTCAATGGCACTCTGCAGCTCCAACCCGGCCCAAGGAAAGTCTCCCATAGGACTCAATGGCACTCTGCAGCTCCAACCCGGCCCAAGGAAAGTCTCCCATAGGGCTCAATGGCACTCTGCAGCTCCAACCTGGCCCAAGGAAAGTCTCCCATAGGGCTCAATGGCACTCTGCAGCTCCAACCTGGCCCAAGGAAAGTCTCCCATAGGACTCAATGGCACTCTGCAGCTCCAACCTGGCCCAAGGAAAGTCTCCCATAGGGCTCAATGGCACTCTGCAGCTCCAACCTGGCCCAAGGAAAGTCTCCCATAGGACTCAATGGCACTCTGCAGCTCCAACCTGGCCCAAGGAAAGTCTCCCATAGGACTCAATGGCACTCTGCAGCTCCAACCTGGCCCAAGGAAAGTCATGATAACAAAGCTTTGATAAATCTGAAACTTTCGTACTCAGCGCGACAAATTGTTGCAAGGTACGAAAAAGTTGCAAAAAATACGAAAAGTACGAAAACTTGTATTCCGATTCAATCGTACTTTAATGAATGTGCCCCAAAATGTTAATACACTTATACTAGCAATATATGTAAAAGCCTCAAAGACCTCAAAGCAAATACTATGATTTTATTACATGAGGGACCTGTGCAAATTGTGGACTGGTACAAAGCCATTCTGGCCTGTTGGAGTTTACTCCCAGCCATGTCAATATCTTATCTGATATCTCATAATACACTGGTTAAGTAGGATATTGTTGTGGGCTCACACTAGGGCCAATGTATGGACAAATCCAAACCAATGTCCTACTGTGTATGGCCCCTCCATTAGAGACTGAGACACTGAAGCTATAAACAGTATTAAATAATTCTGGATTTTAGCTGATACAGGTATGGGACCCATTATCCAGAATGCTAGGGACCTGGGGTTTTCCGGATAAGGGGTCTTTCCGTAATTTGGATCTCATAATCTCCAATAGGATTGTTTTGGCTCCGATAAGGATTCGTTATATCTTATTTGGGATCAAGTACAAGTTTTTACATAATTACATAGTTACATAGGGTTGAAAAAAGACCAGAGTCCATCAAGTTCAACCCATCCAAGTAAACCCAGCACACACAACCTATACTTACCTATCTATACATTATTTCATTATTACAGAGAGAAAGGAAATCATTTTAAAAAATGTGAATTATTTGATTAAAATAGAGTCTATGGGAGATGACATTTCCGTAATTCGGAACTTTCTGGATAATGGGTTTCCAGATAAGGGGATACCTGTACTCTGCAAATAAAGCACCCATTCGCATAGATTTAAATTGCATTCTTCTGCCTGATTTACATTGAATGAAAACTAATGTCAGTCACTCTCATTTGTAACCAATCAAATCAATCTGATCATATTAAGTGTAGTTATGTAATTAAATAATCACACAAAGGGGTTCCCTTATGCAGTGGCCCCTGCAGTGGAGGGGAGCAGAAACCATTGCCAGAAAGCAGTTTTCCCAGACTAGGCTTTTGCTTTTACTGGAAATGTTGCCCTCTAAAGGTGGCCATACACGCACCGATATTATCGTACGAAACCTCGTTTCGTACGATAATCGGTGCGTGTATGGCATGTCAGCGAGCCGACCGATATCGCAGGAAGCTGCTGAAATCGGTCGGCTCGCCGATCGGCCAAGTTAGAAAATTTTGATCGGGCGCCATAGAAGGCGCCTGACCAAAATTCTCCCTTCAGAGCTGAATCGGCAGAAGGAGGTAGAAATCCTATTGTTTCTACCTCCTTACCTGCCGATTCAGCCCTGAATGGTGTGTGGCGGATCTGACGATGTTTCGTGCGACCGACGGTCGTACGAAACATCGTGAGATCGCCACGTGTATGGCCAGCTTTAGTTACACAGAATAGTGATTAGCAGATCTGTCCTGTTTCGCTTTGCCATAAAATTTGCGAACGGCAAGAAACTTTGCGAAACGACGAAAAATATGTGAAACGCATTTGTCGTGGTTTTTTTTTGTCACCCGTGTCTTTTTTGTCGCCCGGATAAATTTTTTGTTGCCCAATTTTGACATGCCATGTCCCCTTTTTTTGACGCGCTGCGCCCTTTTTTACGCGCAACAAAAAGATTTCCCTGCGTCGAATTTTCCCGAGCCAAATTTTCATGGAAGTTTCGCAAAACAATTCGCCAATAGCGAAGTGTGGAAATTTGCTGCAAATCCATACCTGGCAAAAAAATTCGCTCATCGCTAACACAGAAGCAAAAAAAGCCTAGAAGTAGAAGTGATCGTGTTTTTCCATTACAAAAGAGATTAAAACAGAAAGTCTGGAGTCAGGGGCCAAGGACAATATATACAGTTGTCATGTGTGAGAGATGGCTTAGGACACTTTCCACTGTAAGAATGTTTATCCTCTATTAAGCTTTTTTGCCGCTTAATGATAGATGCCTGATTAAATTGAATGTATCACAGCACAAACACATACACATTCTCTAGACAGAAATTTCAAGGGCTATCATTGAATCCTTTGGGATCCAGGCCCAGTTGACTGATCGCAGACACAGAACTAAAGATGACAATACACTAGTTACATGCATATGGAAGCTTTAGACGACAAAATTATTGGTGCATTCATTTTTGTGTGCTTAAAGGGGGTTCACCTTCAATGTTCAAATCATTTTAAACCACCAACAATGCTGTCAGTCTGTTAGAAAATCAATTTTGCATAAAAAAGTAAAAAGGCCACTGTAAAACTACTTTTTTTACCCATTTAAATCAGTCCTTCTTCTGTCTCTCTGATCAGTTTTCTGAAGGGATGGGTGAGGCCTTTTTTGAACCTGACACACAAGAACTTCCTATATGCTTACATCATCACTTCCAGGATTTGCCCTTCATTTTTTCCTATTGGACCAATTAATTGGCTGCTTGTGCACTCTAACCAGTTGCATACATTTCTCTCTTGCAATGGCACAGGCAAACAGGCTCAGCATATCACTAATCTAACATACTGTTTTGTTAAATTTGCAGTACTCTTTCACAGGCACAGGAAACAATGTCAGACACAGCCAATAAGAGTTAAGTCTGCGGCCAGTACTCTGTACTCTGTATGACATCATATAAGGAAGTAAAAAAGCAACTGTAGTGTTTATAGGGGTCACTAAACCCCCCCCCCCCCCAGCACAGGTTCTGTTGAGAAGTGATGGATAGGCAGAGAGATGATTCTGAGGTGAATTTCTCTTCAGCTGCACATTTTTTGTTAACTATTTATATGGCAAAGATTGTTCTATTAATGTGATCTGTTAGATGAATGTGAATGTTGTACAAAAGTGAACAACCCCTTTAAAATCCATCATCTTCAATTGTAAATAGTTCTAGATCAAATGTTTAGTGTAGTTTTCACTCAAACTCTAATTTTCCTATTAAAACCCCCCATTTTTTGTGATTTATTAAGCGTAAAAACCATGAAAAACACTAATGCAAAACTTTGCCATCTAAAAGCTGTCAAGGTCACGTAGAAGTCAATGGGAGTTGTCCTAGGCAAATTGTAACAATCTTTATCTAATTAGCGATTTTAGAGGTTTTCAGAGTTTTTTTCATTAGTAAGCCAATGAAAATGTACAGGAAAATGTAAAAACCACAAAAAAAAATCATTTTGTCCGTGCTTTTTCAATTCAGATCTTTAAATAAATGACTAGATGTAGCACGGTGGATTTTATTTTGATTTTATAATGATTTACAATATACATCTGCTTTGACATATGAATCAAATCTTAGGTTTGAGTCAAGTAAAAGCAGTAGATTTTGGGACAGCTATTGTCCAGTGTTCAAGGTACAATGTCTTTGTTCTATGTATATTGCTGGGTAAACAGTAAACACAGGTATTGTTACCCAGCAAATATCCTTGGAATAAACAAACAGACAGCATATAGACAATACACTTTATGTACAACTTATTTGAGAAACAAATAAGGCTTTCTACAAAGTTAGTAAATTGTCTAGTTAGGTTTTGTTCATGACAAAAGTTTGTACACAATATTGCACAATAAGTCAGCACTTGGTGTTGGGGGTTTGCAAAGACCTCTGGTATAAAAGGGAGCCTCCACCATGGGTCAGTAGCTTCGCCTAGGACTCCTGAACTAGTGCCGGGACATTTGGATCATCGCTTGGTTATCGGGAACCTAAAGGTCTTGCGCCAAAGGTTGTGGGGCTCCCCGATTGTGCTGAATTGTGCAGAACTGGCTATACTTGTAACTAATCATACTAAGATAAGTAAATCTATTTAATTCTATTATTACTTGTGTGTGTGTAAGTTATTGCTCACTAACAGTCTATCAGAAGGCTTAATCATTGATCCTGCATATTTATTAATATTTGTCATTAATGTCAATTAATACAAATTATTAATATTAATAAAGGTTCACCCCCTTTATTACACTAGACATTCATGGTTTTCGTGGTTTTAAAAAACTCTAAAACCCCTAAAATAAGAATGCTGATAAATTTACCTCTATAATAACAAGAAGCACACTGCAGTATGGTTCTCTACAAAGGACTTCAAACCATGTGGTCAAAGTGGTCTGTTTCAAATGTGTATTGTTGTACATAGAGAGTAAAGGTTATCATTAGTGATGAGCGAATCTGTTCCGTTTTGCTTCGCTGAAAAATTTGCGAATCTTTCAAAAGGTCCGCAAAACCGCGAAAAATTTGCGAAACCGCGAAAATGTTGTGCAGCAAAAAGATTGTTGCCCGCGGCTATTCTTTCGTCGCACGGCTATTATTTTGTCGCCCGCGGCTATTATTTCATTGCAGGGCTATTCTTTTGTCAATCGCGGCTATTATTTTGTCGCACGGCTATTCTTTTGTCGCACGGCTATTCTTTTGTCGCCCGCAGCTATTATTTTGTTGCACGGCTATTATTTTGTCGCACGGCTATTCTTTTGTCGCCCGCAGCTATTATTTCGTTGCGCAGCTATTCTTTTGACGCCTGCGAGTATTCATTTTTGACGCCAGCGACAATTTTTGGACGTGCAGTGAATTTTTCTGCGGCGAATTTTTTCATCGGTTTCGATCCATGCCTGCTGAAACATTTCGCCCATCACTAGTTATCATGATGTTTTGTTGCATTTTTATCAAGAACATAAGAATTAATGGGATAGCAAGCAGATACTAGAAATAAACTGAAATCTTAAAAAAATACCTGCATTAAAGTTGATCTTGAAATGAAAAGGCTGAATATGTCATATATTTATGTCACAGATAATGTTCTCATAAACCATTAGAGGGTTTATAATTATAATAATTAAACCCAATTAGAGTCCTACCTGCTGCTTAAAACTTCTCTGATTTTGATTGTTTCAAAACGACCATGCACTGCACAATGTAATTACAATTGCTTAGTAAAATCTGTCTGTTGCATATTAATAGAGACCACACATTGTAGATGTAATTGCATAATGATTGGCAGATAACTAAAAAATACTATCCATTTAATAATGCCAGGCAGTTTCCAGTTGACAGGGAACCACAGAGATTCACAATACAAATTTGAGCGATGGACTCAGAAAAGGAAAACTTTGGGTCTAGAAAAGGTACAAGTGATTCTTTGATCCTGCTCACAATGGATCAATTATATCTTAGTTGGGAACAAGTACATGCTACAAATTAATTTTAAAAATTGGAATTATTTGAAAAAGTAGAGTTTAACAGACATGGCCTTTCCATAATTGGAGAGCTTTCTGCATAACAGGTTTACAGATGACAAATCCCATACCTGAATCAAGATTGATACTAACAAATCTAGGCGTTCAAAACAGTTTAAAGAAGTAATATACAGCTATATGTATTTATACTGGATAGCAACATCAAAACAATAGTGGGAGAGAAGGCATCCGATCAGAGTACTTTTTCCAGTTAAGCCCCCAAAATAATGACTCCTTTTTTGTGGACCTGAGGCAATAGCTCCACCTGGCAAATGGGAGAAGACTTGTTTATACAGAGCTCATTATGTCTATATGAAAAACTATCATTTTTGCAGGGGATGGTAGAAAAAGCAAAAACAAACAAATTATCTAAAAACAGTATATCCAGTATATGTCACACAAGATGCTATTGTTTGTGCTGTGCTTTATATGATTGTTGTATTCAAATTCAGTTTAAAACAGGGCTATTGCAGACCTAACTTGAATTGTTATATTTAGTGATGAGCTAATCTGTACCATTTCACTTGGCTAAAAAAAAAAAACAGCGAAAAGTTCATGAAATTAAGAAGGATATTAATGAGCCGGAGAGAGTGCAGAGACTGCAACTAAACTGGTAAAGGGGATGGAAGACTTGAACTATGAGGTTAGACTGTCGAGGTTGAGGTTGTTTTCTCTGGAAAAGAGGCGCTTGCGAGGGGACATGATTACTCTGTACAAGTACATTAGAGGGGATTATAGGCAGATGGGGGATGTTCTTTTTTCCCATAAAAACAATCAACGCACCAGAGGTCACCCCTTTAGATTAGAGGAACGGAGCTTCCATTTGAAGCAGCGTAGGTGGTTTTTCACGGTGAGGGCAGTGAGTGCACATATGCGTTCATGAGCAACAAAAGGTATTTTAGGTCAATATTTTATATTTATTTATGGAAAAGATACCAGCAGAACTGATTTGTATTCCAACATTTCCCCACATGATCCTATTTGTTTGTTATGCTTTAAAAATACTTGTCCTTTTTGTAAATGAACAAAAAATGAATTTGCAAAAAAAAAATTATAAAATCCATAAACAAACACCGGCACAAATCATTTCCACCCACCTGAATCTGGAGTGGAAACCCCATGAATAAAGCGCCTCTTTGCTTAAATATTAATACAAATATTTATCCTCTAGGAGGTTACGTTTGCTAAACAGGATTGCCAGTCATCATGACAATTACTTCTTCTGTTTCCCAAAACTGAAAGCTTAGACAGGATATTCTCAGCTCAGACAGACAGTTTTCATTCAGTGATCTCTGCCTTAGATTTGGCTCAGGGCAGAGGGGTTGTTAATGTGTGTCAGTTGCTGTAGATTTAGAATATAAAAAACATCAACTTCAATAAAACTGAATTTTAGGCAGTGTAAAAACACACACACACACACATATTTATGAGAGTCAGTTAATTTTTTTGTTTGTTTGTTTCGCAAGTGTTTATATTTTTTCTCCATTTTTTTTGCCCTGAGCAACTGGGACAAAGGATATCTAGACTGAAATTTTTTTTCTATGCCAAACAGTTTTAGCATAGTGGAAAGAGACTTATCTAATAAGGTAGGACAATATATATGCTATTGCAGAGCTACAACATGTTAACTGCAATGTAATTTTGCTTTCCCAATAACTCTTATCCATTGCTGCATTATTTTGCAGTTTCACAAAATTTTCCAGAATTTCTTGAAATTTTCCGCAAAGCAAAACGCCCCCAAGTTCGCTCATCACTAGTGGTGAAAATTTGTTTTACAAAAAATGAGACTGTGAAAAAAAAAGCCATTTTTAAAATTCTGCAAATTGTTGCAAGACATGAATTCAAAAATTAATCAATGTACTCCAACTGGTCAGCCAAGAGGTTAATGAGCTATATCAGTGGCAAATCAATAGGGTAAGCAGATGGGCTACTAAGGTTGTTGTTGGTACAGGGACTTGGACTCGTTTACTAGAGATTAGCAATTTTTTTTGGCAGGCATGGATTTGCAGCGAATTTCTGCATTTCACCATTGGCTAATTGTTTTGCGAAACTTCAACGAAAATTTGCAGCGAAAAAATTTGTTGCGCATCCAAAAAAGTTGTGGTCATGTCAAATTGGGTGCGGGCACATCAAAATAGGCACGATCACATAAAAAACCACAACAATAAAAAAAGACGCGGGCGACAAACGTGTTTCACGGATTTTCTGCCATTTTGCAAATTTTCTTGTTTCGCAAATTTTACTATGAAGCAAAACTGGACAGATTTGCTCATCACTATTGTTTACCCCAGAAATAAACAGCAGGAGAAATGCAAGTTAATCTCCCAAGCTTTCCATTACTATAGGTACAAGAATGTCTGTGAGAATAAATAAGCTTAGGTTATGACAGTTGTGCATGTTATGCCATTGCATTTACATTGACCAAGCATTGCACATACTGATGTACATTGTTTGACAAATGCTGCTATCTCTGATGTAATGGAAAGAGACATTTCTAAGGCACCTACATATATATATTTATTGCTCTCTGAAAGCCTTGTTTTATATAACTATTATTTGCATTCAGTGTGAAACTAGTTAACATGCTTTTGAAAAAGTCTAATGTGTTTATGTGTACTATCTCCTTAAAATCAAAATGCATTTTTCTTGTATGAACCTTTCATTACCACATGCAAATAATATTTGATTTTACTAAAAAAAAACAACATATTGCACACATTTTGTTTAAATCAAGCCTACATTTTCTGCTTTACATTATGTCACAGAATGATATATCCTAAACACAGTTTTGAATGCTTTAATATCTATATCATCTAAGGACAAAGCTTTATTTTATAACAAAATAAGATACTAGATCACTAAACTCTGAACTAACTCTGAATTCTAGCATATTAAAATATGCAGGCTATCTTGGTAATGAGCCAGAGGTCTGTATCCTGTAAAAAAATAACTCAGCTGCCTATTTCAACCAATCTGTTTTTACTAACCAGGCCTATACCCCTATTCACTCAAGGCCCCGTTCCATACATTTTGGCTGTTAGTAGTACAGGGGTCTAAAATACAAAATACAACTACTTATATAGCTACCTAGCACAAACCAAAGTTACCAGAAATTATGTCCTTTAATTTTAATAGACTAGCTCATCTGTGGTAGGGCAAGTGCAGGTAGATACACGCATGGGGGTAAAATACATTCACTCCATATGGCAAATGCAGGGCTCATAATTTGGGAAGCAGAGGTTGGGGGCATTGCTGTAAGTGACAGTTCAGTAACTGTTATCAATTTATAGCCCAGCATCCATCAGATATGTGGGCCCTGGCTTCCTATCCTTCCAGTGCCCCTTATTCTCCCATGTCTGGATGTAGTGAATAAACAAAAATAAATGTTACACATAAGTAGATAGAGAGGCTAAATAAGGGAGAGAGCAATGTGCCACTTCTTCTTCAGCTGAGAAGAAGTAAGGTACCTGATGGAATCAATAGTTAGGTTATCTAATGGTAGATTCGACTTATGGAACTCACTTTAAGTGGTGAGAAATAGTGGTAGGTAAGCTAGGTGAGCATCTAAGGCTACAACTAGGAGTAAGGAAGGGGCCAGTGTCCCAGAAGTACCTCGCTAGATAGGGACAGAGGGAAAAGGAAACTGAAAAAGAGCACTGCTAGAAACATTCAGTATTACAATAAAACACCTTCCTTTTGCAGTAATTACCGTGCATGGCCATCTGTCCACATTGTCTGTTATACAAGGCTTCACTCGGCAGAAACAGGGGAGAAAGTACAGCACTGAATCCAAAAACCCTTTGGTATCAGAACTTAGGACTAGATAGACCCTGATGCAAGGCTGACCCCTGTTGTCTGGGGTGTGTACAGTACAGAGCCCTTGAGCTAAAGAAGAGAAACAGGAGGGAGGGCCCAGCAAGGAACCTTGTTTTGTTTTATCAGTATAAACTGTGGGATTTATGTGATGATTGTTATTGGAGAACTTTTAACATGTGATGCATATACTGTATATAATAAAATGTAAGTGATGTATTTATAGGTAATGAGGGAAACTTCATATTTCTTCAAACTTTCTATGTTCTTGTTTTTACAGGTTTTTTAAAATGTAACATTTGAAAATGAATTTATTTTTTGTCTTCCCAATGTCATGTTTCCCACTGGCAGTTTATTGAGTTAGGTGACAGACTTTTTAACCCATATCATATCATGACAAAAATAATGTATCAAACTCAACAGTAGAAAGCACTCACAGCTATAGCATCAATCAAGTCAGTGATTTATTTCAGCATACCATCTACACGTTTCCTATATATATATATACTGTATATATATATATATATATAGGAAACATTGTTCAATATATTACTATGACTGACGGGGGCTGGTAGGCTCAATACAAACTACAGAGGTGGATTATTCTGTACCTCAAGTTAGGAGAGATCAAAGGGCTGTTTCTGGTCATTTCTATTAATTTAACCTAAGTCCTACTCCCATTAACGCTGTGCACCTAATGACTGTTATTTAAACATCTTTAGAAGTAATTAGAAGTAATTAGAAGTCAAAATTGAAGATTTTGTGTCTCCATTACTAGTACTGCCTAGTAAGTCTTTAAACAGAAATTTGCTTACTTTTTGTGAAGCCTTGCAGAGTGCTCTTTAAGTAATTTAACTTTTAATTTTCTGGCAATTTACATGGATTTTAGGCACCTTATGTTTGTGATTGTTAATTTAGATTGAACAAAGCCTGTATGGCCCACCAGCAAGGGGCTATGACTCTTGTGGGCCAATAAATTTGCTGAGTGTGGGATTTGCATGGTTACATAGTTACAAAGGGTTGAAAAAAGACCAGAGTCCATCAAGTTCAAGCCTTCTAAGTAAACCCAGCACACACAGCCTATACTTACCCATTTATACACTCAGATACATAAACTATATGTACAACTACTAATACTCACTGTAGATATTAGTATCACAATAGCCTTGGATACTAAGCTTGTATTGGGTTTAGGAATTAAAGCAGTAGCAGCTTAATCTATAGAGGAGAGAAGACTGCCTGAAGAGGAGGGTATATTTTTCACTATATCTCTATAAATGGTGCTTGCTATTTTGGAAAGATTAAGCCTTCTGAAACCTCAGTTATTCTCTATGTATGATTGCCTGCCAGAAGGGCCTTATTTTAATTATTTGAAGCATTAGTAAAGGGAGGCTTTCAGATCCAGCTAATTTTCCATTTGCATTTTTTTGCATAGATATCAGCAACTTCCGTGGAAATGGTGAGCATTAAAATGGTTATTTATCAACAAGCTGCAAGTGCGGTAACACTTAAATCTACGCAAATGGTACAGCAATAGGTGTCGCTGATGCCATTTTAACTCTCCACCCAGCTGCAATTAGACTGGAGTTCTGGGGAGAACACTGCATTGTGGGTATTTGCTTTTGAAAGTTGCACTTTGCACACTGCACACTGCACACTTTGCACACGAACTGAACATAACAATACTCCCAAAATGAATTATTTTTTAAATCATGGGTTTAGAAAGATTTTTAAAAAAATAGTCATTATTTGTAGTTATTTTATTTGTAATAAGTTTTGTGAAAGTGAACCTCCGTGAACTGAATACAGGTATGGGACCTGTTATCCAGAATGCTTGGGACCTGGGGTTTTCCAGATAAGGGATCTTTCTGTAATTTGGATCTCCATAACTTAAGTCTGCTAAAAATCATTCAAATATTGAATAAACCCAATAGGGTCATTTTCCTCAAATAAGGATTAATTATATCTTTGTTGGGATCAAGTACAAGGAACTGTATAATTTAAAAGAAAAAGGAAATATTTTTTAAAAATTAGAATTATTTGCTTATAATGGAGTCTATGGGAGATAGCCTTTCTGTAATTCTAAACTTTCTGGATAACAGGTCTCCGGATAAGGGATCCCATACCTGTACTAAAGAATGACAAAAACACTTACTGGACGGTGCATTTATATGTAATTTGTACAGGGGGGTATTTTGCTAGGGGCTGACCTCTGAGGATGCTAAATCGGTGCAAATGCCCTCCTTATTATCCGCTTAAATCAAAAGTACCAACAATGAAAAACATACATTAGTGGTGTGGCTTTTCTTACAATATAGGAAGAACAGTTATACTATTACTTTTGTAGGAACAGGTGTCCCAGATTTCTTTTTTTTCTTTTTCGGTGCCATCAAATTAAACAGTGTGGTATCTGTCTCTGAATGGAGTGACATACTGACAGGTGTTGTCAGCAAGGTGCCTAATGACTGAAAGATGTGCTTGTCTTATAATGGAATTCAATAAAGCATAAAAGAAAAGCAAAACTCCAGCATTGTGTAGCTGGAAATGGTAGGTGGCAATTCATTTTGTTAGCCGAGGAATCAGATAATATTTGAAAACTAATATAAAATGCACACAGTTGAGGAAAAATGGTTGGATTGTATGGAATAATCTATTTTTGTTTTGACCTGTGTATCACAATGCATTTCACAAATTAATAGCCTTCCCTGCTGCAGGTATTACAATTTCATAAATGAGGCTGTAAGTTCAAGTTTTCCTAAAAAAAATCCAGAAACCTGCTATCCAAGTTCTGAATTATGGAAAGGCCATCTCCCATAGACTCCATTATAAGCAAATTATTCTAATTTTTAAAAATAATTTCCTTTTTCTTTGTAATAATAAAACAGAATCTTGTACTTGATCCCAATTAAGATATAATTAATCCTTATTTGAGGCAAAACAATCCGATTGGGTTGATTAAATATTTAAATGATTTTTAGCAGACTTAAGTTACTGAGATCCAAATTATGGAAAGATCCCTTATCTGGAAAACCCCAACTCCCAAGCATTCTGGATAACAGGTCCCATACCTGTGTGTATATACTGTATATATTTTTTTTATTTGTATTTTTAACTGTTTCATGTTACTGCTGAATGTGCATTGCGCATTATTGAGCTCCAGAGCTATGTTTCAGGTTAAATAGCAATAGCGCGGAAAGAACTTTGCATACATAGCAGTTCTAAATGGGCTGTTATCTCTCATTTTCTCCTGCTGCTTAGATGCACTGCCATAAGCATCTTCTCAGCAGTCTGTATCCTGCGCATGCTGTGAGTCGTTTCACCAGCAGCATGACTCCCTCTCTCCATGTCTCATCTTTATTCTGCCCTTCCAAGAAAATAGAGAGTTAAATGTGCATTTGTGCAGGCAATGATCATATGTTTAGCTGAATACTCACTGACCATTTCTGCTATTCAATTAGTTAAGCTGTCACTTTAAATAAAGCAGAGCACTCTGTTCGGCTTCAGTCATCTGCCTCCAGTACACTTGCAGACATCAGATAGAAGATTGCTTAAATCATATAAAGAAAACAAGGGCATGCCAACAGGGACTTATTTATCCAGTTTCAAAGAAGTTTAAGAGTAATGGGGTATTAAACCTTTTCTCCACCACTCAGGGCCATATTAAGAAACATCATACGCAGAGAGTTGTTGGCAAGGGAGGCTTTTATGCCATTTGATTTGTCTTTTATTATGCTGTGTTTCACTCAGTCTGAATTCCTCAGAGTGCAGAACTTTGCATAGCAGAGAACTTTACTAACACAGAGATATACAGTACTATATTCTATTTTCGATAAACATTAGTTCTAAAATATAACTACTTAGTATATTTAAGTGAAATTCTATTTAAGTTCAGCATTGTGCAGAGTGTAAAACACTAGGGGTTATTCAGGGCCGGAGCTAGGGATGGCAGAAGAGGCATGTGCATAGGGCGCAATGCTGGGGGAGGGCACTAGGAACATGCCTCGTCTGCTCCACTATTCTGTGGCCTTGTCCCCCCCAGTCCGCTTTTTTATGGTAATAGTGTGGCTGTCGCACTTATCCTAGTGATGATGTGCACCCCCTCCCCGTGCTGCCAGCGTCAGGAGAGGGGTGGTGCAGCGGGCAAGCTGGCTCGCCGGGCTGCCTAGGGCACTCAGCCACCCAGGCCCAGCACTGGGGTTATTTATAAAGTTTGCGCAGCTGATATTTTTTTTCACAAATGGTTGAGCATGTTTTAAATTTTACACTGCTGTGCCTGTCTTTCCTTTTTTTGAAATGCAAATTGCACACAAAAATTCACAAATGAGATTGCATTTGCATGAGCATGCCCTCTGTGCACATTTATTATACATGAATAGCACAATTTGCAAAATCAGTTCAGCAAATATTTTTTCCCACAGAGTGTGTGCATAAATTTTCAGAATTTGCGAATATGCTATTTTTAAAAAGTTTTAAAGGAACAGTTCAGTGTAAAAATGAAACTGGGTTAATAGACAGACTGCGCAAAATAAAAATATTTGTAATATACTAAGTTAGGCAAAAATGTAATCTATAGAGGCGGGTGTGACCAGATGTCTAACATAATAGCCAGAACACTACTTCCAGCTTTCAGCTCTCTAACCTCTTAGTTAGTCAGTGACTTTGGGGGGGCACATGGGACATAACTGTTCAGTTAGTTTGTGAGCACACAGGTCAAATTCAAATGCAAAATAACTGAACTGTTATGTCCCATATCCCCACCCCCTCAAGTCACTGATTGGCTACTGACTGCTAACAGCTTAGCGAGCTTTAAAGCAGGAAGTAGTGTTCTGGCCATTATGTTAGACATCTGCTCACTCCAGCCTTTATAGATTAAATTTTTTCCTAACTAACTACATTGAAAACATGTTTTATTTTGCGCAGTCCATCTATTTTGCCCATTTTCATGTTTACCCTGAACTGCTCCTTTAAGGACATTCGCACTGAGAATAACAATTTTGCAATTATGCTTGCACATTAAATGCACCAGTCTTGTCCAGCTTAATAAATAGAAACACGGGTAGGGAATTTATGTTCACTGTGCAAATAATTCTGCATTGGGCAAATTTTATAAATGACCACCACTGACTTAAAAAAACTATTTGTAAAAGCAAATGGATAAAAAACAGTAAAGTAAGTTATTTAGACCAGTGCTGTCCAACTTATTACATACAGCATGTATGGATTGAATTTCATTTTGATGTCATATAGTGAAGTCTATGGAGCCTCTAAGTTGGGGCTCCAGATGGACAGCCCAGATTTAGACAATTTAGAAAGCATTTTCCGCCACATTCTAAAATGGGATTTTTTTGCAACCTCTGTCGCATTAACTCTAGGGGATTAAAGTGACTGTCAACCAAAACATTGAAAAAAACTACATCGAAAAAGGACCTTAAATTCTAGGTATCTTTTTAATATCAATTAATCACAATATATTGTTTTAATGTTAGTTGTAAATACAACTGCTATTGAAAATGTCTCTTTTCCCTGACACATATAGTTGAGGTATCAGTATTAGTAGTCAGCTCTCCTCCACCCAAGACTGAAGCTCCCACAATTCCTTGCATGTTCTCTATTTACCAGCCCTGAAATAAAGAATAACTGAATTGTACAAGGCATTGTGTAAACTGTAGTTTTGACTGGAGAAGATCTAAATTGTGGTTCTATTGCTATTTTGAAGACTTAGAAAGTCTTTACAAATGTATAATCACAAAATATTGGAAAGGTGTCTAGAATAAAAAATCTTTTTCAGAGTGCCACAAAGTGCCTGATGTATGTACATCCTCTTTAAGTCAGATCTATCATGTGAAATAAAAGGACTATTAATAAATAAATGATTATAAATAAATACATGAATTCTTTACATAATCATGATGCATGGCATTTTATGTGTAAGGACAACTCTGCAATAGCATATACATTGCCCTACCTTGTTAGAGGAGCTCCTTTCCTCTACACCACAACAGTTATTCGTAGGAAAAGAAAAGTGTGCCAGGTGAATTCTAGTCCGTAATGAGGAAGGAAGATCTCTCATGTCACTCTCATGTGATCACTTGAAAGTTGGGTTTTATAGTGTTAGGGGCACATTTACTATGCAATTATGCAATAAAGTTGGATTTTTTCTTACTTACTTACATTTCCCACTTACAAGTGGGTTTTCACCAGAACTCAATTTTTATGTTATTGGTCCCAGAATTTTTTTTTGAAAATAACTCCCATAATTCGTGATTTATTAATGTTTGGTTAACTTTTTTTTGTAAAATAAAAATTTGACAGGTTTGATCTGTCGAGTACCATTAAGCCCTATGGAGGCTTAGAGTAGCAGAGGAATAGAATAGTAAGTGACAGCCTGTCTTTAGAGCTACCAGCTACCAATTTTCAATGCTAAGGTCCAGGGTTCAATTCAGACAGAAGCTGCTTTTTGCTTTTGCATGTATATTGATAAAAATGGGTTTTATATACTTTATTTAAGGACATTATTTTCTTTAATTGTATATATTAATTTGATCACTAAAATAAGCAATGCCTGTCCCAAATTAACTTACTATCCACAATAAAGCTTATCTGATAATTGTAATCTCCCAAAATAAAGTGTAAAACTCAAAAATAAAGTGTAAACATACATGCAAAAACAAAAAGCAGCCTTAGTCTGAATTGAACTCTGGACCTTAGCATTGAAAACACTTACAACACCCACATAGTCATGCCAGATACTGCTGTAGCAGTGTCAAAACATAATAGTCACAAGGGAAACAATTTTGATGTTGAAAATTTGGCAAAGGTTTGCTTAAAAATTTGCCACATACAGGTATGAGATCCCTTATCCGGAAACCCGTTATCCAGAAAGCTCCGAATTACGGAAAGGCCTTCTCCCATAGAATCCATTATAAGCAAATAATTCTAATTTTTTCAATATATTCCCTTTTTCTCTGTAATAATAAAACAGTACATTGTACTTGATCCCAACTAAGATATAATTAATCCTTATTAGATGCAAAACAATCCTATGGGGTTTAATTAATGTTTTATAATTTTTTAAGTAGACTTACGGTATGGAGATCCAAATTATGGAAAGACCCCTTATCTGGAATACCCTTGGTCCCGAGCATTCTGGATAACGGGTCCTATACCTGTACCACATGCGTATCTGTTAGATGCTCTCTGAGGATCGGTATTGGTGCACATGCACATGGCTGTCGCGGTGCGTGCATGTCACAGTGTGTGCTTGCGCAATACATTTGAATAGATGTCCAGTATGTCCTATTCTTTATGTGCATGTGCCCTATGCCCATTGATGCATGGCACCTAGGGAACGATTGAGCTGCCATTTGGTCTGGAGGCGGTGGTAGCTCCAGCTCTGTGTCAATAGGTACAACTGCGCTCGATTTGGAATGGGAGGCAGGAAGGAATGGATGTGGTTCTATGTACAAGAGACTGCAAGGAATTTAGAGCTACCACAATTACTCCAGCAGAGAATACTTCAGTGTGCCATAGATCATACTCACTATTTCTAGATTATTTTTGCCCAGTAAACTTCTTCTTCTTTACCATTTTAAAATAAAGGTTTTTGAATGATAATATAGTGTTAAGGTCTTCCAGGCAGCAAAAAGAAATGAAGAAAGTGAGCTACTAAAGTGAAGGAAGATTTATTTACGAGGGCCTTTCTGTCCCTGGGAGAGAAGAGCTGAGGTAATCATGGCAAAGACAGACTAAAAGAATAAGGTCTGATTAACTTACCATCCAGACAATGATAGTCAGTATAGCACTAAGCTAAGTAAGTCTGCCCCTTTCTCTAAAATACTTTCCCTGAATAATTTACACAGGAAAACACTCTAAATGAAACTGCTGCTTGCCGAAAGAAACCGCTCTATAACAAACTATTCGTTCACGTTTTAGGAGTCTAATATTAAAAGTCAGCTTAGGTTTTTTATTAGGTTTAAATAATTGGGCTCAACAATCCCTTTGTATGGCATATTTTATTTAGAGAAAATAAAGATTTAATACTTTTCTAAAAAGAAGAATATATTTACATAATGTGATTTGGAAACTATTTTCAAGAACATTTGAGGCAATAAAAGCTTCAGTCACAGTATATTGAGATTATTAGCTTGAATAAAACTATAAACAAACCAAGAGGTCTATTCAAGGATACTCAAAGTACATATGTATTCCAAACAGAAAAAGTCAAGAGCTACAAAGTCAGCATGCTTTTAAAGATTATTAGACTGGCCAATAATTGAAAGCAA
This sequence comes from Xenopus tropicalis, assembly GCF_000004195.4. Taxonomy (NCBI): domain Eukaryota; kingdom Metazoa; phylum Chordata; class Amphibia; order Anura; family Pipidae; genus Xenopus; species Xenopus tropicalis. Next base: position 114,265,924 of record NC_030681.2, read on the forward strand.
TAAAATTTCATTTGTTTATATTAGTCAACATCTAAGATACAACTGTTTTATTACTTGTATTCTTCTGCTTCATTGTCTTATGCTTCAAGTCTGATGCACAAAGAGCATGGACCAGCATTTGCACCCCTTGTATCTGTTACAAGTAGCACCAAATATTCTCACCCTGTCATGGCTACTCAGTAATGCTACAGTATCTGCCTCAGCTCAGCTTTTGAATGAGGAAGCACTTGGTGTATAGGTATCGCATGTAAGGATTTGTTTACAATGTACCAGGCTAGGTAGGGTTGCTACCTGTACAGTTTTGACATGGATATCCTGATTTTCTCAAGGGCTCTCCAGGTCAAAAATGAAAACTGCAACGTGAAAAAAAGGCCGCAAAAGAAAGGCAGGGGAGATGTACCCCTCCCAACTCCTACCAGCCCCTACCTATTGTGTCATTCAGAGGCATAAAGTAAGAACAGCAGGAAGAATAGCCTGTATCAAGGCCCTGTCCTTGCCTCTTTTGACCCAGACAGCCAAGTTTTCAGAAAGGCTGTCCAGTGCAAAACAGCTTGCCCCAATTTCCAAATTAGGAACTCTGGATAGGACTCTCTTTAACAGAGGTGTCAACCAGCCAAACACCATGATGCAGAATGTCACTTGTTGCTCCCCGTGATGTCAATTCCCTGACCCATGGCGTCTCCTCCCTCCTAGAGATGTAGCGAACCTCACAAAAAAAGTTCGCGAACCCGTTTGCGAACTTCCGCCAAAAAGTGCGAACTTTTGCGAACTTTGCGAACCCCATAGACTTCAATGGGAAGGCGAACTTTAAAACCTAGAAAAGCCATTTCTGGCCAGAAAACTGATTTTAAAGTTGTTTAAAGGGTGCCACGACCTGGACAGTGGCATGCCAGAGGGGGATCAAGGGCAAAAATTTATCTGAAAAATACGTTGTTGACACAGCGTTGCGTTTTGTGCTGTAAAGGGCAGAAATCACTCTACATTCCTAAACTTGTGTAATAAACTGCTTTAAAACGTCCAGCGTCTACATGCCAATCAAGTCGTGTAAAGGTTACAGCTGGTTGACACTCAAAGACAAAACGCCGCAGTAGTGGATACGGAATATATTATTGCTGGTGGAAAAACATCACTCAGGTGATTTTATTGCAATGCAATGTCACTACTATGTGTAACGTGTTTGGTGCACTACTATGAACAACAGCAAACAGCACTGGACACGTTAAAGAACAGTAACTTAAATTAAAAAAAAAAAAAAAAAGTGATCTCTGGTTGGTGCTGGGGGTGAACTACTAGGAGCAGCACACCAGTCCCCCACAGCTAGACTAATAGCACTCGGCTCTATAAATTACAGTAGCAAAGTAAAAAAACACAAATAAAAAAAAAAATGATGTGAATGTGTGGTTGGTGCTTAGTGCACTACTATGAGCAGCACACCTGTCTCCAACACACACAGATGGAGCTGCAGTACACAATGAAAAGAAGACTGGAGTAACAGTAATCAGAAAATAAAAGCAGTCCTTACAAGGACTATTGGGTTACAGCAGATGAGATCAGCAGGACAGCTGTCCCCAGCAGCTACATACAGAGCAGTAGAAAGTATATTACTAGTCAGCAAAGCTACCTAAACTGTCCCTCAAACCCCTGCACAGCTCTCTCCCTATGCTAACTCATCAAGCACACACAGGCAGAATGTAAAATGGCTGCTGGGCTTCAATTTATATGGAAGGGGGTGGTCCGGGGGTGGTCCAGGAGGGAGAGCTGCCTGATTGGCTGCTATGTTTCTGCTGGCTCTGGGGTGAGAGGTCAAAATTTGGCTCCAGCTAAGGGGAACCCAAAATTGCGAACTTCGCTAAAAGTTCGCGAACTTGCGAACTTGCGAACACCCGATTTTCGTGCGAATTAGTTCTCCGGTGAACAGTTCGCTACATCTCTACTCCCTCCTGCCCGAAGTTCCATTGTCCCGAAGAGCAGGCAGTAAGGACAGGGCTAAACTACACCTCTTGACACTGCTCTCTTTACTGAGACTTGGATTTTTGCAGACAGCAGCAATTTATAACTCAAATATGCTATGAATGGGGATAGCAGGGGCTTAGTGAGGAAATAGTTAAAAAAATGATTATAAATTAAAACAAGAGACTGGAAACTGAAAAAAAACTTTAAAATGCTATTTTTTTTTAAAAAAAGGTTACATTTTATATATCTGTATCTTATAATTTCCTTTAGGTGCTACATTCACAGTTTGCACAGTTTAGTGCTATATACGTTATATACACATACATGTTTATAGAGACAATAAACTCCCACGGTTGGTGTTTTTTTCATTCTGTGGTTTTCATTGCTGCAGGGTTCTAGGCAGTATATGTTTAGTACAAAAATGCTATGTAAATCATCTTCTGTGTAATTGTCTTTATTCGCCCGCTGTTGTTGCATTTTTTATGTTCTAATTAATGAATGGTATGTATAAATAAACATATGTTTATACATACAAGCCATTTATAAAAAAGGAAGAAAGAATTGTAAGGGCTCTAGCAATAAAATAAAAACAAGCTTCTACCAATAAAATTTCAAGCATTAAAGAAGGAATTTATTGATATTAATACTGTATTCTGTGTAACTACTGATTATTATGAGCATTGTGCATTGACACTATTGTGTAATGCTAATTTTGACTAAATCTATAACCTCTGTCCATTAAAGATTATGGTATGTTACCCAACAAGCAAGAGTTGATAAAATATGCATCTAAGAGCATTACAAAATTCTCATCAGAAACCCCCTGCAGAGATAGTGGTCCTAAACATTCTGGATTACATCAGATGGTCTACTGAGAACTGTACTATACTGTATATACAGCTTAGTTATGGTTGCCAGGCCTAGACTGGTAATCTGTGGATTCTGCAAATGCCAGAGGGACTGCTGTAAGATGCCACAGACAGTCACTATTTATTGGGCTGGTGGGGGGCTTTTTGGCCTCTTTTTACTTGAAATGCCAGGGCCTATTTTAAAGCAAAGACCATCTCTGCATCTATGGTGGTTGTACGGAACGTACACGTTCACTTCCGCATCCCTGGCTTGATCGGTCCACCAGAAATCCACGGGGGATCGACTGGTGGAGCGCGATCAACGTATTGGCCACCCCTATACTATAGCTTTACCAATGCAAATTTAGACAGAGGCTGAGAAGAAAAAGTGTAAACCACCATGTTATAGTTATTTATCTGCCACTATACACAGCGCTCCCATCAGAGGGTACACCCACATGGCTCCTACTTGTCCCAAATTTTCTGAGATTGCCTGGCCACTGAACTAAAGAGAACTGTACTATATACAGCTGGGAGATTGCTGTACTGCTGTGCCACCCATGTAAATTTATACAGGGCATGGAAGTGATAGAGTGAACCTTTTTTTTTATAACTGTTGGAAGTTGCTAGTACATATTGTTTACTTACTATGGAGTAATGGAGTAAATGTCTGCACTTGTTGCTTGCAGTCTATAGTGTACACTTCACTTACCTGCGCCTTTCAGTGAATAATGCTCTATAAATGTTGTTCTATTGGCTCTTATTGAAGAATATTATATAAATCTGATTTACTATTGCTGTGTCTGTACAGTGCCTATATTTATTACTCTGACTTTCTCATTTTTCACCTCCTGCATAAACCAGGGAATATAAATTATTAATATATTATAATGAGGTGGTTTGTTGTACAAAATTGTTCACTTTTTGATGGATGTGTGTTAGAAACAGGCCTTTGAGTTTAATTTCATTAATAGCAAAGGATCATGGAAAATGTATGATGTTATATTGTAAAGGGCAAGGGTTTGTGCCAAATAAATATAGTTTATTACTACAATAACCTTTTATTAAACATTGTTGCTTCAGGCCCTACCTTGAATGCTGAAATTATGGGCAACAGTCATCCAATAGAGACCATGGAGTTGGCAAGTACTAGGTAGAATAAAACAGTAAATTAAAATTTGTCAAGAGCTGTTAGTAAATACTGATCTGTTGGCTGGTTACTTAGACAAAGAAAACAAAGAAATAACAGTTCAGATTATAAAACTTTTCCAAATTATTCCAATAGTTTCAATATAACTTCAAATGAATGCATAAACCTTAGTGTGCTATCATTACCTTTTTGTAATGTTCAGCTTAGGTCACTGGAAATTTCATTACTGCAAGCACATCAAATAAATGATAATTCTCCCCCGCTGTAAATTACATTACAAGGATTTTGAAAATCACAGGAGTTCTGTGACCATATAAATGCTGAAGGAGAATGTTAACAAAATATTATAAGCAATAATAGTGATTGGATTTCTGTTATCTGTAGCCATGAGGCTTAATGGACTGCTGGATCATTTATATAACAAATCAACCAAATCTAAAAAGTTGTTTGTTCAAAGAGAACACAAGGGGAAATGTGTGTGAAAAACTATTTGCCCCCTTCCTGATTTCTTATTCTTTTGCATGTTTGTCACACAAAATGTTTCTGATCATAAACACATTTAACTATTAGTCAAAGATAACACAAGTAAACACACAATGCAGTTTTTAAATGAGGGTTTTTATTATTTAGGGAGAAAAAAAATCCAAACCTACATGGCCCTGTGTGAAAAAGTAATTGCCCCCTGAACCTAATAACTGGTTGGGCCACCCTTAGCAGCAATAACTGCAATCAAGCGTTTGCGATAACTTGCAACGAGTCTTTTACAGCACTCTGGAGGAATTTTGGCCCACTCATCTTTGCAGAATTGTTGTAATTCAGCTTTATTTGAGGGTTTTCTAGCATGAACCGCCTTTTTAAGGTCATGCCACAACATCTCAATAGGATTCAGGTCAGGATTTTGACTAGGCCACTCCAAAGTCTTCATTTTGTTTTTCTTCAGCCATTCAGAGGTGGATTTGCTAGTGTGTTTTGGGTCATTGTCCTGCTGCAGCACCCAAGATCGCTTCAGCTTGAGTTGACGAACAGATGGCCGGACATTCTCCTTCAGAATTTTTTGGTAGACAGTAGAATTCATGGTTCCATCTATCACAGCAAGCCTTCCAGGTCCTGAAGCAGCAAAACAACCCCACACCATCACACTACCACCACCATATTTTACTGTTGGTATGATGTTCTTTTTCTGAAATGCTGTGTTACTTTTACGCCAGATGTAACGGGACACGCACCTTCCAAAAAGTTCAACTTTTGTCTCGTCGGTCCACAAGGTATTTTCCCAAAAGTCTTGGCAATCATTGAGATGTTTTTTAGCAAAATTGAGACGAGCCATAATGTTCTTTTTGCTTAAAAGTGGTTTGCGCCTTGGAAATCTGCCTTGCAGGCCGTTTTTGCCCAGTCTCTTTCTTATGGTGGAGTCGTGAACACTGACCTTAATTGAGGCAAGTGAGGCCTGCAGTTCTTTAGATGTTGTCCTGGGGTCTTTTGTGGCCTCTCGGATGAGTTGTCTCTGCGCTCCTAGGGTAATTTTGGTCGGCCGGCCACTCCTGGGAAGGTTCAACACTGTTCCATGTTTTTGCCATTTGTGGATAATGGCTCTCACTGTGGTTCGCCGGAGTCCCAAAGCTTTAGAAATGGCTTTATAACCTTTACCAGACTGATAGATCTCAATTACTTTTGTTCTCATTTGTTCCTCAATTTCTTTGGATCTTGGCATGATGTCTAGCTTTTGAGGTGCTTTTGGTCTACTTCTCTGTGTCAGGTAGCTTCTATTTAAGTGATTTCTTGATTGAAACAGGTGTGGCAGTAATCAGGCCTGGGGGTGACTACAGAAATTGAACATTGAATTGATAAACCACAGTTAAGTTATTTTTTAACAAGGGGGGCAATCACTTTTTCACACAGGGCCATGTAGATTTGGAGTTTTTTTTCTCCCTTAATAACGTAAACCTTCATTTAAAAACTGCATTTTGTGTTCAATTATGTTATCTTTGACTAATAGTTAACGGTTTTTGATGAGCAGAAACATTTAAGTGTGACAAACATGCAAAAGAATAAGAAATCAGGAAGGGGGCAAATAGTTTTTCACACCACTGTACATATGGCCAGTACTACACTCACTTTCATCTGATTCATTAAGAAATTTACTGCTTTAATATACATTTAACAAAGTGTTACCCAGGCCCGGATTTGTGGAAAGGCCACAAAGGCCCGGGCCTAGGGCGGCAGAAGTTTAGGGGCGGCATGCCGCCCCGCCGCAAGAAAATTTTTAAATTTGGCTCCCATACGGAGCAGTGGGAACCTCTCCCCACTGCTCCGTATGGGAGTTTAAAGGAGGGTTTGCGCATGCGCACTGGGGAGCGGTCACGTTTGCGCATTCGCACGGGTTTGCGCATGCGCACTGGGGCCGCGTTCGCACATGCGCAGAGGGGGGCGGCCTCGGGGTGCCTCACGGAGAAATCCGGCCTTGGTGTTACCTGAAACTTACTTCCTTTCAAAGTTAAACCCCCAAATGGTGGCCTTTTAATTGGCTTCACTGGGATCACCTGACTGTAGCTGGGAAGGGTGGAAGTTACAACATGGAGCGTACATGAGGAACGAAAAACAAATTTGGCACATGTGCATCATTGGGCAATGCCTAGGGGAACTAATTAAGAACTGTGTAAAGATGGCGGTGCCATTATATTGAAAATTATTGAAATTATCTCAAGTAAAGAGTATAATTAATAGAAAATACAATAGGTGTGGGTACTATTATATAGAATGCTCAAGACTAGTGATGAGCGAGTCTGTCCCATCTTGCTTTGCTGAAAAATTTGCGAAACAACAGAAAAATTTGCAAAACAAGTTTGTTGCACAACTTTTTTTTCGCACTTTTTTTGACTCACAACTAATTTTTTTGCAGCAAATTTTTGTGGAAGTTTCGCGAAACAATTTGCCAATGGTGAGTCTATGGGAGATGGTCTTCCTATAATTCAGAACTTTCTGGGTAATGGGTTTCCAGTTGTTTTGGCAACTTTAGGTAAAGCAATAGCATATTTGTTGCTATTGTTCTTTTTTAATGTTACTTGTGCCAAACAAAAGTAAAAGCTCAGCTAATACGTTAGAGATACGAACAATAATAATGGAGGTGTAGAAGAACCAGGCAGCACAAACATCAGAATGAAGGATGGCTTTTGTTTTGTCATTTTATCTAATGCAGCCTGGCTGAGAAATGATTAAAGTGTATCATAATGTCAACAGAGGAAAACACAAAGAACCGAGGGTATTTCTGTCTATCTTTAATCAGAGATGGGCATATCAAATTGCAGCGAAAAGTTAAAAGGTAAAAGAGAATATGATACACTTGCTGCAGAATATTTTATGGTAACAAATACAGTTTGATAAAACAGACCTGAATTAAAAGATCATTGCATTCTTTTAACCTGGTGGAGAAGAAATGGTCAGTAAAGTCTGAAGCTGAAGAACCCGCACTGAGGTACGGTGTGAATGTAAAATTCTTGTGTCATAAAAAAGGCAAGGAAAGCCAGAGAGAAAGGCAGAGATGTGCTTGAATAATGCAGCAAAGGAGGGATTTGGAAAGGCTGCGGATGAGGATGAAGGGTAAGTTTGGGAATATTTATTGATTGCTAAGAACAGCTGTAAAACTAGGATGACTCAGCCATAAACTCAGTTTATTTCCCTTTCACGGAAAAAGAGCTATGCATTTCTTGTCGAGTATTCTCTTTGTTTGCTTATCATCTAAACTTCCACGAGAACAAAAAAATACAGTAACACATCAAAGATGAATTTTCATTTTCCCGTTAAACTACAAAGCCATGAGGAAAATGAAACCAACTGTGCCATATCTTAATGCAAAGTCAATATGCTCTCCAGTGCCAGGGCAACTAGCATGTGATAAGTTGTCTTATTTTTTTCTCCTCATTATGGAAGGCTTTTCTGTACTCAACTGCTATGTGAACCTTCTGGGGTAATAGCGGAATGAAATTAGCACACAGTAATTTACAGCTACCGCTGAGTGTCAGCAGGTAGTAGTTAATTGAACACCAGTTCATCTCTAATTACCATTTTGTATCATTCAGAACATTCATTCTGAAATGATAATTTCATTATAGGGGTATGCGTGACATCTTAAAGTAGGTCTAAAGAGACTCAGGATTTTAACTTCCTCATTATATAGAAATTAGTGAAACTTTTGAGTTGAAAGAGAAGGAATTTAGGGAAGGAAATACTGGGTTTTACCATACATTTTTGATTTTAGATCCATGCTAGGCTGTAAACTCTCCCAGGCAGGGCTCTCTGCCCTCTTTCAAGAACAGGGATTATTTCAGTTACTTACATCATACAGCACTGCAAGATATTTGACACCTTTATGGCTATAATTATATACAAAGTAATATATCTCTAAAGTCCCTCTGGCAGCTAAAAAACTCTGTTTATGTTCGTAACAATATTTTTTTAATTTACTTTCCAATATGCAGTCCACTTTGTCTGCATTTGTCCTATTCCTGTGCAAAAAGCTCTGTAATTCACATATCTGTCAGGCTGGTAGAATGCTGCAATGACATCAGGAGACGGAATAGAAGAAGAAAAAGTTTATTGCCATTCAATCTGTGTACATAAAACCTCTCTGCTCAAAGTAAAAAAAAAGGTAGGGCTTGCTAAAATGTAATGTTCCCACTCTTGATTTAGATGGAACCAGGCCAATGACATTTACTGTAGGTAGTGGGACATTATGAGCAGTCAATGACATTTATGGTGTGGCAGGGGTTTTGACATATCTGGCATTGATTGGTGCATTTGGCCCAGGCAGTTTCAACTAGACAGCTTGTGTAAAAAACAGACAGTTGGCAACTAGGGCTGCAACTAGGGGTGGGCAGATTAGAGTAAGTCACTGCTTAGGGTGCAACATCATGGGTGGTGCAATAAGTTATTCACTGGGGTAGGGGTCATGATCAAGGCAGGGTCCAGCCACAGACCCACTCAGATCATTCAAAAGCTGCCATCCACCCCCCAGACCTTCCACAACTGCTGTACCCCTGCCTGCTGAAGGAGAGGGAAAGGACAAAAGTGGAACCCACCACAGATTATACAATTGGAAATTGGGAAGAAAATGGACACTGCATGAACATAGCAAAAAAGAAAGCAGAGAGACTGAATGCTGTGGGCAAACATATGGAGACAGGTCAGGGGAAGAAAATGGAGACTGGGAGAAAACAGAGATGAGGCTGGGAAGAAACCAGAGACAAGTCAGGGGAAGAAAATGGAGAATGGGGGTGGGACAGAAACCAGAGACAAGTCAGGGGAAGAAAATGGAGAATGGGGGTGGGGAAGAAACCAGAGACAGGGCAGGAGAAGAAAATGGAGTGAGAAACTGGAGACAGGACACGATAAGCTAACTGGGACAGGGCAGTACTAAGGCACTTAGCCTTACGGTCTCATGCTTTTATATGGACATGTGACACCTCAGTGACTTATAATATCCTCTTGGGGGTACATTATCCACTATATATATCTCCGTGCCACGATAAAGTCGTTTTCCTTGTTACTACCGGTACCTGAATTCCTCGTCATTATGTTCCTGACTAAATGACACCATGGCAAGTGGGTAACATGATTTACTAAAATTTGTATAGTGAAAAAGTAATGTACCCCCTATCATCAAATATATGCATAACAGAAGTCATTTGGAGTTCTAAGACCTCTGTAAAAGTATTAAAGCCTGCCTTGTTATTTATACATAACAGCACAGTGCAATATACTTATATTTTACAACAGAGGGTACCTTATTCCCCATGTGATCCGCCAGGGCACTTGCCCATTTAATTATGATTTAGTAGCTTGAAAATGAACATTCCTTTCCATGTAGTGTTCCTGTTTTTGTTCCTCCCTGAACACCCCAACTGAATCAATGACATTTGTAAATTTGTATTGAAAATGCTGCATTTGCTCATCATTTAACTACCATATGCTTCTTATAGGAAAGCAAGGCTTCTTCATGCTGTGTCAACTATTTTACTTATTTACTTTGCAAATTTGTATTGGCTTTAGCATGCACTGGTTTTATAGCACAGCTGAAAAGGCTGACATATACTGCTCACTACCACATAATTAGCAAACAACATAGTCAAAGGTTTTGTGTTTGATTTTTTTAGAGCTTGGACTAAACTCTATTTTAGTACTGCAATACGCGCTAACACAGTATTAAAGGTACTCAGTGACACCGAGATGCTCATTTAGCTGTGCCCTTAACTACATTAATTCATATCTAACGTACACTTCTTATTCTACAAAAATGCCTGAACTTCACGCAGTAAGGCATATGGCTAATTTAACCTTAATAGCTATGTGTAATTCTGTTCATTTACTATTGTCTTATGGACCTATGCAAATCTCTGCTTCTGTCTGTATATGCACTGCATAATTTTAAGGACAGGGAAAGTCTAATACCCAGTTTAATCCATTTTCGAAAAGTTTTACGTTTTATGCTTACCATGTTTTTCCTTTCCTGGTCCCTCTCCATATCAGCACTATCCAGGTTAGCTAATTCCACTCCCCATTGAGAAGAACCCTCTTAAACTAATAAATATTTGTCCTGCCGCTGTACCTGCATCTAGCAGCAAGTTCAAATATCCCTGGGAGGGAAGTGCTGATATGGAGAGGGACCAGGAAAGGAAAATCACTGTAAGTATTAAATATCCCTTTTCCATGGGCCTCTCCCTATCAGCACTATCCATAATGTAGCAAGCTCGAAGTTATTGGGTGGGAACTAAATACTACAACATGCAGGCAGATTATTTATTTTGAGAAGAAGCAGCTCTCAAAACATTGTAACCAAATTCAGCCTGATTTGCTGAATTTCAGGGCTACCATGCCTGGAAGAAACTTTTGCACATTTGAGAGCCAGCAGCTCTTCCACCCTCTTTGCTGAGGTGACTGCTACCAGGAATACCGTCTTTAATGTCAGGTGCCAGATTGAAGCTTCTTCAATCGATTCAAATGGTGTCACGGACAGAAAATCTAAAACCAACGGGAGATCCCATTGGGAACATGAGGGCTTCTTTGCCAGTAAAATCCATATAGCTGCTTTGAAGAATCTAATTACTAGTGGATGCAATGCCCATCTGGTCTCTGAAAAAGTAGAAATAGCACCTGTGACACCTGTGTCTTCAATGTGCTCACCCTTAACCCGTTTTCAGGGCTGCCTGGAGGAACATCAGTAGTTCTGCAACTGTGACTGAAGGGCTAGCAGATCTTTTGGACTTCCAATCCAAGAATGCTACCCATACCTTATAGTGAGTTTTTCATGAGAATGCAGATGACTCCACTGGAAAAGCCTTGTGCCTTTAGGCCCTCCCGCTCAATTATCAGGCCTTTAGGGCCAACGGACCCGGGTCTGGGTGGACAAATGCCCCCTGGGTAAACAGAACCCTGGAGCAAGGCAATCTCCATGGAGGACTGACTAATAGCCTTAGTAGTGTTGGGAACCACAGCCGCCTGGGCCAGGCTGGAGCTATGCATACCAGATCCCCCTCTTCCTCTACCAGTTTGCAGAGCACTCTCAGTATCAGAGAAAGATGTGAATTGATTTAACACAAACTCTTTGGCCAGTTCTGAATTATTGCATCTGTCCTTGCGCCAGCAGATTTTGCATCCTCAAGAAAAACTGGTTGTACTTTGAGTTAGCTGCTGTTGCCATTCTGCTGCCCTGTTGCCATTCTGCCACCCTAGGAGATATACTGCTGTGATGCTTCACAGATTCATTGATTCATCAGATTCATCGAAGATACATTACACCTCTTCTAGCAAGATATACTTCTTGTGCCCCCTTGCTTCCTTATGAAGTCACACTTTATCTTGACTCTTCTGCCTCTTAAATACTTTTTGAAGAACTGAACCCCTTGCAAGATGCCTCTCAGATCTAAGATCTTTGAGGACATGTCTGAAGAGGGCTCTGCATTTTGAAGAATTTTGATGCTTCTGAGGAAGTGGTGGGACGCCACGAAACGCGTTAAGTGTAGGTCCTTTGGATGTACATGTGCCCTTTTTTACATTAATGACTGATTAAAGACTACTTTTTAATTTTTATCCCCTTGGTGCTCCACCATTTTTCTATTTTCTCCCTGCTGTTGGGACGGTCTGGGAGTCGGTCCACCAGTAGCACATTGGGATTCGAGCGGTAAGTGCTCCCATGTATTATTTGTATTTCACAACCCTTGAGCTGCCAGACTTTGCAGTACTGCTTTAAATCATGATCCTGACACGTCCATTGTCAATATAACCCACCCTTCTGGAAACAATAAAACCCCTCTGGACAGATGCTCCAGCTTTAACCACTATTCAAAGGCTCCTCTGAGAGCCAAAACTACTGGAATCTGGACTGTTATATATGCCACTTAGCCCAATCGACAAGGCAGACTGAGGAAGCCATCATACCTAAGGCTTGGGATAACACGCCGGTAGGAACTCTGGCCACAGACAGCATCTGTCTGTTGAACCACTTCCTGTAGGTTCTGTAGTATTTTCTTCAACAAAGCCACTACCCCATTCCTTACGTCTATCCTGGCTCCTAGAAAGATGACCTCCTGGCTGCCTTAAGGCTGCCACTAGATAAACCAGAACTTCGGAAATTACTTTTGATGCAGTGGAGAGCCTGAACAACAGGTACGTGAATTGAAAATGCCTTTCACACTGGGGAGTGGGAAGAGCTAACCCAGATAGCGCTGATAGGGAGAGGACTAGAGAAAAAAATCTGCAAGTTGCACAAAAAAAAATTCTATCCTGCAGGTACAGGGGCAGGATGAATATTAATTTGTTTGGGAGGGTTCTTCTCAATGGGGAGTAGGAGGAGCTAACCCGGATAGTGCTGATAGGGAGAGGACCAGGGAAAAAATCTGCATGTTGCATAAAAAAATCCTATGATGCAGCTCTCCTGCACTAAGACCAAGATCAGAAGCATGCACATTACCTATTCATAGTAAGTGGCACATGCCCAGAATTGTGCCTTAGCTAGGTGCCTCATCTGCCTACTCCTATTTCTAGCACTGCCTTCATGAACGCACCTTTTACATTGGGAGCAATAGCACTCACATACTGTGACCCCCGCAATGCCCACCCTTTAGTCAGCATGCACCAATAGCAACCAAGTAACATGGTTTGGTGAGTGAAAAAATGCAATGAAAAAATGCCCAATGCATTTTGCAAAGCCATTTTGGCCTATTTTTCTGTGGTTTTGCAAATTTGTCAGTGAAACTGGTTAGTTTCAGTCATCACTTATCATATGACTTAAACTACTGGCCCTTATGCTAATATTATAGGTGTGTAGGGGTTGGACAGGAAATCATTTCAGTAGAAGTTCTAGATTTTTAAACCCCACTAGAGAACCTTCTTTTCTTTTGCACCCAATCCATGAGATTAGAGAAGGCAATCAAGAGTTCAGCTTCTTTGTTAAAAAGGATATTTAGGGTTTCTGATGGTTTATTTTTTTATTTTTAGTGTAATGATTGTAATGATGTCTGGAGATCCAAAGACATGTTTGTGTAGCATGACTTAAGCATTGCTTAAAATTGTACAAAGCTTTATATGAGGGGTTAAAAGTAACTGGGTTGATGGGTTAGGTTTTTGTGTTACTACTTTATTTAAGACCAAACAATCACACACAGAATTCATTATACAGTATGTGTTTATTTTCACCTTTATTTTGAACTTTATTAGCCTGGAGCAATATAGCTGTGAGAAGGCTTTATGAATTAAAAAGCTTGACTGCATAGAATTGAATAGTGAAGCAGCAGAGAGGTTCTGCATGCCAAATGGTTTAATGCAGGCTCAACCCCACCGCACAGTATTTCTGCTTAATTCTTATTTTTTATCAGTTCTTTGCAAACGAGACAGTGTCTGTGAGATAATAGGTCATGCATGTGTTTGTGCTTAATGGAAGATTACATGGATTGTGTGAGAGTTTTTAAAACAATAGTAATACAGATTTCCTTGCAGAGTTAAGGAAGTAAGGTGATCCCAAATTTGCTGTGTTCCAAGGTAACAACCTGTACAGGTACAGCATTTAGGCATGAGATTTAACAAAATTATGATAACATAGTAGCTCCAAATTAAAAGGAGAGATAAAAAATATGCAAATAAAAGGGCTCATTAACACCCACAAGTGCAATGAGCTAAGTGCAATTTTGAGTGCGCTTGGAAACGGAAGTTGGGAACTTTGAACAGAAGTTACTGAATGGAAGTTGGGGCACAAGATACAGAAGTACAAGGGACATATTTTGATGCAAGTACATCTTGTATAAAAAAAGGGCATTGACTCAAGGGATGAGAACATAATTTTGCCCCTTTATAGGGGCAGAGGTCACCCCTTTAGATTAGAGGAACGGAGCTTCCATTTGAAGCAGCGTAGGTGGTTTTTCACGGTGAGGGCAGTGAGGTTGTGGAATGCCCTTCCTAGTGATGTGGTAATGGCAGATTCTGTTAATGCCTTTAAGAGGGGCCTGGATGAGTTCTTGAACAATCAGAATATCCAAGGCTATTGTGATACTAATATCTAAAGGTAGTATTAGTGGTTATATATATAGTTTATGTATGTGAGTGTATAGATTGGTAGGTGTGGGTTGTGTGTGCTGGGTTTACTTGGATGGGTTGAACTTGATGGACTCTGGTCTTTTTTCAACCCTATGTAACTATGTAACTATGTAACTATGTAATGAAAGTGGTTTTAGGCTGGGTAACTGTGGGGACCACAACTGCACTTGCAGACATAAATGAGCCCTAAAGATTCCCTGGATAAAATAAACTTTGTCAATATCTTTAACTGAACTTTCTGTGAAAATTTTAATTTTAAATCCTGCCAATAAATATAACATATTTTATATTAACATTTAAGCACATATTTATCCATAATTTCCTATTAGTTTTAATTAAATCCAAGGGAACTCATCAACAGTTGTTTGTGTCTATATTTCTAGCAATGTTGAAGGCACAAGCACAGCAGGCACTCTCTTTTTAACTTTGCTACCAGAAGGGGCTGGATAAAACTGTTTCCTCAATGTATTTGCAATATAGTATTTAAATCTTACGTTTGGTCTGTATTCAGTTTTGGTGCAGTTGCAGATCTGTCAACCTGACAGCCATGCCACCAGAAAAATCCGGCGCACGTCAGTACTCTGCCGACAATTTCCCCTGATACCCGGAAGTGATTTCATAGATGTCACAAGCTTCCAGAAATGACATCAAGTGCATGTGCAAAATCACAGCTGGAGCCAAAAAATTCTACCTGTGCATGCACAAGTGCATCAAATGATGTCACTAAACGCTTGCAGCGCATACGCGCCAGAAATTCACAGCTGGACTTTGTGAGACTTTGGAAAAAATGGGGAGAATTCTGCTGAGGGATGGGAGAATGTGGGAAAGCCTTCAAAATTGGGTAACTTGGGTGACGTCACCCAAGACCGGAAGCATGTCTGACATCCACAACATCACTTCTGGGTATTGGGGAAAATTTTCTGCAGCTTGATGATGTGGGCAACATTTTCCCCGGGTGGCATAGCTGTCAGGTTGACAGCTCTGCAGTTGGTAACAGGGTTTCTTTGATCAATGATCATGACAAACCAATTAAATAGAGTACTGTTCATTTATCACAAAAAGGGGCCACAAAATATTCATGCACTTTTTTTTAAAACTATAGGGGTCATTTACTTTAAAAGAGGCAATATGCAATGAGCCTTTTCTTTGCCCTTTTCCCACAGCTATCTTTCAGTGTAGCACTGGTGCAGGTTTTGAAAGAGTAAGACTTGTTGCTACTCCTACAAATGGAAGGAACCCCCGCTACCACTCCTTATCTCCTAACTCGTGCATCATTTAGGCAGCCCCCTGATGCTGCACTGTGCACCATGCTGTGGATTATTTTATCCAGTGCAAACGGCACAGCACAGCCATTTCCCTGGGAAGAAGTGTTTCTTGGATGTTCCCCTTAGTGCTCTTGCACTTCTGTCTAGTGGAATAGTAAATAACCCCTTATATATCACAAGGTTTTATTTACATATGATATTATCTCCATGGTAGTGTACAGTGATGGTTAAAATAAAACCATAGTTGAGTACTAAGCTGCACTTTTCTTTAAACAAAATGATGTGTGTTGTAGGAATATAGGAATATATAATAAAGTTCTAAAAGTTTGCAAAATTAAAGTTTGTAAAAAAAAAGTTACATTTCTCAGAAATACAGGGTCTGGTCACTGCTGAAAGATATTTTAGACCTGAATGTACCTGTAACTATCTGAGCCAATTTGAAAAACAGACTTAATTTAATGCCTGTAAAGTTAGAGGATAAGGCAGATAGAAAAGGCTGACACAACAAATGTATTGGATAGACAGGAATCTTGAAGAGATAAGAAGATAAGAAAGACAAAAAGAGGCAAAAGCCTACTTAGCAGAATAATGCAGAAATGTCTACTTTTGTGTGACAGTTTTCATTATATTGCAAATATAACTGCTGTTATAAACCAAGAGAAACCAAACTCTTTAGATAATATTTGGGGAATTATAACATAAATGCATCTGCTATAGCAGTGATCCCCAACCAGTGACTCAGGAGCAACATGTTGCTCCCCAACCCCTTGGGTGTTGCTCCCAGTGGCCTCAAGGCAGATGATTCTGTTTGAATCCCTGGCTTTTAGGCAAGTTTTGGTTGCATAAAAACCAGTTGTACTGCCAAACAGAGCCTCCTGTAGGCTGCTAGTCCATATAGGGGCTACCAAATTGCCAATCATAGCCCCTATTTGTAACCCCAGGAACATTTTCCATGCTTGTGTTGCTCCCCAACTCTTTTTACATTTGAATGTGGCTCATGGGTAAAAAAGGTTGGGGATCCCTGTGCTATAGCCATGTAGCATGTACTGAGATAAGGCTATCATCTGATAATAGATTGGTTAATTAAGCCTTGAGGTGCAATCAAATATTGCAGACATTCTTCAAAGCCTGTATTCTTAGACAGGCTGCCTGAAAGGGTACATATGAATGATGTGGGAACAGATATGTTCTTTCGTTAGACATCCAGAATGGGATAACCAGGGTCTTGTTGTTGAGTGGTGTCTACTGGCTCAGGCAGTGGCAGTGGAAAGCTGAATATTACAGCTATAATTGCTAGTAGTTAGCCATTATTGATGCAGACTCGCTGCAGGTACAGGTGGTAACAAATGTTTGTCTGACTTCACTTGCCCACCTTGCACCCTGGGGGTTTAGTGGCTGGCATATTAGGTAGCCTAAAAGAGTGAGCTGTGGTTGCTTTGGCAAGCTCCTTTCCTCCTCCTTCCTCATTCCTCCACTACCCCATACCAAATTGTAAGGATGCAGAGAATGCAGGATTCGGTTTGGGATTTGGCCAAGGTTCAGCCTTTCCAAGCAGGATTCTAATTTGGCCAAATCCATGCCTCTGGCCAAACCAGTTTCGAGGTTTTTTTTGGATTTGCTTCTGTATTCAGACGAATCTTTCACAGGATTCGGGGTTCAACTGGATCCTAAAATTGTGGATCCGGTGTGTCCCTACCAAATTGTATGCATTTTTTTTGTCTTCTTGATACAAACTGTGCCTTGCCACATCATTGAGTTTGCTTATTCCACTTTATCATCTCTTGCTTCCTCGGCCTTTTATTTGTTTCTTCTGCTTTATAATCACATCTGGCTTACATTCAGTTAACTTTTTTCTCCACACCACAATTCCATTTTTGCATTTGACTCCTGAGTTTGGTAAGGTTTATAGGGCTGGGTAATATAGCTTACACATTTCCACATTGCTCTACAGAAATATTAAATCATTCACATCAGTCCCTGCCCCAGTGCAGATTACTGTCTAAGTGCCTATCACATATACAGTATTAGGTTTTTCAGGAACCTTTTGGTATAAAACTAGAATACCTGAAATAAATTCATGGGGAGAACATACAAACTGCTTGCTGGTAGTGCCCAAGCCAGAACTGACCTCAGGACCCCAGCACTGCAAAGCAGAAGTGCTACCCACTGAGCCACCATTGTTGTTGTGACCCTGTGAGTTTTTTGTTGCTCTGTTTTTTTCTTATTCTCTCTTTGATTTACATTTTTTTTCACCACTAATATTTACGTTGTCATTACCTGTATGGTTAGTAAATGTATGCACTTTTGGGTTTTGTAGGAAAAACTGGTCCAAAAGATCTTTTAAATCTTTTTCTTAAATTTACATTATTTTGTCCCCCACCAAAAAAATGTTTGTTTGTCAAAAGATCTTTAATCAAATATAATTTTCTAAACTATTGCTTGCACTTTATCTTGGTCATGGCTGAGCTTTAGGCTTTACACACCCTCTGCATCAACTTGCTCTCACTTCAAGTTACATCAAATGATACTTCTCACCGAAAGCTGACCTCTTGTCTTCTTTTCCAGACTCAAGTATTCATAATCTGATCACAAAACAGAGCAATAATGCTACGTTTCCTTTTAAACGAAGAAAATGAACTGGTAAATCAGCAGATTATAACTACTGTTTAATGAGGTATCTAAAGCATCTGATGGACTCATTGTTCTAAGCTGAAACATGAGCGTTTTGGGATACATCATTTGATAAGTGAAATGCTGATCTGACTTAAATTAAAATACTTTTATTAAAATGCAGATGAAAATATGGCAAATAGCACACAGAAGTGTGATTTCCCTCATACTTTGACTATTCTATTCAGTTAAATGTAAGCTCCATTAAATTCATGTAATAAAATTAGTTTTGCGTTTCTTTGTTCTGTAACACTACTCATCATGCTTGAGGAAACCCAGTCTGTAGCAATATCCCTGGCAATGATATATCTGGGAAAAAGGTACTCTAAAAGAGCAAATGTTCACATTAGCAAACAATTTTACTTTATGTAGCTGTTTTTTCTCTTATATGTATTGGACATTTACAAAAACACAAATATTTGTAAAAGATTGGGGAAATACTACAAAAAAAAGTCATATTTTAGGAAAAAATGCAACTTTTTCCAGTAGGAAATTTTATTTTTTTATACATTCCCCAATATTTTACAAATATTTGTATCATTGCCAATGTATCAAAAATAAAATTTCCTAATGGAAAAAGTCATGCTTTGGGATAAAAAAAAACTGTGGCTATGTCAAGTGGGTCTTAAAAAAATCAGTGTGGGCAAATCCAATTTTGCACTGAAAAATTATTTTCCTTTTTTCGTTTTGTGAGTTTTAATTGTATTCTGATCATGACCTTTTTATTAACAAGTACCTCGATAGGAGCCAACATTTAAGGAAATTAGCCTCTCCTGCCCCTCCTACAGCACCCAGAGATGGAGAAAAGATTGTACCAGTGGTAGGGTGGCAGAAGGTGCTGGTAGCTGGAATGGAAGCTTGACATCAAACTATCCATGCAATAAAATTTATAGCTCACTGAGCGTAATAACTCAATGTAACCAGTTCAATTCAAAATCATTGCTTATTAATGTCCATAGCAGTCTGGGAAAAAATATCTAATACCCTGAAAAACATTTTTGGTCTGAGAAATGGAATTCTATAGTAGTCTTTGGGCAATGTTTAAAATGGTAAAGTTTTTTTCCAAGTGGATTCAATTAGAAATAATAGGGAATTGAATACAAACAGTGATCAATCCATAACAGTCAGTTTCTTTGAGCCATTGTGGTAATAACTACTGATGGGTATGGACTGGTGAGAAATGTCCATTTAGTAATGATCATTAGTGATAATAAAAGTCCTTTATTAAATACCTGTTAAAGATGTATTTTAAAATCTGACATGTCAGTCATCTATTGCATTTCCATTGCTTTCACTTTCCATTAAGCACTTTCCAGATAGCACTACACTCTTCATAAATCTGTATCTTTTACATGGGCATTAGGCTCCTATTGTGGCACACTCACAAGATATTGGGGTGATACCAAACTTGCCTTAATAACAGCATCCAGAAAATAGCTCCTGCCTGCTTGCTGTCATGTGAATCCCAAGACTGATGGGGACAAAATGTAAATAAATTATATGACGTAAGTAAAGTTTATTTTGCTCAACCAACTGGAATTTTTTCTTAAGGAGACAGATCCCTTATATTTTTGTTATCTGTTGTACAAATCTGTGCTAATATGTTGCTACATTGTGTATTGTCACAGCCTTTGAATAATTATATACAGGTACGGCACCTGGGTTTTTTTGAATATGGGATCTTTCTGTAATTTTGATCTATTATTTATGATCTAGTGCAAGTTACTTTTTTATTTTTACAGAGAAAAAGGAAATCAGTTTTAGAAATTGTAATTATTCGTTAAAATGAAGTTTAAGGGTGACGGCCTTTCCGTAATTTAGAGCTTTCTGGATAACGGGTTTTTGGATATTGGATGCCTTACCTGAATATCTAAAATACTGCAAATATTTCTACCTGCCCTGTAGAGAATTAAGTTTCTTCTATATAACCCAAGCAGGAGAAAGTGTGACTTAGTTATCCTTTTAAATCTGATGCAAAAATTTGATGTGCATGAAAATTAATGCAATGCAACATGTGTATGTTATGTGTCAGGATTTAGAAGTGCATAACGGCAATAGTACTTCATGTAAAATCCTTTCTACAAGGTAGTTAACAACAAGGCTTTTACTACATTGTAGTTCATGTTGAGGACAGGGCTACCTATAAATGGCAGACCCCAAACAAAGGACAAAGTAGAGGATAGACCTTTGCTGCAACAAGAAGGCATGAAATGCGATCAATCAAGGCAGACTTCATTGTACAGCTTCTGACAGGTGTAGCAGGGACAGACCGGAGCACTGATTGCCAACTCAAAATATTACTTATTATTTAAAATATTAATTACATTTAACCCTTCTCAGAGGATTCCTCATGTGCACACACACACGTGCACACACACAGCTTTCCTTCTCCAATAGTCTCCAATGCCCCTTTCATGTCAAAGAACCCTAGCAGAGTGCTATTAGCCACTGAGGTGGACTCCTCTCCTAACAGCACTTTGCCTCTGTCGCGTCCAGCATACAGTGCAGCATACACTGCATGAGCTTCTCCCTAGCTGTCTCACTACAGCTCACTAAGGTTCCCACTAACCTTATCCTAAATGCTTCAATTCCCTAACTGGTGCACAATTTCCTGAGGGCTCTTTCACAAAAACAAACTCCTTGCCAGGACACTCACCCTCTAGCCCTAACAAAGTACAGCCTTCCCCCTGGTCTGGCACCTGATGTCTGTCTGCCAGCTGGTAATCTTAGGCCAAAGAAGAAAGTCTCTGGCCCCTGCACTTCCTTATATAGGCACCTGTATATAGGCACCTGCAGGAAAATCCCCTACAGGCTAGCATTAAAGGTTGGTGCTACCTGCTGGCTGATCTGAATATTGCCTTTTTGCATTTGCTGTGGGTATGACATACAGCAGGGATCCCCAACCTTTTATACCTGTGAGCCACTTTTACATGGAAAAAGTGTTGGTGTGCAACACAAGCATAAAAAAGGTTCCTGAGGGTGCCAATAAGAGCTAAAATTGGCTGCTTAATAGCCCCAATGTGGACTGGCAGCCTAGAGAAGGCTTTGTTTGGCATTATACTTGGTGTTTATGCAACCAAATCTTGCTTTGAGGCCACGGGGAGCAACATCCATGGGGTTGATGAGCAACATGTTGCTCTTGAGCCACTGGTTGCGGAACACTGGCATACAGATTGCATTGACAACAAAATGTATTCACAGAAGAGTTTCCACTCTATTATTGCATCTGTGTATCATACCTATGGAGATTATAATTAACTGCAATAGTGTGCAACCTGCAGTACTTCCCTGTAGTTTGGTGCCACAGCTAAATACCATGTCATTTGAATCAGTGATTGACTTCACAGGAGTAGAAAGAGTGTTGTGTGGTTTCTTGAAGTGAAACTTCTCTGAAGGATTGTTCTGATCATTGCGTTTAGTTGTTAGTTTTGTATTTTGCCAGTGCAGCTGTTTTTCTGCCTCCATAGTAACTTGGAGCCCAAAATGTTCTCAAGGGACAGATAGGAATATAAAGCATCCTCGTAGGGAAAATCTAAACTGACTATTAAGGCTACTCAAAGAAAATATGTGGGCTGCAATCCTGCAGTGCTGGAATCACATCACTCAGCATAAATGTAGATTTCTCGGAGCTTGTTACCTTCACTGCCTTCTCGCTCTAATTACTGCTTCCATACAGCATGTTATAGTTTGCCAATTAAACAAACTCTAATTCTATAGATCATGATCTTAAAGGAGAGAACACATTGTCATGTTTATATATATATACATCAACATCTGAGCCAGTTGCGTATCCCTTTAAAAGCAGACAAACAGGAAATCTCTAGCTAGCTAAGTGTAGTGTGGTAAAATGAATTACCCCTATGGGGCAGATTTACTAATCCACAAATTCGAATCACGAATGGGAAAAATTTGGATTGGAAATGAAAATTTCTGAAGATCGCAAATATCCCGAAAATGCTTACAAAAAAATCGTATTAGTCACGTTAATATCGTATTGCCGATCCCAAGGTCACAAAATTTTCGTACTGACCATTGTAAACAGCGGCAGGCGGAGAATATGCTCAGAGCGTTCGTATGAATGCTCCGAGCATTCGTGTCTTGGTGAACCTCCCCCTTTGTGTAGGTGTATTCTATAAATGGGGAATTTTAGGTTCTGATGAAATTCATGTATCTTGATTTTTATTTTGACCTTTAAAATGTATTAGTTATGTATTTTATGTATATCTATATTTTAAGTCTCTACATTAAGATATCATATTGTCACAGTCAGGGTTTGGTTATCTGGTGTAACTTTTAATGGGGGGTAGAAGGCATATTCAAATTATGCCCTATAGAATGTCATATAAAAAGTGCTTTACTTCTGAAGAGCTTTGTCTTATAATAATTTTTCACCACTGTTATATGGTGAAGTATGCTCCCATTTTATGAACTCATTCAGCAATAGGGGGGCTACATTTCATCAGTGTAGTTGCCCATATCAACCATATCAGAAGTTAGTTATGATCAGTCTAGAGAAGCAATGTTTTCAATTTATTCATAAATAACCTTGAGGATAACAGTGAAAAAATTGTACAGGACATGGCTCTATGTGAGGATAGCTCTAAGGAACTACAGGCTTGTCTAGAAGCAAGATGCTATCCTATACCTCTGCTTCGATAATGAAGTGAAAAGGGCATTAGCTGATGGTTATGTATGACACAGAATTATTCTTGGCTAGAGTTTGTAAGAAAATAAATCTTACAAGGCATTGTATGGCATGTATAATTAAGAGACACTAGTATCTGGTACAAATAGGATATGCACATATACAGAACTATATTGATATCTTTATATTCCCTTTGAGAAACCATGCACATTACATAATCTGTTGGTTCCCTTTAGGTAAGTTTTTCATTTGTTGAACCCCCAAAATAGGATGTTTAGGTTAGCTGTTCACACTGTAACTATAGAAGTCATTGACAACCTCCTGGGGAGGTGCAAAAAAATGGGTGCAATGAGCCTGTTTTTGTACTTTGCAAAATGCCTTCTGCTATTGCAGAATTGCCACAGGCTTCTATTCTCCATGGCCAGTGCTTTGAATAGTGTTACTTGTGTTCAACCGCTCTCTGTCCAACAGGGGCAAGTGGGGTGAGGCACATAGGCATCCCCTAACCTGTGCATCATTTAGACATGCAAGTTAGGGAGCGCCAAGAGACACAGGACCTTTCTGCCTACCTAATCTTTTTTTACTGCTACTTGTGGGAACCTAGTGGCAAACGTAAACCTAGTGGTAACTTAAATCGGAATATCAGCTCTTCTAGTGTAGACAGCACTATTGCGCTCTCTACACTAGCGGCCCCCATCTGAAGCCAAAAATCCAATTGCGGGGAACGAGGGGGCGGCATCAACTTGGCCACCTCAGGCAGCTAGGACCCCCAAAGGTGGGGCTGGGACCTAGATGTACAAATATGGATCCATTATACATGTAAATACTTGTAATACTAACCTTTGTGTTTATGCATTTCAATGTCCTCACAATCACCTCTGTGTGGTTTTGGTGAGAGGGAGAAGGCTTATGTGGGTAAATGATGCTAAGAGATATTCAGAAGGTTGAAACTTGATAGACAACCTCTTTTAAACCCAGATTAACTACAGTATGTAACTATTTACACATTATGCATTTTAACACAACATTTTTGTTGCTGTGTATGCCAGATGCTTTAGCTTAAATCTGTATTTAATGTCCTCCTCTTGTGCTTTCCCCCTGCAAAATTATTGTCTCCCATAGTAAAAGTCTTTTCAGTTTGGTTCATATCACAGCAAACTACTGCATGTGCCGCTACCATAAGGATAAAGCTCATTGAGGTCACCCCTTTAGCTTAAATACAGAACACTGCCAGATTTTGTTATCTTCATTGTTACTATAAACCTTTTTAAAAAATACTTGTAGGAAACTCTTAAATAAGAAATGATCATTGTCTTTAAAAGTAGACTGTACACAAGCATTCTCAATTATCTCATTTATCAGTAAATAAATCACATTTCTTTATAAAAATTTGCTTGCAATTAATTATGAAAATCAATTATCTCTATGGAGAAATGCCAGCACTTTCCCGGGCTGTACAAGTAACTTTAACTGGAATAGTTTATTTGATTGCTTTTTTTCCTCCACGATTCCAGCATATGTTAAGAAATTCCCATTCGGACACTTATAGCTGAAGACAGTGAACTGTTCAAATCCCAGAAGAAAGCAGAGAATTGTTTGTTTTGAATTTAATCAAACAAATGGGAAAGCAAATGCACTGAGAGGATGACTTGCAGTTCTCTGTTTAATCTAGCCGCTACAGCTAGAAAAGCCTCCAAAATGCTTTGTTAAAATACAATTTTTTGGATACTACCCTATCAACACAGTAGATGTCATTCATGATAAATATTCTACCAGTAAATATGACACAAACTAATGAATGGCATGGTTTAAGATAAGATGTGAGTTCATCTTGGTGATCAGCACAAATTGGACCATTTAAAGAAATACAGCAAAGAGAACATATTATTGCTCCTTACATTAGGGACCCCCTGGCATTGGTTGATAAGATACAGTATAATTTGAATACTGCTCTGTGGGCAAAAACATAAAATGCTTAAAGGAATTCTCTCAAAGGAAAGCATGTTTTTTTTTTACACAATGCATTAGTTAATAGTGGTCCTTCAGCAGAATCCTGCATTGAAATCTGTTTTTTTTTTTAAAGAGCAAACAGATTTTTTTTATATTTATTTTGAAATTTGACATGGGACTGGACATATTCTTACTCTGCCAGGTACCCTCAGCCATGTGACTTGTGATATCACCCTCTCCCTTCTTCCCCCAGCAGCCTATCAGCAGAGGGACATATGAGAGCAGTGGTAGATATGAAAATAGTACTCAATAGTAAAACACCCAAGTCCAGCCATGACTCCCCCAGTTACTGTACATGGGAGCAGGAGAAACAATAGGTTATCTGAAAGTAGTTCTATGTGCAGTGCTGGCTCTTTCTGTAAGCTGTAAGCAATACCCAATGTTCACTATTATTTACAACTAAAGCATTTTTCTCTAAGGTTATAAAATGTTTGCCATCAGAAATACACCAGTTGTAAATGAACATGCTAAATGAAGTTCTGTAATGTATACATGTATAATGTATAATATAATATAATGTATATATAATATAATGTATAATGTATAATGTATACATATATGTATAATATATACTTCATAATGAAGGTTGAGGGTTTTCCTTCAATTAAGATTTCACTTGTCTTGAGATGAAGAGTTGGAGTTTGAAGGGAATAGATACTTTAGACTTTCAGTAATGTCAATGCCAGTAATCAGTTGCTCCCAAAGTTCTATGTGCGCAGCAGAGCACCCTCAGCGGATGCATTGGCACTCACCTTAAGTTGCTAAGGAGCATTGTATGTTGTAAGTACCTTTCTGAATAGTGTAAAAACACTCAGTTTTGTGTCCATTTGAGAGCTGCAAAGTTAAAAAAGGAATTTGTGCTTTCCTTTCATTTCTATACATGACTGAAAGGTCAGGCATATCAGTAAAGGAACAGTCCTAAGCCAAGCTCAAGCAATGAGAGGATATTGTGTTGTTTCTACAGTAAGAACCTTTCTGAGTGTCTAGTCTTGTGTCCATTTGAGAGCTTTCCACTTAGAGCTTGTATTTGTAAATAAGCCCTTCTCTTTCTCTTCTGTACATGACTAAAAGGTCAACCATATCAGTGGAGGAACAGTCCCAGGCCAGGCTCATGCAATGAAATTATATTATGTTGTTTCTAAAGTTTGGCTCTGGGCTCACATCTACTCCCCATGTCAGATGGTTATTGATACAATTATCCTATGTTCATAAACTTTTTGTCTTGTTGACAAGAAACAGCACATGAAAGGGGGTAGGGTAAACCCACATACCTAAAACATGCTCTAGCTTTCTGGTGCCTGGTATTACTCAATAACTCTTCTATGAACACTTCAGCAATGTGGGAGTTAAATTATTCATCATGGTGGCACTCGGTACTCTGATATGATCAGTATAATACCAGGACCAATGCAAACTATACCCCCAAAATAAATACTGAACCAACAGATAGTTTATAATATGTTAAGTGACCTATTAAAGAATCCACCATTTAGGGATGGGCTGAGTGCTCCCTCAGAGATCATATGACCAGAAATAATGCAGCTCTAACTATAACAGGAATAAGTGTGGAAGCAAAAGGCAGAACTCTATCCATTCATTGGCTGATGTTGCCTAGTATGTATGTGTGCCTTGGCTTGTTTGTGTGCACTGTGAATTTTTCTGAAAATGGTTTATTTAGATGAAGCAGGGTTTTACTTATGAGCTTGTTTATGCAATATATTTTATAGAGACCTACACTGTTTGGAGGCATAGTTTTCCTTTAACATTCTGAAATATAAGGAACTTCCCCTCATTACTTAAAGTGTCATTAATTTGGGCAGGATAGATTTTTGTTGGATGAATGTGTATAATAATGTTACATATAAAGTTGCAATTGTTTATTTTTTACAACTTACATAGGTTTTACATTAAAAAAGGAATTCACAGAAATTTGGTGGACAATCACCCTAGGCACAAATAGTACTTTTTATATGCCTGACAAAACTGTAGTTCCTGAAAGTATATGATGTTCAATCAACACATCTATTTATAAAAACTGTAGGAAGCTCTTGGGACAAAAATAAGATATGTGCTACAAAAAATAAAATACCATTTTGTTAATGTTATGTAACACTTATTACATGAAAAAACAAAAACAATCTTGGATGATTGGATATTCAAATAAGTGTTCTAATAACAGCCGGGGATTTAAACAGCTATCAAAGAGAAAGTTCATTGCTAGAGAAGATACATAAGTTGTCTAAAGCGTAACCTAAAAATGTTGCTAGATACCAAATAAATTGCCCTGAAAGTTGCTGCTGTATCACCATCACTATTAAATACAATATCCCAATGTTTTATTTCTTTCCCTCTTGCTGCAAATTGATATCTGCAACTTCAAATTCCTGCAGGGGTTCTTTTATATTTATATATTAGTAAGTCTTATGTTCTTTTAAATAATTCTATCTATCTTTATGTTTGCAGAACTGCTCTGATATACTTTGTAATAAAACTTCTAAATCATTTGGAACATTCATCTACTATTTGAACCCTGTCCATATAACTTTGAATTAACTTTGAATTAAGTTATTAGTTCAGTTATTTTTTTCCCCCCTTAATTTCTCGTTCTCCAGATTCCTGGTGAAATTCTATTAAGATCTTGTTCCATCCAATCAAGAATATTGCATTTTCCCCATGTAATGCAAAAAATTTACTTGGAGAAATTACTATTTGCCCTTCTATGTGCTCCTGAAAGCTCAGCCTTAAAGGAGAACTACTCCACCCCCCCAGGTATAAAAGCCCCCTTAACTGGCCTGCATCCACCCCCCCCCCCTCACCTCTCACTTCTGGCAACTTTAAAAACTGGCCTATAGAAAAACCCAACCTTAAAAAGCAGAGCAGGGCAGCAGCGTACCTGGGCACCATCTTCCTTTCTAAATAAATGTTCCCTACCATAGTCAAAGTTCAGTATTTTTTCCTTATGAATGGTGAGCTGTTATTTTTTATATAAAATATATTTCTTTCATCTAATTTATATTTAGGATCAGGTTTTGGTTCAAGTTTTTTGATGCCAAAATCCAATTTAGTCCCAGAAAAAATGTGGTTTTTGTCACATAATAAATCCAAAAATATGCTATCTAGAACCTGTTGAGATCATTTAGAAGTCAATGGCCGATGCAGCTGGAAGATCTCTCTTTGCTTTGTGGTTTTTGGTTTTTTTTACACTGGCTTTTGTGCGACAATATGAAAATATGTGGTTTTCGTGCAACAGTTTAAAAAGGTTGCAGTCTTCTTGTTTTTTTCCACGTCTAATTTTCTGTTTGTAATTCATGGAAATTAGTTTATGTATGTATAACTTTATTTATAAAGCGCCACAAGGGTACGCAGCGCTGTACAGTCTTACAGAATACAAAATTACACACAGGGAGGAAGAGTGATATAATAAATAAATACAATAAATACATATATGTATATATATATATATAAGTGCCATGTGGTATGAGACACAGTAGGAAGGAGGTCCCTGCCCCGTAGAGCTTACAATCTGAGTGGTTGGGTAACATACAGGCACAAACTGGAAGGTAAGAGTGCATCAGGTATGGGCATTTGCCCTTAAGCGCAGGACTGGGCAAAATAATGTCTTAGTGCTCCAGAAGGTAACAGCTGAGTTTTTTCTTAAAGAGAGTTAGTGAGTTTATTCATGGTTTCTAGTGATGAGCAAATCTCTTTCATTCACTGCAAACTTTTTTGACACCCACAATTTTATGACCTGACCACAACTCTTTTTTATGCAAAAGCAACATATTTTCCGCTGCTGCAACTTTTTTTGACACAACCACAACTTTTTTTTTTAAGTGGCCGTCACTTTTGCCTCAAATTTTTGCTGCAGTTTTGCGATAAAATTTGAGATTTCAAAAAACTAGATTTCACTTGAGATTTCAAAAAACTAAAAAACATGAAAATCTGAATGTTAGTAAATGGGCTTTCTGCTCCATATCAGCATAGCTGTATGTGGGTACAGGTTAGACTTGTACTCCAGTTATCCATCTACAAAAGTAGCATGATTTGTCTTAAATTTTCATTACCGTCTGTCCTACTGAAATGAAAGATGTGGATATTTACTTTGCATATGGGTTCAGCTCAGTTTACTGTCTCACCCAGTTAATATACTTTGTATAACTTACTGTTTAATGCAGTATCAGGTGTTCAAGTCATGATTTGCACACCCAAAAAAGTCTATGATTCTTATTGTGATTTAAAAAAGTATTTGTAAACACCACATTAAAGTCATACGGAGTTTGAATATTTAAAAAATGAATTTCGATAACTTTGCAACAAGCCCTGAGGCACACAAGTAAGCCTAATTACAAGTATGTCACAATAACATTATAAATATAAATGTAAACACAGAATTTTGTGAGACACTGCTGTTGGTGATTATTTATTAAAATAAAAGACATCATTATTATGGACACTAAAAAAGTTATCAGTTTGAATGAAAACAGCAGGATTAAATCGACTGACTGAATCTTGGTTTCTAGAGCATTAAGTCCCCTGTGACCACTGACAGTTAATAAAATAATTTGAAAAACTTACAAAAGCAGACGTACGCTAGTTTGATCAGGGATGCGGCTTGTAGAACAAATTCATGTCAAAGACTAACAATGAACAGTGAATAAGTAAGATGATTTATTCATAGTCTTAAATAAATAAATATTAATTTTAAGAAAATCCTGCTGATGGATAATAAATGTGTGCATTATTCTGCCTAACCATCACTAGAGACAGTCAAATAATAAGCATATAAGCTGCAAATACCCACAACTGGAAATAGCGGAGAAGAATATATGCCTGGGGGCATTTACAATCCTTACATTTTTTTTGACAATTCCTTTTTATTTGCACAAAAATACAATTTTGTAACAGGAAAAAAAAAATTTCAAAAAAAACCACAAAACCACAACAAATCTAAAAGAAAAAATATGCCATGTAAAGGTTGAGATCAAGTAGAAGTCAATGATAGATTTTTACAACTGGAAGATCTTGACAGGCGCATCGTTGGGACTTGCTCCGCCTCTTGGCAACCTACCACCTATCACCCCTCCTATCCCTCCAATCCCAGAAGAATTACACTGAAGTATAATTTAAAACATACCATAAACAAATAGCATAACATGAACATATGATAAACATATCAAACATAACATGAAAATCTGATAAACATATCATGAACATATGATAACTTCAACGTTTGTATAACAAACAACCATAACAATCCAATAATTGCGCAACGCCACTAGCGCTGCCAGCTGCCATCCTAGCCTGGGACCACCTACTCCTCAACAAACTCACTTCCTGATACACCTCCTTACCCCTGAGGTGCCAGGTGGGCCAACCACCAATAACCACGCAACCATTGGTTCCCAGACTCAACCACCCCGCCAGCCAAACTATAATACCAACTCACCTGTTTGGGGAGGGAGGGTGGGCGTTTTCCTGTACTGCTTAAAATGGAACTGGAAGCGGAAAAGCCCAGAGCCACCTTTTATACCCCAGATTGCAGACATTTGAACCCACCAATCCCAAACTAGCTGGGAGTGGCTTACAACCCCTACGGCGCTGTCATGCCCCTGCCTCCCTACGCCCTGCTATGGGTCACCGGTTACTTTCTTTTGCTTTCTTTTACTTTAGTCCCAAAACCACAAAAATCCGAATGTTGATTAATTCCCTCCTAAGCACCTTACCTGCACTCACAAGAGGTGATGAAGGGCATAATGTACCCCTACAATATCAAGTTCAGTTTCCATAACCACTGTACAAAAATATGTATAATCAAATGTGAAAAAGTGTGCAAAAGGTGATAAAAATGGATTTGTTTGCTTATCCTCAAAATGTTTGTGGGGAGTTGGAAAAGGTTGATTGTAAACATGTATTTAAGGTTTCCAGTGCCCTAGTCTATGGTATCTCTCTGCACAATGCAGAAAATGAAGTGGTTTGGTCCTGCCATCAATTATATTGTTTACAGCCCTGTTCTAATGACCATACCATACGTTTTTGATCATGGCCCTGAGGTTCTAGGACCAACCCAATGCTAAAGCTAATACAGTAGGGGAACTATTGAAGGTTACAAGACACAGTGTTAACTTTTATTTAGGAAAACAAGGAACGTGTTCAGTAATTTGTAGGTTTGGCAAGGAAAAAAGTACAAGGAAACTTATATTTACCTTGATATTTCAGTTTACAAACTTTAATATAAAAAATGAAAGAGTAAAAGCTCTTTAATAAAATATTACATGGTTTCAGATGCTCGAGGAGTCATGGGTTATTGATTTATGAAAAAGATTTTAATTAATTCCCTAGTAAGACTAGGTTACAGGTGACAGAAAGGCATCACTGCCAATGGAGGAGAATGGGCTGTGACTCCCACCACCTCCCTACAGAAGTCAACTGCTCAACACAATACAAAATTATGACAACAGTGAAACATGATTTATGCTGTTGCAGTAAAAATGAACTCTCGCTGGGATAAAGTATTCAGTGTGACACTTGTACCAAGAGCATTTTTGTTATGCTTTTATTTCTGTCCAGCTATATTTATTTTTATTGTAAGCTATTTAGGTTGGCAATGAGTAGACAAGAAATATTATTTAGCTGTGGGTTTTTAATATTTTGCATTAGACTACTTTAATTGAGGGAATGTTGTTAACAGAACAAATTTGCTCAAGACGAACATTTTTTCCTTTGTGCAAGTTTTGCATAAATAATGACTCATTAGGCACGGGAGAAAAGATTGCAAGTTTCTTGCACCAGTGTGCAGTGCGTGTAATAAAACTTCCTCCTGGAAAGTTATTATTTTGGTGGCCAAAAAATATAGGTATAGTATCTATTATCTGGAAACCCATTATCCAGAAAGCTCAAAATTACAGGGTGGGCATCTCCCATAGACAATAGGCCTCTCCTTCTACTTTTGCCCAGTGCTCAGTAATTATGAGGGACCGCACCTCCTTACTAATGTGGATTCTCAAAGAAATTACCGACACAACATGTATGTATGTATCTTTATTTATAAAGCACTACTTATGTACGCAGCGCTGTACAGTAGAATACATTAATACAAACAGGGGGTTATTAAGATAATAGATAAATACAAAGTACAACAATAAATACAAATAAATAAAAGATACAGTCGCAATAAGATAAGAGTCAGAGACACAAGAGGATGGAGGTCCCTGCCCCGTAGAGCTTACAATCTATATGGGAATTCTGTGCAGGGCATCCACCCTTGCAGGTTTATTTCAGAAAGGATGTAAGGTTTCAGGGGTTGACCCCTTCGTCAGACATAACCATTCAGTGAAGCAGTGAATTGTTTAAAACACACAGGTAGTGACATCATTAAAACAATTAGCATAAAGTTCAACAGGGTATACACCCAAAAAGTCCAACAAGCTGAAAAAATCCACGTTTAGTCCCGAGTTACTGTGTTACCATATTAACCCAGTCCATGTTTTTGATACAAAAACTATTATGTTACAAAAAACTATTTTTAAATATAATGGGCCCGATTCACTAAAGTCCGAAATAAGAAGTGCTATTTATAGCATGCGTTAAAAATCTTATCACTTCTTATTTTTCACTCGATTCACTAAAAGGACACTTGTCATAATTAAGAAGCGATGTTCTTGGCGTTATTTATCTTACGATGACATATTTTCAAGCAATATATATTACGCAGCGCACAAGATATTACGCAGCGTTCGAAATTTTACGCAGAGCGCAATATATTACGCACGTAACCATTACTTTCTGAAAACCACCATTTCCCTGAAAACTGGAGGCTGCATCACTCTAGGGCCAACATATACTTGAAAAAATACGACTGCAAACTCCATGTTGTGTTGCCAAAAGCTCACGAACCGCAATTTTCTTTAAGTACCGCCTGCCCCAAGTAGGGTTAATATTCACACAGATTAACACGATATTTTGCCCGTTTAACGCTTCATATGTGTTTGTGAATCATGCGTTAGTACTATTTCTATTCGCTAATTAACGCAATGCGTTTTTTTTTGTGCATGCGATATGCGGATTAACACATGCGAAATGACTTTGATGAATCGGTACTTAATTATCGCATGCTTTTTAATGAAAAAAACTATGCGATAAGCGTTATTGACCTTTAGTGAATCGGCCCCTATAACGCTTATCGCATAGTTTTTTTCATTAAAATATGTCATCGTAAAATAAATAACGCCAAGAACATCGCTTCTTAATTATGACAAGTGTCCTTTTAGTGAATCAAGCGAAAAATAAGAAGTGATAAGATTTTTAACGCATGCTATAAATAGCACTCCTTATTTCGGACCCAATGTATCCAAAACAAAGTTGTCACTAACAAAGAATAACAAATTTAGGGCTTTATCAGCTATTCATCTCCCATAGACTCCATTTTTATCAAGTAATTCAAGTTTCAAAAAAAATGTTTCCTATCATTTCTAATTATTTATTATTCTAATTCTTTTTCTCTGTAAAAGTAAAACAGTAGCTTAGTAGCTTACTCTTGATCCCAGCTAGGATATAATTAATCCTTATTGGAGGCAAAACAATCCCATTTTTAGTAGATTTAAGGTATAGAGATTCAAATTACAGAAGGACTAGCGATGAGCGAATTTTTTCAGCAGGCATAGATTCGCAGCGAATTTCTACATTTCGCCATTAGCGGATTTTGCTAACCTTCTGAGAAAATTTGCAGCCAAAAAATTTGTGTGCATCAAAAAAGTCGTGGTTGCGTAAAAATGGGCGCGCTCACTTAAAAAAAAGGTACAGTTGCATCAAAATGGGCGCGGGTGACAAAAAAAGACACAGGTGACAAATAAAACACGCGACAAACATGTTTCACAAATTTTTCACCTTTTCGCGAATCTTGCTAATTTTTCGGCAAAACGGGACAGATTTACTCATCACTAAGAAGGACTTATCCTTCCTTATCCGGAAAACCCCTGGTCCTGAGCATTCTGGATAACAGGTCCTATCCCTGTGCTACTCTTTAAGCAGGACATAAAAAATGTTGTATGTGCATTTAAAATTCACAGTGCAATAACTGTCGAATTAAAAATATTACATTGTGAAATGCAAATGTTATTCTTATTGTTGGCAAACATTTTTTCTGTTCATTAGTATTTTAATACATTCCCCCAAAAGTTTCTACGTCTTACAGTTTTGAAAATAATCTGTTAATGCAGCTTGTGCAAACTGTTGAAGAATGGTTTTATATTTCTGAAATACATTCTTCTTAGTTATTTCTTACAAATCAAATGCATTTTTTTCTAAAGACAGAAAGACTCTTATAAAGGCCACAAATACCAATAGATAGTATTGTAGCCAGAGATAAACCATGACAAACGATGTGCTGAAATAAACAGATGGCAAAGTCAGTGCAGAACAAGATAAAGTTTATCACAAACAGCTTGAGGATCTTTTTTACAAAAAAAAACATATGAAACGTCAAGGGACAAGAAATTCTTATATAATTTACTTTTTGAAAAAAATAATTTAACTGAAGGTAGGCAACTAGTACGAATTTAGTGATCACAGTTTTTGTTTAAAGCAATGCAGAATATTTCCCTGTGTTGGAGCTTTTTAAAGTTCTTTCTTTCAGGGCTGCCCTCAGAACCTAACAAGGTTATAGATGTATAAAACATTGCCTGAGTGATCAAACTGCTGCTTCCACCAAGAGTTTACTGCTGTTGATCAAAGTTGCATTTTATCTCTGTTCCTTTTGTGCTTTTCCATAGAGTTCAGATTGCAAACACATGCGTAAAAACAGGTTCTCATTTACATTTCATGGTCCATTGGAATAATGCTAGAGTGCATGAACCAAATTGTTAGGATTACCCATTAATGAACTGTTACCATAACAACCCCCATTTTCACCAGTTGGTTTAATTAAAATTATGCCTTCAATTCTATTTTTAAACTCTAAGAGAAATAGATTTATAGCATAGTTTGCATAAATGTGCCACCTACAAGTGTCAAGCCGGCCTTAGACAGATTTAGAATAATTACAGCAGTTACTAAGAGATCATTCCCTCTCTTTTTTTAACTCTTTGCTTTATAGATTCAGTTTCTTTGGTATAGTATATAGAGCCACATTTAAAGGTCATCTATTCCTGGTAACTTAAAAGTATTTTTTTTTTAATTTGGTACCAAATGTTTTGACCAATACTTCAGAATAACAAGGGAAGCTATGTCCCTCCTGTGACACCTATATAGAATATAAATTATAGAATTATATAGATCTGTATAAAGATGAGAAATAAAAAGTAACAATAGCTGAAATTATCCCCTATAATTATCGTCTATTATCGCCCACATAATGCTCACTAGGGGATTACCTGACTACAATGACACCTATACAAGTTGTTCAGTTGTAATTACCATCAAATGTAATTACCAAATCTAGCCTAAATAATTTATATAATTATTTATTTTTTACTCATACAGCCTAGTATTTACATCTTGTAAATGCAGTTCTCAATTTTTATCGTTGAGCTTTTCCTGCCCAGGGGACCTTCACAAAAATATGAAAAAGCATCCACCACATTAAGTAAATAGTCTGGGGTCTGCTATGAGCTCTCCAGTGTTCTGGGATTATTCATTTTATTTTTCTTTTGTTTGTTTTTTGTTGTTGTTTATTAGTCGGGTCTGAGCCACTCATCATAATAATATAGGATTACAGTAAGCCACCATACTCATGCATCTGTAACAACAGTGAAGCATTGGACTCATCCCCTGCAGCATAGAGTTAATCAAACCAAGTATCTAGCTGGTTTGAATGAACAAAATAAAAATGTGATTCAACTTTTGCATGCTGACTTACACAAATATTGTTTTCCCTTTGTGTATGGGTATTATAGCATTTGAATGCTTGTGCATCACTGGTTTTCATTTCAGATGCACTGAGACGTTTGTGTTATGTAACCCTTAATCTCATTTATCAGAACTTTAAAAGCTTATAGTTGTCTTATGAAAATTCTATTTTATTTCAGTAAACCCTTGTTTAAATGGAAATACTCTTTGAGACATTATTACAGTTTTTCCTATTAACTCAAACCCCATGTTTACCCTGCTCGGTGTTGTATGAGGAATACAGATATCTCTGAAAACTGCAGAATGCCATCCACAATGAAACATCACATAGAATGTATGCCTTTATCCTTATTGCATAATAATATTCTTTCAAATAATTTTACCAAACAGTAAGAATCATGTTTGCCTGTATATAAATATCACGTTGTTTCAACCGGTAATTAATTTGCAGTTTTGGTAATATCATTTGAACCATCAATGTATTATCATTTTAGAAGGACTATAAAACTCAATACCTTATCATAGCAATCTACAGCTAATTAAGGATTTCCAACTGTAGCAGAATTATAATTGCTAATAACCAAGCTCAGCCAAGGACATGCACATGCCACAAACATGTCACCTACTTATCAGGCCATATAGTGCAGGAAAATGACATCTTGCTGCAGAATGTTCAGTTTAGTCACACTGGCAACACATATGTGCAGTCAAAATGTCATATGGTTCCAATGTAAATAGTTTAACTCTGTAGCTACTTCTCCTAAATATTTTTTATCTTTGCTTTGAATGTAACATGTTATTGTAGGGACCCATAGGGTTAAGCTCCCCTATGGCTTTAAACCCTACTACTTCCTCATTTTACTGTTACCGGGCAAAGTCCCATGTATCGAGTTACACTATACTTTGCACCTTATTGGTTATTTGGATTGGTCACACCCCTTGCAGTCTCATATAGTGTCTAGCAATGAGGTGTGGCTTCCTCTTTGGCTGCACCTTATTGGTTATTTGAGTTGGTCACACCCCTTGCAGTCCCATACAGTGTCTAGCAAGGAGGTGTGGCTTCCTCTTTGGCTGCCTCTGTATCTCAGGTGAAGGTACACTGAGCCTGGGAGCAGAACTAGGCCCCAGTAAAGCCATTTGCCCCAGAGTGTTACCATCCACTCTGGTGAAGTCGTGGACAGGGCCCCGTGAATGAGGAATAGCAGAAATTGTAAGAGCATTCTTTAGGAGAGTGAGACTCTTAAAGGAGGTGGGATAAACCGGTGTACATCCTCCCTTGTTTGTCCTCAGAGTGTACTATCATTTAACATCTATATCTGCATTGTGAGTATAACCCTGTATATCATTTGTCTTGGACAATAAACTTGTACTATAGTTCAACTACAAGAACTTTCTGGCGTCCATCTTTGCTAATCTGTACTACACAGCTACAGTGAGTTGTAGTCCACTACACCCTTGCTCCGCATGGTCTCTTCCACATAGCAAAGGCCCATCCTGTTTAAGAGAGTCGCATGTAGCCCATACTCTAATCCTAATACTAGCCTGGGTTTTGCCTAAATATAGCCAAACAAGCATTACATTATATTATTATTTATATATATATAAATATATATATTTATATATATATATATATATGAACCATGATGCCAATACTAGCATGCCCCCATTCACCCTTTGCTGCAACTAAAGTATAGCATCTTTTATATAACGATTCAAGCACCTATAAACCCTAATTCCAGTAAACACGTGAGGATCTCACTTTTGGCTGCTCACTTTCTTGCGAGATGGATGCTTTTTCCATATTAAATAATGTACCCCTATTGTAGAATAAAAGGATTTTAGAAGTTAGCAAGGAGTACCATGACCATTTAAAGAACAAAGGAAGAAAGCCTTTATACAGGTCATGGAACTCTGAGATGACTTCAAATATCCTCATATTTTACAACTGAGCAGGGCCGGAACTAGCGGTAGGCAGAAAGGCAGCTGCCTAGGGCGCAATGATTAGGGGGTTTCAGGCAGGAGCCTCTCCTGCCTACCCCTAGTCCTCCTTCCTTTCCATTGCCATTGCCCCCGCCGAGAGACTACACGGGTGGGGGGAGGGACATGGCGGCCGACCGGGTTGCCTAGGGCGCCGGGTCAGCTTGTGAGAATTTATTTTACAGGATATTCATGGCTCTGTATTATATTATAATATAAATAGAAAAACGGGCACATTTTTTTCTTAGCACCCTCCCACAATGAAGGAGTGGGGCCATAAGCAGAAATGTACTCAATTTAAGTAATTCTATTGTTTCACAATGTAATCATTTTGTTACCATATAATAGAACAGGATCAAAAACAAAAGGGTAACAGGTGAGCATGCAGATGGCATCCTTTTTTTTGTAGGCATGGATTCACCACAAAATTCCACATTTCGCCATCGCTGAAACTGTGACAAAAATAAATACAATAAATGTATACTGTACCGTTTATATAGGCATGCTCAAATACACATTCTAGGCTTCATCTGTAAATGAAAATTGTAGCTCTCTGAGTGCTACATTCTTAGATACTTGTGTTTAATCAGCCTTATTCTTATACAAGCTAATCTGACATCTTCACCTTCAGATTCTGGCTTTGTATTATGTCAGTTATATATACAGTTTAAATAGATAGATAGATAGATAGATAGATAGATAGATAGATAGATAGATGATAGATAGATAGATAGATAGATAGATAGATAGATAGATAGATAGATAGATAGATAGATAGATAAATAGATAGAGATAGGCATGAATATATGCATGTATATTCTAAGTTCTAATTTGTTCTTTCTTAATATATTTTCAGTTACCAGTTTTTTGGTAACTTTTTATTTTCTTCTTTCAAAATGCTGAACAATAAATTCAATCACTAAAGAGGAGTTGCTTAACTGTGAAATTCACCTTATGTCCTTCAATTAGAAGGAAAAGTACAGGTAAAGGATCTGTTATCCAGAAACCTGTTATCTAGAAAGCTCCAAATTACGGAAAGACTGTCTCCCATAGACTCCATTTAAATCAAATAGTTCAGATTTTTAAACTGATTTCCTTTTTCTCTGTAAAAATAAAACAGTACCTTGTATTTGATCCCAACTAAGATATAATTAATCCTTATTGGATGCAAACAATCCTATTGGCTTTAATTAATATTTTATTGAGGTTTTTTTTATGAAGATCCAAATTATGGAAAGACCCCTTAGCCGGAAAACCCCAGGTCCCGAGCATTCTTGATAACGGGTCCTATACCTTGACTTGTCTTTGGGAGATACACTGCAAAGAGATATCTTTGGCAACAATGGCCCTGTAAATTAGTTCAGTATCATGCAATTACTGTGCCATTTGCCATAATTAGAATATCCATTTGATAATAATTAAGTACACAAGGCTGTAATGCAATATTAATTATACACACTGACTTGGTACTGAAGAAGCAAGAGCGACTCCTAAATAAAATAACTTGGGTTACAATTGACAGTTGCATTGGCAGCAATTTTTAACTGGCTATTGATCTAATATGAGTACTGCATGTGTACAAGCTCTTCCTATACTTTTTGTTTTTTGAGGAGTGGGGCAAATATATTTTGGAAAGTAACGTGTATTTTTCCACAATTTGTGCCCTCTCCCGGTTAGCTTTCTAACTAACAGTTACACTGATGAAGCTGCTACTATATATATATCCACCCACTACCTCACACAAGCATCTAAGGTCTTACTATGAATCTCCACACTGGCACAGAGAGCAAAACCTACAAGGGTTCATTCATGAAGGGCCAAGATGCATGTGATAAAGGACTAAGGAGTGCAAAATGTTGCCCCTTGGTGCATGGATATAGAACCTGGGACTTAAAGCCTGCCATAGGTGGGAAGCTCTATTGTTTAAAAGCTTTTACAGCCCCATTGTTAAAGACAGTGAAAAAAAGCTTAGCTGCCAGTTTAGCAAAGTAGCTAGTTCAAGTAGAAAATATAGGTATAATATACATTTCTATCTGTCTTAAATATCTGTCTTGTAAATACATGGGCATCATGGTAGAGCTCTCCACATATATATTATTTTTGCTATGGAAAAAAAATGTAGAATCGTGTTACAAAAATATTCCAAGGGCACCATTGTAACAGGCTTTCTTAATTCATGTCATAACAGATATATATATATTTATCGGGCAAGAGAACTCAAGGGTCACGGAAGTGATTTACTAAAAATTTTAATCAGCACATTAGCACAAGCTGTTGGTGACATTTTAAGAAAGGGTCCATAACAGTGACCACGACCAACTGGTAGGATTTACCGTAAGCGTCATCCAATCCAGGTGACACAAATTCAGTAGGGTTGATGGCTCCATTAGAGTCCAAAGGGAAGGGATGTTGGTCTCTGGGTTTCCATTCATTTGTGAACGGTAATTCATCTTCCTTAAGTAGGTCTGGAATCTCCATGGGTCTCATAACTAATTGTGCCAACTGCTTCCCAGTTCTCTTTTTCCCAAGAACACACAGACACACACACACACACCCCTTCTTGGAACATACTGTACTCCATAAATTATCCATTGTCTTTCCTCACTCCTTCCCTCAGAGAGTGGATATTGTTTCATCCCTTTGTTTAATAACCTTTCTGGGCTGTGAGTGTAAAGAAGTGGCAAGGTATGGCAGGAAATACTCACAACCTGGGATGGAGCTTCCACATTAAAAGGTGTTAGATTTAGCAGACAAAATGGCACAAGAGGCTCTAAGGGCTGTAACAAGATTACTAGTCAACTTACTAGTGACTAATTTTATATTTTGTAACACGCAGCACTGAATCATCCTCAGGAAATAAAGTTATACTCTAAATACAACATAACTAGGAATAGCATGCAATCCCAGGACAACTATACTGGTACTTTTATACTGTCACAGACCATAGAATCCAATGAAGCACACTATGAGCATTACAAATAACCTAATTCCACAGTTGTCAATGCTATGTGTTCCTCAGATGTAATATAAGTCCCAAGTAACAGTGCTACAAGTCTATGTCATAAATGTATAGTGTGTTCTTAGAACAATTTGTTCCTGCATAGCAATTTGTCATGATCAAAGGGTTAATACTCCTTCATTTTTTGTTTTTCCCTTTGTATTTTTCTAATGGAAATATTAAGATCCAAAAGTATCAACATTCCTTTCTTCCTATTTGCTGTTACTTCTATAAACTCTGACCTACTCATGTTATAGTTTCATTCTGAATCCCTCATTGTTATTAGGCTGAGCAGCCATAACCTTTAATTATCTCTGCCCATATAACACCTCTAGAGCAGCGATCGCTATATAATCTCCACATCATAATTCTAAAGCGCAATTATGTCCCTTTACAATCGTCTCTTTACCAGAAATATTCCTAGTTAAAGCTAAAAGTTATTTTTCTTATACAAATCCTAGCTTACTTGTAGGATCTCTGCATCCAACTAACAGGTTGAACAAAAGAAAGGGAAAAATTAAAACCGTCTTCAACAGACACTTACAAATATTCCATGAACCTTTTATTCGGAAAATAAAAGAAACATGTTTGCACAAAGTTTATGCCCCAAATACCCAATTGACCTTAGAATTATACCCTAACAAATAGTCAATTTCATGCTATATTGTAAATAAATATGTTTTCTTTTTTTAAAGCTGCTTTTGAATTATGCTCCATTGTATACCAAAAACAATTGGCATGTATGCATTATATTCAATATTGTGGTGCATTCAGAAAATGGTTGTGTGCTGCCATCACCACCACCACCATGGGTAATGCATGGGAACTAATTTAAATTATTTCTATAACTATACAAAATCCTCTTGCTAACATTCAAAGTCCTTCACTCCTTGCACGTTCCTGGTCGTCTCCTCTGCTCTCACCCACTGCTCTCTGTCATCTTTAACCTTTCTATCTCTCTGCAACTTACTTCTGGAACCCTATCCCTAATTTTGCCATTTGGAACACTCACTCAGGTCTTGTTCCCAAAGTTATGGATGGGCTTCATTGTTATTATTATTTGCTGTTGGTCTCAGTAAGGTCTAGTTGCTCAACTGGATCTGTATCTTGTGTTTCAAACTATGTAAAAATCCCATATGTTATTGCTATTCCTGCTCTATATCTTCCTTAAAATATAACTGCTAACTATGAGGACCATTCTCATTATTCAGCCACTGTAATACAAATGTGACTTTTTACTGTATAGTATTGCTCCAGTAGATTTGTAAATTCTCATCTGTCCTCACCACTATTTCATAGCTGATACAAGGGAAAACAGGAGGAGAAGCATTATATCAAATCCTCCTCAGTTTGAGTAATGATTGACCTTATAGAGACAATGGAGAATGGGAATTCCAATCTTGCTTGATTTCTCAGTAGTGTTTGCACTGTAAATACAGAATTACTCCAGTACTCAGATGAAACTGAAAATATGCTTATCTGGACTAGCACTGCTGATGTATGGAATACTACAGGACTCAATTTGCTTTATACGTTATAAAAGTAACTTTCTTGGGTGTTATTGCTACACTAAGGGGCTGATTTACTAAGACACGAATTCGAATCCGAATTGGAAAAATTCCGATTGGAAAACGAACATTTTGCGTCTTTTTCGTATTTTTTGCGATTTTTTCGGCGCCTTTACGACTTTTCGGAAATTGTCGCGACTTTTTCGTTACCAATACGATTTTCGCGAAAAAACGCGAGTTTTTTGTAGCCATTACGATTTGCTCGTAACTTGTCGCGACTTTTTTCGTATTGAGCGCTCGTAAGTGGCGGCCGAAACTTTCAGACTTAGCATGATTTTGGAAGCCTCCCATAGGACTCAATGGCACCCTGCAGCTCCAACCTGGCCCAAGAAAAGTCACCAAACTGAAGCTTGAATGAATCCGAACGCTACGAAAAAATCGCAACATTTTGCGCAACTTTCGGAATGGCTACGAAAAAGGCGCGACTTTTCTCGCAAGTTTTAACGCTACGAAAAAATCGCCAGATTTTGCGCAACATTCGGATGGCAACGAAAAAGTCACAATAATTTTCCAAAAAAATCGCCAAATACCGATCATTACGAAAAAGACGCAATCGGACGCATTCGGACAGTTCGTAAGTAAGTAAATGGGCCCCTTAGTGACCTGAATTAGAGCTTCCTGGTATGGCAAATGGTATAGAGTCAACCCAGGTATGGAAGTTGGAGTAGGTAGTTGAGGTGTGTGCCTTGGGTTGAACAGTGGAAGGAAGGGGTTGCTAGGCACATACATCTTCTGTCATCTCCCCCTAGTCTGGACCCTTGTTATGCCACTACCAACAGGTCATTTACTTCTACGCTCACCTTCCCCCCC
Organism: Xenopus tropicalis; assembly: GCF_000004195.4. NCBI lineage: Eukaryota > Metazoa > Chordata > Amphibia > Anura > Pipidae > Xenopus > Xenopus tropicalis. The sequence goes on from NC_030681.2 coordinate 114,309,241, forward strand.
CTGCCCCCCCTGTCATCATGTGCTGGGGGGGAAACAAGGTTGCCAAGTCAGTTCCCTAGGATGCCTGGTTGCTTGGCTTGGCATTGAGTGGACTTATAAAAATGTAGTCAGTGAGAGGAAAACTCGAATTTAGAGCAGGGAAGCATCTACTTTAGTATCTAGGAATAAACATTGGGAGGTCATTACTGTTACCTTGTTTTACTTAACTGAAGTTGTAAATTTAGAAAAAAAAAATAATACCTTTCCTTGTTCAGCATCCTGTGTACAATGCATTCATTTGTTTGAATTACAACACACTGGCCATTACTGTGTATAAACAACCCCATACTTAATATATAGTTACAAGGTCACTTGAAAATTCAGGAACACTTTTAATACAAGTTGCAGGTATGGGACCCGTTATCCAGAATGCTTCGGACCAGTGATTTTCCCGATAAAGGCTCTTTTTATCTACTAAAAAATAATTTAAACACTAAATAAACCCAATAGGATTATTTTGCTACCAATAAGGATTAATTATAGTTATTATATATATATACAGTATTTATAGTTATTATAAGTTGGGATCAAGTACAAGGTACTGTTTTATTATTAGAGAGAAAAGGGAAATCATTTTAAAAAAATTAAATTATTTAACTAAAATATAGTATATTGGAGATGGCCTTTCCATAATTCAGAGCTTTTTGGATAATGGGGATCTGGATAAGGGATCCCCATACCAAGGGTTTAGTGCCTGTAAAATGGATGAAATAGAAGAAAGCAAGTTGATCTGAAACACACAAATCCACATTTTTATTTACTAAAATGATATGTTATGCAATTTCATCAATAAAGCAAGTTATTCTAATATGGGAATACAAACAGAGCAAATGTAACTGACGTAACACTATGCACATTGTATAACATGTAACCAAAGATTATGCATAAAGTTTTCCTTTTCTGGAGAAATCCAACATTCGCTTTAACACGTTTTTAACTTTTCCTATGCAATCAATTATATTTCTATTGTTGTACAGTTCAGTCAAGCAAGTAATTAGTAAGCTTGTTTATACATTTGTTTTCTGTGTTTATCTGCATATTAAAAATGTTTCCATTTGCAAATGCACTACACACAGTCATTAATTATGTCTCCTATAATTGCTCTAATATTGTCGGAGGCAGTCTAGAGGAGTCTTTTAAATAATCACACCCTTATAAAAAGGTGCTTTTACTCCAGTAAGTCATAAATGAACAGAAGCTCCTTGAGTGAATATAAATGCTGGCCATCCTGTTCAGATTGTGTTGTATTATTTAGTGCTGTCATTTTAAATATGCCATTGCTTCTGGTAATGTGTCAGTATTTATAGTTGGCTCTTGTATACTGACATTTTCTTGATAGCCTAAAAAAAACTCAAAGGATTATTGCCTCTGGTGGATCTTGGGGCAGATCAGATGCTTCACAGGTTTTTATGTGCTTTTATCGTTTGTGAGTTTTTTTTGTGTGTCAGCATTGCTGTGTATTTGCACTTACTGTCATTTCTTGTTTTGGATATGCAGGTGTGTGTCCTGCATAATTATATCTAATATATGCCTGCATGTTTATATCCCTATTGCTCAACTCTTTACACAAAACCTTCTAAAGCCATATTTTTCTTTCTATGACATTGTTTATTGTATTTCCATTGTTGCCTTTTAAAAAAACAGGATCTTTAGCCTGCACTTTAAAATGGCCCTGTTTACAGACTAACCCTACTCCCTGCACCTTAAGGTGGCCATACATACACCTTAAGATCTACTCATTTTGCAAGCTTGCCAAATGAGCAGATCTTTGCCAAATATGACCACCTTGTGCTTGCCAATATTCAGCTGATCTGATTGTTTGGCTCTTGGGCAACAACACAGGCCATTGGGAGAGAACTGCACCAATGAACTGAGGTGCTAATAGTTCCAATAGGATTTTTACACCTGCCCATGTATCTATCCATGTATGACCTTTATACTTTATAAAGGCTCTTGTGATAATTACCACATGTAATATTTTTTATTATTCAGTAGGTTTTTGATAAATATCTTTCAATAACAGGAAGGCAATGGCTTAATTTAGCCACATCAGCGGCAGAAACCACAAGGAGTCCAACAATAAATCTATGCATCTATGTAACAAAAACTTGATGGATCTGTACATGTTGCTCACTGACACTTCAGCCGCTTTAAGCATAGCAACTTTTCTGGATGTGCCCTAAATTTTTTAAGATAGGTTTAACCTGTTTTTATCTCCGAATGAAGCTCACAATATACCTTTATAGGAACTCTTTGCAACCTGCCTTGAACTTTCCATATCTGTACAAATAGCTCTTACATATTAGTTCCCTTGTCTTGGGCAGAGGACCCCACTAGAAGTTAAGGAATAAAAATATACTGTAGCTTTAACCTATAACTCCACTTTGTACTCAAAAATCTTGATTTTGCAGATATAAATTATACAGCATAATCAGACTATATTCTGAGGGCCCAAACCCTCTCTAAGAAAGGTGCTTACAAGTACAAATAAGAATAGTCAGGGGTAAAATGTATGTGTTAAAAGCTGCCAAGCCTGCAACTGATTGTTAGCGGATGCTCAGTGCTGAGGCTCAGGGATACCTGGAAGGTGAACTGGAAAGTTTCATGTCCTTGTTTCAAAACAGTTCAGATGGCAAAGGATATTTGTAATCTAAAGGCTTTGAGTAGTATACACCCAGTTTACAAATAAAACTTGTGAAGCCTTAAACACAATACATACATAAAGTGACAATGTGGCATGTGCAATATGCTGCATTGTCACTTTATGTATGCAAGTTTTATTTGTAAAATGGGTGCACGATATGGCAGTATGCGCACTTTGTTGGTGAAAGTGTTTATGTGGTGACTCTAAACCACATGAATGTATTTATGAAATGTATTCCTTTTTACTGAATGTATTTAGGAAATCCCCATGCATAAGGAATAAGCCTTATCTGAAAAAAACTGCAGACTGAGCTGGTTTCTATGCAACCTATGATGGTGATTTTCCATCATTCTGTTCAAGTGGTCATGTGTTGCATGTATGCTCCATTTGATGTACAACTTTATTGTACCTTTTTTTATAGGTTCTAAAACTGACCTTGTAAGACATAATGAGCCTCTGTTTATGGGTCCCGCCCTGGGAATAACTACCCTACTTTGTTATGGTTTTGTCAAGGTTTTCACTCAGACAGTAAGGCTACTGGGAAAGAATCATGCCTCTTTAATGAAATTGATTTTTTTCATATGTTACATCAGGAAACCTATAAAAAAAAAACACTCTTCCAGGGTCAGAAGTGTCTATCCATGTACACTTCTCCAAGTTTGTGTTATCAATACATTTTTTCTCTCAAATCAATATCAACTTATCTGTCATCTGAGGGGTCTGTTGAAACTCCACAACACAGTGCTGGGCACATATCAGCTAGGTTCTAATCAGCCATATATTGAAGGGAATTGTTGTGTGTGTTTTGGATTTTATACATTGATTTTGTGTTAATGTTTTACTAGGATTTTGTAGAAATGCTATGCTGACCACTTTAACCAGGTAGATAAAAATGCATCCTAACATTTTTCCTCATTACCTAAACTGAAAGTAGATAAAGGTTGATTAAAAGTTTTTATTGTGGTTATTCCTGATAGTTTACTAGGATATGCACAATGAGTAAAGTAGTTACTTACAAATGGAACTACTTTTTATAGGTATCACTCCAGCTGAAAAAAATTGCAGAGGCAGTGCTATAATCCATAAACAGTATAAACACCAAAAATGTACAGTACAAAAATAATAAATATAAAAAAAAGTATAATGAAGGAATTCCAAGTGCAATGTGCTATTTGTTAAGGTTTAGAATGGTTTCACAACAATAATTCTACCACTGGTGGTGCTTATCTTATTTTCAGCATCTCTATAATCTGGGTCTTTACAGTTGTCACAGTAGTTTCCCATCTTGGTTTTTGTTATGAGTGTCACTGACATTGCACGTGCCTATATAAGGTGTGCACTTCCTCTTCTGGCTTGATAAGATCCGCAGATGGACAGACACCACTGAGATAGAGCAGGTGGTCACCCATACTTTGCTAGGACAGACAGAAAGCTAGAAAGAGATGACTAGCTTGTTCTAGAAATGAGAGCTAGGCAGGATATTAAGTAACAGCTTGGGTCCCCATGAGGAGTCAGATTTTGATAGGGATACACCAGATAGGGATTGTGAGCATGTAGGATTAGGGCAGTGACCTTGGAGAAAAGCTGTAGAGAGACAGCTCTCTGAAGCTTAGACACTGTAATGAGACAGGGGTTTGAAGGCTTCAGAGAAGGCACGCTTTGTAAAGTGTGCATGTGACTCATGTGACTGTATTTGTGATACTTAGGGGTATATTTATCATGCTGTGTAAAAAGTGGAGTAAAACATCACCAGTGATGTTGCTCATAGCAACCAATCAGATGCGTTGCTTTGATTTTCTAACTTTGAAATCTAATTGCTGATTGTTTGCCCTGGGCAACATCACCAGTAATGCTTCACTCCACTTTTTACACAGCATGATAACTATAGCCCTTATAGAGAAGTTTCCTGGTTGGTTTGCTCCAGTCTGTCCTGCTCTGCATTCTGAAAAGTCTGCAATAAAGTCAGTTCAGGTTCAATGCAATCCATGTGTCATGATCACCTACACTGGTCCCAGAGAAAAAAAAGTAATAATCCCAGGTACCTATTTTACAAGCTGATGCTACAGGGCTGATTATTACATTCTGATTCTAATTGCACTGGTTTCAGAGCTGCCATGCAATGTGAATCTAAATTAATTATTTATCGGCATTGTATTGTGATATTTATATCCTATATATATATATATATATATATATATATATATATACACACACAGTATATTGTGCATCAGCTCCTAAGCTCAGTTAAGAGACAGTAGCAAAAGAAAGTGCAGGGAATCAGCAGAAAAGAAGTTGGGGGGCTACTGGGGTATCTATGGAGACACAGATCTTCCCTGCTAAAGGGCTGTGGTGGCCTTAGGCTGGTACAGATCCCAAAACATAATGTAAAACTTTTTTGCCTTCTTTAGTTAGGCTTTAGTTCTCTTTTAACATGCATTATTCAGTTTGTGTATTGGGTTTTTTAAAAGAAATAATTAAATATTTAAAAAAAAAAAAACACAGCTACTCATGTATGTCCATTTAGAATCATAATGGCATGTTGGGGAAAAATTCTGCACTGTCTGCCCAAGGACCGATGGCTTCATGGAGAGTGCATTAATTATGCATATGGATCTTTAGAACTGCACAAAATTTAGGGCATGCCACTGACACCCAAAACTCTGAGCAGTCATTAGTAGCAGGGTGCTATCTTTTTCTAGGCTTTAGTAACACTATAATATTAAAGGGGTCCTTTACTAAAAAAAGCAGGGTCCAAAAAACAAAAACAGGTGCCATTGTATTTGCAGCAGCTTTCTTTCTTTTCTTTTCTTTCTCCCTCCTTTTCTATCTCCACGCCTTTCTTTTATCACAAAGAACAATGGTTTGGACACAAGTACTATGTCCAGGCCCCTTGGATATATTAGAGCATTTTACTAGCTGTTCAGTGTGAATAGCTGCAACGTCTCAAACTCATTAACTCACCGGGCACATGAGATACTTAATCAATCAACACCTTTATTGAACAGTACATATAGTACAAGTCCTGAGAACTCAGTACACATTGCCCTAAGCATACTAAATTATTGCACAACACATCAGCTTTTCAAACTTCGAATGATTTTAAATAGGAACGGACATTTGTTTCATTGCACACACACACTGTATTTGATTTTCCATGAGCAACCTGTCTCTGCAATATCCACAGGAAAAAAATGGGATCTTAGAATGTATCGGCAACATTCAACAATAATTTCTCAACATCCACAGATACTAAAATAATGTTCCCTACTTGTCCTTGTTTTGCATTCTTTCTGCTTCAGAAGCGGAGCCATTGGGAAGCAGTGTAAGGCAATGATGAGTCACATGTGTCATGCTGGTCGAGATGCCACATTACATAACCAGCCGCCAGTTTCAGATGCACGCAGACTGCATGACTCAGTTGCCTCACTGTGCTTTCTGTAAAACAAACAGCTTATGATATAGAAAAACTGGTTCATAAGCCAAGCATAGCTGTTGAAATGAAATAAAACCGAAGATGGATGTCAAATTATTGTCCTCCTACTTATGTTCTGGATCAATTAAAGCTGAGCAATAAAAAAAAAAAAAACCCTCCCAAGGGTACACTTAATGAATTTTCTTCACTGGCCACAGATAAGTAATTTATGAAATTGAAATACTTCATAATCTGTTTATTATTTTACTTCTACCTGATTTATCTATTTTTCACAGCCCAATAATTACACTGGTAAATAATATATATGAACTTTTTTAATACCATTGTGCTCAAGTGCCGCAAGTCATGGAGAGTCAGACAGACATGTAAGAGAAGCTATATTTCATGGCAGAGCCATAGCTAAAGGAATGCTGGGAATTGCTCATTGTAAGGTAAAATGACATGACAGAACAGCAGCACTATATCCTTCTGTGCAGTTCAGTAATTAATTGTAAAGGTGCTTTGTACCAACAGAGAGCCCAGCACCTAGCCCTTACCCTGCAACAATAGGTTACAGCACCCCTACTGCACTCAGGGCCAACTATGCAATTTTATTTTGGACATTACAGTATAGAAAGTACATGTTTCTGCCTTGCAGACATTACCCACTCTACAAGAATCATGTGGAAAGAAGCTGGGGCTGATAGGAAAAACAAGCAGTATTCATTACAAATACAGGTGAGCAAGGGATTTTTATCCAATACAATTTGCAGGACAAAGATGGTTAAAACACAAAGGTGGTCATTGCTGACACCCTGGTCTCCAGTGCAAGAGCACTTAGGGACACAAAAATGCTCATATACAGTAAAAGCACTTGTATCTGCCAGTTGGTCATCACTACTACACTGGCTTCTTTTAATGGATAACTATACCACCAAACAATGTAGGTCTCTGTAAAAATATATTACATACAGTATTACAGCTCATATGTAAAACACTGCTTCATCTAAATTAACCATTTTCATAAAAATATACTTTTTAGTAGTATGCATCATTGGGTAATACTATACTAATAGAAAACTGTCATTTTAAGTACTATGGGCCGCTACCTGGGATCATACAATTCAATTTGCACACAAACAAACCAATGGCACACATACATGTTAGGTTACATGAGCGATTAATGGGCAAAGCTCTGTTTTTGGCTCTTATGTGTCTTTGGGTTACAGCTGCATTATTTCCTGTCAGGTGATCTCTCTGGAACACAGCCCATCACAAAATGGTGGCCCAAGGGATAACATGTAAAAGGGAAATATTTACCGATATATATATATTCCAGTTTGGTAAGATTCTTTAACAAGCCACTATCTGCTGGTTAAGTATTTATTCTGGGAGAATAGTTTTCCTTTCAGGGTGAAGACAAATGGAGCTATTAGTAACAGATACTAAAAGAGACAATGCTGATCATTTACTGATAATTGTCTCTGCGTGTGTTTTAGCAGAGGCAATTCTCAGTATTGTCTATGGCAGGGTACTCTCTGGAGTTTAGTAGCCATGAAAAAGTAGCTGCTTCTTGAAGCTCAGTGTGTCTACACTCTAAAGAATAAGTAAGCCTTTTATCATAACTAAAAAGACTCTATAAATCACCCAAAATAACATGCCATACTCTCAGCACAAAGTCTCATGCAGATTCTGTAGAAGTAGAGAAGGGGCGGAGCTTCCTCTGTTCTACTAGGAAGTAGATTAGAGGGCTGCAATTGAGCTGCTTGTGGTACAGTATCTGCATGAGATTGAGTGCTGGAAGAAAGGTATGTTATTCTGGGCAGTATTTAGGTTCACTTATTCTTTAAGAGTGCAATAAAGTGGAATGTAAAAATAAGAATCCTCAAGCAACACTCCACCTCACAGTACAAGCATCTTGTACTCCATGAGAGTACTGTGGCAGTCTAAACCAAATTAACCTCAATAATTCCATGGCAGAAGATGCAGAGAGATCCAGCTGCTTTATTTACAGACAGCAGGCTGCTGCCAAGACAACCCCATCACCCCCTCAAGCAAGGAACATACAGCTCTGCTCACAAATAAAGAACTCATAAGGCTATCTACCATTTTCAAAAAGCATCTGAATGTCTCTTAAGACTTCTGGAAAACTGTTTTGTGAACTGATGAATTAAAAATGTAGACAACCTATGCCCAGTTATGCCTGGTAAAAGAACAAATACATTGTTTTACAGTAAAGAACCTTCTACTAACAGTCAAAAAGGGTATGGCATTGAGATAATGTTATTATTAGAGACAACAAATTTCCCATTGTATTAGCAACTTCTAATGTCAGTCCTCAGTTATACGTTGTAACAGGGCAGCAAGACAATGATCCAAAACAAACACACAACATAAGAGCATAATAAATAAAAGTTAGGTCTTGACCTAAATCAAAGAGCAAAATTCCCTTTGCATCCTATTATTTAGAAACAAACATGCAGCTATCCAGCAGTTGTTGAGCTACAGCTTTCAGCATCCCTTGACATCTTTCAGCTATCAGACAAGATTAGCAGTTTAGTTCAACAACAATAGGTTGGGCATCCTTAATGTTAGATTTTATTGACACCATCTTGATTTTGTACAATGTAGTGACTGCGCATTCTTAGCCAATCATAGGGTCAAAACAGACACAATCCCTTTTCAGGAAAGTGACAAATCTTTATGGAACAATATAGTTTATTTGCTTACGAACTGCATAAAACTTTGTGGGGCCCACAAAATGTAAGGCAAAGAGAGTAAAATCACAGATATATTTAAGCCTTTCCAGAGTCTTTGTGTAATTCCCCTGCAATCATCAATGTACCTTTCTGCTTGTTATGTCTTATAAAACCAATGATGCCGATATGGAGGCCTGCAAAATGACTTAAATTGAATCCAGTGGACTTAACTTATCCAACTCACAGCAGAACATGAACTTTTTCATATGCAGCTTTTTAAATTGGGTTAAATACAATTTCAACTTTCATTTGAAAGAAAACTTTGACCAGTCTTTGAAAATGAACTGATGCATATATAAAATTGTCTGGTACATCTGTGTGATGGGCGCGTGTCAAGAGCCAAGAATGTGGCGCATTAAATGAAGGGGACCTGGAACCGCCACTGTCAATCTCCGTTCCAATAATAAGTCATCCTCACATCTAAAAATCTAGATTTGGCTTTCCATCATCAGTTCCTCTTCTCAGGATCTCAGGAGAGACATTCTTCTGTCTGCAAAGAATAAACATGTAAGAGCACAGAGCCTGCAACAGATATAGCAATATTCATTTCTATGATAATCACATTTTCTTTCCAGCCAAGAAAGCAGTCACACTCACCCAATTAAACATGAACCTAAAGTTGGCTTTTCTCGGAAATGAGCTGTTCTGTCATTTTGCAGGCCACTGAGCACTGCCTTGCCATACAGATGGATGTCTCATACACTTTTCCAGTACTGACTAGCTTGCATTTGGAACATTGCTAATTCATGACTTTAAGTATATGCCCATACAGCTGACAACTCATAGAGAATATTTTCCACTTTAACATTATTACATAGCAACTATTTTGTGACCAGATACAATGGAGTTGTGACATTTATGCTTGACATAAGGATTGCCACACTAAATCTGTATTGTCCAGTACAGTACAATGAGCATTTCAGAGCTAGCTGCACTATCCATAGCTCTAACTGGACAGGATCATCATTTCCTCAGGGCAGGCCCGAGGGGCACATTCGCACAAGAGTACATCACATTCCAACAGCCAAATGAGTACTGTCAATCTTTTTTTCTCATTCCACATTGCCACATATATCCACAATGCTCAGATGAAGTTCCAAGTCTAGGGTGGGGGAGCGGCTGTATTGTCATTTGTATACTGGAACAGGTTCAATACATTTTGACATTTGAAGTAATTGATGATCTAATGTAAAGCCAGGGCAATGATAATGCGCTTCTCTTGGCTTTTTATTGGCAACAATACGTCACTTCTGAGAGCTTAATTCTAGAATAAGTGACCTTGCTTGCTGGTGTCACATGTCATGGCTACTGTGAGCCGCTGCACCGTGTGCTGAAAGGGAGAGAAGATTTTAAGAGAGTCATACAAACATTTACATCATTTATGCAGGCAGGGAGCTTACTCCTTGTATTGTGATCACCTGTGCATCAACATTTCGGGGAACACATCCTGACACAATAAAAGGTATGAAATCTTGTATTTGTGCAACTCTCTTTCTCTCATCATTGAATTGCGGAGTGCTGACTGCCTAGGGAGATCTGGGCACAATGTCACGTTGCCGCATTGCACCTCAGCGCAAAAATGAATTCAAAATGAATAGGTGCCAAAGACCGGTTTAATGCCCGAATATAGGTCTTTTCTTATGAAATTCCTGGGAGCATTTAAATTACTATTTTGGCTTGATCTACTGGTTCCCAATGATGTTAATTGCTGCCTACCACAATCCTTTCCGTAATTTGGACTTCCTTAGAGACTTATTTAACCCCTTGGATACTGCGTACTGGATTTTCTGAACTCCTTGGTCATGACTTCAACCACCGATAAGGGCCATCAGGCCCTGACACTTTAATTGAATTCATATTTAAACCTCAAAAGTACAGGAGCCTAATGGTAAAGAAAATTATGTTACACAAGAGGGTCAATGCTCTGACATATAAATTAAATCACATCAGTTCAGGTACCCTTAGCAACAAATTGGATCTTCATTTTCTTGGTCTAACTTGTAGACAGAGCAAACCTAATTGCTGATTGGGTGATATAGGTAAAAACAATTGCTATGTTAGTATATTAGCCCCTAATCTTGTTAAGGTTATTGATTAACATGTGTTGATCTATATTCCTCTAAATTTGCACCTAAATAATAATCTAGCAATGAAAATAATGAAATAAAACTATTATCTTTCTTTCCTTTTTTTAATAAAACAAGGCAAAAGGATAACCCTTTCCCATTTATATAGAATTTCTATTTTTTTCATGCAAATTAAAAACCCATTCCTATAATTTGGCATATAGGGATGATAAACCGCTGAAAATATTATTGGTAAAAATGGTAAATTTATTCTTGCAAATGCCATATGAGTCTGGTGAGTAGGATAGCTCCCTGTGTGACTGATAGATGAGTATTATCATTTACTTAAATTAGACACTATTTGAATGGTGCTGTCACTTTAAATAATATTTGTTTTTACACTTGCATGCACACAATTGGTTTAAGGGTGTATTATATGTTACTCTTAAACATACTACGCTATATATAATGTAACTACACTTTCTTGTACTTAAACTACAATTTTAACCCATTTATATGGATTTTCTTTTCATACAAATTGACATACATTGCTATTAAATGCCACCTAGGTATGTTAAACCCCTGGAAATATCATTACTCAGAATGGTAAATGTATTAATGCAAATGCTAAATGTAAAAACAGAATCAAATTGCATTTTCCCAAAATTCCAGAGTCAGCATAATGCACATTTTCATTGTGTCGGTGTGAGAGTGCAAATTGTGTCAGTGCAGATGACAGTTGATGCTTACAGTACTTGTGTGTGAGTGCAACACACAAAATGAGCTCTGACAATAACAAAGCCCATGCCCCCAGAAAATATGTGCAAAGGAGTAAGTATAAAAAATAGACCATTATATGGTGTGTGTTCATATGTATCTATCTATATATATCTGTGTGTATATTCTGTTAAATTAATTAACCCAAAAAAGTTGTAGCATCTTTCTCCAAAAATAGTTTAGCTTTCACATCGTTTTTTTTAATATGGCCCAAATTAGTTTAGCTGTATCTCAGTAAACACTCAATTGTTTCAGGTTCTTAACCACAAATGCCTTATAAAAAGAAGCATGTTTACTATAATTTTGCAGAAGTCACATCTTCCCTTATGAATTTGGCAATGCACACTTTTAAAGATACCAGTGTGGGATTGTTATCATGCACAAGCCAAAGCTGTCAGGCCTCATTACTTCCAAGACAAAAATTACAGAATAATGCATTAAATGCTTGAATAAAAGCACACACTACATCGGCTCTGTACAGTGGTGTCACGATGACACCATCAGATTCTGCAGTGAACTGCATCTACTCAGCCCGGGGTTATTTCAGTAAATCATCATGTGAGCAGTATAAGTACTCAAATGCACAAGCAGCGCAATATCAAGAAAAAACACACATTCCTCTATCGCGTTATGAATTCAATCGGAATTGAATGAAAAAATATATAAAGATACAAGGAAAAATGTCTACCCCCTTCAATCTAGCAGGCATTTTAATTAACATACAAATAAACAGTATTTCTTCTTTTTTATTTGTTTTAAGTGTTTGTTATTCTATGCTGCCTCAAGAAACCAACCTAGAAGTTCCTTTGTGATTGGCTAAAAACCCATATGAAATTAGCTGGTCAAGAATATCTTTGGGAAGGCATAAACAGTGGCATGACTATAGAGGAAGCAGACCACACGGTCGAGGGGGGCAGGGCCTTGGGGTCTACTTCCTCTATAGGCGATCCAGTCCTTGAAAATTTGTGCACATCAGCAATTGGCAAAGGGGGCGGTCAGTAGCTTGCAGTGTGTGCTAGGCCCCTATATTTGTATACAGGGCAGGGGGCGGCTTGGTATCCAGCAATGACCCTGAGGGTCCTGCCACCTGAGGCAGCAGCCCTGATGCATCCCCCTCTCTCCCGCTACGTGCTTAAAGTTTTAGCGTTGGAGTGAGTACAGAGGGGTGATGACTTTGACGTAGTTGGCCAGCTTGAAGTAATGGGTGAGTGCAGAGGACGTCTTGTTGCTGTCTATATACATTTTGTGGTCACAGCCTCATTGCACCCCTGCCTAATGATTTAAAATTTAGTGGTGAGCACAACTTTCCCTTTTTTTGCTATGGGTGCAAATGGGGTTGCATCGCTATATAGCACTCTCTGCACTAGCAGAGCCGAATAAATACATCCTATACATAAATAAATGCCTATAAATGCTACTAATAGTGTGACAGTTGAGTGCCAGATACTTTACAGAGGTTAGGAGAAACTTTCCAGAAACATTATCTTTTACATGCATCTGTTGGTATTTCCATTAGACAGATTCAAAGTATTCAGTACATTTACCTTGTCATGTGAGCTTCTCTTCTACAAATATAGGGTGAATGCACAGAGTACATTTCCCATGTGCTGGCCAGCCCTGTCCTTAATGTCTGCCATAGAACCTACAGTATGTGCCTTCCCCTCCCACCCCTCATAAATACAATGCTGCTGAATGCAGGCAGCACTAAAGTCCCAAAAAGGAGCACAGAGACCTGTGGAAATTCAAGTAAAGAGGAACACAAAGGGGCTGATTTACTAAGACATGAATTCGAATCCGAATTGGAAAAATTCCGATTGGAAAACGAACATTTTGCGTCTTTTTCGTATTTTTTGCGATTTTTTTCGGCGCCTTTACGACTTTTCGGAAATTGTCGCGAATTTTTCGTTACCAATACGATTTTCGCGAAAAAACGCGAGTTTTTCGTAGCCATTACGATTCGCTCGTATCTTGTCGCGACTTTTTCGTATTGAGCGCTCGTAAGCGGCGGCCGAAACTTTCAGACTTAGCATGATTTTGGAAGCCTCCCATAGGACTCAATGGCACCCTGCAGCTCCAACCTGGCCCAAGAAAAGTCACCATACTGAAGCTTGAATGAATCCGAACGCTACGAAAAAATCGCAACATTTTGCGCAACATTTTGCGCAACTTTCGGAATGGCCACAAAAAAGGCGCGACTTTTCGCGCAAGTTTTAACGCTACGAAAAAATCGCCAGATTTTACGCAACATTCGGATGGCAACGAAAAAATCGGGATAATTTTCCGAAAAAATCGCCAAATACCGATCATTACGAAAAAAACGCAATCGGACGCATTCGGCCGGTTCGTGAGTAAGTAAATGGGCCCCAAAGTGTAAAATGCAAAAAGAAGTATGAATTGAACCCATTTTTCACATGTCTATTTTTTGCCTAGTTGTAAATGACCCCTATAGAGTATTTTTTTTTTTAATTTGACAATTTTTATTATTTCTTCATTACAATAGACATAACAATCATATAACATAGGTATAGCCTTTCTTCAAGCTGATTACCTTGTATATCTAGCCTTCAGGCCATACAACTTTTATTAACTGTACTCTATACTCACTATAGAGTAATATTTAAGGGGTAAAGAAACTAGAAAGAGAAAGGGAAAATAGTAAAGAATAGAAAGAAAGAAAAGGGAAAAAATTTTGAAATAAAAACACATAAGTAAGATAGGTGAGTTAAGATAGGTAAAAAAGGAAACTGAGCCCACTACGACTGAATTGAAATACACATTCATTAGTTAGCCTTATAATTTTTCCAGCTTGACCATTTTTTATAATGTGATTTAACTGTACATCTGTTTCTAGCATCATAAAATTCGAATTTTTCAGTTAGTTCTAGTAAGTTTACCATTTCCGTCATATCTGGGATAGTATCAGATTTCCATCTTTGCGCAATTAACAGTCTAGCCACTTCCAGAAAGTGTACTACCAATGTTTTTTGAGAAAATTTTAGGAGATCAAGTTCCAGGTTTAGCAGAGCTGTAGCAGGGTTTTTAGGGACTGGGCAGCCCATGACTTTGTTGATAAGGTCAAACACTTGTGTCCAAAATAGAGCGAGTTTGGGGCAATCCCACCATATATGTGTATGAGTACCTTCTTGCGCACATCCTCTCCAGCATTCCTTAGATGATGTTTGTGGGTAGATTTTATGTAGTCTCATTGGGACTAAATACCATCGATACATCAATTTAATACTGGGTTCCAGCAGTCTGGCAGATTTTGTCGTAGCTGTGATCAAAGCAAAAGCAGAGTTCCAGTCTATTGGATCAATTTCTGTGTTTAACTCCGTTTTCCAGGCAGAAAGGTAAGTGTCCGAAGAGTTGGACAGTTGGTTATTTATATTAGCGTAGAATTGAGATATCCGTGCGCCCGACATGATTGAGGAAGTGAGTTTTTGTTGAGTTGTAGATAGTTGTTTAGGAACACAATAGCTATTTGCTTTATAGAAGCTTGAGAGTTGTAGGTATATATAGAATGACTTGACCGGAATGGGCCATTTACGTCGTAATACTTCAAATGTAGGAAATTGGTTATTAATCAGGATGTCGGACCATAGAGTAATTCCAGCTTGGGACCATGGATCCGAATTGAAGTTAGGAATAATTCCTTTAAACGCAGAGAAAGGAAGTTTAGGATGAAGACCTTGGTTTAACGGGTCCGAATGTATGTAAAAATCCCAAACTTTAAGTGAGGCTTGGAGTGTTGGAAAAAGTCTGACAGATTTTATTCTTAGTTTTGGGGGAATCCAAATAAGTTCGTCCAAATGAAGAGATGCTGGGATGGATAGCTCCTTTTCTTGTGATACCCACTGGGGTTGAGCTGATGTGGTAAAGACGTGTTGAATAAAATTCAGATGGGCTGCTTGATAATATTTTTTGAAGTTGGGAAAGCCAAGACCTCCTTGTAGTTTGTTTCTGGAAAGTGCAGCAGACAAAATTCTAGGCTTTTTGGCTTTCCATATATATTTTGAGATTAGCCTTTGTAATAGTGTGAAGAATTTGTTTGGTATTTTTATTGGAATTGTCCGGAAAAGGTACAACATTTTAGGAAGTATCATGGTCTTTACTGCAGATAGTCTTCCTAACCATGTGATTTCTTTAAAAGCCCAGGTTTTCAAATATTGTTCTGTTTTTGCTAACATTGATTTAAAATTCGCACTGTAAAGAGTAGACAATGAAAAACCAACCTTTATACCCAGATATGAAATAACAGATTGCTGCCATATAAACTTGTATGAAGTTTTTAAGTTTCTTATGGAGTTCTGAGGTATCCATATTGGAAGCGCCTCTGTCTTGGTTGTATTAATTTTATAGTATGAAATTTCTGAGAATTGGGAAAGCAACTTAAATAGGGCTGGAAGTGATTTTGTTGGATTCGTAAGGGTAACAATGACATCATCTGCGAACAAAGATATTTTATATATGCTTCTTCCTATCTGGAAACCGGAGATTTGGGGGTGTTGGCGTATTGCTTCAGCTAACGGTTCCATTAATAACACAAAGATAAGTGGAGAGAGGGGACAACCCTGTCTAGTGCCATTTGACAGTGTGAAGCTAGGGGATTTTAGGCCATTTGCTCGAATTACTGCTGAAGGGAATTTATAAAGAGTCAGAATATGTTCTAAAAAAGTACCTGCGAATCCGAACTTTTCTAAAACTTTTTGTAAATAGAGCCAAGATACCCTATCAAAAGCTTTTTCTGCGTCTAAAGCTAATAAAAGGCAGGGGGATCTGGTTTGATTTGCACGAATAGCAATGTTGATTACCTTCCTTGTGTTGTCTGGAGCCTGCCTTGAAGGAACAAATCCGACTTGATCATTAGATACTAGACATTTAAGAATAGGGTTTAGTCGGTTTGCGAGAATTTTAGCATATATTTTTATATCCGAATTAAGTAAAGAAATTGGACGGTAGTTCTCTACTTTTGTAGAGTCTTTATTAGGTTTTGGTATGGTTGTTATGGTGGCTTGGAAGAGTTCTTTTCTGGGTAGCTGTAATGTATGCAACGAGTTAAACAACTTAGTTAGGGTTGGGGCAATCGTGCCCACCAGTTTTTTGTAAAAATTATTTGAAAAGCCATCAGGACCAGGGGCTTTGTTATTTTTAAGTGACTTTATTGTAGAAGTCACTTCATCTTGTGAGATAGGGGCGTTGAGAAGTTCGGATTGATTGTCTGTTAATGTTGGTAAAGATAGGTTAGAAAGAAAGCTTGTGATGGTATTTAAATGTGGCTGGGGGGTCTGAGGGTCGTTTTTTAAGTTATATAGCTTAGTATAGTAATTCGCGAATTCTTGTGCTATATGTTTAGGATTTGATAGATTACTTCCATCTGCTGTTTTAATAGTTAAAATTCTATTATCAGCTCTGGCATCCTTCAGTTTACTAGCCAGCAATCTGCTATTTTTCCCTATAGAGTATTTTGATATTAGTGCTAAATCCCAGCCAGGGCATGCCACCTCCAGGTTTCTAGTCTGCTCATAAATACAGGTCTGATCCCACCACCACTCTGATGCTTGTCTACCCAGTAAAAGGAACTGCGCATTTGAATTGCTTAAAATTCTTTAGCAGTCTGCAAACTTTTTACTCATTACAATTCCTCTAACTCTTCTACGCATGGAAACATTCTTAATTTGAACGCTGCTATTATGTTATCGCTGTGAAATACTGATACAGCTCTTCTGAGAAGATTTATTAGAAACTCATTCGTTTTTAATGCACACTGTATTGTCATCTGAGTGTATGGAAGGTAATGGTTTGTACTGTTGTTTTTATTACTTTGTTGGGTATTATTTATCCTGTTAAATTTGGACATAATTTAGTGACTTACAGCCTGCCTTTATGTCTATGTTGGTTGGTTTTAAAAAGACAGATAAAGTAGATTTTAATGGTTGATTATATCTTATCCACTGCAACATGCAGAGAAACACTATTCATTGCAAAGGAAAAAAAAGTGGTTTGTCAAAAAAATGGTACCAAAATATTAATCTCCATGGTTGCATAGAGGTATCGGTTTAATGGTAGGAATAAAAATTAAGTGTAAGCAATGAAAATATTTGGATGCCAAAAGACAACTTACCCCCATATCTCACACAAGAGACTTTTTATTTTTATTCCAAACACGGCAAAAACTCCATCGTCTAAAGTCAGCCTATAAGGCACATTCATGTCTGTTCTGATACTGCAGACAGGAAGCTGCCCCTCAGTTCTCTAAATAGGATTTTCATGAATGATGGATGCAATGCCACAGTGACTAAATTCATATTACCTGCAAAGATACCAAAAGAAAATCTCCTTCTATACTGTACAGACAGTGGCAAAGAATCAACCAAATAACCCTTTAGCAACCTATAATGCACAAATGGTAAAACTAAGGACAATAGCAAAGGGCTCGAAATCAGTGCTACACAAGAACTATTGCCTATTCCCCAAAGATACTCTCCCAAAAGTAGCCCAAAGATGAGAAAAATGTCACATCTCAACTTCCAACAACTAGTCCTGGTAAACTCCAGGGTTGTGGGACATGTCCTAACATCCTATGAATATATGCATATGCACTAACTTGCTTGTGCCACCATCTAATGTAGCCTACATGATTCTCTGCACTAAATTCCCCACAGGTGGACTGTGTTAGGGTTCCAGAACAGAAACTAAGGAGAGTGATCAAGCTTCATTAAAGCTTTGGTATTGTGACTTTCTTTTGGCCAGGTTGGAGCTGTAGAGTGCCATTGAGTCTTATGGAAGGCTTCCAAAATCATGCATTTAAGTTTCAAAGCCATAAAAGGTTTCGTGCCATATTACGATTAATCCATTAGCATGGTCACACTTGGAAGGAGCTAATAAAACTAACTAAAGGGTAGATTATAATTTACTAGTAGATTTTGAGGGGGTGATCTTTAGATCACAGGAGTAAGATAACAGTTCCATTAGATCAGCCTCCATTGTACTTCCAAATAAGATATGTCTTACAGTACCGTTTATTTAAAAATGCAACAACATATGTAAAATGAAATAAAGTTGTATTTCCATGGCAGTGCAACACTTGAGTAGACCCTGATGTAATAGCTTCATACCACAATGGTAAAGTTTGGGCACCCCTGAGTTAAACTCTCTATATTCTACTTGATGCTAATTTAGCCTGTGAGAAATATATATTGTCTTACTTTTGTTCACAACTGCTGCTAGGGGTGCACAGCCAATACACAATTACCATAAAAAATACTTTCATTATCATTATATATTTACTGTATATAGCACTAGCAAGTTATGCAGCACTTTACATGACTAGAGCAGCGTCAAGCCTTCAGTGCCTTCCTTGGCCCTTTTTTGTACCCCACACAATGAATGCACACCACACTGCTGGGGAGAGAATGCTACAGTTGTTTATTAACATGGATATTTAATATAAATAAGCAACTATAATCAGCCATAACTTACAAAACTTAACCGAATAGCTTGTAACACAAAACATTAAACAGCAGTGAACAAAGCCTTCTATCCTCCTGAAGTTTGTGTCCAGCCTCATATCCAAGTCCTATTCCTAAGTTGTCCACCTCTCCCAAGGACCCCAGGCCTACCCCGTTACCAGCTCAGCTAACCAACTGCACCTTTAAATTATCTCTGGGGCTTAGAGTCAACCCACCTCTACTAACTGCACAATAAATAACTTATATACAGAATAGAAATGGGGCCCTGCTCAAAAGAGCTGAAGATTAATTATTTAGATAGTAGATTGTCTGATAGAAGTTGAATTTACTGGAGGTCTCACATTGCCACTAAAGTGTCTAGATTCTGTTATCAATGACCTACACATCCCTACAACCTCTAAAGAAGCTGTCTTGCACTGTTATGCTAAAACATGTGCACTCATCATGTTTGTCAGTGCTTAAGTTTGGAGCCTCACAATGCAGTCATTTCTGGGTGCAAGGAAAAGCAGTTTGCAAGGAGTTAACATTCATTAAGGTGCGCTCTACTGATGATTGGCCTGCCACCTATATGGTCAAATCACTGATTGGCTTGAGGACCAATTGGTCACATATTGCTTTCTAACAATTATGCCTAAATGTATTATAAATGTGTTAAATTCCCAGAGTTTGGTGAATACGTGTTTAAGGACAACACATTTTATTTTGTAATTGTACTTACATTTCATCTATGGGGGATGTTTAATTATTCTCATGTCCTTATAAAATATGGCTATAATCCATAAATCATGCATTTACTTCCTGTTAGAGAGGATTATGCAAAACACTTTCAAATGCCAATGCATATTAAAGCAGAAAAATGACTTAGAAACAGGATTGCACCACATACAAAACCCCACATGCTTCACTACTGATTAGCAGCTTAGAATCTAGTGCACTCTGCTGGAAGCATAAATATCAAAATACATTTTAGCCATATAATGACATGATGGACTTTTTAAAGAATTTTGTCTGAACTTTGATCTGAATTGGAATTATAATTAAAAAAAAACAAAACAATAAACTGGTGCAGGTTTCTATTTATAAACAATGCTATTATGCATTAGTTTAACCTTTATAACATGTGAAGACCTATAACATATATTCCCCAAAACAACTAATTACACCTGTCAACCAAAAGGTCAAAATAATAAATGTGAATATTAAAGTAAATACATTTAGGGATTTGGTTAATATTTTTATGGGGGCCAGAATCAAAGGCATAAGAATTTCAATGTGAAAGCAGATGGTAGAGTTTCAGGGAGTGCCACAACCAGTACACAATTACACATCTAGACTGACACAGAAACACAGAGATTGTTACACCCAATGCACATTGTAATAATCAGGGCAGGACCAGGCCAAGTGGGTGCCCTAGGCAACCCAGCCTCCTCTATCCGCTCCTGCAAAGAAGCGCATGCATGGTTACGTCCCTGGGGGAAAGCACAGCATTTGAAGCACCAGCAGGGGGCAAGAGATCACAGAGTAGGGGTAGGGAGAAGGGATACCTGCCTAGCCCCCCCCCCCCCATTGTTGAACCCTAGGCAGGGCTACCCCTAGTTCCAGCCCTGGTAATAATCATAATCTGATGACTGGACCCAAGCAAATTTACCCTACGGTTCCCCTCATAAATTGCTATGTGGTCCGGTAAGTTTCAATCTCTTGGTCTGTGTTCTATTTATTTGTATTGGCAGACTGGCATAGATAACTGTTGAAATCAGACTGCAGAGTACATCCCTTGCAACTCTTTGGTTCTGTCTGGCTAAACACAGATATTACATCTGCAGTGACTACCTAACAGCAGCTAACAATCTTGTTTTGTGGGCCTCAAGCACAATAAGATAAAGCACTTGCGCAAAATCTCAAGGACCTTACATTGTGCTAGAGTCTTGAAAGTCAAGGTTTTTGCTAGTTCCAAAAATAACAGTTTTGAATACTAAAGAAACGATTCAGGTAAAGCAATTGCAACATTTATATGAATAACAGTCAGCGTCATACACCTCTTAGGAACCATGATCTGCAAATACATTACATATAATTAAGAATGTAAATAGGGAAATCTAGTAGGGAACAATCTCTTATTCTTTTGTTTCAGGGCTTTGGCTAGTGCTTGTAGTTACAGGCTACAGCAGATGTTTTGCATTGCAATAAGTGCATCATTTACTCCCGGCCTTCATAATTTAGAATGAAGTAAGGACACTTTGACATTTGTACATTGTTCATGTAAGAAAGTTTTCTAAATCAGTAAAAAATGTGTAACTCTTTACCATCCTCTAGTGAGTCATGGAATTATATGACCTGTAGTTCAGATCTATCATTTGTGCCGCACAAATTAGTACTCAGCAGAAGCAAAGAATGCAACAATTTCAGTGTGCTTGCCAAAGATATGGACCAGCCTTTGTACCTATGCACAGAATTGTGCGCCTCCTCTTCACCGTCTCTCAAGCATGTATCTTTTAAGCAGACTTATATGCAGCTGCAGCTCAGGGGACATAACTGCAGGAACTTGTGGTTGGAAGTGAAGTGGTGACCATAAGCTAGGCCTACTGTAGAAGGAACATGTAGGGCACAGAGAAATAGATGACTAAGTCTGCGTAATGGTGCTGTGCTTGGGAATTAGTATTGCAGCTCACTGGCAGTGTATTTCTTTAGGACATAAGGTGGCCTTTATTATATTTATGGTATAGTGCCCATTAAAAATAGCATATTAGAATCTATCACTTGTTCTATAAGCTGCAATGGGGGATCAGCGACTGTTACGGTCAATGAAGCTCTTCTTTTTTCACTCCTCTGTCCCCATACAAAGAGCAAGGAGGGTGGCAAGTGGCCCTGGGACACAATTGTTTCTGCTTGTAGGCAGAAATTCCCTCTTAATTAATGTTAGCCACACTAACATGTTGTAACATCCAAAATGTTTTTTCAGCAATTAATTACCCAGTGACCAGAAAATATTCTTCAAACACAAAACAAGTTACACTTTTTGCTCAACATCAGGCTCAACATCAGGCTCTCCACATCCCACAGTATTCCTTTGTTTCACAATCAGCAGTTTTCACATAAACACATATCCACTCCCAGCGTTCTTTCTCACTCCTACCATCAGCCTCCAGTGCTTTCCTAGGGGTCCAGTCAGCACTCCCCCTTTAAAATGCTTAGTCCATGACACCAGCCTTGTAAGGTAATCTACAGTGGCACTTCAACACCATCCAGGTTCTGCCTAAAGCTTCTCCAATCCTAAACCGATCTGACACTTTAGCCTTGACTGGCAGGTACCCACTAGTGAACTTTTCCCCACATACTCACCAGTTGGGACTGAAGCTGCCCATTTTCACTATTCTAATCCTTCCTCACACTACTAAAGTGTGCTATTGCACATGCTAGGCCCTCACTAACTTAGTTTTCTTAAATGACATGTAAACCCCACACACAAAAATGTAATCTGTGAACAGCCTCTTTGAAATCTTTGAATACCTGCCACACTGGTTGTCCAGAGGTTAGTAGTAAGTTTGCAACATCTCCTTAATCACTTAGATTTCCTTCTCCTCCTGTAACCCACTCGCCCCCCCCCCCCCTCGGGAATTTGCTTTGGGAAAAATGTCCACTGGGTGAAAGCTGCTATTTGCTTTAGGAAAATGTGATGGTGCTAGCATGGTGCTGTGATATATGCAGTACAAATGGTGCCATTTGGATGGGGGAGACATACCCAACTGCTATACATTGTAGGCAAACGTAGGCTTTACATGTCCTTTAACTCATCCTCTTCTGGCTGGTTATGCTGGTCAGCTGGTCGGCTGACTTCCTGCATTAATCTTCTACCCATAATGCACAGACAATTTCCTCTGCCTGTCCTCTTTTTATACCCTTTTTAAACTCCACCCTCCTGGGACATTCCACAAAGTGAAAATGAAACTATGAAACTATTTTTACAAGCTCTCTCCAGAGGCCCCTAGGCTTCCATAACACCTAACTCCCTCCTGACCTCTGGTGTCTTCAGTGACTTTAATAAAGGTCTAATACAGGTTTAGTTACTTTATTTCACTCTGCTTTGTTCTTAATTATGTGTTTTCTTTAGCTAAACTCAGCATTTACTAAAATGAATTTTGTTAAAAAAGAAAATCTGATAATAAATCTAGTACTAATTGTGAGCTACCCTACAATTTCATAAATGTTGTATAGTCAGTAAAATAGAAGAGTTTGGTCAGGGATCTGGGTACTTTTACAAGGCGCGGTTTATATATCTCTTTCAATAGAAATGTGCCTGAAAATGAAGCTGGATAAGGATGTGGAAACTGGGTGTTTAAGCAGAAGTACAGCACATTTAGTTTGTATGCAAATATTATTTTTACATTAACATAATATATGATATGGTTTATCTAGGTTAATTTACAAATCTAGAGTGTAAATCAGTGGTGCCAAAATGTTACAGGTCATGCGTAACCAGTAGCTTGGTAACTGGTGAGCAGAAGTCCAACAGATAATCAAAGCAGCTCCATTAGAAACCAACCATTAATCTGATTTATAGCAAATGTTATCTGTGTGTTAATTATGGCAATATGCAATGCATGTTCTCTTTGTATACAAGTTTGATGGAACAACAGCCACACTTGGAGTAGACCTTGTGTTTGTAATGCCTGAGCTCCTCTGGTCTAACTCAACAACTTCTGTGAGTTTTGTTACTGCAAATACGTGCTGGCTGTTACTAAAATGCCACCTAAGCAATACATGTTTGCCCAAGGCTTACTTCAGGTAATTGTGCTGAATCTAATTTCTTATGGACAGATGCCATTAATTTATAATTAAATCTGCAAAGGGAATTTAATCTATACATGGCAAATGCATGCTACAGAAGTCTAGTACAATATACAGTTTCAAAATGTTAGTGGTGCTGGTGCTTAAAAGTAGATTTCTCAGAAAATAAATATTTGGGAAATTAAATTAAAGAGATACTGACACCAGAAATTAAACCTTTTTTACATCTTTCATAACATTGTCTTTGCATGAGCTTTATAATTTTGCCAAAAACGTATTTCCTGAGGCTTTTACATGACCTATCTGATCCATGTTCTTCTGTGAGGGGGCTGCCATATTTGTGCAGCAGGAGGCCGTTAGCGTTAGAAGCTATAACTGACAGGCTGAGAAGGGACAGTCAGGTTGGCAAAACAGTCAGGTTTAGGAACTTTCAGTTGGTAACAATTACTCACAAAAGCAGCCCTATCAGTGAAAAATGATCAACGTGACCTATAGGCAACTTTTTATGTAGATTCATATTTTAAAAAGTAGTTTTTTCGTGTCAGTATCATTTAAAGCTGTAAATAGGATTTTTAAAAAAGTGACAAAGTTAAGATATGTTGCATTGCATATATTACATATGCATTTTTATTGCTTTTTTAACACCTGCTTGAACATGGCATGTTTTATTACAAATTTTTTTTTTGCATTTCACATTTGTCTCCATTAACATTCATTGCCTTTTTCGTAGTTAAAGAAGCATTAGACTTACTGACCAGTTAGAGATTTAGAATTTTATGACTTAATTTTTTCTGAATTGATGTTTCAACACATTTACAAAGTAAAGGGTAATTTACATGGTGTGCAAAAGTGCAAAAAAAGGCCACAATCACATTTTTTTGCATTTTGTCCACTTTTCGAGGCATTGTGCAAATTGCTACATGCCTCTGCTTTCTGCATTTTGCAGCACAGAGACCTGTAATCTTTGTTTAGAATGTAGTGTGGCAAGTGTTAGAACATGCTCAATTCTACAAAATTATTTGGAGGTAGGTGCAAATTCCAAGCAGCATGTACAGGAGCAAATATCCTTGTAAATAGCATTTAAATGTGCATAACAGAACCGATGTCCAATTTTAATCCTATTTACTAATCTTATGTATTAACTTATTAAAAAAAATATTTAAAAAAATATATTATGCTCTACAGCACTGCTTCTACAGGGGTATATCTATTTATCCCATGGCTTTTATATTTATTAATTACAATAATTATCCTTCTCGCCACTTTCTTCTTTTTTCAAGGGTTTTCAATGTAAGAATAGAATTATATTCATTTTGCCAAAACTTTCAGCTTTTCAGCTAGTCTGTACACCTTTTCAAAGGCAGTCATTATCCTAGTGAATGATGCAAGGAGCAGCCTTGCCAACCATCTGTAAATTTACTGGCACTTGGGATAGGGGTCACATTTTCATGTGTCATTAGGAAAAGGGAGGATACAAAAAAATATGATTTACTCGTGACAGTGTTAGAAGGCACTCAGCAGCCGTCTCAGCGGACATTCTGGTACTGTGCTGAGATAGCAGCCAGACTTAAGGTTTATAAGAGACAGGTTTCTATTCCTCTGTCTGAGAAATTATCAAGCTTCACTATGAAATGATAGTAAAAAAAAAAAATATTAGCTATTATTCTCAAAAGGTTTCTAAGGCAAAAGAATAAAGCAGCTAGCAACCTTGACAAACAGGAATGATAGAACAGAGGCTGAGACCGAACCAAGACTTCAATACATGCATCCGAAACATATATTAAACAACACTATATATATTTTAAATACAAATGATTTTATTTCTTTTTAATGATGTTACCCTATAATATAGAACATAAGATCATATTTCTGTTGAGTTAGAGAGAACACAACACTAAACATATGTTCAAAGCCCTGAGTAATCAGGTGCCTGATTCAATGGCATTAGTTGGATCTACTATCATTCTAATTATTGTTGCGCCAATTTATCAAGGGCTTGTAAGCATTTTTGGCCTGAGGAAAAATGCTTGTTTGGCTGCTGGTTAAAAAGGAAAACAGAAAAACTGTAATAGGTTCATGAATATGGTAATAATCCCTCTAGCTGTGGAATGGCCTAGGCGAGGTTCCATCTTAATCACATTCACTTTTCCTGCTAGAAAATGAAATGTGAATAAAAAAATGAAATTATTGCTGTCTGATTTCACTTCATTTGTCTTAGCAGCTTGCTATTTGCTGTGAGACAAGACCTCAACTTGGCCTTCATAAGAATATTCATTACTGCAATAACAATGCTGTGTACAAGGTGAATTCTTCCTTGACACAACATTTTAGACACCTGGTAATGTTTTGTGTAGTAGCATTATATGTACACAGTACATTAGTAATCATTCACGGAACATGTCTTTTTAACCTATTTATGAGTCATTTTAAGCATGTAATCCATGTATGCTTTCCTACAGAGTCTGTAGCTTCAATATTCACATTTCATTATGGCCTGAAATAATGTTTCACAGTAAATTGAACTGTCAGTACAGAATGCACCTATACTAATCTAGCAATTCAACCATTATCAAATGCAGAGAGTGGCAGCATACAACACTCTAATTCTCACTCTTGTATTATCATAATGTAGGTCAGTTATTTCTATGCTTATTTAAAGGGGTAGGGAATTCTTAAGGAGAACAAAATGTCACTTACCATGTTGTGCAGCTCTTAAAGAGCAGAAAATCAGCAGACAGGTTCTATAAAGCATTTAAGGAAAACTCAATGTTTTGCGTACTCTTTCAAACACAAGATAGGTGTCCCTAAACTTAACATTGCCAAAGTGACCAACACTCCTCTTTCTTCTCCTTATAAAAACTTGCCTGCAACAAATATTATGAAGAACACACACAGTGGATATATAACAGTACAGACCATAGCAAAACATTATCCCAGGTAGCATCCCATTCCCAACTGTTACTTGCAGTCCTAGCCTTAGGGCAGTCCAAAGTCCAGATTAAAACCCTGTAAGAGTAAAGTCTTACATAGAGTAGACCCATGACATTGGCTTATTTAATTTCAGATATTTTTTTTTTTGTTCACGGATGCACATCAATGTTCAGGTCTGCAGCTAGCAGACATTCTTTTTAATTTTTTGTTTGGCCCCATAAAGTCTCCCATACATAATCAGAATTATTATTAATTTCACTCCATGTTTCTAATGTAATTCTTATATCATGCCACACAAAAAAAACATATACTTGAGTATAAAGTCCTTGAACGTGTCAGCCTTGTCAAAGTCGATTACTGCAGCTCGCCTTCTTTGTTGAACAGAGGTAAATACATGCAGCACATATAGCCTTGAAGGAAGTATGCCTAAAAGATTTATTTACAAAAGGACAAGTGCTTTCACATCGATATCTGTTGTCCTGAGAAATATGTGATGAACCAAATACTTCTGGAATATTCTTTACAACAAATATATTTATTTTGCCTATTATCATGTAAACTCAGGGCACATACTAAAGTGTATTAAAGCTAATTTAATGTTGCAGCCATTGACAAAAAGCCAGTCAAATTCTCTATGCACCATTATTCACGTCTAGGAGCGGAACGCCGCAGGTGAGACAGAATGTGCTCCTCAATGTGTCTGCATTATTCGGACTATAGTGAGATTGCCAGTAAGTTGTAGGTCTGGCTAATTGTCTGAATCCCTGTTAATTATAGCATCTGGTATAATTAGAATGACAATTTCTTTACATGTTGTATACATTCAGGTGTAATTATTAAGATTTAAAAATGCACCATTGTGATTCTAAACTACTGTATGGATGATTTATCTAGCTAGTGAGTTAAACTGGTTCCTTGAACAGAGAAATGGTGCTTTTCTTGATGCTGGGCAACAGATACAATAATTTATCCTTGATGTGCTTTGTTTGAATGAGTGATCTTCTGGTGGTTTTAACCCACAATGCAATTTATCATGAAGGCAATTTAAAACCTGTCATTTTAGAGCAAACTAAGATTGAAAGTGGGCACTTTCCCCATGCTAGTTGTTAGGAGTACATTCTGAAGCAGGATAATGAACACATAGCTATAAAAATCAAATTATATAGTATTAATGGGATTGCATATTTGCTGCATATTTAAAGGTAATATAAACCTTCCACATAACTCTCCCATTTGCACTCCAGACCAGACCAGTGTAGGCATCAAAAATGTAAAGGTGCAAAAGAACTCAAGGGAATTTAGGGCAAGAACACACAGGGTGTATTGTCAGCCAGCGGATAAGCACAGGTTACCAATCTGCCCCTACGCTTAAAATGTTCTAGTTGTTTCTGCACCCAGAAGCATTGAATCCCCCCAGGTGCAGGTACACACAGCTAATATATGCCAAGCCTCACGTTTGTTGGTTGATATCGGCTGCTTGTGCCTGCACAGTCCTGACAAATATGCCCCGTGCGCCCTTGTCCATTGAGAGAGAGAATGTTTCAAAAGGATTTAAAACATAGGTTGTGAGCTCAGGTCTGACTGGTCAGGAGCACATAGGCTCTGTCAGGAGCTTTTGTGCTGAGTAACCAAAGATTCATCCATTTATGATTGGATAACAACTGGAAGCCATTGTATGGTGAAATAACAAGAACAGAAATTAGGAACCAGATGGGAACTGGAGAACAGAAACAAAGGGACTCAAGCCAGAATTCAGTCACAGGAATCACACGCTAGATCTGGCTCTGGAGCTTTAATGATCAAGCAAGGAGCAGGCTTATAAAGACCCTTAATGGCTTGATCACGTGCACATGCTGTAAATGAGTTAGGTGGAGTAAAAAGAGTAGCAGGGAGAGAGAAGGAATGTGCATCTGGAAGACAGAAGCAGAAGCAGAATAGTGTAGGCACAGGTCAGCAAAGAGTCCAAGGTTCGATTCCAGGCAGTTCCTAACATATGTAACAAGAGAAAAGGATGGTAATTAACCAGAGCACCAAAGGAAAGGCAAGCTTAAAGGAGAACTAAACCTAAAAAATGAATATGGCTAGAAATGCCATATTTTATATTATAAACTGACTGTACTGGCTTAAAGTTTCAGCATCTCTATAGTAGTAATGATATAGGTCGTTACAGTTGTCACAGGAGCTCCCCATCTTGTACTCTGTTAGAACTGTCCGGGACAGTGCACATGCTCAGTGTGGTCTGAGCAGCTATATTTCTATGTTCTTACACTCCCATGCTGTTCTATGCTCCTATACTCTTGTTCTCTTATAGATGATTGGGGTCCATTCCCGGAAACCCAATATCCAGAAAGCTCAGAATTACAGAAAGCCCATCTCCCATAGACTCCAATTAATCAAATCATTCTCATTTTTAAAAATGACTTCTTTTTTTCTGTAATAGTAATAAAACAGTACCTTGTACTTGGTCCCAACTAAAATATAATTCATCTTTATTGGAGGCAGAACAATCCTATTGAGTTTATTCGATGATTAGATGATTTTATAGGACTTTTAATATGGTGATCCAAATTATAACTAAAAAAATTTCAGTGTAGGGTGACTGTACAGATTTCTCTGTACAGAAATAAATTAGGCAGCACCATTAGGTACAAAAACACAGAATACTGTACCACTGTTGATAAATTTTAAAAAAAAAGTTGGTACTACTACCATTAAGTAAACAGAAGAATTATGGCTTCAATTTATAACTCTTTGTTAACTCCTAGATCATTTGTTGTCTGTCTCTTTAGTAAATGGTAAGAACAATTATTCAGGTTAGAAAGGAGGAATGTGTCACACCCTGCACATACAAATATGTCAAAAACACAGGCAAACTGCCTATGTCATTTTTCTGCTATTTAAAATATTGCCAAGCTATTGTTGTTAACCATACCTTTAAAAACTACAATTGCCTATAGCAAGCAAACAAAACAAATGTGCCCAACCTGCAGTCGATGAAGCCATTTCCAGATAAAAAATAACAACAAATATGCATAGTGAGGATGTTATAAAATGAATATCTTACTGTGAGCTTCAAAAAAAAATTACATAATATAAAGTTTGTAGTTTATGGGAAGTTAAAGAAAAATGAAAGGGATGACGATAAATTTTCCTCTGTGAGGGGCTGGAAAAGAATGGCTTTGGTTATCCAAAGGTAGATAAAGACAGAGTAATTCAGAATACAAGAAGAGAATGCAAGAAAAGCCTAAATGAACAAGGTTCACAAAACAACCTTTTGGAAAACAATTTCCCTTTGACAGCTTGTTGGAAATAAACTGCTACCAAAGTACATTTTTATCATACAACTCCCCTGAATTTGCAAATGACATTTGGATGACAATGTATCATGCATTTTAGCCTTCAGTAGAATACATCATATAAGCAATTTAAAATATGTCATTTCAAAGGAAAGAAAGATTGGACTGTGTAGTGAACAAATACAAATGCAATAAATATGATTAGAAAGGAGTCTTGTTTGTATTCTACAGTTGTGGTTGATTGATTTGTGAATTGGATTCTCAGCAAAGCTAAAGGCCAGACTTGGAGTTCACAGGTCCAAAATTTACCAACATCTAATTGTGCAGCAAGGCTAATATAAAATAGTTTTAAGAAAAAGGACTTTAGTTAGGTCTGAGGCTAAAGGCAACACCCTTCCCCCTACCCTGCCCACATAGATAAACAGTATTCAAAGGGAAAACCATGTGCATTTTAAAGCCATTTTGAAAATGTTGATTAATTTCAGTTTCTGTGACCCAAAAATGTGTAAATTAATATGGCTGGAAAGGAAAATTAAAATTGAGGTACTTATACCTACAGTATATAAATGTCCCTGTAATAAAATGAATAAACTGTTATCTCATTTTTATCTTCATCTTATTTCATCTTGGGTTTTTTTTTAATCATCCATTGACCCTCCAATGCCTTTACTGATTCTTAAGAAATTATGATAAGAATTTATAAAGGGGCTATAAAGATACAGTGGTTATGGGAAACTGTTGGCTAAAAAAAGCCTTGGCAAGATTTATTGAAAGTTTGCTCTTTGGATTCTTGTAATAAACATGGGCTGAATGCATATATTTTCAGTTTGTTTTAAGAATGTGTAAAATGTATTATAAAGAACATGTAAACCCTACATTTCCCTAATAGTGATGAGCAAATTTGTTGCATTGTACTTAGTTACTAATTAGTACTGCACAACTTTTTTGATGCACTTTTTTGAAGCGAATGCACTTTTTTTTTTTTTTTTTTTAATTATAATTTTTATTGTGGTTTACAGCATAACAATCCACGACAGCACACTTGTATTACATTCTTATTTAACAATGCAGATAGGTCGAACAGTGCACAATCTTTTGCTAATTTTGGTCCTATTAATGAAATAACAGTGCATGGTGATCGTGGCCAGTGTTTCAGTGTTGAGGGGTGATCTAGTTTCCCTCGCTAAATTGAGTTTTTTGGGAGCCACTAAAGCGAATGCACCTTTTGTGACACAACCACACCTTTTTTTATGCAACCACGACGCAAACTTTTTTGCTAAGTAATTGTGCGGAAGTTTCATGAAACAATTCAGCAATAGCGAAATGCATAATTTTGCTGCGAATCCATGCCTGGCGGAAAAAAATTTGCTCATTACTATTTCCTACCATGTATATAAGTTTGGCACCTCTTCCCACCCAAACCACACCATTTGTTTTGCATATATCCCTCCATTCACCAGCACCATCACATTTTCCTAAAACAAATAGCAGTTTTCACCCGGTGGCCATATTTACTCTTACACAACGGCCGTGACATTTACTGCAAACATCATGTGTGCTGCAAAGTTCATGCAATGAAAAATGTAGGCTTACACAGAAAGACATTACTTAATAGACATTACTAATAAAAAATCCTGTGTGGACTGAACACTGAGTTTCTATGGAAACCAACATTGCCACCTTTTCATTGGCTGCTAGACTGGAGGGTGTGTTTGGTAACCTAAGTTGAGAAAAACTAAGCATGCCCAGTTAGTCAAGAGCAAAAGCAAATTCCTCAGTGATTAAGGGGATGCTGCAGCCTTACTGTTACCTTTTGAATAACAGAAGTGGCAGGTGTTTAAAGATTTCAAAGAGGCTGGTCACTGACTTTTTTTGTGGGGGGGGGTTTACATGTCATTTAATCATCATATTATAAGATATGGTTCTTGGTGGAGAAAAAAAAGGATTAACTTGGGCCCTCGATGGGACACCTTGCTAAAAGAAGTCAATAATAACCATACAACAGATGTCTACCTACAACAAATGTCTCCATCAATTATTTTAACAATATTGAGGTTTAGGGAAACTATCCAAAACCCATTTTTAAAAGGCATCATGTAATTTACCCAGATACTTGTGACATTTAAGTACTTTTTACAGTGCTTTTTTAATGGGAATATAAAACTTTTTTATACCTGTTTTGCTCCATTTACAAGATGCCGGACTAAAAATCCCATTTTATTAACATATTAGTAATGCATACTAAAGCATATTTGTAACACCGATAAAAGAATACAGGTTTGCGCCGAACTCAAATCCAAAAGGCAGCTCTCAGTAGTGTAGAATCCTCATCTTCATACACACCAACCAGGAAGTGCTTGAAAAAACAAAGAGCGCACAAGGGAAAACTCCCATAGCATATCCCCACTGTTACAATTGAGGATTTTTGAAACCTTGTAATTATATTAGCGGTATATGCTATGGGAGTTTTCCCTTGTGCACTCTTTGTTTTTTTAAAGCATGTTTGAATCTGTAGTCCAGCAACATTAGGAGTGGATTATTAGAGCAATACTGTTGGTTAACACTTTCTTTTAGCTTTCAAAGGCCAAGCTGAGGAATCATAATTGATTCCCAGCAGTCAAAATGTTATCACATATATTAACTCTTTCCTAAATGTCAGGAAAATCATTTAACAATTTGACACATCAAAGCCTTTTTTTTGTAATGTGTCAATTTGTCAGAGTTGCATAGCTGAATTCAATTATTTTCTATCAGGTGTTAAAGTTCAGCCACACTGACACTAAAACACTTGATTAAATTCATAAGCCCTCCCAAAAATTATTATTGCATTAAAATGAGTGCATTGGTTATCTTTGGGGAATTGGTATAATAGGAGAAAAAAAAAAATTTGCTACAGGAATGTACTGTTATCATATATAGGGGTGCACCTACTGTATAACTATATGACTACTAGTGATGGGCGAAATTATTTGGCAAGCATGGATTAGTGGTAAATTTCTGTGATTCACCATTGGCGGATTATTCCGTGAAACGGCGGCAAAATTCGACACACTACAAAAAATTGTCGCCCACTGTAATTTTTTTTTTGATGAGCGCATCAAAAAAAATTGCGGACATGGCAATTTTTTATCGCCTGCCAATTTTTTTTGACATGCAACATTTTCGTCGTTTTGCAAGTCTTTTGAAAGATTCAGGAAATTTTCTGCGCAGTAAAATGGGACAGATTCACTCACCACTAATGACTACATAATACTTTTACTTCTCCTTACTTTTTTTCAATAACCCTGTTATATCCCCCTTAACTTCTTATTAGTGACTCGTAGCAGTGACTAATAACGTTAGTCACTGACAACGGTAAATTGTTGTCATAGCCCTTGCTATATTTTCCTGCACATTTTTGTCATAATTTTTTTGGTTATATACCATTATTAGTGATGAGTGAATCTGTCCCGTTCCGCTTTGATGAAAATTTTGCAAACCTTTGAAAAGATTTGCGAAATGGCAAAAAAATCAATGAAACTGTCAAACTGTCACGCGTCCAAAAACCCAAAGTGCGCAACATTTTTTTTATGTGCATCAATTTTTTTGACGCGCAGCAAATTTTTATGCACCGAATTCGCAAAATAATCCTCCAATGCCGAAACGTAGAAATTCACTGCAAATCCATGCCTGGCTAATTATTTCACTAACCATTATTTTTTAACTGTGATCTGCAGGTTTTTTCCAGTTTTCTTTATTACAGATCTTGTCTATATTTTACTACATGATATCCTGTCATGTGTATTAATAATGCAATTACCTGGTGTTTTTCTTTTTTTTTAAAAAGTGTTTTTTAATTTATTTTTTTTTTATTAATACTAATGGAAGGAGAAATTAATGTTAACATTATTCACCTATGAATTTTAACAAATGGGAAATTGTGTTGTTTTGGTGAAAATCTTTATTACAAAAATCCTTTTATTTCATATTAAAAATGATAGAGCTTTAAAGTAATAAAAATACTACTATAATTTATATAATAAGCTGCTGTGTAGCCACGGGGCAGCCATTCAAGCTGAAAAAAAGGAGAAAAGGCACAGGTTACATAGCAGATAACAAGTTCTGTAGAATACAATAGTGTTTTATCTGTTATCTGCTATGTGCCTGCGCCTTTTCTCCTTTGAATGGCTGCCTCCATGGCTACACAGCAGCTTATTTATATAAATTATAGTAGACTTTCTGAAGTAAACACACAACTTTTGCCAGTGCAGGGCAGCAGCACATTATATTTTAGTTACTTTTATACACTTTCATTTTTTGGTGTTACTGTTCTTTAAGGGGCAGATTTACTAAAACTCTAACTTTTACATTTACTAAAAGTGTGGGGACAAATTGCAGAAAAGTCACAAAACTGTGACTTTTTCTTATTGTCACACCGAAACCTCTACTTTTTTTGAATTGTCACACAAAAAACAAGCATAAAAAATCCAAAAACCGCTAATGCTTCAAAACAAAGAAGCATCCTCCAGGGAAGAGAAGGGACATCTGCCATTAACGTCTACATAATGTGGGCACGTTTTAGCTGGCAAATTCACATTTTTAGTTGTTTTGTCACATAGTAAATCTCGAAAAGGTCGCAATTTTTTTCTCCGCAACATTTTGTACTAAAAAATCCAAATCGGAAAAAAAAATCTGACCATTAATACATGGCCCCCTAGTTATTTTCTGAGTTACATAATTAATATTGTTTTTCAGTTAAAAACCCAAATTAGAGAAATTATTTTTAAAAAAAACTTCAATAAACATGCCCTCTAACCTATAGAAAAAGTACATGTTTAGTGTAAGATACTTTCTCATTTAAAATAATGAAAAATGTAATTTTTTTTATATTTACTGGTGTTTGGAAAGCTAAAGGTAATGCAAGATTTATGAAAGTCTGCTCAGACACAACTTTAGGCTTATTTC
This sequence comes from Xenopus tropicalis, assembly GCF_000004195.4. Classification (NCBI taxonomy): domain Eukaryota; kingdom Metazoa; phylum Chordata; class Amphibia; order Anura; family Pipidae; genus Xenopus; species Xenopus tropicalis. Next base: position 114,344,363 of record NC_030681.2, read on the forward strand.
AGGTTAAAAATGCTGGACAGTCTAAAGCTGAAATCCATTTCTCCAAGTACAGTATCTTTTTGAAATAAATCATTTCATGTAGTTTACCTCTCTAGTAACAACAAAGAGACCAAAGGTGTGCCATTATGTTTCAGTGAAAAGTAAATTATGAGCTGAGTCAGCATTAGGACAGTATGTGAAAATGCACTTCAGTGTCAAGTAAATGGCTTGATAAGAGTCATAAAACATGAAGAGAAAAATCATTGTTTATCTGTAGTCACTTTCGGAATATTCCATATATATCGGTTATAGCTGGTAAAAGCCTCTAGCACTGCATAACATCGGAAAATGCAAAATTTCATATAATAAATAAAACAACGTCTGCGGAATATGTGGTTTGCCATCCATTTTCTACTCCGTTTAAGTGAGGAAATGAATGATAATTTATTACCCAGTAGATCACTGTGGGAAAACATGCAAATGTTTCCTTTTTATGCAGAAAGGTCAAAATAGACAAATTTGATACATGTGGTGAGTTCTTCATGATCCCTGTAAGTGGGTTTCATAAAGTCCTGATTGTTAGGGAATACAAGGCGATTATAACCCTGTTAACATACAGCTTCAATTGCTATTTTATTCTTGATTTATTCACCTACAGCTGCATTGTACACTTAGGGGCTGATTTACTAACCCACAAATCCGAATCCGAATGGGAAAAATTCCGATTGGAAAACGAACATTTTGAGACTTTTTCGTATTTTTTGCATTTTTTTCGTCTCCGTTACGACTTGCGCAAATTGTTGCGACTTTTTCGTAGCCGTTACGATTTGCTCGTATCTTGTCGAGACTTTTTCGTATTGAGCACTCGGAAACTGCGGGCAAAACTTTCAGACTTTGCATGATTTTGGAAGCCTCCCATAGGACTCAATGGCACTCTGCAGCTCCAACCTGGTCCAAGGAAAGTCTCCCATAGGGCTCAATGGCACTCTGCAGCTCCAACCTGGCCCAAGGAAAGTCTCCCATAGGGCTCAATGGCACTCTGCAGCTCCAACCTGGCCCAAGGAAAGTCTCCCATAGGACTCAATGGCACTCTGCAGCTCCAACCTGGCCCAAGGAAAGTCTCCCATAGGGCTCAATGGCACTCTGCAGCTCCAACCCGGCCCAAGGAAAGTCTCCCATAGGGCTCAATGGCACTCTGCAGCTCCAACCTGGCCCAAGGAAAGCCTCCCATAGGACTCAATGGCACTCTGCAGCTCCAACCCGGCCCAAGGAAAGTCTCCCATAGGGCTCAATGGCACTCTGCAGCTCCAACCTGGCCCAAGGAAAGTCTCCCATAGGACTCAATGGCACTCTGCAGCTCCAACCTGGCCCAAGGAAAGTCTCCCATAGGGCTCAATGGCACTCTGCAGCTCCAACCCGGCCCAAGGAAAGTCTCCCATAGGGCTCAATGGCACTCTGCAGCTCCAACCTGGCCCAAGGAAAGCCTCCCATAGGACTCAATGGCACTCTGCAGCTCCAACCTGGCCCAAGAAAAGTCACTTGAATGAATCCGAAACTTTCGTACTCGGCGCGAAGGCTATGAAAAAGTCGCGACAATTCGCGCATCGTAACGCTACGAAAAAGTCGCGAAATTTTGTGAAACAGTTGTAATGGCTACGAAAAAGTTGCAACAATTTACAAAAAAATCGCAAAATACCGATCATTACGAAAAAAATGCATTCGGACGCCTTCGGACCGTTCGTGGATTAGTAAATCAGCCCCTTATTATTATTATTGTTATTGTGTCAGATAACACAAATGCCCTTACCTGGTGCACTTACCTTCCAATTTGTGCCTGTATGTTATCAAACTACTTAGATTGTAAGCTCTATGGGGCAGGGTCCTCCTTCCTACTGTTTTATACCACATGGCAATTAATCTCTCTGTATTTATACTTATTTATTGTTTTTATTATGACACGTGTCCTCCCTGTGTGTAATTGTGTATATTGTAAGATTGTGCAGCGCAGCGTGTCCATGTAGCGCTTTATAAATAAAGTATACATTCATACATACATACATACATACTAAAATACCATATTTTATTTTATTTTATTTCTTCTAAGAATCAGATGCATTTATATTCGTTTGCAAATTTATTGGCAACTGTGTTTTTTTTTTCATTCCCATTTTTCTTTCCGTAATCAAGTTTCTTCAAAATATAAAAACCTCATCAGGTTTTAAATAGCTAAATGTTATTTTTTTTAATAACTTGAAAAAAACATAGAAATTTAGAAATTTAGACACAGCTTTAGGTGGCAGCCCTCTGGGTGGAAGAGACCTCACATGTACACGTGTCACATCACAACATCACTTCTGTCAATGCGATACGCACACGCTAATGGGTGCACAGAGGTCTGGTGCCCAGGTCGGTATTGGACCAATATACAGCCCTGGGGGCAGGGACCTCACTCCTTTTGTCTCTTAAACACTTAGTGCTCTATCTTGTATGTAACTTTACTTTGTATTTATTTGTATTTTATTATTGCCCTGACCCCTCTGTTCTATAAATGTATTGTTTTAATGTGCAGCACTGAACCCAAGTAGTGCTTTATGTGTCAAAATCGAGAAACTAAATCTGTATATTAAAATAAAATCTTGAATAATAGAGCTGATATGATGGATAAGCTTCATCCATAAACCTATCATGTTGCAATACCCTAATCGTAAACCAGACACCAAGATGATCTAAAGTAAAAAACTTTATTTCACCTACCATTTCAAGCACAATGAATGCTGAGACAGATGGCCATTCTGTTAAGTACTGTGTTTTGTCTCTGTGTATAATGAAAAATACATAAGCCTTCTGTTACAAAGTGCAAAAAAGACGTTTAAGCACCTGTTTCAAATTATTCTGATACTATAAATGTTCTTCAGAATTGGAAAGCCTAGTGTTTTAAGAAAGTGTGAAGTGCCACAGTGAGACAAACTAAATTGGCTAGGCTTAGGTCCAATAAGCAGCGAAAGAGAGAATTATGCTTACAAATTTTGGCAAGCGGCAGATAATAAAAGGGAACTCGCCTAACGCTGAATCTTATCATTGTGGAAATATTGTCAAATGGGGACACTTTTGCAAAAATGGTAGTTCTGTATCCATACCAAGGCTTAACATTTCTTAACATTTCAATAATTTTGTTGCTCATGTAGGTGTTTATTACAGGTGTTCACTTGAAATAAAATGCACGACACGTGCGGCAATGTTGAAGCCTCAGAACAGGTCAGATGGTAAGTCATTATGATGCTGCGATGCACAAGGTCCCTATTTTGAACTGTTCTTATTTTTTTGCTCCCTCAACGGCATTTCAGAAGTGATTTTGTGTTATGAAGTGTTATGAAGTTGTCAGCAGTATAAATGAAATCTTTTACAGGAACATCTGCCTTCTTGATGCCCTTCTTTCTAAAAGACTGGTAAATTGCTGTTAACTGCGTATTATCAAATAATTAACCTGCAAATATGACTTGAGTGTGGCAGAAAGCCATAGGAACCAGATGCTGTCCCTGGTAGGTCTTTTGGAAAGCAGGTCAGAATTTCTGATCTAACTACTTAGTTATATAGATAATGGAATCATATGGTACAGTTCACTCATTAGCCATAATGACACATAGGAACTCATTAAATCAGATCTTAACTGAAATTATTACTGAACTTCTGTATAAATGCCCTTCACAAAAACTTACTAAAACTTTCCTGTTTATTTTGTATGTCTGACTATATATGTTCTGTAGGAAATCACAATGTTCTGAAGAGAGTTCCCTCAATACCTTTCTAAGCCTAATAAAGAGATATAAGAACCTATGACTCAAAGCAGTCAGACTAACAAGAATTTGGCAGAAAAGGACAACGGAACATATGCTGATTACACTAAGATTAGTCACAAAATATAACATTCCATTAATGAAGCAGTTGTGTCTCGAAGATTGAAATTATTTAATACAATTTTCTGTACCTAATTTTTGCATAATATATTATTAACATAACCTAGGTGCTAAATTGCATGTGTACTGTAACAGACAGTAGTTTTTGATTAGAGATTTTCTGAAATGGTGAAAATGCATTGACGTAAATGGCCATGTTTTTTTATGGTCACTTTGTCCATGCAGAATACATTATAATCTATAGGTGTCTTTTTTTTGTGCAACATTTTTTTGCTGTGACTTTTTTTCATGCAGATTTCACTGGAGTCTATGAGTCTATGAGTTTTTTGCATGAAATACATTGGGTCTATCGGTGTTTTGCTGTGGTGTTGCAGGGAAATGGTGAAATGATGAAATGAGTAAATTTGGTGCAAATACATACCTGCCAAAAAATTTGCCAATGAGTAGTTGTGATGAGTCTGTTAGGAAATAAAAATAATAAAAATAAAAGATCTGAATTCTATGGGAGCTTATAGTGCTGCAATTGAACACAGATGCTAGTAGGTTAGCCTTATAGATTTTGCTTTGAATAATGATGCTATAATTAATGGCTAGCATATACATTTTTGCAAATTATATTTGTTTAAAACCAGAGCATTTCGACCTCAGGATTATAACTAATTATAAGCATATAGTAGCGAATACTATTTGGGCATGCTATGGCAGTAAAATTAGGTGCTGAAGCACTTAAACGTCTGTAAGGTGAGATGCCAAAGGTGGACCATAAAACTGGATAATTAGGCATTAGCCTGAATCCCATAGGCGTGAGGCCAAAAGCCACCAGGAAGTCCCTCTCAATAAAATAGTTTGCTTGACTCATGGTTCACTAGTTTTTATCTAAAATCATTAAGCATGGCTTCAGCTAGCATCAAAAGAACACTGCTGGGGAATAGATTAGTCTTATGTTGCTCTGCCTTCTGCATGAGTGGATGTGACTGTGCAGAATGAAAGAGATAGGGAATGCTACAGATACCTACTTGCCCAATATGTTATATTCCAGATAGATACATGAAGCAGTTATCCCTCAGTGTCAATTAAGATGGGTAGGGATTGCCTTGGGTAGTATATATTGGGGAATAAGTGATGAGGCCCAGTGTGGCCTTTTCCAGAAAGGAACCAGTGGTGATTCTGCTAAAACAGACCCACACAGGACTATACACCATGTTACAAACTGTGCCTAAACCCATTACAAATTATAGTCCAACACCACCTCTTGCTTTTCAGATGCTCTTATGACAATCAGTATAAACGAGCTTGAAGCAGTGCATATGAGGGACATTTTAACTTATGACCTTATTTAAAACACTATGGATGGTATGTACTAAAATACAGAATAGAATGCTAATATGCACAAACCGGTGCAAAAAAATATACATTTCACAATGAGGTCCATTATCCAGAATGCTTTTTGAATAAGTGTTTTTTTCTGTTATTCTACCTTAAGTCTGCTACAAAAAATCTTTAAGTGGTTTTTCTGTAATGCTACCTTAAGTTGAACTGGGAAATCCCAATGGATTTTTAGAAGTGTGAGTTTTTGCACATTTATTAACACTTTCCTGACATGAAAACAAGGTGTTAAGTGCAGAATAGCTTGTTACATTTTAAGAGACACATTGCTACCAGCAAATAATAAATTAGCCCATACTCTCTACCCTCTATTAGGGATGAACCCATTCTTCCCAACACTGCAATGTTTATTTCAAATGTTCATTTCCTTTAGCCACAATTAAAGAAAAACAATAACCCCAAAATGAATACCTAACCTACAGATAGCTTATATCAGTTTATAAGTGGTCTGTTAAAGAATTTTACCAAACTGGAATAAATATATAAATATATATATATATATATATATATATATATATATATATACAGTATATATTGTAAAAGATGCACTAGATAAGATCATTGTTTAGTGTATTTTGCATCAGTGTTAAAGGTGGTATACAATTAGCACCAGGGAAAATGCCCGGTGTTGCAGGAGATAATGCTGGCTTAGGAAAAGACAGAAAATGGGTCTTTGGAGTAAAGAGTGTAGAGTGGGCCCTCAATCCCATACTCCATCTAGTGTTTTTATAGGAGCTGAGAAAAGTCAAAATGTTCCAGAAACTGGTGAGCTGGTATCCCTGGAGGAGAGAGTCAACAGGGCTGAGTGAGAAGCCCAAGTGTTTGTGAGTGTGACAGTCAAGAATGTGCCAAAGTGGGGATGATGAGAAACCCTGAAAGAGTGTTAAAGTTACCCTGGAAGGTGAGAGTCCCAGAGAGGGGACAAGTCCTGAATATGTTTTGTTTTCCTGTAATGTTTTTGTTGGGAAGAGTTTGCCCAAAATAAACGTGAGTTTTTGCCAGAAGAGGTGGTGTCCCTGTCTCTATGCTCCAGATCCTGTTATAGTGACAGATAGTCACAGAAAGATAGTGACACTATATATGTCATATATATATTGCCCTTTTACATCTTTTCCCTTTGAGCCATTATCATGGTCTGTGTGCTCCCTCAGAGATCACCTGGCAGGAAATAATGCAGCTCTAGCTGTAACAGGAAGTAGTGTGGGAGTAAAAGACAGAACTGGTGCGGCCCTCAGTACTTAAAAAGGCAATTTTCTATTTAGGATTACCCAATAGCACATACTACTAAAAATGTATGTTTTTTATAAAAAGGGTTTATTTAGATGAAGCAGGGTCAACAGTATCATGCGATCCATTGCCCTACCTATCTATATCTAATGTATTTATCCATCTCTTGATATAACAGTACGTAAAAAGCACCATTTTAGTTTTTCTTTGAACGTTACACCTAAACATAATCTGATAAAAAAATAACAAATATACAAAATGCTATCTCTAGTAATGTGGGTTATTTATCAATGTCGTAAAAAATGTGTCACTGTAAACCAATTATTTTCTGTCTTATCCCACATTATGGATAGTCATAACAGCAGACTTAGTCATCATTGGATCCATCACATTTCATTGAAATGTGCACACTGTAAAATCTGGGGAAAAAAACAGAGCATTTTGCATCCCAAATGGATCTTACTGCATTGAAACAAGCTGGCTGAAAGTAGAGAGAGACATAAGCTTTATTTGTTAGAAACCCTCTGAGGATAATATCAGACCATCAGTATCACTCGCACTTGTACTTTGCTTGAGTGTATGTGCAAAGCTGATAAACCAACTGGAATGCGTAATGAGCTCTGCCTCTGAAGCAAACCGATTCAGCCTTTTGCGCATCACAAAAGTCATTTCTGCTTCTGATTCCTAACTTCTTGGGTCGTTATGGGGTTTGGTTTCATGAATGATAATTGACAGTTCCGAATCCCCAGAGTGATGTTCTCATTCGTGTCCTTGACTGTGCCGTGTTTGTTTTATGGGGAAAGCCTTTATAGGCACACCTTAATAGCAGCTACTGTATAAGGTACAGAATAATAGTCTGTGTTTAATTTGTATAGTTAAACTAGTAGCTAGTATTTTAATACCTACATGCCAGAACCCAAGATGGTTTCATTTCAGGGCAGATGAATAAAATAAATGCTCCACTTGCATATAACTAGAACACATTTGATAATATAGCGCTATTAAAATTAAACGAATACCTTAAAGGGCATTAATTGCTGCCCATAAATAATAGAAATCCATATAGAGAGAGGATAATTTATGTTGTCAACAAGTATAGAATCTGTTATCCAGAATAAGGATTTTTTCTGTAATTTTAACCACCATACTACACAAAATATTTAAATGAATAAAACCAAAAGAATTGTTTTGCTACCAATGTGGAATCATTCAGCTTAGTTAGGACCAAGTACAAAGTACTGTTTTATTATTACAGAAAATATACTGTAGAAATCATTTAGAAAAAATGGAAATATTTGCATTAAATAGACTAGAGAGGTATATAGCCTTCCCTTATATCCTTTGAAACCTTCTCCCCATTCAATAACAAGTGCATTCATCAAGGATGCAATAATACAAGTCACAAGGCATATTGTTAGCAGTAAAAGAAAGCACTATGTTTAAAGCTTGTAACCTTTCAGATACCTAGTTAAGGACTTCACACAGCTAATACATTTTCCAGTCACTTCATTCTTTTATACCAGTTCTATCTAAAGGAATGTGCAGGATATTATCCATGGCACTAAGCAATGGCCTGTGTGAAAAGGAGAAAACTGCAAATATCTGATTATGTGCTTCCAGTTAAAACAAATCCTTATCTAACAAGCTCTTTCTAACAAACTGAAAACATTTCCACTTCTGCAAATATAAACACATGTAACATTTACAGGGGGATGAAAGTGCACTGTTAAACAAGCATACTATCTCTAATTGCACCCAGTGTATAGAGAAGTAAATAATCAATTATTTCATCCATTTTATGCCCTTTTAAAAAGAGTTTTTTACTCTGGTAACATTGAGGCCCACCATTTGTTGTATATTGCGATATATTGCAATATATGGACAAACAATCCCTGTTTGCTTAAAGGGGAGGGTAGCTTAGTGCACAGAGGGCCCGATTCACTAAAGTCCGAAATAAGGAGTGCTATTTATAGTATGCGTTAAAAATCTTATCACATCTTATTTTTCGCTCGATTCACTAAAAGGACACTTGTCATAATTAAGAAGCGATGTTCTTGGCGTTATTTATCTTGCGACGACATATTTTCAAGCAACGTGCTATGTGCGTAATATGTTGTGCGCTGAGTAATATATTGCTTGAAAATATGTAGTCGCAAGATAAATAACGCCAAGAACATCGCTTCTTAATTATGACAAGTGTCCTTTTAGTGAATCGAGCGAAAAATAAGAAGTGATAAGATTTTTAACGCATGCTATAAATAGCACTCCTTATTTCGGACTTTAGTGAATCGGGCCCAGAATGTCTTATATATTGATATAATATCAATGCGATAACAGTCTAATGAAGAATATTTCATTGCGAAATGCAATTTTTTATTCTTATTGGTGTCATTTTTTTTCTGTTTACAAATTTTATTACATCCCCCTGTTATTCCCTGTGAAAATGTATAATAAAGCAGTAGAATTCTTAACGAGTACAGCATGATAGGAAAGAAAGGACTGTGTGTTGCCCTCCATTTCCTTGCGGTGGAGGAGAACGCCACTGCAGGGGAATTCAGGGCGAGCCCTTAGAGCTACTAGTGGGTGAAAAAGGGGCGTATTCCAAAACCATAGGCATTCTTGTGTGTCTGGAGGAGAGACACAGGCCTGGCTGTTACATCTGTGTGAGAGGCCACGGGAGGTTTGAGAGAGCCAGGGGGCCAAAGAGGGGCCTGTGGAAAAGGCAACCTATAGGGAAGCAGGTGCTGTAAAAGTCAATGTACTGACTGGTGAGAGAGAAGACTATGGGGCTGATTTACTAATCCACAAATTCGAATCCGAATGGGAAAAATTCGGATTGGAAACGAACATTTTGCAACTTTTTCGTATTTTTTGAGATTTTTTCGTAGCCGTTGCGACTTTTTCGGAAATTGTCGCGACTTTTTCGTAGCCGTTACAATTTGCTCGTATATTGTCTCGACTTTTTCGTATTGAGCGCTCGTAAACGGCGGGCAAAACTTTCAAACTTCGCATGATTTTGGAAGCCTCCCATAGGACTCAAGAAAAGTCACGATACTGAAGCTTGAATGAATCCGAAACTTTTGTACTCGGCGCGAAGGCTACGAAAAAGTCGTAACGCTACAAAAAGTCGCAACAATTTGTGAAACAGTCGTAACGGCTACGAAAAAGTTGCGACAATTTACGAAAAAATCGCAAAATACCGATCATTACGAAAAAACACATTCGGACGCCTTCGGACAGTTCGTGGATTAGTAAATCAGCCCCTATATATATAGTCTACCAAAAATCGTCACTCACCACATCATAAAGCACATATATAGAGAGCACTCACGGCAGTAAATATAGAAACAGTCTGTTTATTCAATCACCGCATCTACGCGTTTCGATCCCCACAGGATCGTCATCAGGATATATATATATATATATATAGCATTGTGTGGAGATCAAATGAAGGTTTGCTTCTAATTTATCAAATTCTTGACCCTGTGTCCAAAAGGGCATCATGGAACAGTTTTATATTTCATTTATTATACTAGTTTATTAATAGTCCTACTGGTGTAGCAAAGGCTTTTAACAACTAGTGAGTTTTCTCACTGCTTAATGCATCTCCCCCATTGAGTCATAGAACAAGATGCAATTATATTCAGTACATAATGTCAATAAGCGCTCTTCAGCATATGCAACTTTATTCTGTTATTAGTTGTGAGTTAAATCAGCGGGATCAGAAGTACAGAAATCCTGTTGCGCAAACAAATTGCAGCTGTGAAAGCGAAGACCCTCCATTTGCATATTTATTTAAGAAAGTGTAATCTATTTCTCATTTCCTTTTCTAGGCTCATTTGTTTGTTATTCTCCGCAAGATACTCTGGCCAGTGTGTCTATTGAACGATTATTTAAAACTGACATCAATTCCAAAGCAATCTGCAAGGCTAACCAAAACAGGGAGATATAAATTGGTGCAAAGAGTAGAAAGCACACATGAAACATCACCTGCTCGCTCGGTTCCGAGCAAGCGATGAGCTACACTTTCTGCTTCATTTAATCTAGTGTCTGTATAGATATGCCATAATTACACTGCTCCTTATCACTGGCACTTATCTTTCATAGAAATTTTAACTGCCACTCGGCACAGTGAGCGCGCCGTTAAATATATTTATCATTCAGTATAAATTTTGCTTTATTCTATGAAACTATTTTCCATTTTAATGTGAGCGCCTTGTTCAGAGTAAACGGATTGTACATTGCTTGGTGCATAGATTTGTGACTTTTTTTTTTCTGTATGTCTTTTAAATTAGATTTCATTGTAAAGAGGTTGATCTGCATCTGCTGAAAGCCGCATAAAAGAAAATTCATAAAGAGGTGGAAATTGTATCCAGCACAGAAAATGACATTATGTTGTACTGTCAGATGTAAAAAGGAGGGTTGTTTTTGGTAGTTATGCATTTTATGTTAGGAACCTTCCATTTCAAAAGCAGGCAGGGAATTAGGGAAGATCAGACTCTGGCAATGCAGAAAAGATAGGGTTGAGTAGATTTGTTCTACAACTCAAGTCAAAACACACTGTCCAACTTGTTTGACTAAAATGTCCAACCTTTAGCTGTTGAACCAGTCACCACCAGAACTAGGCTCCAATAGAGTAACAATTGTATGTAGGGTCGAACTGGGCTGCAGGGGCAGCAGGAAAAAACCCAGTGGGCCCCGGCTCTGGTGGGCCCTGGCAGTCCAGACTGATCCCCACAGGGAATTCCACAGTCTCCCTCCCCAGATGCACTGCAGGTAAGTTTCATTTACGCGTACAAGGGGGTCGGATAGGTAGGGGGGGCCCTGCAGGGAGGTGTGTGAAGCTGTGGCGGGAGCCACTGAGGGGTGCAGGGGCCCCTGAGGTAGAGGCCCCGGTGGGCCCTGCACCCCCCAGTCTAACCCTGGTAGTATGTTATGTTGCCAATGGATACTAGAGGGGTAGCACATAGAGGGTGTTAATATCCCCTAAGGCCCTTCTACCTTGCACACCATGAATAAGCTGTAGAGGGCACAAAGTATAAGGGAACCCTGTATAAACACCTGCAATGAGAATGTATTAAGGGGTTTATTGAACCTGTGAGTGCTGTGCTTAGTGCTAGGGAACACTACATAGGTGGGTATGCCTAGACTGGCAATCTGTGCATTCTGGCAAATACCTAATTGGCTGCTCTAAGATGTCAGGGGGCTTCCTTAAGTCTTGCATCCCCCAGCACTACCGTTTTGCTCAAAAGATTCAATGGTGTATTCAATGTATTGTTTCCTTAACTTAAAAATGGCAACATTAGTGCTATATGTGACAATTCTGTAAGCAACAAATCTTTTTTACTTTGAAGACAAGTTTAATCTCTTTATTATATCAATTGTTTAATTTACTCTGAAAGAAGCAAATAAGATGCACGTCAACACAGACAAAGCAAGTAGATGAGATTATAATTTGAATGCCATTTACTGTACAGGTATTGGACTCGTTATCTAGAATTTCGATCTCCATGCCTTAAGTCTACTAAAAAAACCTTTAAAACGTTAAATAAACCCAATTTAAGATTCTTACCTCCAATAAGGATTAATTATATCTTGGTTAGGATCAAGTTACTCTACAAGTACAAGGTACTGTTTTTTTAATACAGAGACAAAGGAAATAATTTTTAACAATTATAATTATTTGCTTATAATGGAGTCTATGGGAGATGGCCCTCCCGTAATTTGGAACTTTCTGGATAATGGATCCCTTACCTGTATTAGTATCAATAATGTTTGGTGGACTAGAGCTTTTTCAAACACAAAGACTAGATTTAATACAGTACAGAAGTTAGTTGATATTCATCTACTTTGTTCTGATGTGGTTAGTGTAGATTTATGTCCTTCATGTTCCGCAAACCAATTCCCACTCACAATGTAGTCTGAGACCGCAATGATAGTTTGTCAATAAAATGTTAACAGGGTTTAGGGTAGGGCAAGAGAAATGCACTTTGCCAGCTACTGACAACCATATTGACGTATATAAAATGCTATGTGCTTGGCTGCTTTTAAGCCCTATTGTGGGCCTGTCTGTATTTCATGTGTCCTTAAAAAATGACAATTGCAACCCTGGCTGTAGGCAAAAACATCTCATTCCTTGCTGCAACTTCCTAGAGTCTATTGAGAAGGCATTATAGCCACTTGCACAGTGGGAAATATGCAGCGTGGGTCAGGTGTAAAAAACACTCACTATTTTAACTCTGTGACACTGACAATGTTCAGATGCACTGCCATAGATTTGTAGGGCTGATGGTAAACATGTCCTTCTCCTGAGGGTCTGGCAAAAATGGATGGAATAATGATTTCACTAGCAATCCATTTTAAAGCAAAGAGCTGTAATATGTATGTGTAGGTATGCCCCCAGCTGTGTCTGAATGTCAGTTTCTGCTCTTCTCAAACAATTAGTGCCATTAATGCCAATAGTGACATCTATAAGGACAAAGGTCTCATTTTACTGCTCTGCTGTATCGGAAGGTGGCCTAGAGTACATATAACTAAATACGAGAACAGGACTAGCACAGATATAAACATATTCTCAGAAGTTCCAAATGCTTGTTCAATTATGAAGCTTTACTGATAATTTATTCTACAGTTTTTTTAAGATTTCCCCGCTCAGAAGTAAAGTGTCATAATATTTTTTTCTGACATTCTAATTACATTCTAAAACTGCAAATCTCAAAGATTTATTTCAATAGTGGTTAGATCTGATGATAGGAGATTTTGATTTCCCATCTGGCTGGTGAAATATACACAGCTGAAAAGTTTGTGCTTAAAGGTAAAAAAAAAATGGGAAAAAAACATTGTATATAGATTTCAATCGGCTCTAAAAAAAATCTGCTAATTGTTATGCTGCAAAATGCACAGCCTACAAATGAGGCGAAAGTCAAGAGGTAAATGGAATACATATTAATATATTTGGCTTCAGGCTCAAACAAATACATTTAAAATGCTTGGGCTGTCAGACAACCAAATCAGCATGCTAAAGTTGTATGACATGACGACAGACCAAGAAAGCTGCAGAGAAACTCAGCCATATTAAATCCCTCACCCCTTATTTCCAAAAGAAGTTAAGTCAGTGCTTTATTATTTTTACAAGTAAGTAATCTATAAGAAGGGAACTATCCAATATCCTTGGGACTGCAGGGAATCTGTTGTCACTTGATTCCTTTTCTATATGATAAACAGCACTAGGGGATTTATAGTAACTGAGTGGCAGAGAGTGTATTCAGGTGAAGGGTGGTCTATCACGCCAAACATAAGTGCTCAATACAATAAATAACCCCCAAATCTTTCCAGATACATTTAATGCAGATATCACAGCAGTGTGATTTTCAGAAGCTAAGATTCCAACAGTCCTATAGGTCATTTTTTTCAGAAAGTACCAGATCAAATAGCCATTAAGCTTGGTCTTCTCTGCTCTCTTAGCTGCCTTCATATGTATGTAACCATTCATGTATAGATGTATTTTAGCAGTTTTACAAAAGTTGCTCTGAAATATTTTTTACAAGTAAAAATGTTTAGATTAAATACATGCTGCAGGCTAGTACTAAATACTATAGCATGAATGTTTGGTATGGGTGCAGAATTCTGTGATCCAAATATATTCCCATAGCACTTTATTTCTAGTGTAACCCTTTCTTGGTACATAGAAATAGTGTTACATTCACTTCTTTAGGCTGTATTCAAATGCTTACTACAGACGATTGAGTTCCCTGGGCATAAGAGGGTACCGGGGACTGGGGTTTACAGCGCAGTGGACACTGAGGAGCACACCTCAGGGGAAATTCCACAAGGAAAAAAAAATAACACACAGTTTGCGGTAAGGATAACTTCATATAACAGTTGAAATAAAGCAAAGAACAACTATATGGATAAATGATAATCCTGCCCTGGGGAACCTGTGCAGTCTATCCACTCCCGGCACAGTCTCTTAAGGTGCCCGGTCCCACACTTTGATCTGGATAGGCATAAACCGTTTACTCAGTTCAGTCCCTTCCCCAAGAGCTCTTAAGTCCCCCCCCCCCCAGGTAGTGCTACCTGGACAAGAGTACCTTCCCCTTTGGAAAAGCAGCTGCTCCTATGTAGCAGGCACACGAGCAACACCTGTCCTCACACAGGGGCCAGACACAGAGGAATTAGCAATCACCAGCAGCACAGCAGACTACTTTCTTTGTAGTCTGAACACAACAACAGTAAGTGGCTGGTTACTCTCCAGATCTCTCTCTCTCTCTCAGCGGCTGGCAAAAACAACAGGGGCTCCCTTTATAAACTGCTGAATTCGCCCCTGATTTTTGGCTCCAAAGTCAGGCACACCCTTTCTCCATCCAGTCTGTAACCGAGCTGGATGAGGTCACAGACAGAAAAGCAGGGGAAAGAGCTCTCTGATCCCCTACACTAGTATGAATGCATTTAGAAAAATGTTAGGAACCATGAGTAAATTACATTTTAATTTTATAATGTGTGGGTATTATGTAAATGCATAGCTATTCCCACATACTATACTGTAAATCTGTTCTCAAGCTTTCTTTATGTCTTCCATTCTTCTGTATTACGATTGACTCTCAAAATAAGTTCCATTGTTCAATTTGTAAGCAAAAAAATGTCTCAACAAGGATAGATCATGTTAAGCACTGAAGAGGTCACAATTTCCAATTACTTCAATGGGTTAGTTACCTATAATTCATTGCTCAGCTGGGCAGATTTGTGTAATCTTTGCTAATTTACAAGTAATTCACTTATTGATTGAAGTTAGTGCAATGTAGCCATCTGAAAACAATCCTAATTAACTTATGACTCCTAATCATGCACAGGTTAGTTTGCCAATATTTCATTCCAATGTTAGTATTCCATTTACAATGTAATTTCATTTTCCATAGTAACTGCTATTATAAACTAAGGGGGCTATATATGACCAAAAAAAAAAGCAAACTTTCTGTCAATTTGGTTCCAGTTTTTTTGTGTTTGGGACTCAGAGGATCTAGTTAATGATGCATTTTCTATATCACAGGGGAGTATGTTTCCTTTAGGCATAAGGTTTCAAAATCTATAAATACATCTTTAAATGCAAGATTCCTGGAATAGAACAGGCTCTCTGACAGGGGCAAACACCATAAGGATAAAGACACGCAGAATCTTGGGTGGGCCAAGCTACGCCCTGAAAATTTCCTCAGTGAGTATGGATTTGTCTGATCCACCAGATATTTTGTGACTTGTGGTAAATGCAAACAGTATGCTCTAGAAAGCATCTTATTGCACACACTATTTTGCCCTGTCCTAACACTTAAATGGAACTTGGGTTTCAAACTGAAGGATTGAGGTGTGGTGGAGCTTCCAGTAGATATGGTAACCTCCAAGCTAAAGACTTAAGCTGACCATACACATACAGTGTACACACACATACAGTTGACCTTACTTGCTTGCACTTTTGGGTGACCTGATCTCTGGTCATGGGTTCACCATGTTACCCACCATATGGACTTTTATCTGCCTGTTCATAATTCCCTATTGGCAGGTTAGAAAATTTGCAGATTTAGCGACATATATGAATATGAGATTCTACAGTTTTTTGAGTGTTTTGAAAATCATGATTGCAACTAAAATTCTAAATGTTTTAAGAGCAAAAAACATAAAGATACAAAATCAGCAGTTAAAAGCTTGGGAGTTTATGTAGAAGTCAACATTTGAATCTTTCTAAATAGGTAGAGTTTTTGCATACTCATTGAAAATGAAGTGGAAAGTAACTACTGTAATCAAGTTGTTGGGTTTTTACCAGTACTCAATTTTTCTGATATTGTTTCCCAAAAACAATAGTTTTTCATAAATGTTCCCCTCAAAAAATAACTCTCATAATTCACGATTTATTAATGTTTCGTCAACTTTTTTTGTCAAAAATCTTTTGGCAGGTTCAATCTGTCCAGTACCATTGAGTCCTATGGAGGCTAAGAATAGTAGGGGAATAGAATAGTCAGTGACAGCCTGTCCTTGACAGAAGTTCCCCTTATTGTTTTCTATTTCACCCAGCTTCAAGGGGAAGTTAATTCCATCATTGTTTTCTGTTTTACCCAGTTTCAGGGGGAAATTAATCCCTTTGATGATTTCTGTTTCACCCAGTTTCAAGGGGAAGTTAATCCCATCATTATGTTCTATTTCACACATTTTCAAGGGGAAGTTAATCCCATCTTTTTTTGTATTTTCACCTAGTTTCAATACCTGAACCCCAGGTATTGAACAACTAGACTGTTATCTAGCAGCAATTTGTTGTGTGGAATAACTGCATCTATAGTAAACCTCTATAATTAAAAATTTGTTGACAAAAATGTGATAATAAGATGTTTGCTTTTAAAAGGATAACCAATAATTGGTTGGTTGATTGGTTTCTGCTACTGGGTAAATTTAGGGGGAGATTTACTAATCCACGGACGCTCCGTGTGTATTTTCGGCGACTTTTTCGTATTTTGCACGACTTTTTCGTATTTTGCTCGACTTTTTCGTACTTTGCGACAAAATTTGTGCGACAAAATCGTATTGTCGTGCCGAGTACGAAAGTTTTGGATTCATTCAAGCTTCATTATTGTGACTTTCCTTGGGCCAGGTTGGAGCTGCAGAGTGCCATTGAGTCCTATGGGAGACTTTCCTTGGGCCAGGTTGGAGCTGCAGAGTGCCATTGAGTCCTATGGGAGACTTTCCTTGGGCCAGGTTGGAGCTGCAGAGTGCCATTGAGCCCTATGGGAGACTTTCCTTTGGCCAGGTTGGAGCTGCAGAGTGCCATTGATTCCTATGGGAGACTTTCCTTGGGCCGGGTTGGAGCTGCAGAGTGCCATTGATTCCTATGGGAGACTTTCCTTGGGCCAGGTTGGAGCTGCAGAGTGCCATTGATTCCTATGGGAGACTTTCCTTGGGCCGGGTTGGAGCTGCAGAGTTCCATTGACTCCTATGGGAGACTTTCCTTGGGCCAGGTTGGAGCTGCAGAGTGCCATTGACTCCTATGGGAGACTTTCCTTGGGCCAGGTTGGAGCTGCAGAGTGCCATTGATTCCTATGGGAGACTTTCCTTGGGCCGGGTTGGAGCTGCAGAGTTCCATTGACTCCTATGGGAGACTTTCCTTGGGCCAGGTTGGAGCTGCAGAGTGCCATTGACTCCTATGGGAGACTTTCCTTGGGCCAGGTTGGAGCTGCAGAGTGCCATTGACTCCTATGGGAGACTTTCCTTGGGCCAGGTTGGAGCTGCAGAGTGCCATTGATTCCTATGGGAGACTTTCCTTGGGCCAGGTTGGAGCTGCAGAGTGCCATTGATTCCTATGGGAGACTTTCCTTGGGCCAGGTTGGAGCTGCAGAGTGCCATTGATTCCTATGGGAGGCTTCCAAAATCATGCACTGAAGGTTCAAAGTCGGAAAGGTTTCCTGCATTTTACGATCGTTTGGTACAAAAATGTTGTGAGTTTCGGATTGCCAATATGGTATTATCGTGACTAATACGATTTTTTCGTAAGCATATTCATGATATTTGCGATCTTAATAAATTATCGGATCCAATCCGAATTTATCCCATTCGGGATTCGAACTCATGTTTTCATGAATGTGCCCCTTATATTTTTAAAAAATCTTCAACTAAGCACTACATTTTGCCAAGAGGTTTGCATTTCATATCAAGCCTAGCTAAAGTATAGATATTTCACTGTTTCCATGTCTACACTGTTAGTTGTAAAGATCATTGTTTTTATTTTTAAATATGTATTCTATAGTTGAAAAGGGAAATATATTAAATGTATTCTGTAGTAGAATAGGGTAAATCTGTCATATGCTATCCACTTGTTGGAAATATAGGATATATTTAGCTATATTTAAGTTTAGTTCTAGAGCTAAGGTTATGCTTACATCCTTACATTATCATCTTATCTTCAAATAGCTACTGCCTGCCATTCTGATTGTCACTGAAAGAAAGATTTGTCAGCGCTGTTGATTCATTCATAAAGAATATGTGGTGCTGTTTCATGCACAAAATATACATTTGCAGATATATATTTTACCAATCTTTTTCAAGTCTGTAACCACAAAGGCAATGCAGCCATTAATATCTGTTTGGTTCTTAAATAAAAAAAACTTACACATCCATTTTGTAGCAGGTGTAGAGACATCGGCACACTGATTTTCCATAATTCCCCTTTATGATCTGGGGAATTTGATTTGGTATGTAAGTGACCAAATTAGGCAAAGATCTGCTCATCTGGCAATCTTTTCAAACGCACAATCCTTTAGGTGTATGGCTAGCTTAAACCTCTTTTTTCCCCATCTATTAACATTGATAATACACAATAATACACAATACACAGCTTATATATGGTTTCATAGATATGCTATTCCTATTTGTTCCAAACATTCTACATAACAGTTCCCTTGCCTTTATATATTTTCTCATACATATGGGGATTGTAATTAAGAAGGAAGAAGATGAAAATTGTTGATGATGATGTTGGTTGCAAGCTGAATATCCCTAAATTATTTATGATTTATAATATTTCAAGGCAAGGTGATGGGAATTTTTGAAAAACAAAGCTTAAATTTACTGGATACCATTTCTATAGCAACTCTCTGTATGGTGACAACTCTGATAAATTCACTGTCAAGCATTCAAATGCCACTGAGATGTGGCCTTGCATCAATTAACATTTAATTTGACTTTTACAACCTTACTTATCACTACTCTTCATTCCTTCAATAGTAATGATTGTTACCATTCAGCAGTGTCTATTCATGGCCTGCTGGCAATCTCACAAATAGGCTATCACATTAACCCCCTTAGCTGCAGAGGGTCAAGACAAATCAAAGTCATCACAATGAGTCCCTCTAATCTTTAGCAGTGAAAGTGTTTATAAAGCAAAGTAAGCTCATGCGTGAAGCCAGCTCCACTAGTGCTAAATATGGTGTGAGACCAAAATACTAGGTCCAGTGATTATTCCCCTGAATGGACCTTTACAAAATCACTTGAGATGCAGTAATGTACCACCATGCTCACCTGGAAGTCTGTGTTCTGTGAAGCTGTATTTCTTTTTTAGAAATCTTTATTCTATAACCTGTGTTTACTTGAACTTTTCTATTTTAGAACAAAATTGCACCAGTTATGCTGCAGGCCTTACTTTTTTGCCGGCAAGCAAATTTCCTACCAAACATATTATTAGTATAAAATGTAAATCTAAAATGCGTTGCTAGATGATTCTAAATACCTCTTCATAGAAAAGCAAAGGGAGCTTGTAGGAAATCAAAAGTAGAGGTACAGAGCTTTGGGAGTTTGATCTTACGTAAATGATCTTATTTAAGATGTCTATCTTAAAGGAGAATGCAAGTCAAAATTTAAAAATCATACTGCCCAATAGTCCTCCTATTGTTTAGTAAAAACGCCACACTTTTGGCTCACCTAATCAAATATTTACTCACTCACACTTACTTCACATTTTCTAGAACAGGCAGCCATCTTTAAAAAGGTATTCTCCCTCCTTTCCCACCTTGCTTCATACTGCACATGTGTTTCATTCCCTCCCCCCCTCCCCTCTGCCAGATCCGCTTCTGATTGGCTGGTGGGCATGTGTAGCTCAGAACAGGAGACAGGATCAAGTTACACACATGCTCAGAGAATAGGAAGGCTGCCGGTGGCACCTACAGGAAGGGGAGAGAGATTTCAGTGATGTCACTGTAGTCTTCACACTGCTGGAGGCTGCCAGCACCATATCTCAGAGAAGCAAGCAGGGATCTGGGAATTTAGATATGCAGTAAGTACTTAAAAAGAATGCCTTTAGACTTACTTTTAATTTATATTAACCTTTCATTGTCCTTTAATTAGATGAGTCCAATTCAAGAATTGAATCTACCTTGCAACTGGTCCTTTTAAAAGGAGTTTAAAAGGAGTGGTGTGTGCCAAGCCTCTGTTTAAATCTCCTTGAGGAAATGCATAGGAGTTGTGATACTACAGCTTTAGGTTGGTTTATCCTGGCCAGGGTAAAACTTTTAATGATTGCAGGTGGGATCCCAGCTTTTAACATGTATTAACATGATATACAGGTATGTTTGGAGAGTGGGCTGGCTATACTTTACTGATTTTAAACTGCATCTATTTTACCACTGTTTTTGAACTTATATTGTGTGAAAATTGAAATCTTCCCTGCATGTTATTCTCTAAATGAGCCAACATCAAACATCAACACAAAATTTTAAGGAGGTGATGATGAAGATTTTTTTTCCTATTGAGGTTTTTTTAAAAAAAAAAAAAAAATAGGTAAAATTTAACATGGATTTTAAATCTCTATTAAACTAATTTTAACTAATCTTGTGCATTATTGTTATTATCTCTTTGATGGAATATATCTTGCTTGAGTGCTGTTTCTTATTTTCTTAAGTTATTTTGGGCTACTAGCAGCTCTATAAGTATATTTATTATACTAATTCTGACTTTAAGTGCAAATTAGTATCACATTGATTGGGCCAACTTGAAAGTCTTATGTGCTGATGGACCATGTCGGCTAGTGTATTGTGCATCAGCAGATGAGGAAGTGAAGAGGAACTGCAGCTCCATTTGTTTGAGGTTTACTGCCCAGATACAGCATTGATTATTACAATACAGTGATCCAGATCCATTTGTGCCCACCCATTAATAAATAAACCCAATGGTGTCATCTTAAACATGACAATAGTCCAGTTTCTTGCTTCTTTACTGAAGAGAGAGAATACATGTGAGCCTTGAAAATAAAACCACTTTTTTAAATGGCAGTCAGTCGAGTGAGGCAGATAACCTGTCTGTCTGCAGGACAAAACATCTCATGGGCAGCACTGGCAGATGATTGATGTGATGGTTAATAAAACAGTCAGGAATATGACCTATGTATGCCAGAAATAGTACATCTGTCAACAGAAAAAAAGAGTTGCCTGGAAAATGGTTGCAATTGATTATTAGGTTGTACAGTATTTATTTTATTCAGCTGGGGCAGTTCTATTGTGTCACCTTGGAAACTGATACATTTAGTCGCTGGTAGATTTTCACTGCTGTTACAGTTTGTAAATGGCTGAGATATAATGGGTTATAATTTTACAGGGAATGGCATTGTAATTAAATTAGCAATCTGGTGCGAAACTGCTAAAATATTTAGCATTTTAAAGTGTAGTTTCACCTACTTCTATTTAAAAATAATGCATGTATGTATGTATATCGTTCTTTATGTAGTGCCACTTATGTAGGCAGCGCTGTACAATAGAACAATAAATAAACAAATAGAGAGTTATTAATAAATATAAATAAATACAAGGTACACTTGCAATATGTTAAGAATTAAAGAGTCAAGAGGTTGGAGGTCCTTGCCCAATAGAGCTTACAATCTACACAGAAGGGTAACTTACAGACACATTTGGAGGAGGATATTAGTGCTGCAGGTTACAGTGGGTGACACTGTGATATAATTGCCAGGAATCTGTCATATATAGGGAGTAAACTGACACTGACTGTAACTTGAAGTTACAAAGTATTCTCTGAGCATATAAAGGCAAGAGGTTTCAATTCCAAGGTTGTTATACAAGCAATTGTTACATTGCGCTAAGACTTGCATTATGCCTAATGTATGATCACAAGACCCAGAACCGCCCCAGTCAAAACATGAATCACTTGCACCTACCTGCACCTGTCTATATTTATGGTATGTGCCAATATGCTGGTTGTACGTGCTTTGCAGAATAGGTTGTAAGATAAAGCACTTTTGGTGCAAAGATTCCCTGTACTTTATAGCTTCCAGTGTACCATTTGCTTGTTATGCCTATAGGTAACCCAAATTGTGCCAAATAAATCACACACATATGCTGTTACTGATGTTGCTTTTTAACTTGTGGATCGGGTAGGCGTGGGACGGTGGATGTCTATGTGCCTCCCCCACTAAAACCTCTTGAATATAGTGCAACCAAAAGCAAGCAGTGCCATATTCATGGAGCACATGGAGTACTATGGAGTGCGTTATGGAAAAGGGCAGGGTACTCATTTTTTGCACTTAATTAAGACAATTAAGACAGTGTTCCTTTGAGCAGTACATTTACATACCTATTTACCAGCATACTAAGTTTATCTGGGGACACACAGGGAGAAGTTGGCATGTAGTAAAAATAATTGTTGTAAACCATGTGCACAACTGGCAATAGAATAATTTCTTTAAATAACAGTGTTAAAAAGACTGAAATTGATAATAATGGGATTCTTACAATATTCTAAATAAGTTAGTGGAGTTGCTTTAAATTCCAGGTACAAGTTATTTGAAAAAAAAGTAGATATAAAACTATTATCATCTGCTATAGTATACAGCAAAGTAATAAAAAGGCTAAAGGCTTTACAGTCTTATCAGAGCTCCTATCAGTAAAGCTCTTATATACAACTTTACAGTGTTGCTTCCAGAGAACAACATTATTAAACTAAGGCAGCCAAACTTATTCCTTCAATTACCAGAGAAAATTGAATTACTGTTATTTTATTATAAATTTAACAAGGTACATTTTTCAGGTTAACATGTATCATGATAATGCAGATTAACAAAATACATTTATTATATTATTATTTATTGATGTATTATTTATGTTTTACTTATTCTTCCTTTTTTTGTCTCTGTCAGGCTGAGATCATTTTTTATTTTATGCATCTGTATTGCTCTAAAAACTATTCATGCACAACCCTTAAATTATCTGGAAGTGACTAGTGGAATGTAATTGCTGGGCATGTATAAAATAAGGTGCATGCTGGGGTTTTGTGCTTCAGATTCAGCATATGAAATATTTTACCTATGGACAAGTACTGCAGAACCATGTATTCACTCTCACACTCTAGCAGTCTCTGCAGTGGAACCATTTTATTTATGTGTATAAGATTTGAATTACTATAGATGACATGTACAATGCCCAAGCTAAAGAAACAAAATGCAGAGCCTGGAGATTGTAATTAAATTGGCACAACTGGCTATTATATCTAAAAGAGATGCAAAAGCCTTTTTTCGCCAAGTACCAGAATAATTACCATCTAGGGTCCAGTTTAATATTCTAAGTAACCAATCAGCAGAAAGAGCAGGTCTTTCACGTAAACTATCCCATACTGTGCATAATGTACCTATGCCTATTTTCTTTTCTATTCTATGTTGCAAATTATGTGAGGTTGAAGCCGTAAAAATAATATTGATGGCACTACCTCTAAACATAAACTCCTACAGGGTGGCAAATTGCATACATGCTCGTAACGTGATGCACAGTAATTTCTTGGAAGTAAATAAACTGACAGTTACACAATGCTGCAGATAAACTCTGGAACACTTTATTAACAGTCAGCATTACAACTTTCTTCAATAGTACCTGTCAACAAGTTTCCCCAACAAGTAAAATAGAATTAGTTTCCTCAGCCTGCTGCCTACCTTTGCTGCTTCTCTCCTTAAGACACTGTAACCTCATGAATTTCAGCAGAGGGTTCAGCCTTGCATTTGAATTACTATTACTACTACAGGTATCGGACCCCTTATCCGGAAACCCGTTATCCAGAAAGCTCCGAATTATGGAAAGCCCGTCTCCCATAGACTCCATTTTAATCAAATAATTCAGAATTTTAAAACTGATTTCCTTTTTCTATGTAGAAATAAAACAGAACCTTGTAATTGATTCCAACTAAGATATAATTAATCCTTATTGGATGCAAAACAATCCTATTGGGTTTAATTAATGTTTTATTAATTTTTAAGTAGACTTAAGGTATTGAGATCCAAATTACGGAAAGACCCCTTATCCGGAATACCCTTGGTCCCGAGCATTCTGGATAATGGGTCCTATACCTGTACTATGTAACCTATTCCCGCTTCCACTGAGTCCCTACCTGACCTACAACTAACTCTCACTGCCTACATTGAGTTGGCTAAGTAGTCTCCTTGGTACATGTCTAAGGTGGCAGGCCTCAAACTCCCTGGCGTCTTTTACTTTTCCTTCTCATCAGCCAAAAAAGAAGTAGTATCTGGTCCTCTGCCTTATATAACTTCTCCTGGGGCCTGCCCCTATCCCAACAGAGCTACCTAGTGAATAACAGTATTTATATAACTATATCTATTCTACTCCTTACACTTCCCACCTGCTTAACATAATAAAGTCCTCAGTGTTAGCTAACTAGAACACACTCATACCTGACCCTTTTCACATGCTTACCCAAAAGAGCAAAATAAAATAGACAAACTGATCTGTTCTACCCTCTTAGTTTCTCACTTCCTTTCTTTAACATTCAGAATGAATACACCTTTCAGATATTAGATCATTATTTTGGAACTCTAATATATATACACATATATACAGTATGTTGTAGGGAATACATTCTGCCTGATGGGCAAATTGATTCTCTTTCACCAGGATAGAAAGCTTATTGCTGGAAAATAAAAACCTCACATAGGTTCCCACAAGGAAAAATTAAAGATACCACCTTATTTTTAGAAAGATGCCTTACAAATGCAAATTGTTTTGACACATTAACAATTTGACATATTTGGCAAAGTAGCTTAATAGTATAAGTTTAGGATTCCACATTGCAGTTAAATTTGCCTCCGTATTCAGCCTGGCGCTGTATCTGTCTTACTGACCTCCGTAACAGGACATGCAAAAATCATAAACTGGGGAGTGAAGTCAGTAAATCTGTGTTTCTTCTTAGAATAATAAATGATACCTGATGTATGTTATTTTGATGTCTTTATTTTCACCTATAATTCATGGAGCAAGGAAAAGTGGCGATGTAGGTTGCATGCTAATATGACAGTCATTCTTTATAGTTTCAAGACCCAGCGGGAAGTTGATTAGTAAGTTAATGCATAGGATAGAAATAGATTGGTGCAGTGATAGCAGCTGATTCTAAAACTGATGTATGAACTGTACTGGTGATACATTACCGGAAACCTATTAATATATATTCAACCTTAGTATTTCAGTTACATTTTGTTAAACTTTAGATGGTTTAAAGGGACTGTGTTCCCTCTTGCTCAACATGCGTTCAAAGGATGGGGCTTGTACTGAAAAGGCTTATTGTTTTAATCACAAAAAAATCTTTCTGTTAAACAGAACAAACAGTGATGGAAACTACTCAATGTTTGGTTCTTGCAAGATAGATAATTAGACCTGCTGTATATCTATATTATTATTCATTCCTATCAGTACAGTGGTGTAACTTGTTTGCACCAGGCCCCCCCTGCAAACACATTTTCTAAGGGAGCCTTGCGCTAGCAGTCCCTCCTCTCTTCCCACCCCCCATCCCATTTGCGTTGTACCTCCTGGGCCGCAACCCGCCATGCCAGTATTCTTAAAAAAATAAAGTAGCAGAGGAGCAGGGAAGGAGAGACTGCAATACAGCAGACCCCGTGGTCCAGACCCCCAGGGGGTCTGCTGTATAGCTAGTCTGGCCACTGTCTCACTGTTTCCTTGAAAAGTAAGGCTCTCTAAAAGTAGAGCAGTACAGCTATTTGGCACCTTCTCTGTGCTTTACCACTAGATTGTTTTATACAGTATAACATTTGGGGGCAGATTTATCATAGTGTGAATTTAGAGCTCACCACAGAATGATTCAGCCACTCCATAGAATCAAATAGAGAGTGGATCAATTTACTACAGTGAATTCTAATTTCATTTGCCAAAAACTATAACTATAATTCAGGGACTCGCCACATACCTTGGTCATATAGGCCAAGGAGACTTATATGGGTTTCCAGGGCAATTCCATCCTTCATTCTTGACACTCATGGACACCTTCTTCCAGAACTTTCACTAAAGGGATCCCTGACACATGCTGTCATCTAGTGCCTAGAACAAGAAGCAACAATAAAACAAATATTAGATTACATTAAGGGGCAATATACTGTACCACCTTCTTCAGCATTGGTTCAATGAATAGGGCACATGCTAAACATACTTTTTGCCCATTGCTTTACTAAAAAAATATATATGATTTTTATTATTTATTGGAATAAACTAGCCAAAATCTGAAACTGAAAGCACAATGAAAGCAAATCAACAGCCAACTAAAAAGTATAAAAAAAAACTCCTATACATACCAAAATAAATTAGTATAGACTACTAAAAGTTCTGTTTTTTCTTAGCTTTTCCAAAGAATGTTTACATAATAGTGAAAATAGTGATACTTCATTGCAAAGAGCAGAATTAGAAAAAAAGGTGAATGGCAATCCAGGAGGACTCAGGGCCACATCTGATGGAGTAATAATGGTATAAATCAGATATGTTCAACTTGCTGTTGCTAAACTGCCACAATACTGCTGAAGGGATGCTGGAGCTGTAGTCCAGCAACAACTGCAAGGTTTTGGTTGAAATAAGTAATGCAGCACATTACTGAAAAACTGAAGAGCAATTGTTCTCTGAAATCTAGTGGTTCTTTCCAATAAATACAGCAGCTGGTCATCCTGTTTAGTAAATACATATACTACAAAGTTAGCATTAAGAAACCAGATGTTTCACAGCAATAAATAGTGGGACTATTTTCTGCAGCAGGTACATTTCATTCTTGTGCCGAGATTATTAATTTTCCTCTGTCCTCTAAACCCCTCACTGCACATCTTCCACAGCATTCATTTTCTCTGTCAGTTTTGTAATTAAAATTAAAAACCACGCACTGGCACGTTTTAACATCAGTAATTAAAATCTGCAGTTCTCTAAATGTACTGTACAAGGAATATGGCCTAACGTATACTCATTTAAGCACTTGTGCACATCCGGACTTATTTATTTATTTCCAAACGAACAACAAAGATTGCTACTTATTAATAGGATAGCGCACTTGAATGAACATGAGTGTTTATCTGGAAATTCATTTTATCACCAGTTGACAAGCTTGCATATATTTCTAGGGATGTGTACTAACTCTGTGTTATCAGTAAGATAATAATCAAGTCCTCTTGCTGATCTTTATGATGAAGTGGAAAGTTGAATAAGTCTTAAAATGACATGACAGTATGATTATTTTACTTATCAGGCTTAATTGACAAGCCCTGCCTTTTTGATCAAGGGAAAGGATGAAAGTTCCAAAGATATAAAATATCTGATGAGACCTTTTCATAATAAGCAATAATTCTATAATCTCACTGTATCATAAAAGAACATGTACATTAAATCATGTCTGTATCGTATCCACATGTCAAATACATTTTTTATAAACATAATTTTAAGCATCCATAGTTCAATGAATCTATATTTTTAATAAACAAGTTTAAAGAGAATATTAATAGGTCTGGGTTTGCCAGTTTTTGTTTATATGAATTTACATACTAAGAAATTGTAGCCAGTTGAATACAACTGGGCCCCCATTAGTGCAGAAAAAAATGGTCAAGTAGCTTAATGAATCACTAGCTGATATTCCGGAGTAGGTAGCAAACCTCAGTAAGGCCTCAGTGAACTCTCCCACACCTGGGAGTTGTCGCATTGTATATGGCCACCTGGTAAAAATTGGAGTCACGTTAAAGCCAACCAAAGAGTTAACTGCGCCAACAAATTTGCCTACATGGTGAATGTCATCAGTGGGGAAGGGGGTTTGCTGATCGTAATAAAGTGCAGGCAGTTCAGCAATGACCTATACCCAGGAATATCAATCAGTTTTCATGGGTTGTCTAGGTATTACCTGTGATATGTGAAAGACTTTGCTTATACTGGAGCCCCATTGCACTGGTTATTAGAAGAACAAGAGCATTCCTGATCCAAGTCTCATTGACCCTTGTCCCCTACTTAACAAGAGGTATGTTAGATTCTGAAGGGTTCCAAGTGTCATTGTGCCTGCCCAGTCTATTCTGATGAATTGTTCACAAGTCTGCCTATTGATGCACATAAACCCAGGAGCAACCACTACCTTTAAGGTGACAGCAGTTCCAGGGTTCCTACTGCATTCTGTGACAATTTTGAGCACAGTTGCATCTGATTGGTGAAAATAACCAAACATAATTGTGTGTATTTTAGGTATCACACACAACTAAATGTGCATTTGAATGCTGCAGACAAGAATAGGGGAATTAAAGGAGAATTCGCCACCTAGAACACTATATTTATTCTGCAGAAGCTTTCTCTGTGTGCTTAAGATTGCAGCTGCCATTTTAGCTTGGTCTTCATAGCTTCCTGCATGCAGCTTAGCCATTATAGCTCAGATCACACATCCTAAGGAAGAGGGGAGTAAGTTTTATGAATTCTTGTGGGAGGGAGGAGCAGGAGAAGGGAGGAGAAAACTTCACAGACTCTGGCCCAGGGAATGAAGGATTTTTCTGAGAGAGGAAGTCAGATACCTTAAGAACATGTTTACAAAAAAGGAGACAAGAAATCCTGTGTTTCGTTTAAAAAAAGGACTCAATGCAGCTTTTCTGTAAGTGTTTATGGCTGTATTTACATAGACCTTTCTGATAAAGCTTACTTAGTTTTTACCTTTCCTTCTCCTTTAAATGTCCATATAACCCATAGTGTATAAAACCCATTTAAGAAATGTTTCTACTGTAAATAAAGCAAATTACTTCTATATTGCATGGTTAATTCTGTCTGTCTCCCTTGTTTTAACTGCCCATGCCAGGAAGTAGGAATGTGTAGAATTTTCTAGTAGGGGTGGCATTAGACTTTAAAAGTGAATATAGAACATGACATTTAAAAGTCATCGACTTCCACTGTGAAGACAGCAACTTGGTATAACATAGAGTACCCAGGAACTGGAATCAACTGTGGTTGTTGATTGAAAATCTCAAGAGGAAATGATTCATCTATAGTCACCTCTGGTGTACAAATGTGCACATAGATTGTCTCCTGTGATGCATGAAGGGAGACATATCAGCTGCGAACAGAAGGCCTTATGATGTCCAGCTTGGAGGAATGAATGGATGTGTCTATGTGTAATGGAAAAGTTGAGAGCATAAAACTCTTTCATTAAAAAAAAAAAAATGTAGTACTGCATAGCAACCGGAAAATTTGTTTCCAGGTTTTAAGGTCATCTTGTCAGGCAGATATGTTTTCAGAAATTCCATGTATTTATTAAAGGCAACAGGGATAAAAGATTACATTAAATATTATGTACTTTGGCTGATGTTGTATTTACCCTGGCAGTATATAAACCCTTACTTTAATTCATTAAATATAGTTTATTTTTTAAAATTGTTGAATGGATTCTTTTTATTTTGTATTTATTTTTCCACATTGACCCAATCAGCATATGTTGGTGCAGACATGATGCTGGGGAGTAACTTGCACCTGCTCAGATTTTGTGGGACAGATTTAATCGGATTCTCCATGAAACAGCACGCAACACCTTGCAACACCATGCAACAGCACAAGATTTTGTGGGATACTACAAAATCTGATCTCCAGAGCCTGTTATGTAAAGTCATATCAGATAAAGTTGGATGGTGTGTTTTGTTTCTACATCTACACATGACAGCCAATGTGCCTCAAAGCAAAATAAAAGTCACTCCAACTGGATGCGACAATATTGCGTCGGACACAGCAAGCAGCGTTTGCATCCAGTCACATTGGGTGGAAAAAATGACATGTTGTTTATGCATTTCATTTTTGTATCCAACCCATTTAATTTAATGCACGCAAATACATCTGATTTGTAGTGTGTTTTGTCAATCCAACACCATACGCGAAAAGCGCTCATGGTGTTTAGTCCTTATTGGTAGCACATAGATTAAACCGAGGGCATGGTGGTAAGGTAGGCATCAAATACATGGTTCCACTGCACACAGACAGCTGTGATCTGTACCTTGCACTGTGCACTGGATACACAAATGCACAGATGGCACAAGGACTCTTGCAAAAGGACTTGGTGTAAATTCTCTGGGCATTATGTGTTCTTGGCCCTACAGCACCACTAAGGATTCAAAGATTTGGTGCAATCAAAATTGAAGGCAAGATAGGTTCCTATAATAGTCTTCTGGAAAGTAATGTGATATGGAAGATCACAGAGACTGCCCAGCTGTAAAAAATCACAGTTGTACCCACACGTGTCAATGACTAGCAGTAGCAGTGTCCAACCCTGGCATCTCCTGCAGGCAGAACAGCTAAGTGCAGACTGGCTACCATTGAAACTCTGAGACAACTGGTAAAGCTAAAACTGCAATAAAGAGCCTTATTCCATAAAGGAGTTGTGTGTGTGTGAGTCCAACCATATGCCATTGCCTCGCATGGCCTGGTGCCATGACAACCATTACCTAACATTACTAGAAAAGAATAAAAGCCTTATAATACTGAGATCCTGACAGATTTGTGCTCCCTTAGTTACTATGATATACATATGATACTGTAATAAACACAGAAAAGGTAAAATCATACAAACATGAAGATTGATTTTGTCTAACTAGGACACTATGGGAAATGGCATTTCTTTATAATATATTCCATACCTATTATTGCTTAGTGTTACACATGTTCCCATCATTTCCTACATAAGTGCAAATAATGGAGTTTATAGTAATATAATAATATAGTGGGTGTGTGATATAACAGATATGTTTGTTAACAAAAAGTAGTGGAGCTCTGAAAGAAGCATTTTTCAGCCGAGTTATTTGTATTCAGCAAAGGCCTTTCAATGACACATATCCCAGGCACCTTTCTCTCCCTTCTGACATATTTTATGGTTGTTTACACTGGGCTTAAATGCACACTGATCTTTTCTCACAAGGGTACAGAGACGGGAAAAGTTTAGGGCTACTGTCGTCCTTGTGGAACTGACTGATAAAAGCACAGCCATTCCTATAGAAATATGAGCACTTAGCTAGTCAAGCAAAGGGCAGTTTTGTAGCTTTTTACAGTTCAGTTAAAGAAATGGTGATTTAATTTGCAATTACCTTCACAATTTTTTTCAGTTCCCTCTAGATTATTACTACAGACAAACGGCTGAAATGAAACGGGGAAATTTAGGGGTGGGTAACCCACTGCAGACAATTGTAAATCAATTGAAATAAAAATGATTCATTAGATACCAATTCATGGCAGATGTCATGATGATAAAAATATGGTGAAGGATTTTTTAAGGCCATTTTTACCTTAATTATATAGATGCATCTGTTATGAGGCTACATAGAATAATGCACAACCTGAAACAGAATAAAAGAATGAACAGCAAAATAACAGTATAATATAAATGAAGAAAGTATAGGGCTGGGATCCTTCTGGCCCAACAGGGGCCAACCACCCCATCCACAGAGGCCCTATTCTTTAAACATAGAGAGGCTATATTAATAGTTGATGAACAACATGTACCCATTTAATAACATTATTCAAACTCAGCACAAGGGCAATTCTTCTATACAATGTACTGTAACTATTACTTAACCATTTAATAACCCTTGAGGGGTTACTAATTAAGGTCGCTGACAAGGAAAGATGCAAGTAGCAAAGCAGAATAGATTGATTTTTTTAATGTAAAAAATGTATAGATATAAAGTGGTAAATAAATAAATACATAGAGCACCCTGAACACACTACAGTGCTAGGTCCTATTGTGATTTATCTTTTATTACTTTAAACCTTTTTGTAGTTCATATGGAATATAGTCACAATAATCACATTTAGTTTTCATTTTACTGTTTTTCTGGAGGTACAGACAAGACAAATGTTACTTACGCAACACAACAGAACTAATCAAATATGCTATACAACAATATTTATTCCATAAAAAAGGATAAAAATGATTTCACTAAGATCTACAGTATGTGCCCCATTATGTGCAATCACCAGCGAAGTGTGCCACAGAAAGTGCTCATTGTTTTAAATTATGTGACTAAAATATATATATTTTCTTTATATGCCCCATTTTTCCATGCCAATCTCATTCTGAAGCCCCCTCTACAGTGCACTTCAAACAAAAACCCTAAGACCAGTCCACACAAATATTTTGTAGGGGATTTAAATATGTCAGACCCTTTTTACCATGACATAACTTGAAAGCATTTGGCAGGGGAACGAGATTGGTCTTAGACTGTGATATACGAAAATACAAAAATGCACTTCTAGAAGTTCCACTTTGAACAGGGAAGGAGATTTATGGTGATTCTCTTGTGCTTCAGTACACACACAGATACGCAATGCACTTATCTGACTTTCGAGCCTTTGACAGGGGAGGAGATTTAAGGTAATTTGTTCTTAGTACAGTTGCTTTCTGGCTACCGTTTGTGTCTCATGGCACAGTACAATATTTGCATCACCTTCATTTTCAAACATGTCCTTATTTAGTTTCTATAGATTTCTGGTGACTTGCCCATAGTTAAAAATGCAAGAAGAAACACAAATGCACTTACCAAACTTCTAAAGCTTTGACCCAGAATGACATAGTGCAGTGGTACAAAGGTTGCACTTATGGTCAATAAAGTACCCAGAAGACAGTTGATCCCTGCTGCTGCTGGTAATTATTGCACACAGGGGCAAATAGTATATCTAGGAGGCGGTCCCTGTGTGCTATTCTCCAAGTACATCCCATTTACAATAATGGACCTGTCCATAAATCTAGTTGTTATGGTTCATAGCAAAAAGTTTGTTAGTCGGTGTGATGGATCTCTATCCTTCCATTTAGCTATGATACTAATCATGAACTATGAGGCAGGAACATATAAAAAATAACTGCACTACTGGTGGTACTAGGCATGGCTCTGTTCAGTGTAAATGATTGTTCTTAACATAATATGAGCATGATTTTGAGCAGGGTTATTTCCAAGTCCTCTTTCTACAAAGCTACCCATTAAACCCGTAACTTACAGTTTCTAAAAACAATAGCTCTTATACTAGTCCTGGCAGGTACTGTGCAGACAGCTTTGTAACTATGTGGAAAATAATTTGTTGCTAATGAAATTGCAATCTTATGTAACAATAATTGGACTAGATTGCCATGAAATGTTGTCTGCCCAGTGATATGTTACAGGTTCACCTTAGGCTATACGGTTTGCTCTGCCAGCTAAGAAAGCTGCTTTATGTCACTTAACATCACATTTTTTATCATTTGAGGCTTGTGAGCCTGTTAATGCCAGCTTGCAGGTTGCTTTGCAGCCACCCATCCTTTTGCACAGGGCATGCTACTAGTCTATCCTTTATCTTTGGCTGACCAGGAGTCACATGCACCAATGTATATGTTTTTTGATGTGTATCGCCATGAAATTTTCCCAAAATGTCAATTCAAGTCAAGTAGAAATTTGTTGCCAATAGTACTGCAGTACATAGGAATTCGTAGTGCAGCATAGTATAGACACAATTTCTATTTTATAATATATACACAATTGATAAAAAGGCAGTGCAATTTGTACATAAGGAGAGACAATTCATAGAAATGTTTCCTTTTAACTTCAACAGGGCTCATTGCCATTTAGTCTAACTGCTCCCAGGACGAAAATAATTAATATTTTTTTGTTCTCAGGCCTTTTCGGCCCTGGGTGACTTGGGTCACAGGTTATGGTTGAATTCTTTTCTTGCATCATTAGTCTTTGGCCTGCAACTAAAATATGCTATCTGGTTGTCAGATTCACTAATCCTGGCAACCAAAAATATATTCACTATCAGGCATTAAGCCTATTGCTTATTCCTATGTGTTATTGCTTATATTTCTGTCCTGGCCCTCTGCCTTGCAAACTACTGTCTGGTTGCTAGGGCAATTAAGCCCTAAAAATTACAACCGTGGCAGCTGCACAAAAAAAAATGTAAAACATTCAAAAACTACAACAAATATGAACTGAAGATCAATTTAACTGAAGGTCTGCTGTATCATAGTCCCCCCTTTAAATATCAGGGGCCGGGATGTGCAGTGCAAGAGGACTGGGAGTGGGGGACTGGGGTGGAGGGATTGGTCGCTTCATGCACCCATAGAGGATTTTTCTACAGGATGGCCGAGAGCAACCAAGTTATGCCGCTGATTTCAGCCATGACTAACAGCCAGAGTCAGACTGGCCCACCAGAACACTGATAGGGTTGCCACCTGCCCAGTATTTTACTGCCCTGGCAGATAAAAACGATGCTTGATGTTAATGTTAGTAATGGAAAAAATATATGGCCTGTATTCTTTTTCATAAAAGGTAGCAACCCTAGATACCAGGGAAAATTCCGGTGGACCCTAGACATGTTGGGCCCCAGGCTCATCCGATGTTGCGCCCTAATAGTTAAAAAAAACTTTTAGATCATCTAACTCTTAAAAGAGTTTTTGATAATAGAGATTTTAGCCTCTAACTAAAGACTGGACTGTCTACGGCGATTCAGGACAATCCAACAAAGTAGAATAAATATATGAATATGAGCAGGTGATGGCTCAGAGAGTGTAGCTGGTCATATAAGGACTGATAAAAGCTGCAAGCTCAGCAGCTTATTATTAACTTTAACCGGGAAATGTCACACACCAGGGGGAACACCTTGTAGTAATGGGAGGCCGGGGGGGAAAGGCGCTAAGTGGGTAACTCACGGAAAAAGCTGGGGTTCTGCCAATCAATGGTTTCCTTGTTACTTTGAATACTATGCGGCTGCAGGCAGGATAGAATATTTTGTCCCATACATTTCTCCCTTATGCCATCACATTGGTCAAAACACGGTTTCAACTCCAGGCTTTTCAAAGCAACAAAAGGTAGAGTTAGGAACATTTGTATCCTGAAGTAATGGTGGGCCCAAATGAAAAGGAGCTGACTTAAATACAGAACTAACAGAGAGATGCATAGATACCTGTACATAGAGCTGTGCCAGCATTAGTGAGATGTTTTCATACCAAATTCAAAACTTTTTCTTTCAGCTCCCACAAATCTCATGAACACATAAAGTTACCCTTAAAAAACAAAACCAAAGCAAAGTGCCACTGCACAGATGTAAAGTAGATAACATATTTATTTAAATAGAAAAGGCAACTGTCTAGTAACAGTCCATTTATTGACAGAAACTGGGTGGGCCAGTTTTGATCACGCAGGTCTGTTCTATCGCTGATGTTCTGTTGTGACTGCTTGTTATTGTTGGTGGAAAACTTTTCTTGAGTCTTGACCTGCATGTGGGCCCCCCACCACCCCAACAGCAGGTTGAATTGTGCATTTACCTCTCCCGTCCCATATTTATACCACTCCCGTTACGTCCTAGTTGGTAAGCAAGCAGGCCAAGTCCCTGTAAGTGGTGATTTTTAAGGTTTAAAAAATATTATCTTTAGCCAAAGCAATCCTCCATTTTCTGTGATGACTTCTGGAGCTTTGCTTGAAGAGTTGAAATAAGGTTGTTGAGCTTCAGCTCCTTTTCTTGGAGGTTCCTGAGCTGCTCTTTGATCTCCTTGATATTGTTGCTGATGAGTTGGAGCTGATGTTTAAGTTCATTGATGTGGTGCTGGCGATCAACGACCACCCAGCACATTATCACCAGGCCGATAATCAGCAACACAATAAAGAAATACAAAACCGTTTTGTTTATGGTGCACAGACAGAAGACCCTTCCTTTCCTTGAGTCAGTAGGGTGTCTGCCACCAGCAGAGTTCAACTGGGCCTGGGAAGGTGCTCCATCTCTCTGCCAATTCCTCCTTTTCTCTGTTTTCTCCAATAATGTCGCTGCTTTATAAAGCAATTTAATTGTTCTATCCAAATCCATCTGGGGAGAAACAACACTAACAGAAATGTAATATTCTGATATGTCTATAGGATATACACATTTTATAAGTAAAATCCTCACACTTCTACAGCCAACTAATATTTAATAATCAGGATTATTTTCCATATATCTATTTATATATATATATAATCATACTCTGCGTACAAGTATCCCTGCATCAAACAAACCTTGCTACAGAATCTGCAGTTATTAAATGCACTTTGGACTTTTTAACAAATACCATCCTCTATTCCAAGTCAACATTTTAGTCCTGTGAGAAGGACTAGCCTCGAGTGCACTGATTAACTGTGGTTTTCATGTCTGCTGCAAATATGTTTATTTTTTATCAAATGATTCAGTGCTTTTCTTTTAGTCTTTGTTATTTTTTACAATTCCGTAACAAACAGACAAATAGCAAAATCAAGTGATATGTACATCAAAGAATTTCATTCCATTTCAGCCATTATATATTACTTTGCAAAGCACAGAGAGAAGCAGATATTGCGGCTTGTTGAAATCTGGTGTAGAACAGTGATGCATCAAACTTTCCTTAGAAATAATGGTGTTATATCGCCATCTAGAGTACAGACCTAGGCATGCAGCTGCATACAAGAATTCTGATTCTTTTATTGTAAACACAGCAGCTAATTTCTTAACCGCAGCAATTTCACAATAATTGGTGATTGTGCAGATACCCCATGGGCCTTTCCTTCTCCCAACAAGTTAAATGTTGAAGTGTCGAAGATATTCTCAAATGTGACATTTTGCTCTCAGGCCATGCCTGCAGTTATTATTAGAAACCTCTCAAAGATTCTCATAAATCTGTAATATATCTCAAAACACCCCCAAAACAATGCCATATTTTTTAATAAATACTGGGAGTCAGTTACTAATGTGAAATAGCCAGCTGTGCAGAATGGGAAACAAACAAGCATTTATTATGCAAAGACTGTACTCTGTTGTGGAGCAGAACATTCCGTATTATGTCTGGGATAATTTAATTGAGAAGAATTAGAAGACTTGCCAAGTCCCTGTGAATTCTAGAAATAGGTTAGTGTTCCTGTGGGATGCTCACAGAAGAATCCCTGCCATGAAAGGCTTAATAATATTCCTTTGTTTGGCTCCCACCGGAGCGACGCAATGCCTAAAGAGACTATACATGATGTCCTTGCTTTATAGTGTAGATTATATATGAAGGTTAATTGTGTAAATGTAAGCCTCCTACTCAAGACGTTTTTTGAAAGATATTAAAGAATTCATTACGTTAATATTGTTTCCAAGCAGTAAGAATGTGTTGAACAAGGTAAATACTGAACATGACATGTGCTTTCTACAAGTAATGGGAGTAATAGAATTTGCTGATGCCTAAAAAAATCATTATCTCTGCCTATATGTGCTGAGACACTGCTGGGCAATAGTTCATGTTAGGATAGTGTCAATAAGAACATGAATCATTTGGATAGATCCTGCCATGTAGCTATCATAATGAAAGGGGACTGGGAACACATTAATCCCTTTACCCTTAACCATTTAATAAACATCACATGGTTTAACTAAGGTAATTAAGCTCTTAACATATTTATCTGACCAAGTTGTCTGTATTCCTCCCTACTAACATCCCTACTTACAGTACACCATTCATTTGTTTTCTCCACAAGCACTAGAGGTTTCTTTAATTCCCTGCATACAGCATTGGTTTACTAGTCTGGGATCTTGCCATGTTTATAGCCTGCCATCATACTAGCAACTCTTAGATGCGCCTCAGTGTGAATGATGACCCAACCAGCAAGAACTTCTCTTGAGACAGTGTAACAAGAGAACTATTAAAAAGGATTATTTGATATATGTTTTAACAAGGATATCCAAGGGCCTAGATTAACTATCCGCATACACAGAAACACTGACCCTAAATGTGGGTAAAAATGAGGAGGCCGTTACAACTACACAGGTCAGCAGGCAAAGAAGTCCTCATGTAAACATCAATGTCCTGGTGTAGGGTTCCATGCCATAGACTGCTTCAAAAAGTATGAATAAAACCATTTTTATATGCTAAAAGCCAGCCGTTCTCTTTCTGCATCATTTGAAATCCTGGCAGGGGAGGAGGGACTAAAACACTGATGTAAAAAATTGTAACAACTTCTCCACAGCTTACAGACAGTATGCAGAAACTACATAACCCACCCATAACCAAGGGGCAGCCTTAGATACCTGATCCAAACCATATTATTACATTTTTTTATTGATGTGTATTGCAATGTTACTTAAAATTATGTTTACGTTTCAAAAAGCTTGAGTTGTGTTCGGGTGGAGTTCCCCTTTAATAACTAATTCTGAACTGTAGAACTGTAGCTATGCACCTGTGGCATTAATGGCTGCAGGTCATGTTTTTCTCATTGGTCAATGTGCCCTAATGTGTAGTGTTAGGGGTAATCATTAGAATCTATTACAGGTATAGAACCCGTTATCCAGAATGCTCGGGACCAAGGGTATTCCGGATAAGGGGTCTTTCCGCAATTTGGATCTCCATACCTTAAGTCTACTAAAAACCAATAAAACATTAATTAAACCCAATAGGATTGTTTTGCATCCAATAAGGATTATTTATATCTTATTTGGGATCAATTACAAGGTACTGTCTTATTACTACAGAGAAAAAGGAAATTAAATTAAAATTCTAAATTAATTGATTAAAATAGAGTCTATGAGAGACGGGCTTTCCATAATTCCGAGCTTTCAGGATAACGGGTTTCCTGATAAGGGATCCCATACCTGTATCTTTCTTTCTTAATATATAATATAGCAAGCACTACTTTGTCTTATTTATTGCAAGCAAACCAAACCAATTTTAGGACAAAACTGTTGTTCAATATTTATTAAATGAAAACAGTTGATTGATCTCCATTGATTTCTGTTTCCTCATTACGAATAAGAAGCCGTCAGTGCGGCCCTGAGTTCTTCTCAGTAAGTGGTGGCAAATGAAACGATATTAGTGACAGAATTCCAGAATTTCCTGTAATTAAACAAGCACCGTTCCAGGTGCTCGAAGCAAACGAGTTAAAAATATAAATCACTGTTGACACTTGTACAGAAAAAAGGGAACCCTTGTGGAAGCTGCATGGATACTAGTTGTTGGCATGGCAACATCTGCTGGGGCTGCTTCTCACTAAATGTAATTCAGCCAGCAAAATAGATTTGGTTTTTGCAAACAACTACAAACACACGATGCCACCGCAAACAGTATGGCATAGTCATGAAATATAGCTGGGGAGTTTAATATACAGGGGGCAGGGGGAGCATTCTCTATAATGGAGAGAGCTTCTCGTGTAAACACAGGAGTTCTACTTACATATTTACTACTATAAAACTGTGCTACCTTGGCTCTAACAGCAAAATAAGCCTAATACGCAGCTTCTAGCTGATTGCCTCTGGTCATCTATCATAGACTGGTTGCTTGGCTGCTTTTCTCAGAAAAAAAGAGATCTCAAAGGTCAAAAACAAATTTTGTGTTCATGAACATTTAGCTGTGGGTGG
The DNA here is from genome assembly GCF_000004195.4 of Xenopus tropicalis. Lineage (NCBI taxonomy): Eukaryota > Metazoa > Chordata > Amphibia > Anura > Pipidae > Xenopus > Xenopus tropicalis. The sequence continues at coordinate 114,384,024 of NC_030681.2, forward strand.
TTGGCAGAATCCACTTCCTTAAAGGGGTTGTTCACCCTTGTACAACATTCACATTCATCTAACCGTTCACATTAATAGAACAATCTTTGCCATATACAAAGTTAACAAAAAATGTGCAGCTGAAGAGAAATTCACCACAGAATCATCTCTCTGCCTATCCATCACTTCTGCACAGAGCCTGTGCTGGGGGGGTCAGTGACCCCTATAAACACTACAGTTGCTTATTTACTTCCTTATATGATGTCACACATAGTACTGGCAGCAGCTGGAATTTTGGGGGAAAGGGGTAATTGTGGAAAAAAAACATTGCACTCTTAAACTTGCACACTGTAGGTAAGTAATTGTGCCCTAAGGGTTACCACCCTGGTGCAATTTACTTCCTTTGTTTGTAAATGACCCCTAAATGGTATTGTGAAATTTTACAAAAAGCTAAATGAACCAAGAAGTGTTGACAGCTAGGGTTGCCAACTTTTGGGTTTGCACTTCCAGATGGGGCCGGGACGTGACGTAACTGGGGATGGACGTGACGTGAAGGGGGCGGGCTGGTGCCGTCACAGGGGTGGGGCTATGACATGGGATTGGCCAATCGCGTCATCAATTTAGATTTTTTTAAACATTTTATTGAAGTTTTGCAATAAACATGTCGGATGAATAATGACAAATTATTTAAATATAGGTTGTACAACAATAGTCACATTCGACAGTTTGTCCTTCAAAAAGATAAGAAATGAAGAAAATAGAATACTTACAGAGAAACAAAATAAGTAATTTAAATAGAGAAAAACAAAACAAAAACAAATTAACTAACTATGCCCAGTGAATAAACTATAAAAAGAAAAGAAAAGTTTCCTAGAGAGCAAAATCAAGGATAATTTTGCTTCTATGTTCGTGAATTATTGAGATAAATCTATATATGCAGCATATTAACGTCATCAATTTTGGAGTGTCCTGCCAGGTTTTCCAGATTGGGAAATTCAGGCAGGCAGTTTTAACTGTACAGCCCGGTTTCCAAATTATGGAAAGACCCCTTATCCAGACAACCCCAGGTCCCCAGCATTCTGGATAACAGGTCCCATACCTGTACTATCAATGTGTGTCAATTTACTTTAGTGCATGAGGTTCATGGCACAAGGGCCATAACAAGTTAGTCCAGGGTTTCCTTTGTGTGTTGTGCACCTATAGGCACATGTTAGATGAATTGCTCGCATGTACATGTATGCTAATGTCCGGCCTGCATGACCCCCCTTGCTTTGCACGTACACAATGTCTATTTACATTAAATTTATTAACACATCTTTGCGCCTCCAGTAATTGGCACTAAGGAATTACCCTGTATTTTTCACCTCAGCAAATTTTATGATTTAAAGCATCATACAAAATGTTGGCAATGGGAAGTGCAGCCCACAAAACAGATTATGACTATAGAATATCTTTGTTATAACCGTGTTGTGTGCTTCTTAACAAGGAATGTCCAGAAACATTGCTGTGGGCAACATATGGGGGGATCCCTTGGGGTAATATTATCTCCTGCCATTCCTTTATCTCTTTCCCTAATAGCTTGGTGTTTTCCCCTCATAATACTAGAAAAAAGAGCAAACTATTAATATATTTTTGCCATTTTGTGCTGAAATAATAATACTTTGCTGATGGTGACCTAGAGTTCAGTCTATGCAGAGCAGTGACCATTGAGAATAAATGTCTGAACATCAGTGGGTGTTCGCTGCTGTAGCAATGTGAGTTTTTTTTACAGTCCACTGACTGTCAGATAAGAATGTGCATAATGGAGTTTAGCTCTAAAATAAAAGGCAGTGAAATGAATGGCCACGACTGGGCTGGCTATCAAGCTGAAGCATTTCACAGATAAGACATTTGGAAACAACAATGACACAGTCAATCCACAAGTTGGAAGGGAAAAAAAAGTGTATTACTATCTACAGTGCATGATATGTGCAATTTGCTCGTGTGGAATGAAAACAAATGTATGAGTTATTTCTAAAGCCAGTGCTGATTTCTCCAGGAGGCTGAAGCATTTGCAGATGGCACACAACAGGTAATGCAGAGAGCAGAACAGGTCCATAGCCTGCGGCAGTACATTTAGAAATGACAGACTTAGATTTACGTGGTTCATATTCAACTCATCTTCTTGCACCTAAGGTGACAAATGTATAGAGACACAGCAAATCTGGAGCCACTGAGTTTATTGAGCAGCAAGAAAAATATATTATTCCTGTTTAATGGTGATTTGTGGCTACTGTTCACTGAACTCAAAGGAAATGTAAAAAAAAAGAACAAAATCTCTTGTTTTTAAGGAAATGTTAGTTTGCATTCAGAGCTTAGATATATAGAAATAGGATACAGCTTACAGTTTCTATACTCTATGTTTATAGATACATAAGTATGACTACAAATGTGGGATCCGTTATGAAAAATGTTCGGGACCTGGGGTTTTCTGGATAAGAGATTTTTCCATAATGTTGGATCACCATACTTTCTCTACAAAAAATAATGTAAACGTTAAATAAACCCAGTGGGGTTGTATTGCATGGATTAATTACATGTTAGTTAGGATCAAGTACAAGGTACTGTTTTATTATTACAGAGAAAAGGAAATTAATTATAAAAAAAAAATATTATTTTATTAAAATGGAGTCTATGGGAGGTGACCTTTGCATAATTCAGAGCTTTCTGGATAACAGGCTTCCAGATAATGGATCTTATATCAGTATATGAAAGCATAGGCTGAACCATTTGCCATTTGCCACTGTATATATATACAATATTGTGACTGGTGCTTTTGGATCTTTATACAAGTTCTGACATATTTCAATTTAAATATTTTTATTCAAGATTTTCATTCTTGTTACCTATGTTATATATTTATTCTCAACCAGTTTGCTTAGCTATCAGCTATACAAACATACTTGTAATATCTCACATTGCCATTTCCATTTTCAGGTTGGTAAAATCCAAATGAGGGGTGAGGTGTCAAAACAAATAGCACTTTGTTTTCATATAGTGCTGTTGTTTTAGCATGTATGCTATGTATTGTATACTGCGGGCCATATTTATAAAACTGTGTAAAATATGTAAAATAAGTATTTTTGCATTTTTACTGTTACCCCAGATACGATACTGGTTTGCCCCTGGTTATAGCTTTGCATGTCTGATGCAATACCATCACACTATAATGCTGTTTGTTTATAGCTGCCTCTGCTAGTTGTTGCCAGTCATTATGTACCCTGTTTGGTGTATAATCTAATGGCCTCCATTTTCAAAACTGCCCACTCTATTCTATTCTGTCACTATATTCTATTCTGCTCAATGATCTTATATATTGGCAAGCTATGTATTTTAGTACTGCTTATTATGTTGGGTTGAAAAACCCAACATACTGTTCTTTGACTTCAGCTTATATTTCTGCTTTTTTTTCTTCTTCTTCTTATTCTTCGCCCCCCCTTTTTCTAAACGCTACTCCTCCTACAGTTTTAGGGGTACAACACCCAAACCCCCCCACACTTCTTCGCCCTATAGCGGAGCAGGTTGCTTGTGCTTTTCTAAGCGATCCCGTCACCCGTCTTTTTGTGGCGCCACTCCGAACACCCCAATTTTCCCATTGACAGGGAAGATTTTCAAACGGTTGCCACACTTACAGCTTTGAAGCTACACCCCCCAAACTTGAATAACATAATCATGGGGTCACCCCAAATGAAACAGTGGTATTTGTTGGATGACCCAAAGTGGGAGGGGCCAACAACAGCCAATCAAATTTCACCCATTAACTTTAATGGGAATATTGAAACTGCTGCCAATCTTACAGCTTTAAGGCCACACTCCCCAAACTTGAATCACATAGTCATGGGGTTAGACATTCAGGGTTCAGGATTAGAAAAAGTGGCTGGAGCCACCAACAGCCAATCCATTTGCACCCATTGAATTTCATTGGTTTATATGTAAACTGATGCCATTATTTAAGTTAGAAAAAGTGGGCGGAACCACCAACAGCCAATCATATTTCACCTATTTCCTTTAATAGTGAAGTGTAAACTGCTGTCAGTCCCACAATTTTTAATACCTGAGTGCCCACTGTTTGTCACTGGGTGAGTTCGACTCTAGGTTAGAAAAAGTGGGCACACCCACCAACCACCAATCACAATTTACCTATTGACTTTTATTGGTTTAAATTTAAACTGCTGACGTTCTTTAACTATTAATCCTAGGGTCCCTAAACTTTGCAGAGTTAGTCACTGGGTAACTGCAGTTCCAGGTTAGAAAAAGTGGGTGGAGCCACCAACCGCCAATCAGATGTCACTCGTTGACTTTCAGTGGGGAAATTTAAATTGCTGCCATTCAGACACTATTAAAACCAGGGTCCCCAAACTTTGCACAGTGGTTTTTACTATATAACTGTGGTCCAAGGTTAGAAAAAGTTGGCCAAGCCAACAACAGATCAGATTTAATTTAGTGACTTCACGTTTTTCAAGCCAACATGTAGTTTGTTCTCAAACTTCCCTTTCTAGTTTTCTATTTGCCATTTTCTCCCACATAACTAGCGATGACCGAAACTGCCCCATTTTACTTTACTGAAAAATTCACAAAACTGCAGAAAAATTTGAGAAATGCATTGGAGTGAATGGGAGTTTTTGTTCTCAAGTCTTTCTTACACCAAATGCATTAAAATCAATGGATATTTTTTCTCACCTTTTTACATTTCAAATGCAATAAACTTAATGGGCATTTTTTTCTCGACTTTTCTCTCAGTTCAAACACATTGGCCAATTGACTTTTTTTATTGTACCAAATGCATAGGAGTCAATGGACCTTTTTTCTCAAGTTTATTCTTACTCCAAATGAATTAAAGTCAATGGGCGTTTTTGTTTTTTTTCTGCAAAACAAAATGCATTGTAAAATACTAGCGCAAACTTAAAGACCAGACTAAAAGAGAACACGAAAAGGAAGGAAGCAGATGGTAATTTCCAAGGCTACACTAGGACCACCACCCCACATCACTGGTACTTTTTGCTTGGACACTTGCAAGGACTAGTCAAACTTCTTTGATACCCAGAGTTCATATATCCTTGTATGCATGATATTGAGCAACTAAATAAATATATTGCGTCACTCATTCACCTAAGTGTGATAAAATAACATTTTGAGAGGCTCATTTAATTGAAGAATTAGATATTTTTGAGGATAAATCCTGCTGGACAAAACTATTAATCTCTTAATTAAACATCAAACAGGTCAGATGGGGTACTGCGTGGGATACTGCAAGGGGCAAAATTATCACAAAAATGTATCTTCAGCAAAAAGAAGCTACACACACCAAATTTTAATCAGATTGAGGAACTATATTAAAGGGCTCATTCAGTATGGCTTCTGTAGGAAAAAGTGCATAAACACTATCTGACCTTTGAAAATATAAATGTCCTGCAGGTTCATTTGTGCACCATGGGCCAGAGGTGGCTGACCGGGTTGCCTAGGCCATCTGGCTGTCTTGGCTGCCACTGATAGTTATTGACTGACTTTCAAAGGGTTGATACTATATAGGACACACTGCACAATATTTTTAAACAATATAATATACAACTGATTTACAAATATAGGTGCTAAATTGCACCAGTGCAGTTACCTTGGCAACAGGTTGCTATTAGTTGCTATTATTGTATAATACTACTAAACCCAGCTGGTGACAAACTGTTATAGAACCTCTGGACAGGAAGAAGAGTAATATGGGTAGGAATATGGGTAACAGTGGGCAGGGAATGCTTGCCGTTTGGGGGTTTATGCCCAGTGATTATGGCTAAGCAGCTGACTGCCTTTGAAACTAGCTTTGAAACTAGCTCACTATGGAAGTAGTGGTTCCCACAAAGTGGTGACAGTGGGTTACCTGGCTTCACTTGCCCACCTACACCCTGGGGGTTAGGTGGTCGACATATCAGGTAAACCTTGGAAGGTTCCTGGTTGCTATCCATAGGTATCATTGTTTACAAGTTATGTATTTATTTATATTTGTTATGTTATCTGTAGCCTTTTCAATTCCTTACTGCATGTTCTTGTTTCCAGGAATTAAGGGGGCTGGGGAAGACATATAGCTGCAATCTTGACACTGCCTATATCATTCCATAATACTCTCGCACCGATAGTTTGGTGACAATATGGGATGTAGTTTAGCAGAAGATGCTTAGTAAATGGGTTATTAATCATTCTTTAAGCATTTATATGAGGCTTGGCACTAAGGCACTTCTCAAAATTAGTATTTTTTTTATTAGATATTGTGATATGTGTTGTCCCACTGACCCCTCTCACCGAACACTAATAATAAACAACCATTTACATAAACCTTTAAGATACATTAGGATAAACAGAGCATTATTAGCTTGTTTTCTGTCTTATGGTAAGCTGGAGAATTAGGCAATACATCAACAGGCATGATTTATTATTCAGTAGTCTCCATTGCCATGTTTACTTCTTTCCTTTACATGAAGTATTAAACTCTTGCACATCTGGCTTTTCTTTGAACTTACACTCTCTTTTATTTTGAGCACATAATTAATTGTGCCTTTATTATGTATGGCTACTGATTGTAATCATTTTGCCATGTTTAATTCACGATAGAAACAATGATTTACCACTTCTACCAATAATTTATAATGCTTTGCATAAGTGCACCAGGCAAATAGCTTTTCCCTCATGACACAGCAGTATGAAATATTGGGGTAATTTTATTCACAGTGTCAAAAATTACAGCAAATTAAGGAGAGTAATTTAAAGGTAAAGCAAAAGATTTCAAGCATATAATCATTCAGGAAAATTTAAATAAGGGGGCATATTGTAAAATAAAATGACTATGTCTACAATGTTATAGGGATGAATTGTTGATATACTGTATCTAAAATATAACTGGTACGACCTTGCAATAATTGTTTTATTCACTGCATATCACAAATGGAGGGTTTAACTTCTTTCCACAAGCAATATGGGGTGGGAAAATGTACTTTGGTTGATGGTTGAGCCAGGGGGCAAGGATGAACCTGTTTTATGTTATCTCTTGCCTGGAAAATGAACTGTCATTTCTGTTCCGTGTCATTTTAGCCCTGCAGTACTAGCCTATTGCTGCTAAATGTGACAATCAGCACCACATTTTAGATATCCATCCTCTAAAGGAGATCATTTTGTCAACATGCAGTTATTTGAACTTATTCTTCAAACAATGACACATTGCATTTAATGTATAATTAAAATGTCAATGTCTGCCACACAGAACTTGTGAATGAGGTCAACATTTATAGAACATTTTTGTCTTCTGAAATTAAAGTTTTATAAATAGTGTGTGTCTGGAAACCATATCTGTCTAACCTAGAAATGTTTTACAAATATAAATACAGTAGAACCCCCAATTTACATCCCCTGATTTTAAGTTTTCCCGCTTTTTACACCGTTTTTTTGTGGTCCCACCAATTTTAATGCATTCCTATGGGCTCTATTCCCGGATTTTACATTTGTATTTCCCGCATTTTACACTGTTTTTATCATGCCTCTCCCTAGCAAATCGCTTAGTTTTAAGGTAAAAATACAGCTTACTTTAGGAATTAAAGTTTCCCCCATGTCTTGCGATCACAGGCACCATCTTAGGAAGGTCAGCATCACCACTATCGCCTCATATTTCATACTGCGCATGCGTACCTATACGGGAGCGTACAAAATACCGCGAGAGTTGCACAAGTATGGGGAACAGCTGTACAAGGTGCAGATTTTTAAAAGAGTACAGATTTTTGTTTCAGTGCTGTACAGTATTCTTTTCCGCATCTTATTAATTTATAGTGATATTCAAACTTTTAGTAAACACATGCATTAAATGCAAAATGTTTTACAGTACTGTAAAAAGTTGTTTCAGTACTTCTGCTAAAACCTGTGAAATAACTCAGTAAAGGAACTGTGTTGCAAATAAAAAAATATTCCTGTACTTATTTCCTTTAAATCATTGACATTTATGTGTCCTTAACACATTTCCCTGATTTTACATTTTCCCTGATTTTACATCTTTTTTTCATGGTCCCCTGAAAAACGTAAAATGGGGGTTCTACTGTAAGTGCAATTCTCAGTGTATGCTCCTCACTTCAGATACCTCGTGTCCCAGGTCAAAAAAAGTTCAATAAATTACTCCAAAGTGCCCTCTTCTGCTTTAGACTTAGCGATGAGGTCTTATGAGGAAAGCCGGAAGTGGTGAAACGCGTCAGCGGTGAGAGAGGACGCAGAGGAAGAGCACTATACAGGGTAGGACTGCTGATCCCAGAAACGACACTGCAGGTCGGGAACAGGGAAAGAAAAAGGAGCAGCCACCTGATCAATACCAGTGACTCCTGACATGCGCATCCTATACTCTGTTTGTGAGTGTATTTGGAAGTTTTATTTATATTAAAGTATTTAAGTTTTTACACATATGGCATATGCATTTATCCCACAGTAAATGCACAGAAGGGGAAGGGAAACAGAAAGGTCGTGGAATTAACCTAAAGTTGCTAAAGTTGGAAATTTACCTATGTGAAGTGGTTCCTAACACTGCCTGAAATTAAGAGGTGGGAAAGCAGAGAGTCGTGAGCTACAAGCGAACCAATTGGATGCCATATAAAACCAAGGGGGTCTGTAAGTAGATTGGCAATCGGAAAGGGATATCACAACTGGGCACAAAAGGGTGATATAAGTAAAAGTCATCACTGGTGTTAAAAGGCACATGAGAGTGCACATTGTGAAGTAATAACAGTATTACACTATATATATATTTTTTTTTCTTTCTTCTTTTCCTCATAAGACCTCATCGCTAAGTCTAAAGCAGAAGAGGGCACTTTGGAGTAATTTATTGACCTGGAAATGTACAGGGAAGTGTGCATTTAAAGTATAATATGGGCAACAGAGGGTTGCTTAGTGGGAAAAGGGTTATTATCCCTTCAGTCGCCAGGTAATTGGGAGGCATCTGAGAGTAGAGCAGTATACAGTAGGTAAAAGGGGTTATGCCCCAATATCTGCGGGTTCTGCCTTTTCCCAGTGTGTAAGAGGAACCCTGCAACAGAATCAAGGGGCATGTGGAGCCTAAATTGAAAGATGTGCCAAGAGGCTGCAAAGAGAAAAGACTGTGCCTATAGAAAGGCTGTGCTTGGGAAAGAGCAGCAGAAAATCGGACTTGGAATTAGGCTGTGTGACTGGCTGATAGAGACACAAGGTTCTCTGTGATGAACTGTATGTTAAAGGATGGTAACCTTGTTGTGGTCCAGTGTGAGGGATAGGAGCTGGGGATATCAGATTGACTACATTCTAATGTGCGAGCAATGTATATATTTTGGGTGGCATTTGAAGACAAGCACCCTGTTGATGGGTTAAAAGCAAAGTCCTATTTATTTTTATTTTTGTGTTCTTGTCTCTTCTCTGAAGAGAACCTGCTTGCCTACCATTATAAAAGCTAACCATCCCACAACAGACAAAGTAGACAAAACTTAGGAAATAGGTTACAAAATTGTAAGGGGTTCTCTACACTGCATTAAAAGAGATAAAAAAAAAACAACAAATCAACTGTGATTACCCGGTTACTAAGGTAAGGAATCTCTAGCAAATAGTTAGCTAAAATTTTAAAGGAGAAGAAAGGTAAAAACTAAGTAAGCTTTATCAGAAAGGTCTATGTAAATATAGCCATAAGCACTCACAGAAACACTGCACTGACTTCTCTGAAAAAAAGATTTATTGTGTCTGTAATTCCTGTGCCACAGACACGCAGCTTTCTGCTTTCTCCTCTCTTCTTCTCCCCCCTCCCTCAAGAATGCTAAGAACTCACTCCCCCCCTTAGGAATGTGGATCTGAGCCAATCAGCAGGAAGCTGACTCATAGTCTAACTAACTGAGCATGTTCACTTGGTCTGCATGCCTGTGCAAGAGTGAAGCATTATGGGAATCTTCTTTACAAAGCTCAGCGTTTTTTCTTCCTGTTTGGCTTCTGATCTACTGAACAGGTGAAGTATGGGGAGACTTAAGGGCACTATTGAGATAACTGAAGGAATGCCTGCAGCGTGAGATTAACTCTTTATTAGCCTTTCCTTCTCCTTTAAGTCTGAGTGTGCAGAATAAAAACATTAATATTTATTTATATGTATATCAAGTTTAAGGTGAACTACCCCTTTAATCACAAGAATGGCATTTCTTTTTATAAAGTACAAAAGACTGCTTACTTACCATAATATGTCAAAAAAGCAATGCAAAAGGTCTTCAGAGTTCATACTTTAACCTTAGCTCACCAATAAATATGTCACATTTAAACTATAGATCTTATGTTAAGAAGAAATACTTTACAGAGTGAAATGCTCATTAGAAAATATGATAGTAGATTCAAGAGTTAATTGCGGGTTTGTAAATGGTAATAATGACTACAGGGTTTCATTGTTGCAGCTTAAATTGGAATGCCTTACCATTCCTTTGCTGCGCATCAGGATAATTATGCATGGCTTTTGTTTTACATTATCTTTGGGACCACAAAGGTCTTTCTTTGAATGTGGCCTTGAAAGTGACCCCGGCCAATGAGAAATATTAAAGCAATGAATCACTGCTGTATTTACAACAGTTTAAGATTAGACAATGAATCATTTTGTGTGCATCCTAAGGCATCACATGTTTCACCTCTCCCCATGAGATTTGAAGAATGCATCTTTGATCAGAAGAACTTGAAAAATTGAAAATAAGATTGCCACATCAATCCTTCCCTGGTCATTGTAGTTCTTCTCTTTTTTAGTAAAGCCAGTTTCACCTTCAGTCTTTTGCACTGTGGAACCATAAGTGGCAAACCAGTTATCAACTGGTCTTTTTAACATGTCATAATGAAGCTGATTCTATAACGTAAAGCAGGGGTCCCCAACCTTTTTTACCCTTGAGCAACATTTAAATATAACAAAGCTGGGGAACAATATAAGCATAAAAAAGTTCCTAGGGGGTAACCAATTAGGGCTGTTATTGGTTATTTGATAGCCAAATGTGGACTAGCAAACTATAGGAGGCTTTGTTTGGCAATACACATGATCTTTGTACCTCCAAAACTTTCCTCCAAGTTAGAAATTCAAAAATAAGAACCTTAAGGCCACAGGGAGCAACATCAAAGAGGGTGGAGCAACATGTTGCCCCCGAGCCACTGGTTGGGGATCACTGATGTAATATGAGGGTGGATGGTAACATCCTCATACGTTCTTATAATTATATAGTCCTTATGATTATACAGGTATGGGATCCCTTATGCGGAAACCCAATATCCAGAAAGCTCCAAATTACGGAAGGCTTGTCTCTCATAGACTCCATTTTAATCAAATAATTCAGAATTTTGAAACTGATTTCCTTTTTCTCTGTAATAATAAAACAGTACCTTGTAATTTATAACAACCAAGATATAATTAATCCTTATTGGGTGCAAAACAATCCTATTTGGGTTTAATTAAAGTTTTATTGATTTTTTAGTAGACTTAAGGTATGGAGATCCAAATTACAGAAAGATCCCTTATCCGGACTACCCTTGGTCCCGAGCATTCTGGATAATGGGTCCTATACCTGTACTGGCAATACAAAACACAAAAGTCATTAATATAAATATAAAATCCTATTTAAAAAATATTTTACATGTAAATATATTAAAAACCAATGCAGCAAAAGTTTTCTCACTTTCAAGAGCTAGATCTCTCTAATTTACAGTTGACTATACACAGGCTATACACAGGCCAATAAAATTTGCCACTTCGGAGGATTAATGCCAACCTTTTTGCTTATGTATACCTATTGTAAACCTACATAAATGTATTAATTTAATTACTAAAGAAAATGTCCAGGTCCTGGAATCTACTACTTCTTTGAACATCGGCACAAGCCCAAAAAAATAATGGCCTTAGATGCATGAACCTTGTGGGGGATGAAAATAAAAATTGTAAAACATATGAAAAAATAATACCAGAAGAGTAAGAACACATGTCATAGAAAATTGGAAAACAGGACAGAAAATAGATAAAAAGCAAAACCAACGAGGGAGGGGGAAAAAAGGATAGAAATAAGAAAAAGGTAATCAAGACAATGTTACAATGGCTGAGAGAATAGGAAAACAAAAACAGCTTGACAAAAGGAAGGTCAAGAATCAGCAGAATAGAGGGGATAAAGATATAATCTGATAATAAAAGAGATATTACTTGGGAAATCAAAAGACAGGACACTCAGGACATTTTCCTTGATCACAATTTTGTGAACATGATTTTGCATATAAAATCAAAATGATGCTACCTAAAACCTGCCAATATACTGTAGATGACAATGGGAAGTATATATTCGGCATGCAAGCAAGCAGATAAAAGGTTTTTAGCACTTTTACACAATCAGAAGCAGATTTATCATCTTGCTGGAAAATCATTTTTTTTATTTTTGGCTGCGACTTACCATAGTCTTAGGGGCTGATTTACTTACCCACGAACGGGTCGAATGGAGTCCGATTGCGTTTTTTTCGTAATGATCGGTACTTTGCGATTTTTTCGTATGTTTTGCGATTTTTTCGGATTCTTTACGAATTTTTCGGATCCAATACGATTTTTGCGTAAAAACGCGAGTTTTCCTATCCATTACGAAAGTTGCGTAAAAAGTTGCGCATTTTGCGTAGCGTTAAAACTTACGCGAAAAGTTGCGCATTTTTTGTAGCGTTAAGTTTTAACGCTACGAAAAATGCGCAACTTTTCGCGTAAGTTTTAACGCTACGCAAAATGCGCAACTTTTTACGCAACTTTCGTAATGGATACGAAAAACTCGCGTTTTTACGCAAAAATCGTATTGGATCCGAAAAATTCGTACAGAATCCGAAAAAATCGCAAAACATACGAAAAAGTCGCAAAATATTCGTTTTCAAGTCGGAACTTTTCCAATTCGGGTCGGATTCGTGGGTTAGTAAATCAGCCCCTTAGTTTACCCATTTGAGACCTTCCAAAAATAGACACGTAAACCCCGTGGTTATAGAAAAAGTCATTATGCAAGATTCTTTTGTCTTGCTCTAGTTAATTTGGACAAATATGCATCTAGATGAGAGCAAAGGGCCAGGGCCAAAGGCATACTGGGAAAATGATACAAGATAAAAAAGAATTGGTGAACACATGAAAAGACAAAGAATGTACAGACCAATTAATATTTATTAACAAGTTTTTCAACCAATGAACAGGTCACATTCAATAATGCATTCTGGGTTGTTTTCATACTAGAAATAAGCACGCCTTAGCCATCCTCTGTAAATGTGCTTATTGAGCCAAATACATTCTGCTGTGTGCAGATATACTATGACTAGAGCTGGATTTATTCTGCCTGTAATACTGGGAACATATAACTTTCCCTCTTATATATAGTGCATATTTTCCTTTTCCTATTAAAGGCACTAAAGATTTTCTCATTTTTGACTGGTGACCTATCATCCTTGACAAGTTAAACAGAGTTGCAACAAACAGAGGGGTTAAGCACTTTTGCAATTTACATTCATCCTTCTAGTCATTTTGCACAACTGGTTACAGTTGGCTGAAGATTAGTTTCATGAGAAAAGCAGCATCTTGGGAAGTTACTCTGCGAAGGAGGGTTATGTGATGTTTCTCTGATCAGTCAGCTGGAATGGACAGCAGGTGGCATTGCATCCAATTAATTATATTAGCAGTGTAAAAACTGATAAAATCGTAAAAACTATGTAAATTGCAAAAGTGCTTAGAAGAGTTCTCTGGGCAATTTTACATTTTAGTTTGTTTTGGGAATTTACATTTCCTTTAAGGCAAATAAACACAGGCTGACAATCTGCCCCAGTCCATGTAAACAGTCCATGCAGTCCAAGTGTTTAGGCGCCAGTCTCCACCAACTGAACTGCAGCTTTTCCACCCCTAATCTATAGCTTTTAAACATCTTTCAAAATATTGTCTACATTTATCACTAGTAAAATGATATGTCAGTTCTATCATTGTTGCAAGTCTATTATTCTATAAATTGGTTTCTATTTTTTTCTTCACAGACTTGACATTATGCATAAAATGGAACAATATTTCAGGATCTTTGAGCTAGTTCTATTCTAAATATATAAAATAGCAAGGTGTTTATTTAGTTTCACACATGAGGCTAATAGCAAGTCCATCCGCTATATATGCCCAGTAGTTATAAATCTAAATGCCACTGACTCATTCAGTAACTGCCTTCAGATTGTATCATTGCAAACTGACAGTTATGAATCAGTTTTCATATTAAATATTATTAAAAAACAATGTCCCTACTTTATATTATATTTTGTAACTTTAATGTCACTTTTGGTTATACCATGATTTCAGCTACTTAATCGAATAGCATTCATTTTTCTTTAGTCCAGCATCTGTGTTTCAGCTGCATCATCCGGATATAAAAGAAACCCTGTAAATATGCTGTCATCTTCATTGCTCACATACAGGCCGTTCCAGTCTCTTGCAACCTCCATCCAAACCTGATCCCCAGCATTTAATCTTACTACTAGCATCGAAGAAGCTTGATCTATTTCTTGACCATATAAAGTTTCACGGCTTTTAAATATTTTCCTATTTTGGACAACAATACTAATTCGAGCAGGGCGGCCACGGACTGTTACATGAAAGGAGAACACGTATGTTCCTGCAATGGTACAGTTAAATTTCCCAGTGGCAGGGTTATATTCTTCCTGTTCATTGTACAGGATTCTATCAAATTTTATTGGTGTGTTAGGTGGGGGAAATGGTTTAGATAAACCAACAGTGAATGCGGATTTGAAAGGTTTGAAGAGCTCCCCTTTGGATCCCTTTAGGCCTTTAGAACCCTTTTTTCCAGTACTTCCTCGAATTCCTTTGTTGCCAAAATTTCCCTTTGGCCCTGCTGGACCTGTCAAACCTAAAGGCCCGGTCTCACCTTTCTCACCTTTTGGGCCTGGTATTCCCTTTTCTCCATGTTCGCCTACTAATCCATTTAGACCACTTAGTCCTGTATCACCTTTAATGCCCTTATCACCTTTAAATCCTCTATCCCCAATGTCTCCTCTTTCTCCCTTTTCTCCAGTCTCTCCAATGTTGCCTTTATCTCCTAAATCTCCTTTTTCCCCCTTGTCTCCTTTTTCCCCATCTGCACCTATGAAACCCTGTTCCCCCTTTTCACCTCTGTCTCCATTTGTTCCATTCTCACAAGTATCTCCTTTGTTTCCTTTCTGGCCTTTTGAGCCAGAAAGTCCAATATTCCCCTTTTCACCTTTAGCTCCGATCTCACCTGTCAAAAATAATAAATCAAGAATAAATCAAGATATCAAGGCCAAATGAGTAATTCAATCATATTTTCTTTGAAACAGCTTCTGCAAGTCATACCAGTGCCTAAAACACATGTTGCCAAGAAAATTAAGAGCATATGATTGTGTTGATAAAACATGATAATTTTCAAACCTGTCATAGGGTCCCACCAGTACAAGAGCACAGATGGCTCAGTTCGGAGCCAAGATAGGTAAGTGCTTAGTTCCCACTTGCTCCAAATACAGTCCTTATTATGGAGCCCGCTTATAAACATTTGAAATATTTTGGGGGGGGGGGAAATTGCTTTTATAAAGCACAAAAAATGTGAAACTACATAAGATTAGTATAATAATGTTATTATGCTTTTGGTCATTATGGCATCCCATTTAAACATCTGTAATCACAAACTGTAATCAAGCCCCTATGATATTTCGTAGACAGGTAGTTCAAATACCATGATTTAGTTTCTGCACCAAGTTGTTTTGTTTACTTCATATGTTGCATATTTAACTTCTACACCATTTTATGTTATACTACAAGGAGTTTACTATCAGCCCCCAAAAGTGGGTATAGCCAATAAACAGTTAGCAGGTCCCTTCCTGTCCCCAGATTTCACTTTGGAAATCTGGTAAACTTTTACTACACATGACACAAAAAATGGTGTTATATACAGAAAAGCTCAAGGCCTTTGCATTGGGTAGCATCCATTATTTCATGTACTTTTAATACACGAGGGATTTAAAGGCTTTAAATGCATAAGGCATATTATTACAAATCCCATCCAGAGAATGGTAAAGTCAAAATTAATTGTAAGAAAGAGGCAAATAATAAGCAGAGACAATATAATAGTTTTACCTGTTTCTCCTGGCCTCCCTGGGAAACCTGCGATTCCACTCAGTCCTTGTTCCCCATGCTCCCCTTTTTCACCTGCACAGAAATATTGTTTCATTACCTTAAAATCACAACTCTGCTACTTGGTACATTAAATAAAATGGAGTTGGATTCACAACTCTGTCTGTAAAGCTCATACAATACAGTACCCTTCTGGATAATGCTTGAGACAAGAGCTAGAAGAAGTCTGACCTGCAAGAGGAGTTGCTGAAAATACAATGAAATATATTTAGCAATGGTTCTTGTTGCAGGTGTAATAGATAAATAAGATGTTTTCTGAATTTTTCCTGCTTTTATGGGTTATGCTCATTAATCACTGAAAGATCTAAGGAGCAGATTTATCAAAATGTGAGATTAGAGCTCACCATAGAAAAATTCACTCACTTTCTATTGATTCCTTTGGGATTTTAAGAAATGTATTTTATGAAGTGGTGAACTCTAACTTTCACCCATTGATTAATGCACATCTAAAAATCCCACAGGATTGAACAGAAAGTGGGTACATTTTTCTGCAGTGAGCTCGGATCTCACAGTTTGAAATATCTGCCCCTAAGTGTCTACGATGAAAACCCTTCAAAATCACAGCGTGAAACCCTACTTTACCTATATATTTAGCTATAGCAACTTTTAAGTACTGTAAAGACCCTTACATCTGGTTTGTATGTAGTTGTTAAATACATACATGCTTATGGACTCAAGTTGTTCTGTTTCCCCTTTATTAAAATATAGAAGTTATGGTGCTTGAGCACACTGCCATAAAGAATACAGGTAAATTATTGATAAGTTTGTATATTGTGCTGATCTATTATGTGCAATAAATATATGCAGGCACTGGTGATGGATGTATATAGTAGTGCAATTTATAAGAGCTCCCTTATTATTGAACAAAATCATTTCTGTAAGAGAAAGTATAGTTGTGTTTGGGTATCAGGGAAGAATAATGTTCTGCCAGCTCCAGTTGTATTAATGCAGGAGCTTTTAGTAACTCTACAAACTTTCATTTCTTTCTTTTCCATAAAATAATTTTTATTTACACAAATTGTGTCGGATTTAGCAGTTTTATGTATAAACACATAAAAATTTGCTGCCAAGTCCCCAGTGGATATATGCCCTGTGGCCACCCCCCCCCCCCCCCCCAGCCTTTACCACCCTAGGCCCGGGATTTTGTGGCCTGCCCACAAATCTGGGTCTGCATATGTAGTGCAATATAGTAAGGACAAGTAACCTTTTCTTTCCTAATTTATGTCCCCATTGAGTTAGTAAAGGGCCCTTTACAGAGACCCCCAGACACAAGAGGACTGAGGAGCAGAGTTGGCATTAGGGGTTGGCAGAAGAGGCAGGGCACAACTCTGGTGGGGGGGAATGCTAGGCACATACCATTTCAGTCTGGCTATTTCAGGGCCCTGGAAAATTGCGGGTTACAATTATTGCAGTGACGAGCAGGAAGGGGCATACTCTTTACATTTGTATTCCAGCTCGGCAAGACAGTCAGATCTCCAAGCTCAGGTAA
Source organism: Xenopus tropicalis (assembly GCF_000004195.4). Lineage (NCBI taxonomy): Eukaryota > Metazoa > Chordata > Amphibia > Anura > Pipidae > Xenopus > Xenopus tropicalis. Next base: position 114,401,720 of record NC_030681.2, read on the forward strand.
CTTTAGCAAGGTGTGTCAGGTGGTGGGTTATACAGCAGTCCTCACTCTCTATCCCATTGCAGCCTAACACACAAGGCATTTGACTCCTGTGTTGCTCAAGGGGAAACCAATAGTGGTCAAAAAATCTAATATCTAAAAATGCCTGCCTTTCCATAGAACAGTATGGGAATGTTTGGTGACCAATGCCAAGAAATGGTCTGCCATCTCCAAAAGGTAGTCTCCACTCATAAAAGCTGAATCAAACTGTCACCTTGTACCCACCAGCATTTCTAATTGGCAGATAATTTCCTATGCTTTCCAAAGGAAAGCAGTTACACGCAATATGGGAAATTTTCACTGTATCTTGAGTTTGTCTTCAGTATGATGAGCGATGTAAGAGATCCTACTAAAAAAGAGCAATTTATGCTTATCTGTCTAGAAAAGGTTACAAGAACAGTTTTAAACATTTGACACTCCATTTATCAAATTATAAATTACTTTTCTACAAACGGAAAAATGTTAAAGACTAAAGTGACTCCAACCCAGACGCACTGTACCTGCCAACCTAATCCGAAAGCAAAGTGTCCAAAAAATAGAAAAGGATGCAGTGCTAAATTTGAAAGCTCTGCAGGCCTCTTTCTTTGATATTAGGAGTTCATGCACCATCTATCAGAAATAATTGGAATATTGGTAAAGGTCAGGTAGACAGAAATTTTGCCGGCTTGCTCAGGTTCAACAATGAAATAGATTACTTAGAAGACTTTAAAATAATGTTCTCTAGACAGAGGGTTCCATTCATGATAGCAAGGCAATAACCATTTCAGTATGGGGCAGGGCAAAGTCAAAGGGCCATACCCCATAATTCATCGTTAAAGTATGGCAGACCACATATTCTTAGATCTGCAGTTAATGACAATGTATACATATTGTATATATCATATTATAGTGATGCTATTGATAGTAAAGCCACAAATAGATTTTATGAACTGTACATTTTTTGGCAATTAATTATAAAATGTATCTAGCATGGTAAACACATTCTTCCTTTAAAATCCAAACTTTAATGTACCCTTTCTAGATATATTGTTCTAAATGTAGAAAAGGATTACTGGTATGATTTAGTATAATGACACTTTAGGGGGGGAGGGGATAAAGGAAAAAAAATCTCTTGAGGTGGTTGCCTTTATAAAAAGTTATTTCATAAGAACAATAATGCTAGTCCTTTAAAATCACCTCTTATGCAGTGGTATGTGAGACCATCACAAGAGCAAGCTGTTCGAATGACTCCTTTACTGTATTACCTGCTTTTGCCATTGGAATATAAATCTTTGTAATTACTGTGACCATGAGAAAAGCCTAGTCACGCACAAAGTGCTTTTCTCAGCTGCTTTTTAACAGAATATACAGAAGAGGGCTGGAATCAATAGGCTTTCATTGTTACACACCCTTGTCTCCTTTGTAGCCCTTTGCACCTGGGGGCCCAGTAGATCCATGTAGCCCTGGCAATCCCGTGTCTCCAGTCTCTCCTTTGGGACCTGCAAAATGAAAAGTGCTAAATATATAAATAGATTTCATGATGCGTTCACAGCAAAGTAATGCCTTTTTGACAACAGCGATGCTTGAAGGATTATCCAGCATTTTTGCAGAGAGTTTTAAACCCTGCAGACCTTCCTTTCAAGTCCTATTAAAGTGATTTGCCTGGGAGAGATGTAATCAATACCCACTCAAAAATCAGCTTTCATGCCACAAATGATAGTCACCTTGAACTAACTACAACCAAATACAATGCCCACAATGGTAAAAAGCTGTTAAAAGATATCTATATAAAATATATTCAGTTAAATCAATCAACATATGGAATCTCACTGTGATAACTCTTTGCATGCTGTCCTGTTGGGTATTATCAGTTCTTTGCTTTTTATTGTTGCTTTTCTTCTTGGTGTGCAAAAGGGCTCACTAACACAGATGTGATATAGCACCAGTTATAGCACCCAGACCAACCAGAAAACCTTTACTTTCATTTTAAAGGAAAACTATATTGTTGCATTAAAAGAAGGAACGCCTAACGCGTTTCGTATGCCAAGCACACTTACTCATAGGCTTAAAACAACTGTACAACAAGGAAATGTTTAAATAGCATATACAGTGTATATGCTATTTAAACACTTCCTTGTTGTACAGTTGTTTTAAGCCTATGAGTAAGTGTGCTTGGCATACGAAACGCGTTAGGCGTTCCTTCTTTTAATGCAACAATAAAGATTTGATTTTATGAGAGACCCCGGAGTCCGGAGCACTTGGTGTCCACTACGTTTGAAATTGGCTTTTTTTCCCCTTCAGCTACGGGTTCGGGGCCCTGAGCACCCGGACCAGCCAGGGATACCGGTGAGCTATTTTGACTTGTACTGACTATGCTTGACCATTGTGTTCCTTGAACAGCATTTGCGATACGTCCGGGGTTTTTACACCCGGACCTCACTGTTTAGATTGGTACGGATTGTATTTTGGGAATTGGAGCATTTATTATCATATGCAGAGAAATTTACTTTTGTTTTTCGTTTTTGTTTTACTTTATATGATATATTATCTTACCTTTTTTCCTTGATCAAAGGAAAACTATACCCTCAGAAGGAACACTACAACAGATAATTTATATAATATTAAGTAGCCTATTAAACTATATATAGTTTGTTTGTGTGCACTGTTAATTGGATGATCCCAGGTAAAACCCTTAGTACTTAAAAGAGTTACCCAATGGTACATACTACTTAAAAAGTATATTTTTATGAAAAATGGTTTATGTAACATATGAACTGTTAAAATGTCATATATTTTTTAGAGACCTACATAGTTGGGGGTGTAGTTTTCCTAACTCATAGTATGGCTCAAATCAACGTTTTGTTACTGGCAACTGTACTTAACAACTATATGGGTAATTTACATTTCCCATTGGTGCAAGTGGTAGAGCACTGAGAGCACAGGAGCGGGCCCCTTGCACATCTAACATGCACTTGCACCTCGGAGAAGTCTGCATTTTACCTCTGCCATGGATTCAAAATCTTCCTGCAGCTTTCTAACTCTCATGTCTTAATGACAAGTTAGGGGATGGGTAGGGGGCAGGAGAATGGACATCTATTTGCCCCCCCGACCCCCATGGATAGCAATCTATGCTTGGTTTATAGAATGCCTGGTGCTCAGATATATAATTTGCACAGTCATCTTTATCACAGTGCATATACCCCCAAAATGAAAATTTTGTAAAAAATCCAACAATGGCTTCCTGTGTATCACATTTGCACTTTGACTTGTGCTCATTTATTTTAGGGTTGCAGACAGCAAAAACACTAACCTACTTTCTAGGTGTGTTGGGCTACTAATTAATCATTCTGAGTCCTTATTGGTCACCTACTAAGAATGTTTTTGTGCTTGTGTTGCTCCCTTGCTTTTTTTTCATTGAAATGTTGCTCACGAGTAAAAAAGGTTGGGGATCACTGTAGGAGGCCATACTAATGTGAAAGCTTTTTAAACATGAAAAGTCCCCACCATAAAGCAGTCAAGAGTAATCTAACCTCATTACATTTCTGCCTCCCATATCAAGGTGTACTCAGTGTATATGAATAAGTTGTAGGCAGAGCCTTATGGCTCTGCCTACAACCTATTCATATACACTGAGTACACCTTGATATGGGAAATGTGATATCATGCTATGGAGTAACAGGCAATGCACACACATAAATGTCATCTACATCTACACAGAATGCTGGAAAAAAATCTAATCAAACCATAAAAATACATGGTAAAGGTTGCAGTAAGCCATCATTAGTCCCTTTATTTTATAAGCCCCTGTGCGAGCAAATTTGCCTTTCTGCAAATTTAATATGGGCTCTACGAACACGGAAAATGTTTAGTGACCACTTCAGACAGTGGAAGAAAGTTTGTGAATTGTATTACTTGCAACAGTGCGCACTTTATTTATTAAAACTTCTTAAAGGACAGGTCAACCCAAAATATAATTTTTTGCCTAATAAAAGAAAGCATCATTCTAAGCAGCATTGCTATATACATTAAATACATGTATATTGCAATGTTTTTGACTTATTTGTATGTATTATTGCTATTAGAAGCAGTGTTTGCCTGTCATTTTCTGTTCTCTGCCCTGGTGGTTCTGGCATTTGAAACATTGTAACACAAGGCAGCAGAATGACAGACCTGTCTAGCTGGGGGAGACTGACCAATGACTGATGCAACATTGTTTAAAAAGTAACAACCAGGATTTCAGCAAATGCTGCTTTCAATAGCAATTACATTTACAAATAACTTTTAAAACACTAAAAATTTTCAATAAATTCACATTGGAAGGTTGCTTGGAGTTATGTACATTATTTTTGGTGTTGACGTCCTTTAAAGGAAAAGGAAAGGTAAAAATTAAGTAAGATTTATCAGAAAGGTCTATGTAAATACAGACATAAGCACTTACAGTAATGCTGCACTAAGTTCTCTATCAAAAGAAACACAGGATTTCTTGTCTCTTTTTTTGTAAACATGATGTTCCAGTGTCTGACTTCCTCTCTCAGAAACATCCTTAATTCCCGTGGACAGAGTCTGCGCAGTTCTCTTCTCTCTCCCCTCTCCTGCTCCCCCTACCATGAGAATGCTAAGAACTCCCTCCCCCCTCCCTTAGGAATGTGTGATCTCAGCTATAACGGCTAGACTGCAAGCAGGAAGCTACATAAAATGGCAGCTGCTATCTTAAGCAAACAGAGAAAGCTTCTAGAGCTGTTTACTCAGGTATGGTCATGGTTTCTGCAGAATAAATATATTGTTCTAGGTGGCACTAATGTGGCGGATCTATTGGCAGTAAAATGCCAAAATGACTTTCCTTCTCCTTTAATGAAAAAGTTTGCTCCAAAAGATTAAGTCACCAGTCTAATGAACATTATTACATTGTGAAATGCAAATTTTTATTCTTTTTTGTGCTCTTTTTTTTCAGTTTCCGACTTTTTATACAATTTCCCATATATCTCCAATACAAAGTGAAAAACCTGTAAACAGTAAAGTAATCACCAATTTGAAACCTACATAAGGGGTCATCTACAGAGACCCTAGGCAGAACTGAGCGCCCCATTTTCTGCACTCTCCCCCTGCACAGTAATTTTTACTTATAATGTTGGTACTGTGGCCTAAGGCGACTATGGGCAGAATGTTATACACAACTTATCAGATTAAAATAAAAAAAAAATACATTTTGTAATAAGTAATTGTTCATTATTACACCGCAAGTTATCAATGCCCATAGAGCATTTTTAAATAACTGCTTGAAGGTGGCATATTTTTTTATATGAAAATAATATTAAGAGGTTTCATTAAATATATTGCACACTGACACTAATTACAGAACATACATTTTTTCCTATTTGTCGATATATCATTACATCAGAAATATAACGGTGTCCTACTTGAAAAACCTACAATCTAACTTATCTAACTTAAGTCCCCAGGCTTTCTGCACTAACACAAAATTAAACATCATCTGTGTGGTTTGTACTTCTCCAATACAAGAATTTGCTTTTATACCATTTGCTTGTATATTTTCCATTAGGTAATGTAGCAAAATGTAACCATGGAATTGTTTGCATGCGTTATGTTCTTTTTGTCATTCTGAACATTTCTTTACCTTCAAACCTCATGTTTTGTGTTCCTTTGATCCTTGATGCATTGAGTTTCTAGCAAAATCCAAACTTCTATTCTAACAAATTCTATTAAAATAGGAGTGAGGATACAATTATATCTAAGGACATTAAAATGTACCCTTTAAGCAGCAATATGCTAGGAAGCTGATAGCAATATCAACACCAGTCACATATCATATTATAAAGGAAGGAACACATTATATTCTGCTTTTATACAATGAAAGTATTTCAGCTAGAACATATACTGGAAGACAGCAATTCACAATATTTACAAATTGTTGTGCCTGTAATTAGAAACATGGAGCTCTTTCCATAGAAAAACAGCTTCTGGGATGATGCAGAATCGTATTACACAGCAGCTGCCCTAACAATAATTGAATGCTAGGCATTCACTAATGATTTAGCACAATTTCCTGCTTGGGTTTTTCCAAGTGTATATTTTGGTGATAACAATATAAAATTCAGTTTAAAATGATAAGTCACCAATGATTTTTTTGTATTTATTTGTTAGAGACTGTCCTATGCTAGCTACACAAGGGTCTAGGTTAGCTGATATCCCTCAAGCAGCTGGGTTTCCAACAGTGGCCTATAATGTGTATGGGTCAATTGAAGCAACATCTCTATTACCTTACATGTTTTGTGCTCCATGAGCTCTTAATTATAGACTAGCCTATAATTAAGTGCTCATTTGTAAGGCAATAGAGATGTTGCTGCAATAAAGTTTTTTGTTTTAATTTACCACTTGGTTTTTTGACACCTTAGCTCCATCGGTATGCTGTTTTATACACGTTTCCACTCTGGGGCTGATGCACATGGACCACACCTTTTTAAGTTTGGTGAGTTACTTTCAGTGACAACTGTTTTTTGTCTACTCTTACCTACTGTGGAACACAGATTATTGTTTTTTGTGGATGAAGTTAAAACATCTTTTCATCTTTTAACCTGGTTTTCATTTTGGCTAATTGATTTTATGTGATTGGACCAGAATTAAAATGGTCAAATCAATCATTTTAGAAACAGTTAAAAACAGAATGTTGAACAGTTCAACTTCACAGTTCAAGTGACTGTGATTGTGAATATGAATAATTTGTGAGGTGGTGCGGCCAATAGTGAATGTCTTTTTAAAGGAACAGTAACACTAAAAAATAAAAATGTTTTAAAATAATTAAAATATGATGTACTGTTGCCCTGCACTGGTAAAAGTTGCGTGTTTGCTTCAGAAAGACTACTATAGTTAATAGAAATAGCTGCTGTGTAGTCATGGGGGCAGCCATTTAAATTGAAAAAAGGAGAAAAGGCACAGGTTACATAAGAAGATACCAGATAAACTGTGTAGAATACAATGGGAATCTGCTACTTATCTGTTATCTGCTTAGTAACCTGTGCCTTTTCTCCTTTTTTTTTTTTAAATGGCTGCCCCCATGACTACACAGCAGGGTATTTATATAAATTGCAGTAGTGTTTATGAAGAAAACACACAACTTTTACCAGTGCCGAGCAATAGTATATAATATATTAATTATTTTTATACACTTTCATTTTTTGGTGTTACTGTTCCTTTAACATTTTTAATTCTTCATATTCCATTACTTTCCTTTCTCTTACCTCAGCTGGGTGCCAAAAGCCATTCTCGTTGACGTAACTCAGGCACCCCTCATACTGTGTCTGTGGTTAATATTATACATGCATATCTCGTCAAATCTAACTAAAGTGGCCAGTGCTTTCAATCATACAGTGATCAGTGCCTCTGATAATTCCTTTTGATAATTTATCAGAAGCACTGATTACTGTATGAGTTGATTATAAGGTGTTAATTAAATAAGTGGGGTTCCTATAGAGGGAAGTTACTTCAGATTGAATCAATTTTTTGATCTATCAGCCCAGTTAAGCACTAAAAGCACTGGTAACTTTAGTTCAAATTATCCATTTGATTGAAGGTTGTAAGAGATCCATAAGGGGTTGTTTTTACTTTTTTCTCTTATTATTCCACCTCGGTGTAAATACAAACATTTGGTATTTTAACACAAGACAATTTTTTTTTTCTTGTAAAATCTGTTATAAAAACTTAAATAGCAAAATATAGTAGTAATATAAACAGATAGTGGTCAACAAAGCATTAGTCTAAGCCCACCATTAAATTCTGCACCAAACCTCTGACCCACCCTTTTTAGAATGCCTCTAGTGGCAGAGTGCTCTAAGGGTGGCCATATATTAGTTAATATTAGCTGCCAACTAGGCCATTCCAGACTAAAGCTAGTTTTTGGGCTGTGTGTGGGCTCAGAATAATACTTCTGATAATTTTCGTACCATGGCAATCAATCATTTAGTCTTTCGGCCAGGTTAGAAAATTTCGGTTGGTTACCAATAAAATCTGCACATGTATCAGACTATATCCTTGTTGGACCTACAATGGAAGTCACTCGTACATTTGGTGTCTGATAACTATTTCATGTTCAGAACGTCCTCCAAATTGCTTTATCCTACAATTTCATTCTGAATGTTAGTTTTAAATTTTTGCATTTAAATATACGACCAATATCTGAATGTTTGTCGGAAGAAGACTAAAATCTGAACGTGTATGGCCACCTTAAGTTGTCATCTTATTAGACCATGTACAGGGAAACAATATCAGCCTGCCAGGAATCCTGTCAGGTGAGGAATAAATAGACCCTTGTTATGATGCAATTGTTGGCCCAGTGTCACGTAATTCAATACAGAATCATCTTACATAGAAACTGCACTATCAATCCACAAATGATTTGTACACATATAAAAGGCAGATATTGAGAACATGTCTCCCTCTGTGCATTGCACCTATAGCTGTACCCTATAATATGGTGTAGAAGTAAGAAACTTGTAAATGAACATAACCAAGAAAACATTTGCACATCTGGCTTTAGCCTCATTTTATTTTTACTTACTTATATTTACCTTAAAATAACCAAAAAGTATAATACAGGAAAATATACTATTGTTGCACCCAGAGAGTGTGTAAGAATCACACCTTAATGCAAATAAATAAGTTATGGGCTGTGACTCTACTGACAAAACAAGTAAGCAGTTGGTAATTTTGTATGAATAACGAGCACAGGATGTAACCACAGTAATTTCTTTTATTGGGCAATCGTGTGATTTACTGTGCAGTTTTCCAATTTTGCCGAATCTGGGAACAGCAAGGTACAAAAGGCTTGGCTTTGGAAATGATTTGTGGCTCTAATAAAAATTACAGTTCCTTTTGTTTTCCTTCTTCTAACGATGGACCTGCTATGATAATGGAGCACAAAGAAAACCTGCTACAATTATCAAGCAATCAGCTGCAGGATAAGGTGCTTAGTGATTTATTATCATTAGTGATGAGATTACTCTGGGCATTAGAAACCAGCTTTGCAATAAACTTTGAAAACATTGTTAACTCCTACACTACATTTTAAATTAAATAGAATGTTAAAAGAACAACATGGGTGTCACATTCCATTAAGTTCTTTGTAATTCAAGCATAAATTTAAAAAAATGTAAAAATACATTGACATTGTAATATGGCAGTGCTCTTTCAGCTGATTGTAATGGGGATTATTGCTTCATTCAGAAGTTATTGCAAATGAAATGCATCCCCCATACTGTTGGACCCTGGGCAAATGCCCAGCAACTCAAGTGGAACTCAAGTGTAAGGTCTATGCCAAACAAATCTTGTAGGTTATTAGTGCAGCCAAAAAGTAATATTTTTCAGTGGTTTCACTCACTCACAGACCATACGGAATACAAAATGTGCAACTTGTGAAGCTTTAACTTATCAATTATACCATTTAGAACCATTTAGAGGGGGTTATGTTACCTGGGAAGCCCATTGCACCGGAATCGCCTTTTGGTCCAGGCATTGGTGCGCAACACTCACAGCAGTTAAAAAAGAAATCTGGCGTTTCCAGTGTGAAATTGTCAAAGGGATAAAGAGTGGTGGCTGTTCTGGAATCTGGATTTAATGTGGCCAGTTCAGTAGTGGTATCAGTGATCTCTGGCATTTCAGGGAACAGAGTCTCTTCTGTTGGCGAAGCATGGGACATCTCTAAACCATTTGCAATCTCCATATTATAAGCTCTCTTAGTATTCTTTGCTGGCGGAGTGGTTCTCGCTTCCAAACACATTGTGACAACAATGGTAATAAAAGTGGCTGTTGGCCATGATAAAGTTCCCATTTTTATATCTGAAGAAAAAAAAGCAACAGATTATTCATGCTGTGCTGATACATTTCTATGGATTTACTTTTATTAGTTCAGTGTGATGTAAACACACATACAATATTTACAGCCATTGTAACATGTTCCTTTGTGATATCCATGTGATCACATTGCATTTCCAAGCATGCCCCTTTCTTGTGCTTTATATTGTCATGTTAGAGTGAATGTGTGGATTACAAATAACTTTGCCCAGAAAAGAACTCAAAGATTCATCTTTTTATGACAGTGAAACATGCACTATGCTACTGCAAAGAAGAGTTCTGCACTCAACACAATAGTCATAGATTCCAGTCTCCACATAACAGAGCTGCAGTCATGGAATCCAGTTACCAAAGGGCTACAGTCCCTAAAATGAATGTGTCTTTCACAAATAGAGTTTAGCAAATGGAGCATAGATTAAATATCTATTTATATAAGTGCAAAAAAACCAAAAACATGAATGTAAAAATTCACCATCTAGAAGCTTGCGAGTTTATAAAGAAATCAGTGGGAGTTACCCTAGGCAAAGTCAAGCAATATTTTCAATGTGAGATATGCAAGTTTGTAAACTCTAAAATTCAAGGTATTCAAGTTGTTTTATTTCAAGTTTTCCTTATTAATAAATAAGCAAGCATTTGAAATGTAAGTTTATTTCAAATAGAAAAACAAATCTCAAATTCACTGACTTGAAAACTGATAAATAAGCCCATTTTTGTAGGAAACATGTTAGAACTGATCTTTATATTTTCCTTCCATACAAATTATTCAATATAATTTAATTTATTTAAAGACCTGCAACTTTCTCTTTCAATCTGTGTTCCAGTGTTTAAAGACGATCAAAGACTTTGGCTGCTCCAAATAATAGACTAAAGGTGGCCATACATGGGCAGATTTAGGCTGCCAATTCGACCCCTTCAGACCGATTCAGCAGCTTATTTACCCATGCATGGGTCTGTATCCCTGTTGTTGTGCCTGAGGGCCAAACAATCAGATTAGCCCAATACTGCCTACCTTAAGCTGGCCATACACGTGGCGATCTGACGATGTTTCGTACGACCATCGGTCGCACGAAACATCGTCAGATCCGCCACACACCATTCAGGGCTGAATCGGCAGGTAAGGAGGTAGAAACAATAGGATTTCTACCTCCTTCTGCCGATTCAGCGCTAAAGGGAGATTTTGGTCAAGCGCCTTCTATGGCGACCGATCAAAATTTTCAAACTGGTCCGATCGGGGAGTCGGCCGATATCAGCAGCTTCCTGCGATATCGGTCGACTCGCCGACATACCATACACGCACCCAATATCGTACGAAACGAGGTTTCGTACAATATTCTCGGTGCGTGTATGGCCACCTTTAGATTGGCATATGATTGAAAAATCTGCTTGTTTGGCGACCTTGCTAAATAAGTAGATCTTATGTATGGCTAGCTTAAGGGAACCATACAGACAGTATCATACAGTTGGCCCTTTCTCTCAGAACCAGATTGGATTCCCATATCTTTCTGCCACTATCTTTAGTACAAAGACCTGTACTGTCAAGGAGCTTATTGCCCAATGAATAGGGATCAAATATTATGGGGCCCATTTATCAAAGTACGATTGCTTCCAATTACAAATAAAACATATTTTTTCTAAGTGTTCATACTGTGCGTATTTTTTGCAACTTTTTTATACTTTGCGACAAAAAGCACGACAATTTGTGCGACAAAATCGTAGTTTCGGATTCATTCAAGCTTCAGTATCGTGACTTTCCTTGGGCCAGGTTGGAGCTGCAGAGTGACATTGAGTCCTATGGGAGGCTTCCAAAAACATGCACAGAAGGATCAAATTCACAAAGGTTTTCCCCCCATTACGAGCTTTCAGATACGAAAATGTTGTGACTTCCGGATCGCCATTATGATATTATCGTGACTAATACAATTCTTTCGTAAGCATATTCGTGACATTTCTGATCATCAGAAATTATCGTATCTAATCCGAATTTTACCCATTTTGGGATTTGAACTTGTACTTTGATGAAACAGCCCCTATATGTTTTCATGCTCATCACAAGTCTAAATTATTATTATAAATGTACTGTATCCAGTACTTTATATGCTATGTGACAATGTAATGTAGTAAACTCATCCCTTTACTCTTCAACTCCACTGTTTTGTAAGAAGGAAAGTTTATCCCTAGGCATGTTGAACCATCACAATGTTCATTAACTGCATCACTGTAGGTGGTGTTATGTACTATAGAGAATATTTTCCTTAAAGCAAAAGTGGAATCCCATTATTTAGTTTATAAGCATATATTTATATATAAGTATATGTGGTTTGTCTGATATCCATTAAACTGTTCATATTCCTTATTATCTCATGCTAATGCTAATTGAACACAGGGCACATTCTCTTCTAATGTTTTTCTTGTGGCAGGGAAGCACCAGAATCCACTTGTCTTTGATTATAATGACCATTTTTAGGCCAATAGTTGTTTTCAGGCCTGACAGGCAGCATGGGCTGATATAGGCACCTCTCCGCCAGCTGAAAAGCACTACTGGAGGATATGTAGCCTGTGCCATCAGCCTAAGGCAAGGTAGAATCTACAAGCAGAGCCAATACAGAAGCAATATAAATCACTGCAACCTGAATATCACTATGTACTTGGATTTCTTTATATATCCTTAAGGGCTCCTAGACACCAGAGTTATAGATAGCTCGGCACAGGTATTTGAATATGCATCCGCTGCACCTTAAATATGCATTAGCCGCAGGGTCTATTTGAATAATGTAAAAAGCCCTTTAACTGAATCACTGGCACAGCATGACCACTGAACCTAAGGCTACCATGCTCAGTCTATTCAAGAATGTCATACTGATTCTGCTGCTGCAATGTGCCCAACCTGCATTTTCATTTTTCAGATAAGTGCTGCATTTAGTTCAAAATTAAAGTGCAGTTGAACAAAATACAAATACTTTCACTGTTAACTTGTCTAAAAAAGAAAATAAAAAAGGGAAAGAAGCCTAGGTAAATAACACCGTGCCAACTGAGCTTCTCTGGTCAAGGACAACAGAAATCGAAAAGGCTGTGAAAAGTCATTCAAATGTTTCATGAAGTTGCACAAATTTGTTGTTTGGTTACTATGCAATTATTTTGGGATTCCACTATGTTTGTAAGGGCTGATCAGTTAATATAACTGAAGACTAAGGAAGGTTGCTTTGTACTTATTATATATTGTGTGGAGCCAGACTTAATAACTAGGACTGCTTTAGGTGTATATATAGGGAAGTAAATTAACAACTGAAATGTAGGTTTGGAGGTCGAACACAAAATATGCCAGTTAGACCCTTGTGTATTTGCACTAGAAATATGTCTTGCAATTTGCCTAATTACAGAGTTTTAGCAGACCTAGTTTCTAACGTTCATAGTTCCTTTACTTTAGATCTCAAGTACTTACTAAACCAGCCTTGTTTCCTATTTTGTCAAGATTTCAGTTGACATCTGCTCAGTTATAGGTTGATTTCATGCAGAAATGTTTACAGCTATTTAATCTCACTAAAATGAGTGGTTCGTTTTAAATACCCCTGTCTTAAAGGAGAACTAAACCCAATAAAATAATAAATATAAATGACTTTAGGCACCAGCCTAAAGGTTCAGCATCTCTATAGTAATAATGATCCAGGCCTTCACAGTTCTTGGATTTTGTTAGACGTGTCAGTGATACTCACATGCTCAGTGTGCTCTGGGCAGCTGTTGAGCTAAACTAAGCTAAGATTAAGGGACAGATTTATCAAAATGTGAGTTTAGAGCTTAGTACATAAAAACTCACCCACGTTCTATTCATTCCTATGGGCTTTTTAGAAGCCTATTTATCAATGGGTGAACTTTAGAGCTCATCATTTGAAAAAAAAAAGCTTCTAAAAATCCCAAAGGAATGAATAGAACATGGGTGAGTTTTTTTGTATTAAGCTCTAAACTGACATTTTGATAAATCTGCCCCTTAGAGTCGTCAAAAATCCTCAAGTAGAAAAAGAGCTTCTATATTCTATATATACAGTATATTGTAAACCCCTAAGCTTAGGTTACTGACAGCAGCACAGAGGATATGCTGGAAATCTGCAAAAAAGCAGATGAGAAGATACTGAGAGCATATTTGAAGGTAAGATCTTTAATCCTAAAGGGCTGTGGTTGCTGATACAGAACCCCCGAAACTATAATGGAACATTTTTACCCTACTTCTTGTTAAGCTTAAGTTCTCCTTTAATTTACAGCCATATGAATAATAGTGCCCAATAATAATTTCTACATCTATTTTCCCTATTCAGAGCCTTGGAAAGAAGCAGGGAGATACTGTTTTTAAGGGAATTCCTTTTCAATTCCAAGGAAATTTCCAGCAAAGGAGGTCAGCTTCAGGTTTCCTTGCCGAGAACCCTGTTTTTCTATGTTCAGTAACTATGTACACCTATATACATAATTTTCCAACATGAGCAATATAAACTGATGCTGTCTGTTCTTTTGTTTAAAAAAATGCACATATCTTTAATTTTTTTATTATAAAGCAGTTACAGAACATTAATTAGGTCTCATGCTATCATTAATTACCTAGGTTAGTTTAACTAGAGATCCTTCACCATATGTCTGATCTGTTTTGTCATACAGGTAAGAAGTTCATATTGCAGGAACCTTATCAATGCACTTTGAACCTACTTTTCCAGAACCAAAAATGGGGTAGCTTTGATTTCCCTGTTTCCCCTGAATATAAAAAAAAAAAACATAAGGGGTAATTTACGAATGCAGTGCTTTTTACTTTGAGTTGTCTGCCAAAATTGCACCCAATGCATCAAAACAGATGGAATTTGTGCTTTGTAACACAAATTAGGTACAGTTTGCTTCCTGCAGTTTCAGTGGGGTTTGTGTCAGTTCTGGAACGTTCTTTTTAAAACAGTGTTCACTGTGCCTTTTGACACAATAGAAATGCCTATTGATGAAATCCATGATGAAATCCAAAATATGGTTGAAAATTCAAATGTGAACCCAGAATTTTATGTGAAACACACACCATACTACCAGAAATAGGCCAATGGCAAATTATCTCCTCTTACATATAATCGTTGTGTTTCTCAGGGGTTATTCTTGTTGAATGCAGGATGAAATTGCTAGGACCCCATGCTTGGCAGGCTTGGCAGTAATTTGCATTTGAAATAAAGATTGAAGCCAGCAATGGATTTATGTTATATATAGATTCAGCATTTGCTTCTTGTTATTGGAATCATTCTTGCAATATATGAAAGAAAATGTGTTTATTTTCATATTACATAGTAATACGTAAGCAAGCACCATATCTCTGGTGATTAGAATACGTTTATTATTGCATATTAGGCTGTCCCCAGCTTTTCTTCAGTTGCCACAATACAGTGTGCATGATGCTTCCTGCTGGGAAAGACTCTTTCTACCCTCTTTTAAAGTTAATTATGCCCAATATTATTTTATATTTGGCCAAGTTAGATCACACATTATGCTTGATTCAGTTTCTTTTATTAAGAATGTATAAAATAGAACAAATAATACAATTTGCTTTCCTAGGATGCAGAAAACAGAAATAAGATGCCACTTTGCTCTTATTTCTTTAAAATTCTGAAGTCTAAATGCTGTTTCTACTTGTACAACAGCTTTGGGACTACATTGCTAGCTCAGAGCCAGCTAAGATCCTGAACTGTATTTCCCATACTGACTATTAAATTAAGTAACTGCATATGAGTGCCATGAATCAAAAACACGTATGCTATTGCTCCTTCGTGTGAGCTTTGCCTGAAAATTGATGGTGTAATGGAAAGATCTTTCTTTAGCCGTTGGACTCCAGAGCACTTGCTATTATATGACATTGTATATAACATTCCCAAGGAGCATGAGCCAAGTAATGTTGAGATGCCATGTAATATTTCAGAATTACAAAGCCATTGAATATATGTTGTCATGTTAAAAATATAGCAGTTACTGCATGTTCTGTCATTCAGCCCAAAGGCAAATTTATCAAGCGCCTTCAGGGGTATAAATACTCAGCCTCCAGTTTGATACCGTTGATTTGGGGATTTTAAAGGAATGCAACCATCATAATTGCCTAATTAAAGTTTATTTCTACAATTCTTAGTCTTATTTCCTGAATAGTGGCTTCTTCATTCTAGCACTGATTTGCTGTTCTTCTACATTTATATACAAGGAATAGAATTATAAATTCATACAATTAGCTGGTGGGCCTTGATTTACCTAATGATAAAGGAGAGACTTTAAGGGCAGATCATCTGCTCTAATCTTTAAACCTACAGTTTAGACGTAGCAATCCATGTGACTACATCATGTTATTGTATTAATTACACCATAGATTTGTCAAATCCTTGATTGATTATATATTATAATATTATATATATATAGTATGAGATGTAATGCAATTTTTCTAACTTGTTTTTCATCAGACTTTTTTCTGCCCTTTGTTGTCCCACTTTATAGCATTATAACCTCTTATTTTTTATTATTTCCTCAACTCTATCCCTGCCACATTAGTTTTCTGCAGAAAGATTAATCTACTAGCTGCCATAGCCTCCAAAGCTCTTCTCATCTGGACTCTCCACTACACTATTTAGTCGATTGTTGATTTAAAAGCTCTTTTTTCTTTGGTCTTGTATTTACTTCCCTCCCTGGCTAAGTCCCAAATTAAATGTCTTACACTGTGATATCTTGTTTTTTCACAGAGAAAAACTTGATTCTTCTTTGTCGCCTACCCTTGTCCATCTATCTAATTTCCTGTTGGTTTCCACCTTAATTGAAATTCCCAGTTCATCCCTCTCCAATAGAATATATCTAGTCAATACCAATACATAGAGGAGGGTAGAATACCCTCCTCTTAATCAGTCTGCCTTGATAACAACCAAGTTTTTTCACAATTTCTAAATGCCAGCTCTATTCTGGATACCTTTTAAATCAGCTTCCCTTGAGCTCATGCCAACAAGATAAACAAAGCCATTAATGGGTGAAGGGTCTGAAAACCTTGATCCATTTACAGTATATACTTCTTTTATACGTACTGTCTACAGCAATTGATACTGTTGACCATTATCTCCTTTTATAGTACAAAATCTTCACTCACTTGGCTTCCTTGACTCTTATCCTGGTATTCTCCTATCTCTTCAATCGCAACTTCAGTAACACTTCTCAGTGTTCTTCATCAGCTATTGAACTGTCAGTAAGAGTATCCCAAGGGTCTGTCCTGTGTCTGCTTCTCCTCTGTTTATATTCTGTCTCTTGGTGACCTCATCGCCTGCTTTGGTTACTCTTACCACCTCTATGCAGATGACACCAATCCTTTTCATTACCTCTTCTGTTCAGACAGAAGTAGCATTTCTATTTCAAATAGTATGGGTTATCACCATCTAAAGCCATATTACCAATCAAAATCCATTTTCCTACCAGGCATAAACACCATATATTTCCCTATCTTTCTAAGGAAAAACAATGATAAATGGCACATGCTAGAGACTAGGCTCACAGATTCTTTTGGCCAATAACATATTATCTTTTAATCCTAGTCCCTTGACCACTATAACTGAAGTTTGCACCACCTGGTAATATACATTTCTACTTTTTCTATTTACACCTTTTATGAATAATCTGTATTTTCTCCCAGTCCAATCACACTTGATCCTTATGTTCACCTCATTCATAGAATGGTCACCTCAGTTCATCCAATGGTCTATTCTAGCAATATCTAAAGCTGACGGAAGCAATGACAAATTTGTTCTGCTTAGTCTCATATCTCTAACCTATGAGATTTTTATTAGTTTATACAGTCCTTCACAAAACCAATTTTAAAGGTAACACTCAGAGCAATACACCCACATATTTTCTTTATTTTTGGTGTGTCTCTTATCCTAAACATCCTGTAAGGTATTTTGTTAGGCACCTTTCTGGCATTTGTCTTAGTTCTTTGTGTTACTGGATTTATTTTAGCCCTTGTGTGATTTTGCTCTTTCTATAAAATATTTTGTGATGCTATATAAAAATGTAATCAAATATATGTTTGTTTTGCTTTTGGCTATTGAGGTCATATTCCAAGGAAAATCCCCAAATAGCTGTTGGGCTTTTTCATATTTATATGCAATAACTATTACCATACTTTCTAGCATTTTTCATTCGTAAGCTGTTACAGCTGCCTAAGCAAAGGTCCAGTTTAACAGCAATAATTTCACACTTATTGGGATGCTAAAACATATTTTCATTATAATTTGATGAAGGTAATAGAGTATATGTTAGGAGGTTGTCAGCTCAAACTGTGAATCTCTGTGGTTGTAAAAGAGAAACTTTCATTATCAACAGGTTATGAGTATGTAGCCTTTTCATTACTTTTCATTATGGCTTTATAACTTATCGTTTCCTATTGTAGAGTTTATTACTGTATTTAACATTTGTCACTATCCCATATTATTGCAGATTTTCACATACCATCTATAGCTCATAAAATATACATTCAACAGTAGCAATCTTATATAGTTGAGTAAAACAACATGTCCATTGCAATGTATCTAATTCTGTTAAGGATCAGCATAAATAGCTACTAATTTATATAAAACCATTTATTTTATATGTTGAGTGCCCCTGCACTCAACATATGATCATTCTTAAAGTTGCAGCCATAAAGGCAGTTTTGTCTGGTCAATGGCACATACAAATGAAGGAAGTGTGCATGATCAATATCACAATGACATGCACCATGAAATACGTTAATGCCATTATGGCTTTCAAAAGAAACAATACCCATAAAGTGCAAGAGCACAGGTCTAAATACTCTCTGTTTCTAGGAACTGGAGAACTAGCAAAGTGCAGGATGTGATTTCCATTCAATTGACTCCTCTTTTGACCAGAAGCTTTTAAATGCAGTCATGGCTGAGAACAAACCTTGTCATTGTAAATATCCCACCACTCATGCAATAGTCAGAGTCACGGCTGTTGGGAGTAAGTATCATCTTAACTGCTTTAAATTAGCCAGGGCTGGGGTCCTATTCCAAGGGTTATTCTCATGCTAAGAGAGAATGAAATATATGTGCTGAGGTGAATGTGTAGAAAATGTATATACCTTAACCCCTTAGGATGCGGCAAGCTTTACAATAGTGCTGATCATTTGCTTCCTCAGCAGTGACCAGCAGCTACCTTGTTCTATTTAGAATTCAGAAGGAAATTGATTTGTTTTGTGGTAAGTAATTGTCTTAGAGAATAAACAAAATATCTCCTTTAATGCTTCTATCTGGCTCAGCAGTGGTGTCTTGAGAAGTCAAAGAGAATATACTGAGGTTGAGGCAAAACTCAAATCTGCAATTATGGGGGAAGAAGCTCAGTGAATTTGATAAAATATGCACAAAAATTACATACAATACATTTGTGATAGCTAAAATAGGGAAAAATAATGCTAAAAATAGGGCACTGATGGGATGTAGTTGTTAGCACAATGTGCCACAGAAGATTAAATACATCATACCCATAGGAAGTTTTCTCAAACTCAGAGTTATTAAAATGGATCAACTTTTTACTACCACTGAGGATTGAAGAAGATCTCGGCAGTGACTGAGGAATTCATCCACATCTAATAAACGTGTGATTTATCATGAATTCTATTAGTGCATTACCTTTAATCTCATGCTCTACAGAAATAGACAGATAGTTGTACAATATATATTTCCATGTATATATAAATAATCTTTTTAAAAAGCATTCTTAGTATTGTATTTCCACTCTGCATGCAAGTGTTGGCTGTTGATTTATATTAATATAATCTATATGCAAATATTCATTTCTTGTCTGAAAAAACGAATTGCCTAGTTATTATTAGATAGCCTATCGTACTTTTGCATTTTACATTCACCATTTGTTTCATATAATGTGCCTATTTTTATGCTAATTACTCTACTACCTGCATTCTTTAAATGCCTTGAATGTGAGAGCTGAGTGTAACAAATCAAAGGTGCAGCCAGTATCCCTTACCTTATTCCTTTGCTGTGTGTCATAAATACAATCCTTAAAAGGTACATTGGAGCATCCATTATGATCTTTAGCAAAATGCAATCTATTTAATTGCATTCGTCACTTTTTCTGTAGCCAGTGAGATCAGGGGTATCAACAGAAGGACTGTGATTGGATGAGTGTTTTTAAGAGTGATAAGAATTTGGGTGAAATTTGAGGAAATGCTAATTTGTTGGCTCTGTTTCTGCAGTGCTCTGTCCAGCGTTCTCTCCAAATCACTAGCATGAAAAAAGGAATATGTAAGAAAAATGGTTTTATGTTAATTGTGCTTAACAGACTTTGGCAGAAAAAGTGTGGTATCACATCTACTGCAATCCCACTGTCTAACTACTTGCTACCTTATCATAAAAAGCAATCAAATGGTTCATTAAGGACACATTAGGGGGCCAATTCATTAAAACACAAGATCGAATCCCGAATGGGAAAAATTCGGATTGGATACGATAATTGCAGAAGATCGCAAATATCACGGAAATGCTTACGAAAAAATCGAGAGAAAAAAAAGTCACTAAATTTTCGTACCAAACGATTGTAAACAGCGGCAGAACCTTTCCAAATTTTTCGCACAAGCGTACCTGAAAATTGTGCAAGCGTACGAAAAAGTCGCACAGGCATACGAAAAAGTCAACCGCGAAAAAAACGACAAAAACTACGCTCGGAGCGTTCGTGTCTTAATTAATCTCCCCCTAGGTGTCACTGCACCAATGCAGTTGCACATAGCAACCAATCAGTAATTTTTTTGATCAATCTACTTTCAGTCGGAAAAATGAAAGCGAAGAAAGCAAAGATCTGATTGGTTTCTATGCAGCTGCACTGGTGCAAGTTAGTGCCAGTCTCAATAATAAACACTTGATCAAAAGTGGGCACTTTATTGCCCAGTGGAAATCTTGCACCCCCAAAAACAGGGTCGGACTGGGCCGCTAGATCCGATCCTTTCGCTGCTCCCCTGGCCAACCGTGTCCCTCCCTTAATGCGTTAAAAGTAAGTTTTGTGCTCAGGGGAGGACGGGTGGTGGCAGAGGCTTCTGCGGGGGTTTAGGGGCACAGGGGATGGGGCCGCAGCACCTTGGGGGGTGCAGAGCCCCTGGGGCAGAAGCCTCGGTGGGCCCTGCACCCCCCCAATATGACCCTGCCCAGAAATTCCTTTGTATTGGTGTGAATCATGATTACAAAATTTTATACAAGAAGCAATTCAGACTTGCATCAAAACAATTTTTTTTCAGGTGCTTTGTGTCCCAGAGGGTGCGTAATTTTCCATGGGTAACAAAGCACCTCCTGTTAGTGTTGCAGTCCCCTTGTTCCCTAAGCTAAGTATAAGTACTGTATATGTATTTGTGCAGCAGTAGTCCACTCACAGTAGAAGCTATAGCTGACATTGAGAAGGGACAGCCTTGGCCGGTAAAACAGTCAGGTTTAGGAACTGCAAGTAACAAGTGCTTACAAAAGGAGCCCTATCAGTGAAAAACAATCAACATGACCTATAGGTAACTTTTAATGTACATTAATATATTGAACAGTAGTTTTTAGAGTCAGTATCACTTTAAAGATAGAAAGATAGAAAAAGCAGTATATTGACTAGCATGAGTGTTTATTCACTGAATAAGATTTTAACTATTCATGATCCTAATGAGAATTTTTATCACTTCTTTTATCTGGTCATCATCTTCAGGTTTAGGTTCCTAGCCAACTAATGTCTACTTGACCATTGGTTCCCATCATCACCAAGCTGCTTTTAACATGAAGGAGGGATAGCAAGGGAAAATTTAAGAATCCAACATCTTGTTTTAATGGGTAAGATTAAAATTGTAGTGTGAAGCAATGTGTGGGTTGTAAGTTCCCTACCCTTGCAGGAACATTCTGCACTTACCCTCCCTATTGGCCATACCTTTGCTCGTAACTTGAAAACACTGACACTTCAATAGTAATAGTTCTCTATATTGCTTCCTTTTATGTCTGTAGATGTTACATTTATGATTGTCTTATTATGTTTATCTTTTGTACATTTCCACAAAAAATCATTTTACACAAAAAAGTGCATTAACGTTTATAAAAAATATGTATTTATATTGATTTGTGTATTGGGAATTAATATTGTGAGACAGATGTATCACAAGGCAGTAAAGCAAATATAAACCCAAATAAGGTTACTCTGATAGAATGTGATGAAGGTATTGGGATCTTATTGGGGCCTTTAAGTAAACACATTTAATAAGATATTGTTACTTCATAATTTATTCATTATTCATTATTATATCAGTTTTTTTAAACAATCTTTAAAGGGGAAGTAAACAATGTTATATCTAATGTTTTGATTTTCTATACCACCCCACTCTACTGAAGAAAACTTTCTTGCCTACAGCGCTTTCACACCATGCTCTGGGCTGCTGTCAGTTACGTGACTTTAGGAGTGAATGCACATTATACAGTACTTAGCAGATTAGTAGAGGTTCAATGTGTGATACTTAACCAAACTACAGACCATCGATTAATACGCAAAAAATTAAAATACTTTCCCTATTATGTACAGGGAATAATGTTTCCAATGCACACAGTTAATATTTCCTTGTGAACTCATTGTGACTGCTAAATGACAAAATATTGTTTGCTCTATCTTTTATGTTAGTACACAATGAGCTCAATGAAACCCTTTAGTGAAAAAGCACCAATGCGCAATTAAAAATGTGCAATGCTAAATTAAACCTTGCAATGCAATGCAATACAGAGGGGGAGATTTATCAAGACACGAATGCGAACGCTCCGAGCATGTTTATGCCGATTTTTCCGCACCTGCGCGACTTTCTGAAAAATTCGGAAAGGCTCTGTCGCTGTTTACAATTGTTCCGTACGAAAATTTTGTGACTTTTGGATCACCAATACAATATTATCGTGACTAATACGATTTTTTTGTAAGCATTTTCGAGATATTTGCGATCTTCAGAAATTTTCGTTTCCAATTCAAATTTTTCCCATTCGGGATTCGAACTCGTGTTTTGATAAATCTGCCCCAAAGTGTTGGTAACTTACTACACTGCAAAATGTGAAACGTTATTTTTTGATATTTGAAAAATTTTATTCCGTTCATATTTTTTATTACATATTGCCTTATGTGCTGTAAGTTGCAGAATGCGTTGGTTTCTCTGCAGTCATGCAATGCACACCATCTGAATGGTTATTAATAAGCCTAGCTGGTTGTATAGCTGACTGTAAGTATTGCACATAGATGCACAGATACCAGTATATTATCTATATATTGACAAAGAGGGTCATATTTTTACCTGTAGTGACATCTACTGCATGACTTCCCTACTGCTAATCAGTGACCCTATTAGTTACATGGAGCTCTATACTACAGATAGGGTCAGTTAAGATCAGCAATCAAAGAGTTTTGTTTAAGGCTACATTTTAATTGATACTGTTATTCTATTATTTATATTTCTGTTCAGATATTCTCGTGTGTATTTCTAGTTTGTTATTAAAAACATTGCTTTGTTGTTTGACTCAGTGAGTCCGCAGCAAGCAGGGTAAAATGTAAAGGGCTCATTTACAATTAGCATCAAAAGTGCTAGGGACATTATTAGGCACAAATGTAGCCTTTTTAAAGGTAAGTCATGTAGTAATTGTGCCTACCGGCTCTCCTGGCAGGGAACACTCTTCTATCTCTGTTAGTTGTGCTTAGAGTAGTGCATTAGATGCAAGGTATGGTGCGCAGCTCGCTTGGGCTCAAAGAAGTCCTGTAGTTAACACCTTAGGCAGGCATTAGGCTGAAAATAAAGAGTGCATTTTACTAATGTTTGAAGTGAGTGCCTAAACAATAACATGTTATAATTTAGCTCCTACTCGATAATATCAAGGGGAATACTGTATGCAGAGCAAACAGAATCAGTTAACATTTGCTTACACAGTGAAAATAGCTTCTTGCAGCCCCAGGTGCACGCTGTACCCAATGCCCAGGCAAATAAATACAAAAATGATGAAAACAGCAGCACTCCGGTTGTTTTGAAAAATGTGACTCAAGTGCCAAAGGCAACGTTTCGGGCTTCACTCCAGCCCTTTATCAAGCCTGTACTGTATGCAGAGCATATGGTGCATATGGTGCTTTATCTCCTATATGTTAATGTTTAGTTAAAGGAAAATAAAAATAACCCTTACTTCTTAACAAAACATATTTTCCATCTCAGTGCATTTTATTTCACCTTGACTACTGTGCTAAACACACATGCTAAAAACACATGAGACTCTTCAAAGAAAAATACCACAGGAAAAAATCATATAACTCATATAATTATTTGTAGAATTTTGTGTTGAAATGCAGCCATTATATAGAAGCAACAGGTTACTCTTTTATTCATCAGCTATTCCAATTAATGCAAAGGACCTGAAAAGAATATAAGGCCTCTAGTCACTGACTGTGATAATGTACGAGAATTTATACACTAAATTATGGAGAGTGTTTATATTAGTTATCTGCTAATCTGCTTTATATTCTGCTCCTTATAGCTAATCTTACATATGTGTATGCACGCTCTTTCAACTGAGAACTGATTCAACAGGAAAAAACATTTATATTTAAATATACATTTAAAATAGAAACAACGTTCCACTGCAATAACACAGGAATAATACATTACTCTATTTTCAATATTTTAGGTCTTTTGTACTTCCTGTAAATTGCCTTTTTTTTAGATTGTGCTCTCTAAATTTTATACAGTATATTTGCCATAATGTTTTCAGTTGAATATCAGCAATAGCTTGAGCTGTGGCTTCGACATCCCTTGTCTGTGGCTATTAAAGTGGCCCTACACCAAAACCATTTATTATTCATGCTATATGTTAGAGTGATATTTTTGAATCTAAGGCCCAATAGGGAAGCAAGTCAACAATTCAACAGAAGTCAACACAAAAGCAAATATTTCCAAACACAATACAGTTTTTTTTTTATAAAAATATATTTTATTTGCTATTATTTATTTTATGGTTGATAATTCAGGACAGTATTCATAAATCTCCCACTTATCAAAGACTCTAAAGTGAAACAAAATCTGTATTTTATACAATTTAAAAGCAAAATCACTTGCCCTTATTCTGCTGACTCTTCTTGTTGCTTACATCAGTTGAGCTCAAAGTGTGGTCCACATGCAAGAACATTTTGGTTCTCATTGAGTAAAGAGAAATACATATGTAAGTGATGCAGACATTAAAAAGGCTATACACAATTTGATAATTACACCTAATCATGCATGATCATTTCATTTATGAGTCTATGCATTTATTTGCATAGAATTATGCCGTATATCCATAATGCATATTCATATACTAATGAGCTGTTACAGAAGATTGTTTGCAAGACATTTATTTTGACAATAATCCAGAAGAAAATCCTGTAAATTACAGTTTTTTAGATTGTGTCCTCTTAATTTTATATTTGCCATAATGTTATCATTTGAGTTTTACCATGTCTCAAAAGCAATAAGTAAACATATGTTTAACATTAGAAGGATACTAGAAATGTTCTAGTCTTCAAAGTGAAATAATAAGAAACCTAAAAATATTGAGTCAGTTGTTTCATCAGGAAACAAGCCATTTTGTTTATTTAAAACCTGAAGCCAAATTTCATCATCTTCTTTAAGATGAATTAGCAGAGATCCTGATGCTTGGCCAATGTTAGGTTCATAATTCCTTGTTTGTGTCTGTTGAACTATATTGCCATTGCGAAACAGGCCAACGCTAACAGATTTATGTCTTAAACTTAAGTGGTATGTGAAAAAATAGACACCATCAATACTGGCAATGAATATACCTGAATTGATATTGTATGGTTTATTTTCATTGACAAAAACCTTCTCAAACTTTATTGGGTATCCAGGTAATAAAGCATTCCTTTGCTGTCCAAGGCCCACTGAAAATGCTATGTTTTCATGTCCAGCACATACTCCTTTTTGTCCCTTTTCACCCTTTATTCCTGGCATTCCTGTTTGTCCTTGGTATCCTTGGGGCCCCAAAGATCCAGGACTTCCACGGTCACCTTTGGGTCCAACAGGACCTTGTTGTCCCACTGATCCTTTTTGCCCAACTTCTCCAGGCTCCCCTTTTGGGCCTTCTGCACCCTTGGTTCCCTTTTCTCCATTGTTCCCCTTAGGTCCCTCATCTCCCTTTATACCCTTTTCTCCAAGTTCACCCTTATGACCTTTTAATCCATTTACACCATCCATGCCTTTGTTTCCCTTATCACCCTTTCCACAAAATGGACAAATGTCCCCCGGTTCACCTTTTGGACCAACAGCACCTATGTCTCCTGCATCACCTTTCCATCCCTTGTGACCTTGATCTCCTTTGGAACCCTTCTGCCCATGATTACCCTTAGGTCCTTCTAGGCCTTGAGGTCCTTTTTCACCAACTATTCCAGGTTCACCTAGAATAAAATAAAAAGGCTTTATATATATGCGGATGATTAAAAATTGATTGCTGTAAAGTGTTTTTGTGAGGTTTGGTAAAGAGAGGTTACTAATATAGACAAGAAGGTCAAACAGAATAAAAAAGGCAAGTCTTGTAAGATCTCCACATTTTAGTCTATTGCAAGTTCTTCATTGACCTAATGCCCTACTAACCCCATACACAACTCCTCCATCACAATTCCTCCTTTGATTGATTTTTTTTCAACTGTTTCTACATTCTTATCCTCTGTTTTGTCTGTTTTGCATTATACACACTGAAGGTGTCATATAAATAAACACTTGTACCATTATATATTATTATATCAATGAGGTTTAGGAAGTAAACACGATGCCAAAAATCTACCCAATCTTAATGCAGCTTTGCAAAGTATATGTCAAGTGCATTGTATTTGAATGAACTTTCCAAATAACTGATCAGATTCTGTGTATGTGTGTAAATCTGTGCAGCATATGTGAGTATTTATATACAACCATATATATATATAGTTACATATTTGAAGTTGACAAATTCAAGTATAGAAATTTATTTTCTATATAGTGTCAGGAATTGCAATGCACACCTGTTGGTCTTACTATTAAAGGTTAAGCAAGAAAACATTTTCTTCATTTTAGTAAAGTTGATCTTCTGTACATGAATATCCACCTTTTATATATTCTTTAGATAAGTACAAATCTAAAAATTCCCATGTGCTCAGGAGACTGTGACATACTGTAATTCTTATCTATCAAAGACTAAAGAAGGATGATATGTGAGCAAAGGCATTAGCAGGTAAAATTACCTGGATCCCCTCTTTCACCTTTGTCTCCTTTTTGTCCTTTGGGTCCTGGAATATTACAGAAGCACTGTTTCCCTGTTGTATTGTTTTCCACTGGTATTTCCAAGAAAGAATCTAGCTGGTCATCATACGGAGGGGCTTTGTTAGTCACTAGTAATGGGATTACGGTTGCATTGTTCCCTATCTCTTTGGAAGTACTATCTTGCGTAGAAAGAACATTCTCACTGTTAGTAATGTTGAATACATCAAAACTAATTAGCTGCTTGGGATCAGTATTTGTTGTAATTAGCTCCTGTGCTTTAATATTATTTTCCACTCCATCTGCTACATTGTGTGAAACAGGGGTTAGTGTAGATGTTACAGCAACCTGGAAACTTTCTTGAGCCCCGCCATCTGTGACTGTATCACTTTCAGCTGTCCCATGGCTTACATTGAGGAGAACAGTAAAAGCTTGTTCAGCTTCCTGTGTTTCAGCGCCACTGAGTGCATCCATTGTAAACAGTGGGCTAGATGTCAGGCTGACAATTGCTGAACTTCTCAGTGGACCGCATGGACTAGACATTAGTATTAGCAGAATAGATAACATGCCTGTAAAGTACAAGGAACAGCATTCTGTCACATAAAAGTTATAACATTCAAAAGGCACAGCATATACCCCAAAACACTTATGGAATATTGTTTCAAACCATAAACATTTTATGCTGTTAATAATGTAAATGGGCAGGCAATGGAAGAAACCATACAAACTGGATACCTTTATAGGATTACATTGCTTATCTTTTTAACATTATGCTTGGCTAGATTTCCTTAGATAACATAACGTTTCTTTAGTATAATATTCAATATCATTTCTTTGTGCATAAAATTGAAGGTTAGTAGATGGCATGGAATATATCAGACAATTCACATGGATGAAAGCAAATGTAAACATTATTATATATACAGATGGCACCATTTCTTCTAGATACACTATCTCAATCAGATTGCTCACCATATCCCACCATGTCACTCTATTTATATTGATCATTATTACACCTTTTTCCATTAAAGCGAATCCTGTGCTCTACACGTGAGCTGAATGATGGAAAAACAATCTTTGACATATATAATATGTATTAAATCCAAAATGACCTAGCATTTCATGTGCCATGAAAAGCACACAAAAATATGCAGTTGAAGGCAAAAATATATTTAAAAGTCATTTTAAGAACAAGACAATTCCTTTTAAACCCTTAGCTAGAAGAGAATAGGTTAGGCAATTAAAACATTGATATAGGTTCCTGAATGTCAGTTAATGCATTTTCCTGATCCTTTCAAGCACCAGAGAAAAGGAGGGAAATTATGTATTAGAAGTCTGGAAAAGTTCTGTCAGGTTTTTAAAAGGCAATAAATGATTTACCTAAAATATGATAGCATAACAGGCGAGCGTCCAACTTTAGTTTTGTCTTTCTGGAAATACGCAATGGGCTGTGCTGCATTAAGTAGTAGATGTAGTACAAAGGTCCTATTGTGCTCTACAATGGAATAGGTGCCCCAAGTCATCTTCACATAAATAAGTATAATAATAATATTTAAGCCAGTCTTTTATCTATTTATCTATGGCACTAGTGTAAGCAGTCTACTGTTTCCTGCGCAATACTAAGATCTGTAATTACAAGTGATATAATAGAACTATTAATGTTCTTCCATTAGTACTGAAATGTTCCTTGTTGTTCTGAAAGAAAAAGCATGTAATTTCCAAGAAACTGTAAAATCGATCTGCCAGCTTGTATTTATAAGGCCACATGAAATGCCTCATTCACAGCCCAAGACACATCTACTGTATATCTACCTGTAATAGGTTACTTGTAGAACATTTCAGGGAAAGTTTTTAAGTAAGTAGTAGCTTGTTTACAACAAAATTCATTTCCATTTCTAAAACAAAGATCCATCAGACAAATAAGGGGTCTGTTTACAACAAGGTGCACAGTGTATGTTTCTGCTCTTTCCCCACCCAGGATTGGTGCAAAGCTGGGCTTATGTTCAGTGTTCTGTGCATGCAAAACTGGAGCCCAATGAGTTCCACCCAATTGTGTATGCAGTGATTGAACGCACCTAGGATCTAACATGTCATTGAGGGTTGAAAATGAAGGACTAGCTTGACTTAGCTTCAAACTAAAGAGATCCAATATACAGTATATCTGTATGCTCCTTCAGCCACATTGCCAGCTTGCCCTGCTACTTCTGCCATACATATTTCCTTTCCCAGCATGCCACAGTTGTTTTTTGCTGTTGTGGTGCATAACCTATGTATTCTCTCCATCATGTTTGATTTAACTTTCTTTCAATTTCCCCCTTCCCCATTCCTTGTCATTCTTTTCCTGCACTGACTCTATAAAAGCCTGACATTAAATGATAGAAGCCAGGTTATGTATTAATAACAAGTAATGTTGATGTTTTGCAGAAATCCATATATTTGATGCATATAGTAGCCTTATGGTGGTGATGGGGATTTTAAATCACTAAGCTTATATTTTCTGTGCTACACATCATTCTGATAACCAGCTCAGAAGTCTAAGCCTGTTTGTCATGATCTTATTGAGAACAATTTCTTATTTCATTTAAGTCCATTTCATTGAGTTTAATATTTCATGAATAGCTGCACATATTGTGACTTAGAGAATCTCTCTCCTAGATTTACAATTAGTATTATCCTTTTTAGATCTGCATCAGGGTAGAAAGGCCTTTGACACTCCAGCTGGTGCTAAACTACAACTCCCAATTATAGCAGAGAATGGATACTGGGGTTTGTAGTTCCAGAACAGCTTCTGCAGTAAGTACCTGTCTCCCTGATTTACGCTCATTATATCTGTTCTTTATGTTCACTCTTTCTTAAAAAAGTAGTATATGTTCAATGGCTCTTCATATTATCCCTGCTGGACCATTTACAGAAGAATCTCTAGCGAGGATACAGAGCAAAATATATACCTTGGAGATGCAGAGAAATAATAAGACCCAAAGCAATAAAAGATGGTTTAATTATGAGCTGGAAATTGTAATGGAGTTGTTAAAAAGAAGTCTAATTATCACAACTGCTGTCCCCACAGTATGCCTACTAAAAGTCAGCTTTATCAGGAATTAGGATTCACAGGCAAAAATAATTTGATGTGTAGCTTTCAGTCATCATTCCAACTGAATATACAGTACCATAAACATAAAGGGATGGTTCAGCTTTAGGTTAACTTTTAGGGGCAGATTAGAGCTCAACGAGACGACCAGTATCCGAAGCTTTCGATATGTCGTTTTGTCGATCCGCCATACACGCACCTAGCTTCATACGATACTATCAGTGCATGTATGGCCAGCTTTAGAGTTCACTATCTAATGAAAATACTTCCTGAAATCCCACAATATTAAATAGAAAGTGGGTGAATTTTTCTGTGGTGAGCTCTAATCTTACATTTTGATAGATCTGCCCATTAGTATGTTATGGAATGGCTGATTCCACAGAAAATAAAAAATGAAGGTCAGTTGCAAATGGTCTCAGAATATACAGCTCTTAATCACACCTGTGCTACACTGTGAAATATGGAGTGGCATGTGATTGGGCCATGGGTGTTCATTTATACTCGTGTGTTATTCCCCTGGCGCAGCAATAAACAGTTACAGATGCAACATGTTAGAGCAGCCACAAGTAAACACAGGTGGCACTTATCTATCTATATCTATATGCTGGTCAAGGCAAGTGTAAGGTACACATGACTTTGCACCAGGGGGCACTGAATGAATGAAACTGAATGAATTGGTGAGTTTTTCTGTGGTGAGCTCTAATCTCACATTTTGGTAAATCTGCCCCTTAGTGTACCAGCCTTTTTTATGGGTGCAATTATACTCATTTTGCACTTAGTGATCATATATGTGTTTTGGTCTGTGATAATTACATTGCCTTTCCTCAGATCAGTCATTAGTGCAAAAAGAAAAAGTGTCACTAAAGTCACCAAAGACTGCACACAGACAGACAAAAGATTGCTTTTAATGAGCTTTTTTTCTACCCTTTTGTCATTCCTAGTTTACAAACCTGAACAAACTGTACAATAATTCTAAACTCTCACGCTCACTATTTAATTGCTCTTTTGCTGCAGGATTTGTCCCCTTTGGAATTACACAGTCAAAAACCTATACAAATGAGTTTAATGTGAGTGTTAAGATTGTATCTGTTGGTGGTCCTTAAAATTTGTATAGAAATGAATAGTCCCTGACGTGCTGTACCAATTATGTGAACTCTGCGCAACTGGCACAATACAAGCACCCCATGGTAACCGCAGGCAGCCGGCACAGTGTGGCGTCACTAAAAGCATAGCATGAACATTTCCCGACTACGCTGGGTTTCAGCTCTTGCCGTGACCTCCAGTGTGCAGAATGTGGCAAAGAGTTACAGTAAATGTTTCTGTGTCTTGAAAGCTGGTCATTTGTGTCTGACAAAAGGAACATTTATAAATGACAACAATTTTTCTCCATTAAAAGAAACATTTATGGCAGCATTATTCAGTTCATACAAACTGTGCCTGTGATCCAGGCACTAGAGGGCAATAGAACTTCATGCAGTATTTCCCATATCCCTTTGGTGTAGGTGTTTTTACCAGCCCAAAAGCAGAAATCACATACCATTACACAAACACAAGAATAACTTCAGCACATCTCTAAGCACAAGTCCTTAGTTTTATATTAAGAATGTTTATTTTCCTTCTGTACATTATGATATTAAAAGGAACTGTAATACAGCTCAGATTAAGAAGCTGAACTGTGTGATTAACCTAAAAGGGTACATTTATCATTAAAGATTGCCTAAATCGCTTAAATTAAAGATCTAAGAAACTGCATAACCTTTTCATATTATTACTTTTCAAAGTGGTTTAAAGTTTATGTTTTCTGCCAATAAATTGGATTGAGATTGTAATTAATTCATGCTAATTATAGCAAAGCCTTGCATCTCCGGTTTGCTGCTGCTCTATTTAAATATTAGCTCTATAGAAGAGAAGAGATGAAAAGATAGGTATTGTATTTTACACAATTAGGCCTATGGCATATATAAGGGTTAATTTACACAGCTGCAAGTATGGTTGTACATGCCTCCAAACACACTGCTTGCACTTTTGTATAGCTGCTTTAAGTGTCATTGTGTCTGACCTGCCTTTTTTGCAAAATCGTGCACAATGTACCTAGGAACCCTGGAGCGCCAAAAGAATTACGCAGTAATGCTGTGAATGGTAGGCGGCACTGAGTAGTGTGGAGTATCCACCAGCTGAAATATGCCACTAGAGCAACAGAAATGTGCATCAGACTTTTATCTGGTGAAGAAAAATCTATGCTCTTACGTTCAAGCTGAAAAATGCCAGCAGAAAATATTCTTCCTGTACCAACACAGGGTCCAGAATGCCCTCATGCTTTTGTGTTTTGTTGCCATATTCTTCCTTTCTGCTATACAAATAAGACTGCTCTGGAAGTCTGTCTACGCAATCAAAGCTATTTCATTCAGACTTTTTTAATGAGCCCTGTTCAGGTTGATAAATAAGCATATTATTTTTGAATACGACTCATGAATTTATCAGTGAACAGACATTAATTGCTCATTTATCTTCATATATAAAGCCCAGAACCTTGTAGGCAATGAAAAACAAAGGGAAAAAATACCCTCACCAAGCCACAAACTTAAGTTCATTAAGTGGTCAGATGCATTGCAGAATTTACAGAAAATTAGGGGAAAGTTAACTATTTCAGGGTCCATGTAAGGAATGGAAATTTTTTTAATCTACTAAAGCTGAGATAAATCTTTGATCTATATTTCTGCCCAGATATGATAGATGCAGTTGATCATAACTCAGTGGGGATGTGATTCTGTGCATTAAGCTACCAAGAAACGCCCTCTCCTTTAAACAAAACAGGGATTGTTTGTCCATATGTTGCAATATACTTCAAGCTGGCCAACTACATCAAAGTCATCCCCTCTGGCCAGTCCTACACCCACTTATCTGATTCATTAAGAATTCTACTGCTTCAATATACATTTAACAAATGGGCTAAGTTTTACCTGCAACTTACTTGCTTTCAAGGTTAAACCCCAAATTCTTGCCCTTTTATTGGCTCCACTGAGATCACCTGCCTGTATTCCCAGACATGTACATCTTTTTGTGTCTGTAGATTTTTTTATTTCTATTTCAGAATAAATATAAGCAGAACAACATGGTTTTGGTTCCTGTTGTAAGTGTAAGATTTATTTTATTGATTTAATCTCCTGTCACTAAGTGACATGTTGAATAGATGTTTGGTGCTAGGGTACTGTCACAACTGGCCTTGACACAGACAAAAAGACAAAAGTATATTCATGGCAAGGCTTTCTTTTGTGCAGCTTTATGTTCTTGGTTTTAAGATTTCTAGACATATTTCTGCCTACAGCTAAGTCTTGGAGCACTTAACATTTATGGTGCTTTATAAATAGCAAACACTATAAATATGTTTAATGTAAAAGATGTTTTTACAAGAGGGCATTCTGGGGGCAAGTTTTTCTTATAAAATGTATATTGACTGTTTACCATGTGTTTGTGCTCATAGCAGGGTCAAGTTCAGGGATCTACTATTTCTACTATTTCTTGTAAAATTCCTTTTGCTACCATAGCTTGCAGCATGGGGATATAAATAATGTTTCATGTTGATGGGAAACACACATCTGTCCCAATACAGCATCATTTTTTGTATTGTTCTTTATTGTGTGTACACAATGTTCTGTGTTCTCCACATTTTATTGGGTGCCCTCCTGTCTTAATTCTGTGTGGGGGACATGTTCTCAGAATAGAAGGAATACTGGTTTACCAAATACTTGTGGTATCATGAACTGTCAATAAATGCATTGCTTCTAAACATACCTATATTAGCAGATAGGGATGTAAAATGTAATCAAAGTACTTGGAAGACTCATTTGCTGAACCAAACTTGTCTCTTTATTAACAGAAGGACATTGACACAATAAAGCTTCCACTCAGTTTTATCTCTCCAGGCCTGAATCTTTCCCTGACAAAAATATTCTTTCCCTTATCTCTCACAATAACAAAAAGCCACCCTACACCACCCACCCCCATTCTCTGTCAAGGTTATTTCCTTCTTCAAACAACTTTATTAATAACATTATAACTAATATTTTAAGCAAAACATATTTCACCTGATTACATAGACATCTACATTGGTCAATGGCCCAGATATGAAGGGTAAACGAACAGAAGACCTTACTTGCACACCCTTGGCTTTCCAAAGAAATTAGCACTCGGTGCACACTGCTAGAGGGATTGGCACCCTCCCAAAATTCCAAGTGGCACCTCCGCAATAAAGATTTTAAAAGGGCATGTCCCATTTGCAGCTCTGAGTGCCAGTGCTTTTGTTGCTACCAGATATGAAGAGTAGCAGGAAGTCATCGCTGCTTGTCTCACTTCCAGGGTGTGCTTAGGCTGTATCCAAACATTGACAAAGGGTGTTGGCAGACCCAATTTTATATTTAAACCGACAAATTGTAATTTGAGGGTAACAGCAACTATAAAAGTCTTGTTATCAGCACACTGACCCCAACAACCAAAGATTTAACCACAGACTTACTGTGAAGGTTCCTTGCAAAGCGACAGATAAGCTAAAACCCTGAAGTATAGTATCTAAATTTAACACACTTATAAAATATTTTCCTTATTGTCAGTAATGCATTCACTGAGCTGAAACATGTATCGGGCAGACCAATGAGTCAGTTTGTCCAAATGTTTTTGATGATTTTGAGCAGTCACACACCATTTTTCTCAGTGGGGTGTAAGAGCTCAACAACAGTGCAGAGTTCTAACACCCCACCAAATTGTTAATGCCTGATAGAAATTGTAAGCCAAAAAGTCTGCACAATATGAACAGAAAATGTTGAACATGAAGCTATCAATATTAGTTGGTATTAATTACAAAAAACTTTGTGAATTGGTGCTAAAGGGCTTAATTTGTGCCAGTGTACATGAATTATTTTGGAGCTTTTTTCACTACCACCTATTACCCAAAGTGGCAGTTGTAATACAATCTGCCAATTAGAAATACAAAGTACAGGCTGGCTTATATAAATGATTCCTTAGCAAGCAATTTTATTCAGTAGCAGCTATATAAACTTACAGAACATGTCATATATTACCTAATCAAAATGGATTTTGTCTCTACATATATACAAGTGCTGGTAATTATAGCATCAGGTAAAAAACAGGATATAGGTATAACAGGTGTAACCTGACTAATTACAGGGTGGAAGCTTCTGGTAAGAAGTAGGTGAAATTTTGAAGGTATATTTTTACTAGCATATAATAATGTTTAAGGAGCTAGAAGAATGCTATTACTATTTTAACTATAAGTGCTAACATTTTTGTGTAGCTATAGGTGATATTTTTTTTGTGGTGTTAAACGTATTCTTAGAAAAAAGTGTCTGTATGTTTCCCATTTTCATGGAGTTTTTTATTAAAATGTGACTGTGAATATTTCTTTGCCCATACTCACAGAGGTGCATGAACACAAGTTCATTTCACTGCAGGAAAATGCTGGGCGAAAAGCCAGTGACTCCAAGCTCTAATTTGAAGCAATTGCAAGCAAATCCCCCAGTGACTTACCTTTCATTCTCCTTTAAGGACTGGAGCCCAAAACTGCACTTGAGTCAATGCCCTTTTTTATACAAGACAGCACTTTATTTGCTTTAGTAGCCACTGAATGACACTGCCTGGAATTAGACAACTTCTTATCTACAAAAATCCCCAGATCCTACTCAGTTAAGAATCCCCCAATATGCTACTATTTAGTGTATAACTTGCATTAATATTATTTCTACCTGTATTTACCATTTTGCTGGCCAGTTTTCCAGTTTTTCAAATCGGATCAATCCTAAAGGAGCGCGGTAAAAAAAAAAAAAAGGTTATGTGTACCTGCAATTTCTATCATAGGTATGCAGGCTCTTATACAGCAGGAGAACTGTTTCAATATTCCTGCAAGAGTGAAACATCAATTTGCCCACACTCTGGATGGCATGCACAAACTAAATGAATTGCCAGTTTTTTTTTTTGGCAATTACTATGTTTATGACAAACATTCTATTACCCATATCCTATGCGAATGCTACCAAGTTGTGGTTAAGCATGTGCATGTTTAAGCATATATAATATTATTTTGTAAATATATCATTTAATTGAGGTTTTATGTCACTTGCACTTTAGGCAAGGGGCTTGCAGAGTATCCACCAGTTGCAATGAAAGGCCCCGATATGGGCGCTATTTTCCATTAGCTAAGTACTGCTATCTAAGTCCTACAAAAAGTGCTTCATGAAAGGATATTAATAATATCCTCTTATTCTGTAATGTCTTAAAAGCAAGGTATTAGATAAAGTAAAACTCGAGAAACACTGATTGTATAAAGAGTTTATATGTTATATAATGAATAATGTACCCACTTTTGTAAAATATAAGGAAAACTATTTAAGCACTGGGAGAACAGGACCAGAATTAACATAAGTGCTGCAAGGCAGCAGTGTGAACTTCTTCACATTTCACAGTGTGAACTAATGGCAGAGAGGTCTGCTAAAAAAAAACGTTGTGGTATTATAAAAAAGTAATCTTGTCAAAAGCTGGCCATGACTCTGCAGAAAACCCCATTCAACAACCTTTACAATAAGATAAGTCCCATATTAAACAGGATGTTATGGTTTTTGCATTATTAATTATAATGGTAATCAGAGGCGGGCAATCCGGATGAGTGCCCAAGACAACTTGGCCATCCACCTTGCCCCCTCCCACCCACAGGTTCGCAGAGCAATGCTAACAATTGCGTACATTCTTAGTGGTATAACAGCACAGCAACAAATGGCAGTTGGGGCAATAGAGCTCAGACTAGGGGTTGGCAGAAAAAGTACCTGCCTAGCACCCCACACACACATTATTGCACCCTAGGCAAGTGCCTCTTCTGCTTCTCCTAGTTCCAGTCTTGATGGTAATATCATGATTGATTCATAGCATTATAGATTATAGCAGTGTTTTTCAACCTTTTTTGGGCAAAGGCACACTTGTTTCATGAAAAAAATCACGAGGCACACCACCATTAGAAAATGTTAAAAAATGTAACTCTGTGCCCAGCAGCAGTGCCCCCCTAGTACATTGGTGCCAAGAGCAGTGCCCCCCTAGTACATTGGTGCCCAGCAGCAGTGCCCCCCTAGTACATTGGTGCCAAGAGCAGTGCCCCCCTAGTACATTGGTGCCCAGCAGCAGTGCCCCCCTAGTACATTGGTGCCAAGAGCAGTGCCCCCCTAGTACATTGGTGCCCAGCAGCAGTGCCCCCCTAGTACATTGGTGCCCAGCAGCAGTGCCCCCCAGTACATTGGTGCCAAGAGCCAGCCCCCCTAGTACATTGGTGCCCAGCAGCAGCGCCCCCATAAGTCAGTGTGCCCCGTGGCCCCCCCTAATACATTGGTGCCCAGCAGCATTTTACTTCTGCTCTTCGGCGGCTTCAGCAGCATCTTCCCCTCACGCGCGCTGCCTCTGCACTTCTGCCTACACGCGACCGCACACAGGCCCTTTTATAACGTTGCGCCCCGTGCGTACTGACGTCACCCGTACACACGGGGCGCAACCAATGACAGGGCCCGTATTTTATTAAAGGGGGCCCGAGCTACTAAGAAAAACTGTAGCATCGCCGGGCCCCCTTTGAAAGTAAAAATTGCGGCCCTGCCTACGGCACACCAGGCAACATCTCGCGGCACACTAGTGTGCCGCGGAACAGTGGTTGAAAAACGCTGGATTATAGAAGCAATGGCAGTACCTTGTAAATCTACAAAAGTTTCAAATAAGTTCAAATACTAATAAACCCCCTTGACTGAAATCATAGCAATCATAAACAAACCAGCCATTTTATTATATTACCTGTGCTTGTGTTGTGATAGTGTAGTACTATAGTTCCCTGTTATATAAAGAGTTTTTAATAAATTGCATATGCTGTATGATTTTTCTAGTTGTAGACAACTGTATGCAACTTTGTCAAGTCCAAGTGTATGAAATGAAAAGCCCTTTCATACAGAATTTACTGCAAAACTGCTACTGCCTGACAAATAGGTATTTCATTTGACATTTTTTTTGGTATAAAATTAAATATACCCTGTGCCCATTGGTCTCCTTGTCCAAAACAGACATGAATAATGCCCACAGTGCAGCATTGCTAAGCAAATACAGAAGTGCAAGAAGTGTGTTTGGAAACAAAACCATTAACGAAAACAGACAGGTAATGAAAAACTGGTACTAAGTGGCGGGGTCCAAACACAGGTTAGATGCCTTTAGAACAAAATTGGGCATACTGTTCCATAAGTAATTTAATGACTATTTTGTGGCAGGAATAATTTTTTCACTGTAATGTTTACTTGACAACTGCCCCTCTAAAAGCCTTGTGCACCTTCCTCTGCATGATACATCCCAGTGAGTAATCAGGTTCTTCTATGTCTGCAAACCAAATCTCTGCAGACCTCACTTTCTGCACAGAAATGATCACGCTGAAACATGAAACAGCCTTCCCAAAGCACCACTAGCCTCAATCCTTGGCTGAACCACATCCTTAAAATCATATGACTTTAGCTCATGCGATTACATAAAATGCAGGGCGGGGGGGTTGTGCATGCATGAACCCCCCCCCCCAGAATTGTGCAAATTATGATTTGCTGTCAATCCTGCGTGGAAGATCCAGTTTAAGGCCAAAAGTGGATTTGGTTGGTGCAACCCTAGTTTCTACCTATTAGCATGAATTCTATTTTGCAATGCTGTCATGTTTTTTTTGCTTTCATTAGAACCAGGGTCTATAGCCCAAACTTTAAGCAGTGCCAGACCAGTATTCCTCTTTGTCCAACAAACTTTGCTTAGTACTAGGAATCATCAACTTGTATGGATGCACAGCAATGCTTCTCCCACATTCAGAATACAAGTATTTTTTTTCTCCAGAAAAACCCAGATATATCTTTGGTGACCAACCAGGGGTGATGAACAGTCAGAAACAGAGATTCCAAAAGTAATTTGTTGTGACAAATTTGTGTCCAAGTTTGTTTCAGGAGAAAGTAAAAATAATGCATTGAGGTTGGATTCTGTTCTGGAGTTCAAAGTCCTTATAAAGAATAATTGAATCTGAACATTAAATTGCATGTTTGAATTAGAACACAATAGACAAAATGTATCCATTAACTAAAATTTAGATCTTAATGTTCAGTTTCCTTAAGGACAATTGACTCCATTTGTAACTGTTGTGCTTTTGATACCACTTTATTTTATTATGTTGGCACCAAGAGGGAATGCATACTATGGTGCAAGGAACAAGAGGAAAGTCAGTGAGATTGTTTTTGGTACACTGAAATGCCCCCTCGGGCAATGAAAGGTTAATATAAATTAAAAGTAAGTCTAAAGGCATTCTTTTTAAGTACTTACTGCATATCTAAATTCCCAGATCCCTGCTTGCTTCTCTGAGATATGGTGCTGGCAGCCTACAGCAGTGTGAAGACTACAGTGACATCACTGAAATCTCTCTCCCCTTCCTGTAGGTGCCAGCGGCTACCTTCCTATTCTCTGAGCATGTGTGTAACTTGATCCTGTCTCCTGTTCTGAGCTACACATGCCCACCAGCCAATCAGAAGCGGATCTGGCAGAGGGGAGGGGGGGGAGGGAATGAAACACATGTGCAGTATGAAGCAAGGAGGGAAAGGAAGGGAGAATACCTTTTTAGAGATGGCTGCCTGTTCTAGAAAATGTGAAGTAAGTGTGACTGAGTAAATATTTGATTAGGTGAGCCAAAAGTGTGGCGTTTTTACTAAACAATAGGAGGACTATTGGGCAGTATGCTTTTTAAATTTTGACTTGCATTCTCCTTTAACTATGTCACAGATCTCAAAACATAAATGCTAAGTGGTGTAATAAGCCCTTAAATATACAGTAGTATTATAACCTGACCACAGCATGTA
The DNA here is from genome assembly GCF_000004195.4 of Xenopus tropicalis. Taxonomy (NCBI): domain Eukaryota; kingdom Metazoa; phylum Chordata; class Amphibia; order Anura; family Pipidae; genus Xenopus; species Xenopus tropicalis. The sequence continues at coordinate 114,441,882 of NC_030681.2, forward strand.
CATCTACATATTATCTTCTAATCAAATATACATAGTATTCATACTCATAATACCAAGGAGTCCATAGAGATAGGAGGAAGATGGCTGGAGACTCTGTGGGACATTTACTTAGTGCAGTGCAGAGTGAAAAGTACAGAAAAAAAAGCTTTAATGCCCATGTTTTTTGTACTTTGCACCCTGCCCTGCACATTGAAAAATGACAAAGGCCTCTGCATTTCAAAGCAGAGTGCAAAAACCTGTGCCCCTACATAGTGCTACCTACATTTGTCAGCACTGTATTCATGAGGGGTGGGTAGTAGGTGTATCCACTGCTGGCCCCTACCATCCCCTAACTTGCCCATTATTCAGGCGCACAAGTTAGAGGTTGCACTCTTTACCTAGAAATGGATTTCCAATCCCACATAAGGTGCATAGACCAGCTAAATCCTTGACCCAAGTTACTATTTTGCACCCCTTAGAGCATTTGCATTTGGGTCTAGGGTCTAATAAATGACCCCTATTATTATGCCCCCTATAATTGTTATATAATTATGAGGGATGGGTTTGAGTATAGCTTCATAGGCTCAGACACAGCCCTTCATTCATTAGTGACTGCAACTCTTTCCATCTTATGTTTATGTAGGGACCCATAGGGTTAATCCCCCCTATGGCTTTAAACCCTAGCTCTTCACATATCCACTGTTACTGGGCAAATCCCTTTGTATCAGTTTACAGTTATGTCACTATTCCCTATTGGTTTAGTTTGGTTGTTTACACCCCTTGCAGACTGATATAGTGTCTGACAAGGAGGTGTGGCTTTCTCTTTGGCTGCCTCTGTCTCTCAGTGCAAGGTCCACTGAGCCTGGGAGCAGAACTAGGCCACAGAAAAGCCATTTGCCCCAGAGTGTCACCATCCACTCTGGAAAAGTCAGGGACAGGGCCCGTGAACCAGGATAAGTAAGCATAGCAGACTTTGTCATAGCACTCTCTAAGAGAAGTGAGATAGTAAGCCTTAGCAAACAAGGAGAAATTAGTTCTGGAAGTACCTGTAGAGGATCAGAGAACCCTGTCCCCTGCTTCTCAGTCTGTGATCTCATCCAGCCTAGCTACAGCCTGGGGAGGGATCCGGTTGGCTGGCTGCCCCAGTGCACGTCTGGGAGAGGTGTGCCTAAGGTTTGGAACCAAAAATTTAGGGGTAGGCCCAGCAGTTTATAAAGGGAGCCCCTGCTGTTGTTTGCCAGTGCAGAGATAGAGACCCAGAGTGAGCAGTCAGCACAAACTGTGTGAGTTCAGACTAGAAAGTATAAAAGTCTGCTGGACTGCCAGGGAATATAAAGTCCTCTGTGGAACTCTGAGATTTTGTCCCCTGAGTGAACAGGTATTGACCGGTTACCTGCTACGTGGGAGCAGCCACCTTTTTCAATGGGGAAGGTACTCTGGGGCAGGTAGCGCTACCTGGGGGGAATTAAGAGCTCTTTGGGAAGGGACTGAACTGATTAAAGGGTTGGGGGTCTATCCGGATCAAGTTGGGGCTGGGCAAAGTACAGGGACTGTTCCAGCCGTGGATAGCCCACACAAGTTCCTCAGGACAGGATTGTCAGTCCTCCCTAAGCTGTTCTACTTTCTATTTCAAAGTTATATAAAGTTTGATTTTGCTGCAACCCATGTGTAATTATTTCCTAGTGAAAATCCCCTAGAGGTGTGTTCCTCAGTGTCCACTAGGTGGAGGCACTGCGCTGTTCCCAGTATCAATATTACTCTGAGAACACATATCTCCTGACATTACAGCTCAATATTAAGTGAATGTGCCAAGGAAGGGTTACATACCCTTCCATCCGGCAATGTTGCCTCAGCATAGGACCACGGAGTAGAGATAGGAGACAGGCTAGAATAAACCCTGATCCCTACTCACAAGGAGGACTCTCAAGCTAGGGCAAGGGTGGGCATACTACGGCCCGCGGGCCACATCCGGCCCCTTGGCCTTTTTAATCCGGCCCGCCGACGACGCCAAGTCTCATCACGCGAGACTTGGTGTCATTGACGGGCCGGAATTAAACAGACGAATGGGGCGTAACGCTGGCCTGGCCCTGCCCGCCCTGGCCCGGTCCGGCCCGGGGGTAAGTAAATGTGGCCCGTGAGCCAAAAAGTTTGCCCACCCCTGAGCTAGGGGTTATCAACCTGAGAAATAAGGTATCTATACAGACTATCTCCAAAGGGGTATCAAGCTGAAAGGTGCATTTATCCTGCCCAGACTCTACTAAGAGGTGGGATAAAACAGTGTGTACCCTCCTTTGTCTTGTCCTCAAGGGGTATTATCATCTAACCTCTATTTGATCTAACCCTGTATTTCAGTTGTCTTGGACAATAAACTTGCACTGTAGTTCAACTACAAGAACCTTCTGGCATCCATCTTTAATAAAGAGTGAGCTGTAGTTATACTACACCTTAGCTCCGCCAGGTATCTACCACCTAGCAAAGGCCCATCCTGTTTAAGAGTCGCAATGTAACCCATGCTCTAATCTTTACACTAGCCTGGGTTTTGCCTAAATATAGCCAAACAAGTGTTAAATTTATTAACTGTGCTAATAATCTACTCTTTTTGGGAAGTTCACCATATCCACAAATCTTTTACCAATTTGGCTAAAAAAAGCCATGGCTGAATTTGCAGCCCAAAGTTTGCACCTTTAATGGTAGCAAAGCAGCTGAGATTTTCAGGAAGAAATATCAAAATTACAATGATGATGTAGAATACTGATGCAACTCCACTGACATATTGAAAAAGGCAATATAAAGTTCCTGCTGTTACTCTTACTATCAGCACAGGCAAAGCAATGTGTAAAGCCCTATAACTAGTGCACTTACTGTCCCCACCAAATAATTCAACATAAAGATGTTTTTATGTAAAATAGCTAGTAACATATAACTAGCACTGGCTGAATGTGCTTTCATCCTTCCGCTTTAATCTTTAATCCATGCCTAATGTATCAATGTCATGCTGTACTTAAACTGGTTCATTACATTTCAGACCGTTAAAGGTAGATTAGCATTATCACTCTAAGGGCTTTGCTACAGGATGTGCAAATCTATTGAGCCATACTCTTACAGCCTGTGATAGGGCATTACATTCCTCATGTTTATTAAAACTAAGTTATAGGAACTGATGTATTCCTTTTGTAAAATCAGTACTGTCTCAATGGCAGTGCCAGCTGCCCAAGCATGTGCACATGTGGAAGAATAGTGCCTCTGATTATGAATTATGATTTATAAAAACTGCATGGCCTATATCAGAAGAGAATGAAGACAGAGAGAAAATATCCCCTTTGTAAGCCACAAACCAGTTCCAGAACAATACACATATCACCTACATCAAACTACGACTGCCTATACTTGTGTGCCAGTGTGCCAGAGGTACATTCTGTTGTGCAACAGGCCCTATGATCATGGCACAGCAAGTTAAGGGGTAAGAAAAGCCTGTAGTTAGCACCTGATTGACAAGCAGGTATACAGTACCCCAGAACTGGCTGGTTATACAGTGCAGCCAATAACAAACAGCAATTAAACTGTCTGGTAATGTCTGGTATGTGAGTACTTTCAAAAATACTTGCACATCAATAAAGAAAGAAATAAACGACTATGGTACATAAAATCCTAAACTTACTTTCCTTTTAGATGAAGCATAGTCCATTTTCCAGCAGATTGTGGTAATGTGAGTTACAAAGCAGTCACAGTCTCTTCTTTGCTTGGCCTGATAACATGGCGAGGTCTATCAAAACATTCAAACTCCCCCAGCCTATTACAGGAAACCAGGACTAAATTAGTCCAGTTATTCAGGCCTGCCACATTATAACTTCTGCCTACCAACCAATTACCTTAAGTGACCATGGTTAACTAGATCCAGCTATACCCTGCACAGCTGTGTAGCACTTAAACGCCCACAGAGAGAATTTCTCAGACCCCATTACCAGTCATCACAGGAAGCAGAATTAGGTTTGTTGTTAGGATCCAGTGAACCATGTGGTTATGGGTAGTTAGCCTGAATGACCTATGAGTTAACTCCATCTCTTTCTACTGTGAGGAGTTCCAATATTAAAATATTAGAGTGTGGTCCCAACCTAAAGTAATTTAACGTAAGGAATATATGATAATAACACTTTAATTTATATGATATAAAATACAGTATCTTACAAGTTGTACATTATAGCATGGTGTGGCTTTGATTAGCTAGGTTTAAACAGTGTAGTATGTGACATTTGTGTATAATCTCAAATTTGTATGCCTGTCCTCCAGGTGCTTCAACTTTCTTTTACAGTAAAAAAAAAGAAAAACATTGATACTGTATTTGGCCTTGTAGAACAGATACTGTTTTGGGTTGGACAGTAAGTGTGAAGTAGGGCTTGTGAATGATTGGACAACATGAACAACATGTTTAGGTAGACAAACACACCTATAAACATGTCATACAGAGGCACATTTCATAAATATGATTTATTGATAAGGTAACCTGGCACAGTCCTCCCCAGTCTATATTGATATAGAGACAATATTTGCTCTTTGACTAGTTCCATTACTCAGCACCCATTGACACTGGCTTGTGACCATCTAAATGACTCAGCATGCATATATATTTCCTTGCACCTATTATTATTCACTAGATGTTTACATTGCAGATTCATTGGTAAATGGTAGATTGCTCTGAGACAAGCTGATCTTTGCCCAGGTATTGGACATTGTTCTTAGCCTAGTTACTCTGTGTACACTTGTATTGCTCTCTAACTGTTACATGAACCTTGTTACATGAACATTGTTCTATTACCGCATACTGTATAGTGCTTTTCCACACCAGGACTGCAAATACATGTTGGTGCCAGATACAGATGTTTTGCTTTCAGATGAGCTGATTTACTGCTGAAACCTACTCACCACTGATGCTTCCTAATGCCCCCAGGCTGTACAATGCCAAGATGCCTTAAAAAAGCTTCAGTAATTCATTTTAATGTTCTTGAAATGGCAGCAGTAATTCAAAGAGATTGTCTAAAGGTCCCTGCCCACCTCTGATAAGAAGATTGACAATTCCCAAAATTCATGCTCCATAACATTATACAAATTCTTCTCCCCTACATCAAACCTCAGCACTGCATCAGCACAGACAATACTAAATTGGTTTAGAGCTATAGAATAGTTCTTTGTGATTGCATGCCACACCACAGTCAGTTAAGTTAAAGTCCCAAATCTACAGATGACCCTGCAGTCCCTTTAAACCTTGCTGCACTGATCCTGGGCATTTGGAGGTCCCTGGCCCAGATTAGGACTCTACTAAAAGGTAAACCATCCTTGCTGCTATCTGGGCAAGACAGCTATTTCTGCCATTTGATTACTAAAATGGAGTTTGCAATACTGCATATTTCCTTTTGTTTTGGCACCATGACGGCAAAAAAAGCTTATTTTATATACAGTAGCAGGTTGATATACAGAACCAATTTGTATATCCCATTCCGAGATTTGCTTTTATCCACGCAATATAAAGAGTTGTTACAGCACGTAAAGCCAATATTTTTTCTAACCAGCAAATGAAGATGTCCATATTTCAACTGGCATTTTTCAGGAGTCAGAAACAGAGTGTTGGTTAGAGCAGGGAGCATGATCTGGAATCATAGCAGAGGGGCATCAGGGTGTGGCTGATATGTGCCCAAAATATAAATCTTCTCAGTTAGTGTCTCTGATGATATCCTTCTGCCAAACGTACTCTGACTTAATTCTGTGAAATCCGTCATCTCAAATTGAGAAATAAAAATAGTGTCCTAACCCAGCGCACAAGATGCATTCAGGCTCCCTTTTCCATTGAATATTTAACATGCTAAAAAGAATGTAAAGAGATTCATTTATGATAGACTTCTTTTTTTTAATGTATTTTACCTCCTCTATTTTACCAATAGCTTGGCCAGACAACAAGTTGCTGATCTTATAACTTTAACTATCCTTTGATGGCCTGGGTGGCCTTTAAATCAGTGATGGGGGGGGATCTTCTTCATGGAGCGCTAAGAAAAACACAAAAAGATCACAGTAGAGACAAAATATTTGGTTTTCCAAAGTCACGCAAAATTGCGGAAACTTTGCACAATGTGAAGGCCTTTCTACCTGCAATTCCTTAAGGCAGTGCTGTCCAACTTCTGTGGTACCGAGGGCTGGAATTTTTCCGGCATACATGGTGGAGGGCCGATAATGGAAGCCAGTTTTGACCACTTCCCTTTTTTAAACCACACCCACTTAAAACCACACCCATGTTATCACATGACCAACCCATATTAATGATGGTAATACAGCAAAAGCCTGCCATACTCTGCCTTCCCTACCCTGCCTGTGTGTGACATACTCTGCCTGCCCTATGTTGCCTGTGTGTATGGCACACACAGGGAGCATACGGCAGACAGAGTATGGCACACACAGGCAGCATACAGTGACACAATGCTGGCACTGCTCCTACAGTCTGCAAAATATATTGAAAAACGTTTTAATTGCAGTACCACCTCAGTATATGTTCTTTTTATAGTGTGCAGTGTATTTTTCTAGGTTTCTACTGCTCCTACAGTCTGTCAGAGGTGTGAACTGGAGAGCAATGTGGGTGATAACAGTCTGAGGCTGAGGTGTGAACAATGCAGAGTGAACAATGTAGGGATTAAAAGGTGTTATCAACACAGGGGATTACATTTTTAACCAATACAGGGGGATTACAGCCTGAATCTGAGATGTGAACCATGCAGGGGGACAGTTAATCTCAATACTGATACCATTTAAAGTTTACACAAAGGTAAGCCATCAAAGCAGCCAGACAGGTGGGGGGCCACACAAAGGGGGGTCGTGGGCCGCATGCCATTTGGACAGCACTGCCTTAAGGTACATTATGCTTGAGAAATGACACATGCAGCTACTTGTCTCAGCCAATTCTCAGTATTGTCTGTGTTAGGGTATTTTCTGGCGTTTTGTATCTGTGACAAAAAGCTGGTTACAAGTAGTTCTGTGTGTCATAGCCCTAAGGCTGATGTCCCACAGAGCGTGTTAGTTGCCCATGATAAATCTTTGTAATCACGGATGGCTAAACACTCTGAAATACCTATCCACCAGCTACAAGTAGTTGCCAGTGGAAAGGCCTTTGCATCTCTTTGGTTTTCCAAAATCACACAAAGTTGCCTGCATGAAGAAACGTCACACAACTTTGGAAAACCAAAAGACCTTTCCACCGGCGATTGCTGAACATTATGTTCTGGGTTTCTCTACCAGCCTAAGGCAACCACAGCCCTTTAGCAGGGAAGATCTGTGCCTCCAAAGATGCCCCAGTAGCCCCCCATCTTCTTTTCTGCTGATTACTGCACATGCTCTGTGCTACTGTCACTTACTGAGCTAAGGGACCGAGCACAATATATTGTATATATAGAACATAAATGTCATAATACACCGCTCATTAGTAAATAATTTAGTTTCTCATTACATGGCAGCTCTGAAACCAGTGCAACAAGCATCAGAATGTAATAATCAGCCCTGTAGCATCAGCTTTTATGACAGGTAAACCTCATTTTCTGCAACATCCAAGATTGGAGCCTGTGTAGGTCTGGATCTTTACTAACAGAGATGCTGAACCTTTAGGCTGTTGCAATAAGTTTAGTATATAAAATATGGTATTTCTAGATCTATTCATTTTTAGGGCTTAGTTGTCTCCTGTAATTATTTAACTTTCTTCAGCAATTTGTGTGCAAATTGCTTATCTAGATCCAGGAAAGTGCTTGCATGTGGTACAGAAGATCATCTAATGTGCACAGGAGTCCCTCAAATATAATCTCCCGTGTAAGCATAATTCTATACGGATTCAATACACTCATGAAAAATGGATGAGGCCCTGTAGACAAGAAACCGTCTGTTATGCATTGTCTCTTATGAAAGGAAAGGTTAAAACATTTATTTATATATAAGTTAAGGCTGATGCCACACCAGGCGTAGGGCTGATTTTTTCGGCAAGCGGAAAAACGCTTGCCGAAAAAATCAGCCCTACGCCTGGTGTGGCATCAGCCTAATAGATGACAAAAAGATACACAGGTATAATGGTGAATAAGGAATCTTTCCATAATTAGGATCACCATACCTTAAAAATCATTTAAACATTACATTCAAAATAAAGGTTTGTTTTGCCACCAATATGGATTCATACAGCTTAGTTATGTTAAGTACAGGGACACTGCTGCCATGAGGTACGATACTCAACTTGCAAGGTGGCAGCTCCCCACTGGTTACCAGGGGCAGCAAAAAAACATTTCTGGTAACTTTAAGAGCAGACATTTCAGGCTTTAAATCAGAATTTGCACTGCACTATTAATGCAGACCCCCCATTTGACTCACTCCTATGCTAAAAAAAAAAAACAGGAATTCAAAATAGGCCCTGGCATTTCAAGTACACAGATGCCCAAACAACCCCCCTACCAGCCAACTAAATAGTGACTGTCTATGGTATCTTACTGCAGCCCCTCTGACATTTGCAGAATGCACAATTTGGGCCTCAGCACAGGGGAAAAGGGGGCACAGCATTGGAAAAGCAGTCTTGGGGTGTAACTATAAAGGAAGAAGGGGGGTCAGGGGGCCAGGGAGGCATGGACCACAGGGTCTGGTTCCCTTGAAGCTGTATGTAATCCCCCATCCCCACCTGCTCTCTTACCTACTTGGCACGAGCAGCCAGGTAGTGGAGCACACGAGCAGGCAGGCAGGCAGATGGAGGGAGGGCTTGGTTGGTGCCCTCCTGCCTCCTCTAGCTTACCCCTTATTAACCCGTGTTAGTGTCCGGCATAAAGATGAACAGCTTCTGAGTGATGGCACACTTGGGGCCAGGACAATGTTCTGATAGGCTGTAGAAAAAGTTAATCAGTGCCCCGTCATATGAGAACATTGTCCAATATCCAAGGCTTTTACCGATAGTGGTCACGTCGTCTCCCACCATACAGGCACCGATTATCATTGAAACTTTGTTTCCTACAATAATATCAGTGAGTGTATGGCCACAAACTCACAAATTACCAACTCAAGGAAATGCAGGAGTTAACAGACCCCATTATATTCTATTGGGGTTATGTAATAAAGGCACTAAGCTTGCCCAGAAGCAGTAACCCATAGCAACTAATTAGCAGGTAAAATTAACTGGTCACCTGTTTAAAAGCAAATATCTTACTGATTGCTATGGGTTACTGCTACCTGGCAACCTTAGTGCCTTTTATTGCTTAAGGGGGTTTGTATCTAGCACTGATGGGGCCACCATGAACACAGGTTAGATGCAAAGTGTAGCTTTGTGTCAGCAACCTGCTTTTCTAGACTAGACCTGTATACAAGTACTAAGGTAACGCCAAGTTTGTAGGAAATTAACTTACTGGCAAAGCCCAGGAGGTTACTCGCAGCTTCCATAATTGTGTAACTAGGTGGCTGAGCTACAACTCCCTGAAGGAAGTGAATTCCAAGTGGAAGCAGGTGGGACTACCAGATCCACAGAAACCAAAATCACATTATATTGCATTCAACCAAACTGTATACAAAGAGTCCCACCTAGATACACATTGCAGGCAGAAGGATGGAAATTAGTCAATACAATCTCAGCTGAAAGATCTCACATGTGTCCCTCAGGCTGCTGTTCTACAGCACTCCAACTACTACACTCACTAACTCTCATTAGCAAGGAGAACTGTTTAAAAAAAAAAAAACATTATACAGAACCTCATATAAAGCAAAGTAAAAAAAAAAAATCTGAGGAAATGACATACCTGGATATCCAAGCTAGAACGAATATAAGAAGTCCACCATATGGTTTATATGAGAGAGTTTATGTAGATGCTGGCCAGTCACTATTTATATGTGATTTACTGAGAGATGCAGTGGGATAGTCTAGAAGCAGGACTGGAAAATCAGAAGCCATTTAATGGGGAAACTCACACTCATTCTCTTACACACTCACTCACACACAGGCAGACTTACAGTCATTCTCTTACACAGACTTACACACACACACACTCATTCTCTTACATACACACTCACACACAAGCAGACTCACACATTCTCTTACATACACACTCACACACAGGCAGACTTAAACTCATTCTCTTACACAGACTCACACACACACACACTCATTCTCTTACATACAGACTCACACACAGGCAGAGTTGCACTCATTCTCTTACACAGACTCACACACACACATTCTCTTACATACACACTCACACACAGGCAGACTTACACTCATTCTCTTACACACACACACACACACTCATTCTCTTACATACACACTCACACACAGGTAGACTTACACTCATTCTCTTACACAGACTCACACACACACACTCATTCTCTTACATACACACTCACACACAGGCAGACACACTCATTCTCTTACATACACACACACACAGGCAGACTTACACTCATTCTCTTACACACACACACAAACACACTCATTCTCTAACATACACACTCACACACAGGCAGACTTACACTCATTCTCTTACACAGACTCACACACACACACTCATTCTCTTACATACACACTCACACACAGGCAGACACACTCATTCTCTTACATACACACTCACACACAGGCAGACTCACACACACTAATTCTCTTACATACAGACTCACACACAGGCAGACTTACACTCATTCTCTTACACAGACTCACACACACACACACACACACACACACACTCATTCTCTTACATACACACTCACACACAGGCAGACTTACACTCACACACAGGCAGACTTACACTCATTCTCTTACACAGACACACACACTTTCTCTTACATACAGACTCACACACAGGCAGACTTACACTCATTCTCTTACATACACACACACACATTCTCTTACATACAGACTCACACACAGGCAGACTTACACTCATTCTCTTACATACACACACACACACAGGCAGACTTACACTCATTCTCTTACATACACACACACACAAGCAGACTTACACTCATTCTCTTACATACACACACACACACTCATTCTCTTACATACACACACAGGCAGACTCACACACAGGCAGACTTACACTCATTCTCTTACATACACACACACACACAAGCAGACTTACACTCATTCTCTTACATACACACACACTCACACACAGGCAGACTTACACTCATTCTCTTACATACACACACACACAAGCAGACTTACACTCATTCTCTTACAAACACACTCATACACAAGCAGACTTACACTCATTCTCTTACATACACACTCACACACAGGCAGACTTACACTCATTCTCTTACATACACACACACACAAGCAGACTTACACTCATTCTCTTACAAACACACTCATACACAAGCAGACTTACACTCATTCTCTTACATACACACTCACACACAGGCAGACTTACACTCATTCTCTTACATACACACACACAAGCAGACTTACACTCATTCTCTTACATACACACACACACACACACACTCATTCTCTTACATACAGACTCACACACAGGCAGACTTACACTCATTCTCTTACATACACACACACACACAAGCAGACTTACACTCATTCTCTTACATACACACTCACACACAGGCAGACTTACACTCATTCTCTTACATACACACACACACAAGCAGACTTACACTCATTCTCTTACATACACACTCATACACAAGCAGACTTACACTCATTCTCTTACATACACACACACACAAGCAGACTTACACTCATTCTCTTACAAACACACTCATACACAAGCAGACTTACACTCATTCTCTTACATACACACTCACACACAAGCAGACACACACGGGCAGATTCACTCATGACTAATGCAGCGTCGAGCCTGTCGTGCCCCCCTTTTCCTTCCCCCTGATACCGAAATAAAACAACGGACAACTTATTTTGGGGAGAGAAGGCCGCAGTTGTTTAATGTAAAATTTAATATAAATCAGTAAATATATATATGTAAACAACCATAACTTGTATTAAACTGTTTCAGTTTCCAAACATTAAAACAGCAGTCAACTTACTTATACCTCTAAGGAGGTCTGACCCTGAGCCCAGGCCCGGAGCCTGTATCCTGTCTATTATCCAGGTCCCATTCTAGGGTTATCCATCTCCCTGAGGACCCCAGGTCCTACCCAGTTACCCACTCATTTTCCAACTGCAACTTTTTAATTTCCTCTGGGGCTCAAAGTCGACTCCACCCCACAACTGCGACTACTGGAATCCTGTCTAATAGGGAGGGAGGGATGCTGTTGATCCTGCTCCTTCTCCAGCCGGAATGATGTGAGTTCACATCCGGGGAGGTCCTGCTTTTCTCTGCCCTGCCTGTACAGCTGTAACATCCTGTGGTGGGAGGGGGTGAAAAGGGGGGTGGCTTTCCTCCTCACATAGTCATGCCCTGCTTCCCTATCATTTTATTCGGGTCATTGGGCTCCCTTCTCTTACCAGGGGCGCTGCTGCCATGAGGTGAGTTGAGAAGTTCACCCCAAGCAGCAGCGCCCAGCAAGTTACCAGGAGCAACTTTTTGACACCCTTGGTAACTTAAAGAAGCAAAATTCCAATTTTTAAAATTGGAATTTCAGCTCTTCTAGTGCAGAGGCAATGTGGCCCCCCTCTAACACAAAAAAGCTAAGCGCGAGGGGGGCAGCATCAACTTTGCCTCCTCAGGTGACCAAGACCCCTTATACAGAGCTGATTCTTACATACAGAGTCACACACAAGCAGAATTACACCCATTCTCTTACAGTCACACACACTTATTCTCTCTCACATACAACCAGATTTATCTTCTCTCACAAACAGAGAGGCATTTTTTTTTAACAGTCTCACCCTTTCACACACATCATCATGTGACCAGGCTCTGGCTCAGAAAATATTCATGTGATAAGTTTCAGGGGTGCAGCAGCCTGGCAGAGACACCTGCAATGTTATCAGGAGAGAAGCAGAGTAGTATCAATAGGAAGCTGTGCCATTATGGGCACTTGGTCTAGCCCTGTTTTTACCCTCACCACGCCTAAGAAAACACCTAATGGTTACATTGGTGGACTGCAGATTGGAAGCAGAGTCTGCAGTCGCAGCCCTGTGTTGCAGTGTCCCTGTTTTGCAGCTTCCCAGCACAGATAAAGGGAGCACATTCTAGAAAAGCATATTTAGAGAGAGGAGCAAAGTGAATAGGTATATGGGTTAATATCTCAGTGAATATGGGTTAATATCTCAGTTAATGGTGCATGGGGCACACAGCGGGCTTGTAACGCACCAATCCATGCACTGCAGTACACGCAAAAGCCAAAAGCGCTGAAGTCGGCAGTTAGTATGCACAAAGCCCGTTTGGCAGTGAGACTAGGCAGTTTCTATACAGCACCCAGCGCTGCCCGGTGCATGGGGGGAACTGATCCATCTCTGCCCCCTGCCTGCACCCACTGACTGTGAGAGACTTGGGGAATAGCCTGCTGCAAATCCCATCCCAGAAAGCCAGAAGCACATCAGTTGTATGTGTATGTATGTGTGTGTGTATTTGGGTTTCCTGCCCTGTCAATGATTAATCATTAGAATCAGGTTCTCTGAATGGGAGGTTTTTTTTTCCCCCTTTCTTTTAAACAAGATGAAAGTGGGCGGGGCCAGCACACCTGTGTAGAAGATTCTTTGCCTCCCTCATTGATCCCTCAGCTCGGCACAGTTACAGGCGAGTTACCCGCTCCTGGACCAGATGCGCTGAGGCTGCACAGGGAGGCACAGGTGAGGGGGATCCGTACAACTGGCAGCTTCTCATTTAGCAGAGCATTCAGAGACAGAGACTAGTACCACTTGTGCATTTTATCCCCCTGGGCACATACAGATGCACTATATGGCCAATGTTTGTAATTGTCACTAGCCTTAGCCTATGTGGGTTATGTAAGAAGAGGTGCAAGTTGGTTCATGGGTTGGAGAAGCTCCCATAAAGGGGGACTTGCAGTTCTAAACAACTTTCCAATGTACATTAAAGAGTTTAGTGGTGCTTTAAGTTATTTGCAAATATAATTGCTACCAATATCACTAACTATACGTTTATATTCTCTCTGCACTTTTGATTCTGACTCCTGAAACATTGTAGCAGAAATCAGCTGATTAGAAGATCTGGGAGAGCACTCCTGTTAGATTCTTTCAAGAGTCAGAGATAAACAACTACTGCTTTTTAATATCAATATAATTTGCAAATAACTCTGAAACCATTGACCTATTGTATCAATGCATATTGGAAAGGGGGTTACAATTACATTTACTTTCTCTTCACTTCTCGGGTGAAGCACCCCTTTAATGTGTGGGTATGTAGTTATTAGAGTTTGGGGTGGATTATGGTTTGGGTATCCCTATATTGCTTAATTTCAGCCAACAAAATCATTTTTAGATTTACAGCAATTGTTGTGTTTCCTTTGTAAAATGTAAATATGAAACTTTGCTCACTATTGCCCCCCCCCCCCATTGAAATTGCATGTGTGTTAGATCTGCGTGACAATTGTGCTGAACCTGAATGTCAACTTGTGAATGTGATACTTGAATTTCAAGTTTTTCGGCATTCATAGTGTTGCATATTTTTTTGAGTTTCCCTCCACTCCTTGAAAGATTGTGAACAGCTAAAGGATACATGGCCAGTGTTTTTATTGTATTGTTTCCTAGCAGAGAACTTGTTTTGTTATTCTGAGTTGCCAAACCAGAGGTTAATGGCCTGGTATCTAGTAAGGTTACAATGTGCCAGTGAATACAGTTGTCTTTTCTGGGTCCTTGGGGCTAAGGATGTTGCAGTTAAAGAAACTGTAAAAAGAGTATAAGGGAAGTATGGGGGCTCCATATAGCTTCAGTTACTGAATAGAAAGTGGAAAAGTTAACTTTTTGGATAAATTTTAGTATGTTATAAAATGTCCTTTTCTTAATTGGTCTTTTTTTTATAGTGTAATTATTTACCTTCTACTTTTCTCTTCTGGAAGAGCTGAAAAACCTTGTTTTGTGAGGCTTCAATTGTACTGTCTGTGTTGTTTATCTTTCTATTCAGTCCCTCTCCTATTTCTCTTTCAGCCACTTGTTCAAACTACTACCTGTTAAATGTTAAAATAATGCTGAAGTCTCCCTTGAGAAAATCCCTGAAGCCCCCAAATTCTGGCATTGTGTGTATAGAAATGCATGGCGCTGCTGAGAACACTTTATATTAGCACCTAGACTAGAGCATTAGGTGATGTTGGGAATTGTAGTCCAAAACAACCAAATAGCTATAGATTGGTTAATCATTAATAGGGCATCACTACCTTGTATGTCTTGTATACAGCATTCTAGAGTTCCCTGAGGCACAGAAACAATTGTTATAAAACAATGATAACTGCCCCCCTTTAACTGGGCATCTAGTGAAGCATTCTGGCCATTCAAATGTGTAATTAGGATAAGGCCATGTTTATCATATGGGCATGTGTTTATCTTTAGGTTGTTGGCAACACCTGTGTAGGCCAAAGGTAGGGATAGAAACAAGTTCTTAGCCACCCATGGACGCATCACTGATGGCAGTTTAGTCACTGATAAGGAACAAAACCCTGCCCTGGGCGTCAATAGCTACAAACTGAAGCAAATAAGAAAGCTGTTAACTGAAAACATACCCTGTTTACAAGAAATCTTGCCATACACTTTGTCTGTGCATGTTATCTGAAACAAATGGGATTATATATAATAAAAATAATCTCATCTGAAGTACAGAGGGTTATATTATTATGGGCAGCAGCCTTGTTTATTTGTTTGTCTTGGTCTCTGTGTATGTGTGAGTAACTGGGGCAGGTTTTTCACATTAGTGTTAAATTGCACCAGTGAAACAAGCTAAAGAAACCAGCAAAGTTCACTACGATTTATATAACAAAGCTAATGAGCCAATAGGGGACTTTCCATTGCATTACTTTTGGCATTTAGCAACTATTTTATCAGATCAGTCTCAATATGTTTTCCATAGACTCAAAGGCAATTGGTGACCAGGCCGATATATGAAAGGGTATGGTTGCTTATATTAACTCTGCAGTTATATCTTAATGCAGCACCTGAAGTGTATAAAGATACATCTTATTTTTCTTTTCCAGGTTCTGACACAGTGATCCACTTGTGGGGTGATTTCTGTCCTGCACAACCAAATTCCTGAGCCTTTGGATGCTATATTAATAGGTACCTATATTTTCTCTTTACTAGCCTGCTTCTTAAAGTTAGACATCAAAAATTAAGCCTTCCATACATGCCAAGACCTGTTCATTTAGTGAACAAGCAAATCTTTTCCAGACTGGGGCAAGCAAGTGTCAGCCTTAAAGGAACAGTAACACCAAAAAATGAAAGAGCTTTAAAATAATAAAAATATAATGCACTGTTGCCCTGCACTGGTAAAACTGGTGTGTTTGCTACAGTAACACTACTATAATTTATATAATAAGCTGCTGTGTAGCCACGGGGGCAGCCATTCAAGCTGGAAAAAAGGAGAAAAGGCACAGGTTACATAGCAGATAACAGATAAGCTCTGTGGAATACAAAAGTGTTTATCTGTTATCTGTTAAGTGCCTGTGCCTTTTCTCCTTTGAATGGCTGCCTCCATAGCTACATAGCAGCTTATTTATATAAATTATACAAGACTTTCTGAAGCAAACACACAACTTTTACCAGTGCAGGGCAGCAGCACATTATATTTTAGTTACTTTTATACACTTTCATTTTTTGGTGTTACTGTTCCTTTAATCTAACGGAAGCTAATGTTGGGTTCTTGAGCCAATGATTGTATCATGGGGCATCCCATGTGGAGAAGTTGCCCTCAGACCATATCTTTAACATGACAACAAATTCACATCTGAAAAAAACCTGATTAGATATTAATCAGAAAGGTGATGGTTTGGTTTTGACTCCCAGGGCAGTCAGGTCCCAGTATGGACACGAGAGGCCAAATCAGCAGCAACTGCCTGTTGTCCTGTGAGCATTCTTCATTCAGTGGCAAATTGTGTATGACTGCTAGGTGTTTTGGTATCGTGCGATATTGTTCTGAGATAATATGTTGATAAAGAAAATTTGATGGGTTATTCTTCCCCTTTAAATAGGCAAACTTTTAGAAAACCTTACGTGTAGGATAAATGCAGCCCCGCTGGCAAATTCCTTCCAAGCTTTCCCTATAAAGGTTGACTTATGACTGCTTTGGTGCCTTTACCTACAAAGCTCCTAGTACATGCTGGTGCTGGGCTTATAGTGAAAAAATAGCATTGTTTTGTATTGATTTTCCTTGTTTTAGCACAAGGAGTAATGTCTTCCTACATTAAGGGGCACATTTACTGATTTACTGATCTGATTTTTTTCTGGGCTTAAAACACAATATAAAAAAATTGGGAGTAACCATGATAATTTCTGATGTTCCAAAAAGCCTTGGCAATGCTGTTATCGGCCGTATGAAAATATCGCAATTGCGTTTCGAAAGGAATTTTCATGCCAAAAGTTCGTAAACGCCACGAAAAGATTTCTGGCTATGAAGCCTTCCATGTCTGGCTTTGGAAGCCTTCCATAGGACTCTGTTGTACGCAACAGATCAAACCTGGCGAAGATATAGTCCCGTGGAAAGTGTTACCAATGCACGAGCGTTCATGCGAACACTCCGAGCGTATTTTCGCCGATTTTTTCGGGCGTCCGCATGACTTTTTCGTACGGCGCACGACTTTTTCGAACGTTTGCACGAAAAAATCGGAAAGGTTTTACCGCTGTTTACAATTGTTCGGTACGAAAATTTTGTGACTTTCGGATCGCCAATACGATATTATCATGATTAATACGATTTTTTCGTAAGCATTTTCGCGATATTTGCGATCTTACGAAATTTTCGTTTCCAATACGATTTTTTCCCATTCGTGATTCAGATTCGTGGATTAGTAGATGTGCCCCTAAATGTGTATATCTTATGTCTGGTACCCACCCTGCCAGCATAAATCCACTTACTTTGTAACATTTGTACAGGTGTTGTAGTGCATTCTTGATATGACTGTATCAATGTGCAGATAGAATGGTTTAACCCCTAATGTGCTGCTAAGGTACATACCTTATTATGTGCATTTACAAAGAGTTTCCCACAATGAAAGAACAGCGCACAGTATTGGACATACTAGATAACAGAATAGTTCATACAAACCTGCAATTACATTTTTGCACTTCCATCTGTAGAATCCCTTTCCCAGCTTTATGTGGGGAGCTTATGTGGCAGCCCAAGGTGGCAAAATTAAACAGGGCAGGGAGGGCATTGCACTCTTAACTCCAGGGAGGTACCCCTTGGCAAAATACCAGTTTCCGTGCAATGGTGTTGTGGAAAATGGGGGGGGGGGGGGGGGGTGTTGGGATACTAGCATTATAGTAAGTACATTGCTTTGTATGTGATCTATGTTTGTACCCCTCATGTTAGCTAGACCCTTGGTTTTCCTCCCTTGTCCCAAGCACCCAGGGCCATTGTGACTGTAATGACAATGAGTAGCTTCATTCTGTGATTGCAAGTGGACAGTGCCAGTGCAGTGTCCATAGCCATAATTGCAGCCCTGATCCGGGCACATCTTAAATGTATTGCTGTTTGCGCAGCAGCTTTGCGGAAAGCAGTCTGAGATACTGGAACTATATATTACTGCAAAATACAATTAAAGATCATCCCCTAAAAAAAAAAAAAGGATTACATTCATTCTATGGAATGTGCAGCTTCCTACTGTCAGGGTAGCCATGGGGTGGCGGTTAATGTGGTTCTTTTGGTACCCCCAATATGTTATATTATTATTATTAAATATTACACAAGGTACCCAACATTTTTCAACTATACAGGGCCTCAATAAAGTATGGCTTTCTCATTGCAGCCTTGTGTACTGTGGGAAGCCTTCTGTCAAATAATATCATGTGGTAGGTAAGCATGGGTACCTCTCTAGCCCAGCCTCCTTATGCATTCATATTAAGTACCCTGTGCTCTAAGGCAGCAAACTGTACCAGGACTTGTAGCGGGAGCCTAAAAGTAAACAGACGGAAGTTTTGAATAAAAAATTACAGACCATTAGACTACTTCACTTGGGCAGTGAATTGCATTCAGCAAATTGATGTTATTTTTGAAAACCTGTTTTTTTTTTAACTGTTAAAACTTGGGATTTTTTTACCTGTCTGGAACATTCACATATTGGAATGTGGCAACTTCCACTCTTTCATGCACTAATGCAAAGAATGTTTAACTGCATGCATCATTTTTGAAGTGCTTTTTTTTTTTTTTTTAAAGGGTTTTGTGGAATTGCAACTCCCAAAGTTGCCTAGAGGATCAGCTGTACTTTGGGCTTCTGGGTGGTTGGTGTTTTATTGACAACCAGTAAAATGAGATCACATGCAAATGTTATTAAGAAACAAAACAAACTGACTGCCAGCATTAGTAATAACTGACATAGCAGGAACACCTTTCCTACACATTGCTTTGTTTTCATTTGGATTACTATTCTGCTTTAATAACATGTTTTGGCTAGGAATGATGTAGCTCTTTCATAAGGCTTACTGTTCCTTGGGTATGACAGCTCTTTAATTCTGAAGTAGTTTCACAGGCACTCCCTTCATCTCGCTGGATATGTCTATCTGTTTCTCAATGCTGGGAGTACTAGGGGATGGCACCACCCTCTAGCTGTATACACAAACACAACTGAAACATGGATACAGTAAAGCATGGAGAATATCCCCTGCAGTTTCTTGTGTCGTAGTGAATGCACCCAACATTTATATATCTACTGTATATATTTGTAGGTGGGGCACACTATGGATGGTTAGTGAGGTCATTAGAAAGTAGCTTTTCTAAGATTCGTGAGGTTATAGGACTTCAGGGGAGAATTCATATACCAGTCTAGGAGTACACTAAGGTTTGGCAGACAACATGTCTTTCCTAATTATGTCTGGAGCTTAAGTTGCTCTTAGCTTTATCTCAGAAATGCTAGATTGATTCTCTTGGTCACAAACCGTGTCTGGGCAAAGAAGGATCACTTAATTGCCCTTCATCTAAGAGGCTCATTAATATTTACTACACTGCTGCTCGGAATACCTGTGCCTGATTTAAGGGTGAAGATGGACAGGGGGGTGACTAGTCTCCATGACTTTTAAGAAACTACCATACACGGCGGCTAACATTCTTGCAACATATAAGAGTCGCCACCATGAGCGATACAAGCCCAGCGACTATATAGTGAGATGATTAGTCTCTTTAGTGTCTTTGCCCTAAGGCTTAAAGGAACAGTTCAGTGTAAACATTAAACTGGGTAAAATAGACCACGCAAAATTAAAAATTTAATCTATAAAGGCTGGAGTGAACAGGTCTCTAACATAATAGCCAGAACACTACTTCCTCCTCGCTAAACTGTTAGCAGTCAGTAACCAATCTGTGACTTGAGGGGGGCCCATATGGGAAATAACTGTTCAATTAGTTTGCATCTGAATCTTACCTGCATGCTCACAAACTAACTGAACAGTTATGTCCCATGTGGTCACTGACTGACTAAGAGGTTAGAGAGCTGAAAGCAAGAAGTAGTGTTTTGGCTGTTACGTTAGACATCTGCTCACCTCAGCCTTTATAGATTACATTTTTGCCTAACTAATATTAGAAATATGTTTCATTTTGCGCAGTCTGTTTTACCCAGTTTCATTTTTACACTGAACCGTTCCTTTAAGCCACATGGGGCTGACTTTCAGCCTTCATTTATCCACAGGCCAAGAATCAGCCCCTATGCTCTGATCAGCTTCTGGATGTGCCTGTACCTGGAGCCATTGCCTGGGGCAGGCACAGGGAGCAGATTTCAGACCAGTGGCTCAGGGCACAGGCACATGTTACTGCCACTCAGAGTGTAGGGGCATTTATCTGCAGGCTGAGAATTAGGCTATGCCACATGGGCAATCAGTGAGAGGGATATTGCTACTATCTCCAAAAATGTAATGGTTATGTAATAAAAGAGGGTAATAATGTGCCGATTATATCCCATTACATTTTGTATTTAGAAATGTACTATTTCAGAGAGAATATAAAGCACGGAGCCTAAGCTATGAAATCTTGTAAAGTATTACTTAAGTATTACATTGCTTTCTAAGACAATCTTCTCTTACCCATTTTCCTTTGGTTAGGCGTAAACAGTTCATGTATTTTGTAAGCCGGGCCCCATTGGTGGGATGTACTAAGCAGAATAGCAAACAAAAGGCAATAACTGAATTTCAAAATGTTTTATTTATGTAAAAATAATTAAACTATCCATATCTGTGTTCCTTCCCAGGTTTGACTGCTGACACAACGATGGATGTCAAACACATTAAGGATTACCTCTCATGGCTGTACTATCAGTATCTTCTCATCACATGTAGCTATGTCCTGGAGCCCTGGGAACAATCCATTTTTAACACCCTTCTGCTGACTATTATTGCAATGGTGATCTATAGCTCTTACATTTTCATCCCAATTCACGTTCGACTGGCAGTTGAGTTTTTCTCTGGAATCTTCGGAGGACAGCATGAAAGTACTGTGGCCCTTATGAGCTGAGAAAACATATATTGCAGGGACCTATTGAGTATACATGGGACATGCTGCTTCTTAAATCAAGTGCATTGGCACCGGCTGCATACATTCAAGGTTTATTTAGATCCCAGCTATAAAACGGCTTGTGGGTGGAGGACATTGTACAACCTGATATGTAATGTGCATGTTCAAAATATCCCCAGTCTGCATATATTACAGCTTAAGCAGTATATTTGCCAGTATTCTGCTCATCATGCTGAAAAACTGAAGGAGAATTTTAGCAAAAAAAAACACAAGAAAGTAGAGTGTTGGCCATCACTCGCATGATGAATGTACAGCTGATATTTCTAAAATTGGTCGGCTGCTATGCATACTTTGATGTAACATATTTCAAGATGAAATATGGCCGTACTCTTTATGAATGTACTCCATTATATGTTACAGTATTGAAGTACTTGGGTGTTCCCATTGCAGTGGGGTGCTCTGAAGTGACGTATAGCCTTACTATTCAGATATCATCCTTATATTTGAATAGTAAAATCAAAAACTTGGCAAAAACATCTAAATAGTCTCTGTACATCTGTTGGCTGCCCCTCGGGCAGTATCCAGTGGACCCTGCATGTGGTCTGTATGGATACTGATAACTGACCGTTGTACAAGCAAATGTGCATGGTGGCTGTTAATCATACCTATCAGTTCTGAAAATGTGACCTGGAAAGAGGGCTGACTCTGTAAACATGTTAGTTTTGAACTATGTTGTCAGTAAATGAAGTCTTCCATCCTACAACACTTCAATATACTGTGAAGCTATGTGATCTTATAGAGAGGGTCAGTTTTAGGGAAGGGTGTTTTTCTCTGGGCTCTCCATCTCAAAAGGGCATTTGACAAGAAAATATACATAGTATTACACTGTGTAATTGATATTTTTAGTAGTTTTGTCATGGGTGACCAGTCTGCATCCCTTTTGGCTGTCATTGAATTGTAACTCAAGCATCCCCTATCTGTCCAGCTTTTGGGTGCATGAATCAATGCCTAGGGATAGACAGATTGGGCCCCTTGCTGTAAGGCAGTTGTCCCTCAGGTTACCTTCACACATCGCCCCACTACCACTTTTCTCTATCTCAGTAGTTAAGAGCATACCTGGCTATACCTTTGACACTATAACTAAAAGACTGTGCTTGGGCAAAGAAGCCTCGGATAATGGGCAGTGTGGCTTGAAACCATATCCAGCAGGTCTGAGGAATTACCATTTTGGACTAAGCCATAGCCCGTGCATGATGTCTGTGCTTCAGCCTGTCATGATACTTTAAGTGATTTCACCTGTTAATCTATGTATAAAGACAAATGTGAAATTTTATAAATAAATATTATACAATCCAAGAGTTTTCCATGTAACACAGTGCATGCATGCTAACCTGTGATTGGTTATCTGGAGCAGCAGATAACTTCATATGGCGTAGACAGCAGTATTCTAAGATAATTTGAAATAGGGAGTGAGCGGGTTAATATATTTAGGTTTGGGATTTCAACTGTTTAATTATGTTGGAAGGAGTAAGAATAATAACTACCAAATAAAGAATGTTTAAATTTGCTTAAACAGTTAACATATGCAGTATGTTAACACCCCCTAGTTGGCAAAATATACCACACACGGGGCATCTTTTAGTGCCCCATGTGCTTAACAAATTGATTTTATATTTTCTTTTAAATTAGTAATGAAATGGGTTGTCCAGCTCTTGAGGCTAACTTCCAGTATTTTTGTTTTGCTAGGGGTTAATTATTACAGGAACCCAGGAGCAGTTTTGAAATCAGAATTCAAGCTTTACAGTAGAAGACCTAAAAAGAAATAAGCGATAAAATTGAAGTCTCACTGTCAAGCTGTGTTTTGGTTCCCAGGTAGAGATGTAGCGAACTGTTCGCTGGTGAACTAATTCGCGCGAACATCAAGTGTTCGCGAACACGGAAATTCGCGAACTTTTGGCGATGTTCGCCATTTTGGGTTCGCCGTGGTTTTTTTTTTTTGCGGCGCGTTTTTTTCGCCTCGGTTTTTTCCGCCGCGTTTTTTCGCTTCGGTTTTTCGCCTTTGCGTATACATAGGAATAGCTTGCGTTTTTTTTTTTGGCGTTTTTTTTTTTTTACAAAGTATTTTTCAGAGAAATTTTTGCCCTTGATCCCCCTCCTGCATGCCACTGTCCAGGTCGTGGCACCCTTTAAACAACTTTAAAATCAGTTTTCTGGCCAGAAATGGCTTTTCTAGGTTTTAAAGTTCGCCTTCCCATTGAAGTCTATGGGGTTTGCAAAGTTCGCGAATATTCGCAAGTTTTGCCGAAAGTCCGCGAACATTTTTGGCGATGTTCGCTACATCCCTATTCCCAGGGTCCGTGACCCCTGTCACAAAGACAGCATTTGAAAAGCTAATAACTTAAAAAGCCTACGGGGTAAAATATGAAGACTTATTTAAAAAAAATGCTTTGAATAGGTCCATCTATAACAAACTACTGTAAAAGTTAAGCAATCTATATAAATATGGCAGCCAATATAAGTGAACAAACAAACTTGGTAGCTATGGGTTACTGCCCTGAAGCACACGTTGGAACTTTTGTCAGCTATTGCCCGCTGTTTGCCCTTAAGTATCCAGGCCATAGTGTACCTCAGCCAGCAGTTGTTCCTCCCGAACAGGAACCACAAGTCCTTTGTTTATTGTCACAAGTCATTTGATGTGCAATTCATGGATATGTAAATCTAAGCAGTCGCAATGAGAGAGTTAATCAGAACTGTTTAGATACTAAGTGGAATCTTTTACATCTTATTCTAAATAAAGTAGGAATTGTGCCACCCATTCTCCCAGCCATGGTACAGTGTGCCCCCATTATCTTTATCAGGATTTGTCTCGCATGATGAAGCAAAACAATATAAAGAACTTGTGTGACTGCTTCATCTGATAATCCCATTTGTACCATTGTACTGCATGAATGCCATTTGCATTTATAGATGATGGAGCATGTTAATTTTGCAACTCGCTCTGCAAGTTCTTGTATTTGGGTATGTGTCTACTTAATGCACTTTTAGATTTGTAAATAAAACTGTACCCAATAAGAGTGAATAGCATTGCTAGTGTTTGTAATGCTTTGCTGTTTGGCATTCCTGTCTGGTAAATACTATGAGCAGTGCAACTCCTAGCCATAAAGACAATGGCTCCCACCCACTCACATAGAAACACACTGAAACTGCTTGTTTATGTAAGAAAGGGCTCCACCCTCATTTCTAGGGTACAGACACTTCACAGGACACTTCACTAAGTTGGCACTTCCTGTCTTATTTCCTTTCTTCTGCAGGTTATTTTCAGAAACTACACATGCAAGGCATTGCATGGACATATTAAACGGAGACTGTCATCATTTTTATGGTGTACTTTTTTATTTTTAAATTACACTGTTTACATAGCACCTACACACCAATATTTAGTGAATTTGCTATCTCAGTGCACTGTGCCTGAGTCTGAGCTTTCAGAAGGAGCCAGCGCTACACATTAGAACTGCTTTCAGGTAACCTATTATTTCTCTTACTTCCATATAACTGGAGTCCCAAGCCGGACTTGGATTTCTTGCTATTGAGTGCTATTCTGATACCTACTGGGAGCTGCTATCTTGCTCCCTTCCCATTGTTCTGCTGATCTGCTGCTGGTGGGAAAGCGAGGGAGTGATATCACTCTTGCATCAACTTGCAGCTCGGCAGTAAAGTGTGACTGAAGTTTATCAAAGCACAGGTCACATGGCTGTGACACCCTGGGAAATGAATGTTTGTGTTTTTGAAAAACAGATTTCAATGCAGGATTCTGCTGGAGAAGCTCTATTAACTGATGTGTTTTGAAAAATAAGTGGTAAGTGGCATGTGCATGTCCCCTGGAAATCCACCTGGAATTATAACAGCTGTCATTAAAAAAAAAAAACTGCTCTAGGGCGACACAAGAAGGGCAAACATGAAACTTTAGGCTTCAAAATAATTATTTTTGGTGGTTTATCAGAAACAAAATGGAACTGAAAAAGGTTTTTGGAAGGTGAACAACCCCTTTTAGCGTTGACAAATATACCATTACTAGATAGCTTCTTTAGAGGAGAGGTTGACTAGGCATTGTGTATGTGGGCAGTTGGGGTCCTGCACCTTCCTTGCAGTCAGTTGTGTCTAAAACCACTTTCATAAGAGATACTTGCATCAAAATGCGCTCCTTACACTTTAATACAGTTACGCTTGGTACTGCTCAGTACTTCTCGCCTTTCATTCCAAATTTGAGCACTGCTGCGCCTAATGACTTGGGAATCCTGGAGCTACTACCACCTCGTGACCTCCAGGCTGTAACTTCAGGATTCCTTCCATGGCCAAAAGGTGCAGCACATTTGCACCTAGAGAATTGTGCTCGGATGTTATTCACTAGAAATGACGCCAGGTGCACTTCTGTGCAATTCTTGATGTCTTGATTTGCAAAGAAATGGGTGAGCAGTTGCGGTACATTTTGTGAATCAATTGCAATTGCGCTATAGCGCCAAACTTACTGCCCCTTTGCAACTGCAATGATGCTGTAATTCTGAGCCAAAACACTGCATTGTGGGGGAAAAAACATGGCAATTGAGCTTGAAACTACACTTTACTCAATGCACTTGCGGACGTACATGTTCCCTTTGTAGGGACAACTTTATTTATATAGCCTCTGTGTAAAGACATTGTAACATGTTGGCAAAGTATAGAGTACAAGTTTTGTTATAAAACTAATTGGTGTAAAGGTGATCCCTTTATTGTCTCACTAAGTTGATAATTACAACAAGCCTTCAGGACATTTTAGTTCCTTTTTGAACTGATTTGGCTCTGAAAAAGGAACTGGAATGCTCTGCAAGCTTGCTGTGATTATCATCTTAGTCATTCAATAAAGGGATCACCTTTACACCACTTTGGTTATGTTTCCTATTAAAAGTTTCATTCTATATAACTATAGGAAGCATAGTATAGTATTTTTAAAATTAAAGACTTACCTGTGGTTTATGCCTTAGTTTAGCACAACCACAATAAGTTTTTTGTCCTCCTTCTGGGCGACAATCCTCCAAAACCCATTTTAACTGAAAATTTTCTAGTTGCATGATAAGCCTTAAGGGATGCTAGAAGCGTATGGTTTTGTTATTATCTCATAATAAGAATTGTATCAGGAATTGTATCAGGTCATTCATGTAATTCTCTCCTGATGGGTCTGCCTGCATAGGCCTATGTTATAATCCGATGGTAGGGTCAGAGTCCAAACAACTGGGTAAACCAGATTTGGTCTGCCACCTTTATAGGAAAGGCCAACTTTATGAAACAGAGGAATTTCAGACAACGGCCTAATGTGATCATATGGGATGAAGAGTGACTATAACTATAAATCACTCATGTCTTACACTAAATCCTTGCACAGTGTTTTCCAGCAAAATGACTTTAAATTTTTTTTTGCATAATAGATAACATAAAACATAATGATGAACCCGGCTTCTGAAACTGCAGGAGTTAAGGGAAGGCTTTGTCCTAATGGTACTGCACATTTGAGAGGATGCAAACTGGAAACACAATCGCATCCCTACTGTTCTTGGTCCAGAGAGATCCAAAAGCAAGCCAGAAAGATATCAGTCTCACTCTAACAAGAGCCAGGGAACTGCAGGACAAAACTGTTATTCATAGAGAATGAATTATGCCGTTGTTCATAGCAGGCTTTTTCATGGCACATACAGGATATGTTTTGTTCAGAAACCACTAATCAGTTGCTTCATCTGCTGTTGCTTGTAATTACAACCTTCCTTTAGATACTGTTCTGTACAAATGACACAAAAGGTGATTTAAGAACTTTAAGGCTAATGCCAGACAGGACTGATTCTCATCCTGCAGCCCTTACACCGGTATTAGCCTTTCCCTGTGCCTAAGCCCAGAGCCATTGCGTTGGCCCAGGTGCAGGTACATGGAGTTGATCTTCCTGCAAAATGCATACTTGTGCGTTTCTACACCAAAATCTGCTCCCAGTGCCTGAACCCTAACCCTGACTGGTGCCAAAGTAGAGGCTAATTCTCAGCCTCAGAGTTTATCCAGAGAATCAGCCCTGTCTGGTATTAGCCTAAGGATTTCACACCTTTCACTTAGGAAAATGCCAGACGGGGCTGATTCTCAGCCTGTCAATAAACACAGACCAAGAATTAGCTCCTTTGCTGGCATAAGCCTTTTCCTGGGCTTGCACCCGGATCCAGAGTGTCATTCCAGATCCAGGCATATTGAGCAGAATTTGGTGCCAAAAAAAGTATGCATTTTAGTGCCAAAATCCACTCTATGTGCCTGCATGCATGCCGACGCAATGGCTCACAACTGACCTTTTGCATAGATAGGGGTCTTGCTTAGTTTAATTAGTTATAATAATGAAGGTATGGGGAATTTCACAGTAACAGCCAATCCTTTGACATTTTCACTAGAAATTTCTATATTTTACTAAACAAAAATAACAATTTATATTGTATGTGCTGTGATACAAAAGACAACTACACACTTATACAATATATATTCCATTTGGAAACTCTATTTGGCAGATGACTGTATAAGCAGGCTATTATCAGCCTAAGGGGTTTACCAACATGTCTGAATAGGACCTGTTATCTTCCAGACAGGCTCCAATCCGAAAGGACATCACTTTGAATTAAACAAACGGGAAGATGAACAGTCAAAAACTGGCCAACCATATTTACCCATGTGTACTAATCAGTGTCAGGCCAAGTACTTGTGCCCAAGTTCTTCTTGTTCCAGGGCCAAAACTAGGGGTAGGCAGAATAGGACGTTACTAGGGGTAGACAGTACCTTGGTTCTGGTACTTGGTTTGGTATGGTCTGTCACTGGAGGATTCAGCCTGAAGGAAAGGGTAGTTTGTGCAGCAGCTAGGGAACCTTGAGTAAGGCTGGTGTCACATGGGGCTGAATCTCAAGTGGCAGAAAAACACAGGCCGAGAATCAGCTCCGCTGGCACCAGCCTGCTACCCTGCCTGTACTACTGTATTAGAAAGCATTGTCTCTGCCCCGGTCCAGGCAGATGCTGCGGTCATCAGCCTAAAAATGTGAGACTTCTAGACGATATTCTGCTGTGTCTGGCTGCACCTTTGTTTTTTCGCAGGCCGAGAATCAGCAACGTGTGGCACTAGCCTGCAAGCTTGGGAACAGCAGGTGGGCATGTCTTATTATAGTGCGCTCAGCATAGCATTATCTCCTTGTGTAGGCAACAACTATTTTTCAAAATCTCTCACAGAGATCTTTAAAATTAGAATTTTTTTGACCTAACCAACTTTTCTTATGGCAAATCAAACAAGGGCTCAGAAGGGATCCTTTACCACTGCCACAATCTTCTGTTTTTTGCACCAGGCTTAATAAATCAAGCCTTGGGTAGTTTACCAATGGATAAGCGTTTAAGATTTACTGACAGCATTATTAGCTCAGCAGGCTAAAACCATAAGGAATTATAATTTGAAATAAACCATGAAACATGCTTTATCTGGGGAGAATCATTTGATCTTGCAAGAAGTTACCGTACCAGTTCATCTGATCGTTACAGGGCTAGTACTGTGCACGTAGGAGGGTGATTGTTTCTGAACAACATTATAACCTACTTAACATCTTTCATTTTGCAAAGCTAAAAACATTATGTTAATAACTGACAGAAGAAAAATCCCACACTGAGTCACAGATTATGCTCATTATGCAATGTATGAAAACATAGCATGTCTACATGTTGGCGTGGAAATCACATGTTCAGTACTAATGACGCTTCTAATTTCTGCCAATACAGCTTTGTTCCAAACCCTTGTGGTGTGCATAGCCTTGAGGCTCATTGACTAGAACTACAGTGATCAAAACTCCAATACCCACTGACAGCTGCTCGCCATTCATGTATACTGCAATTGTGCTTTCTATGGCAGATGCTGATGCCAGTAGACTGGAATTGTTTGTGAATGCTAACATAAGACATCCCAGGCCACGGGCAGCAGGATCTGCAGTACGCAGCACATTTCACATGAATGGTAGCTACATGTTAACCCTGAGAGGAACATGACCACCTGAATCCCAGTGTGCCAAATTAGCAATAAAATATAGCATTCATATTTTTATTTCTTTTTTATTTTAATTTAAGTCTCATTCATAATAGTTCTTCTTTTCATGAATGGAGTATATATATATATATATATATATATATATATATATATATATATATATATATATATATAGTGGACTTGACACCCTATTAAAATGTGCCCCTATATTGGTCCCCATATAGTATGGGATGGAAATTACCTACCAGGATAATATTTTCTCTAGAAAGTGAGAGTATTAGAATAACCCATTAGTGTTAGATACAATAAAGGAAGGAAATGAGTCAAAATTCTCTCTCTCTCTCTTGAAACCTCTCACTTAGGATAGAGAATTTACTCCATAGCATTGGAGGCCAGTACGGAATCTGTTATCCAGGAACTCATTATCCAGAAAGCTCCGAACTAAGGGAAGACCATTTCCCATAGACTTCATTTTATGCAAACAATTCACATTTAAAATGTATTTCCTCTTTCTCTGTAATAATAAAACAGTACCTTGTACTTGATCCCAACTAAGATATAATCGATTCTTATTGGATGCAAAACAATCCTGTTTGGTTTAAATAATGTGGTCCCCAATCCTACGGTAACTATGCCCACCGCTTTAATTCAATCATTTGTTCCTAGGGCCAAACAATCTAATTAGCCCTATATCGTCTACCTGTAGGTGGGCATATCAGGAGAAGATCCACTCGCTTGCCAACCTCTCTAAGCAAGTGGATCTTACAGTGCATGGCCACTTTTAAGGCATGGAGATCCAAATTATAGACACCTTATCCAGAAAACCCCAGGTCTCAAGGATGCCACACCTGTACTTCTTAAAGTTGGGCCCACTTGTCAGGAGAACTTATAATTTAGCATTAGCCTTCATAGAAATCTACCACTGCATACCCTCCTATGCTGGGAGGTTTCTGCCTTTTAAAATTGAAACCCATTTTGTTTACATCATTTAGCAGAATTATACATGGCCCAATTATGGGATTATAATTATGGGATCCTCGCTACTTAGTAGCAGCTACTTGTCATGGCTACTAAATGCCAGAAAATACCCTGCCATAGACAATACTGAGAATTGCCTCTGCTAAAACACACATGGAGACAATCATCCGTAAACATTGTCTTTTTTAGTAGCTGTAAGGGCTCTGGCACACGGGGAGATTAGTCGCCCGCGACAAATCTCCCGTGTCTCGGGCGACTAATTTCACCGGATTGCCATTTTCGCCGGTGGGATGGCAATCTGGGGAGATTAGTCGCCCGCGAACAGGGAGTTTTGTCGCGGGCGACTAATCTCCCCGTGTGCCAGAGCCCTAAGAAGTAACTGCTACTTGTAGCTCCGTGTGTCTTCACCCTAATACATTCTTGAAATACATCACATTTTCCTAATATTCCTTCACCCCAGTTTTTATCATTAATGATAAGCTAATTACTAAAAAGCTAGTGAGAAAAATTATAAAAAAGCAGTGTCAGTGGCTATTTATCAGTTATTCCTATAACGTAGGTTGCTGTACAACACAACGAACGCCATGATGACAAGTGATTACTTATTAAATGGTTACACATGCTTAAACAAAGCTTTTTCAAATAAGGGCCAACGTTGTACCAGATAAACATATTGTTTTGGGAACTTCTACCTAATTACACAGATATTCACCTCGCATTATCTCATTTGTACTGATGCAAGGAGGATAAGCTTAAGTGATAGTACAATAGCACGCAAAAGTTTAACAAAGGTTTATCATTATTTTCTAAATAAGGAAGTAAATTGAATGGAAATGTTAATTTTAATTTGCATACAAAACATTCCTTTGCTGCAAATTTACATGTATTAGAGTGGCACGTGCACACAGAATTTTCCCTTCCAAACTGTAGTGCTCCCATTGGCTTCAAATTCCTCGAGCATCTGTTGTTTCCAAAACAATCTGGCCATTCTAGCTCAAAAACTGAAGACCTAACCAAGCATGTGCGGAGTCTTCCTGGAAATAAATGGTTCCACACATTCTATAGGCCACTCCATAGGCTCTATAGGCCACTCCATAGGCTCAATGCACACTCAGAAAGAAAGGGTTACTTGCAAAAAAGAAAGGGTTTCATCATGCATAGCAGTAATGCAGTTATTAAATGTAAAACCAAAAGTAAAATAATAAACATTGCTAATACCAAAAAAACATAAACCAGTTTTTCTTCTCCTCAACACAATGGAAGAAGAATCTTTGGGTTCTAGAATGTGCACCAGGTTTTCAGGCTGTAACTGCAGTTGGGATTCACATCAACCCTCCTACTTGTAGAGGTGATCAAGGAGAGTGTTTACTAACATTGGAGATAATTATCATGAGTGATGTTGCCCCTAGCAACCAATGAGAGCTTTGCTTTTGTTTTGTAACTTGTAAGTGACTTTTCAAATTAAATTGCTGATTAGTTGCTATAGGCAACATCACTAGTGTTAGTAAACACCCTCAAGTCTGGAGTTCAGTAGCCATAAAACGAGGTTTGGGAAAGGAATTGTTAGGGATGCATTGGATCATGTATCCAGTTCATGATTCTTTAAAGGCAAATTCAATATTTAGCCCAATACAAACATAATGCTTGTGCTGTATCCTTAGAAATGACAGACAATGCTAGGCTCAGCACTAACTCAGCACAAATCGTATTCTTCATTTGATCCAGAATTATAGGATTGAATTATTTTTTAATTTAATTCTTAGCACCCTGGGGTCCTTAAGGTTACAGGTTCTATGAATTTGCTTTGTTTTCACGAACAACTCCTTCAGAAATGGCAAGGAAGTTTACCAGGCGACCCATTACATAGTCACTTCTAGTTATGTTTTAAGCCTTTTTAATTTTGTTATATCATGCATGTTTGGATTCCTTTACTGAGTTAGTCCCCATCACATCTGCTGCAATGCCTTTATCACGGCTTCTGCAAAGAGGAGTTACCTGAGTTCCCTTTCAGTTTTCCATCCTTCACCTTCACATTGAGTCCCCAGTTCAAGCTATGTTCTGCTGCCGGAAATTTCTCCTCTCCTAAATCCTGTTAAAATGACACTGGCATTCGTAAAAATTAGAAGAACATGTCAAATCACTACCCAAGGCCAACTCCAGCCTTACAGGTCCTACACTCTGACATAATTTTACTTTGCTAAGTAAAGAGAATTAGTTTTCTAACTCATTAAGTGCTGGGGAATGTGCCTCATTCAGTAGGGACGGTCACTCTCCCCCTGCCCATTGTGACTGAAGGAAACTGCTCTTCCTGCTCAGCCATGTTGGAGTTGTAGGAATCGCTGAGCTAGGGGTGGCTTTAAGGTGATTTAAAAAAAACAAATGAATGCAGTCTTCCTTTACTAGTGGTACTGACATGTAGGAGCATGTGAATATCACTTTTATTGCCTTGATATATAGAATATAAGATCTATAATATGGAATGCTTAGGACCTGGGGTTTCCTGTAATGTGGGCCACTGTGCATGTCTTTATTTTACAGAGAAGAATAAAAAAGTCAAAATGAGGACTCATTTGTTTGATTAGAACACAACAGTAAATGGTCTTGCCAGATCCCATACCTGTATTAAAATGTATCCAACATGAAAGTATCACATTTATAAATAACATACAGTACCATTGCAATGGAAATGGGGTGAACATGCTGAATACTGAAATCAAAATTATGTGCACATTTTTCTCTTTCAACATTAATAGCCATTTAATTGTAAAGTAATAATAACAGTAATAATAATAATAAACCATTCCAGGAACAACAAGCTTCTTGCATTTTTCTTGGTGGGGTGTCTAGACATTACTAGGCCTTACAGCAAAATGTTTTGTAGGGCCCAGACCTTTGGGAAATAGATCAGCTGTTGACATTGTTTTCTTCTCTCATATCAAATTATAAAATATATGGTAAAGATACTGGTTTGTTTAGGTCTCCATGCCAGTACATTCAGAGACAGTCCATTCAGGGATATGCAGAATATTAAACAGCAACTTGCATTACCTGCTCTTATCTGAAACTACTCCAGAAACATGGAAGTAAGCCAAGATCAAGAAAATAAATGTGTGTGCTTAAGAATAAACAGATGTTATCCACCCCTATTAATTCCTTTTGCTTCATAACAGCTATGACTACACAGGTCACGGAAGTTTGTGCTAAACAATCTGCTCTTTGCACTCATGTACCCTCCCAAAATAGTTTTCCTCTCAGTGTTTTATGCAAAAAAAAAAGGATTTTAGATTTTGACAAACTCATCATTAATCATCATTTAACCATGATTTTTTCTTTAGTTTATGTTCCCTCCCAGTTATCTCTGCCTGTATCAATCATTTTCTCATCATGTGGGCCAGGAGTTTTCTATAGCGCTAACCGTCTGCTTGCACCCCTTGCTAACTGCCCTCCTCTCTGTTGCAAGTGCCTTTCTCTAAGCTTTTCTTAAATACTCCCTTCTCCCAGCTTGCCTCCTTCTTGGGTCTCCCATAATTCCTGCCCCTCTTCTACTGGATCCCAACTAGACATCTACCTATCGACTAAACCCAACCCAATGCTAGAAGGATACCCAACTAGACATCTACCGACCAAACCCAACCCAGTGCTAGAAGGATACCCAACTAGACATCTACCGACCAAACCCAACCCAGTGCTAGAAGGGTACCCAACTAGACATCTACCGACCAAACCCAACCCAGTGCTAGAAGGATACCCAACTAGACATCTACCGACCAAACCCAACCCAGTGCTAGAAGGATACCCAACTAGACATCTACCTATCGACTAAACCCAACCCAATGCTAGAAGGATATCCAACTAGACATCTACCGACCAAACCCAACCCAGTGCTAGAAGGATACCCAACTAGACATCTACCAACCAAACCCAACCCAGTGCTAGAAGGATACCCAACTAGACA
The DNA here is from genome assembly GCF_000004195.4 of Xenopus tropicalis. Lineage (NCBI taxonomy): Eukaryota > Metazoa > Chordata > Amphibia > Anura > Pipidae > Xenopus > Xenopus tropicalis. Next base: position 114,476,428 of record NC_030681.2, read on the forward strand.
TCTACCGACCAAACCCAACCCAGTGCTAGAAGGATACCCAACTGAAAGTGTAGAGAATGGGGAAATTAAAATTTTATATATACTTTATACTTATATATACTTCTGATAATTAGTGCTGTTATAAACAATATTTTGGATGTAAAAGAATTTAAATGAATGATAAGCTCTGCATATAAATTAAATAAAATAATCTTCTGCCTTGATCCTTACTGAGAGTACAAGTGAGAACGGTCTGAGAAACTGGTCCTGTAACAAGCTATTGTGATGATAAATACTAATGCTTCAATAAGGTTCATCTATTTTTTTATGGTAAGATCCAAACAGTATATATAATGCAGCTGTTACAAGTACTTCTTTCTAAAGAGTAGAGCAGAAGGACCCAGTATCATATGAATACCTGGGGCAGAAATGTAAGAGCACTAAGTTTGTACATAAAAAGGCGCAGAGTGCAGCATAAGCAGGGGCAGACCCCTATGTGGCCTGCATCTAACCTGTGCAGAAATCGCTGTATTCATGGGGCAGTTACAGGTCTCTGTACCCCAAATGGAGTACAGAGACTTCCAGCAATTTACGAGGGGGGAAAATGCAACAAAATGGTGGCTTGAGCATGTGTTTTGCATGTTGTACCCAGCCCTTAAAGGAGAAGGAAAGGCTAATAAAGAGTTAATCTCAAGCTGCAGGCATTCCTTCAGTTATCTCAATAGTGCCCATAAGTCTCCCCATGTTTCACCTGCTCAGAAGATCAGAAGCTAAACAGGAAAAAAAAAAGCTGAGCTGGGTAGAGAAGATTCCCATAATGCATCGCTCCAACACAGACACTACGACCACATCCTTAGCTTGCACATGAGCCCAAATCAGGAGCGTCTGGTTGCTATGGCGACGCAGACGAGGACAGCCAGCAGGAGGAGAAGCAAGAAGCGAGGCGGCTCAAAAACACCTGGAGGATTGCTTGGATATCTATGACTTATGTATTTTCTACCTTCTCAGCTGTGTACCCCAGGTTTCTTGCAATGCCAGCCCTCCCTTCCTTCCTCCACACCAGCCTGATTTTCCTTTTGCATTGCATGTCCATTGCCCTCAGTCTCTAAGCCCTTTAAATAGTACAAACAGTGCACATAGTCTAGTGGCAGGCCTGGACTGGCAATCTGTGGATTCTGGCAAATGCCAGAGGGGCTGCTGTAAAACTTCATAGCTCACTATTAAGTGGGCCTGTGGGGGGCTGTTTGGGCCTCTGTGTTCTTGAAATGACAGGGCCTATTTTAAATCTCAGTCCAGACCTGTCTCCGGGTATAGGAACAGTTATCTCCATTCAAATGGGTACTAGGTCAAACTTTTTTTTTGACGCACAACAAAAATTTTTACTGAAGTTTCGTGAAACAATTCATCAATGCTGAAATGCGGAAGTTCGCTGCGAATCAATGCCTGACGAAAAAATGCGCTCGTCATTAATGTGTATCCTGCAGCCTAGAGGTGGTACACTTTTCACTGAATTAGCACATAAAGAGCATGAGAAGGAGGAGCATGGATTGTAAAAGGTTAGTTAAGGCTACATCTGGGGTTCTATCTCAAATGGCAGCAAGCCACTGACAGGCCAGTAACACAGCATTCCAACACTATTAGACTAAAATAAACAATGTTTAATCTGGGATTTAATTTGACCGGTAAATGTGATTACAGTTCATTTGTGTGTACTAAAGAATTATTATGCATTATTCTATATCCCATTGACTTGAATGCGCACTGGAGAATGTCTAAGCTGCAAAGTGACACAATTAGTCAGGTGCTTCCCATTAATGGGGGTGATTTTGGCCCTGTGTCAGCTGGCTGCTAAACTCAATGTGATGAGCACATTTTTTCACCACAAATGGATTCGCTGTGAAATTCCGCACTTTACCATTGGTGAATTTTTTCATGAAACTGCCGCAAAAATTTGCCTAGTTGTCACGTTGAATAAGTCACAGTCGCATCAAAAAAAAGTCATGTGGTAGGCACATTACGTGAATTTTTCACCGTTTTTGTGAAATTTCCCTGCAAAGCAAAATGGGACACATTCACTTATCACTACTCCCATTGTGCCATCAGCCTTAGGCTCCCGAGGATTATTGTTTTTACTTGCTTTCTATTTTTTTTTTTTAGTTCTTTTCAACTGCTCACCCAGCAAAGCTGACCACTTGTTACTATAGTTGCACAATTACAACACTGAAGTTTCCAGGTCATCTTTGGACACCACCAAAGCGGTAACCAAGTCAACGGTAAACTGCTGTGTCCTGCCTTATCTTACCCAGGTCTGATCTCTAACTGGCCGACATCTAGCTTTTCTTTATATCTGAATACCACCTTGGCTCTGACAGTCTTGTAAACAATTGTTCTCATAACTTAATTATTATTATGTGTTTATTGCCTTTAGGTATGCCTGGGTGAATCACAGGACACTGCTTTACTCATGTTCTGTGCAGTTCTCTTGAGCGCTAAACACGGGCTGGAGGGAAAAGGCCATAAGACGCATGTTTAAATAAAAGCAAATAGCAAAGAAACTGGGAGCAATCAGCAAAACAGATTAAGTACTGGGATATGCTTTCAATTACTAAGAAATAACTGTCATCAACACATTTATGCCGCATTTTAGAGATTATGCATTAGTCACATCAGTGCCTTCCCCAGTGGAGCTTACAGTCCATGGCCCCTATCATATTCGCACACAGTAAGGTCAATGTACTTGCCTGTAAGTTTTATAAGGACACAGAGTCCCTAGAGGAAACCCATGCAGACACAGGGAAAACATACAAACTCCCTGCAGATAGTGCCAAATCTAGACTCACATTCATGACCCCAGCACTGCAAGGCAGACCAGTTACCTGCTGAGCCTCTGTGCTAGATTATAATATTCAATTCCATTTAATGACATTTATGAGGGGAATATGGATCTGACACTGCATAAGCTAAAGTTTTCATAGAATATGGTTTTCGTTGTTATTTTCAATGCAATGTGGCACTTAGACCCAGTTTACATGAACAATCTTGTTTGGTAAGATTTTTTGGATGCCTCTTAAAATGAAAAAACAATGTTGCAAAGCAGTGTGTAAAATACATACAAACATATTTATCCGCAATATTTCAGATTTGTAGCAAGTTACAAAACTGTCTTCTGTATAAAGTATAGATAAAATACATGACATTTTTTAAATAATAAGAACTGTCACCACTAAATGGAGATCTATCTATATACTCCTATTGTGTATATATATAAAGAATTCAAATTTAATAGACATACAAATGAATCAAAACTTAGAGAGAGCAGTTCATAAATATATTATACCCCTAAATCCAGGGTATATATATAGCTTTTTATGGTTTATTATGGCTTTATGGATTATTTTGTAATAATTAGTTAATATTGATGGTGGATTTTTATATTTCAGGTTTCTCTTTTAAGTGGGGAATGTAATAAAAGGTGCAATGCTAAATGCTTGCTACAGGATTAGTAGCCCATAGCAAACAACCAGCAGGTAGCACTCACTGGTTAGTTGTTTGAAAACAAATAGCTGATAGGTTGCTATGAGTTACTAGCCTTGGGCAAACTTCACAATAAAAGGCTTACACCAAATAAAGATTTCAAGAGTTTTGCCCTCACCCCAACTAAGCTACAAAACAATGTGTGTCATTGTCTTTTAGAGTTGAAAAATGGAGTGGAGTTACTCTCCTTACTTTTCAAATGATACAAATGATAATAGCCTGTTACTGTCAGTTTTATTTTGAGCACCTATGCAATTTACAGCCTTTTCCAAGGAGGCAAGGTGTAATGTTTTACATGATAATTATACTTTATTCCCAAAGTTAGTGAAGCTCCCAATCTGCAAAGACTTGTCCTTTACTTTGATTTCAGATGCCTGGTGGGTATTGTGTAATGCCGATATTAAAGGGGAAGGAAAGGCAAAGTCACTTGGGGGTGCCAAAATGTTAAGCACCCCCAAGTGACTTTAACCGCTTACCTTGTACCCCGGGCTGGTGCCCCTGTTAGGAGAAAATAGCACCAGCCCGGGGCACCTGGAGCGCAGCACTTCCTCCTTCCGCCTTCCACTTCCTAAACTGCCGGTGGCCGGGCATGCACAGTAGAGCGAAAAAGCCGACTTAAATGTTTAAGTTCGGCTTTTCACTCTACTGCGCATGCGCGCGCAGCGAAGCCGGAAGGAGGAAGCGCCGGCAGCTACCCCGGGCTGGTGCTGTTTTCTCCTGACAGCGGCACCAGCCCGGGGTAAAAGGTAGGCGGTTAAAGTCACTTGGGGGTGCCTAACATTTTGGCACCCCCAAGTAACTTTACCTTTCTTTTTCCTTTAAAATGCACAATTCAAATTTGCAATGTAATAATCTACATGGAACATTATTGCATTAAGAATTAGCTCATTTTGTATTTTTAGAATTCATATAGCAATTTTAATTATACTGTATATGGATGTGTGGAATGCAGTCACAAAAATGCTTAAAAAGATACAAATACCCTGAATTAGGAAATTTACCTCAATTAAATAGTTTGATTAGCTCCCCTAAAGAAATTTAAAAAATCAATTACCTCAAAGTGAAAGGACCACAAAAGAAAATACCTAGTACAGATCCCATGACCTAACAAGCATTCAGATGACATATTTTTACATCACATTTTACCATGGATACATCTGCCCCTTGGTCTTTTTTTGCATTCTATGAGTATAAGGGGCACATTTACTAAGACACGAATCTGAACCGAATTGGAAAAATTCCGATTTGAAAACGAACATTTTGCGACTTTTTCGTATTTTTTTCGATTTTTTCGGCGTCTTTACGACTTTTCGGAAATTGTCGCGACTTTTTCGTTACCAATACGATTTGCGCGAAAAAACGCGAGTTTTTCGTAGCCATTCCGAAAGTTGCGCAAAATCTGGTGATTTTTTCGTAGCGTTAACACTTGCGCAAAAAGTTGCGCCTTTTTCGTAGCGTTAAAACTTAAAAGGTGCGACGTTTCGCGCAAGTTTTAACGCTACGAAAAAATCGCAACTTTTTGCGCAAGTTTTAACACTACGAAAAATCGCCAGATTTTGCGCAACTTTCGGAATGGCTACGAAAAACTCGCGTTTTTTCGCACAAATCGTATTAGTAACGAAAAAGTCGCAACAATTTTCCGAAAAAATCGCAAAATACCGATCATTACGAAAAAAACGCAATCGGACGCATTCGGCCCGTTGATGGGTTAGTAAATGTGCCCCTAAGTGTGGCTAGCGTGGCCCCATTATTATTCTTATTCTTCATTATTATTCTGCGTGATTTTCTCTTTCTTATTTATTCATTACTTCTGCCAATTGCTGGTAACTTTTCACGTATTCTACTGAAGATATACAGTAGAAAAATGAAATATTAAAAGAGAAATGACCATGCATAGATAAGGCTCATTTACTAAAGCAGCACTACAATGCTACATAGCTTCACAGAATTGGGGCACTAGTATTGATAAGCACATATAAGTGCAAATGTAGTTTTGTATGGATGTAACGCTGCGCACAACTAGCACTACACCTATAGATAGGAAATGACCCCTATAATGTCAAAAAACAAACAAAATGTATGCAGTCTAATAAACTTACTGAAACAAGATATGAAACAAATATTCCTATTAACATAAGTTTTATTTTAGTTGCACTATTTTTCATCTAAAAAATTATAAACTATGTTTTGTAAGAAATGATAGTTGCCATTGGGGACTCTTGTTGTAAACAGAATAAACAGGTTTTGCCAATATGGATTTCACATCTAAAACACAAGACAAGAGTCTCTGAAGTATGTTTAAATGGATCATACCACAATGGTATTAATAACTACATAAATAAGAAACAGAAAGGTGATGGTACATAGGGAGAGTTGTCACTCATGGTTAAATCTGTGCTACCCAGGGAGACAAATCTACCCTTAATGCATTTTGGTGATAAAGTGAATCACTGGTGGCAAAACATACACAGCACTTCGTCCGAAGTTTCCAGTCATCTCAATTTAAGTAGAACAGTCCAAAAGACAGGGTAGATATGGTCATGTTAATCAGAGGCGTGGCCTAAAATGTCACCGTTTTCTATTCTAATTTCTTGGGAGCTATGCAGAATTATTGTATCACATGACATGTTGTACATCACTTTATTTTGATGGCATAATTCCTCTTCAATCCAATGCAACCAGTGTCATTTACAATCTAACTTTCCATAGAAGTTATTTCTTGTTTCATTTGCTGTCAGCTCTTTTATTGGCTGTATGCATTATACGTATTCATGATCCCTAAATGCCCTTTAAATGCAGGTGTTTTTAAATAGAAACAACACAGAATTTTTGAAAGTGAAGACTAACATTTTCACTAATGTTAAATAGTATTTTTACACAGGAATTCAAGTAAACATGCAGAAAATTGTTATGCATGCTGAGTTCAGCTTCTCAGCTTTTTCTGCACGTGCGTCTGTTTTGTCTTTCATTTCCTTTGGGGCATTTTCACCTGAGAGTGTTTACTCGCTCTGCAGTGGCATCAACCCTTCTAGCCTATGGCAAAACTGTAGCAAGTCTTCCAGCATTTTTTTAAAATAAAATTCCCCAAAAACATGTTTGCACTCTGAAATGCCTACATTTTTACTGCACCTGGGTGCCCAAAACACCTCTGCACACCCAGAAGGTAAACATGCTGAGAGACATGGAGAAATATTCCTTCTCCTAAATTTGTGGATTTGGACCCTTTAAAAGTGAAGGTGATATCTGGGGCATTTTGAATGTGGATGTTACTACAGATGTAAGTAGAACACAACCTGTATGTAGCCATTATCCTGGCTTATGGTTACTCTCACCATCATTTCCCTTGTTGGGAGTGGTAAGCATTGACAACTATGAATAACTGCTTATGATCTAATTATAACCTCTTATTATTTGTTTATAATCTAATGTTGGCCTTTTTCATTTGGCCAAACTGAAAATTTTATCAATATAATATACAATCATGTAATCCATATGCCTCTTGCGGTGTCCCATCCACCCCTCTGTCTATGTCAGTCACCAGCACCCTTACTTGCCCACTTACCGCAGCCTCTGCACCAAAAGCCCAGCCCCAAGGCCTACTTCTTACTAGACACACCGCTATAGCCACCACCAGTTCCCACTGACTGCCCAATGACCACTGAAGCACCTTGATGCCCTCTTTAACCAGCAGCAACACCCACCCACCATTACTGCTGTCTGTTGTCCCCCTGCTTGCTGCCAATCCCAGAACATATACACTGAAGTAGGGAATGGGTAATAGATAGAAGCATACACAACAGAGGGGAAGGGCAAATTACACAGATAAAAGGACATAGGGAAAGGGAATAAAGTAACATCTATACAGGAAGGGATAAGGTACACAGGGAACAGACACCAAGAACGTACAAGGGCCCCCACAACATCCACACTCATAAGGCTCCCCCAAGAATGTAGATTATAATAAAGTAACTGTGGTATAAAATTAGATAAAATATATTAAATGTCCCCTGAGAGTTGGGTGACCTGTATAAAAGCCTGCTGCCTTTTTTTTTTTTTTATTGTGACGTAAATTATCAGTAGGGTTACCATCTGTCCAATCTTAAACTTGACAGTCTGTTTTTTACTGTATATGGGATGTCTGGTTCAAAACTGTCTGTCCGAATTTTAAAGATGTGAAATCCTGACTATACAATGCCTCAATTCATGTGGAATCCAGCCAGTCACTGGATAATACATTATAGCTCCCCCCTGATGTAACTAGCCACCCCTAAACATTATTGTCCCACCCCGACATCACCAGCTCTGCTCCTGATGTTGCACACCTCCATGTCTAGTTCTTCGAGGAAGGAACTTCTAAAATCCTTATAAAATACAGTAACAGGTACATTGTCATTATATAATGCATATCCAGATAAGTTACTGTTCATAGCACCCCCCCCTGACATCCTTCAGCTATCAGTGAAAAGCTGGGAGTTGTAGCTGCACTACATCTGGATAAAATGATTACAGTACGAGACAGAATTTCATTACCAACAAAACTCACCTTTCACCTTGCACTTGTTTGGGGCCCTAAGCAGGCTATATATTCGATGATTAAACTGTTGTGTTTTTCTACTGAGTGTGATTTATGAGCAGGTGTCTCTGAGATGATAATTCCAGCTCTGTGTCCCACTTGACTTGTGTATTATCTGAAACTAATGTAAATTTCAAATAGGTTTTCATTTTATTCCTGGGAACAAGTCAACCTTTTTCATATATGCTAATTCATGGACTATTCTACTTTAGACTAGTATAAGAAGATGCTCTGTATCTTTCTGCCACTATATGTCCCATTATAATACCTAATTTTATAGGCTTGTTATTTTTATGTTGATTCTTGTCTTGTTATAGTTTGGAAGAATACTGTCACAGTAGTAAAAAGGAATACTTGTAAAAGGAATAAGATTTATTACTAATACTACAATATGATTTACTAAACATCCACAGTCACTCACACTAAACACACTATCCAAACATAGACGTAGAACAGCAACAACAGGACAAATGTACTGACCAAAGGGCAGTGCAAAGTCCAATTTCAGGCACAATTTGCAATATTTTTTCCCAAAATTCCAGCTTTATTGAGGTTGACGTGTCAAATCAAATGTAACTGCATGTATTTAAAGACTGCAGATAACATTTTCATAGTGAGGATCACTTCTCTTCTGGTGAGTGCTGTTAACATGGCATCAGCTTGTGATCCTTTTAGAACAAGTCAGCTGCTCCCCACTGTGGGAATCATGGCATAACCATCATGTTTAAGGTGGCAGCTGTGCCAGGGTACCACAGGGACACAAAGCAGGGAACGACACAGTACAAGATGCAGGACAGGTGCAATGGCACTTAGAGCAACTATACAGAATGGCAAGGGAAGTGTTGGAAGCCATTAATGAATGGTGTTGTTACACACAACTGCATCCATTCTAGCGTGACTGCACGTGGCTGCCTTTGTAAATGACACTTACTGTCTTTCTACATCTAATACATACCCTGTGCACTACTGCAAACTATAAAATTGTATTAAATTTACAGAAAGGAAGGTAGGCTACCCTTACTCCAAAAGGGGCAGGGTGGGGTAGTCATCCTTACACCCATCGCCGACCCCTTCCCTAACTTGCTTTAAGGCAGGCAGTAAGGGCAGGGCTCCTTACACTGCTCTGTGCACATTTGAGAGAGCAGCATCCCCCTCCCCCCATTCCTAGAAACATTGCAATTGGTCTTCATTGTTTATTTTTTTATAGTTTGTAAATTATTTGCCTTCCTCTGCTACATCTTTCCATTTTTCAAATGGAGTTCACTGACCCAGCAGCCACAAAAATCTATTGCTCTGGGAGCTTACAGTTTAATAGTTGTTACATTTTATTACATAACTCAACCCACTGCCTGGTTGTAAACAAGACCCAACAAGATACCTGCCGAAATTCCAATCTGGGAGCTGATGAACAATAAGCTAAATAACTAAAACACAAGATATAAAAAAATTAAAACCAGTTGCAAATTCCCAGAATATCATTGTCTATGTAATACTAAGGGGGACATTTATTAATGTATGAACGCTCCAAGCGTATTTTCTGAGACAATTTCGTACCTTGCGTGACAATTTCGTACCATGCGACAAAATTTGTGCGACAAAATCGTATTGTCACGAGTACGAAAGTTTGGGATTCATTCAAGCTTCGTTATTGTGACTTTCCTTGGGTCGGGTTGGAGCTGCACAGTGCCATTGATTCCTGTGGGAGGCTTCCAAAATCATGCACAGAAGGATCAAAGTCGGAAAGGTTTTCCTGCATTTTACAATCGTTCGGTACGAAAATTTCGGAGCGCCAATACCATATTATCGTGACTATTCCGATTTTTTTGTAAGCATTTTCGTGATATTTGCGATCATCAGAAATTATCGTATCCAATAAATCGTATCCCTAAAAGTTAGTGAACAATCCCTTTAAATTAGCACAAAGGGTCATGCTCTTTTACTCCTCAGTGCTCTTGCACCCAAGGTTAAGAAAATTACCAATATTGTTTGCAGAAAGAAAAAAGTAATGCCATTAATTAAGCCATTAATGACTTTTATTATAGTGGCCCAAAAGAGTTGTGGGTAAAGGTGCCATGGGTACAAAAATGATGGTACATTGCCCTCATTCGTAATGGAGCGAGTTACTCCTGTAAATGTATTGTATTTTCATCATACATTTTCCCCTTTGACAAAAGAGAGCTATCTTTATTTACAGGAGGTAAGAGGATAATAATAAAGAGTAAAACTCCAGGGAAGTTCTTTGAAAGGTTCCAGTGCAGATTGTTGCGCAGATCAGAACTCAGAATAAAGCTTTTCTAACACGTCTCCATATCCCAAAGCTTCAGACTGCCATCATGAGGTTCTAGTAAAACTGCTTTGTGATCCTTACTTTGTCCATTGCTATTTCGGCTTTGGCTATTGACCTTTTTCTCTTAAGCCACATGACTGCTGACTTTTGCACAGAATGTGATTTTTTTAGAAAGATATAAAACAGCAGCAGCCTACTGATAAAGGTCTTATTTGCCAATGAACTTTAAGAGATAATGAAAAGTGGTCACACTTCATAATATGCAGACTTCAGACTTTGAAAAATCTAAGCACTTACAAAGCAAAATTACATTCATTGTACCAGGGATTCATTAATGGAATGTCAGAACCTTGGAATCCAAATACACAAAATGAAAATCAATGTGCAGTGATGTCTGACTAATAAACAGGTCCCTGCTGTCATATATAAGTCGCATGTGAACAGGTCAACACAGAAAGGAAATTTAATTATGTAAAAAACATATTAACACCATGCTAAACCTCCTCACTGGGACAAAGGGGAGTTCTTCTTCAGGAGCAGCAATATTGTACTTACCCTGTTTAGAGGACTGGATGTGCATTTTGAAGGAGGAAAGGGGTTACTGTTATGTATATATATATATATTTTTTGTTCCCAGAACATACATGGCAGGAGAAAAGTAGCAATAAAACTGAAGGTTGCAAATCCAGTTTGCATATCAAAGTGTTTAAAGGGATTTTATCATGAATTTTATGGTATACTTTTTAATTTTAATTACACTGTTTACATAGCAAATAATTAACTCTACCATTAAAAATTTTATTCTTGAACCAACAAATGTATTTTTTTAGCTGTAATATTGGTGTGTAGGCGCCATCTCAGTGCATTGTGCCTGAGTCTGAGCTTTCAGAAGGAGCCAGCGCTACACATTAGAACTACTTTCAGATAACCACCTACGCCAGTTTAACTAAAGGAGTCCCAAGTCAGACTTGGACTTCTTACTAATGAGTGATTTTCTGATACCTACCACTATTGCAATACAGGTGTCAGGGAGCTGTTACATTCCTTGTACTCCACCATGATGCACCAAGGTAAACCCTTTATGATGGTCCTACCTATTTTTTTATAATTATTAGGAAAAGTGTCACGTGATCAAGGCATCTGTCTCACAGGCTGAGCCTCCTCCTTTATAACTTTTAAAGAGGTGAGCTCTCCAACACCCATTTTTAAATGCATAGGACCAATATTGGCGTTTTTTACTAAATAAACACATGGGTGGAGTGTGGGAAACTTCAAGGCTTATTAAAAGAAAAGTAAAGTACAATGAAAATGCAAAAAAAAGTGGATTGCTCAATGCATATCCCCTGGTAAGGGATGTAGAAGGCTACTGGATAGAGAGGGCCATGGTTAGGAATAGCTGTAAGTACGAGCTATCTGCTCTACCTAACTCTCTTAATTTAAGTCCCTTCTCCTTCAGGCTTTCCTCTGACCTTGATTTGGAACCTATAACGCCATTCTGTCTTCTACTATTGACCCCATAACCTTGTACAACCCTTGTATAGTCATGTTCTTAGCCCTAGCCCCTGGATAAACAAACACAGTTCGTGCACTACATGATCTGTAGAACACATGTGGAGAAAAACCCTGGGCAAGCCAACTTTGTCACTAGAAATTATTCACTTTGAACCTCAGTTCTGCTTTTTTTCTGCCCCAGGCCAAACAAGGCTACTATTGCCCACTCATAAAGAATGGCAAATCCAAGCCAGTTGCAGAAAATAAGCATGGAACTGCTGGAAAGAAAAGCACAAGATTAAATGGAGAAAGATAGAAGCAAGACTAGAAGGGGGTTAAAATGTATCAGTTAAAACCACCAATGATAAATAACTACAAGGTTGTACATGAAGAGAATAAAGAAGAGTCAGGCTCAAAGTCACAGAGAAAAATAGCAGGTTATGTGGATGGGGAAAATGTATAAATAACGGCAATACATCCAGACAGAGGGTGAGGCAGGTGTACTGCATACACATCAAAAGAAGTGAAAATGAGGAAGGAGGTACTATATGGATGTTTTAGGAATGACAATGAAAAAAGAGGAGAAAGCCTACCCTACTACAACTCCTGCAGCTTGTAAATGGAGGTGGATGAGAATGATAGGGGCCATCGTGAGAGACGGTAGTTTCAATGTCACTGTTTTTCTGGGAGTACAAAAGCTGGAACCAAGCAGGACCCAGGACAAGGAGGGATATCCCCAGCAGCAAATAATGCAGGGGAAAGAGAGAGAATGTAAGAGAAGGACTTCCATGTTGTGTTCATGCCTGTTAGATTGTGTAAGAAGTTATATAGTGTGTATGAGCAAAAATATTTAAATGGAAGCAGTTTTGGAAGAAATTTGAACTCAACAAGCAGTGGCACAACCAAGGGGTGTAGGTGGCACTTCAAGGGTGTGGGTAGTAGTGGGTCCTATGGGTAGTGATGGAGGGGGCCTGTTAAATGCTAAAATAAAAAGAAGTAATAAACAGGAGCAATGTTGGTAGAGTTAGTAGCGTTTGAGTTCATTCTTGCTGTTGATCTCCTTGTTAAACTCTTTCTAATTCACTTCAGAATGGTTTACCCCTCTACAACAATGCAAAAGTTATAAATTTATGTCTGGATGGTACTTCACACCATAAAAATTGAAAAACATATATGATGTATGCTGGAGGTGTAATAAACACATATGTTTTAAATGTAGAAAACATAAATTATATTGCAGTCAAATACAAGCTTTAATTGATAAAATATTCCCGAAACAATTTACACTACAACAATTACATTGTTATATGATAATGAAAAAAGAACATAATTACGACTCCTTTACTTAAATATATACTCACTTCAGCAAAAGCGACTAAATGTGACGTAAATGGAAATCAGCAGAGCCTCCAACAGCATCTGAATGGATACATTTATTAGAAGAGATTAGATCTATGGAAGAATTAATTGCTCATAAACTTGGTGAGGCATTTAAACATTTTAAAAATCAGAGACCCTGGACAGACTTTATAGATCAATATAAGCACACAGATAACTCTCTCATGAGTAGCACCTCCAAACAATGTTATTATTCAATTCCTGCAATTGTTTGCATAAAGATACAATTTTCTTTTTTTTTTTAACTCTGACTTACAGTATCAACTATGTATCTGTACTGTAATAACTTAATGTAAACCCATACCATAATAGAGTTTAAATATGTTACCAAATAGTTAATAACAGACATTTTTGTACTATTTTTCGTTATGCCTTTTCTTTGTATACATAGTTTTGTATACTTACCCACTATTCCCCTTCCTGTTTCTGTACCCCTATTTAATCTTCTTGATAAAATAAAGAAAAATGAAATATTAAATAAATGACCCCAGCACTGTCACTAAAGATAAAGGACCGTCCTTACAGAGCTGAGGAGTTAGGGTTAAAGTTGATAAAGCAACAAAGTGACCTGTTGCATGAGAAAAGTGCAAAAATAGAAATACGGTGTTTGTTTAGATAGGAATTTACTTGGGGTAATAAAATACTGAAGACGCAAGAGCACAGGAAACAGTGATGATAAATAATGATGCAGCAAAATGTTTTATTGGAAGAAAATTCAGAATGCACGGCTGAAGTACAGATGGGTGTAAAAAATGCAGCACACATGTGAATAAGAATAATAATTAAAATTTTGTAACTCCTTGTTAAACCATACTGTATGTAGATCACTTTTGAATAATCACTTATAAATAAATTACTGCAATACATACCCCATAGCAAGATCCAGACAAAAGATTCACTGGTCACTAGTCCTTACTTTTCTACGTTCCAGTATTAGTTCCCTCACCAGCTCTCCTTATTGCACACTTCATTAAATGTGGAAAGATATAGGAAACAGACTAACACTCCTCTCAACACAGGGAGCACACATTAAACTCTAACTCCCCAAAAAAACACCAAAGCTAAATATTATAAAAGATAAACTTTAGCAAAAATGGTCCACTTTTGTGGAGAACATTTGTGGGGCCAAGATTGCAATCCAAGTGACTTTACAGGATTATTGCTTTACACCCTTGACTTCCATTTCCTAGATAAAACCAGTTATCTGTTTAACTTCTTTTCCCCCTACCAATGTCGTAGGCATATCATATTTTCTGCAGCCAGAAGTCACCTTACGTATCATTTGTTATGAATTGCTTTACAGTGTAGGTGATGATGCAAACATAAATCAGATAGGTTTGATAGTGCAGAGTCATCCACACAACGTCTAAAGTTTCCAATCTTCTGGAGATCTACAGTCACATCTTTGTTTCCAAGATAATTACTCATAAAAATTCATATAGCAATCCAAATGTAACACATTCATTTATCAGTGTGACCTTGTAGTAGCTCAAGTGCTGTACATATCAAAATCCCGACATGCTGAATTGCATTTTCCATCCCTTGCTCAGAGCCCAGTTGACTAAAAGAAGGGTTAATGCGTTGCTCATGCATGAAAGATGGTGCAGTTTTGCTTTAGCAATTTGCACTTTTTTACTTTCTGGTCATAAATTTGCTCCATAAAACCCTATCAGAAAATCAATCAATATAGGAAAGGTTCCCAGACTCTTTAAAAAGCTCATATATAATATATATTATGTGTTCTATGTAGATAAAGAAAAACTCAAAGATCAATATTTCCACTGATGTCATTGTACCATTTTAGCTTACAAAAAACAGCAATAAAATACACCAAATACTGTTACTTTTATGTGTATTTTTTGCATATGGGTAAAAGCTATGGTGAAAAGAGGTGTTAGCTATTCACTTCAACAGGTTACACCAGCTCTGACGTGCTTTATGATAAGGGTGTCATTTTTGGCATTTGTCTGGTGTCAACTATAATAACACCTTTATAAATATATAATCCTCCTCCTTATAATGGATTATTTTAGCAACCGAAAAGCCTAGAGTGGTGACACTCTGTAACATTTTCCAGCTATTCATAGATTTGCCCCTTTAGCTTGGTGAGTGCATAATCACAGCATCTATAATTATGACATATTTATTTACTGGACTTAGAGGTGCCCAGAAGAAACTATAATCATGACCTTCAAGGTACTGACAACTGCTTCATTAGCAAGGGGCTAGGTGTAGTAATTCCCCCCTGGGGTATATAAAAAGAGGGATACAAACTGTAGGGTTATTTCACAGAATGCATAAGGTACCAAGTGAACACCTTAATACATAGTACTGGTATGGGATCTGATATCCGGAAATCCATCATCCAGAAAGCTCCAGAAAACAGGAAGGCCATCTTCCATACATTACTTTTTAAGCAAATCATTTTAATTTATAAAAACTAATTTTAATTTTTCTCTGTAATAATAAAACAGGACTTTATACTTGATAGTAACTAAGTTGCATTAATTCATACTGGTGGCAAAACAATCCTATTGGGTTTGTTTAATGTTTAAATGATTTTTAGCTATTTTAAGCAATGGAGATCCAAATTACAGATAGATCCCTGATCCAGAAAACCCCAGGTCCCAAGCATTCTGGATAATAGATTCTATACCTGAACAGCCATAATAATAAAGTTGAGCCAGAATGACCTGTAACACCTAAGAGAGGAAGAATTATTGCCATGTTTTTGTCCCCAAAATTGAATGTACATTCAGGGGTGACTAAAGCATGGCAGAAACATACATTTTACGAGTGCACAACCTGTCACATTAATAAGGCTTGTTGTGGAGCAGGAAGCATTGTTTATAGTTACAGCATCCCTTTAAGCAGAAAAACAGAAAAAAGCAGGGTGCTTTTGGTTTTCATTTGTACACTTGATAAAGCAAATCTATAATATCTAAGTATTATTCTTCCTTTTCCATATCTCTCCCCAGCCGGGTGAATGGAAAGAGACTAAACACCTGTAGGAAGCGCCACTCCTTAGAGCAGTCTCTTTATATTATTTTCATTGCAGGAAGTGTGCATACAGACGTATGTGTTCCTACTGCAGGTTGGGTCGTCTGTATAATTGCAAGGGAATGCACACACCCAAAGGGATAAGCAATGACTGGCACAATGTGTTACATGCTCACAGAGCGCATAGATAAACAAAAGCAAGTGCTACTCTTACATCAGCATGTACTGAAACTATTTTCGGAATCCTTTTGTTCCACGCCTGCTCTTTCACAGTTCGTAAATGCTTTTGTACTATATATCACTGTCCTTCTTTTCTCTTTCTCAATTAACTGCTCTCTATATATAAACTCACAGCTAATTGCTATAGTTATTTTATGGGAATCAGTTAAATGGAAACTCCCCTGCATTTTTTAACCTTTACCTCTTTGTAGTTGTCTGATGGAGGTTTGGAGTTAATAGCTGATCCTGATTCTGCTTGGAGCAGAGCATTTCATTCATATTTGCTGACTAGGATACCATAGGGATTATTTATGAACACAAGTACAGCAAACAAATTGCAATTTTGGACACAATTGGACACATTCTCATGTTTTTTACCCACAATGCAGCTTTCCTCCTTATAATTCCAGAAAATGATGGCCAATGCATCAGAACGCACGCCATTCCATGGGTGTTTGTTGTGAGGAATCGGATCTTTGCAGTAGCTCCTGGGTTCCCCTGTGTCAATAGGAGCACTTGCATGTGAGCAGGAGGCAGGATAGGTGCACTTGTGAACTTTTGTCTATTCCACCTTTCCTAATCTTTCTTTTCTCTTCCCAAAGTCACCGTTCAGTTTGAGCAGTTTGTAGAAGCCAAGTGATACAACCAGCCCCCAACTAAGCCCCCAAACATGGCAAATACTGAGAAAAGCAGCAAAGGGGAAGTCTACCATATGTGCTCATAGCCATGACAAAGAGATACAGTACTTTTAAACTGTATCTTTGCATGACTGTTCCCCTTCACAAGTACAAGTTACCATAAAATCTTAGAACTTTGTGCCCATTTACTCCATATAGGGAACAGAAGCAATATACCTCTCACAAGCACGTAAACAATGTGCTAAAATCAGCTAGAGCTTATTTGAGCAAAAGGTTAAACCTGATGGACTTCAACTTCAATTTAGGAAATGTAACTGACAATAGGCAAAATACAGATGAAACATTTGTTCTTTCAAAGGATAACATTCAAGGCCAGGGGCATAAAACAGGGATCTCAGATTCCATAAAGTCGACTGGTCCCTGCTCATTGAACTAGCTTCCCCTGTAACCCCAAGAGGGTCTAGGCTTTGCAGCCACATAGTACCCATTGTGCAAGGTACCAGCTTCACAGGAGGCTTGGGTGAAGGGGGGAGTGAGAGAAAACATGTATCTTGATCTCCAGTATCAGCCTTCATCTCTTCATTGTTCCAGCTACTTGAACCAGCTGACAAGCCCTAAATGTCTATATGGCAGAAATGCTCTCTTATCATTATTTTCCTGTTATATCTCCTTTGTGTTTACTTTTGCTCCTGTTACTTTCCTCTACAAATACTCATTTATAACTATGCCTTTATCTTTTTGTTAAACAAAGAAAAGGCTTTTACTGCCAGAGAGTTAATAATGTATCACATAATCATAATAATCACTTAGGAAATGTCAGCTAAAAAGTTATTTTTGGTTGGGTGAAATGTAATCTCTGAAAATATGTATTTTCTTCTTGTGGTTTATAATTATAAATATCTTTTTAACAAAAGGCAGACAAGAGCCGCAGAAAAAATTCCATGATTTACTCAACATTTCCATTGTACACCTCTGTAAAATCGCTAGACCTTTTAGTTCTAAGGATGATACAGCCTAAAGCACTGCATAAAAGCAGTTTAGTACATGCCATTTTCTCCAGATGAGGACACTTTTACTAATATATCGCTGTCAGTGTCAGAGAATATTTTTTATAGGAAAGCCGCATGTATTATATCAAGTTACACTTCTGCCCAGTCCTTCTAAAGGAGGACTCAAATGAAGGCAATATGTAACTGATCAAGTTGTGGTTGGGAAGATAAATCCTTTTTCAGAAAATGTGTTCCGCTTCCGATAACAGGGATTATTTCTTGAAATAAGAGAAAGTCAAAAGTCTGGATTCAAACAAGTAATCACCATAACTGTGGAACTGAGCAGATTCACTGCCTACATTTGGAAATATTCTAGGTTTTTTATTTTCTTTTAAGGGCACACTGGGCTTTAAATGTCTTTTGCTTAATAGGTTGATAAAGATAAAGTGCACAAAACTGAACTTTTTCTACAAGTATCCTGATGAAGGCAAACCAAACCTGAGCAGGCCACCGGCTAATTCATTGGCTTCCTGATCCCAAACTAGATAAACAGCTATTCCCTGCATTGATATCTACAGAGGGTTATAAATCAGAAATATATATGAATTTAGTGACTCTGCACAGGTACTTCTTTATCTGGATGGACTGCCCTTACAAGACGCAAACCCTTCCTATGCTGGTGATGCTTAGGGAAAAATGTTCTTGTTTTTTCTCCTATACAATATGTATCCAGTATCCTGCTGAATTAATTTACTTAAAATGCTTACATTTACATTTGCTCCCACCATGGCTCTCTTTAAGTTTTTTTTATATATGCTACTCTAACAAGTTGACTGACCTAACTGATGTTGCCTCTATAATTGCATTACATGTCACTCAGGACTAGACAATATGATTGCTGAGGCCATTACATGGCAGCACGCCGATGATAGGCCATTATATCTTTTTAATTAAGCAATACAATCAGAATAGGCTCCATTTTTTCTGAAGTTTATCAGGAAGGACAAAGACGCTCATCTTCTACGTTGACTAAGATGCTATCTATCATATCTCTAATAAAGGACGGCTGATGAAGAAAACACTGTGCTGGGAAGCAATGAGACAAGGTCACAACAGATTTCATCCTGACTCAGTTGGTTAACAGCTATCAAATACCAAATATCATTTTGATGTCAGATGTGATAGCAAAGACTTTCATAGTGAGATAGATTATTTTGGGTGCACAAAATCATATTTTATTTTATATTATTTTATATTTTATTTTTGCTTCTAGGTTACTTTAGGCACGGAAATTGTCACCTTCATCGCATCAGCAAGGTATCTTCTATGGAATTTGACAGGCACAAAGCAGCGCCTATAAGCTTTCATCCACACTCCCATGCATACGGCCTGGACTGGGACTAGGTCCCTGGAATTTCAAGTACACAGAGGCCCAAACAGTCCCCCCACCAGCCCAACAGATGACTGTCTATGGCAACTTATAGCCACTCCTCTGGCATTTGCC
Organism: Xenopus tropicalis; assembly: GCF_000004195.4. Lineage (NCBI taxonomy): Eukaryota > Metazoa > Chordata > Amphibia > Anura > Pipidae > Xenopus > Xenopus tropicalis. Next base: position 114,496,040 of record NC_030681.2, read on the forward strand.
AGAATCCCCAGATTGCCAGTCCGGGCCTGCACACACAAAAAAGCATTAAATGACATTTGCAAAGTGTTCTGCGGCGGTGGTGGCTTCTTCTGCAGTGGTGGCTCCGGCAACTCCGGGCTCCTCAGTGAGACAGGCCCTTTAATAAGGTTGTACCCCATGTGTATGTGACCAATCAGATTGGATTGTGAATGACAGGGCCCGTAATAGATTAAAGGGGGCCCAAGCTAGTCACTTTAAAAGTGAGGATTGCCCAGGCCTGGGGCGACTGTCCCCCCTGTGCCCCCCTGATGGCAGCCCTGTTGCTACATGTATGGCCACCTTTATTTAGAGCATCTGTAAAGCAATAGTATTGCAGTCCTGCAAACACTGGAACTAGAAATCCAGGACATTTTAGACCGTGCCTTTTTCTACCTTTCTCATGCCCAGCTACATTTACTAGGTCCTAGCCTACCTATGCAGTGTTTTTCAAGAATTCCATTATATTCACAGCTGTACAGGAACTTGGGCCTGTCACAATGCTTTAAAACAGGGGTCCCCAACCTTTCTTACTCGTGAGCCACAGTCAAATGTTAAAAGACTTGGAGAGCAACACAAGCACCATAAAAGTTCATGGAGGAGTCAAAGAAGGGCTAAGATTGGCTATTAGGCAGCCTCTATGCACACTATCAGCTTACAGGGGCTTTATTTGGTAGTAAATCTTGTTTTTATTCAACCTAAACTTGCCCCCAAGTCAGGAATTCAAAAATAACTACCTGGTTTGGGGGCACTGGGAGCAACATCCAAGGGGTTGGGGAGCAACATGTTGCTCACGAGCCACTGGTTGGGGAACACTGCTTTAAACAAATGCAATGCATGCATATTGGTAGCAAGTTATTATTATCTACACTCAGAGTTAAAATTGCACTTGTGTGATTCCAATAGAGCAAGTCTACTGCACCTATTGATGACACCTGCTGTGGGAACCCTATAATTACTGCCATGTTCAGCATAGCAATAGCTCCAGGGTTCCCCAGTGTCAATAGGTGCACACAATATGTAACTGTACACAAGTGCTAGGAGCATATTTGAACACAAGCATCTTTACAGAAGGAAAGTCTTGATCACTGGGGGGTGCAAAAATGTTAGACACCCCCCAGTGAAGCCAATCACTAACCTGATACCTAGGGCCAGTGTTCCTGTTACAGAAAATCTGCACCAGCCTAGGATACCTGCAATCAAGCGATTTTTTATGACAAAACAATGGAAAATGAATTTTAATCTTTGCATGCAAAAAAAAAATCGCCCTCATGGCCCCTACCCAAACCAATAAAAGTCCATTTCATGTCCATTAAAAACAGTAAAAGCATTGTCATGTTTAGAAAACTACTGTAGCCTTTATGGGTATATATCTTTATGATAAGTTAGGCATTAGAAAACATTAGAGAGATTGTTTATAAAGTTGCATTTGTTTAGAGTACTGAGATAGTTTTCCTTCAGTCTTGTATATATGAAGGTATACATAATGCAACAAGAGGGCTTAGGTGTGCAGCAGTAAAAGACAGCATAGTTCCAACTATAGAAAGAGCTTTACCTAATTGTAGGGCAAGTGAGACATGGCATTTTATTTTTGCATTGCTTTTTAAGCTGCTGCTTGGTACAGGGATAGGGTGGAACATAGGTTTTCCTTGGGCAAAGCACTTTGCATATCTGATCTGTGGTTTGTTAGGCAATAAGCCAGGTATGTGCATTTAGCATTTCACGCCAGAAAATCATGGGATAATCTTGAGCTACAGGTATTGGATCCATTATCCAGAATGCTCGGGACCAAGGGTATTCTGAATAAGGGGTTTTTCCATAATTTGGATCTTCATACCTTAAACCCAATAGCATTGTTTTGCTCCAATAAGAATTAATTATTAGTTGGGATCAAGTACAAGGTACTGTTTTATTATTACAGAAAAATAGGAAATACATTTTAAAAATCTAAATTATTTGATAAAAATGGAATCTATGGGAGATGGGCTCCTGTAATTCAGAGCTTTCTGGATAATGGGTTTCCGGATAACAGATCCCATACCTGTACTAAACTTTGGATGCTGACCTGGCATTTATGATGCAGACAACATGATTGTAAGCAGATGTACCTCTGGCTAAACTAAAATAATTTCATAGAATATCCCAGATGGCTGAAGATTATATGAACTGTTTCCAAAATGTTTCATCATATTTTGAGCTTTTTTTTATCATACTAACCCCTAAGTCCAGCTTGGAAAATCTATTTTTCTGGGATAACTCAAGCAATCATATGGGATAGCCAGTGCTCCATCTGTAGCATTGGTCCATTTGTTTGGGCCCATGGTTTGAATGAGCAGATGTGAAACTCTCTTTATTGAGTTATTGAAATAATCCAGCAGGCTACGTGACAGAGAATTTAAATAACAAGGCACCTGTTTCTCTTTTCTAAACCCGCTGAAGCCCCTATCCCCGTTTGTCCAAGACTAGATGTAACCCAGCAGTATCTGTCAAAACTTCACACTCCTCCCCCTTGTGGAGACATATACAGGTATGTCCCACTGATCTGTGAAATTTGGCCAAAGTGCTTAATCAAATTTGACCATGAATTTATTTAACTTACCTTATTCCTGGGGCAGAAAAAAAATCCTTGTCCTTTTTACATTACATTCCATTAACATTTATTTATAAAGCGCCAACATATTCCGCAGCGCTGTACAATAAGTGGGTTACATACATTGGACATACAGAGTAACATATAAAGCAACCAAAAACCGATACAAGGGGTGAAGAGGGCCCTGCCCAAAAGAGCTTACAATCTACAAGACCTTAAATTAATTAGCAGAACACAAGCATTACAAGTCCTATTAATTTGTCTTAAAACATCTTTATAACATCCTTTCCTTAGAGTGAATAAAGGAGAAAGTTGCAGGCGAGGCTAGCCACAACTATTTCTGAGTCTCTGCCAGTATCCTCAGGCTGCCAATGGCTTGAAGTCACAGACATGACTATGTGACACAAAAGTACTAGCAATCTTAACAGTCTCATTAAAAATTAAAAAAAAGGTTTGCAACAAATGTAAATACTGGAAGACTGCAGCTTGGACATCAAAATGGATCAGTAACACTGAAATACAGAAACTGTAAGCTGCCTTTTTTTAGTAATTCTGGTTCCTTGGGCCATAGTCATGAGAAAGTGTGAGCTAAAGCCCCAATTTAGAAACGATGAATGAGATTAAATTCACGGAGGGCAATGTATACAGATCCCAGATGTTTGTGTTTATGTTTGTGGTCCATTAATTATACTTTCTTCATTATTCTTCCCCTTTAGTAAAATGACCTTGAGCAAAGAAGTTAATTTAATTTTTGGGAAATGAAAAAGCCTTGAATTTCTGCTCTCTGTTCAATATTTTACAGGAAAAAGTCAGTAGAATAAAATGTGTAATAAATAGCTTGGCCTTTTGTCTTTCCCTGGGTACCAGCGCACCTTACACGCACCCTTCCAGGAGATGCCGTCATACAAGACTTGCAAGCACTCTAAAAGGTTATACAGTGAGGAGCAAATACCATCAGGCATATTTAATAAAAAATATTCCTTTCCTTTTAATGGGAAAAATGCCAGCGCGCAAGTCATTTCTCAGAACAAACACTGATAAATCTGCCCCCAATGTTCCTAAGCTGCAGACTCTGGAAATATACATTCTTTCTCTGCAATAAAAGTGCGTTGTGTTATGGCCTAAAAGTCATAATTATCTCTTTTTCTGTCAGTACCTACATTATACTCCTGGACAGCTTTCCCTAGTGGAAATCACTGAAAGACTTATCTAAAGTGTGAGGTGCTAATTCATATGGACATTTTAATTTTCAGAGCTCTTCTTAATTTGCTTTCCCCTCTATAAGAAAACTTTCTCGTAGATAGGAGTCTGTGTACAGACATGGCTGTGAATTTAGAAGAGGCTTTTACAGCCTGACAGGTTTGCCTATAAAGCTGTCAGCCCACCATCATCAGTCACTAGACTTCCCTTTCAGACTATTGGAGAGAATCCTCTTCGTGAATTTATTCCGTTTGATTGATTCCTTTGACATTTTCAGGAGTGGGTATTAGTAATGGGCATCTTAATGCGTGTGCGTAAAGGTACTTAAATATGAAATATCTGCACTATTTGCATGCGGCGGGAACGGCGGGCAAAAAATTGCACATTGTTCTATAATGGACTCCTTTCTTCCAATCGAGGGTTACTAAAATGCAGATAGCAAAATGAATGCCAGTACATTTCCATGGAAGGTATGATGGATTCTAAAGGAAGCAGCAGTATAATATATACTCCATTTAACAGAATGACATATACTGCATTTTTGTCAGACTTTTGTTTGTTTCCCCAGTAAAAGCAATTAGATAAAATATACATGGGCATGAAGGTATTTTATCTTTGTGGCGTCTGCTTAAGGCTCACGTTTGCAGAAGGGGAAAAGCTGAGCAATAACTTTATTGCTATACTTAAAATACAAAATGTTCTAATCTTAGAGCTGAGTCACCATCCCTTGCATTATAAGGAATTATGTACGTGCAAGCAGACATTACAGTGTCACTTTGGATTTCCTTGACCTGCAAAGGCACTCATGGGGGAATTGAATACGAGGCGTAAACAGAAAAAAAAAATGTGGAATGTGAACAATTTTTTCTCAGTACGAATTTAATATAAGGTTTTCAAGCCAGTAGCGCTTCATCCACAGCGGAAAAAAAAGATTACTTGTTTTATAGTTTGCACCAGCGTTCAGTGAATGTGATGAAACTTTATAGAAAAAGTCATTTTTTTGTGCCAAAAAAAGTCACCTTCAAGCAGTTCTTACATTGTGCAGTGTCTTGAGACACGAGTATGTATAAGGTGACTGATTTTGGGGTATTTAGATGATTTCATATGGTTTAATGACTCATTCTATATTTTAATTCACTGTCTATTTAACTCAGTTATATTGCCTGTATGAAAATCCTCTTATATCAGGGATATGAGACTTAAAATTGGGACCCCTGTCTGTTTTTTGGAGGGGGTCCTCATATTTTGTCTTATATATACGCACATTTGTTTATACAATAGAAAATAGTACAGGTATGGGACCTGTTATCCAGAATGCTTGAGACCTGGGGTTTTCTGGATAAGGGGTCTTTCTGTAAATTGGATCCCCATAATTTGCATTTTATTTACTGACAGGTGCCTAACATATTGGCACACACACCCCCTCCTGTGAATCTAACCGTCCCTACTCATGATACTTCATATTGTTGCCAATCAGAATGAACCTACAATCATCCACAGCATTTTATTAAAGACTCTAGGAGTCCAAACAGCAATATTATTGGACTGACTGCATTTATTATGGGGAAAAAGCAGTGCCAGTGCTTTTTTGCTATATGGATTTTTGGGAGGGTGCCGATCCCGCCAGCGGTGTGCACCGAGCGTAAAAATTTGGTGGAGTTAAGGGTGTGCGAGTAAGGTCTTCCTTGTTCATTTACATGCATTTATTATGGGGACACCACAGAATGTATCCTGTAATAAGGGGTGCAAGCCAGCATTATATTTATGCTACCGCACTGACCCTTTGCATTATGTTTCTGAAAATTGTCTTCATTTCTATTTCCAAAGCTGAAGTTTGTGTGACATGTTACTTAGCAACTATAGAAAACCCTCTGTACCCAGATATTGAGTCATTTAGATCTTTATCTGATCTATTTATAATAAAATTATCATACAGTTTCCAAACAGGGCAGACTCTGAGTTTTGTTCCCCAAGATTGTCATTTAATTGATGTAGTTTACCAATTAAATCTATAGCAGATGTGACAACTCAGACCAATCATCTGGGAGTCACACAGGTTAGTGCCCCCCAGTCACCTGAAGTAACACCGGAGTCACCCAATGTTTATAATGCCCACCAGAATTAAAATTAACCCCAACCAATGACAAGGCCTTTGTTAAATCATTGGGCCCCTTAACAAGACATTTTCCATAAACATATATTGCAGCTGCCATTTTAAGTACTATGGTCTGCCCCCTGGGCTCGTCCAATTCACAGTGCACACAAATAAGCCAAGGCACACATACAGTACATGTAATACCCCGTCAGCCAATTAATGGGCAAAGTTCTGTTTTTTACTCCCACACTACTTCCTGTTACGGTTAGAGCTGCATTACTTCCTGTCAGGTGTCACAAAATGGTGGCTCAATGCAATAGATGTAAAAGGGCAATATTTGCTAATATATACAGTATACCAGTTTGGTAAGATTCTTTCCATGATACAAACTGATATTCCCTGTTAGTTAGTAAGTATTTATTCTTCAGAATGCCCCATCCCCATATTTTCCCCAAACGTTCTAGGGTTTAAAAATTGTAGCATGATGACCTTCTGGCAATGACCATACTGCATCGCCATGTGAAAATGAAAGTGCAGAGTATGCATGTATAGGGCTCCCGAACTCACTAAACTAACATAACTTACGTAGAAATCTAATTTACTTAAAAACATATGGAATTCATGTAGAGATTTGATTGGGTATCAAGCAATGACAGTGCAGAGCAGTGACAGGGTTTAAACTTAGGGCAAACTGCACTGACCCCAATGAAATGACTGACTTATTAGCCCATTAATTAATGGAAGTATTTATATGAACTGCTAATTATAAAGCAAAATCAGCTATCTATATTGGGATCTTTTTACTGAATTATAATGAAGTTATTCATTAACGTTCATCTGTTAAATCATTGGGCCCCTAAACAAGACATTTTCCATAAACATATATTGCAGCTGCTTATCAGATTCAAAATTCCTATAGTTCCTGGGCCTCATCAGTTATCAATTCAGCTGGCTCAGGTACATCACAAGAGAAAAATTACCCCCACCACAGGCCTTAAAGCAGTGATCCTCAACCAATGGCTCAGGGGCAACATGTTGCTCCCCAACCCCTTGGATGTTGCTCTCAGTGCCCCCAAACCAAGGAGTTATTTTTCAATTTCTGACTTGGTGGCAAATTTTAGTTGAGTAAAAACAAGTTACTACCAAATAAAGCCCCCTGTAAGCTGATAGTGTGCATAGAGGCTGCCTAATAGCCAATCTCTGCTCTTATTTGGCACCTCCATGAACTTTTACGATGTTTGTTTTGCTCTCCAAGTCTTTTTACATTTGACTGTGACTCAGGAGTAAGAAAGGTTGGAAATCCCTGCCTTAAAGTGACCCAGTGAGATGCTTTTCCTAAAAGAGTGAAACTCTTTAAAGAAAACATAAAGCATAACTAAAAAAAAAACTCCAATATTGTAGGCAATAATGAATAATTTATGGTTCTGCTTTCATTCTGGACTAAAAATGATTGTTTTCTTTAAAGACCATTTTATTGGAGCTTTCTGTAGATCTGCTGTGGTCTCTGACAGTGTTTCAACTGAGGCGTGGGCATGTCCTAGTGGTCCCTGCCAGAAGCACAGTAGGAGGGGGTTGGCAGGCTTCACTTTCCTATCAGGTCAGTCTATATGCTGATTGGTTCCTATCCTACAGTGCAGTGTCTGAGTGCTACCACCCCCCCCTGCACAGCCTGGGAAAGGAGGCAGCAAGAAGTGAACAGATAGGTGGAGCCAGTAGGGTTTTTGGAGAAATTTTCAAGAATTCAGCCCAAAACACTACTTTTTAGCACAATTCTTTTGTTTAGATGAGTATAATGCACTGGCATGTTCTTGATTTTCACACTCTGTCCCCCAGTTTTCTTGTTATCCCATAGTTATTGCCTTGTTTAAGAACCCAAAACAAGGCAATTTACAGTTAGAATAATTCATAGAAATATGTGATTGGTTGCTATGGGACACCATTCAACTAAGGCAAAGTTTGCCCATTACTTATTAATAACACGTACTTACAAAACACCAACATATTCCACAGCACTGTACAATAAATTGGTGTATACAATGAACATCCAGATTACATACCAAATACAGCTGATAACATATACAAGAGGTAGAGAGCTTTCTCAAAAGAGCTTACAATTTAAAAAATTGTAATGTGATATAGTAATATCAGGGGTCCCACTGCAGTGAGGGGCCCAGGCCAAAAGGGTGGGGACTGCAGACTGCAGGGGAATTCTAGCCCATGAGTCGCCCTAAGGCAGCTGTTGCAATGCCTCACACCCTCACCCTCCCCACCCCAAACACACACTTACCTTTCCTGTGCCAGAAAATTTGGCTCTTAAAGTTCCCAGGAGCAACTTTTTGCTGCCAGTGGTATCTTGATGGGCACTGCCACCCGAGGCAGGATTCTCACCTAGTCTCATGGCAGTAGCACTCCTGCCATCACCCATGAAACCTGGAGGCAGTTGTCTAATAAGTTAGACCCCCTGTAGGGGAGGGCCCTGCTAAGTAGTATAGGGGCCCCATGATTTCTAATGAAGGCGATACCTACCTAAAACTGGCATAAAAAAGCAAGATGTGATTATACGAAAAGTTCCCTAATAACCCTAGGGTTTAGTTTTGGACATTTACAGTAATAGTTCCTGTGCCCCCAAACTAAACAACATTAAGGTCTGTAACTAGTGTTACAGATATGATCTGGTAGAAACTGATGTCAGCAGGGAAAAAAACAGCTCTCTCTATACAGTAATACCATTGCAGCCATCTGTACATACTAGAACACCATCGGGAGGGAAGAAATCTGGCCTCAAACTCACAATCACACAAACACTAATAATGACCAAGTAAAAACACCATTAAAAGAATAATCTCTCGTGGTTGAGATGAGACGCATCAATTCCGCACAACGGGGTCACCGTGAGAGAAAATGCTGCAGTGGGAAGAAAGCAGCAGGGGTTATGCTGACCAGAAGTCTAATTGCTTCAGAGATGCTGCAATTGCCTTTGATCTAGAAGCTTTTAAAATGCATAACTATGAGGCCACAGAAATACAGGACTCATAATTATGGTGAGCTAGCCTTCAAGTTCTACATCAGCCCAAGTAACATCATTCTCAGTAACCCTTCCACTGTTAAAGTCTTCATGTGATTAAATATCCTGTAAATAAATGATGATAATATCCAGGCTCGGTAGAAATCCATAAGTAAACTATATTTGTATTTTAAATAACATTGTGTCATTTGTTTAATAGGTATATCATTTCCAACATACATTTAACAATTGCAAATTTCAATGGTTGCTAGGGTCAGCATTCTCCAGCAACCATTTCATCCCTTAGCAATTTCAGTTGATGAGGTTGAAAAACCTGATTGCTAGTTGATCCACAGAAGACCTCTCCAAAGGAGCACTGGGGAACAATATTGTCTACTGTATTCAGTCGTGTGTCTGCCTTTTGAACTCGGAGTTTGACCCCTACCTGGCTACTATCTGCAATGAGTTTCCCTTGGAAACTCTGGTTTTGTTTGGCATGAAAATGGTATTTCCATCGAGTGACTGCTGGGCAATCAGGACAAATTGCTCAGGGGGACTACAGAGCAGCATCTAATGGGAGCAGAAAGTAGGAAAGCTCAGCATAAATGTATGTTAAACAGTGTCTGTAGCATCTGGGAAGCGACTGCAGGATGAGGTACTGCAAGTTCTAATCCCAGCACCCCCATCATGAATACTGGGCCCTGAAAAATCTTTTCTACCCCAGTCACCACTGCCATTCAAGAAACAGCACCCTGACATGAAAAAGCTCTCAAAACTTTCCAAATCCAATATATATATATATATATATATATATATATATATATATATATATATATATATATATATATATTTATAGTGAAACAGATTAAAACTCCTGGCAAACTGACCTTGCCTATCAGATGGGAAAACTTAAAACCAGAGTCCATCAAAGGTTAACGATGGGATTACTTAAAGTGCTGATAAGAATTATACATTACCCTGCTTTTATTAAAGGGTCACAAAACAGTGCAATGAGATGAATGTTCTGCACCTACAGGATACACATCAGGAGAACCTACAGTGTTCACTGGGCTGCTACTGCCATCTGCAGGAATATCTCAGTAATATAATGAATTAAGTTATGTACCTATATATTTTATATTCTCTATACACACACACACACACATATACATACATATACACATACATACACATATGGGAACTTTTATCCAGAAACCTGATAACCAGAAAGCTTGTTTGAATTACAGGAAGGCCATGTCTCTTAGATTCGGTTTTAAGCAGATTTAGCAAACACAGGCTTCGGGTCACTTAATTGATTATGAAATGGAACGGAGCTTCTGCTACATGACATCTTATATTTACTGTAACTAATTAGAGAATGCTGACACAAACAATATTGAAAGCAGCAGTTAAGAGAAAGCAGAAATCCTATGAGGTTCCTGGAACATTGTCTGACAGCTAATATCACAGAGCTGATCCAAGGCACCACTTATTAACTGTCTGCCGCTAAATCAGCCTTTGAATTCCCATAATACCTTCCTTGCTGCAAACACAACTAAAGAGCCGATTTTGGCAGGTATCATTTTTCATAGTGTAACAGTGGACAGCGGAAGTACTCGGTGCTGCATTTATAGCCAGACCTGTATCCTTAACCAACATTGTGCTGTGCAGAGCACGAAGCACAAAACAGGATAAAAAGGATTCATGACATTTATTATATTTACAACCCAATGCCTACGGGTGCTTTGAACATTTAGAGAGGCAGAAAATAGACTAATCTATAATTAAGTTTAAAAAAAAAAAAAAATAATAATAATAATATGGTTACATTTTCAGTAAATGAAAAGCACAGTTCTGCTGCCATCTACTGGCCACTTGGGCAGCCAAACAAGGGAACAGTGCTGCTGCTCTTGAACCTCATTGACTGCCCAGAGTGAAATTTAATAAGTTCTAGGAATCGGTGTTATGGGTCAGGGAACTCTAAGTTCATCATCGATTGATAGATCCATGGCCTTAAATCCCATTTGCTGTTCACAAAGCAGTTTAAGTGGGTGGTGTGTCTAGGCTGAGACAGCACCTTTCAGATAGCGGAGCAGAGAAAATACAAATCACAAAGGGAGAGCAATTCTTCCCATAGAAAGCAAAACCATAGGAAGGAATACAATGAAGCAAAGTGTTACTATTTAGGACCATATCATGTACATTTTTCACAAGGCAATGCCATCAATAACAATCACTGATCAATGCAGAGAATGGAATTCTTACATAAAACACCTTGTTATGATGTCAACATCCAGGATTGCATGACATTTTTTTTAATGGGATTTGTTCTAATGTCTCTTGCTAGGCCTGCTCCCTTGCTTTTGACAAAATTGCCTTGGTGGCCACAACCTGCCTCCCCACAGCTGTCTGTGCCAAACCAGTGATCTGAATTGGTCCTGAAGGTCGGAGCACAAGCCAGCGGCATCTGTGACTGCTGGGACTTGGCTCTCTGCACTGTGTCAGGCTGAGAAAACATAACTTAAGAACAGAAGAGCAGAAGAGCAGAGTCCATAAAATGCAACCTGTGTCATGTCCCCAGATGTGACCTCACAAGACCAGCCCTAAATTATTGTGACAGGTTCATTTAAATGCAAGATCAAGTAGAGTCAGCTGAACTACACCTCACACTGTCAGCTTAATACTTCATAAATCATTTACGTGACAGCAAGATGTCAAGTAGTGATTAGAAGCACAAGAAAAGACACAACCATACTTCAGTACAGGTATAGGACCCGTTATCTAGAATGCTTGGGACCTAGGGTTTTCTGGATAAGGGAATTAATCCACATACTATAAGTTTAATAAAAAAAACATTTAAACATTAAATAAACCCAAAACAACAGTTTTACCTCCAATAAAGATTATCTCAGTTTGGATTAAGTACAAGGTTTGGATTCATTATTACAAAGAAAAAGAAAAATAGTTTTTAAAAATATTAATTACATTATAATGGGGAGATGGCCTTTCCCTAGTTTGAAGCTTTGTGACTAACAGGGTTTCTGGATAACAGATCCTATACCTATATGGTATGTATTATACTTGGGATACAAAAGATAAATATGGGAAGCACTGTGTGTGCATATAAGTTAGTGGGGGTCCAGGTGGCTACTTACAAATGAAACAATCAGATCTGGGCACATCAGAATGTACAGTATTTTTATTGAAATTATTCTACCCCATAGGAGGAGACTTTCTGACAAAAGTTACATAATAGAAGGGGGTCTGCTAATAGGGATCTTGGTTTGACACATGCTGAATGTACAAGGAGCACAGTCTGGCCCTGAGGAATGCAGGGAAAATTATAATAAAGCAGAAATGACAACCCTCCAGCTGTCAGAACTTTTCAGCAGCCTCCAATAGGCTGCAGGAGGGGGGGGGGTTATTTGCCAGCTTATATTCGGGGTTCCTTGCAATAAAGATATTGCTGAATAAGTACTATAAAGAAGAAACAAAGTTTCCCCTTCTTTGAGCAAAATGCACTCCAGCAGCTGTGCCCTTATTATATATTCCCAGTTCTGAAGTTAAAAGGACCCTGCCTAAGAAGAAAGCCAAAAGATAAAGCTTAGGCGTTTGTTATTTTAATGTTGGCAGACAGGAGAAATGCAAACCATTCAAGAGCTTTGTGTATGGAAATTGAAGTTCCGACAGACACATATGAGTGGGTGTTATAAATGGGCTCAAATTAAATTGGACACATTTTAAATCCTCTTGATAAAAATGCAGCAGCGGATTGCTTTGAAGTGAGTCTATTCTGTCAGCATTTCTGCTCCTTCTCCACCAGTGGCATCCTGTGAAATGTGAAGATCTTCTAACATTTCTGCAAGGCTGATCCGGGGGGCTCCCTCCTCGTCAGTGTCACTCTCTACGGGCAAATTAGCATCTGCACGGGGAAAATACACACACTGAAATGTACCCTGGGAACAGATAATAAGTGCCAGCCCCACAGCTATCCTTAGTTAAAAAAAAAAATTCTAGCTTCTGCTTGGTTCTGCCTTTAGGCCCAGAGAGGCCACATTTATCCTCAGCAGTGCTTTATAGACCAGAATGATAAAATCCACTTCATTATTAAAATTCCCTTTAGTCAGAGAAGGCTTTGTTATTTAGTTAGACTAATAAAGAGGTTCATTCTTGGGATGGATAAACACAGGGGCCTGAGACCTGTCAGTCAGCAGAAAACAACATATACATATATTGAATGTGTATTCTAACTCAAATGTGCTACACTGCATTCATATGCACATACTTTTCAATTATCAATAATTAATGAATTTGTATATTTACAGGTGCATTTCTTGCAACTTAGATTTGAGAAAATATACACACGGCTCCAAAATACAATATAGATATTACTCTGCCTGCATAAAACTTGCTACAATGGCATCATCCTATTAATCCAACATAGCAACTTAAAGCCTTTTAATTTAACACAAGAGGCAAAATAATATATGAATGCTTCCCTTGAAAAAAATTCCAAGTTATAAAGAAAAATGTATACTGCTATACTGCTACATAATAACTATTTTTTACAACAGATCCATATTCTGGTCAGTTTTCCAACTGTGATCCTGTCAGTGACAGAAGAAAGAACTAAACTGATGCTGAGATCAGAAACTCTCCTTATGTCTTTCCTGTGCAGAGCAAGATCAGACATAAATGCATTAGCAGTACCTATGAATGCTGGTCTATTTTAGCCCAATACAACTAATAATCGCTAACCTGTGTTTACCTAAAATGGCAGAGCCTTTGTTTTGATCAGCTGAAAGAGTTTGTACAATAAAACCATTTTTAAAATTATATGTTGGTTATAAAGGATGATAGGAGGAGGAAAATAATAAATCTAAAAAGAGGAAAATATGCTATGTGGTTACACGGATAAATCAAGGTATGGTAATTTGAGCATCCTGCCAGGAAAGACAATGCATTGACTCAATTATCCTTACTTTTATAAATGTTAACGTTCTTCCGTATTACTTCATCTTCTTCAAGGTCTTCAAGAAAATCTTGATATTGCCTGAAAAATATAGTAGGGATATTCAGTAAATTTACCACAAACTGCATTCCTCCAACAGTACATAAAGTGATCACATATATACATGTATTTATATACATGTAGGCTTTATTTTCTGAGCACACATACAGGTATGGAACACATTATCAAGAAAGCTTCATATTACAGAAAGGTCATCGCCCACAAACTTAGGTTTAAGCAAATAATACCAATTTTAAAACAGTACCTTGTACTTTAAGTTTTATAAAAAAAAAAAAAAATCAATAGCAAAACACCCCTATTGGATTTACTTGTTGTTTCAATGATTTTTAAGCAGACTTAAAAGATCCCTTATCTGTAAAACCCCATGTCCCAAGCAGCGCGAGTTGCCGAAGTTTCCTCTCAAGGTAACTTCGGCAAATCACGCCGCCACATATGCCATCCCACCGGGGATTTACATTCTAGCGGGTGCGCAACTAACCTTCCCGTGTGTCACAGCCCTAAGTCCTGTAAGTGCAGAATATTTTCTCAAGTACGTTATATATATATATATATATACATATATACACACACACACTTCATGGCATGTGATGCTTTAATGATCACTTTGCAGCATTAGTTAAATGCTTTACTGCAACAGTCACTTTATGGCATGTGTGCACTGATGTCACTTCCTATTTGCTGGTTCACTATTGATAAATAGAACATGAGGTTGGTTAGCATGGTTGCCTTCAGAAAGGTCCCGATGGGGACCGAAACATAACGTTAGCTGTTCATGTGTTTTTAATACACAATTGATCTTTTTGGAATATAACTCTGTGTTGCTGGTCTTTTTTTGGATATGCAGAAAGCTCCAAATAACAGGAAGGTCATCTCCCATAGACTCCAATATAAGCAAATAATTCAATTTTTTATAAAACCCCAGGTCCCAAACATTCTGGATGATAGATCCCATACCTGTTATCTACTTTCAATATGCAGTATATGGTAGCAGCAGCACAATGACTATCAGCTCTAGCAGCTTAACAGTGACTCATTCTCTCAAGGGCCCAAAACTCATTTAATAAATGGATTAAAAAACTGCAGTGCATAAATCCGGTACTCTGGTATTGAAAAGTGAAGGAAGAGCACTTGTTAACTGTACAGAGTTCACTAAGCTAATCTTTTACATTAACACTGGTGGAATTTACCTCTCGTCATCCGTGTCCATGCCTTCCCTGTCCCTTTCTATCTCCTTTAGCTTCCAGTTCCTCCGCCGCTGTCTCTTAGTACGATCATAACTCTTCTTTATTAAAACCTGCACAAAACACATTTTTTAATAAAATTAAAAAAATAAAAGTTTAGGAAAATGTTGGTATTTTGAATGCACTGCCACTCAGGTTTAACAAAATATAGATAAAACTCAAGAACAACTCTTAAAAACTCAGTAGGCACTGTATTGTATAAATGGCAAGCTGTTTATTTATGGGATATATGGGTCTAAAAAGTCCCCTGAGAAACTAGGGCAGTACTGTATGATGTCTCTCTTCCCTTATACACTGAGGGAGCCAGTGGTGACCAGGGAATTCTGGGAAAGTGCTAATTTAATTCCTTTTCCAAGCTCGTTCTAAAAATCCCCATGAAGCGTGCCACTGATGATATTTTAAGTCAAACAGGAAAATAAGTTCAGTACACCCACACTGTGTGCCAGCTGCTTTGGCTGAATATTTATTACTTGACTTTAGTGGATTTTCAAGTCAAGGCATGGACTGGAAATGAACTTTTAATAAATAACTTTTATGAGATTTGCATGCCTGATTTGTTCCACATTAGAAGGCCAGATTGGAGCAAGAAGTGTATTAAGAGAGTGTTTCCTAGAGATGACTATTGGGTTCAAACCCACATTTTAGGTCCAAAACAAAGAGGAAATCTATATATCTACATTCCTATATTAGATATTCTTGGAACTATGGCTTAGAATAACTTTTTAACCCTTATCTTCCTATCTGGACTAGCTGGAATTTTAAGTGCATATATGAGAGCAAATAGGCATTCTACATAAATCTCAATCCAACTATACTGCACCCAAACCCCAGCCTCTCTAGAGGCCACTTTCTTATTGGAAAATGCTGATTTAAAGTGATAGTGACATGAATTTGAAAATAAAAAAAAACATTTTCCTCTGCAGTAGCAGTGGGATCAGGAATGCACGCCACATGTTTAATCTGCACAGAGTCTGTCATCCAGGGCTCATAGGATGATACTGCTTCAAGTGGGTGTTTTCAGGTCAGCATTAGCATGGAGTATAGTAGAAATGTGTAATCAAATAATTCTTCAGTAATAATTATAGGGAATAGTTTAGGGAAAAACATTTAACAAGTGGAATTCCTTTGCTAGGAAAACAGCCTTTTTGTGTAGGATAACTGTATATAACATGAAAAACTCCTTACCACATCAGGAATATGGTGAGGGTTCATCTTGTTAATAAATTCGTCATTCAGATTACAATTAGCCAGATCAAACCTGCAAACAAAGAAAAGAATAATTAAGAACAAAATCAATAAACTAACTGGATCCTCTGTGGATTGCCTAATTTCCCATGCTGTGTTATGGGCACATTCTCTCAATTTAATTAAGTTAACTATTTACCATTCTTACTTACAACTTAATTATGTTTCCAGTAACACATTAGCACATTATGTCCCTTTGTAGATTGCACTACGTATACTAGCTCTAAAGTACAATGCAAAATCCATGTGTTCTTAGCGACAGAGAGGAGAAAACTGAGCATACTCGTGTTGTTCCCTAAAGGATTTTTCTGAGAGAAGGAAGTCTGATACCGAAGAACATGTGTACACAAAAAAAAAAGAAGAAATCCTGCAATAGAGGACTCGGTGCAGCTTTTCTGTAAGTGCTTATGGCTGTATTTACATAAACCTTTCTGATAAAGCTTACTTATATTTAACCTTTCCTTTTCCTTTAAGGAATATGGTCAGCAGCAGCAGGTCAGAAAATATCAGTGTTGCTGCTGGGGCTGAGCCTGATTTCTTTCAAAGCATAAAGCACTTTCTCCAGTGTGGTAGATTTTGAAGGCAAATGCACTGCTCATTATAATGATCTGAAAAAAAAGAACATTGGAAAAAATGCCCTTTGCTTTCTGTAGCAGCATCAGATGTGCAAAGAGCTCTGTTGCTGATATGATAGCTTGTATCTTAAAACTGTATTTTATTTATAAGAATTAAAAGTCTTAAATAGTTCTCATTTATTAAAGCCACTTACCCCAACACGAGATCACCTGGATTTAGCAGGTGCCCCAAGTGAGTGCGGCAGTGGTACTGCTGGGTTGTGTTCATCTCAGATGTTTTCTGTACCCAGACCTCTGCAAGTATGTGCTGTGCCGGAACAGAGAGACAAAATTACATTAGGGTCTGTCCCTTCACAGGGAACAGCAGAGATGTAGTAATTAAAGCATATGCAGACTCCCTTTAAGTCAGTTAGTGTTTCATCCCCTGAATCCAACATGGCTGGCAAGTCAAAGGTAAGGAATACACTTGTAAGTCTGTTTTATTTGATTAAAAGGGAAATAAGTCAGCGCCATTCAAGTTGCATAACGGTTTTGATTAGTTTCGGCAGTTGGTGTTTAGTCACATTGCCGCAAATGAATCTGTAGACCCCTAGCCTAAAATATTTATTTATTTAAGTAGAAAAGTACCAGAAAGAAAAATACAGTTGCAAGGCTTTTCAGTGACCTAAGATATCACATCAAAAATAATTAGCTTCAAGGGCCTTAAGAGTTGCTACTCAAGTTATCCAGCAGAGAGCAGCACAAAACAACAGAAATAGCAGCCGAGACGCCGTCTTGGGTAGTACCTATTTACAAAGAGTTGGCTAACACAAAAAATATATGGTTTATACCTACATTTTCTATCTAAAACACAAAAAAAAAATAAGACTACTTTAACATTTTAGCACCCCTGATTTTTTTTCACTGAGACTTTTGGTTGGCATCAGAGGAACAAACACCCACTCTTTTAATGAAACTGAAGCAAAAACATTTAACTAAAACCTTCTAAGGCAGTGTGCAAACTGCAAAAATGGGTGCATTGTGTTTGTGTAATGCATTTTTGCACAATGTGAAAAATAAATAAATAGTTAAGAACTGTCACAGATACTCTGTGCTGCCAAGAGACCTGGGGTTACCCCCAAATGCATTCAATGCAGGTGTTAAGGAGTAAAACAGGATGTATTGAATTGTGGTTTTGCCTTTGCCTTTTCTAGCAGACATCAGCATTTTGGTGGAAACTACAGCATATGCCATAACCAGAGCAAGTGTTCTAGGCTTTTCAAAGAAATCATTTTGTCATCATCATCGTGTGAGTCCTGTATAGGGGATTAACAATCATGGTGTATCAGTCATGTAGTGAGAAGAGCACCTTTCTTTGGGTGGCAGCAAATAGCCAACCACAGAAGTAGTTACCTGTGATCCCAAGGAACACTGTGATGCTAGCTTTATCTGTTTTTGCCCAAGTGCTCATACTCTAGGTGAGACATCTTATTCACCAGCAGCCTCGGCATATTGACAAGTTTAATAAGATGTTCATTAGAGCAGATTTTCTCTGCAGGTAAGAGCAGAGATTTCCTACAGTCATATAAAATGCAACTGAAGCTGCGTTTTACATTGTATAGCAATATACAATTATGATAATTATCATACAATGTATGAGCCACTAAAGCTTCTGCTTACAATTCCAGCGTCCCAGCGTATTTAATGCAATAATGTGCGTCCCTATACCAAGTGTGTCATTTGATGTACACAGCCACGGAAAGTGGGAAAGAGGAAAGCAAAAACATACTTTGTTTGATCTCATGCCTGCTCCTGCTGCTTGTTTTCTGTCTCTGACTATGTCAGTGTCCATCACAATAAACTCCTCCAACTGTTTGGGGTGGAACAAGCTGTTGAAAGGAGATCGCCAGTAAGTGTTTCCATCAACCTCAGCAACTGGGAGGAGGGAAAAAGACAAACTATGAAAGAGAGAAAGTGGTGCATTTGTCCACACACATTTATAATCTACAAATATAAAAAGACAGTGCTAAGGTCACTTCCTATTTACGTGTTGCCTTTACGCAATGCACCTAAAACCCACAAATACAGCCATCCTATATATTTTCCATTAATAGGAGGATGATTCTTCTTTAATGAAAGATCTCTATAATACATTCACCACCACCCATTGAGCCTTCTGTACTAACAGGTATAATAAATACAGGGTAATTATACCAGGGGGATATTCTGGATGGGAGGGTAACCAACTCAGAGGCCACTATTCCCAAGACAACCCGAACACATGCATATTTCCTTCTGTTTTATTTGCAAACTTAGATAGTGCAGACTGCACCTCTAAATCATTTGTTCAGATTTTATTGCTACATTAAATCATTGCCTACAGAGCTTTGCCACACTGTCTAGACAGTGCAGCCCACAACGAAACTAAGAGAACAATGAGCACACTAGCTGACTGGGTAACAAATTGAACAGCGCTTCAGAATTACTGTGGCTACTTTTATAGGTCCAGAAACATTCGAAATTAAAATGTACTGTATACATTCATACATTATATACACTTATGGGATCATACAGTAAAAGGGAAAAATAACAATCTGCTCCAGTTGCCAGGAGAACTGTAATGTTCTAGCAATAGATTTATAAAAGAAGACACTCATTTATATGATAGATGACTATCATCACTGATCTAAGTGGGCTAGATTCAGTTAGTGAATTTATTGTAACAGCAAGTAATGATGGTGCTCAAACCCTAATGGACCAGAAAAGCTCCATAAGTGAAAAGTCAGATCAATTTTGGAGAATTTAGTTCTACGTTAATTTATTTACAGACTTCGATGTTTACATTTTACTTAAAAAACAGAATTTATTTAATAGCAGAAAATAAAACATGGCTTTAAAAAAACAATGTTTTGGCTCCTGTTAGGCCTCTCTCTATTGAACGACAGAGGCCACAGACCTGTTAAACAAGGAATGTGTAACAGAGAAAAAAGCATTAAATATTCATTTGGAATAAACCATATTATATCTTCACTGTGTCAGTAAAGCGTTAATATTTTGATAAGTAATAGCTAGAGTAAATGAATAATCAAATCAACAATCTGGTTTGAACCTCTATAAGTTACTGACTGCACAGAGAGTGTGGGAGCTGCTTAGGCTAATGCCAGACATGGCGTAGGGCTGATTTTTTCGGCAAGCTGAAAAACGCTTGGCGAAAATACAGCCCTACGCCTGCTACTTGTGCCTGCACCGGAATGAATGAGATACGCTCGGGTGCAGGCACATGTAGCCGATATACGCATGAAAACGCGAGACTTTGCATTATCTCGCGTTTTTATGCGTATATCGGCTACATGTGCCTGCACCCGAGCGTATCTCATTCATTCCGGTGCAGGCACAAGTAGCAGGCGTAGGGCTGAATTTTCGCCAAGCCTTTTTTCCGCTTGCTGAAAATATCAGCCCTAAGCCACGTCTGGCATCAGCCTAAGCGAGTGTTGCATGTGATCTAAGTGTTGCATGTGAATTAAGTGTTTAGCAGGCGTTAAAAACAAAAAGGCGTTTGGGGTTTACTGTGCATGTTGGGAGTGCTGGATGAAAGGAGAAAGTAAGTGCAATTAGCTAACTGCTGTGTAATTTCTAAGTGCTACTTGGCTGACTGAGCCTACTAATTAAAGGAACAGTAACACCAAAAAATGAAAGCTTTAAAGTAATAAAAATATAATGCACTGTTGCCCTGCACTGGTAAAACTGGTGTGTTTGCTACAGTAACACTACTATAATTTATATAATAAGCTGCTGTGTAGCCACGGGGGCAGCCATTCAATCTGGAAAAAAGGAGAAAAGGCACAGGTTACATAGTAGATAACAGATAAGCTCTGTATAATACAATAGTGTTTTATCTGTTATCTGCTATGTGCCTGTGCCTTTTCTCCTTTGAATGGCTGCCTCCATGGCTACATAGCAGCTTATTTATATAAATTATAGTAGACTTTCTGAAGTAAACACACAACTTTTACCAGTGCAGGGCAGCAGCACATTATATTTTAGTTAATTTTATACACTTTCATTTTTTGGTGTTACTGTTCCTTTAAGGGGGAGGAGTAAATCTGGTAAATTCTCAGCAGGCACTTGGCTGTTTGGTTTGAACCTCTATAAGTTACTGACTGCACACCAAGTTGCATGTGATCTAAGTGTTGCATGTGAATTAAGTGTTGAGCAGGCGTTAAAAACAAAAAGGCATTTTAAACTAAAAAGGCACTATACAAGGGATTGCACTCGGGAGACTGTAAGTACCCAGTGGCAATATGAGTTCCAGTATGATTGCTGGTGTTACGCAGTGTGTATCTTGTCGCATGTATGTGGTCCTGGAGCAGCAGTTCCATGCAGCATTTACTTGTGAGAGATGCAGGTGGGTTTTCCTCTTGGAATCTGAGGTGCAGAATCTAAGGGGGGAACTGGCAGCACTGAGGGCAGCTGCAAACATGGAGGAGAACAGGAGGCTCACTGAGCAACCACTGGCAGGGGCTGGTGTAGTGGGGGGTGGAGAAGGGACAGTGGAGATTAATGAGGGAGACAGGTTTGTAACAGTCAAGAGGGGCAGAAGGGGACGCAAGGGTAGGGGGGCTGGTTCACAGCGTGTACAAACCAGCAGATTTGCTGCTTTAGGTGAAGATGCTGGGGAAGACAGCTCTGAGCTAGCATGTATGGAGCAGGCAGACTCTCAGAGCACCCTGGGAGCCGGCACCTCTAATACAGGTGGGGGGAGTAGTGCTAGGAAGGGAAGGCAGGCTATAGTTGTAGGGGATTCAATTATTAGAAAGGTGGATAGGGTAATTTGTCGCAAAGACCCTATATGCCGAACTGTGTGTTGCTTGCCTGGTGCTAGGGTTCGGCATGTGGTGGAATGAGTGGACAAATTGTTGGGAGGGGCTGGGGAAGACCCAGCGGTCTTGGTACACATAGGTACCAATGACAAAGTTAGAGGAGGGGGGGGGGGGGGAAGTCCTCAAGAACGATTTTAAAAAGCTAGGCGAGAAATTGAGGGTGAGGACTTCCAAGGTAATTTTCTCAGAGATATTACCTGTGCCATGAGCAACGTTAAGAAGGCAGTCGGAGCTTAGGGAGATTAATGCGTGGCTGAGAGATTGGTGCAGGGAGGAGGGCTTTGGGTTTCTGGAGAACTGGGCTGATTTCTCAATTGGCTACAGGCTCTTTGCCAGGGATGGGCTGCACCTCAATGATGATGGGGCAGCTGCTTTGGGGGAAAAGATGGCTAGTGGGTTGGAGGAGATTTTAAACTATGAGTGGGGGGGGAGGGTGCAGCGGGTAATTCTGTGGTAGACAGGATAGATGAGGTAGTGGGCATAGTAAGGGAAAATGGGGGAGGAGACTTGCTTCGGGATACTGATAATGGCAGGGAGGCCCATGAGTTGTTTACATGTCATTCTTACGATGGTACCAGTATTAAATGTATGTTTACCAATGCAAGGAGTCTGACTGTAAAATGGGAGAGCTTGAGGTACTGGCGTTGGAGCGGAAATATGATGTGATTGGAGTTGCTGAAACTTGGTTGAATGAGTCTCATGAGTGGGCTGTTAATATTGGGGGTTATACATTGTTTCGGAGGGACAGGGGCAATAGAAAAGGAGGAGGAGTGTGTCTGTTCGTTAAGCAAGAATTAAAAGCAAATTAAAAGGAGGAAGTGATGGGGGTAACAGAGGGAGCTGAATCCTTATGGGTTGAGCTTCTCACAGATAGTAAAGAATCTACCAAACTAATTGTAGGGGTATGCTATAGACCCCCTAATGTAAGTGAGGAGGAGGAGGCTCAGCTCCTGTTGCAAATAGAAAAGGCTGCTAGTTTGGGGCAAGTGATAATAATGGGGGATTTTAATTATCCTGATATTGACTGGAGCCATAGTACTGCCAGGACAGTAAACGGGAACAAGTTTATAAACTTGCTGCATGACAACTTTATGTCACAAGTGGTTGAGGAGCCAACCAGGAACCATGCTATATTGGATCTAGTGATCTCTAATGACCCAGAACGTATAGCAAATGTGCAAGTGGTTGAACCCCTGGGTAATAGTGACCATAATGTTATTTCATTTGATGTTTGGTGCAGGAAACAAATTTACACTGGGGCAACAACAAATTTTAGCTCCATAAGGGCAGCGCTTCAGGGCATAGATTGGGGCATGATGTTTTCTGATAAAAACACAGAGCAGAAATGGTTGTCATTTAAAATGATATTAAATCATTACTGTTCTCAATTTATTCCATTAATAAGAAAAAGTACAAGTGTTAAGAATCACCCTATGTGGCTTAACACTGAGGTAAAGAAGTAAATAGGGATAAAAGGGAAAGCTTTTAAGAAATATAAGTCAGAAGGGACAGTAGCTGCGTTTAATGAATATAAACACTATAACAAGTGTTGTAAAACAGCAATCCAGAAGGCAAAGATAGAAAATGAGGAGTGCACTGCGGAAGAGGCCAAGACTAACCCCAAAAAGTATAATAATAGTAAAAAGATGCAGGTTGAGGGTGTGGCCCCATTGAGTTATAGTAACAATATGGTTACAGACAGATGTGCTTAACCAGTTCTTTTCTTCTGTGTATACATTAGAGGAGCCAGAGTGCCAAGTCCCACCCACTAGCTGCACTGTTGCCTCAGCTCCAACTACACCGTGGTTGACACAGGATATGGTGCTTAAAGAGTTACACAAGATAAATGTAAACAAGGCACCTGGGCCAGATGGAATACACCCTCGGGTACTGAGAGAGCTAGGGTCAGAATTACAGTGGCCCTTGTTTCTGATATTCTCAGACTCGCTTTCATCAGGTATTGGAAGAAGGCGAATGTCATTCCTATATTTAAAAAGGGAGTAAGATCTCAGCCTGGCAATTATAGGCCTGTAAGTCTGACATCTGTGGTGGGCAAGTTATTTGAAGGCTTGTTAAGGGATCACATACAAAATTATGTACTGGAGAATGCCATTATGAGCAGTAATCAGCATGGCTTTATGAAGGACAGGTCATTTCAGACCAATTTAATTGCTTTTTATGATGAGGTAAGTAAGAAGCTGGACAGTGGGGATGCAGTGGATATAATCTATTTGGATTTTGCCAAAGCATTTGATACCATTCCCCACAAACGACTGCTTTCTAAACTAAGGTATATTGGTCTTAGAGAAGTCGTTTGCACATGGATAGAAAACTGGCTACAGGATCGGGTACAGAGGGTGGTTGCTAATGGTACATTCTCTACTTGGAATAAGGTTCTCAGTGGGGTCCCTCAGGGTTCTGTACTGGGTCCACTTTTGTTTAACTTGTTCATAAATGACTTAGGGGAGGATATTATAAGTAATGTATCAGTGTTTGCTGATGACACAAAACTCTGCAGACCAGTCAATTCTATCCAGGATGTGGCATCCTTGCAGCAGGATCTTGACCAACTGGCAATCTGGGCGGCTAAGTGGCAGATGAGATTTAATATGGATAAATGTAAGGTCATATGCAGCCACTTATACCCTTAATGGGACTGCACTAGGCAAATCCATAATGGAGAAGGACCTTGGAGTCCTTGTAGATAATAAACTTGGCTGTAGCAAGCAATGCCAGGCAGCAGCTGCAAGGGCAAACAAAGTTTTGAGTTGTATTAAAAGGGGTATAGATTCACGGGAGGAGGGGGTTATTCTTCCCCTTTACAGAGTGCTGTTAAGGCCCCATCTAGAATATGCTGTTCAGTTTTGGGCTCCAGTGCTCAAACGGGACATGACTGAGTTAGAGAGGGTCCAGAGAAAGGCAACAAAGCTTGTAAAGGGTATGGAAAGTCTCAGTTATGAAGAAAGACTGGCCAAGTTGGGTCTGTTTACACTGGAGAAGAGGCGCTTAAGAGGTGACATGATAACTATATATAAATATATAAGGGGATCATATAATAACATTTCTAATGTTTTTTTACCAGTAGGTCCTTCCAACGGACACAAGGGCACCCACTCCGTTTAGAAGAAGGGAGGTTCCATTTAAATATTCGGAAAGGATTTTTTACTGTGAGAGCTGTGAAGTTGTGGAATTCCCTCCCTGAATCAGTTGTACTGGCTGATACATTATATAGCTTTAAGAAGGGGCTGGATGGATTCTTAGCAAGTGAGGGAATACAGGGTTATGGGAGATAGCTCTTAGTACAAGTTGATCCAGGGACTGGTCCGATTGCCATCTTGGAGTCAGGAAGGATTTTTTTCCCCTCTGTGGCAAATTAGAGAGGCTTCAGATGGGGTTTTTTGCCTTCCTCTGGATCAACTAGAAGTTAGGCAGGTTATATATAGGCATTATGGTTGAACGTGATGGACGTATGTCTTTTTTTCAACCCAACTTACTACGTTACTATGTTAGTTTTTCTACCAACAAAATTGTCAGTACAGCATGAGAAAACTCCAGCAGGGCAGCCTCTGTACCATATGAACATGGGGGAGAAAGTGGAATATTTTATAAAATACTTCAGACGCTATTTAAAAAAGATTCTGTAGCTTTCAAGATAAGAAAGGATTCAGTGAGAAATAAATTACATTTTAACTCCAAAATATTAATCCGGATGCAGGATATTTAACATCGAAGACAACTTGGATTTTCTTAAACACGTCACAAGCCACAGACAGAGAACCTATACAGCACCAGACACCATTGGAAAGATTAAATCACTGGGGGGTACCAAATGTTAAGCAACGCCAAGTGATTGTAATTGCTTTCCCGATACCCCAGGCTGGTGCTCCTGTTAGCAGAAAATGGCTCTAGACCGGAGTATATGCGAGTGAGCAATCCTCTTCTAATCTCAGGGGCGACACATGCACACTAGAGTGAAAAAGCTGGCTTTTTCGTTAAAGTTTGGTATTTCACTCTACTGCGCATGTGCACCCTTCCCAAACAATGAAGCAAATAGAGGAATGCTTGCTTGCAAGTACCCCGGTGGCGATGCAGTTTTGTGCTTCTCCTATAAAGACTGGAACTGTAACTCAGGTCATTAAGCTAAATGCACTGGTGGTAAGTGATAACAAGGGAAATAAGTGGGGTAGAACAGATATACACGCAGTGAGCTTGTGCTTGTAATAATTACTAAAAAAAGATTTAAAAAAAAAAAAAAAAAAAAAAAAAAAAAAGATTTCAGAAGGCACTCATAGATGCCACAAGCAGGCATTGTAAAAGAGTTATAAGCTTTATTTTAAGCAAGAAAAACATACATAATAGCCTTAAAAAAATCAAAAGAAAAGCACAAGCCTATGATTAAATGCCTTGTGCACAAAATCCATAAATATGTGTACAAATCTGTGGATTCTGGCAAATGGCAGAGGGGTTGCTGTAGGGTACCATAGACAATCACTATTTAATGGGCTGGTGGGGGGCTGTGTACTTAGTATGGCAGGGTCTATTTTGAACCCCAGTCCTGACCTGCCTGTTGGTCTGGGGAAACAAGTAGCCAGACCCCACAGCATTACTGGTGAGCCTTGTATTTTTTTTGGTTACACAATATAAATTATCTTTTGTTACTTGTCAAAATTACCCTTTACTTACTCTGCAGAGTGCTAGGGTCAATCAGATGAATTGTACTGGTAACACGGACACAAATACATATCTGGTTCATGTTTCCAAGACTCTGTGCCAGCTTCGGAGAGAGGCATACAAGGTTGTCCTGTGAACAAAATGGCATACATTTTAAAGAGAAAATCAAACGCTAATAAAAAAAAAAAAAGGGAGATATTAAAGGAAATGGAAAGTAAAATTGCAACTGCACTTATGTCAGGCTGTAGAACAAATGTATAGTGGACCTAGAGGACAGCCTAGGTCTCTTGTATCGTGAAGTCAAGTCATAACCAAGGTAAATCACAGAAGCTGAGGTGAAAGTGCAGAGCACAAAAACTCAGCCAGTTATAAAATCACTTTTTTAGGAGCGGGCGGAGCTGAGAGGGTTAAAGCAGCCTTCTTCATTTAACTATGCAGTTAGTGCCACAACCTTATTTATTGCTGCTTAATAAAACAAAAACTCTCAAAATATTTTGCCCTAAGACCAATGGCAGACAATCCTAGAGAATATCAGAAAAGCCTCCATCAACACCATAATTAAAGAAAACGCCTACAAAATACTATACGACTGGTACCTCACACCACTGAAATTAAAATATACAAGTCAGACCCCACCTGCTACAGAGGATGTGGAGAAATAGGTGACGAACTGCATACTTGGTGGACATGCCCTCAAATTACAACACTCTGGAAAGACGTCTTCAGAATCATAAGCCAGCTACTACAGAAATAAATCCAACCAGACCCTCAATGAGCTCTTCTACTCAATAAATCGGACCACTTAACCAAGACCGAATTTAAATTATGCTCCCAAATCTGTCTGGCAACCAGATGTGGAATAGCTAAAAAATGGAAATCAACACCGCCACAATTCTCTGAAATAACAGCCAAAATTTGGTGGATATCTACAATGGAAAAACTGACCGAACTCATCCATCACAAAATAGACACATATGAAAAGATATGGACCCCCTGGATCACATGGACTGAAAACCAAAGTAATCAACAACCCAACCAGATCTAAAAATGGACAACTCCAAGGAAAAACCTCAGATGCCAATTTCAGAATAAAAAAAGGGGAAAAAAAACTCTATCTAAACCCAACTTTACTTTCTCTAACTCTCTTCTCCACATACTTTGTATTTACCTCACTTTGTTGTAAAACAAACAATAAAAACAAAGTTTAAAAAAAAAAATAATATTTTGCCCTAAACTCACCTTGCAAACTGGAACAATTTCCACAGAAAATGTGCTTTTGTAATTGTAGGCATTCGTATGGATATCGTGTGAAATCAGGCGCTGGGAAGCTTTGAATCTTGAGAAAGTTGAGGGAAAAAAAAAACACACTTAAGAACCCTTCTACAGAATCCTTGAATCACATGCTAACCACAGTTAGTACAACTATAAGGCATAGCTGACATTTTTTTTTTTTTTATGGATTTACTTTACATTTTATAAACTCTATGCATCAGGTTGTTGGTCCATGACAAGTTGCTAATACATATCACATAATATATAATAGTCATACATCTGCATACAGGAATCAAACAAAGGAACAATGCAAAACATACAGAGTTACATACATTCCCAATAAAATACATACTCCTATAGTAGTGGCTTGGGTAGATGGCCATTGATGTTTCCCAAATCAGGTATGGCAAGTATGGCACACTAGGCTTCGTAAGCAAGTTTTATAACTGGTAACATTTTACTGACCAAATTAAGTCAATAAAAAAAAAGGAGGAGGAGCAGGCCTTAGTCACTTCTAGCCTTCTTGGCATAGAACAGCAATGTTCTACACAGTGTATCAGACTTATTCTGGGGCAATATGTGGACTAAAATTCAAAATATACAATATCTTGCGATAAGGGGAAAATCGACCACATAACAGAGAAAGTGTGCTTGAGGGTGCTGACAAGCAACAAGCCAGAAAACTGCCTGGGTAAATTTTACTTAGTCAAATTGGAGTATTATAGAAATTATGTAGGATTAAAATGTAGTAGGTTTGTCCCATTTGTCTCCCATTGCCTTAATTCCAAGTCTTGGTCAACAAATGAAATCTAGCAGGTAACGCAGGTGGGGAAAATGGGAGTTGCTCCATGACGGTTTATGAGAGGCTAATTAATAAAGGTTTGGTTTAACTAGCTTCCTGGCATTTTGCAAGGAGTGTTAGAGAATCTGTAACAGGAGGGAAAGGGTTTGAATCTCTAAGCTTGCCTAGAGGACAATGGGCAAGGGAGTCTAAAGGTGGCCATACACGGGCCGATTGTAGCTGCCGATATCGTTCCCTTTGACCGATTCGGCAGCTTATCGGCCCGTCAAGGGGAAACAACGATTGGCCTGCCCAACCGATATCTGGCCTGAAATAGGCCAGATATCGATCAGGCAGGTTAAAAAATTCAGTAGGATCGGGGACCGCATCGGCTCATTGTCTCTAATGCAAGTTACTCAAATGGGAATCTGGAAAGGCAGCCCTGGGAGCCTGGTGTTCCATGTATGAAGAATAAGCACAACCCTATCACCAGCAGTGTCTAATTTTGTGTAATGGTACTAAAGATGCAGAACTTTGATGTACAATGCACTTGTGTGCAAAGATACATACATGAAACAGATATCAGATGAAAACACATTTCAGTCATGTGTTTTCATTTAGTTCAGTCCAAAGAACAAACACCTGGCAGATACACATGCTGAAATAGTATTTTATCATCTGCTATCACTAAAAAATTCCTTCAAGATGGACTCTGAAGTGACACACACGAGATGGTAAAATTCAGATGGTTATTTTTTTTTTTTTTTTACTGCAGTTTCTAAGGGTGAAGACACGCAGAGCTACTTAGTAGCAGCTACTTGTCATGGCTACTAAACACCAGAAAATAACCTGCTATAGACAATACCGAGAATTGCCTCTGCTAAAACACACGCAGAGACTGTAATCAGCAAATGACCAGCATTGTCTATTTCTATAGCCACAAGTAGCTGCTACTAGTAGATCTATGTGTCTTCACCCTAAGTTTACATTTCTGTAGCTGCTGTGATGTCCAATATCTTGCTGCAGGTGGCTGATAAGACAATTTTCATCAAGTTTGTGCTAAAGACTATATTATAATGAAGAAGTCAGGCAAAGACACCTGTCTAAAGGGCCTAAAACATTATTTAAGCACTGAATATAGCCTCCAGGATCTGAACCACAATTGTGCTGTTGTATCAGTACACATTTCTTTACTGCGCCAATATTTCCCACATACAGTGTCAACTTACCTGCAGGGCACTGTACACTGTAGAAATTCCACCATCTTCTGAGCATGCTGCTTGGAAGCATAGTAGAAGTCCAGTCCATCTTTAAGAAGGAATATATGTTCAGAGCTTTGCTAGAAGTTTAGATATAAAAATACTCTAAATTTAGCACAGACCATGTTGTCATGCTCTGCAATAGCAATAGTTCTTAAAAGTAATATAGATACACATGCATTTAAAGAGAAACTGTAAAATTGTGTGCATGCATCAGCGCCTGCTGATGTAATACTTATAGGCAATACTCATATTTCCAAGATAGTGGCCCATGTGCCATTACCCTAAGCCATGGGGATGTCCTGCTGAAAGTCCTGCTGAAAGTCCTGCTGGAAGATCAGTTATGGTGAATTTTAAAGTGAAAATGTATTTGCTGCCCTACACTTTGGAACAAAGGCTTAATAGCCGATATATCAAGATCTTCCTACATCTGTAACCTTGTTTTAATCTAAGGAGAGCCCAGACCGAAGACTGGATATCCAAGGGGGGCTTGAACTAAAAAAGTTTGGCTACCACTACTCTTAGGGGTGTATTTATTATGCTGTGTAAAACTAATTCGCCGAAAAAACAAACAGAGTAAAAAGCTGTGTAAAATAAATGGAAAATATCGCTGTCTGAACGCCGGATATTATGCCGTTACTTTCCATAAGTTCCGGTGGAGAAAAAAAAATGCGTAAAAAATTACGCCGATTTAACACCATTTTTACACGGCAAAGCCTGGCGACGTGTGGCGAATTTTCTCGCCGTTTTTTACACAGCATAATAAATATGCCCCTTAGTCACCCAAGTGTACAGCTGACATTTTTAAAAATTGTTATTGGCTGCTGATAAGTTACAATGAAACACTAACCTAAGCACAAGGAAAAATATGAGCTCAATATAGGGAAAGCACTGGCAAAACCCAATATAAGTCTGATACATCTAGATCAGGAAAGCTCCTACCAAACAGATAGTTAACACAAACTAAACTCCTCAAAGCTAGAGGATCCCATCATTTTTCACAACATTATTACTATTTTAATCAATTTTTCCCCAAGGCTTTCAGGAACAAAAATTCAATTATTTTCTTGATAGTGATTCATGGCTTTTTGATCTGAACCTGACAAACATTAAACATAGTCTTTTGCTACTACTACTTCAGGTAATGTTTTGGCTGCTTGGTGAGCAAGAGAATTACAATCCTAAACCCTGTGGACCCAATCCAAATATATAATGTCAGAAAAAAACAAAAAAACTTAAAACTGCTACTTTTTGAGTGAGGAAGAGATGGTGCTAGTACCATGAATCTCTTTGACACGCAGTGTGTTCTGATGAAGTCGGTGTTTCAGAATAGTCTGTTCCAAATAGTAAAATGTCTTCTTGTGAAGAACCTAAAGTGTACAGTTGCATAGGTTAAAAAATCCACTTAGTTAAATGCACTGATATGACCACAGTACCAAACAGTAGCAGTGTTCTTCACACTGCCCAACAAACATTAATATATATTACAAACTGCATTTACTTTTTAATTGCCTGCACCACTATTATGATTGGTGGAAACCCCCAAGAAGCAGTTTGTTAGACACCCTCTCAGTGGAGTGCCTGGCTGCCATCTTGTTCAGGGATCCCTTGCTGCAGAACCGGGGAGTGTCAACGATCAGAGGTGTAAGCGAATACAATTACTGGGGGGGATTCCTTACAAATTGGTACCCACTTTAGTAAGTAACCCGTTTCTTGTAAAATCACGACTATGGATATGATTTGTGCAGTCATCCAGTGTTCTTCTACATCTGTCAATAATGACGAAGGGATTGAGACAGTCAGGAAGAAGCAATGAACTGTTAGTTGGTTCAGTGGTTAGAACTTCTGCCTTGCAGTGCTAATGTACTGAGATTCTGGGCAGGTTAACTGGTTTCTGCTAAAAATGACTGAATGCAATGGGAACCTAAGGTCGCTTTACGGGGGCAGGCACTGATGTGCAATCTCTGTAAAGTGCTGTGTAAATGTTTAGGTACTAAAGACTGCAGGGATATAAAAATGCCAGATAAAAGTGGTCCAACATAAACCCTTGGCCATCATACCAGGACTTGGAATATCCACCAACACATCTTAGGGTTAAGAGACAGTGACACAGTCACTTACTGCTTTACCATTTCAATAGATACCCTGAGGAAACACTACAGTATGTCATAAAAGTGACATTACATGACCTTAAAAGGGTGGAAATACAATCTACCACTGTTGCATTCATTCTTACCTTTTGACGAACCTGTACCACAGCTTTCCAGAAATCTTTAGCTTCTACTCTATGGCAGTCATCACACATCTGGGATTGAACAATGTAGTCTACAACAAAGACCTGCTGAAGAATTGCTCCATTCATCACCTGACAGACAGGGAACATGAAAGAACACAGATGATTTCAAACTTGAAACTTGTTTATTCCTGCAAGCGATGGCAGTAAAGCCTCCTCAGTTTATCATGTATCTAGAACAGAAACATACATCTGCACTAAATATTGAAATCATATCATTTCATATTTTGCAAATAATGTTCTTGGTAGAGTGGTTGAGACTACATTAGTTTTAAAGAGTAACATGCAACTGTGCAATAACTTTCAGGTAAGCTCAAACATAACATGATGCTGGCAGGACATTTAATATTGTTTATATACAAGATTAAGGCAAACATTGATTTATTTTCCAGGTGAGGATATAGTGGACTAAAGGGTACTATCAAGTGAATATTACAAAATTTCCAGGGTACTATCACTTGACAAGCACTTTCTGAAACTCTTTCAGATGATTACAATGCAGGTCAGTTGGGTATGTAGGTTTGCAGTTCTGTTTAATGACTGCTCAAAAATGTGTATTCCAAAGTGCCTAAAAGCAACCTATGTGCCAGTTCTTTAAAGGAAAACAAGTAGCAGATAACACCTTCATTTGGGATGTATTTATTTATCCTTTAAAATATTAGGATCTGTCCTAAACATAGGATAGATGGAGTCAATAATTGAGCAAGTGAAGGCAAGCAGTATTACACAAATTACCTCCTTTTGTATGGTCAGCTTCACTTTAAGCCTCTTTGAATGTGGCTCAGTCCAGATAAAACCTGCATCGATAAGGCGTACCTAAAAAAATAAAACAAATAATTTCTACATTCAAGTATTCAGCTGGTTTTATCACAGAACATACAGTGAAATCAGTTGCAAGAGAGTAAATAGCAGAGGTGCTACATGATGTAAGGATCAGCCAGCATTTCTCTCCCAACTTGATAAGATCAAGTAACCCCCACAGGACATAACTGCCTCCTTTTCTGAGACATACCCTCCATAGGCTTGTTAGATCAGAATGTTTCTCTGTAGTTGTTGCCTAACTGATACTGACAAAATACCCTAAGTTTCTGAAGTGGTTCCTTTATTTTGCTAGTTATTACATCCATACGCTTTACCTTTGCTGCATAAAGGCTTTTAGTTTCTTTGTAATCTTTTGACTCATCTGTCCTTAAAAGTAAGACATACATATTCTAGACATTTTAATTTCAACTCACTAGTGAGTTTTTCTTTACTGGAAATTCTGTAAAGCATGAGGAATAACCTGCTTTTTATATTCAAGATGCACTTATGTGTAGCCTACAGTTCTGAGGATCACCTCAGAAGGTCAGAATGATAGCCATGAAGCTCAGAAGTCAAACACTTTAACTGTAGATTGCCAACCCAGCTATGCAAAATGGCTCAGAAACACTAAAACACAAGAGCTTTAGCCAGGGCTGTGGAGTCGGTAGATAAATTCTCCGACTCCTCAGTTTCCGATACTTCCGACTCCGACTCCTCTGTTTTTAATATGCTAATGTATTTTATACATTCACACAGTCAATGAAAAGCATGCTTCATGGTCACTCAACGTGTTCGTTTATGCACTGCGTGCATTGGGCTGTATTCTTATAGCAGAGAAGTAATTAATTATCACTGTTTGTGAATTGGGACATTTAAACTTGCTTTATTTATTTTTTATATTCCCATTTAAATTTAGTAGGAGTCGAAGTTGGTTCATTTTTTGCCGACTCCAGGTACCCAAAATTGCCTCCGACTCCACAGCCCTGGCTTTAGCACCCACTGAATAGGAAATAAATGACTCAGGCATAATCACAATCTATGAGTAAATATGTTTTTTGCCCTCTTAGTTCCTAAAGAAGAACCCATACAAATGCCTTGGATTTAAAGGAAAGGCCCATTTTTAAATCTGTTGACTGGGAGAAGCTAAAAAGATGCAAGATAAGACCCCAGACAGAACTTGCAAGTACAGGAATGGTGTTAGCAGAAAACTATTGTTTCCTAACAGTACTTAATCTTTACTTTTATTTCTTTCCTGTTTCAAACTATCCAGAACACTAGACACCCACAGTACTTTACTTAACCCTGCAGTATTCAAATCAGAAGAAACAAAAACCTGTTTCTGTTCACAAATTACAAACTGTTAGACTCCACTGTATTCCATCTAAGTTCTTAAAGAGATACTGACAACATAACATTGTTTTTGCATTCTATTTATAATATTGCTTTAAAAGTATTTGCCCAAAGCTTTTACATTACCTCTTTCACATTACCTATCTGATTACTGATGTTTCTCTATGAGGGGACTGCAATATTTGTGCAGCAGTGGACAGTAAGCATTAGAAGCTATAACTGACAGGTTGAAAGCAGACAGCCAGTTGGCTAAAGTCAGGTTTAGGAACTTCAAGTAACAATTACTTACAAAAGCAGCCCTATCAGTGAAAAATATTCAACGTGACCTACAGGTAACTTAATGTACATTATTATTTTGAAGAGTAGCTTTTTAGTCTCAGTATCACATTAAGCATGTTCATTTCAATTTTATAAGAAAACGAACTGTGCTCCTTTCTATTCTGTCTCAGCAGCTATATCCCTTTAAAGGGGTATGGCCATTGCTGCTAGTCTATAAAAATTCATAAAAATGAAAACATCTGCATTACATTTTAATGCTTGTTTCTTTTCTAAAATGTACTGTAAGAATAAAGTTTTAGATTGTAGATTAGAGGATAATCTTCCAAAACAGCACAGCACTATGCCGGCAAGAGACAAAGAGAGTGAGATGCAACTGGAAAAGCAAAGTTGTGCATAAAATATATTTGCCAGTTTTTGTTTGTGAATTTAAGGTAGCTCTCTTTGAAGGATATTAGAAAACTTAGAGAAGGTGGGTAAGTGTCTTATTTAAATAATATTCAATTTTAAGCCAGATTTAGCTAGTTAACTAGCAGATTTAGCTAGTTAACAAGTTAAACCATCACTAAAGCTGTGGTTAATTATACAGGTTGAAAATTATAATACATATCCCACCATATATTACTATTTACATCAACAAAATACAAAAAGAGAGGCTACAGTGACCCTTAAATACCTTAACGGATTGATGATTGTCTCATCTAATAAATACAACCAATACAAGCATTGTTCCGACCCGAGCACAGATTAATATATCCCTAGACTTCTGAACAGCAACCATGTTTATCTCCTATAAGAACACAAATAGACTACTGAATTTAATGCTTTTGGTTAAATAAAAGTGTAAAGGAGCCATTTTCTTTTAAAACAATTACATTGTCTCATTTTACATAATACAGAAGTAAACACAATTTAGAACAATATTTCTGTTTTTAATATAGCAAACATTCAGAGATACGGAGAGGATTGTGTTTCAAGAGCTGTATATTAATAGAAACAGTTGCTGTGTGTTGTTAAACTGTGCACCCTAGAGATGACTGCAAGGCAGGAAGTTGTGTGATCTGACACTATGTATAAATGTTCATAAACAGATGCAGTGAGGGATTTGCACCTTTCTGTTATTTTCTAAAAATCATTTATTGCCTGTGATATCAATGATCAGGATCTTCCAGTAAGGGGGTTGAGTGATCTGGAAGATGATCCATGGAAATCAAAATAGAGGGAAAACAATTAAGTAAGGGTTAAAAGCAACTTCTAACACCCACCACTTGCAGAAGACGAAAGATTTAATTGAGAGGGATTTTCATGCACTGTTACCGAACACCATTTATTTCATGTATGGGGTTTAATTAAAAAGAAGAATTGTGACAGTACAACTTATGCCCCAACCCTTTTCTAGCTCAAGAATGGGAGTCTAATACATATAAGGCAGTGCCACATTCCTTTATTAGGGTGCCATAATATAAATGTTCCCTCATCAGTTACTGGCCAGTCGAATATGGTGTCAGAGACCTAACCCTGTTAGACCTGTTATCCGGAATGCTCAGGACCTGGGGTTTTCTGGATAAGGGATCTTTCCATAATTTGGATCTCCATAACTTAAGTCTGCTAAAAATCATTTAAATATTGAATAAACCCAAAAGGACTGTTCTGCCTCCAATAAGGATTAATTATATCTTAGTTGGGATCAAGTACATGGTACTGTTTAATTATTACAGGGAAAAAGGAAATCATTTTTAAAAACTAGAATTATTTGCTTATAATGGAGTCTATGGGAAATGGCCTTTCCATAATTTGGAACTTTCTGTATAATGGGTTTCCGGATAAGGGATCCCATACCTGTATGGGGGAACCTTAAACAACCAAATAAGGTAACAAGCCCCAAAACTTTACCTTAGCCAGTATCTAATGCAATTCTGTTACCTTGTAGTTCTTCCAGCCTGATTCAACCAATCACAATAGAGAATTACCTAGCAAATCATTCTTGTTCTGTTATTGGTTATCTGCTGTAGGAATGAATTTAATATGCCTTAAATTAAAAGCTGAAATGTCTTGCAGCAAAATATGCAGCTACAATGTATACAGCAGCATCTCAGGGAAATGGAAGTGTGGCAATTTGACAATTGTCTTGCCAAATGCCAACACAGGTATGGGATCCCTTATACGGAAGCCTGTTATCCAGAAAGCTCTGAATTACAGAAAGGCCATCTCCCATAGACTGCATTAAGAATTAGAATTCTAATTTTTAAAAATGATTTCCTTTTTCTCTATAATTATAAAACAGTACATTGTACTTGATCCCAACTAAAGCATAATTAATCCTTATTGGAGATAAAACAAGCCTATTGTGTTTATTCAATATTAATTTAAATTACTGAGATTCAAATTATGGAAAGATCCGAGCATTCTGGATAACAGGTCCCACACCTGTACCTAATCATTTTGGTAGATAGTGGCCGGTAATATATGTTGTCTTGAATGGTCAATTTTGTATACATTGCAGACTGTCTAATTTTACTGCAGCTTGCCCCAAGTAAAGAAGCAGCAAAAATCTCTACATGTGATTTTAATTCTGTTATTCAGCGATTAATAGGTCCTATAGGAATGAATTTGTCTGTCTGTAAACTTTTTTTTGATAACATTTGTAACATCTCCATGTGTGGCACTGGTGTTAGGTAGAGGACGTCTCATTGGTCAGCTTAACAATGAAATGAAACGTAAAAAACTGAGATCAGTCCCTTAAGTCAATGTAATTTCGTTCAGACTTACTTTACTCAAGTTAGCCTTCAGTTTTTTCAGACAGAGAGTAAGCAGCTCTCTTGACTCCAAGGCACATTGGATCCAGGTTCCCGGGGGCTGCAGGTAGCTAGGGAAGATAACAGGGTGGCTTATAGCTGGGGGGAGAGACACATCTCATAACTCACTGGGCACCACTTTTGCAAAAATCCTCACATATGAAAAACACTGGCTTAGACACACTACATATAAAATGGGACCATAATCTTACTGGGTATAAGCTGTTTAGTATATATTATGCAATTCATTCCTAACACAGCACAAGACTTATGCATTGAGAAAGGTGTGCTTCAATCTTGTACCAGTGTGGAAGGCTTTTTGGATATAACAGCAGCAGTAATGGGGTGCATCACAAATTATGATTGATTTCAGTTATCACCGAGCTATTATAAATCACATGCCCTCTCTGTTATATTTCTATTAAATAATTTGATATAGAAGAGGGGTACTGGGCACTAAAAAAAAAGATCAAGACTATCATAGAGATAGCAGTGCCTATGTAATGACTTATTTTACATATCCCTGTCTCTCATCCTGGTTGGTTAACAAAAGGACTCTAAAGCAAACCCAGAAGCTAAAAAGTATTAATTTCAATGCAACATTCTCTTATATACACTATACTATAAGATATTGTGTAACGCATAATAAAAGGCTTCCAATGCCTACACTTTCATTAAAAAGTCTTTTAGATAACAGATATCAAGAATCTACCTAAATATTAAAGTATGGGTACACTAAATTCATCATTTTTGGATTCATTCCAATCCTCCATAAAAGATTCATCCAAATGCCTAACACCATTCTGCACATTTCAATGTGAACAAACTTCATCAGTTGTGAACAAAACACAAATAAACTTAAGTGTTCAGCTTCGGCTGTGCATCCCTAGATTACATACACTTTAATTTAACCGACTTCTATTATTTAATTTGTGACAATAATTAATATGAATTCATCATCTTACCGTTCACACTGTTTGCAGAAATGCACTGAAACTTGCTTTGGAATGCCCTCGCTAATGTCAACCTGCATCCGCAAGCAGGATACACACATGTTGGCAGGATTTGGGGGAATAGGAATGCCACACTGGCAGCAAAGTCTGTGCAAAGAAAATGCAATTAATAGTTGTAAGCATAATGAGAGTTTTTCAGGACTGAACATAGAAAAACATCTGAATATACTGTGGGGTTCCAAGAGAAACCAATTTATTGATTCAATAAATTATTTTCCAACAGACATGCTAAGCGGATTTCTAAATACCAAAAGTTCATCAGTTTATTGTCATTGCTTTATTCTATAATTGCTAGTGAAAGAAAGGAAATATTCTGACATATACCATTTCTGAATTTTTTGTTCAATTATTATAAGGGCATCCCTTCTAAAATTTTGTGTTATTTGGCAAATTTTTAAAAATGAGCAATTCAGCAGATAAGAAACTACTCTCTGACAGAGCGTGCCATGTTTCGGATGAGTTTCCAGGCTACAGTGGTGCTATTTTTCTTGCAACATTGCTGCAAGAAAAGCAGTTTGACAATTAAAACCTCTATTGAAAGTAATTTAATCCATTTTTACATTGTGATCTTACCCCAAACCTGCACTCTTTTAGATTCCAATCTATACTAAAAGATTGTGGACTATTTAAAATCAACTATGTAGGAGTTAATGTAAACACTGTCCAGGATCCATGTGCAATAAATGTATTTATGATGACATTTTTTTTTTGCAAGAGAAAAAGACTTACATGTTGCCCTGGCTGCTTGTTGCAGGTCCTTTCATGTACTCCATTTCCACTAAAGAGGTTTCTGAAAAATAAAGACTAGTATATTATAAATTATATATATAATATATATATATATATTATATATATATATATATATATATATACATACACACACAAAGGATGGCACACCGCTACATAACATACCTCGGGTGCTCGGTAAAGGGTTCCAATAGTATAAAAAAGACCAGCAACTCCGGGATTTCTTGTGAAAAATCAAAACATGTATTCAAAGTAGCATAAACAGCCGACGTAACGTTTCAGTCCCCATCGGGACCTTTCTCAGGGCATGTTTTGATTTTTCACAAGAAATCCCGGAGTTGCTGGTCTTTTTTATACTATATATGTATTCCCACATCTAACCAATCATGCAGCGCCAGACAATATGGGGTGGGGCACAAATAAACAAAGGTAATAAATAAAGTTGGTAGCAGGTAGATCATAGAATGTATATTATGTAAGTCAAGCCATAGAACTGTGCAGGAATGTCCTCTAGTGAAACAAATACCATTCAAATATATGTTCTTGGACAGATTTTATGTTTAAAAAAAAAAAAAATACTTTTCTTTGGTGTTGGCTGCCTGCTATGCCTTCCACTTGCCATAGAACTAAAAAAAAAACTTTTATCCTGGTCGTCAATAGTACCTGCCGCCATTTTGGCCATAAAGGAAAAAGGTTTTGTGCAAACTAGGGACAAGTAAAATTAAGTTATTTTTAAGGGTCCCAGTATTTTTGTGCAAACAAGAGCTAATTAGTAAAAAGGCAATGGGTGAAACTGACCAAATTAATTTTTTACTCTTCATTTCCTCTGGTTCTTTCTCTGATTGCATGGTTGTCAGTTTTGTGCCAGGGCACCAAAAGTGTGCTGGTGAAGACTAGTGCTGGCAGGACAATTTCATGGAAGTTATAACACACAGGCTATCACCCACAGTAACCCTTTAATAGACAGTCATTTTGAATTCAGGCCCAGTGTTTTATGTGAAGACTAGGGCAAGATTATTCACAATTTAGGGACAACATATGAGCTAAAGGAGAATCTAAAGGCTACCAACAGAAATCTTTGGGGTTTTTTTTTATGTTTGTTTGTTTTTAAAGTGGTGCCACAATTTGGGAACTACTAATCTAACATAAACTCTCTTCAAAATTGACCCTTCATGTATCTTCAGCTTAATCTCCAGAAACTCTTGAACAACCCATTAGTGGGTTAATAGCATTTACTGGTCACCTAATAGCCAGTACACAGTTTCCTCATTTCATCTCTCCAATCTGCTAGTTTGTTAGTGACTGTAAGGGGGGCCACATGGAACATCACTGTTAAGTAAGCTTGCTCTTGATTCTGACCTGTAACAGATTACATTTTGGCTATCTATACTAAAAACATTTTTTTAAAAAATTTTGCACATCTTTTTACCCAGTTTTATTTTTTCAATATAATTCTCCTTTAATAGCAAACATCATATTTGTTGCTATTAAAATGTCAAAAAGATGCAAAATTTGCCCAGGTTCATAACTATACAACATCAATAAAGACCACTATCTTTTATGGTTTCCCACCTACATAGTAACATCTAATGTCCTCCTATCTTACTGCACCATCAAGTTGATTCTTATCCTTTTCATATTTTTAGTTTCTTGGTGTTGACCAAGAACTGTTGGCTCAGCCCCATTTCCATCACAAATACAGCTGCCTACTTGTAGCTCCTGTCACTCATTCACACTACAATGTAGCACCCAATCTCTTATACCAACCTGTTATATCTGTATGTCAAAATGTAGTAAAAGAACCACTAAGTAACCTTGAGAGAACCAATACAAGTCTTTTGCTCTGCCTACTGACTCACATAACCAGCATACAAATTCATTCCCAGTGCCTAAGGAAGGCATAGTACTAAAATTTGATCTTTTGTCCCTCAGGCATCCTAATTAACTTGACATTTCTTAGTATCTCTACAACATTCATGGATGGTAATGACTGAATTACCCTTCGGATAATGCTGGTGCTAAACTTATAAAAGGAGCAGTTGCTGAAGTAGCAAGAAATCAAAAGCATACAAAATGCAATATAAAGGGGGGACAGTGAAGTGTCAAAAACCACAGATGATTAGTAATAAGCAGTTCCCCTCTGATAGATCAGCAAATTAAGAAGATAATACCATAGGTAAAACAGTTTACTATATATGTTGGAAGCAACGCGCTCACTAGACTTTTTAAACTATACTATTGTCCCTACACTTCATTTCTAACATGATAATTAGTAAATAAACACAAACCTTAGTTGTGCCAAAGTGAAGCATGGGAAGGAAGCGCAGATCCCCAGCTGTAGGACCCGCACCATGTGGCGATTGCAGCGCTTCCGGGAGACGTCACTTCCAAATGGACCCTAGCTGTCTTCCGTGCTGCCTGTTTGAAAGTAACCCACGGAATCTTGGAGCGTCCGACATTTAACAGTAAAAAAACATTCCTTTTACCAATAATAAAGTTGTTGACGGCAGAACGCAATAATTACCATTGTAGTGACAAAGTGAGACTAATCGGGCGGGCGACGTTCAATGATTTCATGCCAATGATGCAATGCTCCAGCCTCACCAAGTTATTCCATTTTGGGCTTTTTTCTGGTATTTTTGGTTCTAACTCAAATGGTTGGCTGAATTTTTGGGTTGAGGCACCCAAATCAGAAATATTTTGATTCAAGTAATTCTAAGTAAGAAACTTGGCCAATTCCCTTATTGAAATAGAGACATGCAAAACTAACAATTGTCAAATCCTGTTTTTATGCCCTCCTTCTGGAACTTGTAGAACTGCAAAAGTGCTGTGACAGGGCTTAGCAGGTCTTGGGAACGGTTGGTACTGGGTAGCTCCAGGGTTCCCTTCATGCCCAGTGTCAATAGCTCACTTGCTCATAATAATTGGGTGTAGGCATCCCTCATACCTCTCAACATTTCATTAAGAGAAAGGGAAAAAAATATGTGACAAAGGTAGTGCTGCAAAAAGATTTTTTGACCACGCCCTACATGCCACTCCGACTTTACATGTCCCAGATGTGCCAGTATAAT
The DNA here is from genome assembly GCF_000004195.4 of Xenopus tropicalis. Classification (NCBI taxonomy): domain Eukaryota; kingdom Metazoa; phylum Chordata; class Amphibia; order Anura; family Pipidae; genus Xenopus; species Xenopus tropicalis. The sequence continues at coordinate 114,538,225 of NC_030681.2, forward strand.
CACTAAATAAAAATAATAAAAGACATATTAACTTCAAAGGTGCCAGTATATTAAATTGTTAAAGGGCATATTAATCCCAGACATGCCAACAGTTCTGTGCATTTGCCAAAGTTATAAACAGAGCCACTTCCAGTGGTACATAAATCTATGTTATTTCCTTCTATCCTTAATCAGTTGAAAGCAAAACAATATTAATGTACCACTAGAATTTCTAGCCATATTAACAAGGCCAGCCTAAGGTTCCTAAACTTATATGGGCCCCTTTTAAATGTCTGCTATATTTTATGAATGAGAGATACCTCTGTCTTCTATTCTCCTGCATGCTGTGCTCTGCCAGAGATTCCCAGGAGAGAGATATATGTGGAAAGGTGAAACTGTCCAGCACACAAATAAAGACAGCAGCCTCTGCCTGATAAAAGATAGAGCGCGCTCCCAGCCCCTGACCCGGTGAGCAGAAGCAAGGAGAGGAATGCGCGCCAATGCAGATAGTTGACCCTTGCCTGTCACAAATGCTTCTCCCAGGACAATTAAACATCAAGGTAAACCTGTGAGCTTGAGTGTAGCAGGGGAGATTCAAGAGTTAAGGGGACGGGCTTTTTTTCCAGAGCAGAGCAGGCACAGCAATCAATTAAATGGCAATGCTGAGAAGTGGAACGTCTAACAATGAATCTGGGACAGTGGGCAGCGCTATAAATATTGGGACTGTCCCGCTAAAAGCGGGATGGTTGGGAGGTATGGGCATCCCTTACTCCAGGGGTCCCCAATCTTTCTTACTTGTGAGCCACAGTCAAAAGTAAAAAGACTTGGAGAGCAACACAAGCATCATAAAAGTTCATGGAGGAGCCAAATAAGGGCTAAGATTGGCTATTAGACAGCCTCTATGCACATTATCAGCTTACAGGAGGCTTTATTTAGTAGTAAATCTTGTTTTTATTCAACCAAAACTTGCCCCCAAGTCAGGAATTGAAAAATAACTACCTGGTTTGGGGGCACTGAGAGCAACATGTTGCTCACGAGCGACTTGTTGGGGATCACTGCTTTACTCTGCTTTACTAATAAAATACTTATAAAATATTCCGCACCTGATTTGCAACAAAGTGCATGTGCAATTAATAATTCTGACGAATTGGATGCAATTATCGTAGCCGCAATGCAATTCCACTCTTAACAACTTCCCTTTGTGTGCGCAATGACACTAGGATTTTAGGATAAAATGCTGTATTGTAGATTAAAAACCTGGTAATTATGCATAAAATTGCACTTTGCCTAGTACACTTGTGGTCATCATTTAACCCTATAGTCCTGTACATATAAAGAACCATGCCTTCAAAGTTGTGCACAGAAGCTCCCCATCCAGGGGTGTAGATGTGTGTGATGTCACGCAAACAATATAGGGGTGTAGTTAGGTCCAATGCCTAGGGCAGCACCGGACCTAAATACATCCCTACGTTGTATACGTGCAGCGTATGTGTTACATTATGCACATCATACATGTGATGTCACACGCATTGACAGCGGGTGCATTTTACTGTGGTGAGCTCTGATCTCACATTTTTATAAATTTGCCCCTAAGTGAATGTTACATAAAGCCAGAAAATCCTGAAGGGATGAAAGCATTTTTGGGAACTTTCTATAATATTGTAATTTTTATGCACTGAAATTGTTAACATCAATAAATAAAACAGTTATATCACCTTTCTTTGTCCTTTGCATGTCCTTTCCATAGTCTATTTAACCTTTGAAGAATGAATTGTGTAAGCAAAAAATTAAGCTATGACCTCTAAGTTATTTTTGTTATTAATACCTTTAAGTGAATGTTTTAAATTGATTGTTACGGTTACTGATTCTTCCCTCCTTACATATATCAGTCCTGTGATGTATTAATTTTAGTAATGGGGTGGTGATCTCAACTAAGGAGCATCGCACAGTTAAGATACACCAGGATCCATGGAACTAATATGATTAATAATATAAGCCAGTAATAAATAGGTTATAGGTAACTAGATGTAACCTGTACACAGGTTGTAAACAATGTGGACAGGTATGTTTATGTCTCTTCTGCCACTATTCATTGATATTAAAGCCAAATATAATGTGAGGCGTTATATTACGACCTGACAGTTTCTAATCTTTTGAATTCTTCAGTTCCAGGTTCTAAACATTGCATTTATGATTCCTACTATTGTGTCTGTTTAACTGTGACAGGGGTGCTTTTGGATGCAATGGAGAGTGCACATTATTTCAGTACTTGCATTCAAACATGCTCCTGCCTCTTCTGTGGCAGGGTGGCAGTAGCTCCAGGGTTCTCGTGTCAGTAGGCACACCAGACTTGCACCCAGTGTAATAGATGCAAATGTCATTTTAAACAAGCACTCCAGAAGTGATGCAACCCCCACTCTAAAACTTCAAGATGCAACTGGGATTGCTACCATAATTACTCTGGAATTTTGAGAAAACACTGCATTATGGGGGGAAAAAGGTCAATCCAGTCCCAAATTGCATTTTGCGCACTGCACTTGTGTTTTTAGGCAGTTTAAACACCAAGGAATTATATTGAAAATACTACTTTGTTTTTTTTTGTTGGTCTTCATACATTTCAATTTGTTTATGAATGAGCTGAACACATAGAGGTCCCTTTTATAGGAGGAGGGTGATATTTTTGTTTGGGGAGGCTAAAGGTGCCCCATGGGTCCCCCCTTCACACCACTCCATCTTCAGTTAAGAATTACAGGGTGCTTTGTTTTGTCCTTTATACTTATTTCTTCCTGGTGAGCAGGCCATTAATATTTTGGAAGAGCACCCCCTGCTGGAAAACTGGAAATACAGCCCAGTCTGTATCTTTCGTTTTTTGGGTTTTTTTTTTTTTTTTTTTTGCCAGACAGGTTTGGGGAGACTTAGCCTCCCCAAGCCTTAATGAAAATCCATCCCTGGTCCCTTTTATAAGCTGTCAATGAGCCTGTGCAGTATATTATAATATTGTCAGAGAGGAAATATTCTGTTATCGCAACTAAAGAAAATAACAAGCTTGTCATACACATATATATTTTTTCCTATACCAATGATCCAACGATGCTCTTGTCATGAAAAGGAGGCTTATTAGAAGAATCTCCAGGTTATGACAGATAGGATATTGCCTCTGCACTTGCCATTAGCGGTGAATGTGCTGAAGAGTTCCATACTTGGTGCTGGTGATGCTATACTTAGTAGGTATGAGGATGGTTCAGTGTGCCCATTCTGTGCCTATGTAATAATGTCTCCAGCAGGTGGAGATACAGAAGTGCATTGTGCTAGTAGGATACAAATATATATATCGTTTTCATTAAAAAAAAATTTGTTTTCTAACAAAGTCCCTGCGTGTGCGGCTCATTGTCTTGCTATATATATATATATATATATATATATATATATATATATATATATATATATCTCCAGTCACAGGGCTGATGTAGTAGTAGTATGTAAATATATAAGGTACATCATTTGCACTATAATTTGAATGTTTTATTTTCTCCTAATGTATTATATTGTTGTCTTTAACTTTGCTACATTTATGAAATGTATATGAATATCCTTGCTTGGTGTTTATTTTTAGTACTGCCTAATTAAGGGATGGTGAATCAGAACAATCCAGTTTCATTACTGCCAATTTAGATGCCAGGGCTGGAACTAGGGGTAGGCAGCAGGGGCACTTGCCTAGGGATCGTGGGGAGGGGGCATAATTCTAAGAGAGAAAGAGAGAGTAGGTGGAGTAATATAGAGAGCTAAAAGTGTGAAGGTGCCAGCCCAATTTGTATTGCCTCAAGCATAAAAATACTTGGCTTGGGCCTGTCAGTTGCCCAGAGTAGAAACAGTGAACTGTTGGCGATCCAGCAGGTGCATTAACAAACCTCATTATTGTTGGTTACTGCTTATAAATCTATTCAAATCTATATTTTCAAATACAGATTTGTATTAACATTTTTAACTTTTTTACTTTTTTTAGTGCAGTTAAAACAGAGAAATGAAACTGCATTGTCAAGATTTTTATTGTTTATTTTCTTTTTCAGTCATTCCTCCTAAAACTGTATTATTCTCCTGTGAAAAGTCTATTTGCAATGTCTTATTGTATGTGCAAAAAACAATTAAAGGGGAGATTTTTAAGCTTCTACTGCAAAATTGCATTTAAACTTATCTGTATGCAGGAAAAATCTGACAATACCCAGAGGTCACCAAATGCCTGCATGAATTATTCAGATTATGTTAATGAATAAATAACACGTTGCAAAAGAGGGAAAATGCATATTTTTTTAGAATTTTATTATACGTTTGTCAAATACCTTCTGGTGCTAATTACAGTAAAAATCTACATTTATACATTTCAAAAGGCCAGTAAGGCATCATTGACAAATATTTAGAAAACAACACATTTTCAGGATATTTTTGTGATATTTGAAAAATGAAGTACATGTAGGAATAAATTACAGTTGGATGCCTTTTGGGGCTGCTACTTACGTTATAACAAGCCTTAAGAAAGTAATAGAAGTTCTATGGTCATGGACCTGATTTTTAAAATGTTGCTTTTCCTCTGCACCTGCCTCCTTCAATACTTCTCAACTGTGTTTACTTGTCTCATTAGCTGTAAGCTATGGGTGAAAATCTGTGCAGCTACAGCATAGCTCTTTAATTTTGCATAGTATTAATCTTTTATACGGGCTATTATGTTTTTGGCAATGCAGTACACAGTAGTACTCAGGACTGGATCTTCTCAGCTACACTTGCTGGATGTTGGCTATTGGATAAGGGATATTGTGAAAAAGGTGTTACAACTGATCAGGGCCATGTCATAACTAGAGCCCTGAAAAGCAAGATTTACTTTTGTTATGTGCCTTTGTTCAGTGGTGCCTAATTTCCTATAGCTGGCCATAGACCCACCGATATTATCGCACAAAACCTTGTTTCGTACGATATTCAGTGCATGTATGGCGGCTCGAAGAGGCGACCGATATCGCAAAAGGCTGGGGATATTGGTTGTCTCGTCGATTGGCCAGGTTAAAAGATATTGATCTGATTGCCCGGACAAAACCTAGATTCAGGACTGAATCGCAGGTGGAGGTAGAATTTCTATTGTTTCTACCTCCATATCTGATGATTCAGCCCTGAACGTCAGTGGAGGGTGGGAACGATCTTTCGTGTATACATTAAAACACACTTGTTGTGGAAAATAAAATGTCAGTTTGAATAGGTTTTAGCAGCACTCCAAGATTTGACAAGCTTAGAGACAAGCTCTCTGACCGAGAAACACACAAAATGTTGAATCAGATTCATAATTGCCATCTTCATGGTCACATTTTTAAACTGATTATTTTTTTTTATTCAATTTGGTTATATTTTTAGCATTCTTATGAATCTCTTAAAATAAGCAGCAATATTGTGTATTATATTACCTGTCTAGACTTAAAGAAGATGAAAACCCATATTGAAAGGTAGGGCCTCTGCACAGAACCCCATCTCCAACCACACGAACCAGACTTCCTAGAGTGGCCCTGCCAACAACATATTGGCTTCCACTGTTCATGCTCCTGTGTAGAGATCATTGCTAGGGAGCCAGGAACAGGAAATGCCATGGTTTAAATGTTTATATATTTATATTTTGTTTTTTTACTTGTGGGACATGTTAAATGAAAGATGAAACTTCATTAAATTAAAAAGTTTTAAATCTCAATTTAATGATTTCATCTCTCACCCCCTTCCAGTATAATTATAGTGATAATGAGTGTTGTCCTTCTGCCCCCTCAGTACTGCCTGTACTCTCTAGCAAAATACATTCAAACTGAATTATGAGCATAAAAGGTCATTTTTAAATTAATGTTAACTGTAGGTGTACAGTGCCCTTTAAGACCGGTTTGTAACTCTTGTGACCTCTGAAGTTGTCAGGAAAAGCTGGAAGCATTTTGTGCATCCATATTTTAACGTAGGATGGGACCTTTAGCACCTTTAGAAGTGTTGTGAGTAATACATTGCCTGAAGACTGGCACTTCAGCCTTTGTGAAAGGTTTATTGTGCTCCCATGAGACAGCATAGTTGTGCCCTGGATTTCAGTATCTTATTCACATTATTTTTAGAAAGTCACTGCTGGAAGGAAAGTATCTCCCTCTTATTTAAATATTATTGAATGTAACCTTCTCCTGTTTCTGTTCTAGCCTAATCCTGGAATTGGTAAAACAGTTTAATGTGAAAAGAACTGTATATAAATAAGTTCAGGATGGGGTTACCCTATAGAAATGCAGGAAGTCCAGGAACTTTGCACTACTTACTTAACCCCATCTTTGCCAGGTGCTTTTTATCTTGACATAAGATGCTGTGAGAACATTGGAGCAGTATCTCCAGGGCCCCCCTGTGTGAATGGATGCACTTGCACACAATTTGTTAATAGAAGGCCATGATATTTTCTCACATATTGTATATACATCTCTTAGTTAGTAGGTTTTAGCTTTCCAGCCACCCAGAGAAGTAATGCCTATTTTTTACTGCACTCCCCAAAAACACATTGTAAAAGATGACATTCTGGTCCGAGTAAAAATACATTTTTGTGTTTAGGTTTAGATTAGGATTAAGAAGTTTTTTTTACTAAAAGCTGCCATCCAAGGCTCACCTTCAAAGGCCTTACCCATTGCCATTCGTCGCTAGTCATTTCTTCTGGCAGGCACACGTCCACTCTTACATTCAGTTATAAATAATTTTCACTGTTCTCATTCATTATTTACTCTCTCTTCCAATATTCTTTTATAATAAAGGGACAAATCTACTGAAGTTCCTCCCTTGCCCTATTATTGTAAGTTTCCCACCACATAATTCTCTTTTAGTATACTATATATTAGTGTATTAATATATTAATGGTCTATCACACTGTATATTCATAGGGTTTCATTTCATTAAAATTATATTGTATTTTAGAGTAAGATGTGTTAAAAATATCTCCCTCCAAATGGTGATTGATGGGGCAGATGTAAGTGTTGTCTCTAAGCACAGATACAAGGCAATTTGCTGCTCTTCCAGATGTTTGCAGTAGTTTTACAACATGCAGTGAAAAAATATGTATACACAGCCCAGACAGAGGTAAATAGGGTTGCCACCTGTCTGGTTTTGACCAGGACAGCCCAATTTTTGGAAGACCTGTCCAAGTCAAATTATGCAAACCGGCCAGATTGAAGCGGCAATCAGCCATTTTGCGATCGCCACATCATAGTCCCTCCCTGTTACATCACTGACGTGACCCTTCTCTGCCCCATGATGTCACTGACCACCCCTCCCTGCCCCTGTGATGTCACTGCCCCACTCTTGCCTGGAAAAAGAACCAGGCAGAGGTGGCAACCCTAGAGGTGAAGCTCTAGGTACTTTGGTTTCCTCCCCACTTCAAAAACATACAGGTAGGTTTATTGGCTCCAGATAAAATTGAACTTAGTGAGTTGTGTGAAAGGGACCGGATATTGTAAGCTCCACTTGGGACAAGTGTAAGATATAAACATCATCTGTAAGGCTAATGCCACACAAGAAAATCCACGGCCCGAAAATCAGGCCCTACGCTTGCATCAGCTTTTCCCTGTGCCTGCACCCAGTAACAACGTGTTGGCCCAGGTACAGGCAGATTTTGGCACTGAAACACACAAGCATTTCAGCACCAACATACCTTCCACCTGCCTGCACCCAGGCTGACGCAATGGCTCTGGGTGCAGGCACAGGAAAAGCGTTCAATTCTCGGCCTGAGTTTATCTGTATTAGAGGCATTAGCCTAGAGTGCTGTGTGGCATGTCCATGCTAAGTTAAAAAAGAATAACATATCTGACCTTCCGTAGAAAATATCTTAGCCAAGAAACCTTTTGGGTACCATTCTGGTACACAAATCTTGATGTAATATATTGCTGTTTTTACTATGAACAGAGGCAAAAATGGCCATTAAGCCTCACTAAGGGAGACTTGCACTTTAATAGAAACTACTGTAAATGGTATAATATCTTGCCTGCTTCTGTTCCACATTAAGGGCTCTGGTACACGGGGAGATTAGTCACCCGCGGCAAAACTCCCTGTTCGCGGGCGACTAATCACCCGGAGTTGCCTTCCCCCTGCCATCCCACCGGCGAACATGTAAGTCGCCGGCGGGATGGCAGACGCGGCGGGGCGATTTCGGGAAATCGCCGAAAAAGACTCGCGAGTCTTTTTCGGCGATTTTGGAAGCCTCTCAATGGCATGATTTTGGAAGCCTCTCAATGGCACCCTGCAGCTCCAACCTGGCCCAAGAAAAGTCACCATACTGAAGCTTGAATGAATCCGAACACTACGAAAAAATCGCAACATTTTGCACAACTTTCGGAATGGCTACGAAAAAGGCGCGACAATCGCAAAATACCGATCATTACGAAAAAAACGCAATCGGACACATTCGGCCCGTTCGTGGGTTAGTAAATGTGCCCCTTAGTGTTGTTGATAATACACCATTTCTTTATTAGGAAAATAATTATAGAGATAAAATACTTGGTAATCTTCACATGAAAAATTATGTTAAAGGAGACATATCCTATAAAAATTATGAAAGTACCAGGGAATTATACTCCTCTAGATATAGAAGGATTGTGCTTAAAAATGATGTGTTTAAGACTGATTTACTGAGAAATTCCACAAAAACTCCACTAGCCCCGCCCATCTGTTCCACTTCCTGCTGGCTGAATTTTCTGGATGAGCTGGGGAGCCGGCGGCCCTCCGTACACTGCACTGTAGGATAGGAACCAATCAGCAGCTAGGCTGACCTGATAGGGAACTGAAGCCTGTCTGTTCTTGTGTGAGTGCAGGGCTGTGATTGGCTCTCCCCCTACTGCTGTGCTTCTAGCAGGGACCGTTAGGACACGCCCACTCCTCATTTCACACTGGACGGAGAAGTGATAAGATCTAGAGGTAGCTCCAATAAAGGGGCCATTGTTACAGATAGGATTAATTTTTAGCACAAAGTGAAACCAGCACCCATATATTATTCATAATTGTCTACAAAATTAGCGTTTTTCCCATTTATCCAATATGTCCCCTTTAAAGCATGGCTAAAACTATTAAAAAATTAGCATAGCCAGTATCCCCTTGGTAAGTCCTAGAAAATGTTTTTACTAACCCTCCTTGATGTTTTAAAGGGAGGATGTATTTCATCTGTAATGGACAGGAAATAAATGGTGTCAGAAGAGTTCTTGGTAAAGGATCTTGTACAGGTATGGGATCTGTTATAGACCCCATTGTAGTCAAATAATTCAGATTTTGAAAAATTATTTCCTTTTTCTCTGTAATAATAAAACAGTAGCTTGTACTTGATCCCAACTAAGCTATAATTAATTCTTATTCATTATTCATTTATTTTTCAGACTTAAAGTATGGAAATACAAATTATGGGATGACCCCTTATCTGAAAAACCCCAGGTCCTAAGCATTCTGGATAACAGGTCCCATACCTGCACTGCAAAAAATTTTCAACAAACATGAGTAGTAAAGATAGTTACTCCTCTTTTAAAAATCGTATTTTTTTATGAAGTTATCTTTAACAATTGTGAATTTTTCCAGCATTAGGGATTAATGATTTGGATAGTTGTTATTGCTTAGCACTGCTAAGCCCTAACACCCCACTGAAATAATTGTGTATAGGGATTTTTTATGTGCTTCATGCTGAGCATGAAATAAAAGCATATCGTTTCTATTCCATTGTCTTCTGGACCAACATCAAACACAAGAAAATGCAGCATTTGACGTGTAAAATACGCAATAAGAAGCTAATGTCAGAAAACAACACTCTGAATGCTTATGAATACAACCAGGCAGAATATAATGGAATCAATTAGCTGATGCTTTTAGGCACACTCAAACTTGGCTGATTTATCATGCATTTTTAGTTTGTTTATGAAGGCTTCAGATAGGTGTTAGTGCTGCTTTTGAACTGCAAAGAGTGCTAATATCCTTTTTCAATGTATACATTCCGAATTATTACATGCACTGTATCTTCTTCAATAAATGCTTCAGTCATTAAAGTGTTAATAAATGCACTTTTCCCATTTGGAAAGTTAGGGCAGATTTATCAAAATGTGAGATTATTCACTCCTACAGGATTATTAGAAGCATATGTATCAAATGGTTAACTCATCCCATAGGAATGAATAGAAAGTGGGTGAGTTTTTCTGTGGTAAATTCTAATCTTATATTTTGCTAAATTTGCCCCTAAATTTTGGAACAGATTAAATAATATATTGATTTCAAAAATCACACATAACTGAATTGGTACCTGACTGCAACTTAATTTTTTTAGAAGCATCCATGACATAGGATATTAAAATAAATATATTTGTTGTGCATTATGCATCCTACAGTTTCCTTTATTAATTTCACTGTGTATGCCTAGTCTAACACGATTCACTGGGTCATAAATGATTGATGATGAATCTGTATCAACCTTTTATGAAAAATCAATATGCCATAATTATATACTTGTTCTGTGATTCTCACAGTAGTGCATTTTATTACTACTTTTTCTAGAAAAGTGTATTTTTTCTATTGATTAAATACTTTGAGGACAATGGATGTGGTGTCATCAAAACAAATGTCTTCAGCTCTAAAAAAATTCTTGGTTGAATAGGAATCACCCCCAACTTCAAAGAAATGTCCAGATGGACAACTGGCAAAAAAAACTAGAGATGATTAGCAAGGATGGGAAAAAATAAGTTTTTTAGCTTTATTAAAGGGGAACTTAGCTTCTGAATGAAAATGTATTAAAGAGCCCCACTCAACACAGGAACCCCTAACTACCTATAATTGTAATCTGTTCTTTCAAAAAATAATATATATATATATATACGTATGAATGCTCTACGGGGCAGGGACCTCCTTCCTACTGTGTCTCATACCACATGGCACTTATATATATATATACATATATGTATTTATTGTATTTATTTATTATATCACTTGTCCTCCCTGTGTGTAATTTTGTATTCTGTAAGACTGTACAGCGCTGCGTACCCTTGTGGCGCTTTATAAATAAAGTTATACATACATACATACATAGATGAATAAATATTCAACAGCACTGTACAATGAGAGGATTTATGTATACAAATCAATCCGTGCTTATTGAATGATATTGATCGATTATCCGGTGAACTTCTGATTGAATTATTTCTTCCTTTCTCTTTGGCCCTACCATTTAGGAATAAAAGGGCCACTTTTCCTTCTTCTTTCTCTGTTCTCTCTTTTACAGACTTGAGATACTTTTGAAGCTACTGTTATCTTAAATATCTGTCTTAAATTAACAAAAAGCAAATAAAAATCATTGAAAAGAAATACATACAAATTAACCTACACAGCAACTAATAACCGATACAAGAGGTGAAGAGGGCCTTGCCCAAAATAGCTTACAATCTATAAGGAGAAGGGGTTGAGACACAATGGGGCAAATTCATTAAAGTATGAATCCGAATCACAAAATCCGATAATTTCTGATGATTGCAAAAGTCACAAAAATTCAGTTTGTTTGAATACGAAGATTTCGTACTTACGATCCGAAAGTACTGAAATTTTTGTATTGAAACGATCGTTTGCGAATGGTGATACGATAGTCACAAAATTTTTGTATCTGAACAATCGTAAACGGCGGGAAAACCTTTCTGACTTTGAACCTTCAGTGCATGATTTTGGAAGCCTCCCAAAGGACTCAATGGCACTCTGCAGCTCCAACCTGGCCCAAGTCACGATACCAAAGCTTGCATGAATTTGAAACTTTCGTACTCGTTGCGACAAATACAATTTTGTGGCGCAAATCGTGGCAAAGTACAAAAAAGTTGAGCAAATTAACAAAAATATCACAGAAAATACGCAAAAGTTGTAAACATTAGAAAAAATACACATTTTTGTGTAATTGGACCTGTCGTACTTGTGATCGTAATGAATGTGCCCCAATGTGTTGGATGGGCAAGATTAGAATTAAGGTGAGAAATGTAGCACAGGGTATTGCTTTTAGCAGCACACTGAAGTTGTGCTAATAAGGGTAAGTTCCTCTAAATAAATGTGTTTTAGAGATATTTTGAAGGTAGAAAGATTGGGAGAAAGTCAGACAGAACATGTGAGAGAATCCTGGCAGGGGAGGAGGTACTAAAACATTGATGTAACAAATTGTAATAACATCTCCACAGCTTACAGACAGCATGCAGGAACTACATAACTCACAATGCATTGAACTGCAATGTTTCCTAATTGACATTACATGTGCAGGGAATTATGGGTTTTGGAGGATGCAGACTAAGGGCTCTGGCACACGGGGAGATTAGTCGCCCGCAGCAAAACTCCCTGTTCGCGGGCGACTAATCTCCCCAAGTTGCCTACCCCTGCCATCCCACCGGCGAACATGTAAGTCGCCGGCGGGATGGAAGACGCGGCGGCGCGATTTCGCGCAAATCGCCGAAAAAAAACGCCCCGCCGCGTCTGCCATCCCACCGGCGACTTACATGTTCGCCGGTGGGATGGCAGGGGTAGGCAACTCGGGGAGATTAGTCGCCCGCAAACAGGGAGTTTTGCCACGGGCGACTAATCTCCCCGTGTGCCAGAGCCCTTAAGGCAGGCTGAGGACAGTCGGCTACTGTCACATTTTTTTTGTCTCAAAGTAGTCAGCCAGATCAGCAGAACAGGGGAACAGACTTAGGTAATTGTTCCAAACTGTATTATTACATCAAAAATCATGAAAAGGCTGCATATTTTTTGAATTCATGTATATTGCTAAGTTGCTTGAATAATGTTTACTTTTCATAAGTTGTGTTGTGTGGGTAGAGTTTGGCTGGAAAATAGAATCAGCTAATTTGTAAGGCAAAAATAAAGACTAAGGATAACAGTGGAAATGAGTTCAAAACAAATCACTAAATCATACCCAATCTGATTTTTAAATTGAAATAAAATTACAAACAGACACATCAAATAATCCTCAGACCTTGCACAGATTACTAATTATGCTTCTTCAGTGTCAGCTTTTGCCAGACTCTATAACTGAAATGGTGGTTACAGAACTTCTTGCTGGTTGATCCCAGAAGGCTCCTATACATATGTACCAAAGACTACGCATTGATCCCTCAGACCGCTCAGACACAACTCTAAAAGCTTATGACACACCACTAGACCTGTTATTATTTTGCAGTGCCGACAGAGTGTGCAGTAAAATGAGCATATGTACAACTGTATACTTAAGATGTGGCTATCTGTTCTTTCAGATGGCTGCGTTGCAAGTCCGCAGTTGAATTATTACTTATCACTGGTTTCACCCAAGTCATATCAGAAACTGATACTGACTTCTAGAGTTACTTTAACCATGCAACAGCCTAGTTTTTTCTATTAATTTCTTCACTGAGACTAGATGGTGAGATGGAGGCTACCACCCATACAACAAATAGTTATATCACTCTGTATTCTTTTCTCATCTCTTCTTTAAAGCACAATAGAGTGTCACCAGAAAAACTAACTTTGAAAAGACATCAGTGTAATTAATAGACTCTATATAAAGTTACAAAAAATACATCTCCTGAAATATCATCAGTCTCTGGAGAGGAACACAATTGTGTTTTCAAAGGGCAACATATGAAAAATACAAAAGCAAAGTGGGGTGATAGGGATGTGCAGGAAGTGCTCTATCACTCCATAACAGGTTTTGTACTGTGCCTCTTACTCACCTCTAGTTCCTGCCCAAGCATTGTACAACAGAACAATAAATTAATAGAACAGGGGTCATTATACAGGAATGGGATCCTTTATCCGGAAACACACAAGTAGGGAGCGGTACAGGAACACAACTCAGCACTGTCCTTACTGCCTGTCATGTACAGGGATGGCCTACAACCTGACTGAGCTATTCACCTTGTGTCAAATTTTTCATCTGACACAAAGTGCAGCCATTCCCCCATGCATAAATGCTTTGTAAATGAGCACTGATGCATGTGCTTTTATGCCCCTTTAAGCTCTTGCACTTCTGCCCAAGGGAATATAGTCTTGACCCTTTTAGAGTAGTAAGAGGCTGGTACTAGTCATCTAGGTATAAAAAATAGTCCTTCAAGAATGGATTAAAAGCCAAAAAAATCCCCCAAAAGTAGGGTGATGTGCTATATCCCTTCAACTGTGGTTTAACGATTAACTATTGTTATTACCTTGCTTCAACCTCATCCCTATGCCTCAAACTGCTCATTCTGGGGGGCTGCAGGCTGGGGTGGTGTTCAGTAACAAAACTCATTTGATATTGATATGGATATGCTGGTCTTGTGTTTGGATTGCAGGGTGCACAAAATGGCAACCTACACATAGGTGATGCACAGGGAAAAGCATAGATAAGTAGAACAATAGTGCCACACTAGTAACACCAAGTAAGGCAGGGTAAGACAAATCTGACCAGAAAGTGTGCCCACAAGAAAAAAAACAACAGTCCAGAAAACTGCAACTGGTGCAACTAAAAATACTGGTTGCCACAGCAAAATGCTTTCATAGCCCATTGAAAATTATTTAATCCTGGGCATTCCACTTGTCACTGGGTCTACTTTCCCTGCTATTACTGGACTGAATGAGCTATTGCACAAAACAAAGGTGATACAAGTGAAATTCAAATTAGTAGGGTATATTACTTCACCTAGTGCAAAGCAAGCAACTCCATAGTTCCTTGCTTATGTCTACTTAACAATGTTACTAGTCTACATACATGTACATCTGAAAGACAAGCGGCGCAGGGAGCACTTTCTTGTCAGCTGCTAATATGCCACATGTACCGCTGGCCTAAAGCCAAATAGGTACACACAAACACAATGGCCATTGCTTGTCTTGCAGTTAATATTTATCTCTCCAGGGCATAAGGGAGGACATAACAATGTGAGTACAAGGGCGAATTCAACTCATACAAAGGTCTAATACGTAAGAATAATGGCCCTATATACCCCGGGATCTTTAAAAGAACAAATATATCGTGAAATCGTTTTTTTTTCTTCTGTATTTGTGGGTTGCGCCTGCTATAATAGACCATTATACAGACTGCAGCAGTGGGCACTCAGTGCTTGGGCACAACTGTGCAGAACTCTAGTTATTGTCCCTGTGCCAGTAAGAAATGAATAAATACAGTTTTGGCTATTAGTTTGCTATAGTACATTTGCAATTCTAAGTAAGTGCACTACCCCTTTCTAGCACTGAGCCCATAGATCACGATATGTTCCTCGGAACTTTAACCTGCGTCTTTGCGGCTGCTAAAGAACTACAGCTCCCAGAATACTCTATTAAGGTGGGGGATACTCGGAGCTGCAGTACACTCTGGCTGCCGGATAAAGAGCGCCAGGATCCTTGGATACAGTTCGTCAGTAATGAGACCCTCAGCAGCTGTCCCATGTCACAGGACCCCTAAGCACAGCCTTCGCGACATCCGATTATTTCTGTCCCTCCTCGCTTGCAGTGTTCCTGTATGTATCGGGACGTACCACATGCGCGAAAACATGGGGGTGGGCATGATGTGTTGCAAT
This sequence comes from Xenopus tropicalis, assembly GCF_000004195.4. Lineage (NCBI taxonomy): Eukaryota > Metazoa > Chordata > Amphibia > Anura > Pipidae > Xenopus > Xenopus tropicalis. The sequence continues at coordinate 114,553,752 of NC_030681.2, forward strand.
GGTACGCCAGAGCACGCGTGTGGTACATCAGCTTGGTAAATCACAGCAGCAGCCTATCGCACGGAGAAAACGCCACTTAACTGGGCACTAATCCACCGGTTCGCCGGCCTGGAACTTAAACGCCGCGCTGCACCGAGACTCCCCCCGCTGGGTGAGTGAAGGGTTGATCCTGTATTGGAGAGAGACTGAGAACAGCCGGTGCCTGCACCTTTTGACAGCTCCGCAAGGTGCTGGTTGGGACGAGAGTGGTTGGTGCGGGAGGTGGCCCTGTGGTGGCGTACACAGGAACAGGTTAGAGGGCTACTCGTTGCTTCCCACCTAGCACCCCATTAGCGGAACTCCCCATGCTGAACCGTTGCTGTTAGTGATAGTGACCCTTTGTTTTAGGTGCTGCAGAGCTGATCCCCTGGGAGGAGCCGACAGAGAGCGGGGTCACACCTGCCAAGTGCCATGCACTGATCCCCCTCCTTCCAGTCCGCACCGCCCCCCCTCCCCGGCCATTCCCCGGCACATAAATGATAGAGGATACCATGACTTTGCTGTCTCTCCTGGGTAGGATCATGCGCTACTTCTTACTCCGCCCGGAGACCCTCTTCTTGCTGTGCATCAGCCTGGCCCTGTGGAGTTACTTCTTCCACACGGACGAGGTGAAGACCATCGTGAAGTCCAGCAGGGACGCCGTGCAAATGGTAAAGGGCAAGGTGGCAGAGATGATGCAGAATGAGCGCCTCGGAGGGCTCGATGTGCTGGAAGCGGAGTTCTCTAAGACTTGGGAGTACAAGAGCAACAATGTGGCCGTGTATTCCATCCAGGGCAGGAGGGATCACATGGAGGACCGCTTCGAGATCATCACTGACTTGGTCAACAAGAGCCACCCTTCCATCTTCGGCATCTTTGATGGCCATGGAGGAGAGGTATGTGCCAAACTGATTGTACCACAGTGCAGGTAGAATAGGTCGGTGGAATGGGGCCAACCAAGTACCTAGGGCTACTGATTGACTTGAGTGAGGGCAATGAGTCTGGGGGATCCTTAGTAAGAGATTTTATAGGAAGAAGGGAATATAAGGGGGTATTGATGGAGACATGGTAAGGGGTGATGCTCGGTCAGAGGACTGGTCAGGGTGATGCTTGGTCAGAGGACAAAAAGGGCTGATGCTTTTTGAGGATTGGAAAAGGACTCGGGGGGGAGCTGAAAGAGAGGAGAGTTGCTGCTGTCTGGAATGGTTGGGGACATTGTGGACATAAGAAGAGGCAAGGGCCAGTATGAGAACATGAACTGGACTGGAAGGGGTGATGCACCTTGCTAAGACTGCAAGGGATAACACTCATTGTATAGACAAGAAGGGATGATCCTCATCATCAGGACTGGACAGAGAAAATGCTTAGTGTGAGGACTGGAAGAAGTCTATGGGGGAACTGAAAGTGTTGACAGTCAGTGCTTAGTTGAAGGATTGGGACTCAGTGTGGGAACAGAAAGTTGCAAAGCTTGAAGGGTAATTGGCTGCAAGGCTTGAAAGAAGTGGGTGTTTATTTGGACAATCGAAGAGGCAATGCTAGTGTGTTGAACAAGGCAAAAGATGTAAAAACTTTGGGTCACTGCAGAGACTTAAAAACTTGAACATTAATACTGGGATTAGCACAAGTGAGAATCAGTATGGAAACTAAAAGAGGTGAGGTTTACAGTGGGAACTGAAGGAGGTGAGGGTGTCTAAAAAAGTTCAGAGTCACTGTGGTATAAGGAGAAGATGAGGGTCAGATAATGTGAATACTGGAAGATAGCTGAGTTAGAAAGAAGACTCAAACAAAACAAACTAGACTGTATCTGACAGGGGTTGGTAATTAGAATGATCTTTTTCCTTTTTGCTAAACTACACTTCCAGAATTCTATGCTGGGCTGTTTAGTTATATTATTAAAAAATGACTGCAAAATGAAACGTGTGGTTTTAAAATACAGACAAGACAAATTCCTCTTAAATCAGCAGATGAGAAATGAAATAGTTTAAAAAACACAGATTGTTCTAAACACACACACACATGTGATTAGATGAAGACTGAACAATACAATACAATACAGAACCAAAGTGAAAGAAATGATAAATGAGAATGTTCTTAAGTTGTATATTTCAGTATCTGCCATTAAGTTTGCCAAGAAGGTTGCTGCATTAAATCTTATTTATAAAGTGCCTGAAGGAGAATGTGCTTATACTCCCTCAGAGCCGTGCAGCTTAATCTTGTAAGTTATGCCATCAAGGTGTTTGTGTACTTATCTGCGTGATATTCATTTCTCAAGCTTATTGCAATTAGGGATTTAAATGCTTTGCATTTTGCTGTCTAACAAACTTACTGTGTTGAAATATCGACACATTTGGTTTCTAACCTTCAGAAGTCCCTTTTCAATAGCTATACGTTGAATCAAAGCATTTAACAATGTATAGAACACAGAAGCTGGCAGAGGCTTTCATGGAATCAGCCCTGGTAACTGTAAATATCATTCTGTCTGTCACTTTAAAGTTAAAGAGAGTGTTCCTTAGTTATGTTACTAAAAATTCTGGCATTATGTCCTTTAAACATCTTGTTCAGTTCTTGCCTGTAATGAGATATTCATTCTAATGCCTGAGTAGTTGTTTATGGTTGTGTGCAACTACAGAGAATATAACACATTATTTGCTGCATAGCAATTATTTTTCATGGTCATAGCTCCAGCTCTTCTGCAATCCACTCTGGGTAAAAAAAGTGTATTGTCAGGTAGAGAATATTCCTGGACAGATGTGGGATCTCTTATCCAGGTAGCGCCAAAGTACAGTAAGGCTATGTCTATTTTAAGGAAACAAGTACAGGTATGGGATCTGTCACCCAGAAAATCATTATCCCCAAACCGCTGAAATATGAGAAGACCGTCTCCTATAGACTGCATTTTAATTGAATATTTTAAAATTTCAAAACATTTTTTTCAACACTGTTTTTCTATGTAACAACAAAATAGTACCTTGTTCTTGATCCTAACTAAGATGTAAATATTCCTTATTGGAAGAACAACAAATTTGTTGGGTTTATTTAATGTATAAATGATTTTTTAGTAGACTTAAGATAGAAATACCCAAATTATCCAGAAAACCCCAGGTCCCAGGGATTCTAGATAACAGGTACCATACCTGTATTATTCTTGCTTTCCTTTTTCTCTGTAGTAATAAAATAGTACCTTGTACATGAAGGTAACTAAGCTGCATGAATATTTAAATTATTTTTTGTGAAGGTATGGTGAGCTTAATATACACATATATATATACATATAGACACCCACAAAAGGTGCCGCCCTAGGTACTGGCTCTCGGGTGCCTTATTATAAATATGTCCCTGTCCAAGTCCCAGGCATTGCGGATAAGAGATCCAATACCTGTATTGCAATGTGATATAGCATAACCAATAAGTGACTGTATCAATGTAATAAATAAGTGCCAAAGATAATTTATATCAGTAATAGGCAAGCTCCATATGAACGGGAAAACTACAGGTGCCATCATCCCTCTTATGTTGAAGAACATAACGGGGGCTTTAAATCACTGTACATGTAGGAACTAAGCATCACTTTGGCATTGATGAAAAAACATGTCAACCCAGAATAAAATTTGCATAATAAAAGAAAACATAGTTATACTCAACTTTGTAATATAGATTCAGTACAAATGTGTAATGGTTTTTAAGTTATTAGTATATATTATTGCGATTAAAAGCAGTGTTTGACCTTTTCTGTTCTCTGCCCTGTTGGCTCTGACTTTTGAAACAATGTAACACAAGCCAGCAGACTGACAGACCTGCCTTGCTGGAGGAAACTGACCTTTGCAACATTGTTTTAAAAAATCATAAATGGGGTTTTAAGCAAATTCTGCTTTCAATAGCAATTGCATTTACAAATAATTTTTGAAGCACTAATTTTTTTTAAAATAAATTCATATAAGAAAGTTGCTAAGAATAATGTTTTTTTATTAGTCAAAAAATTATTTTGGGGGGTTGACATGTCACCATTGCCGCCAGCATCTTGCTGTAGTATTTACTTTCCTACTGGCTTGGCCAGGGGAATGAATTTTCTACATTACCCTGTATATGGGTGATTTTACCTGGGATCAAGGAATGACCTCAAACCTGCTATAAAGTCTTCTCATCAGCTCTCTGCTTTATGTGCTATTTTATTATTGCTTTATGCAGTGGGAATTGATGCATAAAATGAAATGCTTCCTCTCTCTAAGAAATACATGCTCATTGCTGCCCATTCCCAGCACCCCTTCTGAGCAGCACTAATCATGGCTGGAGTCTTACAGCAGCAGCATGGCAGCACACAGAGAGAAGGAATAGAGCAGAAGATTATGTTGATCCATGGACACTTTGCATTGAATCATGAGCAGATGTTGCCCATGGCGCTCAATCTTATTTACAGGAATACTTCCCTTCTGCTTTCTTTCTATATTCTAACTGTACTGCAGGTGATATATTTCTGTATAGTTCAAATACATATGGAGGGCTGCAGGTTACCCATCCCTTATTTAGAAAGCAGACTTCTATGGGACCTTAGCAGCCAGAAAGCACTAGCAATAAATTAGCCACTGTTTAAGCTGCATTCATACTGGGAAATTCCAGCCCAGATTTACCCATGTTTGTTAGGATTTATACTGTTACCTTCAAGAAAATGTGTGTTAGTGGAGTAAGTGCATTAAGGCAGTCTGTCTATTTTTCTGTTGCTTTGTTTATCTGTCTACAGTATTTAGACACTTGGATACTGTATTGCACCAATAACAGCTTTGAGTGTTTTGGGGGTGCTTTTATACCAGATTTGCATGCTGCTTTGGAGTTTTTTGGCCTATTTGTCCAGTCAGCTTTGCTCTGGGGTATTCAGGTTAGTCACATGACATGACTCAATTTTCCATTAGTGGCACAGATTTCCAGTTGGATTGACATCAAGGATTTGACTGGAGAATTGTAGGACATAGATGTGGTGATTGCATAGTGCTGTAAGGCTCTTATTCATCAGCTAGGCTTGGGTTGGAATACAATGAAATATAAAGAAAAATGGATAGTAAAAATACAGGGAAATACTGGAACATGATTCAGCTTGATAAAAGTGTAAATCTTGAGTATTCATCTTTCAGTAGGCCAATGATCCCAAACACAAGCCCAAAGTAACATTAGAAACAAAAAGGTCAGTGACCTACAGTGTCAAAATCTTGATATCCAGTTGAGAATCTGTAGCACTATTTAAATATCAAGGTGCACAAGCGTCCAGTAGCATAACTATAGAGGAAGCAGACACCGGAGCAGAGGAACTGCCCCTCTCCAGCTGCTCTCCTACCTACCGGTGGTGAGGGGACAGTTGTAGGCAGAGATGTGAGTGGGTGGGCAGACAGGGTTGGGAAGTAGGCAGATAGGGGCAGGGAGTGGGCAGCCAGCAGAGAAGATTTGGATAGCCGTGCACTGGGCCCCTCTGAAGATTATTTTGTGGGGTGCCCGGCACACACCAGTTAAACCAGTGCAAGCGTCCTTGAGCGACATGGAGTACATTTGCCTGGAAAATGGGCTAAAATCACTCATAAATATTGTGCAAACCTGTAAATTACTTACCTGAAGCTTAAAGCTGTTATGGCTGCAAAAGGTGGCTCCAGAAAATATTGTATATATACATTCAAATGGAATATGTTTCAGGCAGTGTCGCATTAATAAGTTTAAGTACTTTACAAAACTATCACAGAGAACAACATTTCAGTGTAGGATTTGTTACTTATTGAAAGGAGAGAATTGGACTAGGGTCTGAATACTTTATCTATGCAGGTCTGTTGCTTTAATTGTCTAAGGACAGGACTGAGTTAATCATGTGGGTTGTGAAAAATGTTTCAGCTATAAATGGCTCCTTTGTCTGAATATGTAATATCTTGTTATGTTTTTCATCTGCTCAGTGTGTAATTAGAAATGTTCCACCAATTTGCGTAAATATCAGCGAGCATAATCCCTCTAAAGAAAGGAACGCGCTCTTGCACCTGATTATTAAGAAATGTTATTCAGCAGCAAAAATCAGTCACAATATTAAACTACAGGCTTGGTATGTATTATCCAGAAACCTCTTAACCACAGTGCCCCACAAATCAGCAGTGCTATTCCATGCAGTACATGTTCTCTTTTTTGCTACTCAAATAATAACATCAAGTAAAAGGTATTGCCATTATTTTAAGTAAAGCAGCATAAATCCACTTTTATGCTTAAATTTAATATTTACGTGCTTTTAGGGGATTTTAGGCATATGTTGTATAAAGACCCCAAGTCTGAATAATAGTCGCCACACCTGTATACCTTTCAGAAATGTTTGTTTTATACAATATTTTAAAGGTGGCCATACAGGGGCAGATTTTAGCTGTTGATTCAGCGCCTTCAGTCGAAGTCGGCAGCTTATCTGCCCATGTATGGGCCCACTGACAGGTACACCCAACCGATATGTGGATGAAATTTGGGCAGATATGGATCAGACAGGTTTAAAACTCCTGCAGCTATGACTGCATGAGCTTGTTAAAGCAGTCCTTGCACTGACAGCCTGTGTTTCTGTTGTTGTGATATGATTGGATCAGTATGATATCGCCCAGCACCAAGTGGGCAGTTTGGGAAAAGATACACTTGTTTGGCAAACTCACCAAATCTGCAGATCATTCCAGTTATGTGTCTGGATATACCGATATAAACTGCACTGTGTTTTGGTCTGTAAGACAGGCAAGTAGAGAAGAAACTGCAATTCTTAATGTTGTTTGCTGGTTCTACATAAATATAACACTTTTAACAATGAAGGTGAACTTTGTGTCTAGTAATTTTGTGTTATGTAGAATCATCCCTTGACATTACTTATTAGTATCTGTTCAACTCTTGGATGTAAACAGACATCCAAATTGTCAGCCAGAAATGGGATACCTGGTGTTTGCCAATGTGTTGTCATTCGGTCATTTGAGAGATGAGAGGTTCTTGGCCTTCTCGCCGCAGGCATATGCAGCTTAGCAGAGCTACTATTGCCATCTGTTGAGACTTCATTTATTGAAATAAATCATTTGGAAGATAAAAAAAAGTTCCCTACAGCCCCTGATAAATGCCTGTATCTGTCTGGCTAAAAAAGCCTGGCTGTTTTTGTTGTTGCAGTCATATTATATTGCTCTTAAGGTGACGTGTGCTACCTTGCAGTACTTGTCACGGCTTTTCATTTCTAAGTAGCAGTTTACTTTCTCCTTTACTTCCATGCCAAGACCACACCTAGTTATTCGTGGAGCAGTGCAATTGAATTCATACATGTTTTACGTGATCGCTATATTTATAGTCAAATTGTTTATCATGGTTAGATTTTGTGTGTGTAAAGATCAGGAGATAAATGTGAAGAAGTGTTAATGAAAACAGATTTAGGAATGGATTTAAAAAAGAAACTGCAAATCTCTGTGTTGGTTTCTATTTGTTTCTGTTGTGTGTTGGTTTGGGTACTCAGATTTTCCTTCAGCTGCTGTAAGGGATCAGTGAAGGAGCATTCCTGGAAACAACAGTGTGTAAGGAAGCTGCTAGGTTTCCATGTATTTATCTAGTATGTGCTTTCTGTTACATAGCCAGATCTCGGAATTTTCTTCAGCTATGTATGAAGTGGTTTCCAGCAAGGAAATTACTTTTGAACATTTTTATGAAAATTGACTATTTAAAAATGAATACATATTTAGTGATACAGGTGTATGAGATAAAGGAATGCAATAAAAAAGTAAAAGTAAAGCTTATTTGCATCTGAAATACCATTGGCCTGTGGCAGGGCGAGGTAAGAAGAGTATCTGTTATACATTGTTTACTAATATTTTAGAGAAATATCAAAGGGTCATGTAAGGGCTCTGGCACACGGGGAGATTCAGCGATTTGGTAGTTTGGGGAGATTAGTCGCCCGTGACAAGGGAGATTTGTCGCGGGCGACTAATCTCCCCGTGTGCCAGAGCCCTTAACACACATAGGTGGAAGATATAAGACTGTGTGATGTCTAGCAAATTGCCCCTTCACAATGTGTCAGTAAACAACACAGCTTACTTCACTTATCACAGGAAGCCTTAAGTTAAGGATAAAGGTAATAAGGATAAAGATAATTAATTATTTGTATGCTTTCAATAAGAGATATTTCTGTAGCAGATGTTCTTGCCTTTTATGGAAATGATTGCAAGGCTATTGTACTCTTTGGTGTAAACTGTCGCGTATATGATGCTTATAAATTGATGGACCACTCTTGTATTATTTTGAAGCCCTCTTGTATCACATGTTGTAGCCTAGCTTGTGCTTCCACAAGACCTGTATTTTGTTTGCCTAATACATGACTCTGCCTTTCTGGGAGAACCTTGTCTCAGAGTCTTGTTTTATGACATCTTACAGCAACCCCTTTGGCTCTTGCCTGAATCTACAGATTGGCAGTCTGGGCCTGGTCCACTCTGATTAGTGTGGTTGATATAAGAAAGCTTAGCAGGATATATTCACTGCCTACATTACTGCCTATATATACATAAAGACTGAGTAGATATATTTATACCTAGTATTGTTTGCCTGTATCCCTTCATCAAATTTGTAGTTAAAAAGCTAACTTCAGCAATTTCTTGTTCTTTCTTGTTTCCAAGAAGAATGGCCAACCTCCCAGATTTTAGCAAGTCAAAACTTCCAGCATCCTGTGAATCTCTATCTAGAGATACATCTGCATTATAAATGTAATTCTAAAATTCTGCATAATACCGATTACTTATGATGCTCACCAGGGCTAAAAAACCTGCTTCACTCAATGGCAGTAACTCCAGCACTTGCAGATAAAGGGAGAAGCACACGGTGGTGTTCTGTGGGGAACAGCCCTACAGCATTTATTGCAACAGAAACAACACTTTTGTGGGAAACCCATTCCTTTGTAGTTTCTCAAAAAATGGTGTAGAACCGGTACTTAAAAATAAGACGTATGTTTGTTCCTTCTACCTGCTTTTCTGCAAGGTGCAGAAGTGAGTGTCTGCAAGTGAGTGTCAAAAAATGTTTAGAAATGCTTTCTTTTTTACTTAAAACCTACATTAAATGTTTTATCTGCAGCAATAGGGAAGAGCACTTTCTCCCATAAAGTTATTTCTTCCTAAACTGCCAGTGACAAGTGGAGTGTTACATTGTGTGTGTATCATCTGCCCTTGGATGTGTCAACTGATTTATTTTTAGCCATCGTTATTGACTGCTTTGTGCAACTTCCAATTTTGCAAAGAGGATTTTCAGACAGTGACACACCGTAGAGCTCATTTATGTATACAAGTGCAGTGGGCAATTTAAGCTTTTCCCACACAAACCACTTTCATTAAAGTTACTTGTGTCAAAACACACTCTTGGCACAGCACACTTGTGCTAAAATTGGATGCAGATGTTATTCACACACAGTACACTGGCAATGACACCAGACCAACTTTTGCAGTTGTTTCCATTTTGATGAACCGAACACAGCTGTGGTAGGCGCAGTGCAATGGCAACAAGAGGAATGCCCATTTGCGTCTGCAATGAAAGCAGAATTCTTGGGGAAAAGAAATTGCACTTTGCACACTGCTTCTAGGTAAGTGAATGCACCCTATGTTTTCTGACAGCAGCAAAAAGATTGGTGCAAATAATTTCTCTAACTAGCTGGAAACACCCTGTTTTATTTATGCCATCCTCAATCGGTTTTATTTATGTATTTCCTCCAGCAAACACTGTCCCTTGGTGTCACAGGAAAATGTGCCTTGTGCAAACTAGGTTTAGATGAGTCACCCAAGGCCACAGTTTATTGCTGCAGCAAAATGTACCCAACATTCAAATCATTAGAAGCCTGTGGGACTTAATAATTTAGTGATATGAACTGACAAGCTGCTTTAACAGACCCTCAGCTAGTTACTTCACAGCAGCATTTATCATGTGGACCGCCAAAAATCTAGCTGCTTTGCCTGCATCGATTCACAATGAGGCCAACCTAGATACCAGCAAGTGAGGCCTGCCAGGTCAAGCCCTGCTAGTACAGGTATAAAACCCATTATCCAGAATTTTTGGGACCAAGGGGTCTTTCTGTAATTTGGATTTCCATACCTTAAGTTTACTAAAAAATCAATAAAACATTAATTAAACCTAATAGGATTGTTTTGCATCCAGTACCAATAAGGATTATTTATATCTTAGTTGGGATCAATTACAAGGTACTGTTTTATTATTACAGAGAAAAAGGAAATCAGTTTTAAAATTCTGAATTATTTGATTAAAATGGAATCTATGGGAGACGGGCTTTCCGTAATTTGGAGCTTTCTGGATAACTGGTTTCCGGATAAGGGATCCCATACCTGTATACTGTATTCTTTTGCTACTGCAATAACACTGGAAGTCATCATGGACCTATTTGTATTGCTATCCTTGATGAAGGTAAAAAGAGGAGCATTTTGATGCAACTGGTGCAGCCCCTAGCAAACTGCCAATCCTAGGAGTATTATTTAGTTTGACTTTCTGAATTATTATCATTATTACTATAGACCAGTGCTGTCCAACTGGCGGCCCGCAGGCCGCATGTGGCCCTCGACCCCCCTCTGTGTGGCCCCCCACCTGTCTGGCTGCTTTGATGGCTTAATTTTGTGTTAGCTTTAAATTGTATCAGAACTGAGATTAACTGGCCCCCTGCATGGTTATCACCTCAGATTTAGGCTGTAATCCCTCTGTATTGTATAAAAATGTAATCCCCTGTGTTGTTCACACCTTTTAATCTCTGCATTGTTCACACCTTAGGCTCAGGCTGTAATCACTCACATGGTTCCCCTGTTCACACCTCAGACATTGCCTGGCCTATGCTGCCTGTGTATAGGCAGCATAGGGCAGGCAGAGTATGGCACATAGGCAGCATAGGGCAGGGAGGGTATGGCACCTACTGTGGGAGGTGAACCTGGCAGGGGTTTGTTCTGGGAGTTTGTTTGCAGAAATAACCATTAAATGGTCCCTAAGATGTGTAATTATATGCTGGGGGTTGCTGTGCTATCCACAGGGGAGGAGGAGGCATATGGATTTAAGGGTGTGTCTTAATATGACATAATTCTTTATGAATGAATGATGGTTGATATCCCTGCAGCAACCATTGTGATAAAATGGGTGTGGTTTAAAATGGGGGAGTGGCCAAAACTGGCTTCCATTAGCGGCCCTCCACCATGTATGCAAGAGAAATTCCGGCCCTCTGTAGTGCAGAAGTTGGACAGCACTGCTATAGACATACATTTATTTTGATTGTTGTGTAACTTTTAGCAGTATGTTTTTTGTTATAGTTAACTCATTTACAAGCATTAATGTACTAAAAAAAAATCATTATTATGTGCTGATTGGCAATATAAAATTATCAGTAATGTAGCTGTATTTGTGTGCAGTGAAGGCGAGTTCAAGATCAGTTTGGTTGGTTGTGACAACTAAACATTGAATATGTCACCCGATGTAATGTCTTGGCTTTCAATGAGCATAGTATTGCAAGTGGTAATATTATGTCTATTCAACCCTTTCTCTGCCCAAACCATAGACTGTACATTGCTGCCAAGGAAGGTGTTATAAGACCAGCAATGTATATTCTATATTTCTGAATTATTTTTAAATTAATGGATAAAACATGTTGTCTAGCAACAGTGAGGGGAGCAGGTTTTGGCAGGTTAAGGGTTAGTTAAAGTAGGAATTTTCAAAAGCTGCTGTATATAGCTTGGTGAATGTCTTGAAGTTATAGCCTGAACACTGTGCTCAGTATTAATCTGACTTTTGCTTATATTTCTGTTCCCTTTTGTAATATGACTTTTTCTAATTCTTTCAATAAACACTGTTTAGTAGTGATATGAAAATGGTGTTTCTTTGATGATCCTGACACATTTTGTGTTTCCAAAGTAAAGTCACTCTCCATCTCCATATATAAAGCCAAAAGATAAAAACACAACCTCTGCTAATGGGGTCCCAAATGTTCCATTTACTAAAATCATTTTCTAACTTTGTAACCACAAGCAAAATGTGTCATAATCAAAGGCTCGTTTACTGTGCTATTAATGTGCTTTTTCCCCTAGGTGCAGGGAAGAAACAGATTAATGTGGAGATGTAATGGTATTTGTACATTAACTAAATATCTTCATGTTCTGTAGCCTTTATATTCTCACTCTAATACCCTGGGGTGCAAGATGAAAATTCTTTAGCGTTATATTATTCAAGAACTAATAAATAACAGTGCCGGCATAATATGAAATGCAGGTAAGAAGCTTTCTGAGATGCTAAATGGTTTCCTTGGATGAGAAGATATGGTTGTCTCCCCTAGGATAATACAGTTAGAAAGGGCAGATGAAAGGGCAGTACCATGACAGGGTGCACCTGTTCATCCGTGTTTGTGCAAACAGTGCAACCCAATGTGGTTTTTTTTTCCTCTTATTCATTGAAATTAAAGGCACATTACCTTTACCACTTGTGAAACAGCAGCTTAATGCTTAGCTTTCTCTTATAGTGATAAATTCTGGGTTCTGGGTAAACCTGTAAATTGTGTATATAAAAGTCTTTCAGTAAACTAAAATATGTTAGGATAATCAACATTTTTCTACTCTATATATATTTGAACTTTGGGCGATGCACTTGTACACATTTTTAAAGGGATTTTTTCTAAAACCCAAAAGTTGCTAGTCATTCCTGTTCAGTTCGGTTCAGTGTATCTGCTCAACTGTCTTAATTTGGACCATGTTGCCTTTCTGAGTCAGGCCTCTGAAAGAACTACTTAGTTTCCTGTTATCACTTTGTTACAAACTACCCTGGTGCTGTACGCCACCTTTACAGAGAAAAGGTGGATTGTAGAGAAAAGGCCCAGTTCAGTTCCTTATAAATCAGGATTTTGCAGCCAACTTCAGATTTTCTGAAATTTTGAAGGCAATACAACTATTCTATTGATCTTTTGAGGTTTGTGATTCCAAATAGATGATAAGAAGTATCATAGATAACATTATGTTCATTCTTTTTAATCATTATGAAGGGATGGTATAATGTGTATGTTGAGTGTACTGCTCCATACAACATCTTTATGCCATTATGCCTTATTTGCTGCACTAAGGGCAGTGGCAGAAGAGGAGATTAGTCGCCCCGCAACAAATCTTCATTGCCACAGGCAACTAATCTCCTCCCAATGCCATCCCACTGGCAAGAATGTAAATCGCCGGTGGGATGGCATATGTGTCACTACGATTTCCCGAAGTTGCCTTGAGAGGAATCCCTTTGTCAATGACAAGATGGAATTAATTCATGTTTAAATAATTTTTGGGAAACTTAAGATATGGATATTAAGGAAAGTCCCCTTATCTGGAAAACCCCAGGTCTTGACTTCTGGTTTTAAGGTCTCATACCCGTACTGTTTTGTGAAATGCTGCAGCATATTGCATTGGTGAAAAAAACACCCTTAAAGTGGACCTGTCACCCAGACATAAAAAGCTGTATAATAAAAGCCATTTTCAAATTAAACATGAAACCCAAAATCATTTTTTCATTACCACATCCATACCCATTATAAAAGCATTTAAAAATCCGAGCTGTCAGTCATATATTGCCTGACCCGCCTCTATGCCTTAGGCATAGGGGCGGGGCAGACAGTTACTTTCACTTTCAATTCAGAACTTTTTAGATGTTGCTGCCCTCCTCCCATTCCCCCTCCCTCCTCACCATGTAAGTGTAGGGAGGTAGTGCTGGGTCCCTGCACTTACCCCCCTCCTGCTGCTGTTCCCTGTAGGGGAGCCGGCATTGAGACTTTGTGCTGTGAGCTGCTGCCTAGCAACAAGGTGAACAGCAAGCTCAGGGCTGCAGGAAGTTGCAAAGCAGCCTGGGAGAGGAAGTCAGAGGGAGGAGAGAGAAAGTCCCAGAGCTCCAGAAGCTGCACGTGGGCTCAGAGAGAGGAGCAGCATAACAAGAAGCTGGCCTTTGGAGCAGGCTGGTACAGGGAAGGCAGATCCTGTACCTGGAGAGACAGAGATCCTGTGAGGAGTCCTGACTGGAGGAACAAACACCTGCAGGGGAATCCCATCTGAGTAGCTAAAGGGGATAGTAGTCGCACTGCATGGCTGTGAGTGCTGGACTCGCCTGAAGATTCTGTGTGAATCACCTAAAGAGATCCCTGGAGTGAGTATAGTTAAAGTGAAACTAATAAAGGAGCGCTTGAAGATTAAAGTATATAAACTTTCCTTTGGACTGAGCTAAAGGACTGTACACAGTTAGTGAGATAACTTGCGCTGGCAAAGCTAGTTAGTAAGGACCTTATTGCCACTTTGATAGGAGTGTTATATGTATTAGTTTCCCCTTTATTTCAGATAAAAGTTATTTCGTTTATCAAGTACTGTGTGTGCATTATTATGGTTCCTAGTGGGGCCACCCGTAGGTGCACTCCCGGATCCCACTAGGTGGAGGCACTGCGCTAATAAGTACCAGGTACCCAGTCTCTCCCAATACCACTGCGGAGTGATTCAGGTTTGTCCCGTGCCATCAGGTAAGCGCCACACGTGGAGTGTAACACTGTCAAAAGTGCCAGAAGTGGTGAGGATAGGGTTACATAAGTGTGTAACCAGTGCATGGACATGGGCATTAGGTCCCTCCATACTGGTACAGAAACAAGATATTGGCAAGAGCAATGCCTGCTTTGATAACAGTGTCCACAAAATGGTGCCTGCCTGCTTGCTGCAATTGGGAATTCCAAGGCTGAAGAAACTAAGATTAAAATAATTTATATAGTGTAAGTAAAGTTTATTTTGCTTGAAAACCACAATAGAAAACAATTTGGAATTATTTCTTAAGGTGACAGGTCTGCTTTAAGATATCATTATGCATTCACTAAGTCATGGTGCTGGGGTGTCACAAGTCAATAATATGCAAGGCTGGAAATAACGATACTGTTTCTGTACGTGACATGTTAGTGTTCTGTTTTAACACATACTGGTTGGAATGTAAAGTTTTGCCTGTGGGGGAACAAGTTTATTGCAATCAGCATTTTAAGTAGAAAGGTGGCTCGTTGGGGACTTCTTGTTCTTTTACTGAATGGCCAGACTTTCCTAAGAACTTCCAGCATTTAATTGCCCAGCTATTTTTTCTTTTCTTAAGATCGCAATTGTTGCCATATAATAGATTTTCTGTGTGTTAAAATAGTAACTACCATAAAACATTCCAGAAAGAAAAGGAATCTAGTGATAATTATTCACAGCAGAACAATAGCATATTTCTTGGCGGCTGCAGTTGTTGTTCCCTAGTGCTGCCTGCACTTATTTGCTTTGTCTTTTGCATTGCGCAGCCGCTCTGGCACAGGCAGATTATTACAAATCTTATCCGACAAGAGAGCCGGGGGCCCCAAAACTGCATTTGCACATCCTAAACCCTAGATCCCCAAATCACTGCACATCATTTGTCTGAATTGTTCTGGATTAGCCCAGAAAGTATTTTTTTTTAAGTGCTACGTCCTTCAAAGCCATAGTACAGTTACGGGATTTGTTATCTGGAAACCTGTTATCAATAAAGCTCAGAATTACAACAAGGACATCTACCATAGTGTTAGTTTTAAGCAAATAACTGAAACTTGTGAAAAAGATTTCCTTTTTTTCAGTAATAATAAAACAATAACTTGTACTTGATCCAGGCTATGATTTAATTAATCCTTACTGGAGGGTATTGTTGGGTTTATTTAATGTTTAAATTATTTTTTGTAGACTTAATGTATGAAGATCGAAAGACCTCTTATCTGGAAAATCCCCAGGTCCCAAGCATTCTGTACCTCCCAACTGGGCACTCTGCACCTTTGGCAACCTTTATGCCCATCTTTAAATAATGTATTTGTTCTGCATGTATAAATCTTGTATTGGTTCTTAAGTACAAGAGCATAATGATCAGAGAATAACACTTTTTTTGGGAACAAACCATGACTTCTCTCAGATGCAGTGGAATAAACCTTCCACCACATGCTTTATGTAGCCACTGGGATCTTTATTTGCATGATTATGGCTATTTCCTAATACCATGTGGTCACGCTATTCATGTAGTTTTAATAGACAAATGGGCTTCTTTACAATTGCTGTATACTAAAAAGGGTGCAGAATTGTAACCATCCAATGTCACTGTTTTTTCTCAAAAACAGCTAATGACAAACAAGAGTGAAAACATTAAATATATTGGTAGCTCTATATAAAGGTAGGAAAAATGTTCTTTACAGAGAATTCATATTAATATCACTGGGATAACTGTTACTGGGTCCTACAGCAAATTCGATTTAGGGCCCCAAAACATAGGTAAAAGTAAAAAGATATATTGCAATTCCTCATTAATTAGGGCCTTACTGGGACCCCTACACTCCTGGTCCCTTGTGCTTCCTCTGTAGTTACGCCCCTAATATTTTTATGTCCTTTAAGAATCAGCATGTAGACTGAAAGCCAGTCTATTTGTTAATGTTCTGTATATCTACACTTTAGGCAGGAAATGGTGTTTGTACAGTATGGTGTTTTGTAAAGTGATAATTTAGATTCCTTTTTGCTTTCTATGGGTAATGAAAACACTAAACATTTTTTGTACCAGATAATCTCTTGAAATGGAACAAATAGCCCCATACAGTACATGACACAGGTGCAAGTATAAGATATAGCCCCTTACAGTACATGACACAGGTGCAAGTATAAGATATACTTGCACCTGTGTCATGTACTGTTAGGGGCTATATCTTATACTTGCACCTGTGTCATGTACTGTATGGGGCTATATCTTATACTTGCACCTGTGTCATGTACTGTAAGGGGCTATATCTTATACTTGCACCTGTGTCATGTACTGTAAGGGGCTATATCTTATACTTGCACCTGTGTCATGTACTGTAAGGGGCTATATCTTATACTTGCACCTGTGTCATGTACTGTAAGGGGCTATATCTTATACTTGCACCTGTGTCATGTACTGTAAGGGGCTATATCTTATACTTGCACCTGTGTCATGTACTGTAAGGGGCTATATCTTATACTTGCACCTGTGTCATGTACTGTAAGGGGCTATAAGATATAGCCCCTTACAGTACATGACACAGGTGCAAGTATAAGAAAAAAAAACCCTGCCTAAAAACGATTGGGTGTTTATGGTAAAATTATTCTAATTAAGGTATTTTGTATTAATATAATCAGTGAGATTAACTACTACTCAAATCCTCTTCAATAGCAGAACCAGAAGCCTATGATTCCAGGCAAAATCTGCCACCTCTGCCGCCACCTCCTCCATCTGTCCCATTATGGTAGTATGTCACTGATGCAACATTTTCTTGCAGGCACTCCTACTTGCGCATCATGATATACAGAGGGGTCCACAAAAGTGCTTTAATGTGACTTTACTTCTGCCATCAACATAAAATGAGACAAGTAGCTCCCTATTGTGCAAGTCACACCAGTTAGTTGTGGTTGACTACCAGCTAAAAGGAAAAATAGAACTGGAATTAGATCTGTATTGCAATTACAGTTGGTTATGCTGTAAATTGTAGCTTTCACAAGGCTAAATTAATATTGAATGGGGATAAACACAACGCACTGTAAATCAGGTGTTTATATTATTTTAATATGCAACAGTGAAACCAAGAATGAGCTTAAACTGGGTATTAGAGTAACCTACACATAGCTCTGAAAGCCTTTGGGCTGTGTTATGTGAAAATGACTCCCGCAGTGACAGCTTGTGAGATAAACTCCCGGACAGCTGCCCTCAATTACACTACATCCAGATTGTGGCTTCATGGTATAAGATTGTCCTGTGATTTATCTGAAGCCTCTGACCCCAGCATTGAGAGAGTCTTCAATGGATCATTCACAGAGGCCTGATTCCTAAGGTACTTAAACAAAGCATGTTGTGCTGGGACTAAGTGACAGTGCTATGCATAATGGATTATGATGGTTTGTGCTTCAACAATCAAAACATACAAATGATAAACTCTGACAAGATAGGGTTTCTGTACCACGTTGAACTTGTTTCTGGAAAGACCTAGAGGGTGGCAGATTTGCAGTTCTGTTATACATCGATGGTTGGTGGCAAGTGAGAAGAATTCGAGAGCTGATTGTGTAAAATTAATCTTGAGTTCCACAGATATGTACTGGGGGGGGGGGGGTATAGAACAACAGTGGGGGGTGCTGGGTCTATTCTAAGTAGAGAAGACTTATCTCAGTTTACTAAGAGCCCTGAGTATATTCCAAATTGCATCAATTGCAACAATGCATCAATTCTGGTGCAAGCAGTGTGTAGGCACAGCATGCAAAGGGTACCCTGTTAATAACACTTTCTGAAGACAAATATTCATTCCAAGGCCACCTTTTTGCATTGCATTGCATCAGAGCAGACTGAAACAGACCAGTGTTGCAAGGAGTTTATATAGGTGCAAGCATCTGTGAGTTTTGTTTAAGTGCTTCTGTGCTTGTGATTTATACATAAGCACTCATGAGCCATTGGCTGGTGATTTTCCTGTAAGCCCTGGAGTTTACCCTTTAATTTTGCCACAATATTGCCCTAAAAGGTTTCTTACCTTTGCTGTAACCAAGCATTTCTACCTAGAAAAGCCATCTATCATCTTACCATGCCACTGGGGATTATTATTGAATCATTCTGAAATTTTCCTTCTGCAGATTTTTATTTATGACATGCTTTCAAATGAAATATTGATTATTTTGTCCATGCGCAGTAGTCAGCACTGATCATTTTATGCCCGATTTTGTTTTTTAGAAGCCTTTATCTAAGTGTAAGCCTTAAGTGCTGTTTAGCAGTAAAATACTATTTTTGTTTTATGCTAAACTGGCAGACTGAAGCTGCATATTCAGAGTCATCAGTTCCCTTATTTATACTGATCATCAAGTCCTACACTAATATATTATATAGGACCAAAATGTTAGACACAAGTAGGTTATATAAAGGTATTTTGTTGTTTTAAACCTAATGCAATGTTGGTCCTTAACAAAATGTAAACAATGTACTTAAAAGGCATTGTGGGAAACTGGAGCCTTAAAGGAATACTGTCGTGGGGAAACATGTTTTTTCCAAAACGCATCAGTAAATAGAGCTTGTCCAGCAGAACCCTGCATTGAAATTTGTTTTTCAAAAACACAGATTTTTTTTATATTACATTTTGAAATTTCACATGGGGCTAGCTATATTCTTCATTTCCTGCTGAGCTGCAAGTTGGAATGATATCACCCCCTTCCCTGCAACCGATCAGCAGAACAATGGGAAGGTAGCAAGATAGCAGCTCTCAGTAAGTATTAGAATAGCACTCAATAGTAAGAAATCAAAGTCTGGCTTTGGACTCCTCCAGTTACATGGGAGTAGGAGAAACAAAAGGTTACCTGAAAGCAGTTCTAATGTGTAGCGCTGGCTCCTTCTGAAAGCTCAGACTCAGGCACAATGCACTGAGATGGCACCTACACACCAATATTACAGCTAAAAAATACATTTGTTGGTTCCATTTGCTTTGTAAACAGTGTAATTTAGAAATAAAAAGTACATTATAGAAATCATGACAGTAACTGGAGGAGAGGCGGCTTTTGCTATATTGTCAGCAGTGCTGGAAGGTACAAATACATTTTTCATTCAGTTGCAGCTATTATATTTACAAATTATTGTATACAAAGCAATGAAAATGCAATGAAAATGTTTACTGTAGAAGATTTGATTTATGTCATATATATACCATAAGAATTGGACAACTTCATTACTACAAAGACATATTCCAGATATTATAATTAGGAATTTGAATGGCTTTAGAGTTGTGTCTCAGTTGTTGGTATCTGAACATGTCAAGTGGTCTGTTTACATTCTTCATACTTAAAGGGGATATAATCAAATAAAAATGCTGTACTGTTTCTTGTTAAATGGAAACTAAAATAACTCTTAAACATAATTTATTAAAGATAAACAGTTAAATTCTATACTGTTTCTGAAATAACCAAGTATCTCCCCCTTAGCATCTGTCTCACTTCATTTTGTCTTCATTCAGGTGTCAGGAGTCTGATTTTGATTGACAGTTAGGTCTACTATAGCCTTTGTGGGGCTCCTTTTTCCTACATGTATTATACCTTACTCAAAATCAACAGAAACCTTTTTCTTTATTAACATAAACTTACTTAAAACATCTTTAATCATTGGTCTTATTTTAAGCAAACAAGTTATAATGTGATCATATCTTAGAATTTCTGTTTGCTTAGTCACAATAATTGTAACTGGTTAGTTTCCCTCCCTGTCCACAATGAAACCAAACATAATACACAATCCTAGCTGAAAAAGGCATTAGTGTACCTGAAACCATTCCTTTTATTACTGAAATCTTATTGATTTAAATAATTACCTGTAAAAATTCATAGAGAATTGGAAGAATGGAACTAAATGATCACTGATGTGATGAGGTTTTTACAGTAACTGAAAATGGAATATTAGAGTTGATTGTAAATCACATTTCCTCCTTTTATCTGTATATATTTTGCTTCTTTGTCCATAGAGAACAATGTATGGGAATTGTATTGCTTTCAGCATTCTTTTATGCTTTCCATGATAGGTTTTTGGCTTAAAAAAAATAATGCTTTCAGTTTAAGTTTAAAATAGACATTCTTATTCATAAAAAACCTGGGGTTTTCTGGATAAGGGATCTTTCTGTAATATAGATCACTATACCTTAAAGTCTGCTGAAAACTTTCTGGATAAAGGGTCTTTCCGCAATATGGATCTTTTTACCTTGAGTCTATTAAAAAATAATTTAAACAATAAATAAATCCAATAGGATTGTTTTGCCTCCAATAAGGATTATTTCTTAGGATCAAGTACAAGGTACTGTTTTATTATTACAGAGAAAAAGAAAATCATCTCTAAAAATTATTTTAGTAGAATGGAGTCTATGGGGGATGGCCTCTGGATAATGGGTTTTTGGATAACAGATCCCATACCTGTAAAAGGTACTGTTTTATTATTACAGAGAATAAGGAAATACATTTAAAAAATTAGAATTATTTGTTTAAAATGGTCTATGGGAGATGGGTTTACTGTAACTGAGACCTTTGTGGATAATGGGGTTTATGGATAGGGGATTCTTTACCTGTATTTAGTTATTGTAAGGGCAGGGGTACACGGGGTGCTGGGTGACTAATCTCCCCGCAATGCCATCCCACCGGCTCCAATGTAAATCGCCAGTGGGATGGCATGCGCAGAGCCGCGATTTGCCGAAGTCGCCTCTCAAGGCAATTTTGGCGACTTCGGCAAATTGCCGTGCTGCGTATGCCATCCCACTGGCAATTTACATTCTTGCCAGTGGGATGGCATTATCTCCCCGTGTGTCACTTCCCTAACAGGGTGTATGTTCTGTTTTATTTTCCTGTGACATAGACTGCACAAGTCCATAGCTTATTGTTGGCCTTTTCTACATACTGGTTTTTATACATGCGTGAGTGCTTCTGTGTTTCTTTTCTCAGCTTAGTACTTATGAAAAATTCTTGCAAAACAGGCAATGGACTTTGGTTGTTAGCGAAATGCTGCAAGTTTTCTTTAAATATGCACGGCCACAAGTTGACCAATTTTGCTAATCTTTGGAGGCAGAGATGTAGAACCATCTGCTCAACCAAATACTGAAAAGCAGAAAAGGAAAATTCTATCTATCTATCTATCCGCATATTTTTTTAATAAAAAAATAAAATATAGGCACCTGAGGGCCGCCCCCCAAAATCTGCCACCCTATAGCCTTATTATAAATACACCCCTGACCATGAGACTGGATGGGTATAAATACAACTTGGTTGCAGTGATTCCACTCACCACATTACACCCCTTTGATAAACATGACTAAATATAAATGCATTCAGCTTATATTGGAAAGTCACATTTACTACATGCTTGTTGGTACATCTTAACTGTTGTCCAATGTATTTATTACACAGAAGCCATGAAGCTTGTAGTGGTTAGATACAATAAAAGGAAAGATAAACTGTAGTGTGTCGATGACGTTAGTGACGTCAGCCATTGATGATTGATGATCTTGCTGAAGAATTGCTGCCATCATCCACGACCTTGTCTGCTTCACAGCTGTGTGAGCAGCTGACATCTCCAACCAGACAATGGCAATACGTGTCTTTACTGCTAAACCACAATGCAATTATCCATACAATGCGGGGCTGGCAGACCACATCGCCTCTCAGGAGAAATAAGCATCTATTTGCTTTTACACTCGGAAGATACTTTTTGTTTTGCCTTATCCTTTCAAATGTGGAAGAATTTAAACTTTTGAGCAGATCACAAGAGGTGAAATCCTAAAGCCCAATTTTTTTTAATTTGATGAAATGTAACTGCACTGTCTTGGATATGCACTTTCAGCCAATAAACCTGAGCATGTAATGAATTTCTATACTTTTTACCTCTTCTCGTATGCAAAGTGCTGAAGGCCAGAGAGTGTTTCTTCTGATAACTACAGGCCTCATTATAGATTTACATTGCATTGCCTCTGCCAGGGGCAAATTGGGATTTGCAATTAAATGAAGAAGTGCTTTCCGTGAGGGTCACTTAAATCAGGCCAGAAATTGAATTTACTGCCACATGAGGGTAAATTGAGTTGATTATGTGGTTCAAGCACGGTGACCCCATGAGTCACAATTGAAAAGATTTCCTTGCTCTTAATTGTTTTTTAATCCTACAAGCGTATTTTCCTATTTTGTTGACAAGTCATCTAGAGGTTCCATTAGCAGCTTTGTCACCAGATGAAATCAAGTCAATAGAATCACATACATTTCCAGAGAAGGGATGTTATACTAAATGATTATGCCTACCTTGCTGGTTTGTGCATCTGCCCAGCTGTAGCAAACACCAGAGGGTGTATCATTGTGATGACCCACTGTCCATCTTGCCTATGTCAAATGTTGGATAGACACATTGTAGCAAGCTACCTTTCACAGTAAGGTGTGATGCAGGGGTTATGTCAGTGCAGTACCATGGTTTCTGATGCCTTTCTAAGGCTTGGGCTTTATAGGAAAAGGTTTAAAAGATTACAATTTTTTTTGGCTGTTGTCTTTTTTGCTATAACAGAAAGACATTACAACTTGCTTCTCCTTCACAGACTAGTCTGTGCAATTGCAATGACAAATGCTCATGTATTGTGTATATACAATACATCAGCACCCCCTGTACCCACAGATTGCACATCACCAAGAACTTTATTAACTGGTACTGTATTAAGAATTCCCTGTATTCAGAGTCAACAAGTCAGTATATTACAAAATGTAAATTTAGAAAGCAACGTCCTTCATGATTAGAGTAGTGATCATAGAACACTGTTTCCATTGATAAATACATTATTTGTATGCAATTCCATTTTCCTGTATTGTTATGGATGTTGTGGATGTGAATTTAATAAAAGGAGGCATAATTAAAATAATTTCTGGTATTTTATAGTATAGAGTTTTAAAGGAATAGGGTTTATTATGTGGAACCATTTTTGAAAATGCTTTCAAATGCAGAAGTGCCATTTCTCGGATTGTAACAAATTATTCCTCATTTTGAATGATAAATGTTTTTGTCTATAATAATAAGACAGTACTGTACTTAAGATTCATGATAATGGCAAAACACATTTTTCCGGTTTTCCTTTTCTTTTTTTTTATTTACTGCTACTGTGACGTCGTGCCTCTTCACTCCCAGTCGCTTACCTTTCCCCTGTTGGAGGGGCCCGGGGGGGGGGGGTTGGTGTGCATCTCAATTGCACTCTCTGCACTAGAAAATACAAATTTCTGGTTTAAAAACCAAGGGAGAGGCATTTAGGTGGTTTTCTCAGGGCAGCAATGCCCCTGCTCCTCATTTCTAGAAAAACTCATATCCCAAACATTCCATATAATCGATCCCATACATATTTAGATCTGAGGCTCAGAGTACACAGTTATACCTGGAGAAATAATTAGTTAATTTTACTTTGTCTGTTTTTAGGAAGCAATAGTTTGAGTCACTGCTCAAGAGGCAATTAGGAACCAACAATGCCATCATATGTTCAACACACCATGGGGCGGATTTATCAAAGTATGAAATTAGAGCTCACCACAGTAAAATTCCCCTCTCTTTATTTATTTCTAAGTGATTTTTAGAGGTGTATTTATCAGTGTATGAAAGCTAGAGTTTACCATTTGATAAATACAACTCTAAAAACCCCATGGGAATGAATAGAGAGTGTGGGATTTTTTCTGTGGTGAGCTTGAATTTCACACTTTGCTAAACCTGCCCCTATATGTTTATCATGGCCAACAACCTCCCTCCAATGCATAAAATAGAGAAATGGAGATCACCATTTTTGTACTTTATACTGAGTCAGGAGAAATATCAGTACAGAAGAAGGAGAGATCAAGGGCGTTTCTGGCCTCATCACTAGTGTAGAGAGCAAAATTGCTCTCTCTGCACTAGCAGAGCAGAACCATTATTTACTAATAGTAAGGGTGGGTGCAAAATAGAATGCAAAGATCTTCTGTTTTCCCTCTAGGGGCAGTGGCGGGGGGGGGGTGGCACGTGGGCATCCCTGTAGCTTGCCATCATTCAGTACAATGTACATAGCACAGCAAATCACAAGGGCACAAGTTCACTATGGACTCTAAAAATCTGAGACCGATAATCATATATAGAAATTTTATTCATTGAATTATGAGCAAGGGACATTTAATAGAATAGTTTTATTGATCCTATAGATGGGAATTTTGTGTAAATGATCCATGCTATTTTGGCTGGCGTATCATAGTATACACACATATTTTTGGACAAGAAGTTCCAAGACGGACTGGTAGATTTCACTTTATATAGATCCCTTCCATTATTTCCCATCTGCTCTAGTAAAATGGAAATTGTTGTCTAATGGACTTATGATTATTTTATAATTTCTTTAGCTAAAGCAAGAGCCCTACGCATGCAAATCACTGCTCACCTTGATATTGGCATGTCAGTAAAATAATTGCTGACAGATCCATAATTCCTTCTTTTTTCCATATTAATAGTTAATTGGATATAGGAAAAGCAATTTTAAAGCTTCCCAGTAAGAGCTCACCTAAGATATTAAATAGAAGATTATCTATTTGGAAGCAGACTTAAATCATGCTACTGGAACTCTGGTGTCATGGAATATTTTAATAACCACTAAAGTCCACCTTTATACACAATAGGCTTTCTAGGGAAAGATATGTCTGCTCTCAGACATATGTGTAGTCTTTTGACTTTGGAACTGCTTAGGAAATTAAATATGAATGATAAAGGATACTGGTATTTTAAACAGATTAAGGTATATTCATGAGAACATGTACGGTGATATAATGAAACACCGCACACATAAACATTGTGATAAAACAATATTCTAATGCCGGGTTGAAGATTTCATTTAGCAGCTTTATGTAACAGGGAACTCTATTGTGGGATTTAACAGGTCACATTTTTCCTCAAAGTGTTCATTTACTAGAAGAGGATTAAAATACTTTACACAGATATAATTCACTAAAGTTTATTCTAACAGATTCAACTTGCTTGTGCCCCAAATATGCAATGGAAAAAAATACATTGTTTATTCTATTAAAAGGAGAAGACTAAAATATTTCTTTAAATTTAGTGACTATCCAAACACATAACTTTCAGGTTTTATAAAGGCATCTCCTTTTACTAGCACTTCTATCTAAATTATATTTGAGAGTTACATAAATCTGCTTTAAGAGTAAAGTTATGAATATATTAAATCACACCGCCTATAAAATGCTCAGATTATAGTTGAATGAATGAGCTATGTCTCTGGGTTTAAATTCTGCTGTGAATACCGCATTCCCCTCCTCATAAGTTTGTTCTACTGCAGTACCTTCTGCCCATAAACCTGGCCCAATCCGGCAGTCAGCTTCTGTAATATATAGCCTATAAACATATATTCAACATGCATAGAGATTAAGCCCTTAAGTTTGACATCACATATTGAGTAATAAAAACCATTGAAAATTTGAAATCTTAATGTGACAGTAAAATTTAGAAATGGAGAAAAAAATACAAGGTGACTTTCATGAGTGTCTAGGTCATTTCATTCTTCCTGCTATGGAGGAGCTTGATTTCATAGCATGGCTCTATTCTTTTATTCTTTCTAAAGAGGCAGAAAGAACTGGAAGCTTTACATCCTCCCCCCCCCCCCCCCCCCCCCCCCATACTGTCCTCTATGGTGCTCTCCTTTCTTTAATATGTTTGCACCTAATGTACAGTTTTAACATTTGGGGGAATACTGAATCCATCTGAAAAGATTCAGACTAATGTAAATTAGCAACAATATCCATATTTAAGAAAAATGGCCTCAGTTTTTACACAATATTAGGGTTCAGATACAGTTCTGCCAGGCATCATCCTCTCTTTGCCTTTTAAAATGGTCAGAAATGTAAAAAAATAACTATTGGTTTGTGCAGATGACTACTACTGTTGCTTTAACAATCATATTCAGAATCATATTCAGAAAGTCTTTGAGTCTATGAGAATATATTATCTGTTAAAGCTCATTTGTAGTTTAGGGCAGTGACACATGATGCTAATAGTGAGAATTGTCTCTGCTAATGACACATAGCGCTATTTGTTGCCTGTGTTTTGTCGCAAAGAAAGTTCCCTGCCATAGACAATACTGACAACTGGCACTGCTAAAACACTACAGTGTTTGTTTCAAGGAGATGATACAAGAAAGTAAAATTAAAACTACAGAATGGTTGTTTTTTGTCTGCTGCTGAACTGGGTCATGTATGATTTTAAAATTTCTTTTACACAGCATGATAAGAGACTTCTTGCTGCAGATGCCTTCATTTATTTGCATTTTATTATTTATTTGCTAAATGGATTTTTGCTTTGATTGTTCAGTCTTGTATAAAGGATATAAATATGGTTAAAGTTGACTTAATATATATGATTAATTTATTGCCTTATTGCTGTTACTGTAATGCTATTTTTGACCTCTAACTACCATTAACATCCCTGTGACTGCCTCGTGTAGGAGTATAGACTGACTGTAGGTGTAATGATGTTATTCACTTGCATAGACTGACCGCCTTTATGTATGTCTACTTCTCACTTTTTGTTGTAATAAAAATCCACAAAGATACATTTCTTGGAAAAGTCCAGTTTACTAAAAAGGTATAATTCATGTGATTCTTTCTTGCCTCAAGCAATAGCATGTTTTCTTCTGCCACTTTTCTTGGAAATGTATAGCAATGGGTATGTTCAATATAAAATTATATAGATCATAGTAAGTTCCACTGCATTATGATAACACAATTGTTTAAATAACCCTGTGCACATTTCCCAAGTCAAGTGCCTTAGATAAAGCAAAGAAAATTGTCTCTAAGCAAAATCTATGTGAAATGCAGTGTATTGGTGTGTATCATGCTTGATTAAGAGCCAGTTAGGCCCATAATGTTGCCCATAATGTGATAATAAAGTCTTTTTAACTTTATAATGACATGCTGGCTGTAACCATTTGGGTATCATCCTATAAAGCCAAATGCTTCTGCCACTACAATATTCTACTGTTTCCCACAGTTGCAAAGTGCAGCCAATCCCACTGGATGAACAAATATTGTGGGCATGCTAGCATTCCTATTTTATATTTACAAAGAAGGTGCACACTCCTGGAATAACCACAGCCTCCAGTACCTAACGCAAGGAGTTACAAGCAGTAATCTATTAAAATTGCTTTTATTGTAACTAAAACTTTCAGGTGACCTGAACTGTTTCCCAAGCAAATACCCAGACCCATTACAATGCATGATAATTGGTCCCTCAGTACACATGACTATATATTTCTAATTTAACACTCTAATGAACAATAAATACATGCATAGTATATTTATAATTGCAGCTTCTGTAGTAAAGGTCACATATTTGAAGCATGTAAATTAAGATCAACCCTGGAACAGTTTATCCTAGGTACATATACCCACAGGGCCGTTTTATTATATATAGAGAATATGTTGTTTTATAAGTATAAAACCCCTATTGGGAATAGCAAAGGCTTTCTGAGTGTGGTATTCAGCTGGACATTTAAACAAACTGAATGCTTTGGGCATGATAAACATGGATAAGTTCCCTGGTGGTTGGTATCCGTGGTCCCTCTCACACCCATGTTTGGACATTATTTATAGATCCATTATTGTGTTAGATAATAATGAAATATGTAAAGCTGAGTTGATGCTGTTATTTCCTTAATAAATATTTTTTTCTTTATAAACCTGTATTTGAAGTGATCCCTTGGAGTGCCTGTCATATCTTTTGCTTTAAAACATGGATCTTGTGATCCATATTGGTCCTAACAGAAGTTCCCCATATACCACCCCTTACTGACTGCAAGTTTATTCCCTCTGCATTTTACTAATATAGGGGGCTTTAATTTTATTTATTTAGCTAGAAACCAGTAAAAGAGATGTCAGGATTTCAAGTACATGCTAATCATATATTAACCTGACACTGAAGGAAATTCTATGATTGTGAAATAAGGCAAGTCTTGGCAACACACAGCTTACTGTAGTATGAGACGAGAGCCACATTTTAGCAGTTTTTCTAATATGTGATTTATTCACACACTGACAAACCTGGCACAAAGAAAATACAACTGAGGCAGCTGCAAGCGGGTATGCATTCTTGTTAGCTGGGGTGCACCTTTGTGGAACCTAAAGAAAGCATTTCCTACTAGCTTGGTACTGGGGGATTTTGGCACCTTTACTGACTGGATAGGGTATCCTTACATTTTCTCAAACTAGTTTGCAGTGCAGCCTTTTGTGGGTTCACCTGCTACCATGCTGCCCCCTCTCTAATTCTGCATTAAAGTAGTTTGCTTCCTAGTCATCGAACAGCTGAGCATTTCATTCAAACATGCACTATAAAAAGCAGCAATAATTTTTGATCTTTAGATCTGTGTTTAGTCACATTAACATTTCGGGAAAAGGAATGTTACGAACATGGCCAGCTTAATTAGGTCATTACACGTGGTCTGGATCTGAAAAATATACTAAATGCCACGAATGAGTGGTGGGTGTGTGGAAGCTCAGTAGAATATGGGCGTTTTTTGACATTTACCAGTTATAGCTTTTCGCACACATAAAGAAAGATATATTGCAGCTTCCTGTCAGGACCGCTTAGCTATGGGGATTGGTTGGCACCATACAAGTGTTTGCAGTTTTCCTAAACAGCCTGTAATAGTATTAATTGCTTACAAAAAAAAACACTTTATGGTGTTACTGGTCCTTTAATTAAAGAACCACAAAAGGAATCTTTTAGGGTAATGGTACACTAGATGATTTCTAGCCTTTTGTCTCCCTAGCATTTTCTAGCTTCAAGCAATACATGCCTTTCACTAGACAGGACCTGGCACCCACCCATTGACTTTAAATATGAGGGATGGGTTTGATTTCTAGATTTTTGTCCCCTTTCCTCTAAGTGAGAAAAAGCTTGGACACCAAAGTACTATCAAAGTACATTTTTTAACCTGCCCGATCAATATGTGGCCAATTTTAGGCCAGATATCGGTCGGGCATACCGTCGTTCCTGCCCCTACACGGGCTGATAAGCTGCCGAATCGGTCCAAGGGGCCGATTTCGGCAGCTACAATCGACCTGTGTATGGCCACCTTTAAAGGAACAGTAACACTAAAAAATAAAAATGTTTTAAAATAATTAAAATATAATGTACTGTTGCTCTGCACTGGTAAAAGTTGTGTGTTTGCTTCAGAAAGACTACTGTAGTTAATAGAAATAGCTGCTGTGTAGCCATGGGGGCAGCCATTTAAATTGAAAAAAGGAGAAAAGGCACAGGTTACATAAAAAGATAACAGATAACTGTGTAGAATACAATGGGAATCTATGCTACTTATCTGTTATCTGCTAGGAACCTGTGCCTTTTCTCCTTTTTTCAATTTAAATGGCTGCCCCCATGGCTACACAGCAGGGTATTTATATAAACTGTAGTAGGGTTTATGAAGCAAACACACAATTTTTACCAGTGCAGGGCAATAGTACATAATATATTAATTATTTTTATACACTTTCATTTTTTGGTGTTACTGTTCCTTTAAGCAAGCCATACATTATAAGGCCTGCTTCTTTGATAAGGTTGCCAAACTAGCATATCTTTCACCGATATGCCCACCTGGCCACTATGCAGGCCGTTGGATCGAGGACCACATCAACACGCAGATGCAGGCCTTGATCCATTGAAGAAATCAAACCTGCCCTATTGACATCTCCCTGACTTTCAGCCAGAAATGGATTTTTCGGGCCCATCAGCTGGAAGGAGTTCCAGCTTTTATTGCCCCATGTATGGAAACATTTAAAGGAACATTCTTTTTGTTTTTTTAAAGGTATATAATACAAACAAATACTTAATCATTGCACTGTATGTTGCTTTTAAAAATAATATTTTGGTGGGAAAAAAAGGTACAAATACATTTGGTGGGGTAGGCTTATGTCAAGTTATTATAAATTAGTGTCGTTTAATGAACTTGGATTATATTTTTTCCAGATTTATTTACTGTGCTTAAAATGTCAAATATAAACTGTTTCTAAAATTATGGCTCTCTTTTAAATATGCATGATAAGAGAGGTAATTTAGCCCATGTGACATCTAATAAATACTGCATGCCTTGCTATGTCTCTACCCTTATTCACAGTACAGTCCACAATAATCTGCGCTTGGGGAGCTGTTATTTCTGCATACACTGCAATTTGTCTTTCCGTTTTTTAGTTGAGAAGAGGACACTTGCCAAATGAAGCATATGTTCTTAGAAATAATTTATGAAAATATAAATTGCAAATTAGGGTGTGTTTCTGTGTGTGTGTATATACTGTATATCACACCTATATAATTTTAGCTACATAACTCTGACATAGTGGCCTGATTATTTTAATCTCTATGTGTAATCTGTTTGTTTGTAATATTCTGGGTTGGCTAATAAGCCCACAGTGTGCCAGGGCGGTTAGGCAGTTATTTCATTTTTGCTGATCTCATGGTATTTTATACATCAAAAACATATTGCGGGGCCCACACAAATATATGATCACACAAAGGAGTGTGAACCATTGTATGAACAAGTTGACTTTTGTGGCCAACCTTTCCATCATGGAAATGCCGTGGAGCTCTATATTATATTTCTGTACTTCACTATCCATTTACACACTAAGTTTTTCAGGGCATTGGATTCCTTTCCCTTTGGTTGGTCTTTAGAAATAAAGATTACCCATTATACAAATGAATCTAGCCCTGCATGTGTCCTTTCAGCTTTTACTTCAGAGTAGAAAAAAATGACATCTGTCACAATAAGAATGTTATTTGTGTGCGAACATCTTGCGTTTTGCTGCAGCTGTCAAGCCAACATACAGTATCTGTTCTACTGCAAGACAATACAATAGCAGAATTTGCCTACTTTAATGGGACAGAAAAATGACTATACACTCTCCAAAACCTAACTCTGAGCCTGGGTGCCGGCTTGTTGTTTGTAAACACATAAAGGCAAAAATGGCTCAGCACTCACAGGCCGAATTATTGCCTCTGACTGAACCGAATCCTTAAAATCATGTGACTTTTTGTCACATAAGCATGGAAGCTGATCATTTTTCACCACCAGTTGTCTTTGACCCTTACTTGTCTTAATTTGTTTCAAACTCAACAAGCACTCTTTTTCATGTAGCAGTTTTTGGGACTGTGAGTATTTTAAATGGTTTGATATATCTTTTAGTGATTCATAGTGGTTCCGTGAACATTTTAAGCAGCTGATTATGAAAATTACATTTACATAACATTTTCCACGACATAAAGAGCAAACTGCGACATTTGCTCATTATTTTCCCCAACATGCTAGAGCGATCAATGGGGGGCTTTTCTTAGAAAAATAATATTGTTTCCCACATCCAGAGTGCGGGGTCTGTTAGCTCTGGGGGAGAAGAGTTTTTGGTGATAGGTTCCCTTTAAAAAAACATGTTTGCAAATTGGTAGGGTATTGGCGTTAGCAGTAATGCACGCTGAGCTCTAACACTCAGAGTAAATTTAATTTAACCGCTGAAAGCAGATGATTCAGGTCTTGATGATCAACATTGATAAATGTGTTAATTTATTAAACTCCTCCCAAATGACCAGAAGGTGTTCTTAACGGTCAGGAAATTGTTAATAACTGGAAAACAAGTAAGCTGCCCAATTTGTGGCAACACTAGGCTGGCCCTTATCCATATTGTGGCTGCACAGGCTGGGCCTCTGAAGTTCTGCCACATTTGGCCTGTCACAGGCAGGTGCTATCTTTTGTCTTTCATGATATATGTGCGCGTTATGTGTGTGTTTTTGCAGCTGCCGGAGTCATTTTAAACCAACGCTTTTTAGTTGTTTGTGCCTGTCATGTCACCTTACAGTTTGCTTCATTTGTCTACTTGTACAGTATACAATCAGTGTTCTGTATGGTGATCATGTAGTGTCACAGTTTTATCTCTCGCTCGGCTGTAATTCTCCTCCCTGCCTCATCTTGGGAAATTCCCTAAAGGGCTGTACCATTTCAGAAGTACATACATCTATTCGGAAGCCTATGTCTGCCCTTGCATCCCTCTAATAGATGGGCTTGCTATACTAGATCCATTTGTGAGGCAGTGAGGGAGATATCCAACATATATTTAGACTATTAGAACGTGACCATGGTTTACCTCACAAAAAACAACCATGTGTTGCAGCTTACAAATTGTAGTGCTCTATACTTGCTGTGAATATATGGCTTTAAAAGATGGTTGGTATAATTTATGATGGTATATTCCCATTAAAGGAGGCTGCCTTTCCTCTGTTCTCTGCATGCCCACAATTATCACTTTCAAACCTTCTCCTAAAGCTCATAATGGCAGAAAAATGTTCCACAGAACATGGTGTAACTATAGATACAGCATATACAGCCCAGACCACAGAGTTTGCTATATTGTAGCCCCCTCCCCAGCCCCTCTCCTACCTTGAACTTTACCAAAATACCCCATTAGACATACTCTTTGGTCTGCACATGACCTCCTTCTCTCCTCCTCACCCATTACTTCTTCTTATTCCTGCACCCAGGACATGTGCTGCACCCATTGTCTGAAACACTATGACTAATCCCATTATCAATCCCCTGTGTAAGAAGTCTGGTAAATATCACAGTATGTTTAGGTATTTACATATTTACATACAGCTCTTTCCAATAAAATGACCTCATATGGATTATAATCACAAATCCTTTTTCCCCAGGAGCTTGCCCCAGACCCAGTCTCTGCGCTCTCGTCAGTGTGTTCTTTCATGTTATCCATGTGGGAGCTCAGGAGGATCAATGAGCAGCTCTTGTGGATCACATAAAAATTACTTAACCTCTTATTGATCTATCATCATTTCTCAGAGGATATCCAGAAGACATGAACTGCTAGGGTTTGATGGGCGAGAGCCAACAATGAACCCTATTAATGTAAAGGGGAAGCTCTGTAAATTTACTGCTGATGATTAGGGGCTATGTCAGCTTGAGTGCCACAGACGTGCTTCTGGGATAATCACAGATACCCATGGGCTAAATACAAAGAGCACATCTGTAGCTCACATTGGAGCCAGCCAACCAGCAACAGTCCAATGTACTGCATGTCCTACATAAATATTTGATATGTGTGTAATTGCACTAGAGGGAGAAAAATGGTATGTTCCCATGCAGGACTTTAAAATCAGGTAGGGAATTAACTGAAAAATATTCCTAGTTTCCCTTCTTTGGGATCAGCACAAGACTCAAGAAGGCATGTGTATATAATAAAGCAGGCTTCCACTTCTGCTGCTTTGCGTAGTGCAGATTTGTAAGTGCCTTTTCCAAGAACTCATATAAATCATTCATGCACATTCTAACAGAACAAATAAAGGCAACTGCTTTGGTTCTAATTAAAGCTGTTACACTTCGAAAGCACAAAAAACAGTTATCAAGGGAAAAATGCAACAAATATAAAATGTTATCAGTAGGTATCAGACTGCTTGTTCTGTCTATACCGTTTCTTGGGGGCATGATGCTTCTTTTAAACTGTAAATTCTGTAAATGGTACATACTATTCTAAACCTTACTACACTACCTCTTTATAAATTAATAGAAGGCCAAGTAATTACAGGTGCAAAATTGGCTCCAGCTCTAGTAAAAACCAATAAGATGTTTAAGCAAATGTTGCTTGTCTATTGGTTCTTGTTGGAATGAGAGACGACTTTTTAAATTACATTTCCCCAGTAGTATGCAATATAATCAAATAGGTCAACCTGCATCCTGAACCCCACACTAGTAACAAAAGGGAAAATGTTTGAGTTGGAGTCAACCATTTATAATAGCAAAGACGGAATATACGTTGCAGCTCTCTTATTTCACTATAAATTATTTTTCACCTCTGTATCTATCACAAATAAAGCTTTGATATTGCCAAAATTCATTATTTTCTTGCCTTTTCAAAGTTTACATTTGCAATTTAGTGTACTGCTTGGTATGGATATGCAGCCATTTCTTTAGTCGGACTTCAGTTCGTGTTCTGCTGAAATTCATTCAGTGTCAACTTGTTAAATGGCTCTGCTACACGGGTGCTTTGTTTATGACACACAAATAGTGTTTGTTGGACTCCTTTATATATTACCCTTTTCTCCACTCTGCATTCTTATTGCATTAGTTTTATTCTATCATTCTACCTTAGAGAGTAAAATGAATATGTATGTGGTTTAGGGTACAGGGCGAAGTGAAGCACATTGTACTTGGTAGGTGATGGCAAAAAACACTCCAAATTACTTTTTCATCAACTTTTTATTAATTTTGTGCAGGAATTTATTGCACAAAAAGTTTTGGAGTGACAATAGACTGCATGAAATTGCACTTAGCTTTCTAAGGCTAATGCCACACCATGCGTATGGACTATATTTTCAAAATATGCTCCATGCGCTCCTACCTGTGCCTGCACCCAAATGAATGGAATACACTCGGGTGCAGGCACATGTAGCCGAAATCTGCATAAAAATGCGAGAGAATGCAAAGTCTTGCGTTTTTATGCGGATATCAGCTACACATGCCTGCACCCGAGCGTATTCCATTCATTTGGGTGCATTTCTGCAAGAAAACTCAGTGTTAAAGGCCCTCTAACTTTGATGTGGAACTTTTATGCGTTTGTTCTCTTTGTATCCTAATTATATAATCTGCCTGGCTAATGATAGTGCTTGATTAATTATCATTGATTCCATCTGACAAGGCATAGCTGAAAGGATATCGTTATGTGGAGTATCTCACATGGTTTCATTTTACCTGCCTTCTGTAATTGATAACTTCCGTATGCGCCACAGTCCAGCGGTTCTGGTTGTGTGCTGCAGAGAAGAGAGTGTGTTTAAGCCTGTCTATTCTAGGACTCATAACTAATGAGCATGGGCTTCCCTAACATTATGGAATACTGCTTGTACTTACATTATATTATTCATTAGAATATAAATAAAAGTGACTGAATTGAAAATATCTATCAGCAGGGAATATTGTAGCAGGTGGTGGACAACACATTTGTGCTTAAATGGCAACTAAAGGACCTTGATAAATATTTGTCTGGATCTTTGTGCCTGAACTGCCCTTTAAAGGAATACTGTCTTGGGAAAACATTTTTTTTCTAAACGCATCAGTTTATAGAGCTTCTCCAGCAACATCCTGCATTGAAATCCATTTTTAAACACACAGATTTTTTTCATATTTATTTTTGAAATTTCACATGGGGCTAGCCATATTCTTCATTTACCAGGGTGGCACAGCCATGTGACTTGTGCTCTGATAAACTTCCGTCACACTTTACTGCTGAGCTGCAATTTGGAGTGATATCAAGCTTCCCCTCTCCCCTGCAGCCGATCAGCAGAACAATGGGAAGGGAGCAACATAGCAGCTCCCAGTAGGTATCAGAATAGCACTCAATAGTAAGCTGGCCATACACGCACTGATGATATCGTACAAAACCTTGTTTCATACGATATTCGGTGCGTGTATGGCAACTCGCCGAGGCCTCCGATATCACAGAAGGCTGCAGATATCGGACGACTCACCGATCGGGCTAGTTAAAAGATTTTGGTCAGGCGCCGTTGGAGGAGCCCGAGCAAAATCTATGTTCAGGGCATCGGCAGAAGGAGGTAGAAATCCAGTTGTTTCTACCTTCATATCTGACGATACAGCCCTGAACGTCAGTGGCCACGTGCGTTGCCAGCTTAAGAATTCCAAGTCTGGCTTGGGCCTCCTCCAGTTACATGGGAGTAGGAGAAAAATAGGTAATCTGAAAGCAGTTCTAATGTGTAGCGCTGGCTCCTTCTGAAAGCTCAGACTCAGGCATAATGCACTGAGATGGCGCCTACACACCAATATTACAGCTAAAAAAATACATTTGTTGGTTCAAGAATAACATTTTTAATGGTAGAGTGAATTGTGTAATTTAGAAATAAAAAGTATACCATAAAAATCATGACAGTATCCCTTTATAGAGGCCCTCTGCAGTATTGCACCTCTGCCTCCTACAATGTGGTAAATCTCATAGTTGATAGTAGTTGGCATTGGTTTGTTAAGTTAGTATAAGAGCATTATTGTACGTTAAGTAAGTGTTAAGTTCTTGTCTAACCCTTTTGAACCGCCACCCAGGTTCCAATGCCGCTGAGTGGCGGGTGCTGGGAGTTGCAGTTTTACAACTCATGCATATTGTTTTTCCACCAAAGTCCAACTGGGTAGGTAAGGGGATCAGTTACTGTAACCTGTTCTGGCCTGAGGATTATTCTAAATACCTGCACTTTTGCTGAGGTTTGTGGATTGGTTTGAGATTACAACTGCAGAGGAAGAAAAATAAAAAATTCTCACACTGAATTAAAATGTTATATTTACAAATAATAGTGAATTTTGTTTCCTTGTTTTTAGCTGAGTATAAATATAAACTAAAGAATGAGCGTTTGAATTAAAAATGTGCATGGCATCATTTAGGAAAGTGTGTGTCATTCGCACAAGGCACTAAATTAACCCAGGTGAAGTAACCCACAAAACCAATAATTAATTAATTAAATTAATTAAATAATTAAAATAGGTGACCAGTAAATACCACCTGCTCTTTGGTTGCTATAGGTTACTGCACCTGGAAAAAATTATTGTCTTTTATTACGTAAAACCATATGACATACTTATTTGCCCAGTATGTAATTAGTGAGAAGGGTTTTTTGTTTTGCAGAAAAGTAACAGGCAGCACAACTTTACCAAAATAAGACACCCTAATCCTGCATTTACATCACGCTGTATGGTACAATATGTACATCAATAAACCATAAATGAGAAAATACTGTCCCCAGCTCAGGAAGGCTGGGGCCGCAATTTAAGTAAAACACCAAATTCTATAACTCAAGCACAAAGAGCTACTCTATACATACTTCCTCGGGGCACATCTAAGCCCTGATAAATGCAGTAATTTAAGGAGTGGGGGAGAGGAAAACTATTGTTTGGACAAGAGCTTTTGTCATTGACAGTGCAGAGGATGGCTATCACTGTGCTTTAACTGGGAGACATTGATTCATTAATAAATAGTTTCCATTCAGGTCAGGTTTTTATACTTTCACACAAAAAGTATTCATATTTCCATACATAGATTTGCATGACCTTGGGAGGAAGGTTTCCATACATGGTAGAGTATTATAAGGTTATCATGGTTACTATACCCTCCTTATTGCATTACAGATAGGCAGAGAAGTCCCGCAGGGCAGAGTATGAAGGTGTGCCCACTGTGCAACCCTCCACCCTTTGGCATTAATAGGATAGTGGAAGTTGTTGTTCAGCAACCCCAGTGGTGTGTGACTACTTAAAACACTAATATCTTACCAACCTACCACTGATGTGATCTCCAAGGAGAACAGCATAACAGGCTGACCACCATCAGAAAGGCACAGACCTTTTCAAGAGATATCCAAGCAATAAGGCCCACATTGATCAATTAGAGCGTAATAATTCAGCACCCCAGCACTAACTTATGTGTTCATGTTCCAGGTCTGAGTCTAATTGTACTCACAATTTAATTTAGTGATTAGCATTTTACATTACGAGGCCCAAAAGCTGCAATGGGGCCACGTCCGAGGCAGTTTAAGCACAACCCCTTGGTGTAGGATGCGTTACTGTGTTCAAACCTTGTGTGTGATTTTCTGCCTTGTGGCTGTGCCTGTGTAAATAAATGGGGCCATTAATATCTATACTGGAGTTCAGTAAGGTAGGGAAAAGCATTTTCGCCCACATAATAGCTTGCTGGGGGACGATACACTTGTCATTCACTGTACAGAAGGCACATATCACAAGGATAATTGATTTCTCTAAAAGAAGGACAGTTCCCGGTGATAGTAAATTCACTCAAGTATGTGCTTGATTGAATTCTTCAAAGGGAATATGTAGCTGTTGGAAATGGTTTTCAGATGTCCTTTACACAAAACCAGTTGTCTGTGAGGTTTTCAAGCATCACATTAGCAAGAAAATAAAACAGAAAACCAAAATTAACTTGGCGGTTATATTTGTCCTTCTGCAGTGGGTAAGTTCAAAGATATCACTATCACCATCTCAACCAGGGTTATCCAGTTTTCCCCTGCGATGCCAACTGCACACGTGCAATTCTAATGTGCTCATCATCACTAGGACAAGCACCTGAACTGTGTCACTCTCCAGATTTTTCTGAGCTCTAACATTCAGCATGATTGGCTAGAGATCTTGTTCTAGTACATAAGTAGTAAAGAGTAAGCGCACAGGTGCACTCCATACGACTGCAATTTATTCCGGGAAAGAAAACACCATGAATGTTGGGCACTGCCAGCTGGGTCCAATACACAAGTTGTACTTCATTATGGAGTAGGCTGAGTCCCCACTGCGTGCACCTGTGTGCTGCCATTTAATGAGGTATTTGTTAATATGATAAACATTGGTTACAGGCAATATAACAGCATGTGCGCTGCTAATAACCTACAGTGAGAAGCTCACATTCTTCATTTATATGTTTTACTTCTCCATTTCTCTTTCTAGAAAATGTAATATTTTGCCAGGTTTTCCTGCCCACTGGCATTTTACTGTTCCCTGATTTATGTATTTTGTTGATAACTTGTTTTTTTCCTCAGGTTTTTGCTCACTGTCAGGGAGGCACCATGCCAAAGAGCTGTGGGTTCAAGGTTTAGAAAGGGTTCAAGGTTTAGAAAGATCTGCTGTTCCTGTGCAGTTGGGAAGTAAAAATTAGGTTTTTTATATCTGTTTATTATCATTTTCCAAAGAACAAATAGACACAAAATACAAAATAAGCAAAACAAATAATTAGTGGGTACTAGGGTGGTCAGCCCTTGGGACAGTATTACATAAAATCAAGTATTTTTTTTTCATTGTTAAGGCAGAGTTTTGCAAGTGATGCAGTATTGTACCGTGCATGTGAAAATGGGAGTAATAACAGCAGATACTTTGCTCCAGGTGTAGTAACACATAGCAACCAATTAGATATTTGCTGTCAAACAGCAGGCCAGTAAGTTCTACATCTTGACTGGGTATTATGCATTACCAGAATGTTGCACCTGTTAAATATTATATCCCCTTTTTTTAATTTGGATCCTTGTGGTACTCTCCCAGCCCAGACTGGTTATAAGAGAATTTGTCCTGTTTTACTTCGCTAAAAAATTCAGAAACGGCGAAAATTTGCCAAATGCATTAGAGCCAATGGGCATTTTTATGGCATTTTGTGCTTCATACTGCACAACTTTTTTGTTGTTGTTGTCAATGTAGTCTATGGGCTTTTTTTTCATGGCGAAACCTGTGGAAAAATTTCACTCATCACTAGTCAAATTAGTCAAATTATAAAGGTATTTAGAGACAGATTTTCACATGTCATATAAAATAAGTCTGACTGAACAAGTAGAAGGTCGTTCCCCTTTATATGAGTCACACAGTGCCATTAATAGAATAACTAGCAAATCTGACTGAATATAGTCACGGTTCTTATCTCCGTATCTAGAAAAGGAGCAGTTCTGACAACTTCTGACACATGCAGATGTCCCTGAAGACTGAGAGGAAAGATGAGAAGAACTAGTGATGGTTTTGATGGATTTAGATTCTGGAATTCTCCCAAGTTTCTTGAAGGATTATTATAATAGTGAGGACCTGTAGGAGGTAATGTAAATAAAAAGTGCAATGTTTGTGACAGGCCTAGTAACCCATAGCAACCAATTGGTAGGTTACATTCAGAGAAAAAAACAGCTGATCTGTTGACAATGGTTATTGCATGGGAAAACTGGGTAATTTAATAAAAGATGCAAAGTTTTCCCTCATCTTGTAACCCATAGCAACTGATCAGATGTATGCTTTCAAACAGCTGACCGGTAAATGCTACCTGCTAATGCTTTGTCATGGGTTACTAGATGAGCGGCAAACTTTAGACCACTAATGGGCAGATGGTACAGTGTAGTTATTGATTTGATATAGTCAGTAGGCCGGTTCTTTGTAAGGTGCTTCAGGGTGGGCAGGTATAATATATCCATGGTTTCTAACCTGCAGCTCTCCAGATGTTAGCCCAGTAGAATTCCTTGTGTGTTTTCCTGTACAGTATAATGTGTAATGACATCTGTATAAACTCTGGCATTTAACTTTATACTAAAGTTGTTTTACATTTATCAGTGATAACAAGGTTTCCATTTGAGAGTGTATTCCAAAACATGCCTATGGAGACTTTCTAGTGTTTGTTCTATAAAGTATGGTGGGGAGGTATATTTTGCCAGGTTTAGTGCAGATAGGGTGCGCAAAAGGTAGATCATGTACTATATAAGATATTTGTGTGAGTGGTCATTAGGATCTCAGAAGCTGAGGACCCCCAAAATCTGTCTATGCCCCCCTTTTGTTATTTGTTTGTGCACTATATGATATGTATTTGTTCCCCTTTGCTTAATAATGGGCTAATCAAATTTGTTTTATTAGTGTTTTATGCAGAATTCTGCTGTCAGGCAGTCCCAGAGTTACCATGGTAATACATTGGATCTCTTTGATCCTTATGTTTCTGATATCTTTATTCAATCATTTATTTTGTCAGATTCTGTTATTCTCTGTCCTGTGTAACTCAGCAAAAGATGTTTTATTATTGGGAACCCTAAAAGTAAGTTATTTAAACTGTTTCCATTTAACAGTATTCTTTATAACTATACGTGTTATTTATATGCTACACTGGTAACTTGTGCCACTCCACAGGATATGCTTCCTTATAGGGATATATTTTGAAACTTGGACTAAACTGTGTCTACGGCAGCAATTCTTAACCTAAGTGTTGGGGCTCAAAAATTAATGTCCATTTACTTAATGGTGGGTCACCACGAACCCCCTGAACACAATAAAGTTAGTGTCAAAGGAACTTATTTGAAAATGTTGCTGCATTCTTCACTTAAAGTAAGTGGGCGGCACTGGATGAATTTGGGAATAGTGAGTGTCTATAGAAGACATTGATCGAGAATGAGAAAATGAGAAAACTAATTTAGGAGACAGAAATGGAAGGAAAGAGCTATCAGTGCTGCAGATACAGTGACAGGAGCCATTTCACCATAACAGGGAAGACCGTGAAAAAAAAGAAAAGAAAACCATTCTTATTTTACTCTTCTAGTTTAAATCTATATAAGCTGCAAATTAACTAGAGGCAGTTTATTTCCTCACTTACAGACGGTAATCAAAGTCCCTGAAATGCTATAGTTCTTCTGTTAGCAGACATTGCAAGTGGACAGTTTTCATTGCACTAGATTAAGTATGTCCAACTGGCAATCGCCGGATTGCTACATTTCTCATGAGACCACCAGACCTCTTTGGCTGGAAGTTTTAGTCTAACAGTAGGTGGATTTGCATGGAATGTCTGTGGCAGGAGTGTGACAGCGGGGATTTCAGAAAGTGCCGCTGCTGGAGGGGGGGCCCAGGGGGAATCTAGACTGGTGCCCAATTTCAGAAAGTATGTGTGAAATAGAATCTTATCTTCTGTTAAGTTGATTTGACTTTCCTACACTCTAACACTGTTAGACTTGCTAGTGCTGAAAAGCAATTTATTATTAAGCCATGTCTGCCACACACAACTAGCAAAGAGCACTGAAGCATCACTGGCACAGCACCATGTACTACTTCCAGGGCCAGAACTAGGGGTAGGCAGCAGAGCCACTCGCAACAAATTTACCTTCCCTTCACATATTTTAATTAGCGGCAGAAACACCCAAATGATTTTCAGTAAGTAATAGTTTTCTATTCCTGTGGCATATCATAGTTTATCAAGCAGAGCAAACATTTTTTTTTGCAGCAAACTTAGCTACAGTTTGCATTGGTTTATGGATTATTGATTTTATTAAAATGTTATTGTCAATTAATAAAAAAAAAATGTTTTTTTTAGTGAACCTGACCCTTGTGATTCTTACCATTCAAATATTGTCACAAGGTCACCTTATTCAGGAGCAATTCTGGTTGTGACTAAAACCTGCACCGATAATATATACACCTCTTGACATAAAAACACCTGATTTACATAATGGCAGGCGTCGCAGTGTGCATTAACTTTTCAGAAGAGTTACGTGCTTATTTCTCCTTGAAAAGGACATTAAACAAGTTTAAGAGTAGCTGAGTTGATAGGCTTACCCTGCACCACCGTTTCAAAACAAATGATCTACAGCTGCTATGCTAAATACCAGTTGCCATAAAAGCCCCTGTTTATGTGGAACTTGTACACCACATCCCATCAATCTCTGCTAAGGGAAGATTTGCATCTTTGCATGCCCTTTTCATAGTGGAATCATTTTTGTTCATAACATCTTAATGATTTCTATGACTTTGAGTGTTTCTTACAATTCTTTTTTGTTTTTATCATTTTCCATTGAACTGTTTTGCTATAGGTGACAGAGTTTTTTAAGGATAGTGGGATAAGAGGCATGAACTGGCAACATTGGCCCCTTATATTGCTCTTGCCTCATTGCTGATAGATATTCTCTGATAGAGATTGCCTTTAGGCAGGCTACACACCTGCCCATGCAATACAGACCTTCTTATGCACAGTCCTTCCAAGTTCCACCCAAACCACACCCTTTTCCCAGAATCAGCTTCCTTTTTCAGTTATCTAGAATGCAGGACTGTCGAGTAAGTACAGGGACATTTGGGAGGTATGAGTTCCAGGAAACCTCCTCCACAAAAAGCATCTGTCAAAGGCATGTTGCCATTGAAACAAAAACTGCTTACATGGGTCTGAAGACAAATATGTAATTGTAATATTATCTATGGGCTGTGCTGCCTGCTACTGCTGTCATCATGCATGTATTCCATGTGAAAGGCCCAACACTGACTTAATGAAGTCATCACTATTTAAGATAGAGACAGTAATCATAATGAGGAAAAGGCAATACAACAACTAAATCTCCATTTTGCTGGCAGTTTTCTAGTGTTCCCATAACTCAAGGCATAGGGGCACATTTACTAATCCACGAATCCGAATCACGAATGGGAAAAAATCGTATTGGAAACTAAAAATCGTATTAGTCACGATAATATCGTATTGGCGATCCGAAAGTCACGAAATTTTCGTACCGAACAATTGTAAACAGCGGTAAAACCTTTCCGATTTTTTCCGTGCAAACGTCCGAAAAAGTCGTGCGCCGTACGAAAAAGTCGTGCGGACGCCAAAAAAAATCGGCAAAAATACGCTCGGAGCGTTCGCATGAACACTCAAGCATTCGTGCCTTTGTAAATGTGCCCCATAGTGTTTGCAGCATTTGGTTGGGGGGGGGGGGTTGATAAACTATATAGATTTGGGGGATAGCTTCTTCATTATTAAAAGGATAAGACTCTCTAGGAACCTATCCTGTATCTAGAGGTTTCTACAGTTTTATGACAATTACAATTCATTATGTTCCTGTAACATTAGCTGTTAGTTATGATGGAATCCCATGACACTGATATTT
This sequence comes from Xenopus tropicalis, assembly GCF_000004195.4. Lineage (NCBI taxonomy): Eukaryota > Metazoa > Chordata > Amphibia > Anura > Pipidae > Xenopus > Xenopus tropicalis. The sequence goes on from NC_030681.2 coordinate 114,597,750, forward strand.
TCATATAATTTAGTTTCATCCCCCTTGCGCCTGTGTTATTTTCAACCTCACCTTTTTAATTAAAGATAAATAATCAAATCAGCTGCACCTTTCCCCAGGTGGTGATGCGGATTGAAATGCTTGCCAGGTGCCTGCTTTTAGCTTACTAAGGAACAGTATTTTTTAGTACTATATAATTATAAGAAAACCCTTCTGGCTCTTATTTCGTGATTTAAAATGCCCTAACATCAATAAGGTTCTTTTGATCATAGTGAGCCACCTCAGTCTTCTCTTGTTTTTGTGTGGGGGGGGGGGTGAGTTTAAGCACACTGGGGTGCAAATTGCTGTATTCTCCCCTTCTCCTCTCTTTTATCTTGTCTGAACTGAAAATATTTTGATGAGAAAACTCCATTGTTATAATTGTCAGCTTAATAATATTGAGTGAGCAAAAATTATTATGAATTGTATCCTTCTTTTTGATACATTTGCATCTGGGCATAGACTTTCTATAGATAAATAGTCAATATCCTTAATTTCTCATTTCTGCTTGATTTGGGGCTTGATTTAAATGTCGTTTTTGATTTTTCTTTTAAGTTCCCAACCATACACTTAAATTACTGGTGGGCACGTGCTAATGAATAGTCTTTTGGGGACTCTGTCTCTTTTCCCTAGATTATAGTCACCTTTTTATTTCTAGTGGAAAAATAGGGTTTGACATCCATACAACAAACTGCTAATAAAAATAACTTCACCTACATTTTATGCTGCATGACTTGTTTACTTTGCACACATGCATTCTTGTCTATCACAAGTTTATAGTTTACCAAGAGGGAGTGTAGGAATATAAACAGAGACAAGAAAGAAATAGGTAAGAAAAAAACTAGGGAGAAAAAAAATGAAAGTGAGTTTTTCACAGATGTGAATTTTTAAGTAATAAGCATCTACTAGTAAGATTCTCTATTTTTTGTTTAGAATCCTCACATAAAGGAAATAACGAGCTGTGGTTTGGAATGAATATGCTATATACTCTGTTATTTAATTCATAAACACTATGTTCTTAATCATTTTTCCATAATTCTGTATTTTCTCTTTTGTTGGATGCCATTTTCTTTTACTGAGAACCTTTAAAGTGTCTGTGCTTCAGAGGTTTGGAATAAATAAGCATCAGTTTTGCATTTTTTTATTGGACAAATAATGTGTTTCTATTGTAAAATTAACACTTCTGTTGGGGTGAAGCCTGCAATTGTATTTTTCTTATTTAGAAACCACAAATTACTAAACGCAAACAAACTACTGACTTGATAGTAAATATTCTAAACTACTGACTTGAAAATAGATTTTCTAAACTATTGACTTGATAGTAAATATTCTAAACCAACTTTAAAAGCACACCCAGCCCACATATAATAGCCCAAGGTAATAACAAACCAATACAGGTCAATGTGGGTATGTAGTTGCTCTTAAACCTCAAGAATATAAGTAAAAATAATTCAAAAAATATGTGATTTAAATATTGAGAAGATGTAGAATTTTTAACACACATACAAATAGTGCAAAATGTGATTTCTCCTTGGAGCAAATCATATTAGCTGCAGTTGCATGCCTTTCTTCCCTATTACATTTCTGTTCAACCACTCCAAGCTGTATAAATATCTTAGTTTGTAGATATTTTATGAGAAAGTTTAATATGAGGTCTGTGCATTTATAGGTTTCTCCTTCACTAATGTGCCCAAGCGTTTCTTACTGTGTTGCCAAGTGCTTGCAGATGGCTGATTGGATTGACTTAAGACAAATGATTTCATGTATAAATGTGTTACTTTGCAGTGGCACATTTCCCTGCCTAATGTGGAGCATTTTGCCAGTGCGTTGGAGAAACACATCAATCCATCATTCATGCAGTCGCACTATTTTATATCGCCTAGTTAATTTGCTGTGAGTTCACCCGTATAGTAGAGCACACAGAATTGATGGAGAGACTGGAAGTGTTTGTGTCATTTGGAAAATATACTTGTGCTCTAAAAGGTATGAAATGCATTAATTTGGCAACATACCATTGTTTGGTTACAAAAACAGTACATTTACTAAAGAAAGTATTACAAAGGGAAGTATTTTCATACAGGTGCAGGAATTGTTATCAAGAATGCATCGGACCGGGGGATTCCAAGAGGTCTTTCCGTAACTGAATCTTCATACCTTAAAACTACTAAAAAAAAACATTTAAACATTAAATAATTCAATAAGGATTGATTTGCCTTCACTAAAAATTCATAATATCTTAGTTATGATCAAGTACAAGGTACTGTTTTAATACAAATTTGCATTTTTTGAGTAAAATCGATTCTATGAGAGATGGCCTTCCTGTAATTCAAAACTTTCAGGATGATAGGTTTCCAGATAACCGATCCCACACCTGGACAAAACTTAAATTAACTTGATATCGTCTGGGGGGGTTGGATAAATAGATGCTATCATCAGCTTTAGCCTATTTTTAAACTCCATCCTATAGTAACCTATAGTTATTTTGAATAAATGAAACCAATACTGTGGGATTACTATAGTTAGAATAATGTTTAAAGCAACAGTAAAAAAATTAAATAATTCATTTTAATTAACATGCTAGTTATTTCTGTCTTGTGCATGTAAATTTATTTTCTGTCGTGCAGAAGTAATGTTATTTATTATCAGCTCCACTGTGTTCAGCCGTTCTTTGCCTGATGTTTAAACAAAGTCCTGTCTCCATTTATTTAGTTCAGTGGACCAATAGTCAATAAATATTTATGAACTATGTGCAAAACCTTACCAGAAAAACAAAATAACAGTTTGTGGGATTTTATATATGGTGGCAGCTATTCTTAAAGGCAGTGAAATATTCAGCAAAATTTGTTTTAGAATTTCAAACTATTTTCATGCTTGTTGCCATTCTTTTTCGAATTCCGTTATCCAGAAACTCATTATCCAGAAAGCTCAGAATTACGGAAAGCCGTCTCCCATCGACTCAATTTTAATCAAATAATTCAGAATTTTAAAATCGATTTTCAATAAAACAGTACTTTGTAATTGATCCCAACTAAGATATAATTAATCCTTACTGGATGCAAAACAATCCTATTGGGTTTAATTAATGTTTTATTGATTTTTTAGCAGACTTTAGATATGGAGATCCAAATTACAGAAAGACCCCTTATCCACAATACCCTTAGTCCCAAACATTCAGGATAATGGGTCCCATACCTGTATTGCAATACCTTTCCACAAATAACCATAATAAGAATATGCACAAAACAATGTTGGCAACTTTTTGAATCATTGTTTTTATTTGGTAAACCTTGATACAATTTGTCCAATCCCTAAAAGCCAAAAATAATATTGAATTAATTAAATCAGTCCTATATGTGTTTTCTTTTTACATGTTTTCATTTATTGGCGTTCTTGGCCTTTGAGAGTCATCGCACAATATTTTAAGGGTGCTCGGGTTTTACTGACTGAAATCGCATTCAGATTATTTGTAGTAGAAGGTAACAAGGAATAATGTAATGCTGGCCTCACACAGACAGATCTGGGATATTGCCTAGCATGACAGTCATGCATAATTTTAGTACAATTTGACCTTTGAATTGCATTAAATTTATGGTAGGAAAAAGATAATAATATCCCATAAGGTAAATAGCCAGTGCTGTGGAAAACCCATAACCTTTCCATGTGATTAGTAAACATGGATGTGGTCCTTTTATTTAGGTCAACCTAACATTTTTAAATGAGTTAAAAAAAATAGCTAGAAAAATCTTCTCTTCAGCCATTTTCATCTTCCATCCCACTGTGGTGACCTCAGGGCACTCCGGTATGGAAAATCCATCTGCTCAGGCATAAAGGGCCAACAGTATGAGCATACACATCCAAGTGTAGTTAAAAGTGGAAGATTCCAGTGAATACGCCCACACATGTAATTGCTTAAAGTACCATGACTGTCACTGGCAATAAATAAAGAAAATGGAGGTGGAGTGTTTCCAGCGCACAGTCACTGTTCCAGAATCATAAAAGGCAACCCTGATGTTAATTTTGTGAATACTTTTAGTATAAAAGGTAGTAAGTAGATATGAAGTGCAGAGCTTCCCATTACCTATATATAAGTGTACAGCTTCACAATAACAGCCGTATATAAAGCTAGTTAGTGGAGGACCTATGTTTGCTTTTAGCTATGCAGATTTGCCATTTTTCTTGTACAGCTTAAAATGACAGCTGGCACAGGTACGCTGCTTTGCTTTTCCTAGCCTTGATGTTAGCAGTGCCTCAGTACTCCATTTGACATTGCCTGTTTTAAGACACGCTGTGGCTGTGTTTGTTTTTTGGCTACCTCCTGGAAGGGTTGTAAAACATCCTGTGAGACTGGGGATATTCCCATGACACATTTATTCAAAAACCATTTTGTATTCTGCTTCTGCTCCAAACTCCTAACATCCATCAGTTATTTTGCATTAGTCATAAAGGCACACTGTGTGTGTTACTGCAAAGGCTCACTGAGAGGAACATAGTAGAGTATCACATACTCTTCCATGGAAATAGCTAAAGAAAGGGGAAATGGATGCTTCATAATAAAATTGACTCAAATGGACAACACACTTTGATAAAGAAGTCTATAAGCAATAGCCTGCTGTATAATAATTATTAATACAGTTATGGGATCCGTTATCTGCAAAACTGTTATCCGTAAATCTCTGAATTATGCTAGAGCCATTTCCCATAGACTCCATTTTAATCAAATAATTCAGTTTTTTAAAATTGAATTTGCTTTTTTCTCTGTAATAATAAAACAGTACATTGTACTTGATCCCAACAAGATATAATTAATCCTTCTTTGAAGGCAAAACAATCCTTCTGGGTTTATCTAATGTCTGAATATTTTTTTTAGCAGATATAAAGTATGGAAAGTCAAATAACAGGAAAAACCCTTATCCGGAAGACACCAGGTCTCAAGCATTTTGGAAAACATGTCCCATACCTGTATTCATTCTTATTTCTATAGTGCCCACAAATTCATTTATAAATAATGGTTCTTACTCCTGTGCAGCTTACAAATCCCAATCACATTCTCATATCACAAAAGCATTTGTGTCAATTTTATCAGGAGCCACTTAACCTGCCTGTGTGTTCTTGGCGTGTGGGAGGAAACTGGAGTATTCAGAGGCAACCCACGCAGACACAGGGAGAACATACAAACTCCTTGCAGATCGCTTCCAGGATGGACGGAAACATGGACCCTAGTACTGCAAAGCAACTGGGCTAAATAACATTTATTTTGCCTATAATATGAAGCTTATTACTTATCATAGTATTATAATATCGTTATATAGTTCTAGTATTTTGCAGTAATTCTGTCCATCCAAAATCCTTATCAGTACTTTATTTTTAAGAAAGCTAAAACTCTGTTTTAGTAATGGGTATGCTTAACCAATGCACCTCTGTATTTAAATCATACCTCATTTTTACATATCAAATTAAGGAACTTGAAAGCAATTTACAATATATAGAAACTAATTATTTCTGCATTAATGAGGTGTGACTTTGCCACATGCCCAGCAGCTGTTCGTGACTCCATTGGGCTGAGAAGTAAAGTGGCCTAGCATCACATTGGTAGTGTTCCATCTAATTATTGAGTATTATGGTTTAGGATCCTGTTTGTTTCCATAGAATGCGTTAAGTGTTCACGTGCCCCCACTATACTTAGCAATTTGGGGTATTCTTGGAGCTAGAATATGAACAGCTTCATTAAAATATAATAAAAAAAACTAGATATATTTTAAATGCATGATTTGTAATGTACTACAACAAAAATTCTTTCTTATTTGGATATGTCCATAATGGCATTACAAATGCCAGTGCAAAGTGCAATTTTGGATACAATTCACTATGTTTAACCCACAATGCAACATTGTTTTCACAATGCCAGCATAATTGCAGCCACACTGAAGCAGTTTTGCCCAGTGCATCAATTGCACATATCCCATTCATCGGGACTGACTTGACAAGCACTGTTGTGTTCATTTTTGTGTGATTGTGGCTGCAGTTGTAAATGAGCTCTTTTGATCAGTGCTGTGAGTAGTTTGTGGGTATTAATTGTTATAGTGGGTATTAATTGCATACACCTTGTCTATGTTTGAGATATTAATTGCATACACCTTGTCTATGTTTGAGATATTAATTGCATACACCTTGCCTACGTCGTCATAAGGCCGCCTAAAGTATTTAATAAATTTGTGAAGTAATTCACACGATACAAGACATGTGTACATAAACTACTTTATTGCAAATTGTAATTCTTATGACCTTTGATATTTGTTCAAACATGGTTGACAACAAAATCCAATTAGATAAATACTTACCAGTTCTAAACGATAGTTATAACTTAAGGGCATAGATGGGCAAATAAAAATAGGGTTACTATACCTTCCCAATTTGGTTCTGTCTATTCCTCCTCTCATACTGTGAAGCCATTAAAAAGAGTCCAACACAACAGGCACTTGTGTAGTAACAGTTTCAATTAGGATAGAATTGATACATCTATCTGGGCTACTCTTAGACACTGTTAGCAATCTAAATAGGAAGACATCTGGCAACATTGAAATGTTACTTATGACTTACAGGTAACAACTTACCCCTTTAGAATCCATTAGAAGGTATTCAGGTCTGTACATATTTTAATTTTCCTGCTTTCTTTTTTTCTGTATTTTTAATGACAATTGGTTTTTAAAGAGTAGTAAATAAAGCGAGGTCTCTCCCAATACTATTAGTTTGTGGGTATGACTGGGTCAGAAGCAGGTAAAATTCCTGGAGAGAGAGTCAGAATATAAACAAATAATGCCAGAAACCCACCCAAATTAAATATCTCAATATTAAATTAAATTTTAATTTTAAGGAATGTCAACTTATTAATGTAAAAAGTGAGAGAATTTTTCACAACTAGAAGTGGTGGTCACATGTGTTTTCTTTAATGGAGGTAAGAGTTTTGCTTGGTTTTGATTTACCTTGTATAAATGTAAGGGTCAATATAATGACTTAGCTACAGACCTTTTCATTAAAGGGGACCTGTCGCCCTAACAAATAATTCCAAAATTCTTTTCTATTGTGTTTGTCAGGCAAAATAAACTTCACTTACATTATATAAATAATATAAATCTTGTGTCCTTCAGTCTTGGAATTACACAATCACATCAAATAGGCAGGTGCCATTTTGTGGGCCCTGTAATTAAGGCAAGCTTTGTACCACCTCAAAAACTTGTTTATGTGCCAAAATGGGGGACCTGATGTACATGCCCATGCACTGGCTACACAATGGATGGTGGAGAAGGGAGAAAGTGAATGGAAAGTGAAGGTAATTGTCTGCCTAAGGCATAGAGGCGGGGCAGGCAATATATGACTGACACCTGAGATTTTTAAATACCTTTTATAATGGGTGTGGATGTGTTAATAAAAGAGTAATTTTGAGTTTGATGTTACAGGTCGACCTTTAACAGAACTTTACTTAGGACAAGGACTTCATTTAAGATAGGATGCTTCTATCTCCTGTTTAGTAAAGGGCTTTGCACAGTAAAGCTGGGCATACACAGGCCTGTAATTCACCCATTTGGTTACAGCACAAAAGTGGAGGATGCACATGAAGACCAAAATAAAGGCCTCCTTAGCTGATATCTGGCAGGGATTGAGGCAGGTATCTATCAAATTGGTTTAAAAATATTGTCAGGTGAGGTCAGGTTGTTTATACGGTTTTCTCCCAGGGGGTCCATTATAGGCCCTGATTTTGATTCTACCGTTGGCCCAGGCCCAAGGATCAAATCGGTGTGATTTAGCCCACTACATGAGTGGCCATATTAGGCAAGGATCCGCTTATTTAGCGAGTGTATGTATGGCTAGCTTGGGGGTAATAACAAATAAACCACAATACAATTTATTCTAGTTTCTTAAACTATAGATTTAATTCCATGAGAAAAATGTCATTCTTAAATTACTTTTCAGATATGTAGTTTTCATGAGATATTTGCTATCATTGACTTGAATCTGGCCCTGTTGTCTGTTTGGAATGGTAATCCAAGAAACTAACAGTTAGGGGAAAGAGGTGTTTGTCCGCTTCAGATCTATATAACTTTGCCTTTAATCTCTGTTAATTACCATGCACAGACTAAGAACAATTGGAATTTTGGGGAGAAGCTTCAAATCGCCTATTAGAAATGGCAGGTGTCCAAAATCACCACTTCCTGTGCCATTACCCTAAGAAGTAGGGTGACAAGAGAAAAAGTGGTTTCTCACAGAAACATCACTGATTGTACAGTTTATGGCTTCTATGCCTAAGGCGTTCCTGCAGGTAAAGCAGCTTCTTGTGCAACAAATCCATTACCTTTTTAATTAGAGGTAGGGAAAGAAGGCCTTCTCAGCCAGCATCAAGCAACTTTCCACGCCATGACAAGCATTCCCTAAAGTGTTGTAAAGTTAGCATTATCAGCTGCAGAGCATGTTGCCCTGCCTCGTGCAAGCAACTTGGAAATGGTCAAAGCACTTGAAAGCTCTTCATCTGTAAGAGCAGCCCTTCTAAACTAAACAACCATAGGTCCTCTTGTCTGTGGCCTGATGTGTTTTAAATGGCCTCACTCTGTGAAGCAGAAATACATATCATCCAGCACTGCAGACCAAAAAAAACAGTTTTAGCGTAATCAAATAGGGCATTTACCTTTAAATGAAATTTTAGCATATTATAGATTTTTGGTTGCTGTTCATTTTTTTATTTAGCCGTTTTCAAATTTTTAGTCCTCAAATTGCGACTGTTTCCAGTCTGCTACTAAAAGCTCTGGTTAGCATGGCTACCAAACAACCGAAGAACAAATTGACTAGGTGGCTTCAGTTTTATCTTTACTCTTATATTTTTCTACTTTTAACGTTAAACCTAATTTTACTTTAAAGTTAACTTATTATAGTGATATTTCTAAATATATCAACATTTACATAAAGTTGTGGTGAAGGATGGGTTTTTGCTCTCACTAGATTTCTGAGTCTCCCTTAAGCATGAATTTTTTGTCAGTGGTTTCATGCCATCCTGGGCAGTGAGAGAATATTTACTCTAAGGGGCTGATTTACTTACCCACGAACGGGTCGAATGGAGTCCGATTGCGTTTTTTTCGTAATGATCGGTACTTTGCGATTTTTTCGTATGTTTTGCGATTTTTTCGGATTCTTTACGAATTTTTCGGATCCAATACGATTTTTGCGTAAAAACGCGAGTTTTCCTATCCATTACGAAAGTTGCGTAAAAAGTTGCGCATTTTGCGTAGCGTTAAAACTTACGCGAAAAGTTGCGCATTTTTCGTAGCGTTAAGTTTTAACGCTACGAAAAATGCGCAACTTTTCGCGTAAGTTTTAACGCTACGAAAAATGCGCAACTTTTCGCGTAAGTTTTAACGCTACGCAAAATGCGCAACTTTTTACGCAACTTTCGTAATGGATACGAAAAACTCGCGTTTTTACGCAAAAATCGTATTGGATCCGAAAAATTCGTACAGAATCCGAAAAAATCGCAAAACATACGAAAAAGTCGCAAAATATTCGTTTTCAAGTCGGAACTTTTCCAATTCGGGTCGGATTCGTGGGTTAGTAAATCAGCCCCTAAGCCATTGAAATATGAAGTTATGAGCAGTAGGATAAAATAGGAGTCTGTCATGATTTTAATGGTGTACTTTTTATTTCTAAATTACACATGAATTCGCCCTCTGCTTCAAAAGTTTTTCAATGATTATATCTTTGGTGGCATATTTTTTTTCCAAATGGTGATCTACCTACAAAGGTCCATTCCTTGACTATGCTCTTCAACAGATGTGTATGCCTCAGCCCAAAGCAGGTTATTTATTGAAATGAAATTAAAAATAGCACTAGGGCTTGAAAAGAACTAGTAATTGTATTGGGCACTCCATGTAAACCTTATTAGCGTGTTATCTTCTCTGTTGCTTTCCAGCATTCTGCAAAGTGCCCTAAAATCATCTGAATGCTACCAAGGAAACTACAGAATAACAGATTTCCCCTATCAGCTTTGTGCAGATTTATATCAGTAAAATGCTTTGTATCTGGCCAGGCGGTAGTGTATCCCGTACGCTAGGATTTGTCAGCTTGTGAGAAGTGTGCACAGTTTCATTTTGCTAAGAAGATGTGGTGGGAAGATAAAGCTGTAGAGCATGAGATATTGTTATTAAAGCAACTAGTTGGGAGCAAACATTGTCCTTAACCGAACACAGCCTTCAGTGGCGTCTGCTCCATGTCTAGATATGTAAAGTATTTGCAGTGTCATATAAATATGCTCTCACTTGTAAATAATATTTCATGTAAGATGTAAGAACAACTTGTTTGATCATAATTAGGCAAGTCAATACATTACTTTGCTAGTATTTCCCTGGAGAGGCATCTGGCCCACCTTGCCTGACGTCGGTACACTGAGCTGAATAAACCATGTATGGCCAGCGACTCACTGCAAACGTTTTATTAGTTCCCAAGTTTCTTATATTGACACTTAGTACAAAAATACACAGTCTTTACTTGATCCTGATACACGTTATTTCTAGTTTAATGTTCGTTTTAGATAGCAAGGACAGATTCAGGAGCATTCCATTTTTGTCTCCTAGAGACCCGCACAGCAGTAACATCACAACATATAACAGTGCTCTAGCTGGGAATACTATTTTATTGTAGTGCACTAGCCATGTTTAATAGAAAGGTAGCTTTATAGTTAACCCTTTGGTTTCTGGTGAGGTAGCTGATGCCTATGCAACATTTGTTTGGGGTTTCTTGTGTGTCATATATATGTAATGTAGAAATCACATAACATAACAAAGAAGGCATACATCAACCCACAGCTTCCTGTCTGTGTATGTGTAAACGCTGATTTTCCCAAGCTCCTGCTAAATTTCTCATTTACCTTTGTGCATATAGATTTTTGTAACCTAGATTTGCCTGAGACTACAGGCAATGGGACTGTTAAAAGCTATAAGGGAGCCAGAAGGTCCAGAGAGTCACTTTAACTCTAAACTTTTAGAATTTTCAAATGAAAAAAAATTACCGTAGATTCTTTACATTGTATAGCTCAGGCATGCAAGGTCCAAATCCGTTCAGCTTTGCCGAACTGCAAATCCTATCCAGTAATGGGAGCATAAGGTCAGAAGCAGCTGGAGAAAAATATTTTTGATTGTTTGATTTTCTTTGTCCAAGTAGCAGATATAAGGAAGATACAATAAAATACAAAGCTTAGTAGTTGCTGCAGTACTGTGTTGTTGGGTGTTAATAGCTAAACTGGTAGCATTATCAAAGGCTTTGGAAGTAAGTACCTTGGGTAAAATTAGCAATTACCAATTGTCCTACGTCCCTGATCTGTATACCTTATCTGCGTGGTTATAATACCAATGAAATCAGCATTTGTTTTCCATGTGACATTACCCATTCGTGTAAGGATTTTATCATTCAATACCATTTAGTGAAAAATATGGTTAGAGTACACATCTGTTGCCATTGGCCAGGCAAGCCCTGTTTTTCTGAGGGTTGAAAGATGGAAATCAAACTTCCCAGCCACTGATATTTGTATCTTTAGGAAACCATATTGGTTGGTCTCCACCAATCAAATCATTGTGTATGACCACCATAAGATAAAAGAAATAAGTTCTCACTGTTTATAACTTGCAGCCTAAAATATAATTCAAAAAGTACAAACATTTAATCTATTATAGAGCCAACAAGCTATGCAGTACTGTCCAGTAATGAAACCTTTCCCTAAAAAAGGCTCATGGCAAACACAGCACTTTCTCTGCCAGTGGAAATAGCTGGCACTAACTATGCTGCTTGCTGTTGATTTGCGGACCATCATTTCAGCCTGAAAATGCTTGGATACAAATTTCTGTCTGTTTTCACCAATAGAAATGGGTGGTGGCCATTCAAATAAGTGACAGGCAGCATGGGCAGTGACAGATGTTTCTGCTAGTGGAGAAAAAAGCTAAGGGTGCCATTTTCCAAGAGACGCTGTTTAGATTTTGGTTTTAAAGACCTTACTTGCTTTTAAGTTTAGGGTCATTGTTTGATCAAAAAATGTATTTATTGCATGAACAAAAACATTTTTTTAGGCAGGTTCATATCATAAATGATCCTCATGGTATGCCATTTTTTAATCATTTTGAAGCTTCTGCTTCTGTCCACTCAATTAAATGCCCCACAAAAAAAAAATAACCAAAGCTTGCATACTGCACTTATTACATTACATTAACATTTATTTATAAAGCGCCAACATATTCCGCAGCGCTGTACAATAAGTGGGTTACATACATTGGACATACAGAGTAACATATAAAGCAATCAATAACCGATACAAGAGGTGAAGAGGGCCCTGCCCAAAAGAGCTTACAATCTACACTTAGGACACATTAAGCTTATTATTGTAATACCCCAAAGAGATCTGTCTTTAGGGGGTCCAACTAGGTGTGGCTGGGCTCTGCTCAATGTTGGACCATGCAGAACATCACTTAAAGGTAGGCAGGGTGTGGCATAGCAAAAAGGTGGCCACAGAAATGCAAATTAGTGACTGGAACACTGCCTTACCTGTGGGCCTCCCAATATTGTTGACCTACAGTCCCCTACACCCACTGAAGACTGTTGGGTGCTGGATGTTTTATAGGTTGAACAGTTCTATATTATATCCATCATGATAACTTTCTGTTAGCCCCTGGCACTAATACAATATTAGATTTTATACTTGTTGCATGCATCACCAAGCCAGTCTACTGTTAAAATCTACTTTTAGTACCCATCTTGGTTTTTAGATTGACATAAGCAGTATTAACTAAAGACACCCTTCATGCTGTGATGAGAAGGAGATTTCATTTAAGATGTCTGTTCTATATTGTTTTTTTATTTACCGTAATCCATTGTTGTTTGACCTGCTTTTAATGCTACGGCTAAAACAATAACTTCAAACTCTATTTGGTTATATTATGTGAGCTATCGTTTCATGAGGCCTCCTAAAGGTCTTTAGAATTTGTAGTTGCAAAGCTGAGAAATAAATCTTATGTTCTGGCGGAGAAAAGATTCACTCCAGGACACAGGCACCAGGTGGAAAGAACATTTCTTTATTCCCCACATCAGCTGTAAATTAGCAGCCTCCACTCTCAAACACACAGCACAGTATTGAACTGGTATTTAGCAGGAAGCAACAAACACTGCACAAATGGTAGGACATTTAGTAATAATAATTCAGGTACCCTAGTTCTTTCTGCCCACACTGATTTTTGCTTTTATAACACATTATAGATCCTTGGTGCCTGATTAGCAAGATGGGCTAATAAAGTATATTACCTCAGGTGCATTCCTATGCAGTTTGTACAGAATTTAAAAATAATCTAGAATGAATTAGGAAATAAGTACTGAGCACTGGATATAAATAGAATTTGGATGAAGAAAAACAAAATTAGGGAAGGTAATTCACCTTGCATGTACCTATCCAATATAGATGGACACATTCACTTGTTATAGTACATTATATGTAACTGCATACAAAGTCCTTTCATGTTCTCGTTTTACTGATCTTTGCATTGCTTTTATTTTGGTTGCACTAAGTGATGCAAAACCTCCATTTGTATTTACCTGTCCCTTGTCTAATATATAAACAATTGCTTGGTTATTTGGGAAAGCCATAAGTCCTCGAGTGCCGTGAGCTGAGTACAATTGCTGTGTTTTTTTCCCCTTAATGGAGAATTTTTCCCAGAATTCTGTTGTTGTCCCAAAGGGGCTTTGCTCTTGATGCAATTGCCTCTAATTTGCCAAAATGAACACAACTGAGCATGTGCTTTCTAGCAGATTGGACACAATTGCAATATATTTTCTAATTTTGCCTGGTGTCATTTATGGTGCTTGGCATGTGCGTGGCATGTGCACCCTATTCTGGTGAGGAGTTGGTGGTAGCCCCAGGGTTCCCCTGCGTCAATAAGCAGAGCAGCAATTGATTAAAGCCAAATGGCAGGAAGGTCTGAGCAGCGCCGAGCGCAATTATACAGAAGTGCAAGGAGTGCATTTTGAGTGCCTTTAATGAAAGTGGTTTTATGTGCAACTGGTTGTGGGTGAATAACAGGGACTGCAACTGCATTTGCGAATGTACATGAACCCTCAGGTTAGCTGAGATTGGCCTTGTATTCAGCAATACCAAAGTTAGATATTTATGCTTTGTATTTTTGACATTCACTACTAAACGTAATCCTCCTCCGGGCCCTTTGCCTTGAATGAAGTCTGTTTTTGCCAACGAGATGGCTTCCAGAATGTGAACATTTTTCCAAAAGTAGGAGTTATTCTGGGTGAACTGTACAACTGAAACAATATTAAGCATTTTCTGCCTTGGTTACTAAACACACACACACATGGTACTTAAATCAATAAAAATATTAAAGCTTCTAGCAAATTTACGTATGGCAGCAAACAGAAAATCATAAAAATGTCCTTGTGGAATGATTTGTGTCACATTCCCATCTGCATATATGCGCCCTGAGTAGTGGGATCCAACCCATGGTTGTAGAAGGAACGTTTCAAAATCCCCGAGCAGGGGAGAAAACAGTATATTACTCTTGCACATACTCTTGCAAATCATGGCTCCATGTTATATACAGAGTTTGTATTTTTTCCCCTTTTTCTCCTATCTGGAGTAAAGGCTTGCATTCTGTCTTGCAGCTTATGACACCATTCCTTGCTTTGTATTATCTTTTCAATGGGTGAAACACCTAATTAATCCTGGAGTGCATAGTCCTTTTGTCTGAGCCTTCTGAAGGTGGCAGATGGTCTGCTCTCAACAATTATTGAACACTGGGTCAATAATGAGCACAGTAATTCAACAGAAACTAAATGGGGCATTTTAAAGGCATGTGTCCGGGGGTAGGGGTGGAAAAGTTCCTTGTAATCTCATGAAGTGAAAACCTCAATAGCAGGGGGCACAGCTTGAGGGGAACCTGCCCAATGCAAAGAAGTGGTATGTCCAGCAACCTACACAGGAGAATAGAATTAAAAGATGAATGCTATCTAGGGAATATTAAGTCTGAATTGTATGAAGCCAAGAAAAGCACATTTTATTTATAGCACAAGACAGCTGCATATAGTGACAGAACAAGACAACTCATAGCACATCTGTGAGGGGATGGACCCCAGCCACTGCCATACTAGTTATACAGTGACCAGATGGCCCTCTAATGCAATAAATCAATATTCCTGCAACACTTCAAATCCAGAGTTTTCTATAGTAAGAACTCTCTTCTATGCAATCCAGTTTCCAGAATTGGATGAAATGATAGAGGGATATAGGAAAAAAGATGTAGCTGAGCAGGACAAAATCAAGGCAATTACCGTAGTACCTTTTCTAATCGCAAGGCACCAAGCTTAGATGTTTATTCTGTAAAGTGTTCAAGGACATCTATACCACTTTCCGATAATGATAACTTAAAGGACAAGGTATGCCCAACAAACATGTTGTGTCATATGAAAAGCTGTCATGTGAAAAGCCTGTGCTTTAAGTGCTACTGAATTACCTAACATTGAGCGGCTTCAAATGTACACAATGACCCCATGACAGTTCCAAAGACACTGTCCAGTTGCCAAAGCAACACAGACCATCTCAGTATGGGAAGTATCAGCCATATTCATAATGAAGGAGAAAGGAACATGGCAGTGGCTTGTACTAATGCAGTAAACATGTTTAAACAACAAAATGTAAGTTAAGGAAGCACTATTGAGACAAAATAATTTATCAACTAACCTCAGCAGAGGGGGTTTATCATATGGACAAACAGTTAAACCAAGGGTTGACTTGTCCTTCAAGTAATTTGAAAAACCCAGATCAGTGAGCCACTTTTGTGATGATGTACTGTTTCTGAAATAATAAATAATCCTCACTATCCATGACTATCTGCAATTGGTCTTTCTGCATATAGCCTTTGTGCCTACTATCCTGTACTGTACATTCCTGATTCTTCCCATTCCCTGGGCTAGAAATTACTGAATTGCTTTCTCAATCACTTCACATTCTTACTTGTATCAGGGAGTGTATTGCACTTAAGTGTATCTCTTCAGATTTCCTTACCTCACCTGAGTGAAAGCATCTTATTAATGAGCAAATGGCATATACACTCATGGAATGTATTCTGGAATGTCTTAAAAATATACACAATCCAGAAATTGACAATTACCGAAAAGCTGTCTCTTTTTAATTTGGCCTAGGAAATGTGTTCTGTATTTTATTGCTGAAAACATAATACTTTGCTAATATTCATGTATACAAAATGGGCATGGGCAGCTAGCTATGTTTTTTTTTTATAATTTGTAGTGAAGTGTCCAGCGTATTAAAACCTTGTTATTACTTGAAACAGCAGATGATAGCATTGTTTATTGTTATATTTCTCTTCATGATCCTTTCAGCACTATGGAACATGTAATACATCACCAAAATATGTTTCCTCTGTTATAATAAAACAAAGCTTCTTAGTTCCTTTAGAAAATGGTTGTACTAAAAGCATTTCAGCACAGTATCCAACTATTCTTCAACATAAGGTACTTTGGCTTGCCAGGTTTGAGACAAACAAACTCCTTTTGATGCTGCCCTTGTTTTACCTGGCACAGGCCCACAGCCAAAGAGGTCTGCAAATAGATTATTCCAGACAGCTGTCACTTGGAAGGTAACATTGCGTCCCAGTTCTGATTTGGCCTTGTGTGCGAGCAGAATCACCTGCTATAAACAGATTTCCATTTGGTTTTCAGTTTGATGATACATTTGCTAAATGTAGAACAATGAGAAAAGCTGCAAACATTACTACTGGGAGAATTCTGTGGCAATTACTTTCTATAAATAAGCTGTCGCATTTTAAATGTTCCATTTTCTGTTCTTTAAGTGTTTTGCCACTCGAGATCTGAAATATATTGTTCTATTCTCATTAGGAATTCATTCCGACTCTACAATTATTTATTAGTGGAAATTTTTTTTTTAACTATTCACTGATGGCGAGAACTTGAATTTGACACCTATTGTCTCCCATGTGTTGTACCTCTGTGGCCTGCTTCTGTGCTGGAAATGCTGCATGGCAGTTTAAGGGCTATGGCGCACACAGTGCCTGTACTTGTAACTTGTGACTTTATTTTGCGTTTGCCAAGGATGTGTCCTCCGTTGCACAATGAAAGAAAATGTAGGGCTAAGCAACTTTCTTCTATAAATTCATTACAGATTTTCCAATAGTTTGTAATGTAAAAGTTGTTTGTAAATGTTATTACAGTTAAATGCAGTATTTGTGCTTGGGATCTGGGGTTTTCCAGAAAAGACATCTTTCTGATTTGGATCACAATACCTTAAGTCTGCTTAAAGGTGGCCACACACGTGGCGATTTGCAATCTAACGTTCAGGGCTGAAACGGCAGATAAGGAGGTAGAAACAATAGGATTTCTACCTCCTTCTGCCGATTCAGCCTTGAAGGCAGATTTTGTTCAGGCACCTTCTATTGCGCCCGATCAAAATCTTTTAACCTGGTCGATCGGTGAGTCGACTGATATCAGCCGCCTCCTGCAATATTGGTCGACTCGCCGACTTGCCATACACACACCGAATATCGTACGAAACAAGGTCTCGTACGACATTATCGGTGCGCGTATGGCCAGCTTAAAGGGACAGTAACACCAAAAAATTAAAGTGTATAAAAGTAATTACTATATAAAGTAATGCTGCCCTGTACTGGTACAACTGGTGTGTTTTCCTAAGAAAGACTACTATAGTTTATATAATAAAGCTTCTGTGTAGGCACGGGGGCAGCCATTTACAGGAGAAAAGGCACAGGTTACTTAGCAGATAACAGATAAACCCCATTATATTCTACAAAGCTTATCTGCTATGTGCCTGTGCCTTTTCTCCTTTTTCCCAGCTTCAATGGCTTCCCCCGTGTTGACATAGCAGCTCATTTATATAAACTATAGTAGCGTTTCTGTTGCAAACTTACCAGTTTTACCAGTGCAGGGCAACTGTACATTATATTTTAATTACTTTAAAACACTTTCATTTTTTGGTGTTACTGTTCCTTTAAGTCTGTGTTTAAACATTAAATAAACCAATAGGATTGTTTTGCCTCCAGTAAGGATTATACCTTATACAGAGAAAAAGAAAATCTTTTTTTTTTCTTTTTTTTTAAATTGACTTATTTGATTAAAATGGAGTCTATGGAACATGGTCCCATAATCCAGAGTTTTCTGGATAATGAGTTTTCAGATAACAAATCCCATACCTGTACTACTTTCATTAACAAAACATTTATTCAAACTCACTTTATGGACCGTTTTCCTCTTATTGACATAAGTAGGAACCTATCCTATATCCTATCCTATATCTATCAGAGCATCTCTTCTGGTTGGGGCTTTTACTAGAGGCAATATATTTAAAAGATTGCTCTCCCATCATGTGAAAAAATAGTAGTTAAAGGGGATCATAACTTTTAAATACACTTTTTTATGGTTTTCCAGTTCTGAACTCTTTCTGATTTGCAAATGAAAATGCTATCTGGTTGTTATGGGTCAATGCTTTTGGCAACCAATAAAACACACTTTCAAAAACATTAAATTCTCATAGGCAGTTATTATTTTCTCATAATTCTGTCTCTTTGCTGTTTTCCCTATTGCAGACAGTGACAATAATTTGACAATCTCTGAATGTTTTGAGATCTAAATTGTGTGTATTTTACTTTACAGTAACTTTTTCATATTAAACCACAGCCATCCTGCACAGTGATGCTAAAATGTGCATTCAACACAATACACCAAGTACCACTGTACTGAATATGGCCATATACACAACATGAAACCATTTAATACTGGGGAAGTCTGCTGTCCGTTTATTGCCTTAGTGGCAGGTAATTGGATATTGGAATCATCCTGAGGTTAATAATGAGACAAGGCTATTATTAAGGATAATGGTCCATAGGTAAATAAGAATCCAGTACAATATCCACGCACAATTAGCCATGGGACATCTCTGTCCATATTTTGGAATGCATAGAACTCTGCTATAAAATGTTGAGCAAAGGCTATTTTTGCTGTGGGTTATAGCGGATAGATAATATTTTTGCTCCACAATCCCCTTGAATTGAAAGGGAAACGTAATTTGATGTTTAGTGAAAAATGTGACACAATAACCCAGCATATAACACTGGGCTTTAATCTTTAAGAAGATGAAGACTTACATTGTGCAGCATCTGCCCCAGCTGTGTTCGCAAGATAAAGCCATCTTAGCAGCACGTTCCCTATAAAGTCAGAAAAGTAATGTATCATTGCAGCGTCTTGTAGCTCAAGACAAAAATGAGATTGTTAAGAAAGATATCACTGAAAGGTATTAAATCAAAGAAGCCGTCATGTTTTATGTTTTATCTGCAAAATAAAAGCCCTGTTGTGCTCAGATGTGTTTTACACTGCAGTTGAATAAAACATTGAATGGAACTAGATCACTGCACCTTTAGATTAAGCACCCACGGAACTAAGAGACTGGAACAATACAATTACATATCCAACCAGAAAAATACAATTTTAATCTCGTACAAAGAGACCAGGAGCTATGTTTCGGAAAATACATTTCTTGGCTGTTGAGTCCCTCTGTGATGCAAAAGATGGTATACGGCAGGCAGGCTTAGCGGGAGAACTTGGTGCAGAAGCCTCTGCAGAAGTCGGCAAGCACAGTCCAGCTGGGGATGATGGGGGCTGAAAGCTGCTGTTTATGTTTCATCATTTTCAAAATGACCAGTGTGTCTTTATATTAAAAACTATTTATTCACATAGTTTGATTTGAATGAGGGCTGAAATACATTTTTCTTTTGCATTTGTTATTGCACGAGTGAAGAAAAATTTAATTTCCAGGGAAAATATTAGGCTCAGGTAACCTCATTAGCAAAACCAGCAATTGTACCATTTTCATGGCAGAATGAACCCTGGGGGTGCAGTTTTATTTAAAGGGGATCCAGCAGAGACCTACATTTTTATGTCCTCTGATTTTACATTTTCCCAGAAAAAACTGCAGTTTTCCCCCTGCCCCCCTACATGTTTTCCTGGAATGTAAATCATTTTGACACTGTCCCTCTGAAAAATAAAAAATTGAGGTTCTGCTGTATACGTCCGACTGTTTACATCCTCTGCACACCTTGCTCTGACTCCTGAAACAATACTTCGAGTCAAATATTGATTTCAACCATCTTTAATTAATGTATATTGGAAATTATGCACAAAAAAACCCTGTGTTTGGGTTGAGAACCCCTTTAAAACCCATGCCCAGAATATTTTGGTTTTCTTTTCTAAGCAAACTCCATAATATTTCTATGGATATGTAATAAAAGGTGCTATAGGTCTAGTCACCAGGTAGGTAGGTAGCAGGTAGCACTTACTTTACTTATTACCTAACACAAACATCAAATTGGTTGCTATGGATTATGGCACCTGGGTAAGTTTAGTTGTAATTGCCATATTCCTTGCCTTGTATGAAGTACTTGAAAAAAATCCCCAATATGCTACCATTGCATAATACAAAACCAATAACAACAGCACTTCTAGTGGCCATTGAAGGTGGTGATATTTTTCCCAATTGTGCCAAGCAACTGGGCGGCACACACAGAGCTCATGTAATATTTGTGTAATAGAAATTAAATGCAAAGCAGTCCCAATGAATAAATCAGGACTATATATTAATTGTTATTCTTGCATCAACAAAAGTCATACTAACAGCGCCTGTGTTAAGGCGGCCATGAGTGGGCGCTTGTGTAGCGTTCCTCTGCAAGGGTGAAATTGGGAAGTTGTGCCTATGGCCGTAGATACAGAAACATTTGCAACGATCAACACGAAAAAACGACAAATCAAAGCGTGGCCGTTATCTTTCCTTAGCACAAGCTCCGTCAGCGGAGTTCCAAGGCAAGCGCCAAATCATTTGCAATTGATGCTTTGAAGTTTGCTTTGCAGTGTTATGGGCTTAAAATACACATGCCCACACTGCTAAATTAGCCCGAATGCATAAATATTCCGACAACAACAGCAGAAATATACATCTGAACTTTACATCAGACCGCTTGTAGTTTTTGCCTCGCAGTGAAATTAGAATTAATGTACTGTACCATGCCACTCGCTTAATCCACTTCTGATTAGATGTGTCTCACCCGCCATATTTCCATACTACAGAATTCAGCACTGTTCTTTCATTATACTAGCATTCCTTTAACTTCATATTTTTCTTTCTTTATACTAGCATTCCTTTAAATATTTCATTTTTTTTTCTTTCTCCCTTTATGTTCTAGTAATGCAAATACTAGCAGACTAAAAAACCACTGCCCGCTTGGCAGATTCCCAGGTCATAGGCCAGCCATGCACTCAACATTTTTGATGTTAGACTATCAACTGTTTGTACATTCTTATATCTGCCCCCGCGCCTGGGCTGCTGGAAAGCAGTGCGCTTATCGGAGGGAAGTCTCTCGAGGTCTCCACTGTCTTTCTTCTTGTGGGTAAAGCCTGTTAGCTGTGTGAAAGATTTGTGAAGAGTAAGAATCTCCCCAGAATAAAGCAGATAAAGGGGAGGATTCTCTAATTGGAGAGGCTTACATTACCTTAGTGCATTCACCTCTTCCTGTATAAATCTGATCTGTCAGCCGGTATATTCCGAAAACCTTAAAGCAATAGCACAACAGGTTTCCATATCTTTACAACCTCATAGTATATGACATATATATTTAAATATATTACCATTACATAACCATGGCCACTAGAGTATTTTCAAGTAAATTTCCTAGGAAGTCATAGCGCAGAGATCTGCACCCATGGTACTTTGCACTACGTCATTTGGTGCTCTACACTCTTAAGTGGTTTATTAAAATTGTATTTAAAGAAATGTAAATGTATGCAGATTTGTATGTGGAACGCTTGAACTTCTTCCTTCTAGCGAGAGGCAAGAAAAATGGCAAAATGTGTCTCTTCTATTTATTTGTATTGGACGAATATTTCCTTTATCTTTACAGATTACAGTTTCTTGCCCTAATGTTGAGCACCATGCCCTAAGACTACTAAAAAAACATTTAAACATACAAACAAATGGATTTTTTTTCCCATTGGCATGGATTTGTGCTTAATTAACATTAAAGTTTTGTCTTATTCTACAGAAAAAACAAATAAGCGAAAATCAAGGACTGTTAGTTTAAATAGGACACTATTGGAGAAGACATTGCCTTGAAGCAGAGCTTTCTAGATAACTGGTTTCAGAATAATCAGGGCCGGATTTTG
This sequence comes from Xenopus tropicalis, assembly GCF_000004195.4. Classification (NCBI taxonomy): domain Eukaryota; kingdom Metazoa; phylum Chordata; class Amphibia; order Anura; family Pipidae; genus Xenopus; species Xenopus tropicalis. The sequence goes on from NC_030681.2 coordinate 114,620,046, forward strand.
GAATAGGGCGCCCGAGGCCGTCTCCCTTTCACCGCCGCCTACCTCTACCCCCCCCCCCACGCGTGCACGAATGCATGCTACTTAACTCACATACAGAGCAGTGAGAAGAAGACACATGTTTCTGTGCATCCGGTCCCCATTGCTGCACCCCTAAATTTGGACCACCCTAGACCAAGCCTTTGTGGCCTTGCCACAAATCTGGGCTTGAAGATAATAGATCATTCTCCACATTGTGTTGGTGCCACTTCTCTCTGCCTGTGTTTTGTAGGGGGGTAGAGAGAAGGGAATCCAATGTCTTTCACAGTCAGGCACAGCTTTGGTCTTGGTGCAGCTAAATGGATCAGAGCAGAGATCAGCCTTAAAAAACGTGAAAGTAGGCATTTTTGGGCCGTTCACTGCTCAATGCAGCTGCACTCAGGCCACAGATGTGCTTGTCAGTGCAGCTACAGGAATCTGCAGAAGAAAGCAAATAAGAAACATTTGCCTCTAATTATCTTGTCGTTGGTTGCAGGAGCTAAAAATCTGTTTAAGTGTTTAAGGTAAACGAGATATTGTTTCACATATATTTTTACTCAGGCAGTACATTGTAAGGGCATTGGTATCTGTATGCACAGAAAGTTCTTGCATGGTTGCATTTATAAACATTCAGTATTGGCTATACAAGTAGTGCTGTATAAATAAAATGATGCATATATACATGAATATGGATTGCTAGATAAATACCTTCACCAGTGCGTTTGCAATGCACTCAAAATCATAGATTTATAGATGATTGATGTATATGGAAGAAAGGAAAACTATATTATAGCACCGCTTTATGATATAGATATTCTGTAAATGGACTTTGTGCGTAATGCAAGCTGTGACCCCATGTGAATGCATGATTCCGCTCTTGTTTTCTGAAGCACCCCAAAGTTTCTGCAAAGTTGTAAAGTGTCTTAAGAAAATGAAGCACCACATATGTTTGTAACACTATAACGTATGAAAACGACTCTGCTTGTCTTCTTCATGAAGTTATCATTACTAGAACTTTAACTGCAGTTTTACATGGGCTGGAATTTGTATAATGGGAGACACATCATAGGAGAAAATTAGTGTCTGTTACCTTTCAGCATTATATTCTGTTACTGTGAAATAAACCCTGTTCTAGAGAAATGGCACACTGAATATGGCTCCCAAGAGCAGATACGTGCACAATAGCAAAGCCATTCACAATAGGTAAGTGTCATTTGCCTTATAAATAGATCACCTTCAACAAGCCGTGAAAGTACAGAACACTCAGCAGTTTTCTGTTTATGTTGAGCTTTTCTGAGAGGGTAATCCTATTTTACTGCCCTGTATACTCCAGTTCTTTACAAGCTAAAATGAAGAACGAGTTTCATTGAAAAAGCTGTAATTGAACTTAAAAAGAACCTTAGCGAATCAGTGAGGCCATTAACTCCACACTATTTAATTATAGTCTACTGAGGTAAAATGCCACAGGCCCAAAAAAAAGAAACCATGTTCGTTTTTAATTATACAAGGACAACCTCTCTCTCTCTCTCTCTCTCTCTAACTTGTTTAGCACAGAGTTTTGGCTGTGCCTTAGGCATAGAGGTGTGGCAGGCAATATATAATTGACAGCTGGGATTTTTGAATGATGTAAAATGATTTCAAAGTATCCTAGAGAGGAAGAGGGCAGTAAAAGGCCCAGTTCAATAATATTTCTGAACCTTTATTTAACAGAAAATTACTATAAATCCCTTTATATTCCCACTTTAAAGGGCCCCTGTGTCTGGCCCCAGTCCACCTGAACCTGCTGCACTAATAGTAGTTCTACTGCTGAAAATATACATTCATTTTTAAGTGTAGTTAGTGTGTGCAAGAATACTCCTATCTGTTCCACTATATTTTTACATAAATGCTAACACAAGTTAACATGGTTTCTCAACCCCCACCTTCCAGTTCGTTCTGGTGCCACGCTTCATCTGAGATAATGGGTAGAGGCAGGCAAGACAGAAGGGGAGAAGAAGGAAGGGCTGGAAGGGCTGAAGTTCAGTTGCCTAAGGCTTCAGTACATAACTAATGCTATCCGTGTTTATTGTCAAAATTGGCCAGCAGACCCAGATTTGTAAAAAGTTCCCATTGGTTTGGACCAAAAGGGCAGAATTCTGGTGGGGTAGCATGACTCTCCTTAAATAAATAATACAAGTACAATAATATTTTCTTATTACGTAATTTATTAAACTATTATTCCTAGGTGTGTTTAGAGCCAGTCATTTCTGGTTAAAGTATTTATAGAAGGGTCTGGGCATAACACTGGCATTGTGAATGGGGTATTTGAACTGTTAAGCCATCATAAATTATAAATTTGGACTTGTTGACTCAGTAATGGGAAAGGCCAAGTGTACCATTAGCATTAACAACGATGCAGATACTTGTTCTGTACAGAGAAAGCAATATTTCAATGTACTAAGCAAAATATTTGTTATATAGAGACCCTTTATTTATACTGTTTGACTAGTACTTTACACATAATATGGAATGGAAGTGAGGAATTTATTTGTGTATAAAATCAATGACATAACTAAAGACTTTGTGCTCCTTTCTATTCTGCTCTAAATACTGTCACCCCCATTAACAAAAGTTATTTTTCTAATTCTTTGGTGGAATAACTAATTATGTGTGCCATTGAGTCCTGCATTAATGGCCCTGTATAAGTCTACATTATTGATTATTTTTTGTTTGTTAGTGATTGTTTGGTGTTCAGGGTGTTACGTCATTTGGTTGTTCAGTTTTAGCCAATCTTATTTTGTGCTATATTCATTTTGCTATTGGGTTACAGCAGTTTCATTATTTTTCATTAGTTTTGCAGTGGAGGCAACCTAGTGGCTTGTAGCTCAGTAAGCATTATGCATTATCTCCATATGGGGTCATTCAGCACCATCTTCATGTTATGTTTTATGGTTATTTTCCACTGATTTCTGTGCTCTACAAGAAAGTCTGCTGTGTTTTTCTAATATTTTTTCCATTTACATTTAATGAACCTGGAAACATTGATTTCAGTATGTGGGTACTTTGATACAACTTTGGCCACTCTGGACACAGAAAGCAGACGTTTTGTAGACTTCATTAGCGATTGATATTGGGCTGGACTGTGTAAGACTTGAATATGTCCATAAACTGCGCGCCAAGGCTTTTGTGGTATCCACTGATTGATGGTATTCAGTAACTCTATGTGAGAAGCTCCTTTCATTGTCTGTGCTGAAGGATCCTCTCATTGCATTCAATGAAAATTTATTATAGTCACTGAGGAGTTAGAGACTATAAAATGTCTGTACAGTTTTTGTCTGCTGCTGGGTTTGCTGAAGACTATATTTTTAAAAATCTTTTGGAAAGCAAGTTTCAGTAACCATTTTAATTGTTTTATTAATTCAGACTTTTACATTAATTACCTATTGTAAAATGTATATGGATTGAGGTTTAAATATTACTAATAAGGGATGTTCACCTTAGTATTAAGGATTTAGTCAGTGGTATTAATACCATTGACACTGGTCTTGTTTTCTATTTTTTGTTGTTGAAAAAAGGGGGGGGGTGTTTGTCCTCCAGTCTCCAAGGTCACATTGTTTTCTTTCTTCCATTTTATGTTCCATCCAAGCAATAGGCCTCAGACTAAATGGCTTTCCATGGTGCTTCTTTTTTACTTCCTTAACTGCCAATGCTATTTTTAAACAGAACATATCATCTAGGACCCTGCAGGATGGTTGAAATTTATCTCCATCATGGCACAAATGTTCTGGCAGTATGGTTAGTATGGTTGAAATAGGCCAAATCTGCTCATGTATAGGCAGCTCAAAGAAACAGTGGTTGGAGAAGAGGGTCTAAACGGGAAAATAAGTAGCACAGAAGAATAACAATAAAATATAGCCTGGGAATTAATGTGCTTTTTGGATGCCTGATATCTCTAACACTTGCAAATGAACAGAATTTTGAATTTCAAGCAAGAAATACAGAGCAGGAAGCAAATTATTCAGAAGCTATGAAAATAGAAAAAGACGACTAACTATAGGTAATATCAATACCTATGGCATGTTGAAATTAATTTTAGGGTGAAAGCACCTTTTAAAATTACAGTGGTTAATTTTTAGAAGAGGATTCTGAATATTTGTTTAGACTGACTGGATGAACTTATATCAATTATGGGGCACTTTAAAATGAAATTGCCTAGATTGCTATGCATTTTTACCCAATGAACTGTTACAACAAATCTCAAGAACACCCTGCCATATATTGTCTGGTAATGTAGTCTGTTTGTAGGATTGAAAAGAGGCATGGGTCAAGCAGATGATTTTATAATTACTGAATAAAAAATAGTTGATTGTCAGCAATAATTTCCCCTAATCATTAGCTGCAGCTTAATTATCTGCCATGGTTACATTTAACGAAAGAGAAAAACAGAATAATTAAAGTTAATTTGGGAGCATCACAAAAAGACGATTTCTTTTGGAATGATAAATGAATTTGTTGGTTAGAAATTAACATAAGGTATAGAAAAGGGACTAACAAAAGAAATTTGGCTGAGAACATTATTAACCAAACATGAGTTTGATAAGGAAAATAAATTTAGCCTGAATAAAATATGGTGGAGTGACAATATGATGCTCTAAATACAAGTACCATCACCAATTTTCTTAAATTATGCTACGTAACATTGTATAGGTCAATAAATCACACAGCCTTTTCTCTTGGAACTATTGGGCTGTTACTGGCAGCAACAAAGGATAGGACAAATGACCCTCTTAACCAGTATTCTCCCTACAATACAAACATAAAGGTTCTTTAGTGATAGTGTGGGCCATAAGCACTCTCTTACTGGAACTATTCACATTAGTGTATACATCAACACAGATTTTGCGGGTCACACTTATGTATACACAGACTATTTATTACTGACCACCCAGATCATAATGTAGAGAAGGTCCAGAAGAAGAAATTGGTGGTGCTGTGCTCCTACAGTAGTACCTTGGGATGGTGCATTTTTACCAAACAGGAGCACTGGCCTGGTTCTCAGGCAACTGGATATAATCACTGGGGGAGTGTTGAAAATGTTGGCACTCCCCCAGTAATTAACAATATGCTAAAATCTTGTAATTAGATAGGTATTAAGGGCTTGTTTACACCCAAGCATTTTGCATCTTAAGCTTTATGAGTCAACATAGATGCAACTGACACATATGAAAAGCATCAAGTGCCAGAACAGAAATATACAGATACAGTACATGCGACAATAATTATTGCAGTTCTGTGTCAATTATCATTCCTACATTGCACCTACTTTTAATAAATGACCCTTAATGAGTCAAATAGCAAACTGAATTACTCTCAAATAAGAAGAGTTAATAGAGATTCCTCACAGAGAAGGTTAATAAGTCTATGAGAACTGCAGTGTATACAGCACATAAATGGAAACAACTGACTAGGCATGATATCACACAATACAATAAAATCTGCATTAGGGGATAATAACCAACTATGGGAACTGATGATGAAATGCGGTTTGTAGGAAGCAGACTGAGTTCCAGCCCTTGTATATAAATAACAAAGTGGGTTTTTCCATGCACATTTTTGGTAAGGGGGCACAAAAGTATTAGTTTTAAGTAAAGAATAAGAGTAAAACTTTCAATAAAGCCAAGCAGAACAGCAACAATATATTACTTTTGTTTGTATATGAAACAACTGCACAAGAGGCAACAATGAGTGGCAAAATAACACCGCTGCTTTTATGTACTTACAACACAGTAATCACACAGACCTTTATGAAGTCGTAATGAGCTCACAACTTCCATTGACAATAGCACACCCCCCCCCCCCCCAGGAGAGCAGAGATTTATTTATAGCTCCAATGAAAGCTTGAAAAATTAGTCAGTAGAAATTGCTCATGCAGCCTATTTGTACATTGTCAGCATGAGGGCAGTTATCAGCATGACATTAATACGCAGAACACTTTAACGAAGATTATTTGCGAACATATGTCTCGCTTTTCCTTTAATAAACTGTGGACGTACATGAAGACATGATTTTTGTATTTACCTAATGCTTACAAGGCGCTTCACATGAGATAGTCTTAATATTTAATCTTATTTCTTTTGTCAGTTGGCTGCTTCCATCTTGGCTTATCAACACATTAAAAAATAATGTTTTTAATGATTTTTTGTGGCTTTAGGTGGAAGTAGTTGGAAGAAAAGATTTGCTATGCTTAAAAAATAGGGAAAGACAAAAATGCCCCATATTCTTCCACCAAAAAAAGCCAAAATTCACCAATTAACAAATGGTCTTTTCTGGCCAGTTTATATAGACACCCTTTCTCACTGGGCAAGCCATTATTTTCCAGCACCGACCAAGGCATCTGTGGAATACTGTAATTATGGATTTAATATAACCCTGTCTGCTCCCTATGCATACTAATTCCAACTCTACCCATCTCTCCGGAGGCTCTTTAATTTTTTATGATTATTTGAATTTGAATTAGCTGACCAATTTAAGAGGCAAGCAATGTATGTTTGTCATTTGGTCGCTTAATGCCAAATAGGCGTTCTTTTGTGTTTTTAATAGCAAAATTCATTTAATCTCCTTGGATCCAGAATATAGAACAGACAGAACCAATTAAGGTGTGGCAAATAGCCATTTGCATACTACTTGCCTGTCTCATTGGAGCTAAAATAAGAAAATGTTTAGAGCAAACAGACAGTATATTTGAATGTTAGTGTACAACATAAAGGGATTCTTTCATGATTTTTATGGTGTACTTTTTATTTCTAAATTACACTGTTTACATAGCAGATAATTAAATTACCATTTAAAATTTTATTCTTGAACCAACAAATGTATTTTTTTAGCTGTAATATTGGTGTGTAGGCGCCATCTCAGTGCATTGTGCCTGAGCCTGAGCTTTCAGAAGGAGCCAGCGCTACACATTAGAACTGCTTTCAGGTAACCTATTGTTTCTTCCACTCAAAGCAGCAAATAAAGCTAGCCATACACTTACCCATACATTTCTTAAAATTTTTGGTACATACTGTATATGCTGTCCCAACAATACCTTCCAATATCTGTATTTCATGAATACCAGAATAATAGAAAGGTGACACCATGTATTTGCCTCATTACCCATATGTTGAACACTCAAGTCAACCTGTTCCTTAACACTGGGGTTGGCCCCACTACTGTAGTCCAGGCTGGAGGGGTGGGAAGATCAGAAAAAAGGAGAGGGTTGGTAAGGATCCTATTTTTTCAATTCCATGCATCCAGAAGCCCAGCTTGAAGGTCAATTAGAATAAGATAAACACTTGTTTGCTTGGAACTATGCCTGAATGACTTTCATTTTCACATATGTCTGTAATCTTGTACCTATGGGGGAACCAGTAAAATGTAGTGTCTCAAAAAACAGCCTGGCCCAGAAAAGTCCAGAAACCATTGCTGTATGCAGAGGGATCCTGCATAGAGTGCAAAATACTCCTTGAACAGTATTTTAGCCATACAGTTAGCATTGTGAATTCTCTTACCAAATAAGCATTTCAAATAATATTGCAAGTTGTTTTATCAGGTTGCATGGGAAAGTGTGAATGCTTTAAAGGAACAGTAACCTCAAAAAATTAAAGTGTTTTAAAGTAATTAAAATATAATGTGCTGTTGCTCTGCAAAAAAACTGGTGTTTTTGCTACAGAAAAGCTACTATATAAATAAGCTGCTGTGTAGCCATGGGGGCAGCCATTTAAGCTGGAAAAAAAGAGAAAAGGCACAGGTTACATAGCAGATAACTAGTAGATAAGCCCCATATAATGGGGATTTATCTGTTATCTGCTAAGTAACCTGTGCCTTTTCTCCTTTGAATGGCTGCCCCCGTGGCTACACAGCAGCTTACTTATATAAACTATAGTAGTGTTTCTGAGGCAAACACACCAGTTGTAGCAATGCAGGGCAACAGTGCATTATATTGTAATTACTTTTATACACTTTCATTTTTTGGTGTTACTGTTCCTTTAATAAACGCATTGAATTTCCTAAATCATTTGCAATTTCCGTTTCTTTAAGTTTATAGTGAGAAGTCAGAAGTTTGCAGACTTGTTATTTCAACATCTCTTATTAAGACTTGTGTAGAGACATGTTGGTTGCATGTACATACCTCCCAACTGTCCTGATTTTCGCAGGACAGTCACGATTTTAACAGCTCAGCCCACAGTCCCGGATTCTTACTGAAAAGTCCCTCATTTCTCTTTGATCACCTGCACTAAACGCTAAAAAATATACAATGTTTCTCAAACTTAATTAAATAAGTAGCTTTTGTCAAAGAGCCCAGAAAGAGCCCAGAAAACTTAACAAGCTACACCTGCACTTAGATATAAGGTCTCTTGGGGGAACTGAGGCTCACCTTTTTCAGCAAAACTGTAATAACACATAAAACAAGACCCCAAAAGCCACAGAAATGTGTTCATGGTATATGGTATATAGGGGGTGTGGTCGCAAAAATGGACGTAGTTAAAAAAAAATTGCCCCGTTGTTCACAGCATTTCTTTTTGTTCCTCTTTACTCTTTTGAAATGTTGGGAGGTGTGCATGTATAAAAATGTAGCTGTGGAGAAGCCTTCATGTGGCCTGCGTGATCCAAGCTACAGCTTTATTCTCTTTCTTAGTTTGAACCAAGCAAAATGTCTCCAAACACCATCCATGTTGATTTTGCCTTTGAAGTCCTTATTTAAAACACATTTCAGATGTGCAGCATACTGAAAGTATAAAGATTAACTGTGCCTATAAAAGCTAGTTAGAAAATTTGCCAACTTTTCAGTGGCTGGTAATAATGAACAACTGTGCCTCAAAAGTAACTGCAATCTGGATGACATTATAGCGCATCCCTTAAGAAAAAAACTGAAAATCTGCACATCATTGATACTGTAGCTATATAAGATATAAGTATTACTAATACCTAGAGCTGGGCGGTATGACCAAAAATTTATATCACGGTATTTTTCAAAATTATATCGGTATCACGGTATTTGACGGTATATAAATAAAAAATAAATAATAAATATTGGTGGCCCCCCACCCCCCCCAACAACCCCAGCCCCCCCCCAACACCAACCCCAGCCCCCCCAACCCCAGCCACAACCCCCCCAGCCAGCCCCCCCAACCCCCCCAACCCCAGCCACAACCCCCCCAGCCCCCCCCCAGCCACAACCACCCCAGCCACAACCCCCCAGCAGAACTTACCCAACTTGTGGTTCCTCCAGCTCCAGCGATGCATCCTAGCGACGTCGCGTGCGCGCTGACGTCACATGCGCGCCGACGTCACGTACGCACGGGCGCAACCCGGATGTGATTGGAGAAAAACAGCAGGAGGCGCGCATACCGGTATAGCGGTATGTTTAAAACTCATACTGTTTTTTTTTAAAAAAACGGTATACCAATTAAACCGGTATACCGCCCAGCACTACTAATACCATTATTATATAGAGAAGCTAAGAATTACCTGTGCAATGTGAGATGTGTAAACATTATGCAGTATGCTTTTTGATGTCACTAGTTATTATCATTGCTTAGGGATGTCACTAGTTATTATTAGTGCTTAGGGATGTCACTAGTTATTATCAGTGCTTGGGGATGTCACTAGTTATTATCAGTGCTTGGGGATGTCACTAGTTATTATCAGTGCTTAGGGATGTCACTAGTTATTATCAGTGCTTAGGGATGTCACTAGTTATTATCAGTGCTTGGGGATGTCACTAGTTATTATCAGTGCTTAGGGATGTCACTAGTTATTATCAGTGCTTGGGGATGTCACTAGTTATTATCAGTGCTTGGGGATGTCACTAGTTATTATCAGTGCTTAGGGATGTCACTAGTTATTATCAGTGCTTGGGGATGTCACTAGTTATTATCAGTGCTTGGGGATGTCACTAGTTATTATCAGTGCTTGGGGATGTCACTAGTTATTATCAGTGCTTAGGGATGTCACTAGTTATTACATACCTCCCAACATTTGAAAAATAAAAAGAGGGACAAAAAGATTTGGTGCGCGCACCGTGGCAAATTTTTGTGCCCACGCCCACTTTTGTGGCCACGGCCAAATTACCACACCCCATTAAAAAAAAATACTCCTTTTATATAGTTGAAATGGCGGGATCAGATGCAAATGTGCTATACCCTCATACTGTACTACCTAAGGAAAACAATATAGCAACTCCTACATTAAAATACAAATATAGAGAGAAGGCAGTCAGTTATAAGTGAGTTATAACTATGTACCAGTTTTGCCCCCCATACACAGTGCCCCCATACTCAGTAGCCCCCCACACATAGTAACCCCCCATACAGTGTCCCCCATACACAGTAGCCCCCCATACACAGTGTCCCCGATACACAGTGTCCCCCATACACAGTAGCCCTCATACACAGTTTCCCCCATACACAGTGTCCCCTATACACAGTAGCCCCCCTATACACAGTAGCCCCCATACACAGTAGCCCCCCCATATACAGTACCCCCCATAGGAGCTCCGCCTTCGTCTGCGGCTTCTCTCCTTATGCGGCTCCTTGTGCGGCGGTGCCAGGCCCTTTTATAAGGTTGCGCCCCGTGCGTAATGACGTCACACATACGCACGGGGCGCAACCTTATAAAAGGGCCTGTTGCGCTGTATAAGGAGCCGCATAAGGAGAGAAGCCGCAGGAGAAGCCTGAACGTCCAGCTCCAGCCAGCGCATCCCGCTGTGCTGGATAGTTCAATGAATGTCCCGCAATGCGGGACATTCATGGAACTATCCGGGACAGCGGGATGCGCCATAAAAAACGTGACTGTCCGCGAAAAGCGGGACAGTTGGGGGGTATGTTATTATCAGTGCTTAGGGATGTCACTAGTTATTATCAGTGCTTAGGGATGTCACTATTTAGTATCAGTGCTTAGGGATGTCACTAGTTATTATCAGTGCTTAGGGATGTCACTAGTTATTATCAGTGCTTGGGGATGTCACTAGTTATTATCAGTGCTTGGGGATGTCACTAGTTATTATCAGTGCTTAGGGATGTCACTAGTTATTATCAGTGCTTGGGGATGTCACTAGTTATTATTAGTGCTTAGGGATGTCACTAGTTATTATTAGTGCTTAGGGATGTTGCTAGTTATTATCAGTGCTTAGGGATGTCACTAGTTATTATCAGTGCTTGGGGATGTCACTAGTTATTATCAGTGCTTGGGGATGTCACTAGTTATTATTAGTGCTTGGGGATGTCACTAGTTATTATCAGTGCTTGGGGATGTCACTAGTTATTACCAGTGCTTGGGGATGCCACTAGTTATTATCAGTGCTTGGGGATGTCACTAGTTATTATCAGTGCTTAGGGATGTCACTAGTTATTATTACTGCTTAGAGATGTCAATAGTTAGTTATTATCAGTGCTTAAGGATGCCATTGGAGTTACATGACTTTTTGAAACTTGTGTATTATAACTCAATCATTTTTATATGGGCCTCTTGTTGGACACACACTCAAATCATATATTCAATGCATACTAAAAGAATTGTGTGTATTTAATTAAAAAGGTGCTATATATATGCTATTGTTCTATGTACACATCATAAAGACAGCCAGCTTGAGAGTCTATCCACAGAATGTTATTTAGCATGAAAACAATATATGTGTTTTAAATGATGTTAAGCTAAAACTTCCAGTATTACTCCAACATCAAGAGACTGCTATAGGTATGGGACCTGTTATCCAGAATGCTTAGGACCTGGGGTTTTCCAGATAAGGGATCTTGTAATATGGATCTCCATACATTAAGTCTGCTAAAAAATCATTTTAAAGTAAACAGAATAGCATTGTTTTGCCTCCGATAAGGATTAGGTTTATGTTAACCAGGATCAAGTACAAGGTACTGTTTTATTACTACAACGAAAAGGGAAATCATTTTTAAAAATTAGAAATATTTGATTAGAATGGATTTTATGGGAGATGGCCTTTCCCTTGGATTACAGGTTTCTGAATTATAGATCCCATACCTGTTCTACCCTGCTGCAGATACAGTAACCATAAACAAAAATGATTTGTCATAGTTAAATGGATGAGAAGGCATGAGCATGTTGTATAGCCTGCTAGTAAGCTGGTGTGCATGTCACTATAGAAAGGAAAGAACATGAAGCTCCACAAAATACTTCCACTCCAAAAACAAAAATTTTAAATGTTCATCATTTTTGTATATAAAATGGATCTACCACCTAACATTCTGTCATCAACTAAAGTGTAGTCACTCATAAAAATTTAGTGTAGGTGTGCCAAGACTTGGAGCAATCCAGGGGAATAAAGTAACATAGTAACCTATTAAGCTAGGTTGAAAAAGACACAGGTCCATCAAGTTCAACTTTTTATGTCTATATGAAACCTGCCTAACTGCTAGTTGCTGCAGAGGAAGGCAAACAAACCCACCTGATGCCTCTCCAATTTGCTTCAGAGGGGGAAAAATTCCTTCCTGACCCCAAGATGGCAATCGAAGCAGTCCCTGAATCAACTTCTACTAAGAGCTATTTTCACTAACCCTGTATTTCCTCACTTGCTAAACATCCATCCAACCCTTTTTTGAAGCTATGTAATGTATCAGCCAGTACAAGTGATTCAGGGAGGGAATTCCACAACTTCACAGCTCTCACTGTAGAAGACCCTATACAAAAATTAAGATGGAACCTCATTTTTTCTAATCAGAATGGACGCTGTTGTGTCTTCTGGAAGGACCTACCAGTAAAGCATTAGAGAGATTTTTATATGCCCCCTTATATATTTATACATATAAAAGTGAGTATGGAAAAAATAATACTAAACTCCTATTTACTAGATAACCTTTTAGAATGTTCCTAAGCAGGTATCAGTAATGTCAAATAGTGGAAGTTGTAAAAACAAAAATATGATTTTTCATATTGTCCTTGGTTTACTCACACAGGGTATCCTTGGTGCAATTACAATTATGGGAAAGTTAGAACAGGTCTTCTTCAATGCCATATTATACATTTCCCCAGCAGACTAGACACTGCACTCGATAAAGCTGGGTCAGTCCTTTAGCAAGACAATTGTTCAATACTAATAAAATTACAATGTATTTTATACATCTAATCTCTGGGCTGAACGTGAGGATGAAGACTCTATCCTGAGGAAAGTCACAGGCTCCTTGTAGTTTTATTGTGTCATAATAAGCTTTTGTTTGGACATTAATTATATATGACATTAAAGGAACTGTAAAGGACGCATATAAAGGAGGCTTGTCATGAAGCTAATGACTCTATATTTTTTTTTTATCAGATTGTAAGGGCATTTACAGGGATCTGACACCCCGTGACTTCTGCAGTAACATGGAAAACATGTCCTGATCTAGTAGCACATAAAAAACAGTTCTTGCTTGTTGGTTTGGGTTCTTAGAATAACCTCAAACACTCTCATTCTTTTCCAATGTAGCCTTTACTTCCTCTGCTGGAAGTAAGTTCAAGATATCCGCTATCTTTTACTATTTGTAGTTCCTGACATTACTTTTGAGCTTCTCACTTGAGATCTTCAGAATATATCCTGCTCTGTCATTCTGCCTCCAATTAATATAAATATAAGTCCCAGACCTGCTATCCATCATATCTTCTTTTCTCCAGTCTGCATTTTATGTTTGAATTTATCTAAATATATTTAAGCTTCAATAAGGGGTTGCATGGTGTTTTTAGCAAGTGAGACTAACAATGCAAGGTTGGTACAAGTTGATTGAGGGACTGATCTGATTGCCATCTTGAGAGGAAGGATTTTGTTACCCTTTGAGGCAAATTAAAGACGCTTTATAAGGGGCTTTTGGCCTTCCTCTGGATTAGCTAGCAAGTTTCATATAAAAATAAAGGGTTGAGTGTAATGGACATGTGTCTTTTTTTACTTACTATGTTTTGTTTTTCAGACCATGTACCATTTTAAAAACCCATATGAATACATCTAGACACATTTATTTCTACTGTTATTGCCTTACCCTCTACAAACCTGTACTTTGCAGGTATTCCTAATTTCCTGGTTATAACATTCACTTCTGCACCCTGAACTCTTGTTCAGAATGGTGTCATCAACTACAACTACTTATTATTATTATTATAGTATATTATTGTGTCCAATATGCTCTAAATATACATATGTATAAAAATAAATGGGAAATACAGAAGTTGGAAATTTGGGGCAGATGATTGTAAAAATGAATGATGGAAATGATAGCTTTGACTAAGGAAGGTGAATGGCAAGGGTGCATACATGTTCCCAAGAAACCAGTTCATTCATTATATATAATACTTGGGCACCAGTTCACAAGAAGGAGTTAGCATAGTGCTGTTAAATTTGTGTACCTCTAGATTTCTGAAAACAGTGAAACTCTGTATGGTAACCAAAAGTCTCTTCTCTGATCTGCCAATTATATTTTCTCACAATTATTCAGCTGCTTCACATATTTTGCTCGTGGTGAAGAAAATGTCTTTAATGTTTCACATCCCTAAGCATCTGTTAAGCAGTTATGTCCTTTCAAACAGACATTATAAATGAATTCATCATGTGCCGTTGATGATGGGGCCATGCTGTCTCCGGTCAGTGTGATAGAGGCTTGGAGGGTTGATTTGCCGTAAGAGTGCAGTTGCTCTCAAGGAACAAATGGAGAATGATAGAAATGAGTCAGATGAGGTTATTTCTATTCCCCTCCCCAAGTCAGGGAGACACAGAGACTGCCTAGTGTATTGTTTTAATGAAATAATGTGTACACTGACAAAACCTTTGCTATATCCTTGTCTAACCTTTGCTCCTTTCAGCTGGAATGCTGCAAAGAAACACTTTACTCTACAGTAGCAGGAGGCTTTTTAGTGGTTGCTCATTATTACCCTTTATTTATATAGCAACACCATATGCCACAGTGCTTAGCAGACATTATATATCATTCACATCATAGACCTAATCAATGTTCTTATTAATTTTATCAAAACCAAACTGCCTAATGCTACAAGTTTCAGCCAGCAGTAGTCTTGTATGGGATATTGCCATTTTTGGAGGTTAATTTATGTTAAGATTGGTTGCTATGGCCTGTCCTGATCCCTGTTTAATGTAAGTCTCTTAAATCCCTTTATGATTAAAAAATGAGGAACTGCTTCCAGCTTCAGTTACTTGGTCCAACCCTTAGAGCAAACACTATCACACAGACTGGCACCAGCTGCTATATTTTAATTGACTGTCAAAGCAACATCTTTTTAGTTATCTGACAGGGACAATCTTCTCATTCACAGCTGCAAAGATATATGTGCCTTGTGGCTGTTTTCTGTTTCTTGCATTTGCATCACCAATGATAAAATGGGAACAGTACTGAAAAATACTGGAGTTTTTTCTATCTATACCAGGATTACATGGACAAAACTTACTTCTACGGGGCCCAGTGCAGTCCCTCACCTTCACATTCAAAATCCAATGAGACTCAGTGACATTGGTATCAGTATGTCTCAGTGACATCGGTATCAGTATCAGTATATATTAGTGACATCGGTATCAGTATGTCTCAGTGACATCAGTATATATTAGTGACATCGGTATCAGTATATATTAGTGACATCGGTATCAGTATGTCTCGGTGACATCGGTATCAGTATGTCTCGGTGACATCGGTATCAGTATGTCTCGGTGACATCGGTATCAGTATGTCTCGGTGACATCGGTATCAGTATGTCTCGGTGACATTGGTATCAGTATGTCTCGGTGACATTGGTATCAGTATGTGTCAGTGACCAACCTGTACTGCTAAGGGTGAAGACACAGAGCTATTAGTAGCAGCTACTTGTCGTGACTACTAAAATAGATAATGCTGATTATTTACTAATACTTTTACTAATACTCTATGTGTGTTTTAGCAGAGGCAATTCTTAGTATTGTCTATGGCATTGTATTTTCTGGAGTTTAGTAGCATTGAAAATGTAGCTGGTACTAGTAGCTAAGTGCGTCTTCACCCTACAGGTGCTACATGGAGCTACTTAGTAGCAGCTACTTGTCACAGCTGCTAAAGGCAACACAGCTATTTTATTAGCACAAACCAACTGCATGGATGTGTGCTCTTTTCACTAACTGCTTAATTTATGTACATAAGACATGTCCATGTGTAATATACAAAAAGGGCCACAGAAGCCTCCCCAGGTGCTGGCAATACTAGTCGATTCCCATCTACTGGAGTTAATTTAAAAAAAATTGTCAATTGCTGTTAATTTCATGCAGTTATGCACAACCTTTCATTTGGCATTTTTAAGCAAAGTTACGGTGATATTTAAATATTGTAATTTAATCAACCAGTGACCCAATTTGAAGAGCTATACCTCCGTAATGGTAGATTAATAAATCTAAAGGTAAACTGCAGGCTGAGTGTGAAAGTATGCGTGGAGCACGCTGTCTGTGCTGTTTGGCACAGGAAATCTCCCATTGTGATTAGGAAGCAATCTAAGCGCATTAAAACCTTTTTCCTTCAGCAAGCACACAGAAGGATTAGTCTCTGTTATCCTACATATTTCTTTTTTTTCCAGTGAATTGAAGTCATCAAATCAAACCTTTGTGGTGCTTAATGCTTAAAACTGTATTTAAAGTAACAACCTTAAAATGATCCTACAGGGTGAAATTGAATCTTGTTTCGACGTTGTTCCAAATGTACCTAACAAAATATATTATGTGCTTATGTGCAATGCCCAGAGCTTTAATACTTCTCCCAACAGTTGGGATTGAACAAAGCTGATATGAGACTTCTACACAGATGGCCGCACTGACTTTCCAAAACAAAAATACCCCTTGCTGTGCAGTTCTGTTTATTTATTTATTTTTAGCTTTACACAGATTTCACACAGCTCCATACAAGATGTGCTTACCACTCTACAGTGTGGCAGGAGGGTGGGACTTCTGTTTCATTGGCTATGTTCAGTGCTGAGTTCTGACTGACAAGTACAACCTCCAATCTGTCAAAACTCTCACCTGGTACAGAGCAGACATTACAAAAAAATCAAATTGCATAGCGGATGTCTAAATTAATGTTGGGAACATAATTTTTTTCTTATAGAGAAATCCTGAACATAAGTGCAAGAGCGCTACTGGGCAAAAGCACCGAAGGAGCAACTTGCAAGGGTTTTAGATTGGTGGTGAGTCCTTTAAGTGAGGACTGACCATTGAAACCAATCAGAGAAAAAGTACTGTAAAAGGAGAGGCTGAAGATCAGGCACAAGATAGACATTACTGGGATGGAGAGGGCAAAGAGACAGAAACTAGACCTGAGCAGGAACCGAACTAGGCCTAGAGCAGAAACAGGAGCAAGAGTAAAGAGCCACAGTAAAGACAAGCCACAATGTTATCAGACTATCAGAGACCACTGCTCAGGCAGGTAAGATAGGAGCTGGGTTTAAATAGGGCAAAGACAGCCCTGATTGGCTGACCCTATGTGACTTATAAGACTGGTGAGAAGAGATTGGAAATGACAGGTGAAAAGTAATGAGCAAGCTTGTCCGCTTCTCACCTGGCCTAGTGTTAGGGGAGAACAGCCAGAAGCCTGTAGGTTCTTGGCTCAAATCCCAGCAGAGCCTTACAAACCAGGCTCAGTTCAATTTTTAATAAATGCTTTTTAGAATTTAATAAAATGTTGCTGTGGGTAAGCAGTGTGTGAATAGTATTTACATACTGATTTGTTTTATCTCAAAGCTTTAAATCCATAATGCACATCTTAAGGTTATGCAATGGAGGGATTCTATAACTTAGTGTAGTGGTGCTGGAAAATAGAATACTCTAAGAAATCAGTGGCTCAAATTTTTTGAAATCAAAGTTGTATAAGAGGCCCAAGTGCTTTATCTATGATTAAGGAGACTGCTCAAATCATATTTGATGTATTGTGCTTGAAGAAGTTATAATGAAACCCAGAATCACCATATAACATTTCCATACAAAAAGCCTTGTCCTTATTGTCATGTTCCTTGGGAGTGTGCAGATGGTAGAGAAATAAAACCCTAGTACTGGTATAACTATCTTTCTTTTTCACTAGGCACCAAAATGGCTGTGACCTCAAAAACAGTAAACGATTAAAATAAACAATATACTAACTCTGTAGTCAATGATTTGCTCATCTAACACTAGCCACGAGGCGACATTTGTTCCCATCGCTCACATGAGGAGCAAGTTATAGCTTTAGCCATGCTTGTGGTAAGCAGGTGGCGGATCTGTGATATAATTGCTGGCGGGCAGGATATTTTAGTTACACTCTCACATAAACCTTCCTGCATTCTGTTTGCACTATGGTCCATTACAGGTGAATGTAGCTACAAAATGAAAGCTTCTGTCTATTTGCTAGTGACACTCACCAAGTTTGCCAATATTTCTCAGTATACTTATATCTGGTAACCCAGAGGGGCACTGAGGAAAAGTCTCTCTTAAGGGCTATTGTTTTCTGTTCTAACTACCTAGCTGGCTAACTACAAGGAAGAATAATACCTTTTTATTTGTGATAATATTATTCTGGGATGAATTAAGGAAAAAATACCCAGTAAAGAAGCATCTTGGGCCTTTTGCTACAAAGGCTTAGCATTTCAAAGAGATTCTAAAGCCATCAATAGAACATTTGGTGTAATTGTGATGCAAAGTGATCTCAGAGCTAGCTACATGACATTTAAATTCTTTTCTCTTTCTTAAATGACAGAGTAATAGAGAATTGACAGGCAAGGACTTGGGTGAAATTGCTCATCCATGCCTTTCTTTCCAGACAAGCAGAGAATTCGGAATTTCTTTCTGACATGGTTTTATTGATCTTCAGAAGATCATACATTTGTAAAAGCCATGAAAGCAAATGCAGCATTGACAAGGGTATTGATGTCTTGCGCACTGTCAGAATATACTAAGGGATCTCTATGTTAATGCTTATAAGATATTCTCTTTGCAGATATATTAAAATATCTCCCTCTAATACGCTGCAGCAATTTTGGAACATTTCTTTGTCTGCACAATTATGTGAATATTTCTGTGTCTCATAGCAATAACTTTGCTGAATACTAGTTTTCATCTGTCCTCAGTTTCCTGCAACAGTTCAGATTTGTTCCTGTTGGGAAGGGAATGCTTTTCTTATACCTGGCTAAGTGTGTTGGGGAAGCTGTTTTTTTTATGCTCATTTGTACGCAACCATCCATTAGGTGGGGAAGATTAAAACCAATGGTGTATGCAAGTTCTATGTGGCCTTAAAGGGGGTTGTTTACCTTTGAGTTAGTATGATGTAGATAGTAATATTCTGAGCCAATTTGCAATTGATAATCATTTTTTATTATTTGTAGTTTGTTAGTTATTTAACGTTTTGTTTAGAAGCTCTCTAGTTGATAGTTTCAGCAGCTATCTGCTTGCTAGGGTCCAAAATACCTTAGCAACCAGTGAATGGTTGGAATGAGAATTTGATATATGAATAGGAAAGGGCCTGAATAGAAAAATAAGCTATAAAATGTATTAAAACTGTAGCCTCACACAGCAATAGTTTTTTGGCTGCTGGGGTCAGTGACCCCCATTTGAAAGCTGCAATGAATTAGAAAAAGAAGGCAAATAATACAAAAACTATAAAAAAAAAAAAAATGAAGACCAATTAAAAAACTGATTAGAATTGGCCATGCTATAACATACTAAAAGTTTGCTTTAAAACCAAAAGAGTTGCTGGTTTTTTTAAATGGTATCAGTTTGTATTAATTACAAACTGCGCAATGGCAGAAAATTCAGCTGGTGGTAGTAAATGTTTCTAGAAATAATACAAAATTATGACCAATTGTGGTTATACAATTATAATTGCTGCTATGCAAGCCGTCAGATGGAGGAGCACATCAACATGCAGATCCAGTCCTCAATCCAACAGCAAAATGAAACCTGGCCAATTGGCATCTGGCAGATTTTCAACCAGATGTCGAGTAGGCCCATCGCTGATGACTCAATCCATTGGCAACTTTCATTGGCCTATGTGTGGCCACCTTAAAGGACACATCTCCTCTACCCAAATAGCATTATTTGTACTGCATATATGTCCTCCGTTAACCAGCACCATCACATTTTCCAAAAACAAATAGCAGCATTCACCCAGTAGCCATTTTTCCTCTGACGCTTCATCAGTGACAAAAATAGAAGCAGGCAGCTAGAGCAGAGTTTCTATGGAAATCAGAATTCCATCTCTTCATTGGTAACTAGACTGGGGGTAGGTTTAGTATTCACTGAGAAGATTCACTGCCTTAGCGTGGAAGTGAGCATGCCCAATAGCCAACAGCCAAAGTAGATTCCTAAGGGAGTGGGCCAAGTGGGTTTGAGGAGGGGAAGGATGATTAAGACGGCCTTACACTTAACAATCACAATCTTTCCTTACCATTGGTACCAGGAAAGATCGTTTGTACCCTGCAATGATGTTCAGGGCTGAATCGTCTGATATGGAGGAAGAAACTAGGAATAGGAATTCTACCCTGTCAAGAACACGCCACTCTCAGACGTGTATGACACGGGCACACAAAGCAAATTCTGCCAGGTTTACCTCTTTACAATGCCAGGGCAATATTGCCTGGGCATGAAATACCCCTATCAGACAATTCAGACCTAAACGCAGCTTTCTCGTCGATTGGACCAGACAAAAGATTCTTGCCCGATCAAAATCTTTTGTCGACGATATCCAAGGCTTTTGTGATATTGGTTGCCTCGTCAGTCCCCCGTACACGTACCAAATATTGTACAAAACTTTCTAGATTCTTTGAACAACTGGAGTAGCAGGTATTTATTCTTAAGTCTCCCCATATTTCACCTGTTCAGATGATCAGAAGCCAAACAGGAAGAAAAAACGCTGAGCTGTGTAAAGAAAGTTCCCAAAATGCCTCGCTCCTGCACCGAGACCCAGACCAGTGTATATGTTCAGTTAGTTAGACTATGAGTCAGCTTCCTGCTGATTGGCTCAGATCCACATTCCTAAGGGGGGGAGTGAGTTCTTAGCATTCTTGAGGGAGGGGGGAGCAGGAGAGAGCAGAGAGCTGCGTGTCTGTGTCACAGGGAAACAGACACAACAAATCTTTTGACAGAGAAGTCAGTGCTTATGGCTGTATTTACATAGACCTTTCTGATAAAGCTTACTTAGTTTTTACCTTTCTTTCTCCTTTAAAGATTTTAAATAGTCTGTTCAGAGATTACATGTCCTTTAAGAATGCCATTGACTACTAGATACTAAAGATTTATTACAAGGTGAACCCCTTTAAGGATCCATCTGCATGGAGGAGTTTTTCAACCGGTGACAGTAGATAATTCTAAGCAGCTTTAGTTTTAAAGATATTTGTAAATGTAATTGCTACTTGTCCATTGCTGTTCCCTATGATGATTGCTTGACTACGGAAACAATGAAGCAGAAATGATCTCGCCTTCTGACAAAACTCCAAATCCACCAATGCCGTGCATGTTTTGTGATTCTTATTTTTCTCAGGTCTGTTAATCACAAAACATGCAAGGCATTCCTTTTAATAATATCTCAGCCAGAAGGCCTTAAACGATAACTCCTAGCATTTAACCCTGGGAGAGGGGAGATGCAGGCTGTAGAGCTTGAAGACCAAACATTGGAGTTCCAACTGTACGAGGTGCAAGGTTTTATGCCATATAAAGATTTACAGAAATCACTATTAAATATTAAGTGGCTCTAAAGGTGGCTATACACAGGCAAATTTCAGCTGCCGATTCTGGTCCTTAAGATCGGGGACCACATGGGCTTACTGATATGGCCCTCGCTCCGACTTTTCCTGTCCCCTTCATTGCAATACAATCGTTTGGACCTAGGGCAATCGCATTGGCACAATATCGCCCACCCAAGTTTGAATATTGTGGGAAAGATTTGCTTGTTTGGTGACCTCGCCACACAAGCAAATCTTACCGTGTATGGCCACCTTAAGTCTGTCCATAAACTAGAATTAGTTTCCCAGTGGACAGTCTGCAAAGTGTTCCTGCAGTATGATAGCAGAATCCAACACTTGTTTCATTTAATCAGGTCAGGACTCCACAAACAACATAGTCTGCTTGTCTGCAGCTGTAAGAAAAGATGCTACGACTCAGTAAAGAAAAGAACAGATTGTGGAACAGGAGATAGCAAATCACAGCATTGTAAAGGTCATGGAGGTCTAATTGAAATGTTGGTATATGTCTTATGTAGGCGCATAAAGGATGCCAAACAGATTGCTTTGATTTTAAAAAGCAAACAAAACACAAAAGAATATTTTCCCGGTTATTGATTTTCTTTAAATATATATATCCAGCAAAGTCTGTGTCCAGTTATAACCTAACATTTTTGACCCTGAAGCGTGGAACATTAAATTTTATTTTGGTAATAGTGCAAAATAATCTATTGTAATAAAAGGATACACATATCTTCTCTTCTGTAAATACTGAATAAAGCATTGTATTTGAAGTGTGAACTATTATACATTATATGTATTCATACCCACATAACATCTGCACAAGACAAAAGATTCCTGTTGATTCCCAAGAATGGTGACCTCAGCTATACAGAGAGAGGGTAGCACTGGTTTAGAATCTCCATGCCTGCTGTGTATTATTGCGGATTGTTCCTTATCTATTTTATTATGCATGTGGTAGGAAGGGTTTTTTATTGTATGTGTGACCAGCTTGTGTATTTCAGCTGTGTTCTTCAGAATGGCTTCTATGTTCCACATGGGTGGGTCTATGTATCTGACCTGTAGGATTAATGTATTTTGTGGTATACTGTACTTACACAGTTAATTTGGGTTGAAAAAAGACAGAGGTCTGTAAAGTTCAACCCCTCCAAATCGCCCCCAGTGCATATATATTTACAGTGGTTCTCGAATGTTTGTGAACCCTTTAAAATTTTCTAAATTTTTATATGAACATGACCTAAAACGTCATTTGATTTTCAAAAACATCCTAAAAGATGAATAAAACCTAGTTAAACAAATGAAATAAAACTTATTATATTTGGTCATGTATTTATTTTTCATAAAAAATGATCCAACAACATACCTGCGTGTGGAAAAAGTAAGTGAATCCTTAGGATTGTCATATAATTTAAAGGTGAAATCATAGTCTGGTGTTTTCAATCAATGGGATGACAATCAGTTGTTAGTGAGAGACCCTGTTTTATTTAAAGAATGGGGATCCAGCAAAGCCTGGTCACACTTACAACACATTTGTGGATGTGTATCATGGCTTGAACAAAGGAGATGTCTGAGGACCTCAGAAAAAGAGTTGTTGATGCCCATTAAGATGGAAAAGGTTACAAGACTATCTCTATAGAATTTGGACTCCACCAATCAACAGTCAGATTGTGTACCAATGGAGGAAATTTAAAACCATTGTTACCCTACCCAGAAGTGTTTAACCATCAAAAATAACTTCAACTGCAAGGCATCTAATAGTCTGAGAGTTTAATGGCTCACATTGGCGAATGTTGATGTTTATGAGTCCACCATCAGGAGAACACTGAACAGCAAAAGTGTATATGACAGGGTAGCAAGGAGAAAGCTGCTGACCACCCCCAAAAATATTGCTGACCAGCTGCAGATTAGTGATGAGCGAATCTTTCCCAATTTGCTTCACCGAAAAATTTGCAAAACTTTGAAAAGATTTGTGGAACGTGGAAATTTGCAGCAAATCCATGCCTGTCTAAAAATATCACTCATCACTACTAAATATTATGTGGACAAACCAAAATGATACTGGAAGAATATTTTGTGGAACTTTTTTATTTAACTGAGGAGCGTTACATATGGAGAAAAAAAGACACTGCATTCCAGCATAAGAACCTTATCCTATCTGTGAAACATTATGGTGGGGTGTTCTGGTTTGGGCCTGTTTTGCTGCATCTGGGACTAGATGGCTTGCCATCATCTATGGAACAATGAATTCTGAACTATACTAGAGAATTCTAAAATAAAGGAAAATGTCGAGACATCTGTTTGTGAACTGAATCTCAAGCGACAGTGGGTTATGCAGAATGACAACAATCCTAAACAAACATGTTCTGGAATGGCCAAGTCAAAGTCCATCTTAATCCAATTGAAATGTTGTAGAAAGACCTAAAGCGAGTGGTTCATGTGAGGAAACCCACCAAAATCAAAGAGCTGAAGCTGGTCTGTATGGAGCAATGGGCTAAAATTCCTCCGATGAGTATGACTGATCAACAGTTACTGCAAATGTTTAGTTGCAGTTACTGCTGCACAAGGAAGTCACGCCAAATACTGAGAGCACGATTCACTTACTTTTGCCACACACAGATATTTTATTGGTTTTTTTTCTTATCCAATAAATATAGGACCAAATATAATATTTGTTTAATTTGTTTCACTAGGTTTTCCTCATCTACGTTTAGGACTTACATTTAGGTTTGAAAATCCGATGATCACATTTATATAACAATATAGAAAATTTTGAAGGATTCACAGATTTTCATACAGAGACAAGAGGGCCTCTACACTTCCCATCATCAATATATTCTGTGCATTAAGCTACTAACACAGGGGTGGGCAAACTTTTTGGCTCAGGGGCCACATTGACTAACAGACAGGCCGGACCGGGCCGGGACAGCGTTACGCCCGGAGCTGCCATCAAAAATTATGGGGCCTCTCAGCTCCCCCCCAGCATCCTCCATGACCTGCGGCTCCCTCCTCCAGCGACCTGCTGCTTCCTCCGTCCCGTCCTTCTGTTCCCCGGCTCCCCAATGCATTCTTTTATATGGTTGCGCCCCGTGCGTGCTGGCGCTGTGCGCACGCATGGGGCGCAACCAATCAGGGCCCGTCATTCTTTTAAGGGGGCCGGAGACGGCGGGGCCGGATTGAAAGGGCTAACGGGCCGGATGTGGCCCGCGGGCCGTAGTTTGCCCACCCCTGTACTAACATATGCCCTCCCCTTTAATATCCTATATATATTGATAAGGGGTGCAAAGAACCTCTTGCTTCTGTCCAAAGAAGCAAAAAGTCAGTGACTCGATCATAGTGCTGGTTATGCTTTATACTAGTACTCTAAATTATAGTAGTGGATTATAATTTTATTTTTATGGGGGCTTACCAACAGTGGCAAGAGAACAATAGAGATGGGATTAGTAATTGAGGTATGCTGTGTAAATGATAATATATAATCTCTGTTAAGAGACATGAAATTTGTCAGAGCATTATAAATAATAATTATACAAATATGCAATGCTATAATAACTTAATATACTAAGTTGTTGTATAATATACTAAGTAAGTTGTTGTATTTTTATTCTAAAGTTACACAAATGTTTTAAGATCCAAGATGACAGGAAGCAGATGTGTGATTATCTTTGTTTATTTGTCCTGCAGTCAGCAGCTGAATATGTGAAAACCCATTTGCCAGAAGTGCTGAAACAACATCTTCAAGACTTTGAGAGGGATAAAGAGAACAGCGTGCTATCCTATCAGACCATCCTGGAACAGCAAATTCTAGCCATAGACCGGGAAATGCTGGAAAAACTCTCAGTGTCCTATGATGAAGCAGGTACATGGGGGTTTTCTGTAAGGGTTTTTTGTGCTCTTTTTTAGAAATACAAATACCAGAATGCTTTAAAAGAGAAGGAAAGGCATTTTGGCATTTTACTGCCAATAGATTTGCCACATTAGTGCCATCTAGAACGCTATATTTATTCTGCAGAAAGCTTTACCGTACCTGAATAAAGAGCCCTAGAAGCTCCCTCCTTTTGTTTACATAACAGCTGCTATTTTAACTTGGACTCAGTGCTGCAGCTCTAGCTACTGGTAGCTCAGATCACACATTCTGATGGAAAGGGGAACGAATTCTTATAAATGTTTATGGAAGGGGGGAGCATGAGAAGGGAGAGAGGAAAGAGCTGCGCAGACTCCAGCCTGGGAATTAAGGATTTTTCTGAGAGAGGAAGTCTGATACCAAAGAATATGTTTACAAAAAAGGAGACAAAATCCCATGTTTCTTTTGATAGAGGACTCAGTGTAGCTTTTCTGTGAGTGCTTATGGCTGTATTTACATAGACCTTTCTGATAAAGCTTAACTGGTTTTTACCTTTCCTTCTCCTTTAAAAAGGGATTCAGAGAAAAGTCTGAATTTAAACAGCCCCTATGAGAAAAAAACATTTTTGTTATTATTTAAAATGCGTAGTTTTGAAGCTAAGGACCAGGATCAGTGCTGCTGACTGTGTCTCTCCTCTGCTTTCTCTCCTGTCTTCTGAAGGGATGGTGGACTCCAAGTTGCATTCTGCCCAAAACAGGAAACTGACACTGAACTGGTGACTGCACATGCCTTTCCTCTCCTGCTTTATTTTCATTGCATTGATCTGATTGGCTGAATCTTACCAACCAATTGTAGCACACATATGCAAATGAAGCAGGAGAGAAGGCATGCACAGTAACCAGTTCAGGGTGAACTTTTTTGTTTTTGGATGCCCGCCAAGTGCTGTGGTGGGAAATCCCCTACTGAGAGAGCAGATCGGTGAGAGCTTAGCAAGAGTGACCCTGGTCTGTAGCTTCAAAACTACACATTTTAGATAATAAAAATGCTTTACAAAAATGTTTGGCCAACAGCCAGAACTGTACAGTGATCACTTGAACATTTGGCTTCATACTGCCATCAGCCTTCTTCAGCATCCTTAGGTTCACTTTTGTGCACAGATTAGGCCAAACTGGATGACTTAATCATCAGTGTTGCCCTAGCTGTATTTCTTCCATGTCTATTACTTTTAAATTCACTGCAAACAATAGGCAGCTTTCATTGAAGGCATGGCCCCACATATGCAAATACTGTATTTGATGTTAATAGTTGTGGCCATTTTGCATTTTGCAGAGTGACAGCAGTGTTTTTCAGCTGGGGGTAGGTGAACCTGTATTCTCATTCTGCCTCATCTTGCTTTGACTTTTTGTCCACTTTGGCATAGCAGCCACTTAAATACTATGGTGTTCGAATGCTGTTGTGAAAAAAGCTCTTTAAAAATAGTATGATAGGGGAATTACATATTTAGTAACAGAATATGGTAAAACAACCAAACCAGATTGTTTTGCCTTTAGAGTGTGAAATGGCATAATAGACCCATAACTGCATATACAAAATATACACTCTTGTTTGTGGGTACAGACCCTAAAGCACTCATTTACCAGAGACATGGTTACCTTTCTGAATTCAGGGTAAAGTACAAATCAATTAATAATTTTAGGGAAAATCCTCAAATATATGTCAGATTGACACTTAAGTAACTACTGGCTGCAGCATCAGAGCCAGATTAAAAACTGTTACTTGTTGACTTTCTAGAATGTTAAGCTCATTAGCAGTTACATTTTATTGGCACTCTTAATTTTTAAGTATGGCAGAGGGTTCCTTTGGGGCTAATAAGATGTCATTACATGAGACCCATTGACAGAGTGCTTACCATACCTACTTAACATGCGCCTCCTGTTAGAGTGAGGAAATTAGAAAGTACACGCTGTCCTCACCTCACTGCTTAATGTCCTCAGTGGATGCTTTCCTTGCCGTAAGTATCTACAAAGCCTGCAAACTCGGAAACATTTAATTTCCTCTTAACAACAGGTGATATTCATTCAAGCCAAATAACATGGCAGAAGAATAAGGAACATGCAAACACATTAGGCTTAAAACACATTAGGAGCTATAATATAGCATTGTCCTTTTGTCACTGTTGAAGCTGCCATATTGGATTGGGAACAGTTGGGTTAGTAGCAGTTAGTGATGCATAACATATCATTTCAGCTCTTAGTTCTGACTAATACGGCAAGGTAATTTATGAATGCATGGGACAGAGATAAAGAGATAAAGTTCAGAACAAGCAAAAATAAATAACGCAATGTACAGACTTATCCAGGTGGCTGCTCAGATTGCCATTATGTTAATCCACTACTGTTTACATTTCTACATTAATCTCTGTGGAGGTATTAAAAGTGACATCATGGGGCTAATAAAGTATTGTATTAATAATCAAGGGCATTAAAACATTTTGTGCATAAAGCTACTGAAACAGAACAGGAATTCTTTGACTGCCAGGTTGTATATATTTCAGTATATGGAGATAGTCCTTGTCTGGCCAGTACTACACTCAATTTCTGTTTATTAAGAATCTAGAATTGTACAGAAGACAATGTTCACCATTTGTTTGCTGCTGTGACAGTTGCTTCTATTGCTTTAGTGATAGAACAGAAAAGACTCTTGATTATTACCCCCTTGATGTAACTGTGGTGAACAGAAAAGGTTAATGATTGCTTGCTCGAGTCAGTATTTAGGTAGGATGAGTTTTTTTTTTAAAGTATTTAAAGAATTTAGCAGTAGTAGAGGCATATTATGTGTCCTTTCATTATTCAGACATTAGATGCAACACTATGGCAAAATTTCCATAATAGCAACTGCTGTAATGATTCATAAATGACTCCTTTAATGTGTTACATTTACGTTAGTGTCTTCTCTGATGCTCCTATGCCTTGCTTTATAGACACAAATTTATCGCCTTTCTAGCATTTTGTATACTCACATTTGGAAAGTTACCATTAATCTTATTATCCTAAAAATTATACAAGCAGGCTTATGTAGTCACGATGAAATGGCACTTGGCTTTACTCAATAACACTGGCTGATGTGCTTCCCATTGAGTTGTTATTGACTGCCTTGTTAACTGGGCCTGGTCTCCTCCAGGCTGGGTATTCACAATAGTACAGTAAGTCTCCATAGGACTAAATGTTGCCATTTCATTGTAGATAAATACAAAAGAATCTAAATAAGTTCAGTGCCTTCCAAAAAAAAAAAAAATCCCATAAGTGAGACAGATACAGAAGGAGTGAGAAAACAAAGAACATGTATCTAGATAAATAATCCTGGGTCTGCCTCAGGTGATTAAAACCTGCCAGAGCGCTGCCTGAATATCACTTCAATCAGGTCATGTATTGTTTAGAACAAAAGCCATAAATGCTGCATTCCTGTTTCCTAATCTATATCTGATTGCAAGAACAAAATGCGTCCCCTTGCAGATGCCAGATGTTTCCTGGGCTTTATGCCTGCCAATTATTTAATGTCAATGATGCTGCCTTGCTTCACTCCTTTCTGAATTCATCAGTCTATCGGAAGAAAGCTCTGTACCCTGATGGTATTCATTTTCTTGGAAGGTAAACAAAATTCTGGGTACAGAGAACATAACCAAAGCCAATATCTGGAACAGCATCCTGGTAAATAGGTTGTAACTGTGCCACTGTAACTTCCCTGAACACTTTTCTGCTCCACTTTTCACTATTATAATTGTGTTGGTTTCATGTGATCTCCTTATAAGGGTTTTCTATAAAAGGGAGTTTTCAGTCAGGAGAGCCTTATTGAAATTAACCATATTTCAGTGTTTGTTGCTATAGGCACCTAAGACAGATTGGTTTTAAACTTATCTGGCCACCATGGCCATCACTGGTTTGTTGATCATAACATAGTAAGTTTGATGTAAAATACTCCATTGATTTTAAACTGGTGAAACAGTCTAGTAATTGATAGAGCAGTGGTTTCCAGGCTGTGCAGCTGACTGTGGAGTGTAGGGTTAGTGCACTGAAAGGGTTTGGCAAACTGAGGACCCAGCAGGGTGAGAGTTGGGGCTGAACGTTTCCATGCACATAGTAGCACATGCTTTTATGCTGTACACTTGTATTAGTAACTGAGCCCTATAGTTACTATTACTTATTGCATCCAAGTTTGTATGTGCTCAGAGGCAGTGCCAAGTGTATGGCAGATATATTTAACTAGTTAAATCCTGCATCACCAGTAATTTAGTAAGGTGATCACTGTTTATTTCTTGGCCCTTTCTAATCTAAAAACTATTATTTTGTATTATGAAAAAAATTCTACATCATATATATTATTTGCGCATTGTAGGACATATAAACAAACACAGGTGCTAATTTGCACAAATGCAGTTGCTAATAGCAAGGAATCCGCAATTAGCTTTGAACAGTCTTCTACAGGTTAGAAGATAAAAGCTAAAAAGTGATTGGTTGCCTAGGGTAACTGCACTGGTGCATTTTAGCTCTTGTGTTTGTAAGTCAGCCTTGTATGTTCATAAGTCAGCCTCAAGGGATGGAATGCAGTGGAGATTGTTAGCTTATATGTAGTGCTGTGTATGTTTGCTCTGCAATTGTTAGTTTTACTTTATTGAGGCTATAAAGCATGCTTTCCTTTTATTCCGCTAATGCATACATTTCCACAAGTTTCTGTAGCATCTATCCAATAAGATAAATAGACAAGTAAAAAAATAATGCCTGTGATTTTCCTTATCAAACCGGAAGTTGCAAATATTTTGACTTAACATGGCACCCACACAAAGATGCTCTCGGCAGCAGATGGCCAAGCTGGAAGGCAGCCAGTTCTGAATGAGCCCAGCATGAGATTTTCCCCAGCCTAGGGCTGCTATTCATAGCATAGGTAAGGGAGCCTGGATCCCAAACTCTTCACCTGTTTATAAATGCCTATTTATTTGTTTATTTTGATTATTTATGTGCACTATCTTTCTGCTCCCTTCTAATAACTTCTGTTCACTTGACCCTAAGGTATCTGCACTGTGTTCTGGTCAAGAAACTCTATCCTTTTAAAACCTGTCAAATTGGTTTTAATATCTGCATGAGAATGGATTGCCTAATCAGAAAAATCCAATAGAACTATGTGGATACTGATAGGACATGAAAGGCAGTTTATGTGGGATTGATTTTTGCAAAGGTTCAGGCAACTCGCAGTGATTCCAGAAATAAGAAATTCTTGGCACATGGTCTGCAGTTCCTCCCTGTTCTGTAAAATGAATAAAACTTCTAACTAACTGAATGGAATCAACTTAAAGGGAAACCATACCCTAAATACTGTAAGTCTCTATACAAATATATCACACAAACAGCATGTTTAAACACTTTTCCATGCAAATAAAGCTTTTTTTAATGAAAAAATATTATGTGTTATTGAATTATCCCAAAATGGTCAGTGCTTCCAGGTTTGAGAGGGCTCAGAGAAGGTGCATTTTCACATTCATTATTTTCTCACCACACGAATTAGGCTAGTTTGGTGATGCTTTTAAAATTGCTTTTGGTGCGTTTTTGGGGTAATTTTGTGAATGTATCTGGCTGGTATTGATCTTCGAAAATTGTGCTTTGCTATAAGGACCAGAGTTGTTTTTCTTAACCCACTTACTTCTCAGTAGCATGCACAACTTTGCTAGATAGGCTGCATTAGAAGAACAGACTCCATTTATACATTTATATAACTTAAGACCCTTACCTCCTGATAAAAAGCAAAGTTAGGCTAATATCCCACGGAGCAATTTAGTTGCCTGTGATCGATCTCTGCTACCATGGGTGACCAATTGCTCCAAAATGCCTTTCCATCGGCAACATATAGATACAGGGCCATAGGGTTGGTGGCCCTATATCTAGGTGCTTGCCTTCTTCTCCCTGGATCTCTAGTGTCCAAGAAAATGCGCAGTTGAATCCAGGGCCAAATTCATGTCTGCCATTGGGCTGGTCTGCAATTGCTTCTGCAGGGGGCCTAAGATATATTAGATATATTAATGGGTTTTGTTCTCCTTTAATGTGCTTACCACTTACTGTCCCGCATGACATTGTTGATAAAGAAGGGCAGTGGGAATCCACCCTCATCTGTATTAAAAGTAAAAAGTTCTGTGTGCCTTTCTTTAGACTGATTTAAACATAAGAGCCATTTTAATAAAGGCAGACTAAATATAGCTGCGGGGTAGGAAAAACTTAATGAATATCAGCAGAGTAAGAATTGCTCAAGGTTGGCATGCATTATAGGACAGATGGATGTAAATCCTGCCTTAATTGTTAAATCTTTTGAGCAGGAAAATGTAGCCACACAGAATACTGACAAGCAGCAAATGTACAGAGAGCGTGGTAGCCTAAGATAAACATATTTACATGGCCGAATCGGGGTCACTGGTTTGAATCCCGCCAGTGCACTTGTGTCTGATTGGGTTTCTCCTAGGTTCTCTAGGTTTGTCCTGCAATTACAGGCAGGTATTTGACTGGCCCAGCTGGTAAATGATCATGCTGGGCCGCTCATGCCACTGTATTCACATCCATCCCTGCTGTAGTGGACCTTACCAGTTAAAGAGCTGCATAACATGCCATACCCATATAAATAAAGCATGTTTATCAGTATTATAATTTTAGTAATACCTGATGCCAATGTTATTAATAGGGCAGAATGAAAACATAGCATGGCTGGTATTTTTTTTCCAGCAAAGGTGGTAACCCTTCATGCCATGCACCACTGCCCATGTCAGGCAGCCATCAAGGTAGTCATGTGTTGTGAAGGCAACCTGCTCTTAAATGCTTTGTTTCTAATTTAATGCAGAATGTGTGATCTATGCTACCAACGGCTAGAGCTGCAGCTACTGAGACCAAGCTGAAATGGCTGCTGCTATCTTAAACAAATGGAGGGAGCTTCTAGGGCTTTTTACTCAGGTGTGGTAAAGCATTCTGCAGAATAAATATAGTGTTCTAGCTTGCACTAATGCGCCTAATCTATTGTTAGGAAAATGCCAAAATTACTTTCCTTCTCCTTTAAGCATTAAGCAGAAACCAAAGTTTCTATCTAATTGAATGTATGATTCTAACATTTGCAAAATAGATGGAGCCAATGGAAAGTGTAGTGTGCGGCCAGTTGGAGCACCTGACTCACAGTCATTTTCCCCAAATGGAAACAGTATAAATAATGCAGCCAATTCTGTTCTATTAATTGCAGGTCAAACTCCGGTGAGGACTGGGCAGGTTAAATGTGTAATTACAAAAGCAGATTTGCAAGTTTATAAGCAAATAATAAATTATGGGAATATGGCCGCTTTCAGTGGAAGCTGGATTTTTTAGTTCAAGAAATGCCAATGAGCCATAGATTGTACAGAAAGAAAGACAGAACAGGAAAATGAAGCTTTTCACCAGCTAAGTAGATTATAAAATGCAAGCTTTTGGGATTACTTTGGTCCCTGCTTCAGGCACAGTAACATCCATCACATGGCTTGTATGAGTGACAGGCATGTTATACAGAGAAGTCTGATTTTGCCCAAATAAACAATTTGTCTAATCAGCTTGCCGGAAAGACATAAACAGATTTTGCAAATGAAACAAATTAGGCAACATGTATAGATTAATTAGCATCCACTTTGCTCATTATAGTTTGATGATCTGCATAACTGAAATAACATCCTCTGCAGCCCTGGGCCCTGTTTTTTAGGTGCAGAATAGACGTAACAGGGCAATCTATGGGGCGCAGTTGTATAGGACACAAGATCAGGAGCACCTGACACCCTGACTGCAGCAGCATCCAGTGGTACACTTTGGGGGCACACATACCCCAGTGACTGCACAAATAGGGGCATATTTATTATAGTGTATGTTAGTGATCTGTGGGCCGGCCCAAAACCCGTGGGACCTGCAGGTTTACCTGAGGGTCGGGCAGGTTTGGGCCGACCCTTACACAACATATTCGGGCTCTTCCTGCCACCCTCCCCACCTGCAAACTAACTGCCCCATTTAAGCAGGTATAGTAGACACAGATCTGTGGGGCCTGGTCTGGCACGGGCTGGGAGTGGGCAAGTTAGGGTAGGCTGCAGGTTGACTATTTGTTGACCCGCACATCACTAGTATGTATACAACAACATTGGTGA
Organism: Xenopus tropicalis; assembly: GCF_000004195.4. Classification (NCBI taxonomy): domain Eukaryota; kingdom Metazoa; phylum Chordata; class Amphibia; order Anura; family Pipidae; genus Xenopus; species Xenopus tropicalis. The sequence goes on from NC_030681.2 coordinate 114,653,765, forward strand.
TGTTGCCCATAGAACCAATCACCGGTGATGTTTGCTTACACACTATACTAAATAGGCCCTATAGTGTTCCAATGGTGCCACAACTGATGCACCGGCAGTGCCATGGAACTGCAATTGTTGTGCATCACTGAAACTGGCATTCTTACGGAAAGAACATAATTATGACAATGTTTTTTTGTGTCTGCAGAGGTAAAAATCACATTCTGTAATTTCTGTTATGAAACCAAGCTAAATATAATAATGTAGAAATGTGGCCACTAATTCTACGATTAGTCGGGGCTGATTTGATGAATGTCCTTGAACATTAGTGTTGAACGCTCAGATAATTGTACCAAAGGGCCCTTAGATTTATATTAAACCATGGGAGCAAAATGAGAAAACTGTCAGGTTACTGGAAGCAAAAATAATGGGGTGCACACTCTCCTTTAATTAATACCACTCTCCGTGAAAAGACAATTTTGGAGAAAAAAGAGGCTGGTAGCTGCAGAGCTCTCTGGAAAAAAAAGTTGTTTTTTAAAGTAAATGAAACATAATGTACTGTTGCCCTACACTGATAATAGTTGTGTGTTTGCTACAGTAACACTGCTATAGTTTATATAATTAAGCTGCTGTGTAGCCATGGGGGCAGCCATTGAAGCTGGAAAAAAAGTAGAAAAGGCACAGGTTCCATAGCAGGTAACAGATAACCTCTGTAGAATACAATAGTGTTTTATCTGTTATCTGCTATGTGCATGTGCCTTTTCTCCTTTGAATGGCTGCCCCCATGGCTACACAGAAGCTTTGTTTATATAAATTATAGTAGGGTTTCTGCGGCAAACACACCTCTTGTACCAGTGCAGGGCAACAGTACATTATATTGTGTAAACTAGCGGGATCCAGGACAGACACTTTCTTGGCTTTAAGGCAGTTTATTTACACAGGGGTGCCCATTTCAGCATACAAAACAAATCACAAAAATAAATCCTGCCTTCTGGGCGCTCACTTCACACATTAGTTTAGTTCCCTCACTAACCTGGGCCCCTTGTGGACTACCAGTGGGAAAACACAAATGTTGGGGTCACCCCTGGTGGGGTCACCCCTGTACTCACTTCTGGGGGATTAGCTCAGCCTCCTGGCTTTCCTTTCAGCTCCTTAGACCCTCAGTCTCATGGTAGCTTTCTCAAGTCTGGGCTCCCTCTGCTTCTTGCAGCGGCAGGAAGCACCCCCAGCCCCTCTGGGAGTCCTAACACAGAGAGGTGTCCTTCCTGCTCTGTGCCCTGCTCTGAGAGACTGTCTCACACCTTTCTATACCATTAAATACCTTTTCCACAGGACAGCCTTCCTGTGGAAAGTATGCTCCAATAGGTGAGCTGGACTACTGGAATGGATCGCCTGATCCGTTTGTTCCTTCCAGAACCCTATAGCTTTCAGGGCCAGGCAGCACAACCTTTTAAACAGAGCAAACCTTCTCGGTTTATCATCTCCCACTATGGGGAACTTGAAGGGAAAACTCACCTTTTCTCTCATTTGTTGGGTCACTCTACCACAATTGTTATTACTTTTATATACTTTCATTTGTTGGTGTTACTGTTCCTTTAAAGTTGTAGGCGAGTATGCACATTTATATTATTGATGTAGATCCTCAAAATACATTGCTGCATTTTATCTTTTCCACCTTTTTTCCTGTGGCTACCTACTGGTGCTGTCTTGATATCTCAGGGGTTAATTGAATGTATGATGGCTTCTTCAGTGACAAAAGCCCCTCTGCATGTGGCCGTGCCCCACTCAGATATTGTAGCTGCTCTGACAGCCGGAAAGGCTTCCTTTTGACACAGCTCTCTAAGCAACCCTGTCACCTTGTGTATTGGTGATCTGACATTGACCTGATCCTCTCGCTTTTATCAAGGAAAGCACTGCCGCTGCACATTCACTTAACCCCTGGGCTACTGATACAGGAGAATTGCTTTGCCATAACCAGGAGAATATTGTCTGGGATCTGTTTTATGTGGAGGGGCAATTACAAATGAGGTGCACAAAGAGCACGCCAGAGTAATATAAGTCTCACAAAAAGATATACTGTGCTCTTTTCCTATTAAAACAACTCGCCAGTTCACTATAACCAGCTTTACCCTCCAGCTGTTTGGAAATACATATATATTCTGCCCATTGCAGGGTATGGGGTAAAGCAACTTTAAAGGAGCTTTCCAGGAGCCTTTCTTTTGTTTGTTTTGCTTTTTTCCCTGGAATGTTGAATTTGTCTGTGGAAAAGCGATCAGTGGAAAAAAACCAACTGAAATCAAGCACATCCAGTAATCTCCAGCCCTGTGTGTTTATAAGAGGCATAAAACAGCTGGATGACTGTGTATCCAATGATGCTTATCCAAGTATGGATTCTGCTTAGTGTTTTACCATATGGGCCTGTTTAAAAGTAAATAAACTAATCTTCATTTATATTTTAAAGGAAGCTCTTTTTTAAAGGACCAGTAGGAACATTGTTTTCTGTTAAATGAACAAACAGTAGCCTTTATGGGGATCATTAACATGGGTACAGCACAAATGCTGGGGCATTAGGGGTGCAAAAAGATTAAGCATTTTCACCCATAATCCAGTACAAGATGCACTGCAAGGGAAAGTCTTCATTTATTAATGACCCTTACTAGAGAAAGTAATAAATATAATTAATAAATATACTATTCTTTCTAAATTGCCAGACTAATGAATGTTTGGATTATTTTCACTTCTTGGCCTTACTTGTTATTTCAGAATGGAATTTACTCTCTGCACACTAATACCCAATATCCAGAAGTATTTTTATTTACATTTTAGTATCCACTTCATTCTTTGGGGAGAAGAGAGAATTAAAGGCACACAGTGGAAACTGACCCCAGGAATCCAAGCATTAGGTTCCCACTTAATCTAGCTGGAGTTAGGAGTCATTGGACCATCAGTTTGTTGTTTCCCACATGTCTCTATACAAACTGGCCAATGGATTCTTTACAGCCTCTATGTATTCTTTATTATCCCTAACTCACCATAGAGTAGGGATCCCCAACCTTTTTTACACATGAGCCACAAGCAGATGTAAAAAGTGTTGGTTAGCCACACAAGCATGAAAAAGTTCTTTGGGGATGCCAAATAAAGGATATGATTGGCTGTTTGGTAGCCCCATATGGACTGTTTGCCTGCAGAAGGTTCTGCTTGAAGTAAAACTGTGTCTCTGTGCTTCCAAAACATCAAGCCAGAAATTAAAAAAATTAAGCACTTTAGTGGCTTTGAGGCCACAGAGAGCAACATCAAAGGAGGTGGTGAGCAACATGTTGCTTGATTGGAGATCCCTGCTGTAGAATGAAGGTGGTACAGGGCATAACACTGCACAATGTTTAAAAAAAAAAAAAAAGTCTGGGGAACTCTTACCTGGTATTCTCTGAGTTGTTACTTGTAGATATCTATAGCATTTTGTTTCTGAAGCAGCAGTGATGTCAGAACCTAGTGTTGTCCCCAGAACACTGCCCATTGGTTTTTAGTCTTGTAGCTGATATCATTTGATTGTTAATCTTGCATCAAAACCCATTTTATTCTGCTGGTTACTCAGACTTCAGATCTTGTGCCACTGTATGTTAGGGCATGTGCAATTGCATGGTTAAGTATGGGGGGCAACCTGGAAAGAAAAAGAATTTTAGAAAAACAGCTGCTTGTGCTGATAAGGAAAGGGCTGCTGTTGCTAAACATATAAACATATTCAGAAGCATTTCTGGCAAAGACCCTCTAATGGTTTTTTGATGACCCACAATCTGCTTTGAGGCTCCGTAGACTTCACTATATGACATCATAATTTGTATTTATTCTGACCCTTCAGCATTCTGTATGTGATAAGTGGCGTGTTTATTAAGACTGGAGATAAATATCACTGGTGATGTTGCCCATAGCAACCAATCAGATCTTTAGTAATGCTTCTGCATTATGTATTGTATTATATTCATTTTGGGCTGATATCAGTGCTTTAAATCTAGTAATTAAGTTTTTATGTCTCTCGTTCTTGAGTCCCTGGTTTAAGAATTTGTTTTTTAACTCCATGCACATAAATCTAAGACAACCTTCTTGTTGTGGTTTGCTGTATAATCTCAGAACTGACAGTGCCTCAGTACTCACTCTGCCTACTCCACTCTTGCACAGCTACGCACACAAAATTATAAATAATGATTTCTAAAACAATAATTGACAAATTATTTATAAGCAGATGCAGCAACCATTCTCTTGCAGAATTTACATCTTGCTTTTTTAACAACAAAATAACATTGCTCCTTTTACAATTAGTACATACGTCTTTCAGGCCTCGCCCTAAATTATTTACAGCATAAAGGGCCCCTTTGTAATTGGAAAATGCTGTTATTGTAAATGAAAAAAAATCTGTTCATATTGTACATTTGTTTTGGAGCAGATAAGGAAGCAAAATCCTGCCGTGCATCTGATAATTAGTAATGTGCTACTTTGTAGCTTAGTCTTACAGATTTTTTTAATTAGCTGCCATTAGTCAATGTACGTACAGTAGTTAATTGCATTTTGCTAGGATTTGAAGTTTTAGACCCAATTATAGGACGTGTCAACTTTTTCTCTGAGCATTTTTCAGTGCATTTATTTTTCATTTAAAAGCCCTTCAGGCGTAGTTGTTTATACATTGGTTTCTTCACGGCCAATACATTTAATTGTGATAAGAGAAAGCAGCATTTCTGCCATTATAAACCAAAATTATTTATTTCCAGGTCTGTTCATGACCATCACCAAGTTACCTAGTGCTTTTTAATGCATTTAATGTCATACTTACAGCAGTAACACGTGACAGGCTGGTAGGACACAAGGCATAAATCAGAGCCAGACTTCAGAAGTTGTCACTTGCAATATACAATGTTCTGCAAGTGTGGTGGCTTTGAAGCATATTGTATTGAACCCTCACAGATCAGAGATATACTCCTGCCTCACAGCTGACTACTGAAGCCATGGGGGAAGCTTTGAACAGCAGCACTTATCCAGTGACCTATGGTTGCTCTATCCCCGAGATGGCACAGGACCTAGTGACTGAGGCATTGTATTTGTACATCTTTGTTGTGGCTTTAGTACCCATAAATATCTTACTGATTTATTAAGCCATAATTGGTTCACTTATATAGAAAATCCAGTCTGTTGATGGCTCCCATCTCCTCAAGCAGAGCATCACTGACTGGAATACACTGGTTTTTCAATATATGGTAGTGGTTTCAGTGAATGCTAAATGATACGCTTGCAATATCAACAAAACTCTTCCTCTGCTCCTTCTGCTGCTTTTCCTTTCAATGATGTACACCTCTTTTTTAGTCTTCAGGAATTGCAGAAATGGAAAATACTATATCTTAAGGCAATGGGCAGTAGCAATGAGGATATAAATCAGCGTCAGGACTAAGGATTATAGAGGCAGCACTGAAGATCGCATATGATTTATCAAGACAAGGTTAGCTGTGTATAAAAAAGGAGTATTTTCCTGGCAGCCAATAGATAAAATCTGTAATTGTTCCAAGAAAACAATGTGGAGTGTTCTAAAAGAAGCACTGTCCGCAGATTGCCTTGCCATTTTATATAGACCCATTGTATATGATAATGTTGCTTGGTTGTTTGTGAGCAACCTGCTTATCAGAAGGATTGAGGCTCTACTGTTTCCTGATGAGCTTCTTTCAGTATTTTTGGCTCTTGTACAGAGCCAGCTGAGTCCTGGGACCAATAAAGCATCCGTGCTCAATTTAGCTCTTTTTATACTGTATATTTTCCACTCTGCAATTACTGGCAACTGCCAAGAGGCAAATGTTTTCTAAACTCCGTACAAGGTTAAACCAATAAAATATAAATAATGGGGTGAAACAAGTCTCAGCGAGTTTACTTTCTCATGGTACCATTTACTGAGGTCACAGCTAAAAATAAGAAGTCTTGCTACTCTAGCAGGCAGTTTTACTGTGATGCCATTGGGAGCATAATTGTTAAATATGTTGCTGTGTATAAGCACTGCATAACTACCAAGTGTCCCAAATTTCCAGGGACAGGCCCATATTTTATATACGTTAATGAATGTTACATTAATAAACCTTAAAGAGGTGGATTACCTTCAGGTTAACTTTTAGTGTGTTACAGAATGGCATCTTCTTAGCAACTTTTTAACTGGTCTTTATTTATTATATTTTTGAGTTATTTGCCTCCCTCTTTTGACTCTTTCCAACTTTCAAATGGGGGTCACTGACCCCAGCAGCCAAAAAATACTTATCTCTCTATTAAGACCCTTTACTATTCATATTCTCTCTTTCAAACCACTGCCTGGTTGTTAGGATAAATGGGGCCCAAGCAACCAGATATCTACTAAAATTCCAAAAGCTGCTACACAAAAAACTAAATAATTTAAAAACCGCAAATAATATAAAAATGACCAATTGCAGTTTGTTTTAGAAATGTCTACATCATACTAAAAGTTAATTTAAAAGTGAACAGCCCTCAGTGACAAGTGGCCCCAATAAATTTTGGGTAGTTGGTAAATATGTTCTATGCTAAGAGGCATGCAACTAAACAGATTACTAGTCAGTTGGGCAGTATATGTGGCCTGTGCTCAGTTTTATAGGTGCAGTTTAGCATACTTCATACTTCTCCCCACATAAAAATATTGGCAGTTGCATTAAAAAAGGCATTAGTCTATCATATCTAACACAGGGGTGTTGGTATCACCAGGTCATCCCGCACCTGCACCCTTGTCCCTCACACCAACACCTGCACCTCCTTTATAATGGTATGTATAGGCAGGCCAATTTGGTACAATTTATCATAACTGGTGCCAGTCATTTTTTTTTTTTTTTAAAGGTTGATTTTTATTGAGTTTTACAGCAACAGTGGGAATGGGGAAGGGGAGAAAAGGAGGGGGGGAGAAAAGGAGGGGGGGAAAGAGAGTAACGGTTGTTACAATAGAGTAGCTGGTGAGTCAGTCCAAGGAGACCAAATATGTTCAAACTTCGCCGGGAATCCTCTGGCAAGATATGTAAGTTTGTATAGGTCTAGTTGAGAGTTGACCAGGGTAATCCATCTGTGGAGTGTTGGAGGTGAGGGGCTCATCCAATGTAGAGCAATGGGTTTTTTTGCGTAAAATAGTAACAGTCTCATTAGTAATTTAGAGTTTCTGCTGTGTACCAGAGAGTCTAGGAGGCCCAATATGCAGGTGGTTGGATTGAATATTTGGGGGAGGTTCAGTTCCGTACCCATGAATTCTGTAATTTTATGCCAAAACTGTTGAAGTACGGGGCAGTCCCATATCAGGTGCATAAAGTTAGCCATAGGCGCTTTGCATCTTGGGCAGTTCGCTGATTCGGTTTTCCCCATGATGTGTAGCTTTTGCGGGGTGAGATAGGTCTGGTGTACGATTTTAAAATGTATAAGCTTGTGCCAGTCATTCTTAAATACAAACTAATGCGGTCACTGTGCTCTTTTTATCCTGCAAGGTAATTTATGAGCAGTAATTAAACACAAATATTTCGCCAGTTGCCTCAGCCTCTCATGAATGCTAGATAGTTAAGGAAAGTTTCTAGGAATAGAAAATGCTTTTCTAATGATGGAAGATTCTTTCATGTCTATTTGCCTAGAACTGTTTGTTTGTATGGTTGTCCTTGGGATTCACAAACTAAGTCACATATATACTGTATCATCTTCTCCCAGAATGTGTAATTGATAGCAAAAGTACAGCCATTCCACAAGGGTCTTCTGTAACATCAGTGGGATGCACCACATTGTCACCCCATACAGGACATTATTGGCAGGAAATAGGCCTTAAGGGCACAAAGAAACCTGTTTGACTTGCAAGTTGTAGCTGTATTTATCAGAGCTGTAAGTAGAGGTGATCAAAACATCTACTATCTAGAATGCTTGGGATCGGGGGGGGGGGTCCTTATACCTTAATAACTTAATTGAAATAAACCCAATGGGATTGTTCTGCCTCCAATAAGGATTAATTGGGTTTTACATATGAGCTTGTTTATGCAATATATTTTATAGAGACCTACATTATTTGGGGGTATAGTTTTCCCTAGAAGGATTTGCAGAACTAGTAGGAGTTTGTGTGGGATCCCTCCCACACTCTAAAAATATATAAAGGTTGATTAGCTTCTGATGAAATTGACAACTGTGTGTGAATGTGATTGGGACCTTTGGATTGTAAGCTCCACTGGGGCCAGGACTGATGTAAATAATCTATGTTAAGCACTATATAAATAAAGGATAATAGATGTCTTTACTGATCAGCAGAGTATTATGTCACTCACAAATACCCTTTTCAATGCCAAACAAAGACAGAAAATAAGAGGCACCTGTAAAGTAATTAAGCAACAAAACTGCTATCACAGCCTATATTATTACCAAGGTAACCCTGGCTACATGGCTGGTATGATTATGTAATGCAGCAGTACATTTAATAGAAGTACTGCAAAAGTAGCAGAAATCTCACCAAAGTCATTCTTTTCTTATCGTCTAGATCAGTGCTGTCCAACTTCTGCGGTGCAGAGGGCCGGAATGTCTCGCGCATACATGGTGGAGGGCCGCTAATGGAAGCCACTCCCCCTTTTAAACCACACCCACTTCAAACCACACCCATTTTATCACAATGGTGGTAGTGCAGCAAAAACCCAAATGCTTGGTCCTCACTGCAGGGATATCAACCATCATTCATATGTGAAAGAATTATATTATGTCATATTAAGGCACACGCTAAAATCCAAATGACTTCTCCTCCCCTGTGGATAGCACAGCAACCCCCAGTACATAATTACACACCTTAGGGACCATTTACTGGCTGCTAACAAACTCCCAGAACAAACCCCTGCCAGGTTCACCTCCAACAGGCAGCATAGGGTAGCAGCCTGCCTGCCCTACGCTACCTGTGTGTGTCATACTCTGCCTGCCTCATGATGCCTGTGTCTGCCATATGCTGCCTGTGTGTGTCGTACTCTGCCTGCCCTATGATGCCTGTGTGTGCCATACTCTGCCTTCCATATGCTGCCTGTGTGCCATACTCTGCCCTACTCTGCCTGTGTGTTCAATACCCTCCCTGTCCTATGCTGCCTGTTTGTGCCATACCCTCCCTGCCCCATACTGCCTATGTGCCATACTCTGTCTACCCTATGCTGCCTACACACAGGCCTGAGGTGTGAACAGGAGAACAATGTGGGTGATTACAGCCTGAGCCTGAGGTGTGAACACTGCAGGGGGTAAACAATGCATAGATTAAAAGGTGTGAACAGTACAGGGGATTACATGTTTAAACAATACAGGGGGATTACAGCCTGAATCTGAGGTGAGAACCATGCAGGGGGGCAGTTAATCTCAGTACTGATACCAACTGGCGGGCCGCCAGTTGGACAGCACTGGTCTAGATTACTGATTCACAGACTCTGGGGCTTTCATATGCCCCAAAGCATTGAATGCCAACCTGAATGCCAGGTAGGATACAGTTTAGGGATGCTGTTTACTACTGCAAGAGATTGTGGAATTGAGGCTGAGAAATCCCTCAAAATAATAATTTGTATTGGATTTAGTACAGGGGCCACTTTAAAAATGGTTCTTGTTTTCACTGGGACCCACTGTAGAGAGAGAACTCACCAAATGTGTAGTGGGGGGCCTGAACCCAAAAAGTCTGAAGGTGTCTACAGTACCTTACTGCAGATTCCCTCCATAGAATGCTTTGGCCCCTGACAGACGTGTTCTTCCAGTCACCCCACAGTGCATAGAAATGTGCATGTTTTGGCCAAGAATTACATGGTGCTGTTTACACACATCCCAGGGTAATAAATTCATGTTAATACAGTTTGTATCTGAGATTCTAACAAGGGACATCATAGTCCCTCTTCTTGTGACAAGGATTTTATAATTGGTTTTGGGCTTGTTGACTTTTTAGGGCAGTGTCCCATGGGGAGATTAGTCACCCGTGGTTAATCTTGGCTAATATGGGCAACTAATCTCCCCAAAATGGCTTTTCACTGGCAATAAAGTGATTCACCGGTGGAAATGCATATGCATCGCTGCGTTTTTGCTGAAGTCACACAAAGTTTCTCCCTGTGGGCCATGAGCCTTAGTGCTACAGAGGACACTGTATTTTAACCATTACCTTTACTCCCGGCAGAGCAGGAGTTACAAGTTACAAGGGTCTAGTAGTACAAATAGAATTTTCAGGTATAATAAACTGAATTGGCACCAGTGGTTTTTAAACAGTGTATGGAAACGTAATTAAATATTAGGATTTAGGATAATGATGCCAAGTTATCCTTTAAAAACTTTGTGCCGCTGATCATGATTACATGATCATATATGATTACATATTCAGTAGCAGAAGAGACTACACAATACTCACTACCATGGAGCTCAAAGCCACCCCTGGTAAATTTAAGAGACAAATTTCTAGTTATTAAACTGGAAATTCAGTTCTTCTAGTGCAGAATTAATTGCCCCCTGGACCCCCTCCAGGAAAAGTAAGCACTAAGTAGTGAGGTGTGGCTTATGGGCTAGAGTCACCCCAGTACAGCTGTTTGGTCAGAGGGATGTTAATGAATGTACCTCCAAGTTTAGTTATTTGTAAATTCCCCTTATTACCAATGAGCTCTGTATCTTCTAGTAATCTGAAGTTCCCAAAAGCTGATTGTCCTCATGCTATATGCAGTCCATGACTCCTTTGTGCACACCTTATTTAAGGGTTTGATCACAAGGATGGCACATCCGTGGCCCTAAGATGTTGTTTAACTACATCTCATCGCTGATAGCTGTGCTTTGAAAATACCACAAGTGCCTCATTGTGCAATATATATGCATAAATGTTGGCCTTTAAAAATGTGCAAAAACCTGGCTGTGTCCCCATAGGCCTCTCCTCGATGTTAGATTACTGATGGTCACTAGAGTCCTGATTTTCATTTCTGTAATTTATGGTAGCATCTAAATGTCAGACAGAAGCAGGTGTAAAGCTGTGCTGGGCCAGAACTGTACCTCAGCAGCCATAAATCCGTTAGGCAAGCATCATAAAAAGGAAATGGAAAAGCTAATTTCTGGCTAAATTGATGCAAACTGACATGTAGGATAAAAGCTGTGTGCTTGCTGCACGCAGAGACGCTTGGACAGGTGAAAAGCAATTCTTATTTGCTGAGAGACAGGATTTTAAGTGAAATGTCCACATTGTTGGAACCAAACTGATCTGTGGGCGATCATCTATTGATAAATGTCAGCTGTGATTACTGAAATTCCACAGATAAGAGAAGCAGACCCACAACAGCAATATTCATAATAATGTTATACGTCTTTTGCTCTCATACAAATAAAAGACTATCTAGCCCCTTGCAATTCATGTTACATTTAGAGCTCTTTTTTTTTCTATGGATGGCATTCGGAACTGGTCATATTAACTCAATAATCCTCAAACTACTGCTTCACATATCAAACGTAGTCCAGAGGTGCTGCTGCCATGAGATGAATTAATGCTTTTTAAACCAGAAATTTGGCTCTGCTAATGAAGAGAGTGCAATTTCACTCTGGCACTAGGCATTCACCCCCCCACCCCCCCGGACCCCTCTGGCGCAGGAAAGATGAGCGCTAGGGGGTGAGGGGGGGGACAACACAGGAGCCAACTCAGGGCATAAATGTTTACATTCACTATATAGAAAAATCTTAACCAGAACATCTTTCTGGGTTTTGGCTCTTTTATTCTTTAGCCTTTGGATCAATGAGTCCATTTGGCCATCACCCTGTATACCTTAGAATTTTTTTTTTTTTTAAATCATTCTGCTCAAGCTAGCATAATTTCCTAAACTCTGTAGATACCACCTTAAGCAAGGCCACATATTAGGCTGGCAAGGTCTTTTCTGGTGAGCCAAATTCAAACTGTGGTGAATTACCTTTCGGGTCTCCACCTAAGTAGTAATTTACTGGCCTAGTTGGTGAAATACCAGCCAAGGCTGGAGACGATATTAAAATATAACTGTTAAGTACATTACCTATAAATCTGTAATAACTACTGTAGGTATTCTGCCCCAGCACGCCTGTGGTCTGCCCCAATCCACTCTACCAGATTCCTCTCTAACCCAAACACCTTAAGGTCCCCATACACGGGCAGATCCGCTCGCTTGGTGATGTCGCCACCTACGGTTGGGCGATATCGGGAGAACCCAGGATAATTCGATCGTTTGACCCGAATATACATTTCAGGCCAGATATTGGTCGGGCAGGCCTGTCGGGAGTGCCCATACAGGGGCCGATTTGCTGCCAAATCAGTCCAAGGGACCGATATCGGCAGCTACTATCGGCCCGTGTATGGGGACCTTTACTCATCAAATCTCCAGGTTTGGCCCTTGGTGTAATGACTTTGCCCCTTCATGTCACAGCCCCTCCACTTTGCATCACAATCCCGTTCCCTCATGGACCTGTCCCAGCCTTTGTTATCTCTTCTAAAAGGTGGCAACCTTAATTACTGTTATCTCAATACAGGTGGTCACCCAGGGCACATTTTTTCCAGGGAGAACTCTGGCAGGCTGGGGGGGGGGGGGGGTGCAGGACCTTCCACCCCTGTACATACATAATATTAAAATATGAATGGTACAATCCAAGTGTTAGTGCATTAATGAGTTGGTGCATCTAGCAGTTTGGAAGCCTTCAGTTGGTTGCCGTGCTGTTGGCAGGTAGTTAGATGTGGTGGCAGTAGTTCAGAAAAGCATAGTGCCATGCATACATTTGCCTGCTTCTTCTGACCTCATCAGAGGCCTACCCTTGAGTTGTGTCCAGGCCACCAATAGTCGTTTCACTGTGTGACACAAGCCTGCAGCCTCAGGTGATGCAGCATATCCATGGCCATTGATTGCTCAGTGCTCAATGTTTAAATTTAAATAGATGTAAATCATTTTCTGCCAGCGCTTCTTTATGGTTAACAACTAAGTGTCTGACAGAGTAGCACTCAGCTCAGCGTGTTCCATTTTCAATTTCTGTAAGTCTTTCAGTGGATTTTACAAAAGAATGTAATGACTTCAATTCACTGTGCATTGTTCAAAGATCTTTCTATCATAACGCCTATTACTGGAGCAGGACTAAGAGCGCTGCCACAGAGAAGCTTATGTCGTTCATAATGTATTCGCACAAAGATAGCATCCCCTGATGTACTAACACATAGCTGCACAACAAGCATCTGCACCTTGCATTATACACCAGCTAGGTAGGAGATTATGTCAAGGAGCGCTTAAGCGTCGGCTAGCTGGAAATGCACTTACAGCACGTGCCTCATCAGGCTCCATTTACCAAGCAAGAAATGTTTCTTGCCGTTAAATCTTGATGTGTTTAATGCTTAGGGAGTAGGTAAAGCTTTCATGTGGCTTTGTTACATTCCCAATGTTTGTGAGTAAGAACATAAATCTCCTGTTATCTGTGCAGCCGTCACTGTTTAGTCACAGCAACTATAGACCCAAGCACAGCATAAGTAGATCAGGGTCCCTAACCCGAGAAATAGCATATAAATAATAACTGTAAGGGGTAACTATAAGGACTTAAAAATAAATGTAAGATTGTTCCGAGTGCTATTTTAATGTTGCTCTGAATCAGGAAAGACATAGGAAAAGTTTGTTGCTTTCTGATGACTGTCCTAAAGAAAGCAACAACACAGCAGTCCTCTCTCTTCTGCCAAATGACTATCAGGCCATACTGTTGCTGAGCAATTCTAGATTTTTAGTAGTGAGAAAAATCAGCATAATACTGTCGTGTGATGGAGGAGCACATCTTCCAGCCAAAATAGTCATTTTACTAACATGCCCATTAACCTTGCAGATTATTCCATATCAAAGTGAGGCAAGGGCCCAGGTTTACTTAACTGTGATGCACTGTATGTGTCTTGCAATAGCTGCCATTAGTGTAGCAGTAGCTGGCATTTCTGCTATATATCTTGCAGATTTTTTTGCCAGCAAATATAATGAATTGTTTATTATGAACTGTTAATTTTTATTTATGTTTTTGTTATTGTGGAAATATATAAACATATTGGACCACCATCCAAAGGAGTTGTGAGTTCTGGAGTTTTACTTTACCTGTGCTTGTGTCTTGTATACTGACTGTTATATTACTAACCTGTGCAATGTAAGAGCCCATTCATTGTGTGGACCCTAGCTAAGGCCTTGACCCATACAGGCTGAAAGGATTTCTTTCTCTACTCCAAATTTTATATAGAGCATTGATTGCTCATAGAGAACTTCATACAGTTCCCCTCCCCCCTTCTTCTTGGCAATTGGGGGGCTCAAAGCACTTCTGTTTATTATGTTTTAATTTCCACTTAAGAGAAGCAAGGGAGAAAAAGAATGAATGATATTGAAGCCTGGAGCAAACAAATAATAGTCTGGTGGCTTTGCTGGGCCCAAAACCATAAAATTGGTCAGAAAAACCAAGGCCTGTTAAACTATTGTGTACAACAAAGAGAGACAAAGAGATGAAACACAGAGGCAAGCACATATAATAGAATGTATCCCTAACTAAAGGTGGCCATACACAGGAAGTTTTAAGCTGCCATTTCAGCCCCTTCTAACCGAGTCAGCAGCTTATGTGTATGTGATTCTCTGACAGGCCTGCCCGGCCAATAACAATTGAGGAGGTTTAAAAATTCTGTTGGGTAAGGACCACATTGGCTCCTCGCTGTGATCCAGTTGTTTTGCCCAATGTGGCCAAAGTTCATGGCCAGCTTTATTTTTTTTTGTAAAAACCGCACAATTACAGTAGTACAGCTAGCATTAACTTCACTAAATACAAACTGCATGGTTTCAATGCATGCAATGGTGCTATTGTCTTTTACTAGAACTCCAAAAACCACTCTGTTCTTAAACAGTGATTCTGAGCTCTTAATGCAACTGATTAGCTCTGTATTGTTAGCCACTTGTCTTTTGAGGCTTCTTAAAATAGTCTAACAATCTTACTGTTCATCATAGCCTATTAGCTGAAGCAAATTTCTGGCCTCTTTGCAATTAGGAACCACTTATAGCTACATCTTCTCATAAGCTGTAGCACAAATTAGACTGTTTTTTTATAGCTTCTATGTGAGCACATTCTCACTAATTATGTTAAGGTTCTGGAAATGAATCTTCACAGATTGTGCGTAGTTATTGGAAGCAGGAGAACAGCTCCACTCTCAATATTATCAAAGTATTCATATCAATTACATGACCTTCTTGCCCTCTACATTTCCACTCTATTCATTAATACACCAGTATTCAGTGCATCAACAGCTTGTCAGGTAACCCAAAAATGAATTGATTTCTGCAACTGCTATGGCCTTTGTGCTCTCTTACTGCCCATTTTGTAGAACTTCTCTTAAGTTTTATTTTCCCATCTGTTTTCTCCCTCTGTCTTGTGCGCTTCCATTTGGCTGCTTTCGGTTATGTTTTTAATATTCTTTTACCTTCATCCCTGTCCTCTGTTAATTTACCTATTTTCCTCTTTGCACTACTTTATTTTCCACTTGTGAGTTCCAGATCACCTTTCTATTTTGTCTTCACATTATTTACTCCCCCTCTTCTATTCTATTGGCAGAATGTCCCATGTCTAATATGTGTCTCAGAATGTTTGTATGTATGTATGTTTGTGTGTTGCCTTAAGATTCAGGCAGTTTGTAGTTACAAAAAGCCAAAATTGGACAGACTGTTGAAGAGCATATATGTACTTAAATATTATCATGTATGTTGTTGTTGCATCTTAACTTAAGGTTTGTTAGTAATTTATAAATATATGACAGTATGCATATATAGTAGGATACATTGATGATTTTTTGCCTATGTATAAATCTATGGCATTTAACTGAAGGAGGAACCATTTTTAGAGCATGTTCCTTTTGCTTTCCTGAATAAAGTATAGCAAGTAGTGGTTAATTAATACCATACTGTAATTTATGTAATTTAAGGTTAATCAAAGACACTGTGACCATATAAAGTAGTGATCCCCAACCAGTGGCTCTCCAACCCCTTGGATGTTGCTCCCAGTGGCCTCAAAGCAGATGATTATTTTTTAATTTCTGGCTTTCGGGCAAGTTTTGGTTGCAAAAAAACAGGTGTACTGACAAACAGAGCCTCCTGTAGGGTGCCAGTCCTCCCAGGGGCTACCAAATAGCCAATAACAGTCCTTATTTGGTACCCCCAGGAACATGTTTTATGGTTATGTTGATCCCCAAGACTTTTTACATATGAATGTTGCTCATGTGTGAAAATTGTTGGGGATCCCTGATATAAAGTAACAAGGCCTCAGCTCTATGCCTCATCATTATGATAAGGGGAAAGATCACTTGTTAGAAAGATACCCAAGTTATATAGTAGAGCAGTCCACCCCAGATCAAGCAGTAGTTTAGATGGGTTAAAAATATTCAGCAGATTCTTAGCATGTAAGGCTTTTGAGCTAACATTATTTGGCATTGGAAAAAGTCCTCTCATGCTTCACATACTAATTTCTATTGGGTCCATCAAGTCACTTAAATATTAAAATAACCCTGTATTTATTCCATATGGCTGAATAAACAATATGTAATCATTAGTAGCCAATTTACAAATAAATGCATGACACTGAGATTATAAAAAAGGCAGCCAATTCAATGCCAAATTAATTAAACCATTCCAGGGACTCTGTAATCATCAACTACAATAAAAACTTCAGACGAATGCTATTTATACATCTATTTTCCACTGGTTGTTTCAGTTACTGTATTGTTGTAGAACATAAATTATATACAGATCTTGCTGCCAGACATTGCACAATCTTAAGCAGCCAAAACAAAGTAAAGACCTCCTTTTGTATGTGTCCAGTAAACTGGGATCCATGAACACCTCTTTGTAGCCTGCAAAGGGATAATTGAATGCTGTTATTAAAATATTTATAACATAGATATCTGTGGTTTGTTCAGCTGTGAGTCTATTACATAATAACTGTGCTTAGTATATGTATAAATATGTCTAACTCACTCACATTGAGCCAAGTACAGTATAAATAACCCCAGCCTGATAGATTGCTTCCTACTTATAGTACATGTGTTTATCTAGCCAAGCATCAAGTTAAACCAAACAGAAAGTAGACTGACAATTTCTTATCTGACTGTCAGATTTATTTAATTTAATGGTAAGAACATGCTCCTGTGTCATGTATATGTCCATAGGTGCTAATGTCTAGAAACAGCAAGATGATTTCCCCTGAAAATGAGTGGAGTGGTGAATAAAACCCAACACACTGCATTTAAAGGGGTCAGTCACCTTTAAGTTTACTTTTAGTAGGTTATAAAACGTAATAAAAAGGTAATTCTAAGCAACTTTTTATTTGGTCTTCGTTATTTATAGTTATCTTCTTCTTCTAACTCTTTGCAGATTTCAAATGGGGGTCACTGACCCCACAATCAAAAACTATTGCTCTGTGAAGCTGCAGTTTTTTGTTATGTTACTTTTTATAACGTATTTTTCTACTCAGCTCCTCTCTTATTCAATAAGTTAGTCAATAAGTTCATGACCATGCATTAAAAGGAAAATATTTTCATGATCTTTGTGCAATATCTATATAGTTACTTTAGCATGAAATGATTGTGTAGTTCAATAATTTCCAATATATTAAATTAGAAAAAGGAGACTAAAGGCTGTGTTTCCAATCCATGAAGCCTAAACATGTCCTAATCTGTCTAAAACCCAACCCACTGTCCATCCCCTCCCCCCTTTTAGGTTCTTGGAACCTAAAAGGTCAACAGAAATCTGTACCATTGTAAGAAATGCAAATGTGTAAGCCAACATGTTTGTTATCAGGTTCAAACCCAAGTGCATAGAAGAGGTATTACATTGAGTAGTATCAAATCATCAGGGTGAATACGAAGTAATTGTACAAAAAAAACACATTTGTCTATTTGCTGGGGACGCATGATACCAGTAAAAGAGAAGAATGTGATCCAGAACTTATATATACTGGGAATTGGTTTGGAAAACAGTAAAGAAAGGTCAAGAATTTTCTCAGAATGCAAAAAATCCAACCCCCACGTTGGAAGAATTTGCTTTAGAAGTGCAGTCCTTAGTGGCTGCACTAAATATTATGGCTGTGCATTTCTGTTCCAATTTGGTGTCCCGAATAATTCATCTACTGACCCAAACTGTTTTTCCGTATTTCCAGGTACTACGTGCTTAATTGCTCTGTTATCCGACAAAGAACTCACAGTCGCCAACGTAGGGGATTCGCGCGGTGTGTTGTGTGACAAAGATGGGAATGCTATCCCCTTATCCCATGATCATAAGCCGTACCAGCTAAAGGAAAGGAAGAGGATTAAAAGAGCTGGTAAGAGCCTGTCTGTACTGACACATTGGAAACATGATCTCACCTACCTGTAATGTGTGTCTATCCACAGTATTATATTGCATATTTAATTCTAGCAAATTTGGTATTATACGTGTGTGTATATATATATATATGTATGTATATATTTATATCTGTACACACAGTACATGCCATAGCAGCACTCCCATGTCACAATGTGCATTTTATCTCACTAAGGTGGGCTATAGTTTCCTGTTTAAGAGTGCATCACTACACCAATATTAATCCTATAGATATGTCTTTTCCCTGTTGAATACATTAACTTTTAATTGCTTTCCAAAGTACATTTTATACAGTCAGATGAATTTATCAATAGCTACCCAGAGCATTATACGGATGGCTTAGGCTGTGTTCATATAAGCAAGATGTGGAAATGAAATGCAGTGTTTGGATAACTCGGAACTCACTTATGATTTGTTTGCCTTTCTGTGTTTGTATAAGCTAGCTTGTAAACTGACATGATATTATTTCTTTTTGTTTTATGCTAAACATTCTTCAACATCACAGCTATTTAAAGTAAAGAAACGGGCATTAATGGTCATGAAATTATCAGGCGGCTATCAACCCATCAGTATGGCATCTTTGGCTAATGCACATACCTGATTTCTCTTGGCAGGAATATTATCAAAGAAGAAAAAAACTGCCCTTGCTGGAATACCTGCCTCCTATATATATATATATATATATATATATATATATTTATACATAACAATGAGAAAATCCAAAAAGGATTATTTTAAAGCTTTGGCACAATACTTAAAGCTTAATGACTTAATACTTTTAAACCCTTTGAAATGACAGTTGAAAATTGTAACTTATCTGTATTTTGCATTTGCTTTTCTGTGTGCTATATTAATTATTTCAAATGTGTGCTTCTCCCATTTCCATAAATTATGGCTTGGAACAGTTACATAGTTACATAGGGTTGAAAAAAGACCAGAGTCCATCAAGTTCAACCCATCCAAGTAAACCCAGCACACACAACCTATACTTACCAATCTATACACTCACATACATAAACTATATATACAACTACTAACAGTTACCTAAGCCCCACCCCCTGTTCTCCTGCTGATCTGCTTGACTACTTTGAGATTAAAAAAAAAAAACAACATTCGACTGTCCTCAGCCTGCATTCTCCAAATCCCACAATCCCCTGCACATGTGACTATAAGGATGGAACATCGCCGTGCAATGCATTGTGGGTTATGTAGTTCCTGCATGCTGTCTGTAAGCTGTGTTTTAGTCCCTTCTCCCCTGCCAGAATTTCAAATGATGCAGAAAGATAAGAACTATTTTGCAGCTGGATTTCGGCAAATAAAATGGTATTTATTCATTCTTTGAAGGAACAGATTACAATGATAGGTATATTAGGGGTTTCTGTGTTGTGTGGGGCTCTTTAACAAATTTTGGTTCGGAAGCTGGAGTTCCCCTTTAAACTACACTTTGGAGAGAGGCAATATATACTCGAAATAGATCAGTAAAAGTTGATTGTAATGTAAGTTATTATTGCAGGACTTACTCGTTTTTCTGTCTGATTTATTTGGCAGGTGGGTTCATCAGTTTCAATGGCTCCTGGAGGGTACAAGGGATTCTTGCCATGTCCCGCTCACTGGGAGATTATCCTCTGAAAAATCTAAATGTCATTATCTCTGACCCTGATATTCTGTCTTTTGACCTGGACAAACTGCAGCCAGAGTTTATGATCTTGGCATCTGACGGTCTATGGGATGCTTTCAGCAATGAAGAAGCAGTGCGGTTTATCAAAGAGCGCTTAGATGAGCCTCACTTTGGAGCCAAGAGCATTGTGTTACAGTCGTTTTATAGAGGATGCCCTGATAACATAACTGTTATGGTAGTAAAGTTCAAGAATAGCAGTAAAACAGATGAACAATGAAAGTCACCACGCGTGCAAAAGGACTGCAGCAACCAATTTTATTTTAACTTAGTAGCAAGAGGTGGAAACCTTATTAAGATGTACAGCAGCACCATTCCCGTGTCTTAGGATTAGACATGGACTCATGCAGCTAATGTACCCATCAACTGTCCAGCCATGAAACACAGGAAGTGCATTCTGTATGACCCAACATTATTCCTCCATTAACAAGTAATTATCTGTATTAAAGGGTATCGCTCCTGCTGAGGTGTTAATCTTATTCTTATGCGGGGGGTAACAAGACCACGCTTGTGTCATCAGCTAGAGAAGTAATATTTATTCTATGTTTTTAGAAAATGTGTTTGTTCAATGGGATTATATGTTTCTAATATTCAGCGCTTCAGACAAGTGTCCCTTTAATAAAAAGCAACAACGGAGGTTCAAACACTCTTAATAAATACAAGTAAAACATTTTTTTTCCATATTTCTGTCTTTACAACAAAAGTATAAACTACTGAAGGATATTAGTTAACAATGATAGCTAAATAGATAGATAGCTTTTATAAAAGTCACAGAATACCTAGTTTACTTTGGCTTTCCTTATATTTTAATATAAAATAGCTTTTCTGGTGTAAAGATTTTCTTTATCCAAAAATGGTTGGGAGGAGCTACGTATAATTAAAATGCTGGGGAGTAAAGTGCAATCCATGACACATGGTAGAACACTAGTTAATCCTTGTTTATCCATCCACAGTTGCCACCTTTTCAACTGTACGACACTGGGCGGGGTTTGATGACAACGCGCAGTTGATGCAAGGGGGAGGCGGGGACTTCAGTGGGTGGGAGTTTTGGGTGGAGCCATAACATCAATAGGCAGTCTGCAACTCAGATTCAGGAGGATTAGGGTTGGCTCAGGGGTGGAACAAGAGGGTATTGCAAATACACCAGCAAATACATTGCGAGCAAATTTGTAATACCACCCCTGGCCTTGGCTTCTATTTTACCGGCTGGACCAGTACTGGTCCGGGTGGCAACCCTTACATCAGTCCATGGCTAGAATGTGGGAGACTTGGAACACAGTTTTTTAATAAAAGTCAAAGAGATGGGTCTGATTCAGAGTAATTTTTTTATATTTAAAAAATATGGACATTGCAGTAGATAGAGGGAAGCAGTATCATTAGCAAAAGTACCTCCTTTCTATAATATATAAAAAAAATACACTTACCCCATCTTCTAGAGAATGCATGCCCCGATTTCACTTAATAAAAAAAAGTATGTCATGGTTTATCAGGTGAAAACTCAACCTAAGTCATTGGAGAAATTTAGAATGGAGTTTTTCTCAGATTTTTAGATTGAATCTGGCCCTATATATTTAGGAATGGTGCAAAGTTCTACCACATCCCCTTTAAGCATTAAAATTTGTAGAGTTAATTTGTAATCTACTAAGGTGCATTTCATTGGTGACAAAACAGTCCTATTGGGTAAGTTTAAATGATTTTAGGTAGACCTAAGGTAGGGAGATACAAATTACTGAAAGATCCCTTATCTGGAAGTGTGTATGAAGATGATAGATAGATAGATAGCATACAGTAATAGTATACAGCTCTTCTGATCAAAAAGATTTTATAGTGGTCCAACATTTCACTTTAATCTTAAAAAGATACTGTCATGAGAAAACATGTTCTTTTGAAAACGCATCAGTTAATAGAGCTTCTCCAGCAGAATCCTGCATTGAAATCCATTTTATCAAAAAACACATATAGATTTTTTAGTATTTAGTATTTTAAAATTTCACATGGGACTAGCCATATTCTTAATTTCCAAAGGTTGCCACAGCCATGTGACCTGTGATCTGATAACCTTCAGTCACACTTTACTGCTGAGCTGCAAGTTGGAGTGATATCACCCCCCTCCCAGCAGCTGATCAGCTGAAGGTAGCAAGATAGCAGCTCCCAGTAGATATCAGAATAGCACTCAATAGTAAGAAATCCAAGTCTGGTTTGGGACTCCTCCAGTTACATGGGAGTAGGAGAAACAATAGTTTACCTGAAAGCAGTTCTAATGTGTAGCGCTGGCTCCTTCTGAAAGCTCAGACTCAGGCACAATGCACTGAGATGGCGCCTACACAACAATATTACAGCTAAAAAATACATTTGTTGGTTCAAGAATAAAACTTTAAATGGTGGAGTAAATTATTTGCTAAGTAAACAGTGTAATTTAGAAATAAAAAGTATACCATAAAAATCAAACTATCCCTTGGATCACTATTTTTTTCACAAATATTTTTGTTCAGTCAGGTGAAGTGCCATATTCAGGGATGGAATCTGTTATGTGGAAATCTGTTATCCCCAAATTATAGAAAGGTTTCTCCCGCAAATAATTCAGACTTCTCTGTAATAATAAAACAGTACCTTGCTCATCCCAGCATATTTATCAATTCTTATTGGACACATATCATTAATCCTTATTGGATGTAAAACAATCCTATTGGGTTTATTTAATGTTTAAATGATTTTTAGTAGACTTAAGTTATGGTTATCCAAATTATGGAAAGACCCTTTATCCAGAAAAACCCAAATTCTGAGCATTCTGGATAATAGATCTAATACCTGTGCTGTATTGTTCTGTTTTTCCTTTGCACCTAATATGCTAATAATACATTCTAACAAAAGATGTTCACATTGTATTCATTCGGAGCAAAAACCCTGAAATAATGTAACAAATATATGGCAATATAATGAGCATAAAAGAAGCTTTAGTGTGTAGCCAGTAAAATCTGTGATTCTGGGGCAGCTTGGTGCAAGAGATCTAAGCTTTGACATAATTGCGTGCCAACTATGAAAGCTGAAACTTGTATTTGAAACATGACTTCCACAAACTGAATGAAACGCTCCTAATACTCAATTTTTCCAAGTTGCACATTTGTCCAAAAAAAAATAAATTCCATTTAATAAAAAGTAGAATGAAGTTTTTGTCCAAGTAAAATATTTTCCTGTTCTCAGATATCTTCTGGCTCTGTAAGGAGGCAGCTGCATAACTGATATAGTCAATATTTACTGCATTTATTTCTATGAGATTATTTTGTTGCAGAGGAGAAGAATAAGGCTGATCTGACATCAGTAATAAAACTGCCAACTCCTGCTAACAATTGTGTTTGAAATGTATCTTTGGCATCTGCCTTTCAGCCGCTGACTAGCTCCTATAATAATAAGAATTCCAAGCTTGGAGAATGACTGCGTCCTTAACCCTTTTAATAATATTTTTCTGATTCCCACCTTTCTAAAGTCTCAGAAAATCAAACAAGGTAATTGCTTCCTTTAATTCTATTAAGGCAGGCCTGTAGAGAAGTATTTTGCCTTGGACCTCTAACATCAAAAGAAGCCCCTTGGGGCAAGAAACTTGTACCAAAGATATAGAGACTTATTTAGGTACTACAGATGGAAGCAGTTGTGCAAATCGTAACGCAGTTGTTGCCAGAGCTCCACAATATTGACACACTGAAACCCTTGGGCTACTGCCAGAGCTTCCACAGCGACCTACGTCACTACACACAATACACTTAAGCCTTAAGAATCTTGCGCATGTGTCATTTTGACAACAGCCTGACTTGCACCCTAAATAGCATTTTGTACACTGCACTTGCATTTGTAAATGAGTCATTACTTCCCTTGATAAACTCCGTGTTAGTACTCACAGGGATGGCCCCTTCCATCAGAAGAACCCTCCACAAATCTTAAAAAGACCAACCCTACCCTCCTACCGGCATCATGTGTACCTTAGTACTTAATGTGTACCTCATGTGTACCTTAGTACTTAATATGCCTTGTGGTTTTTAAAATATTTTAAACAGGTCATACGATGGAAGGGTCTGTTTTGGGGGTTTTCACTCCTGCTAAGTGTTTCTTACTTTAGCCTTGCGAACTGCACTGAAATGTGGCATACATGTGATGTATGAAGCATTAAAAAAGTTCCTTGAGGTACCTATGAGAGCTATAATATATAACCTATGTAACCTATGTTGACTGCTAGCCTACAGGAGGCTCTGTTTGGCAATTACATTGGGTTTTTATGCAACCAAAACTTGCCCCCTAACCAAAAATTCAAAAATAAGCAGCTGATTTGAGGCCACTGGGAGCAACATCCAAAGGGTTGGGGAGCAACATGTTGCTCACGAGCCACTGGTTGGGGATCACTGCTCTACATGATACTAAAAGTTAACTCAAACCTGAACAACTCTTTTAAAACCAGGCAAGTCTACTTAACCTTGACCAAATACATTCTGCTTTATAGTGGTCCGGACTGATTTCTGATCTGGAATGCACATCTGTGCTTCAAGATTTTTATAATAATTTTTTTTTGGCATTTCTGTTCTAATTATGTGTCAAACAGGCTTCCAGCTAAAGGTTCCGTGGATGTCTGGGATTTAAATTTTGTATTTATAATAAGTATAAGTATTTTATATAAATCTGGCAGAGACTAACACTTGCCTGCCAACTGGCATAATGTGTTAGTTTTCTAATTCCATTTTAGAGGAATTTCACATGCAAGGTACACTGTAAATTAAAGCCTGCATAACAATAATTAAAAAGCGGCATAACATTCCTTGTTAAACACTAGCACAAACCAAACTGGGCTGCGTAAAAGCAAAAAATTTGGTTTAGTTTTTCTTCAGCTTCATGATGGAGCCAACTAATGCAAATATAAAACAGGAGCAGAATTATATGATGCTACACTTCAAGCTTGATCCCATTTCCAAGGACACTTTGATTGAGACCTTATATATGGACTTGTATAAGGGAAAAGAGCACATTGCTGTGCAGCTGGTGAAAGCTAAGCTTATGAGAAAACTGATCGAAGTTAAATATTTGGTGAGTTGACAAAAGAACATGGGAAATAAAAATGGAAGGGCAGAGAAAAGGGAACTAGAAACAAGGGGGGGGGAATGAAAAGTAGAAGAAACAGAGAGAAACAGAAGGTGAAAAATGCAGAGTAAGAGAGGAGGTAAGAGGACAATGGAAGAGAAGAAAAGAGAACATGACAGTTACAATAACACCAGAAGAAAAATGGTTGTTAGTAAGAGAAACATTGGGGAAAGATAAAATGGGGGTCTGGGAAAATGAAGGAAGACTATAACACAAAGCAAAATGATGCGTACGAGCAGAGGATAGAAAAGTTGTTATAAAAAAGAGAATTATAGAAGAGAGCAAAGAAGGTAATGGGGGGAAAGCAAGGTGATAGATTTAAACAAGAAAAGAAGGAGAATAGAAAGATGTTGTTAATGTTCTTTAACATGGTATAATAATGGTGAATAGTACCTAAATGTAACATATGCTATGGATTTATTACTGGTGTGAATTCTCCCTTTAAAGAAAGCACAGTTGAAGGACATTTTTAGACACCTTCTACATTATTCAAGAAAAACATAATAATAATGACTATATTATGGAGTATTTGGTCCTGTATAAAATTAAATTGCATTAACCACATACAAAATGTTCTCATTGACTCCCCAAAGCCTTTGCTAAATGCTGGCCATGTAGAACTAATGGTTCACTAAACAATGCTCAAGCCTGAGTTGCAGCAGTGCCCCCAGTAAATCAGCCTATGTGATCAGCCCCTGGAGGTATCTCTCATTCCAGTTCAGGTTCTTGCTAACAGTTTGCAAGTTACATAAAATGACACAGCTGGGAAGCAGAATAAAGCATGCTTTCATCTTCTTTTGAAAAACCAATAATTCCAAACCTTTGCTTCACTGATGATTAGATTTTAGCAGCGTGCTGGATTTCTCATTTCATACCCTGTTTAAGATGCCTTTAATATAGAACAAATCCACAAGCCTCTTGGATATTTTCTTGAGAATCAAGCTAAACACACCACTCTGTGAACCTTTTTTTTAATTGCTAACCTATTGAGAAATCCTAAAAAGGGGATTATGTATAAATTCTTTTCTATCACTATTATTTGGTTTATATAGCAGTAATACTGAAAGCATCCAAACCTTTACCATATAAATAGTGAAAATATTTTAAAACCATAGCTAAAAGTACTTTAATCCAATAATCAAAGGATGAAAAAAAAAAATAAAGAACTAGACGCACCAAATCCATTATTCTGTCCTGGATTTGTTGATAAGGCAGGATTACATGCATTTAGACTTGGATTTAGACAGTTTTAGTGGAAAGTAGGCAGGTACATTTAAAATATTATTTTCATATGAATTTCTTTCTGTGAACACCACAATACTGAAGGGTATGTGAAAAGAATTGCAGTGTTTTCTTTACTAACCTATGGTAAGTAAAAGGAAAATATTAATTGGTTTATGTGAACCTTTTAATGAGCACATAATTTTTTTAAATCAATAAGAAATATATATATATATACATACTGTATAGAAATCTTCAAAAGGAACCACACTCCACTTTGCAGTGAATTAAGTAGTTTTCATTTTGTGCATCTGAACATCCATTGTTTCAGCCTTCTTTAGGGCCTTTCTCAAGGGTATGTGTATATATCAAATCTAAAACAGACAATTAAAGTAAACCCCAGTACTTTCAAAATCTTGAGGCAGATCATCATGAAGTAGATTGCATTATTATCTAATACAGAAAGCAGAGCTTGCCAAAAGTCTTTACAATTGCACCTTTTCCCTAGTGTCTAGTCTCTTATGGATCAGTTAGAAACACAGAACAAACCCAACTGTATTTGATACTGTATGTAAAGGACCACACAACACTTTACAAAAATTGTTTCTTTTACATCAGTCCCTGCCCAGTGGAGCTTACAGTCTAAGGTCCTTTTCTTATCATCTGGAGCAAAATAACCAGCCTGTATGTTTTCGAGTGTGGGATTAATATCGTACAGGATCATACATAGAACATACAGATTACACACAGATAGTGCCACTGAGGAAATCCAGGACCAGGAGAACTGCAATACATTAATACAAACCATTACCCAATCATATAGATTTTGTGATGCTTCTTTTTTGTCTTTTTTTGGGTCATTTGTACAATGTACTTTTTTTGGTAATTTTTCCCTTCAAGCATCAAAAAGGCATGTATTAATACCAAAACATTAGAAAGGAAGGGGGGGGGGGGGTGACAGTGGTGTGACAACTGGGGTTGTTTGTAATATTTGGGCACTGGCATACACTTTTTTGTGTGAAAAAATATTATGGCAAAGCACCCAAAAGTGTTCACTTTGTCATGGACTTTATATACAGAAATCAGTCTGTAACTAGAAAGGGAAGTTTGAGAACAAACTTCATGTTGAGTTGAAAAACGTGAAGTCACTGAATGAAATCTGATCTGTTGTTGGCCCCACCCACTTTTTCTAACCTTGGACCACAGTTATATAGTAAAAACCACTGTGCAAAGTTTGGGGACCCTGGTTTTAATAGTGTCTGAATGGCAGCAATTTAAATTCCCCCACTGAAAGTCAATGAGTGACATCTGATTGGTGGCTCCGCCCACTTTTACCTGGAATTGCAGTCACCCAGTTTGGGAATCCTGGCATCAAACCAATAAAATTCAATAGGTAAAACTTGCTGGGCTGTTGGTGGCTCTGCCCACTTTTTCAAAACTAAAACTGCAGTCCCCTAGTGACCAACTGTGAAAAGTTTGGGGACCCCGGTGTTATTACTGTGAGAATGGCAGCAGTCTGTACAACTTAGAATTTTTCTTTTAGTCTTCTCTAGGCTGTTATTTTCTGTCGTCTTCCCTAGGATGTGCATCATCCTAATAGTCTTCTCTAAGATGTACATTGTCCCTGCAGTCTTCCATAGGCTCTACATCTTTCCTCTAGTCTTCTCTAAGATGTACATGTCCCCTGTAGTCTTTTCTAGGCAATACATTTTGCATGTAGTATTGTCTAAGATAGTATTCTTTATACTGTTTATCCTCCATGAAGTCTTCTCTATGCTCTACATCTTTCCTATAGCCTTCTTTAAACTGTACATCTTCCCTGTAGTCTTCTATAAACCGTACACCTCTATAGTCTTCTTTATGCTGTATATCCTCCATGTAGCCTTCATATGTTCAACATCTTCCTTGTAGTCTTCTCTAAACTGTACATCTCCCCTGTTGTCTTATCTAAACTGTACATCTTCTGTATAGTCTTCTTTATGCTGTATATTCTCCATGTAGTCTTCTCTATGTTCTACATCTTCCCTGTAGTCTTCTCGAAACTGTACATCTTCACTGTAGTCTTCTTTATGCTGTATATTCTCCATGTAGCCTTCTCTATGGCCAACATCTTCCTTGTAGTCTTCTCTAAACTGTACATCTCCCCTGTTGTCTTCTCTAAACTGTACATCTTCTGTATAGTCTTCTTTATGCTGTATATTCTCCATGTAGTCTTCTCTATGTTCTACATCTTCCCTGTAGTCTTCTCCAAACTGTACATCTCCCCTGTTGTCTTCTCTAAACTATACATCTTCACTGTAGTCTTCTTTATGCTGTATATCCTCTATGTAGTCTTCTCTATGTTCTAAATCTTCCCTTTGGTATTCTCTAAACTGTACATCTCCCCTGTTGTCTTCTCTAAACTGTACATCTTCTGTATAGTCTTCTTTATGCTGTATATCCTCTATGTAGTCTTCTCTATGTTCTAAATCTTCCCTGTATTATTTTCTAAACTGTACATCTCCCCTGTTGTCTTCTCTAAACTGTACATCTCCCCTGTTGTCTTCTCTAAACTGTTCATCTTCTGTATAGTCTTCTTTATGCTGTATATTCTCCATGTAGTCTTCTCTATGTTCTACATCTTCCCTGTTGTCTTCTCTAAACTGTACATCTTCTGTATAGTCTTCTTTATGCTGTATATTCTCTATGTAGTCTTCTCTATGTTCTAAATCTTCCCTGTGGTATTCTCTAAACTGTACATCTTCTGTATAGTCTTCTTTATGCTGTATATTCTCGGTGTAGTCTTCTCTATGTTCTACATCTTCCCTGTAGTCTTCTCTAATCTGTACATCCGGTGATTTGATCTGTGGTTTTACTATGAAATCTCTTTTGCCAAAAAACAGCTACATGGGTGTAAAATAATGAACAAAAATAGACCAACTGCCTTTTATTCACATATTATTCTAGATTCATCAATGAAACCCCTTCTGTTAGAAGCCTGCCCAAACAAAACTTTCACCTTCCTCTTCTGATTAAATTCAATATGAAAACTGGAAAGTAAAGCACAACTGTTGCTGGAACTGAACTAAATATAGTGGCCCTCAAGTGAATTCTCAAGTAATTGCAATCATAATCCGTTGCTTAGTTAATTAAAAAGCTATTTTAAACCAGACTACATTATTTCATAAAGTGAAATTAGTATGCATTGCCCTATATGCTGTTTTACCGCAATTCTGTCCACATGCCTAGGCATCTTTTTTATTATCATATTTTGTTTACTGGTGCAAACTTTACAGAGGTATGGCAACCTGTTATCCTATTGGGTAATATATTTTGCCTAACCTTATAATGAACATTTGCTGAACGATTATAAGAGCTAGTAGAAATGACTGACAGAGCTTAGAATAAATTGGGCTGTTGTGATTTTTTTAAATTGCGGTTGCAGCCAAGCTATTCATTTTCTTTTGTCCACATAAGGCCCAGACTGCAATCTGTGGATTCTGGCAAATGCTAGAGTGGCTGTAACAAGATGGCCATACACAGTCACTATTTAGTGGGCTGGTGGGGGTTGTTTGGGTCTCTGTGAAATGCCAGGGCCTATTTTAAATCCCTGGCATGCATGTGCCAATTAGAGGTATCACTCAATGTGATCCAATCTCATGATAGTCACTGCACATGGTGATGGTTGACCCATTTGATTGTAAACATTAAGACTGGTCAACCAACTCATTTTGTCAGTTGTGAGTTCAATTTCATTTTTTTTTCAATCAGTAAATTACAGTAATAATAATAGTGATCCTTGATTTTAAATGGTGATTCCCATTTCCCACTTGAAGTTTCCAGTGCTATTTTTTTTTAATATTGATAGTGACTCATTGTCATGTGAAGTTTTATCTGCAGAATTTCTGCAAATAAAATATAATGTCTGGTTGTAACACTGCTACCAGTCACTCAGCAGATATTTAGCAAATACCCTCTTTTGCCGGATCGTTATGTTAATCTGGTACCACTGCCTCTGTCATGGTACAAAACTTCCTGTTTTCAAAACATCCTTTTGGTTAAAAAATAAAATTTTAAATGGTAGAGTGAATTATTTGCTATGTAAACAGTGTAATTTAGAAATAAAAAGTACACCATAAAACTCATGACAGATTTTCTTTAAGTAAAAATACTTTAGGGCTCATCCACATAAGGGAAGAAAATGTGAAAAGGGCAAAAAACAGAAGCAAACGGCCTGCAGCCACACTGGAAAACTGTCACAATTGGCCATGTATTTGCTCTTTGCCTTACTTATTACTTTGCTACGGATCTCTGCAGTGCCGGGCCTGGCTGGCACCCAAGCCAGCCCGGCTGGCCACCTTGCCCACCACACCACCGCTCTCCTGTCGCATTACCCCATTACCAGTCAGCGCACATGTATGTGTTCGTTCCTCAGCAGCAGGGGGAGGGGGAGCGCAATAAGCATGACATCTGCACTATTATCATTAAGGAGCATGGGGGGACAAGGGCACAGAATTGGGGAGTAGAAGAGGTACAGGTATGTGCCTAATGCCCCCCCCCCCAGCATTGCACCTTATGCATATGCCTCTTCTGCCCACCCCTAGCTCCGGCCCTGGCACTCAGTTTCTAAGTGAACTGTGGTTTCCCTAATAAATATAGCACTACCTGCATTCAGCAGTACTGTGTTCATGAGGGGCAGGATGGGGGAGACATGTAGGCATCCAATTTCCCATCCCTACGCATTCCCAGAGATAGGCAATATGCAGACGTGCAAGTCAGGAAACTATGACAATCAGACATTCAGATGCCGTAAGAGCAGGAAGGGTAGGGCAGGCAAAGTGGGGAAGGAGACAAGAAAACTGATCATAACCACTCCAAGATGAACAAGTTATACTATACCACATACAGTTACACAATGCTGGCGTTGCTTCTACAGTCTGTCTGAGGTGTAAGCAAGAGAACAATGTGGGCACCTACAGTCTGAGTCTGAGGTCTTACAGTTGTGAATTGAACCCTGTACCTACAGCGTTCCCTATGGCTTGTAAAAGGGGCAAGGTCATGGTGCTACTTTACACTCCCGCCTGTTGTATATATGGGAAATATTCTGGAAACCCCCCAATCCTAATCCTCTATAATAATAAGACATATCACTCCTCCTCGCCTTTGGATAGTACAGCAACCCCAAGTATATAATTAAACACCTTAGAGACCCCCTAGAGTAGAGTATGGCACACACAGGCAGTATAGGGCAGGCAGAGTATGGCACACACAGGCAGTATAGGGCAGGCAGATTATGGTACACACAGGCAGGGTAGGGCAGCCAGAGTATGGCACACACAGGCAGCATAGGGCAGGCAGAGTATGGCACACACAGGCAGGGTAGGGCAGGCAGAGTATGGCACACAGAGGCAGGGTAGGGCAGGCAGAGTATGGCACAAACAGGCAGTGTATGGCACAGGCAGGCAGTGTATGGCACACACAGGCAGCACAGGGCAGGCTAAAATGTCCTGCTGCACCCATACAGTTGGGCCTCCACCACCAGATGAAATACCCCCAGCATTTCTGTACTTCAAAGTCTATTTTTCTTTTAACTTTGGAGAAAGCCTGATATTCCGTGAGAGGGGCTTCTCCAAGTAACACCCAAAAGGTGTACTCATCCTGCTGGGGCACATAGCAGGGGATGGCATCCATGGAGTAGGCCTTAGCCAGGAACAGCTCCTCTCAGTGGTAGGCAAACTTTTTAATATTCCTGGAGTCATTAGTTTCTGCCCCCCATAAGGGCTGATCTGCTCCCTTGGGGATTCTAAAGGTTCCTAATCCTCCTCCCATGCTAAACCCTCTGACTGTACCTCAAGAGGATTTATCAAAATGGCCTTGACAGTTGCCTTGACAGGCGTGCGTTGACTGTTGCCCTTTTGGATGTGCAGAGTGCCTGCCAACATAATGTTTATCATAGGCACTGCTGGCTCAAATGCCGGTTGTTCAACATTAAACACCGAGACAGTTCTCCACAATCTCCATGGGTACCAGCTGGTCCTGACCAGTACCGACCCATAAATAGGCCTCCATATTCAATACAAAGTGGACCATGTAGCCTTGTATTTCTGCTTCCAGTTTTTAATATTCACATCTTTTTAAAAAGGATGGTATTAAAGTTTTTGAAAAAGGTATATTATACATTTTATATTATCCACACGGAGCACTGGGGACAGGACGCACAGAAATCTCCAGCGCGCCTAGACACACTTGATTCAATCAAAATACCTTGTGTGCCACTAAGCCTTATTAGGCATCAAACTGGGATATTTGCTTCTGCAATTTACTGTGCATAAATGTTCAGTGAAGTCAGAGGAACATCAGTGTAGCCATTGAAATGGGAAGGGATTTCACCAGGCGAAAATAGAGCGACGGTTTTCTATAATAGATGAATTTAAACAAAATGTTGATATTTTTACACCTTGACCATATTGCCTACATTCAGTGCTTTATAAATAGGCCACTTTATCTTGTACTAAGCCAAACATTTCAATTTGCTCCCTATTCACTGTGAAATATGATGAGAAACTATCAGCACATATGTAGCAAACACTTGGTACTGGAATGTGCTTCTGCCTTACTTCAAAGGAACTTTAATACTTGAATATTTTAGTTCCCCCTTTCCCTCTGTCCGTATGTGCTTTCTCAATGATACTCTCCATGCTTTAGATGCTGTCCAATTATGAATTACTGCACTGAGGCCAATGCGCCCATTGTTAATAAATGAGCCCAGTATTTAGCTTTATATCTACACATGATTTCACACTGTGTATGGGGCTATAATGTACTGATATTTAAAAGCTGTTTTTACACAGATCTATAAGTATGCCTTTTAGGCATGGACAGCAGACAGCCTTACTAAAAGCACTTTTACACCTGACCCAACATGTCTGGATCTTCAGAGCATGAAATCAGTTAGTAAGTAACACCCCCTGTATAATTAACACCTTCTTACCTGTATTTCTGAGACACGTAATTTAAAGGGGACCTGTCACCTAAAAATAATTCCAAATTCTTTTCTATTGTGTTTGTCAACAATCACAGCAAGCAGGCAGGCGCCATTTTGTGGGCACTGTTAGTAAGGCAAACCATGTATCACCCCAACATCTTGTTTATGCACTGGCCGCACAATTGGATGGTGAGGAGGGAGGGGGAATGTGAGTGCTAAATGGAAAGTGAAGTGATTGTCTGCCCTACCTCTATGCCTAAGGCATGGAGGCGGGGAAGGCAATATATGATTGATAGGTAGGACTTTTAAATGCGCTTATAGGACTTTAATTATACAGCTTTTGATGCCTGGGTGACAGATTCCCTTTAAACCCATAGGCAAAAGACATTTTTCAGTGCAAGCACTATATATTTGGTTCATGCTGATTATGCCCCTTTATTCTGCTATCTCTTCATTTCTTTCCAAAGTGTTAAATACAAGTTTAAAAGTACTTGCATGTTTCAAATATTTGGTAAACATGGTCATAAACATCAAATTCCATCTAAATATTTTGACTCTCAATAACCGCCTTTTCTTTCTGTCAAATAAAGTTTTTGTGGCCATAGCTAGGAAAAAGCCTCTGGACATAAACATATTTGTGATGTTATTATGGTGCTTCTTTGATTGAAAAAGAGAAAACATGTACATATATATATATAGTAGGATGATGCCCTTAAGGGGAGAATATTTGCATTCCAAGTGACAGCTTGTAACATTACCAGCACTAGGGATATTGCGTTCAGCCACTGGCTGTTTTTCTTTTTCAAAGTTAAAAACTGAAAACAAATTAATATTTTAGAAACCATTGGGGATTTGAGAACAGCCCTAAACTAGGTATTCTGGCCGTTTAAAATGTATAACAAGCATTTCACTTCTCTGATTAAGGGCTGCTTTTAGGCACTGATCGGGCCTGGGGTAAAGATTTCCTTGGTGCCAGATTCTGGACAAAATGTTCCTGCTTCTTGTTTAGCACAGAGATAAGCACGCTGAAATGCTTTTCTGTAACAATATATTAAGGGAAATGTAAACCTTTAAAAAAAATCATGTAAAATAGCTCAGAGTGCTCTTCTAAGCAGTTTTGTGATGTATGTGAATATTTTTTTTGCCTACTTTTTGAGATATTAGCAAAATTGTATACTAATAAAATAAAGATACTGAAACTGAAACAGCTGCTGGTAAGTTCTTCCTACCATGATTCAGTCAGGAGAGTTGTTCAGGAGAAGAACAAGGGATATTCTGATGTTGCTCTGCATAGGAAAGATATGAGAGTAACAATCTGAGGTTATTGAGCAAAGCAACATAACAAAAGTTGGAAGAATTGACCAGTAGGTGGCACTGCATTGTATTAGTAGTATAAAATTTTGCTAAAATTTTTTTTTTGCTATAAATTTTGCTTGGAAAAAATTGCAAAAGTGCTTAAAAGAGTAACAGATTGGAAGGAACCCATGAAAGTTAGCCTATGTGCTCGAAGGAAGCTGTAATGCAAGACATTATGAGTCTAGTTAAGATGTACAGGTATCTGCACATTCAAACGACTGGCCTGCAGGCTACCATTAATGTTTAACATATAGGCCATCCACAATATTCACAGGATTACTCTCTGGGTTAGGTCCCTATGGGGTGCTGATACTATTGCTGTTGTTAGTAAGGCTGAGTAAGTATCATGTAGATATGGTATGTAAGGTTAATGTTAGCTGTTATTCACACAAATACAGACCTGATGTTCACAATACCCAGATGTACTCAGACTGTAGAAACAATCCCCAGCTAGGTCTCTTAATCCAGAAATCTCTCTGGAGCCTGACCCTTGAGTCCCTTTACTTGCAGAACTGACTCTAACTCTGGCAGGGTACTAACCAATTGGTGTCCTTGTTAAAGCTTCTGACTGCCAAGGCCAGAACTAGGGGTAGGCAGAAGAGGCACGTGCCTAGGGCTCAACCCTGGGGGGGGCGTAGGCACATACCCTTTCTGTTTCTACTCCTAGTTCAGGGCTCAGGAGGATTTTTTCTGTGATGAACAGGTGGTCTGGGTTTCTATTCACTAGCTGCCTGCTCGTCTATAAACTAGGGAACCATAATACCATCTGCCCAAATACTAAGCTGCAAAGGGACATGCTCCCCCTCCCAACTGTAATATAGGCTCCAACCTTTGGCCAAAACCATCCTGGGGACATACCTGAATGAAGATTAACCCTTTACCCTACGTGCAAAATGACTGCACAAGTGCATTACCTTCCCATAGAATCATATGGCACTAAACACAGTGTAAAGTGATTGTATATGTCCTCCAACCATACAGTAAAGGCTGATCTCAGCCTACCAATGTGAGATAGCAACATCCACCCTCTCACTGTGATAGGAAAGTCAGAGGTGTAGCCAAATTACTAGCAAGTGACTGGTATATAAGGGCCAGATTCTTAAAAATACAAATTATGAGTACGATTTGCGAAAAATCGCATTAAATACAAAAATTTCTGATGTGTGTAAATTTTTGCAAAAAGTTGCTTTGTGCTTGGACAAAAATATTTCGGTACTTTCCAAAAGTTATGCAGTTTTCGTATCCTAATGATCGTAAACGGTGTGAAAACATCAGTGCATGATTTTGGAAGCCTCCCATAGGACTCAATGGCACTCTGCAGCTCCAACCCGGCCCAAGGAATGTCTCCCATAGGGCTCAATGGCACTCTGCAGCTCCAACCTGGCCCAAGGAAAGTCTCCCATAGGGCTCAATGGCACTCTGCAGCTCCAACCCGGCCCAAGGAATGTCTCCCATAGGGCTCAATGGCACTCTGCAGCTCCAACCCGGCCCAAGGAAAGTCTCCCATAGGACTCAATGGCACTCTGCAGCTCCAACCTGGCCCAAGGAAAGTCTCCCATAGGGCTCAATGGCACTCTGCAGCTCCAACCTGGCCCAAGGAAAGTCTCCCATAGGGCTCAATGGCACCCTGCAGCTCCAACCCGGCCCAAGGAATGTCTCCCATAGGGCTCAATGGCACTCTGCAGCTCCAACCCGGCCCAAGGAATGTCTCCCATAGGGCTCAATGGCACTCTGCAGCTCCAACCCGGCCCAAGGAAAGTCTCCCATAGGGCTCAATGGCACTCTGCAGCTCCAACCCGGCCCAAGGAATGTCTCCCATAGGGCTCAATGGCACTCTGCAGCTCCAACCCGGCCCAAGGAAAGTCTCCCATAGGACTCAATGGCACTCTGCAGCTCCAACCTGGCCCAAGGAAAGTCTCCCATAGGGCTCAATGGCACTCTGCAGCTCCAACCTGGCCCAAGGAAAGTCTCCCATAGGGCTCAATGGCACTCTGCAGCTCCAACCCGGCCCAAGGAAAGTCTCCCATAGGGCTCAATGGCACTCTGCAGCTCCAACCCGGCCCAAGGAAAGTCTCCCATACGGCTCAATGGCACTCTGCAGCTCCAACCCGGCCCAAGGAAAGTCTCCCATAGGAATCAATGGCACTCTGCAGCTCCAACCCGGCCCAAGGAAAGTCTCCCATAGGGCTCAATGGCACTCTGCAGCTCCAACCTGGCCCAAGGAAAGTCTCCCATAGGGCTCAATGGCACTCTGCAGCTCCAACCCGGCCCAAGGAAAGTCTCCCATAGGGCTCAATGGCACTCTGCAGCTCCAACCCGGCCCAAGGAAAGTCTCCCATAGGGCTCAATGGCACTCTGCAGCTCCAACCTGGCCCAAGGAAAGTCTCCCATAGGGCTCAATGGCACTCTGCAGCTCTAACCCGGCCCAAGGAAAGTCTCCCATAGGGCTCAATGGCACTCTGCAGCTCCAACCTGGCCCAAGGAAAGTCTCCTATAGGGCTCAATGGCACTCTGCAGCTCCAACCCGGCCCAAGGAAAGTCTCCCATAGGGCTCAATGGCACTCTGCAGCTCCAACCTGGCCCAAGGAAAGTCTCCCATAGGGCTCAATGGCACTCTGCAGCTCCAACCTGGCCCAAGGAAAGTCTCCCATAGGGCTCAATGGCACTCTGCAGCTCCAACCCGGCCCAAGGAAAGTCTCCCATAGGGCTCAATGGCACTCTGCAGCTCCAACCCGGCCCAAGGAAAGTCTCCCATAGGGCTCAATGGCACTCTGCAGCTCCAACCCGGCCCAAGGAAAGTCTCCCATAGGGCTCAATGGCACTCTGCAGCTCCAACCTGGCCCAAGGAAAGTCTCCCATAGGGCTCAATGGCACTCTGCAGCTCCAACCCGGCCCAAGGAAAGTCTCCCATAGGGCTCAATGGCACTCTGCAGCTCCAACCTGGCCCAAGGAAAGTCTCCCATAGGGCTCAATGGCACTCTGCAGCTCCAACCCGGCCCAAGGAAAGTCACAATAACGAAGCTTGAATGAATCCGAAACTTTCGTACTCAGTGAGACAAATACGATTTTGTACAAAATAGTCTCGCAAATTAACGAAAATATCGCAGAAAATACGCAAAAGTTGTAAACTTTAGAAAACATACAAATTTTTTGTAATCGGTCCTGTTGTACTTTAATGAATGTACCCCTGTCACTTGGCAAAATGCTAATTAGATCTCAGCAAATGCTGTAAAGAGCAGGTAGCCCTAAAAAAATGCTTACATACATATATAAAGATATGTTTCTATTTTGTTAGAAACAGTAATTGTGTTGTTAACCAGTATTGTCTGTTAGACTTCTTAACAGAATAATGTAAGATGTTTTCATCATTTAAAAAAAAAAAAAAAAATAACATTTGAAATTATAATATATATATATATTTATGTATATATTAGGGATGCACCGAATCTACTTTTTTGGATTTGGACGAACCCCTGAACCCTTCGTAAAGGATTTGGCCAAATACCTATCCGAATCCTAATTAGCATATGCGGAAAGATGGGAAAATTTTTCAACATGTTTATGTGACAAAAAAATCACGTGATTTTTAGGATTCGGATTTGGTTCGGCCAGAGGCATGGATTCTGCAGAATCTGACTCCTGCTGAAAAAGGCCAAATCTTGGCCGAATCCCGAACCAAATCCTAGATTCTAATCCCAATATATATAATATATATATACACAGAAATATAAAGTACAGCAGTACGGTATATGTGGTACAAAAATTGTGGTTCAGGCTAGTTCACAAACACTGGACTACAAATGAAAAAATACAGAATTAGTTTTCCAATGGTGTGGATAATTTGAAGCTTACTATAGGCAATAGGCACCACCTAGTGTTCAAAAGTATATACTCACTTGTTGTATATTGTCCAGTGCTGAAAACTGTCCTCACATATTGTGCATGAAAAAACAGATTAGGATAAAATGAAAAGAGAAATATCCTTTGTACGTCAAGTTATTTTGCTTATGGCATTAACTGAAAATTATATTTCAACTTTTATTATTTCAAATAATTTTATATAAAGGACAAGAAAAGGCTAATTCACTGGAGTATTAATCTGTTAGGCACCCCCCCCAACGCAATGGATTAAATAGCTACAAATAGCTATTTCTTGGGGAAGCAGCAATATTCAGGTAATATGGTATGAGTTATTAGATCCTTATTCCCTCATGTATTGGTTAATATTAATTTGTAAGATGAATACCCATTTACTGTACAACACTGTGGTGCTTTATAAATATATGCTAAGAATTATTGTAACAACTATACTAACATTAACATTGTGCCTTGTGTAAATTTTAAAAAATGTAAATTTTTTTGGATGCTTGTAGATTCAATGTAAACCTCATTTACTGCATGTGGAGAGGAGTGTCAAATGCAAAACAGGTGCAAACTGCCATGTATTTTGCTCTTTGCACCATGCCCCACACATAGGGGCTGATTTATCAAAGTACGAATTCGAATCACGAAATGGGAAAAATTTGGATTAAATACGATAATTTCTGATGATCGTAAATGTCATGAAAATGCTTCTGAAAAGATCGTAATAGTCACGATAATATCGTAATGGTGTTCCGAAAGTCACAGGTCATTCAGATGCACAAGCAGGGGCGGGCCAAGCCGACCGGGCGCCCTAGGCAACTCTGTCGGCCAACTCCGCCCACCTCCCCGCCTCCCCGAACGGCGCATGCGCGCCAATGCACAGGAGGAGGTGCAGGGGGGGCGGGGCGGTTAGATCGGTCATTGCCTCCGCCGCTAATGACAAGCGGCAGAGGCAATGACAAATTAGCACTAAGGGTAGGCAGGAGAGGCTCCTGCCTGGCGCCCCTAAATCGTTGTGCCCTAGGCAGCTGCCTCTTCTGCCTACCCCTAGTTCCGGCCCTGTGCACAAGTTAAAAAGCTCCTAGGGGTGCAAGTTGCAGGGGTGCCCAGTTCTTGCCATCTACAGGGCTACAATGTAGTACTTTGCACCTTGCAGACAGCATGTGGGATTTCTAGAGTGCAGCAAATAATGGGACCAAGTAGACAAAGAAGTTACCAATTTTAACTTTTTTTTAATTATTTCTGGTAGTTTTTATTGAGAAAGCAATAAAATGTACAATAATTCACTATGTCAGAAGTTTACATAGTTCAGGTTGTGAGGTAAATAGCAGGAGAACGTGGAAAAAAACATAGTTCCAGTGGCTAAAAAGAAGAGAGTAAAAGCAGATCGCAGAGGTCTAAAACTGAGAACGAAATCACTAGAGCCTAAAAAGAAAAGCAGCACAGCCCTGCCAATCTGTGCCACTGGGCATTCAGTCTATGGGGTACGTGTCCAGCCATGGGCCCCAGATTTTGTGGACTTAAGTGGAAATATCTTTTGGTGTAGGAAGAATGCAAAGCTTGGGTGTTGTATTGATGGTAATCTGCAGGACTCTGTCTAGGGTATCTAATATTCCCCACCAGTATGGAGCGATCTCATTACAATTCCAGAGCATATTTATAAAGGTACCTTTTCCAACACACCCCTTGTACATAGAACTGGTATGTCTGCGTTGATGTGATTATAGTCTAGCAGGGGTGTAGTATGCCCTTTGAGAAGTATACACCCTATGAAAGATTATACAATCATTTTTATATCAATCTAGCTCCTTAATAAAACTTTGATGATTATTACATACTTTAAAATCATTAGCCTGAATGTGATCACATAGCAAGTGCTCAAATGCCTCCGCTAATACCAAATGTACAGGTCTATAATTAGCAGTGACTGTAAACTTTTTAAATACTGAAATAACATCCGCTTTCTACCAGTCCATAGACTTCAATTCAGACACTAGGCAATGTGAGAAAAGCAGCTTGAAACTGAGCTAAGCATGCTGTGTATAAGTAGGAATATTCCATAGACTCTAATGCAGTTATTATGTAATTATTATATTGGGTTGAAAACCCCACATACTGTTCTTCAACTTCAGCTTATTCTTTTGCTTTTTCTTCTTCTTCTTAGCGCCCCCCATTTTCTTTTTGTGGCGCTGCTCCGAACACCCCAATTTACCCATTGACTTTGACAGGGAAGATTTTCAAACTGCTGCCAATCTTACAGCTTTGAGGCTACACTCCCCAAACTTGAATCACATAGTCATGGGCTCAGCCTGAATGAAAAAATGATGACTGTTGGATGCCCAAAAGTGGGCGGAGCTGTGAACAGCCAATCAGATTTTACCTATTGACTTGGCAGAAATCCAACCTGCTGCCATTCTCACAGTATTAACACTGGGTTCCCCAAACTTTGCAGAGTTAGGCACCAGGTAACTGCAGTTCAAGGTTAGAAAAAGGGGCAGAGCAACCAACAGCCAATCAGATTTTACCTATTGCCTGTCAATGGGGAAATTCAACCTGCTGCCATTCTCACAGTAATAACACCGGGGTCCCCAAAATTTTCACATTTGGTCACTAGGGGCTGCAGTTTTAGTTTTGAAAAGTGGGTGGAGCCACCAACAGCCAATCTGATTTCACCTATTGAATTTTATTGGTTTGATGCCAGGGTTCCCATACTTTGCACAGTCAGTCACTGGGTGACTTCGTACTCAAGGTTGGGAAAAGTGGGCGGGGCCGCCAAAAGCCAATCGCATTACTTTCATTTTTATCAGTGGGAAAATTTTAACTGCTACCATTCTCACATGTTTAATGTCAGGGTCCCCAAACTTTGCACAGTTTGTCACTGGGTGCCTACATTCCGAGTTTAGAAAAGTGGGCAGGGCCAACAACAGCCAATTAGATTTCACCTATAGACTTCATACATTTAAACTTAAACTGCTGCCATTCTTTAAATATTAATACTAATGTCCCCAAACTTTGCAGAGCTAATCACCAGGTAACTGCGGTTCAGAGTTAGAAAAAATGCGTGGAGCCACCAACAGACAATCAGATTTTCCCTATTGATTTTCAATGGGAAAATTGAACCTGCTGCCATTCTCACAGTATTAATCGTGTGTAATTGTGGTTTCTGCTGCGTGGATTAGTCGCCACGTGTCTTTGCCCTTAGAGTGGAAGGTTCTGATCCCAGACTGACTTATTTTGGAACTGACTGGCCACTACTGCACTGCGCCAAAACTTTATATACAGATATTAATACTATTTCCATCAATGTCTAATTTGTTGTTGCCCTTGTATTCTGTCAGCTTGTACTGCTGTTAGCAGGGGAATCTCTGGTGCATAAAAGTGAACTGATACAATTATATCTCTAAGCCATTGCTTATTTAACCATGAATAGAGTTTTGTTTTGCAACTGTTAGCAACTCCTTTAAGCCTGGCCCTGGCCATTGTGTAGCTTTGCATTCCTGCATGGAAGGAATGTAGCACGGTTACAGACTGATTTATCTTTTGCTTCCTTTATTCTAGCAGTGTTTGTATGTAGTACACAACATAAATTCTTCTACACCAGGGGTATTAACCCCTTACTTGCCACAGATCATTGAATCTACAGCACTGACAGGTACTGAAAAAGTGTTAATAAGTTATGTGTTTGTTTTACTCCCTAAACATTAACTATAGATGTTTAACCCTTTCAGTGCCAGCTGGAGCTGCCACTACCAGCATCAAGCTTTTCCAAGCGGGAACAGGAACTTGTAAATGTATAACTTACCTGCACCACCATGTTGGCCAGATTAGCACTGAAAATTCTCTATTCTATGGAGAGAGAACTAAAGCCTAACTAAAGAAGTAGGGCACACATGTTGTACATTATGTTCTGGGCTCCTGTACCAGCCCAAGGCAACCACAGCCCTTTAACAGGGAAGATCTGTGCCTCCATAGATGCCCCAGTAGCTCCCCAACTTCTTTTCTGCTGATTCACTGCACATGCTCTGTGCTACTGTCACTTACTGAGCTTAGGGACTGGCTCACAAACTACTGCATATATAGAATATAAATGCAACAGTATAAGGCTGACATGGCAGTTCTGAAACCAGTGCAATTAGCAACAGAATTTAATAATCAGCTCTGTAGAATCAGTTTATATAACAGGCAAACCTCAATTTAATTAATTTAATTGATCATTTGCTACGACCCCTACAAACCCAGTTGTAGCAACTAATTGCTGCAGCGACTAATTCCATACACAAATTTTCAAGTCGCCGCATGTGAAATATACCACACAGGACAAAACTCCATTATTATAGCTTTCGCAATTAGTCACCGCAACTGGGTTTTTAAATATCACAGCAACTTATTGCCCGATTTGTCTTCGTCCATAAGAAAATAGTGAAGCTGGCAGGAGAGATGAATACAAAATGTATACATTTTCAAATGAATACCTCACATAACGCTTTAGCTTAGGCATCTCCAGGGTTGGACTGGCCTGCTGGGACACTAAGAAATATCCTGGAGGTCCCTGGTCTTTGAAAGCTCCAATCGCTTTATTGGTTATAGGCCCATGGTAGGTGCCCTGATTTCCATGCCAAGGGTTTTAAAGGATTCAGTGGAGCACCATTCACAGGTACCAAGGCCAGGCCAAGTAATGGGCAAATTCAAGGCAAAGCCCTCTCATCACCCTTCCCCCCACATGTTAATGTGTCAGTGCGCTCTTGCTCCCACAGTGACATGCAGTGGTAAGGGGGGCCAGGGAGTGGTGCGGGAATCTTCAGCTACAAACTAGGGGTAGTAATAAAAATAACCATGCCTGCTGGCAACTATTAGAAGGTGGTTACACTGCTTCTGTTAACTCTGCACTATTAAAGGTACCTGCCAGGGCCAGAACTAGGTGTAGGCATAAGAGACACGTGTCTTTAATCTGGTCAACTACGTCAAAGTCATCCCCAGTCTGGCCAGCGCTACACTCACTTTAGTCTGTTTCAAGAATCCCACTGCTTCATTATACATTTAACAAAGAGACTGAGTTTTACCTGCAACTTACTTGCTTTAAGGTTAAACCACCAAATGGCTGCCCTTATATTGGCTCCCTGGGATCAGTTGGGCTGGGACTAGGCCAGACCGTGGATGACTTTGACGTAGTTGGCTGTTTTGTTTAAGGGGAAGGGCATCTTTCTTTAAAGGGAAGGGCATTTTTTGCTAACTTAATGCACAGAATGTCTTAATGTCCTTAATATATTGATAGTGGGTAACTACATAGGACCCCTTGTTGCCTGTATGAATTTTGTGATCACAGACTCATTGCACCATCCCTCCAAATGTTTAAAAATGTAACTATTAACTATTTATATTTAC
This sequence comes from Xenopus tropicalis, assembly GCF_000004195.4. Classification (NCBI taxonomy): domain Eukaryota; kingdom Metazoa; phylum Chordata; class Amphibia; order Anura; family Pipidae; genus Xenopus; species Xenopus tropicalis. The sequence goes on from NC_030681.2 coordinate 114,697,707, forward strand.
TTCTTATTATAGAATGATGTCAGCTGTTTATATTGGGATGTATTTACTGAATTATATGAGCATTTCCTATATTAACTTTTCAGCAGGTAAATGACTGGTTTTTGGAACCCACATCAACATCATTGGGGCCCTACGCTTACACAATTACATAACTTGTGCAAAAACTTACTTTCAAAGAACCTTAAAGGAGAAGGAAAGTCAAAGTAACTTGGGGGTGCCAAAATGTTACTGCGCATGCGCCTGTCCCGGACAATCAGCAGCAGCGCGGGTAGGAAGGAGGCAGCGCTCACTACAGGTACCCCGGGCTGGTGCTGTTCTCTCCTAACAGGGGCACCAGCCCGGGGACCAGCGATTAAAGTCACTTGTGGGGTGCCTAACATTTTGGTATCCCCAAGTGACTTTGCCTTTCCTTCTCCTTTAAAGGACATGTAAACCTCCCACACAAAAAATGTAATCAGCGAACAGCCTTTTTGAAATCTTTCAATACCTGCCTCTGGTTGTCCAAAGCTTAATAGTAAGGCTGCAGCATCCCCTTAATCACTTACTTTTCCTTTTCCTCCTGTAACCCACTCGGCCCCCTCCCTCAGGAATTTGCTTTGGCTGTTGGCTCCTGGGTATGCTCAGTTCTTCTCAGCTCAGAATAACACACCCTCTATTCTCGCAGCCAATGAAAAGATGGCATTGCTGGTTCTAGCTGTCTGCTCCTATTACAGTACTCAAACAAAGCAGAACTTTTATCAAAGACAGTGCTGCCTGTGTGAGCCTGTATTCTTGATTAAATTTATGCTGAATAAGGGTGTGTGTGTTTGTATGCTGTTTGCAGATTTAAATATAACTGATGATGTGTCAGAAAAAAATGGCCGCCGGGTGAAAGCTGCTATTTGTTTTAAAAAATTGTAAGGGTGCTGGCAAACAGAGAGGATATATGCAGTAGACATTATGCCATTTTGGTGGGGGAGACGTTCCCAACTGATGTACATTGTAGGAAAATGTAGGATTTACATGTCCTTTAAGCAACTTACTTTTAAGCTCCACTGCCCCCCCCCCCAAATTAAAGAATGACTTATTACTATTTTTATGAACTAATACTGGCTAGTTATTGGGCCCCTAAATTTACATAGTTTACGTAACTTGTGCAAGAACTTCCATATCAAGCAATGAAAGCACAGGGCAGGAACAGGAAGGAGTGCAGAGTTTAAACTTAGGGCAAACTCCACTTACCCCTAATAAACTGACTGTTAATTAGCACATTAATGAAGAGAACTCTTTATATGAACTACTTATTATAGAGTAATACACAACACACTTGTGTTTGTGTGGGGCCCATATTTCCTGATGGTGGCCCTGAGCACAGTCAATTGTAGCCTGAAACCTTTACAGCCTAATTTAAACCTTGCACTGAGGTTAGCCTGATACACTGGAAGGTAAGCTGCTTCCTTGCACAAAGGTTTCTAGTCTACTTACTAATACTTACTAATAAAGGCACAGTAATAATAATTCCCTTGTCTGGGACCATGAGATAAGAAGTCTGGTTAGAGTAAAAGCAGGAACAATCTTGTGCCCTTCTATATTATGGACTTTGTATTTTATCATGCATGTGTTTCATGGACCTTTTATCTTATTATGCACGTCTAAAGGGTGTATAAATAGTCCCGCCTCTCACATGAAAGCATGATTGTGATAAAGTGTTAGGTGTCAGCTGTCACCTGTGCAGCTTTAATCTATGGGACATGTATTTGTTACTAGTGATGAGTGAAACTGTCCCTTTTTGCTTCACCAAAAAAATTAGTGAAACAGGGGAAATGTTGTGCATGCAGCAATTTTTTTTTTTATTTGCAGGAATTCAACGCAAATCCATGCCTGATTAATTATTTCGCCCATCAATATTTGTTACTTATAACTGGCACATCAATAAAAAGACTGCACTGATGTCTGAACAAAACATTTAACCAAAATATATGAATGAAAAGACATCTTTAATCTGACCCATTGTTTCCCCAAGGAGATTACACATTGAGATATTTATCATAAACAACAGGTTTCTCAATATGTCTGCGTGCGCAGAGGGGCTCTCTGTTATACAGGCCTATAGACTGAATCGTTGCTATTTGAAGTGAAGCCAGTTCTATGCAGAGGCATCTCTCCCCACCACTCTACATTACAGAAGCAGCAGGTAGGTTTAGAAGAGTAGCTCACTCCAACAGAGGTTGTTAAATGTCTCTTATGTGTTAACCGTGGCCTGCGAAGCAAGTGTTTCAATGTGTTACTGCTCCACCCCCTAATATGCAGTATTGAAGTCAAGCAAAACATTATTGAAGAAGATACTTGCCCCTACCCCTTTACCATCTTAAATTCACATGCCCAGGTGCATACAGGATAAGCTGCCAATGTCAGTGACTTCCGGCTTACAGATATTGGGGGGGGTGTTTGCCTTATGTGTTCTAGAATCAACCATAAATTACGGTTTTGTTTTCTTCTAGTTATTGTGAGGAAGGGTCTGGAAGGTGTTTGAAGATACCCTTCAGTTTGATCTATGTATAAACAAGTATTAAAAATATATATATTTTTATCTCTCCTTTGCTTAGAATTTGTACATATACTGTAGCTTCCAAGTCCAACCACTATTCCTTTCCTCTGAAGTTCTTTCATTGTTAACAGAATGCTTTTAGCATTTTTTTCCCTTTGACAAATGCCGTTATTCAGTTACTGCCCATAATATCCTTCTGAATTGTTCTGTTATTCATGTGGCCAATGCTTTATTAGTTGTCCCAACTATGCAGTGCATTTCAAAACCTTACATATTTCTTATGTTAATTTAAATGACAAGTCAACCCAGAATATAAGAAATATTATAATGTAATAAAAGAAAACATAATTCGAAGTAACTTTGTATTATACATTCATTAAAGGAACAGTAACACCAAAAAATGAAAGTGTTTTAAAGTAATTGAAACATAACGTACTGTTGCCCTGCACTGGTGAAACTGGTGTGTTTGCTTCAGGAACACTACTAGAATTTATATAAATAAGCTGATGTGTAGCCATGGGGGCAGCCATTCAAGCTGGAAAAAAGGAGAAAAGGCACAGGTTACATAGCAGATAACAGATAAGACACCATTGTATTCTACAGGGTTTATCTGTTAGCTGCTATATAACCTGTGCCTTTTCTTCTTTTGAATGGCTGCCCCCATGGCTACACACCAGGGTTTATATAAACTCTAGTAATGTTTCTGAAGCAAACACAAAACTTTTACCAGTGCAGGGCAGCAGTACATTTTAGTTTAATTTCTTTAAAATATATACATTTTTTGGTGTTACTGTTCCTTTAAAAATATGTAATGGTTTTTGAGTTATTTGTATATATAACTGCTATTAAAAGCAGTGTCTGCCTGTCCATTTCTATTCTCTACCCTAGCGGCTCTGACTCTTGAAACAATGTAACATAAGGCATCAGACTGACAAACCTGCCTTGCAGGAGTTCAGCAAATGCTGCTTTCAACTGCAATTACATTTACTTTTAAAGCACTTCTTTTTTTTAAATGAATTCATATTGGAAAGTTGATTAGAAAACTTGTTTTTGGGGTTGACATGTCCTTTAATATCACATTGCAGCTTCCATTATTCTGAATAACCCAGTTTGTAAGCTGTAATGTAAGGCATTAATGAGTCTAGTTAAGATGTGCAGGTATCTGAACATTCATACTACTGTTCTGCAGGCTACCATTAATGTTTAACATATAGGCCATCCACAATATTCACAGGATTACTCTCTGGGTTAGGTCCCTGTGGGGTGCTGATACTATTGCTGTCTATTGGCTGAGTAAGTATCATGTAGATAAGGTATGGTTCATGCACACTCTGAATGAATAATTGGCTTGTACATGTCAAAGAGCTTTGATGTGTAGTCTGTAGTTGATGTTTTTTTTTTTTTTTTTTTGCAAATTTGGTTTTGCAATTTTTATCTAGTTATGGTTGTCACATGATGAAGTAATTTTACTGTATTATCTTATCTGTGTAGCTCATATTCTTTGTTGTTAAGTCACTTGAGAATTATGTATTTATTAGTAATTGCTTTCTCACAGAGCAGTTAAACATTGTAACTACAACAGAACTACTACAAAGATACTTGTTTTACAGTCTTGCAGTGTACCATCTTGTACCATGCTGCTATCTCATACTGAAATACCACATTGATAGTCACATATCAGTGTTGGTTGCTGAGAAACTAAAGTAAAGTCAACTGTAATTAATCTTTGAGGTTACATTATGATATTACATATATTATATTATACATATATTATGTTACCATATGAATGATAAATGTTTCCTGTTTTGCTCAGAGTGGGCTGAGTATCATCATACAGAATTTGTAAGTTGGATTGGTGATTGATGATGTTGCAGTTTAGGGAGCCTTCAATACGCTAATGGCTTACTTTTAAGCAACAGGGCAAAAACACATGGAGCTACTTAGTAGCTGCTACTTGTTATGGCTACTAAATGCCAGAAAATACCCTGCCATAGACAATACTGAGAATTGCCTCTGCTAAAACACACATAGAGACAATTATCAGTAAATGATCAGCGTTGTCTTTTTTTGTAGCTGTGTCAAGTAGCTGCTACTAGTAGCTCCATGTGTCTTCACCCATCGCGGAAGTTTCCTCTCAAGGCAACTTTCGCAATTTTGGGGAAATCGTGGCGCCTCGTATGCCATCACACCAGCGATTTACATTCTCGCCAGTGAGATAGCATATCGGGGTAATTAGTCGCCCGCGACAAGGGAGATTTGTCGCTGCCGACTAGTCTCCCCGTGTGCCAGAGCCCTAAAGTGTACCATCCATCCCCTAAATCTGTGACAAGACTGACCCCACCTTAGTTACTACTCACACAATACAAAGCCTTATCATAGGCAGGGATAGATACAGAGTTATAAGGGATATGGGTTAAATATTCAAAGTGCAACCATTCTTTTATATGTTGTCATGAGGAACCGAGGTAAACTTTATAAAAACCCAAATAAAGTTGAAGGTTCCAGCTCAGTTACGACTTCTTGTCTGTACTGCTGCAATGATGAACTGCTTTGTAGAGCTATTCATATACACAAAGTACAGTCTATATAGATATATATATATTTACTGTAATTGTATTATATATTTTACAGTCATTTACTTTACTGTATATAATATTTAGATTTCTTTTGAATGAAGTAGACCTTCTTAAAATTTTTTTGTAATTTACGCAAATACAAGGCAAATCCCTTGTACCCTGCACTTGCTGCACTTATGTCTGAAGGAATAAAGAGACACCCATTTGCCTATGTTCCTTAGACTTTACACCTTGCCCATTTTGTAGCCCAAATCATTGAAATGATTGTGGTCCTCCTTGTAATTCTGGGCCTTGGCTAAATGCCATTTAATTAAAGTGGCCCTACATGTTTGTAAGAAAAGTATGGTGTTCTGGTCTGTTTCAGATGTAATAATGTAATATTGTGTCTACTAAAAGTAGGTTTGTTGCTGTAGTTGTACTGCTCGGAGAAGCAGCTATTTGACTGACAGGCCACACAAATTATAGCTTATAACTGAACAAGATGTTCTTTATGTTATTTTTATTATTACCATCATAATTTAATTATTTGGTTACAGCATATTCTAAAGTTAATGCTGCTTTTGGGGCAACAAAGGCATTTGCATTGGGCTCCAAAGTTCATGGTGGCAATTGCATAACAGTTACACTGTCACATGCTTGATGTTGTAGTTGAATGATCTCTGTGTATAGTTAGAATATCTAGCAACAATTAGACCATTATACATTTTCTCCCTAGGGGTATCTGTGATTCTGGGGCCCAGGGCAAGTACCTTCTGTTCCCTACTTTATTCTGTACCCCCCTCATCTTACACAACATACTTGACATCCAGCATCCAGACTTGAATAGTTCTTTACATGCAATCTGGAGAGCTGATTGGGATTGCTTCCATGCAGGTTATTGTGCTATGGCACCCTGTAGGCACCAGATGGCATTTTGGAAGGGAAACTACAAGTAATGTGGAGCAGATTACAGCTTGATATATCTGTAATGCCATGCTGTTAACCTAAGTATCCATCTATGGAATAATTAGACATTTATCAACATACAAACTGCACAGTTTTGAGGTACTCTGATAATGGCTTTGGGCTATGTTTGAGTTTTTAAATGCTGGTAGTTGTACAGGTATGGGACCCGTTATCCAGAATGCTCGGGACCGAGGGTATTCTGGATAAGGGGTCTTTCTGTAATTTGGATCTCCTTACCTTAAGTCTACTTAAAGATCAATAAAACATGAAATAAACCCAATAGGATTGTTTTGCATCCAATAAGGATTATTTATATCTCATTTGGGAACAATTACAAGGTGCTGTTTTATTATTACAGAGAAAAAGAAAATCAGTTTTAAAATTCTGAATTATTAGATTAAAATGGAGTCTATGGGAGACGGGCTTTCCGTAATTCGGAGCTTTCTGGATAACGGGTTTCCGGATAAGGGATCCCATACCTGTATTTCAATATTAACCTGTTGGTTAAATATCTCTGAACTGTCTCCCGAATATTCAGTGGTACATCTAGAATATCAAAGCAATAAGTTAAGTGCCTGTGTCTCTTTGTATAGAAAGAATAGTAATATTTAACAATATTTGACTGGCAGTTCTGTAACAGCAGTGCAGCAGCAAGTTCCAGCAGCTGTGTTCTCTGGCTGATATATAACTATACACAGATATGGGTTTTCTTACCAAGAAAACTGTTATCCTAAAAAAAAAATCTAAAAAAGGCCTTTCCAGTGGTGTCCTATTTCAATACAGAAAAAAGTTTTGAGCAATTTTCTATTTCCCTATAGCAAAGTAATAAAAAGTACCTTCAAAGTACAGTAACTAAGCTGCATTAATCCAGATTGATGGCAAAAGAATCCTATTGAATTTTTTTCATTGTTAACTTTTTTTTTGTAGTGGTAAGGCATGATGCTCCTAATTACAGGAAGACCACCTATCTGTAAAGGTCCCAAGGCATTCTGGTCCCATATTTGTACCAGTAAATGTAGTGATCTTACACAGGTGACTGTATAGCTTACAGAGACCAAAACCTCTATAAATATGTCCAAAAAAAGATGTATTTATGAGACACCTGCTGATGTGTTTAAGGTAAGGAAAGATCAATGTTCAAATTTCAGGCCACGATCCAGCCTTAAGAAAATGTAACCTTGAATACCATGTAAATCAGCATACCAAGTTCCACCAATACAGCTTGTCACCTGTTAACTTACTTTAGGCCTTGTGCCAAGTGTTATAGTTTATTGCGCTGCATGCACTTCCCTGGCAACCTTCCCAGCTTAAAGATTAGAACCTATGGTGACATCCCTGCCTATTTAGTTTAATCAGAGATCCTGTTAATATCAACCACACACAGTCTGTCTTAAAAAAATACCATCCAGTAGAATTCTTGCAAGGTTTTAGCAAACCGAGGTACAAATGAAAATAAATCTGCCCCTTGAAGTAGAAGATAGCATTCACTGGTCACCTGTTTTAGACATGTACTTTCTATGAGTCACCCATTTTTATACCTCTGGTGGGGAGAAGAGCAGACAGTGTGGTCTAAGCATAAGGGAGTGGAGTTGGGATGTAATGGGGAGTAAAAATGGTGTAAATATGCACATAAATCTGGCATTTACACTTTATTACTTAGGTGGAAGAAAGCATTTACATACCACAGGTATGGGACCTGTTATACAGAATGCTCAAGACTTGGGGGCTGATTTACTAACCCACGAATCCGACCCGAATTGGAAAAGTTCCGACTTGAAAACGAACATTTTGCGACTTTTTCGTATGTTTTGCGATTTTTTCGGATTCTGTACGAATTTTTCGTTACCAATACGATTTTTGCGTAAAAACGCGAGTTTTTCGTATCCATTACGAAAGTTGCGTAAAAAGTTGCGCATTTTTCGTAGCGTTAAAACTTACGCGAAAAGTTGCGCATTTTTCGTAGCGTTAAAACTTAACGCTACGAAAAATGCGCAACTTTTCGCGTAAGTTTTAACGCTACGAAAAATGCGCAACTTTTTACGCAACTTTCGTAATGGATAGGAAAACTCGCGTTTTTACGCAAAAATCGTATTGGTAACGAAAAATTCGTAAAGAATCCGAAAAAATCGCAAAACATACGAAAAAATCGCAAAATACCGATCATTACGAAAAAAACGCAATCGGACTCCATTCGACCCGTTCGTGGGTAAGTAAATCAGCCCCTTGGGGTTAAGTCTACTAAAAAACTTTTAACATACTGATTAGTTACCACCAAGTAAAAGCTACTCTTGTATTATTACAGAGAAAAAGGAAATCAGGCTTAAAAATGTGAATTATTCGATTAAGATGGAGTTTATTGGAGATAACCTTCCCTTCAAGCTTTCTTGATAATGGGATTCTGGATAATCCCATACCTTTACAAGAAAAAAACTAACATTATTTTACACGCTTTTACACACGTCTTACATTTTTTTAAAGTCAGAATAGCATTGTATCTTTGTAAATAGATTCACTAATAATATATCCAGAAATTTAAATAGTAATCATTATCATCATGATTTATTTAGATAGAGCAAGGAAGTTATGCAGCTCTTTACATTAATTTATAGCATACATGGCCCTTAAATAATTTGACAAACAAGGGTTACAAAAAATGAAATCAGAAGGCCCTGCACTAAAGTATAAAAGTTATGTTGAAAGGTAGCCCAAAGGTGTTTGCTCGTCGGCAGAATATCGTAAATGATAGTTATCAAATAGATAATCAATAGATAAAATTAGAAAATTTATTTTGGATAATGATAAAATCTGCACATATATTGTGTATCTGACAATATCCTTGGGGGACCTTCAATGCATTTCCAAGAAGTCTCTTTTATATGATTGGTGTTTGACAATTATTTAATGTACTGATATGTTATTTTTAGGGCTTTACCCTACAATTTCAGTCTGAATGTTAGTTTTAGATTGTTGCATTTGAGCGTACCATGGATAAACAAACATTTGCCAGAAGAAGACTAAAATCTGAACATGTACAGCCACCTTTACTCCACAGGGACCTGCTACACCCTCTCAAACGTATATATATATAAAATTATTATTATCATTGGGCAAGAAGAGCAGATGGAGAAGAATGGTAAAATAAGTAAAGAAAACATACTGGCACATGGGAGAGAATGCAAAATGGAACATAGATCTGACATTGGCAGGGGATAGAGTATTAGATAGTAAGGGAGACAATGGAATACTGAGGAGTGGAAGGAAAACGTATATGCTAAGGAGTAGAGAATGGCACATGGAAGGGCTGTCAGAGGTGGAAGGAAAACATAATGGCACATGGAACAGTAGGTAAATGTGTGTAATTCTGTGTATAATGTTGGCCTAAATGGGCATAAAATTCCTCAACCTATTTGATGCGTACTGGGTCCTGCACGAGGACAGGAAAATGTCTAAAAACCCTTGTTATGGCCAAATAGTAACACTCCCATAATCTAGTAAAGGAATTTATGTAGCAACTAAGAATATGCACTAATATTCAGAATTATAGTTTCTTAAATCTGGTCAAATAAGCAGAACTAATTGTTACATTTTAGATCAAGTTTTGACAAGCTTAATGTAAATTGTAGCTAAAAATGTTCACAAATTATTTTTTCCTATAAACTGCATTTTGGCATCTTATAGGTGGCGAGATTATTCTTCATGAAAAAACACGATCTTCAAAAAACGTGTTTGAGAGAAAAATATTTTTTCGTAATCACATCAGTAGTGAAAGCAATAGTGACAATAAATAAGTAACTCCGTAAGTATATGTACATTTTAACTTATTAAAGAATGTCCTTATTATATGGCCTAGCTGGCATCTTCCAATACAAATTTCTTCTGCAGCATCACACACTTGAGAAGATGTCAGCATACAAAAGGGATTCCAGAGTTGGCATTGTTAAATGTTTTTTGTTTTTTTTACATAAATAGAATTTTAGCCACTATAGAACAAGGATTATTAGATTACCTACTTTTCACGCGCTGTGCTCAGCTATATATTGAACTTTGGTTTCTCATATTGATTATGCTTTATTACACATCACAGTTCCATCTTTGTGACAAGCAGTGGACATTAAACCTCCATAAACAATACACCTTTCTGTATGCTGATAAGACGGGTTATAAGTACACACGTCCCTGTGATCCACATCCCACATGCAAAACTTTGTCTCTTTATTATTTGCCTGACTTGTTCCAAGTCAAACACATATGGGTTTATCAGGTTCCTCTCACTCCAAGGTAAAACAAGCCAGAATCCTAATACTGGGCTTGGATGATGCAGGAAAATCAACTGTGCTGTATAAATTCAAGTTCAAGGAGCCTTTTATAACTATTCCAACTGTGGGCTTTAATGTGGAGATGATTCACACGGAGAAGCACTTGCAGTTAACCATGTGGGATGTTGGAGGGCAGCAGAAACTCAGATCCTTTTGGTGCCATTACTTTGAAAACACAGATGGACTTGTGTATGTGGTTGACAGTAATGACTCCAAACATCTGGATGAATCTAAGAAAGAATTTCAACATGTCCTTCAGAATGAGCTGATTAAAGATGTTCCTGTAGTTCTGCTGGCAAATAAACAGGACCTCCCTGGAGCACTGAATGCTGAGGAGATAACACGTAAGTTTAATATGAAGAAGTACTGCTCAGACCGTGACTGGTATGTACAGCCCTGCTGTGCGCATACAGGACAAGGGCTGGCAGAGGGACTTAGTAAAGTGACTGAGTTTGTGAAGAACTGTATGAAATCAAAAGAAGATTCCTTAACATGTTCTAAGCAGAATGTCCGACTCAAGACATCTCGGAAAGTCTGACCCTGGCAAAGCTTTTGTGGGTATCTTCATAAAGACACTAGAAGCAAGCACCTTTTTTTTTCAAGAAAAGTCTTACGCATGTCTTACTTGAAGAAAATGAAGAAGGAAATCTACTAATATTTATTTACAGCTATATCAGTTGCTATTAAAGAATATCTTGCTGAGAGACGATACAGTATTAATCCTATGTTTGTTTTCTTCTACTTGTTATTTATTATCTTTATTTTGTAATTGTGCAAAACTTTACTCAGAACTTTTACCTAATCCTAAGAAAAATGCAAGAATAATGCTGTACAGAGTTCTTTTATAGGGTGGCATTAACAACTTATTAAAAGAAGTAATGATATAACTTATTACAAATGTAATGTTTTTAGTCTGCCGTAAGTATTAATGCAGATGTTTTCCAACTTTTTTTCCTCACTTTTATTGTCTACCATCTGAAGGTCAAAACCCAATTTAACAATGCTCCCCACTAAAGGTGGAAAGAATCACTGTTTGGGAACCTTTGTGTCGTACTGTCTGAGACAATTTTTAGAATATCTGGAGGACAAGGCGCAAGGATCCAAAATAATTAGCCTAAAGATCAGTTGATCACATTGCAATGGGATTACAGTATGATTATCCATTCATTTGTAAAATAAAGTATGAAGGAACTCATAGCATTCACCACTTGTTGCTGTGCAGTCTCATTTATTTAGCCAGTGTTACCACAATGAAAATTGCTTTGGAGGGTTTTCTCCTTCCTTTGTCGAGTGGTGCACATGTAAAGCGCATATGGTGCTCCCTATACATTTGTCATTTATTCTCAGTCTAGTTGGAAACAATTGATTGATATAAAACACTCATGCTGTGTGTGAGATCACTAGGGACTTAATAACTGTGATTTGTAGAAGGTCCATTTTTGAGAAAAATAAATGTATTTTTCATTCTGCTGTGTTAGTGACATATACATGTTTATTAATACTGTTCATAAGTACAGCTTAATTTCTATTTTCTTAACTGACAATGACAGTAATACATGAAAACAAATGTTATTTTGTGCACAAAATTTACTCCATATTTACATTAATGAATGTTTGAGAATGTATATATCTTTTCCCTTAATTATTGTATTCTCCATAGAACAACAGCTTTTAACTTGTAAACTTCATTGCTTTGTTGCATTACAGTTCACATGAACTAAACAATAAAATGCTTGCTTTATGTGAACTATTGAATTGTCAGCCTCTACATCTCCAAAGGGCAATTCTGTACATTTTCAAATCCCCCAGTCACTATCCATGGTGTTAAAGGACGATTTTCTAAAAGTCACAACACTGGCACTTGCAAGAAGATTGATGCATGAAAATATGAACTCTGTAGTCTGCTTTGGGCCTAATGTACATGTAAACAGGCAGTATGACATTAAAGGAGAATGCAAGTCAAAATTTAAAAAGCATACTGCCCAATAGTCCTGCTATTGTTGAGTAAAAACGCTACACTTTTGGCTCACCTAATCAAATATTTACTCAGTCACACTTACTTCACATTTTCTAGAACAGGCAGCCATCTCTAAAAAGGTATTCTCCCTTCCTTTCCCTCCTTGCTTCATACTGCACATGTGTTTCATTCCCTCCCCCCCTCCCCTCTGCCAGATCCGCTTCTGATTGGCTGGTGGGCATGTGTAGCTCAGAAAAGGAGACAGGATCAAGTTACACACATGCACAGAGAATAGGAAGGCTGCCGCTGGCACCTACAGGAAGGGGAGAGAGATTTCAGTGATGTCACTGTAGTCTTCACACTGCTGTAGGCTGCCAGCACCATATCTCAGAGAAGCAAGCAGGGATCTGGGAATTTAGATATGCAGTAAGTACTTAAAAAGAATGCCTTTAGACTTACTTTTAATTTATATTAACCTTTCATTGTCCTTTAAACAACCAAACTGGCTGACAGTCAGGGTCTGACTGGCCCTCCAGTATACCGGGGGTTCTGGGACCCCATTTGCCCAAGCACACCGACAGGTTTTGTGGTGCAGCAGTGGAATACTAGGGGCCTGGAATGCCTTGCGCAATAGTTATCGGTGATGTCGTCAGTACTCATGGGGAGAAGTGGGCTCTTAGCTTGGGGGGCCAGAGTGGTGGGCCCCACCTTCTCCAGTCTGACACTGCTGACAGTGTATGGCATCATTTTGACATAATTTCGTTATTATACTTTAGAAGCACAAACCCTCCCTTACTCCAAGAGATTTCACTTGTGTCTCTGTACAGCAAAGTCCAGTAATCCAACACTGCAAATAGCAGTGATCAAAAATGCATTGTGTGCCATAATCCTTAAGGACCTGTGGAATTTTCTATACCTGAGAAGCTTTCCAGTGGCACTGGTAGTAGACTAATGAACCATAGTAGGCTGGCTGAATGATGTGCCACCATGAGCAGCATATATAGCATGTCTCTTTAAAATATATCTTACCTAGAAAACCAGAGGAAGTGAGGTACACCTTGATATTTGCAAAGCAATATGTACTGTGTATTAAAAGTTATTTTAATGTTTGCAGGTAGCACTCATCTGCTATTAGACTGCAAACATCTGGTAGGCTGCTACTGGTCACTAAGAAACTGCTGGAAACTACTTACCCTCTTTAACCTAAGGCACACATAGCTGAGAAATGCCAGTGCCTGCCTAATACTGCCTTTGTTGGTCCCTTTTCTTGCATCCACTCGCCCAGCACCTGATCTGGAAACTGGCACTTATATTGTAATGTCACCCACTGTGACCTTTAGCACTTATATTTGCCTATTTGTGTCTGTTAGTTATCCCTCCCATATAGATTGTAAGCTCTACGGGGCAGGGACCTCCTCCATCTTGTGTTTCTGACTCTTATTGCAACTGCACTTTGTATTTATTGTTGTACTTTGTATTTATCCATTATCTTTAACCCCGTCTGTATTAATGAATTCTACTGTACAGCGCTGCGTACATAAGTAGCGCTTTATAAATAAAGATATACATACATACATACATACTAACCACCATACACAGGGCAGTTATCAGCTACAATTCACACCTTAAAGGACAATGAAAGGTTAATATAAATTAAAAGTAAGTCTAAAGGCATTTTTTTTAAGTACTTACTGCATATCTAAATTCCCAGATCCCTGCTTGCTTCTCTGAGATATGGTGCTGGCAGCCTACAGCAGTGTGAAGACTACAGTGACATCACTGAAATCTCTCTCCCCTTCCTGTAGGTGCCAGCGGCAGCCTTCCTATTCTCTGAGCATGTGTGTAACTTGATCCTGTCTCCTGTTCTGAGCTACACATGCCCACCAGCCAATCAGAAGCGGATCTGGCAGAGGGGAGGGGGGGAGGGAATGAAACACATGGGCAGTATGAAGCAAGGAGGGAAAGGAAGGGAGAATACCTTTTTGGAGATGGCTGCCTGTTCTAGAAAATGTGAAGTAAGTGTGACTGAGTAAATATTTGATTAGGTGAGCCAAAAGTGTGGCGTTTTTACTAAACAATAGGAGGACTATTGGGCAGTATGCTTTTTAAATTTTGACTTGCATTCTCCTTTAAAGTGTCCATACACGTAGCAATTACGATCTTTCCTGTGACTGATCGTTCGTTTCCCCCATTGAAGTTCAGGGCTGAATCGTCAGATACAGAGGTAGAAACAACAGGGGTTTTACCTCCACCTGCCGATTCAGCCCTAAATGTTTTTTTTCCGACCAACGAGACGACCGATATCCGCAGCCTTTGTTATATCGGTCATCTCGTCAATCCGCCAAATATCGTAAGAAACCAGGTTAAGCTTAAAGGAGAAGGAAAGGTAAAAACTCAGTAAGCTTTACCAGAAAGATATTTGTAAATACAACCATAAGCACTCACAGAAAAGCTGTACTGGATTCTTGTCTCGTTTTTTGTAAACATGTTCTTAGGGTATTTGACTTCAGAAAAATCCTTCATTCCTAGGGCCAGAGTCTGCGCAGTTCTCTCCTCTCTCCTGCTCCCCCTCCCATAAGAATTCATGAAACTCACTCCACCACAGGGCCGATTATTAGCCTGTGGAAAAAGGAGGCTGAGAATCAGCACCTACACTGCCATCAGCCTTCTTCTTTGCTTGCACCACTGAATCAGCTGGGGTGCAGGCACATATAGAAGATATTGTCAAACAAATGCAAACTTTTCTATTTCTTCGTCGATACCTGCTGTGTGTTCCTGCAGCCAACCCGACACAGTGATTGCAGGCAAACACCAATGCCAGTATAGGGGTTTATTTTCGGCCTGCGTACTTCTTTGTACTTCTTGGCCACTAGTAGGGTTGAAAGGTGGCAGGTAAAAATAAAACTCAATGCCAATGTTGTATTGGGGTAAAAAAAAAAAGATAAAACTATGGGGAGGGCTGCAAACCTAACCTCTATAATGTTGAAATATTAGTTTTTCTTTAAACCAACGTTCAAACCCATTAAACACCATCAGTTTTGCAAAGCTTTTTTAATTCACTTAGAGAACAGTAGCTGATTTAATTCCAATACATCAACACCCTATACCAGGGATCCCCAACCTTTCTTACTTGTGAGCCACAGTCAAATGTAAAAAGACTTGGAGAGCAACACAAGCACCATAAAAGTTCATGGAGGAGCCAAATAAGGGCTAAGATTGGCTATTAGGGAGCCTCTATGCACACTATCAGCTTACAGGGGGCTTTATTTGGTAGTAACTCTTGTTTTTATTCAACCTAAATTTGCCACCAAGTCAGGAATTCAAAAATAACTCTCTGGTTTGGGGGCACTGAGAGCAACATCCAAGGGGTTGGGGAGCAACATGTTGCCCTCAAGCCACTGGTTGGGGATCACTGCCCTATTCTAATGCTATACTTAAAAGTAACGTCACAGCCATTTTTACAATGTAGGTGTTGCCCTATATCAACGAAACAAGAGGATTCCGCGACGTGTAGTTTCTCGGGGAGGTAGAGCTTTATGGGCAGGTGCTTTATAATGCGAGGCTGAGCTATGCAGTCAGCAGCAGCTCATTTGTTACTGCGTATGTGGTGACAAATCTGGCGGAAGTTACTAGCCGCCCTCACTCCCTGTGACTCCCCGCCATGCAATGCCTGGGCGCTACTGGCACGCCCCCTGCCGCCGGAGGACCGAAGCAGCCGGAAAGTTTGCGCAATCCCGCTCCACCTCGCGGCGGGTTTACAGCCAATCAAGTGCGGGGATTCCTATGTGGGCGGGGCACTCTCTCCCACTTCGAGGCTTTCTTGTTACCGGCATTCCAGTCAAGCAAGAGGTTTCTGAGTTCGGTGTTTTCGGTGGTTTCTTAAGAGACATCGGCTTTCTGCTCGTTCAGCCTGTAAGCGTTCGGGGAAGTGCTAGTAGATAGACTGCGTGCTAGCGGTCTACAACGATAAATTCGGCAGAGCAGCGGTAAGAGGCCCGGCGCTCCCATCATGGCTGACAACGACAAACTGGACAACCAGCGGCTGAAGAATTTCAAGAACAAAGGCCGCGACCTGGAGGTAGTTAATCCGTGTTCTTCTGCATTCCTATATCCTGCGGCTACCCGGGGCAAATAGCAAATAGGGTGCGCTACATGCGCGGTGCTGCTCTCAGGGCCCGGCTGTGACGTCGCTTCGGCGCGGCCTGAGAGTGAGAAGCCTGGGTGCTAGGCCTGGCGGGGGAAGCCGGGGAGTGGCGCTGTAGGGAGGAGAGACCTAGTGGGGCCTCCCAGGCGCTGCTTGCCTGCTGCAGTACAACAAGTAGGGCTCACAAGAACATTTGGCTCCTCCATTTGTACGTGCTATTGTGAGCCCCCAGCTTCATAGATAGAGTGGAAGAACCTTGGGCTTGGCCTGCCCTCCGCACCCAAAGGATATTGCTACCAGCATAGAAGTATTTGATTAAAGCTCGGAAAGTAGTTAAGAACTTTCTCTCGGCCTATACACAGGCTTTAGTGTAGCTGCCGGCATTGTGGCCGCGCAAGGAGCCTGTCAGACGCCCGGGGATTCGCACTCTCCGATCTTTGTTTCTAATTCCCAGTTTTGTAAAGTTGCTAGTGTTTGGCTGCACTCAAAGTAAAAGCTTATTTCCTTTTGCTCTTTAAAGGCCCACATGTTAATGCTTGAGCTGTGATTATATGATCTATTTTATTCACAGACATTAAAATGCCAGGTCTCCTTTAAATTAACTTTTGTTATTAAGCAGACAGTGCAATTTTCAAACAGTTTGCAGTTTTTGTTCAGCAGCAGCGTTTAGGGATTTCAGCAGCTACCTGGTTGCTAGGGTGCAATTTACCATTGTAACAAAGCAGTGGCTTGACTAAGAGGAAGATTAATGGGCATTAACAAATAAATATTATAATGTAGCAATGCAATTGTAGCCTTCAGGTGGCCATACATGGGCTGGTTTTAGTTGCCGATACAGTCCTTTAGACTGATTCGGCAGCTTATCTGCTCCTGTATGAGCATGAACCACTCGCTGACTGACATCTGACCTGAAATTGGGCAGATCTTGATCAGACAGGTTTAATTTTTCCATCTGATCGGGGACTGCATCAACGTCCCGAACTGATGGCACCTATACCCACTGTTTTAATTTGATCATTTGGTCCTAGAGCCAAACAACCGAATCAGCCTGATATTGCCCCCCCCCCCCCCCTGTAGTTGGGCATACCGGTATAAGAAGTGGATCTTACCGTGTATGGCCAACTTTACAGAGCAATAGATTTTGCTTGTTAGGGACAGTACCACTCATTAACTAGATAATATTTTAAATTTAGAATGCTGAAACAAGCATAGAGGTAGATAAAAACTATAAAAATGAAGACCAAACACTTGTATATGATCTGTACCATGCTAAGAGAAACTTAAAGGTTAGCCTTTTAAGACTTTACATGCAAGGTTGTTTCTGCTTTTTAGAGCCATTTAGAGTTTGATTAAAGCCTTTCAGCAACTTATATTTGTGCCCATTGCTGCTGATTTAGTTTTTGCAGTTGGTAGCCCCATGGTACTAGTAAATACTTGCTAACAAACTCAGATGATGCTATATTCTTAGGGACTTAGTTTGCACCTGGGCATTTCAGAATGAGTATGTAAGTATGCCCAAAGAATAATGTAGGGGAGGCACTGTTTGTTTCAAGCAGCCACACAATGTTTCAGGGGCGTGTCCCTTTGTCAGATGTGTTGAATGTTCCTTGTGTATCTTTATTGTGCGTTAGATATTTTCTGGATCTACAACATGACTTACACTAGTAACTTGGGCCATATTGGCTGGAAATTTTTAAGCAGTTCTGTTTACAGAGGGAAATTTATAAAACAAGTTTATGGGCTATAATTCCCCTTTGAATAAAAACATTGGTAGCTTTGTAACCCACTCCCACCTGTCTTGCAATTTTGTGTGCTTGCTGTGGGCAAGGTCGGGAGGTATGTTGATGTCGGTATAGGAGTCTCATTTCACTCTTGCACCTTGTTTCAGGTAGTTTAGAATAGAAATTTTGTGAAATTACAGTGCTTTATCGATATATTACTAGCTTGAAACATGGGTCAAAGCTAGTCCTATAAGGAGGAAAATATGTAACTGAATTGTCTCCTCTCATAAAGAGTCTCTACTTGTTACCTGCGACAAGGTTTAAAGGTGGCCATACACCTGGCGGGGTCACCAAACAAGCAGATCATCAGGTGTATAGCCACCTTGAGGTAATCAATATCGGATTGATCAAATCATTGACTGGGAAGCATCCTGCATGCCACAGCATTCATCTTCAGTGACGCATCGCAGCATTGGAGAACCGTATCCTTATAGTTTCATACAAATGAGTAGAGGGTCTTTACACTCAAAATGCTCTTCTTAACGGGGCACTAGATTTTAGTTGATCTATGGTTAAGAGGAATATCGTATCACTCACCGATATAAAAACAGTCTATTTTGTAATATAGTCATATCCTTTATGCTGTATACGCTGGTTCTGGCTCTTTGAATGACTCCTTGCTGTTTCCTACTTACGAAGAAATTAGATGTGTAATGGAAAAATGCTTTCCCCCTAAACACTTTTGCCGGTGGGAAGGCATTTCGGGGAGATTAGTTGGCTGTGGGCAACTAATCTCACTGTGGGCCATTGCCCTTAAAGGAGAACTACGCCCCCCATCTATAAAAGCCCCCTTAACTGACCTGCCTCGACCCCCCCAGCATCTCACCCTTATCATATACTCTAAAAAACTGCCCCTGTTGCAAACCCCAACCTAAAAATGCAGAGCAGCGCAGCTGCGACCAGGGGGCCCGAAGCTTCGGGTCTCATTGCCGACACAGACCCTGCTTGAGCATGCAGAGTTGAAGCCGATTTCCCTATTGCCCCAACTGCGCATGCTCAAACAGGGTCTGTCGGTGATGAGACACAGAGCTTCTACGATTGAACAAAAGATGGCGCCCAGGTAGTCAGTGACACTGCTCTACATTTTTAAGTTGGGGTTTGCGACGGGCAGTTTTTGAAGTTAGAGTATGCGATAAGGGTGAGGTGAGCTACAGTTTTTACCATGCTAGCCAGTACAGGAAAATTAAAGCCACTTGATATCCTGCCAATATTCAGCCAAATATTGTGGTCTCATCAGTGGACCCTGTACAAAGGCAAATAAGCTTTTATTGTTCATGTGTGGCCGAACTGTACTACTCTACATAGACTTGTATGTTACAGGTGTACTTTTTTGTTTGATAACAGTTCGCCCCTTTCAGTGCTCATGGAGCATGAACTTGTTTTGAACAAGTGGACAATTAGCTCTGCTAGTAAGGAGCCATTCATGTTCCTTGCCAGATGTTAATCTTTTATTCTTACTGCAAAAACTGACTGTACATAAGCATGAGGCCTGCACTATAGCTGCAGTTCTTAATTCTAAGCTAACCTAGCAAGGTCTATTTAAGATGGAAGTGCAATTCTCATGGAATGTTTCACCCAAGACATGCTGTATGCCAACCTCTTTGGGTGTCAGTGATAGAGGTTTGTGTGCAAGTTTTCTTCCTTGGAGGGTGGTATGTAGGAATGCACCTCAAGAAGAAAGTTAAACTACACTTCTCTATAGACTCAAAACCTAAAAAAACCTTGTCTTTGGCCAACCAATAACATGCACATAGTGTTTAAATTTATTCATCATGTGCCCATGTAAGCTCCTTCATTTCTCAACATTCTTATATGAAATATCCATTTGAAATCCGATATGGATATAGGACCAATTTTCCTGAATGCTCAAGACCTGGGGCTTTCTGGATAAGAGATCTTTTTATAATTTGGATCACCATACCTTAATGGAGAAGGAAAGGCAAAGTCACTTGGGGGTGCCAAAATGTTAAGCACCCCCAAGTGACTTTAACCGCTTACCTTGTACCCCGGGCTGGTGCCCCTGTTCGGAGAAAATAGCACCAGCCCGGGGTACCTGGAGCGCAGCATTTCCTCCTTCCGCCTTCAGCTTCCTAAACTGCCGGTGGCCGGGCATGCACAGTAGAGCGAAAAAGCCGACTTAAATGTTTAAGTTCGGCTTTTCACTCTACTGCGCATGCGCGCGCAGCGAAGCCGGAAGGAGGAAGTGCCGACAGCTACCCCGGGCTGGTGCTGTTTTCTCCTGACAGCGGCACCAGCCCGGGGTAAAAGGTAGGCGGTTAAAGTCACTTGGGGGTGCCTAACATTTTGGCACCCCCAAGTGACTTTACCTTTCTTTTTCCTTTAAGTCTGCTAAAAAATTATTTAAACATTAAATAAACCCAGTAGGATTGTTTTGTGTCCAGTAAAGATCAAATATACCTTAGCGGGGATCAAGTACATGGTACTATTTTATTACAGAGAAATAGGAAATCATTTTAAAAAATCGGAATTGATTATTTGAAAAAAAATGGGGTCTATGGGAGATGGCCTTCCTGTAGTGCAGCACTTCCAGAATAATGGGTTTCCAGGTAACGGATCCCATACCGGAGATTTAAGCTGGCCATACACGCACCGATAATATCATACGAAACCTTGTTCACATGTGTGGCCACCTTTAGGCTTCAGTCACATGTATCTGTTTCTTTGCCTGCATGTAAACATAGGCCAAGGAACAGCTTGAGCCTGCTCTGGTGGCTGCACTAACCGTCATGGGGGGAGATTTACTAATCCAGGAATAGACCGAAAGTGTCCGAATGCGTTTTTTCGCAATGATCGGTATTTTTGCATCTTTTTCATTGCGGTCGAAAATTTTTTGTTTTTTCCGTCGCCACCGCAACTTTTTCGGCGCCGTCGTGAAAGAAACGGATTGGTTTTTCTGCCGGTTACAACCACTCAATACGAAAAAATCACAACGCAATGTAATAGTCGCGCAAAATGCAATAAAAAAATTGTGCCGGCGACGAAAAAGTCGCTAAATTTTCGTTTCCAATCCGATTTGTTCCCTTTTGGGATTAGGATTCGTGGATTAGTAAATCTCCCCCATGGTGTTGGCCTGTGTACTGCATATTTTGGCACCAAAGTGCTCATATTTTCTGAAGATTAATATTACAGATCTGATGTTTCTTAAATTGTATTTGCAAACCCCTACAATTTAAATTTGTATTGTGTTTCCTTTCATTAAGAAATATGACCCATTTGAATATAAAATATGCATATAGTTTTTCTCAATTTTTTCATTTTTTTTTTTTTTTTTGCAGATTAATTTCATATATTCTTTAAACCTTCTGTTGCTGGCCATTCTTTACTGTAGTGTCTGACATTTTTTTCCGGTTATGTGGTATCTAACCTTAAAGTTATGTTGACATTTCTTTTCCCATCTCCTCTTGCAATACTTTTGCTCTTTATTAACGAGCCATTGTTTATTCCCAAAGTGCCATTATTTTCTCCTTTCCCTATTTCTTTGTTGCATGCTGTCATTATTTATTTATTTTTTTTCTCTTTGCCCCATTCTTTTGAGACCATCCCCCATGCAGAATTCCCCCTCCCCCCTTCCTGTTAACACCCACTGCAGTTTTATTGTTGGTATCTAGTAAAAGAGTGTAACATCGGTTTGAAATATTTGTTGGTGGTCTACAACAGTTTTGTGCACAACATTTTTGAAGGTTGGAATTATGTATACATGCAGAATTTTCAGAGTGCTGCAGGATTTGTTGTGCATAAAGAAAAGTTAAAGAATACTGGTTTTACAGGGCCATCTAAAGGTGCCCATACACCTTAAGATCCGCTCGCTTGGCGATGTCGCCAAGCGAGTGGATCTTCTCCTGATATCCCCCACATATGGGTGGGCGATATCGGGGGAATTCAGGCTAATTTGATCGTTTGGCCCTGGGGCCAAACAATCGAATTATTATGGCGGTTATAGGTAAAGATTTTTTAACCTGCCCGATCGAGATCTGGCCGATTTCAGGCCAGATATCGTTCGGGCAGGCCCATCGGTAGTGCCCATACACGGGCCGATTAGCTGCCGAAACAGTCTAAGGGACCGATATCGGCACCTAGAATCGGCCCATGTATGGGGACCTTTAGGGAAAGCCATAGTTTTCAGTAGCCTTAATGGGTATAGTGATCCCAATATCTTATTCAGAAAACCCCAGGTCCCAAGAATTCTGGATAATAGGTCGTATACCTGTATAAGGAATAGGTGAATAAGGATATAATGTTTTTCATTATCCTGAAAGCCCATAATTACTGGAAAGCCATCTAACATAGACTCCATTTTAAGCAAATAATTCAAAATTTTAATTGATTTACTTTTTCTTTGTTAAAAAAATGTAGCTTGTACTTGATCATTACTAAGCTGCTTAAATCTATTGTGACAAAATAAACCTGGGTTTATTTCATGTTTAACTGATTTTTTGTAGATTTAAGGTATGTTGATCCAAATAGCAGAAAACAGGAAACACAGGTATAGGATGTAACAGGTTGAGGTTTATGTATGAGAATTGTTTGTTATATAACCCATTGCTGCTTCTGTGTCTCCTTCTTCAAATGCCTGTTTGTTTCTACCAGAGATTAACTATAGTTTTATAAGAATGTAACACAGGCAGGCTGAAAAAAGTCTTAATGCTTAAGTGTGAAAAGCTGCATGAGGTTTTATACTAGTTCTTTTGTCATTTAGAATCACAGTTTAGCTGTGTTATGCTACATTATCTCATTTCAAAGTCATTCTAAATTTATACTACCTACTCACTCCTCTTGTGACTGCCATTGCTTTTCTTTTGTAGGACACTGTGTTCTTTGGAACAGGGATTTTCGCTGCCAAATCTGCAACTAAATTCATTTTTAATTCAAGCATACATCATTTAATTGGACTATGTACATTTTTCTTAAATGTTGGGAGTACTGGTTTTATTGAACTGAAACTATTAAATCATTTAAAATATAAGGATTATATATCTAAAAAGCTGAACATATATAATGCATTAGGAGAGACCTATTGTAAAGTTGGGGACTGGTTCAGTGGCTTTGCAGCTGTAGGGTCCTGAGTTTGTATCTTTTCTTTGCATCTATTTGGGTTTTCTCCCATAAAGCAAAAATAATGGCAGGTTATTCTGCTCCTAATTATATTGACCCAAGTTGCTGTGCTGGAACTTGGATTGTAAGCTCTCCAGAGGGAAGAGATGTCTCGTACTGTTAACTCCCAGCTATATCTTAGCATTGCTAAGTCTGCTGACATGGCTGCTTTCCACTGTGGGCTTATTGTATGTTTTGGGCCTAAACCCTCTCTGATCAATGTCTGGTTATTGCTTGCCTAGAATTGGTTAGACTGGAAAATCCTGATTCACCATACAGAGATGTACTTTGAGTCCTGACTAGTTGAAATCGCCCTCTGCATGTTCCCTCTTAATATTCTTCATGTGAACTAATTGCCCATTTGGGGATGTTATGGTCCTGATGGTTTTCCAAGGGTTTCACTGACATTATTTTATTCTTATGGGTAATTTAAAAAAAAAAAAATGAACCAGAAGAGCTTAGTCTATTTTTCCTTTATTTGTTTTGTTGGTTAAACTTACATGTAGTATTTGTGGTTTAGGGAATCCTGCAGACAGGGGCTTCACTGTGGTAGTCAAAAACCTGTTTTTCCAGGAGAACCTCAAAGTTAACCCTGTATTTGAGCCAGTATTGATTGGCATACTAAAGAATTGAAGGTATACTAGTCCTTTAAAGGACAAGGCAATGCAAAATATAATTTTTTGCCTAATAAAAGAAACCAAAATTCTAAGCAGCTTTGCAGTATACATTTATTACAAGTTTGTAATGGTTTTTGAGTTATTTATAATTGCCGTTAGAAGCAGTGCTTGCCTGTGCTTTCTATTCTCTGCCCTGGTGGCTCAGACTGTTGAAACATTGTAACACAAGGCAGCCTGACAGACCTGTATTGCTGGAGAAGCAAGGCATTTGCAACATTGTTTAAAATGTAACAACCAGGAGTTCAGCAAATGCTTCTTTCAATAGCAATTAAATTTATAAATAACGTTTAAAGCGCTACAAATTTTTAATTATTTCATATTGGAAATTTGCTTAGAATTGTTTTCTTTCATTATGCAAAACATTATTTTTGGGGTTGACATGCCCTTTAATGCCTTCTTATCATATATAATTGGCTGAAAACTCTCATTTAATGTTGTACGTTGCCTTTCTTGGGCAGTCTTTATAACATATCCTTGCTCTATAGTACCTGCATCGAGCACTGCTTTCTGTTAGGAAAATTTTATGGTGTTGTTACAGCACTCTGTTTAAAATGGTATTTATATTGTCCAGAAAGTTTTATCTTTTAAATTGTTTTTCTTTTAGAGCATGAGAAGACAGAGAAATGAAGTTGTTGTGGAACTGAGAAAGGTAAACGTTATTTCTATTACCAAAAGTTAATTACATAATATTATATCTTTTTACCTCTAGCTAGAAATGAGAAATGTAATAAGAAATGGACCCGTCTGAAATTTACATCTAAAGGGGGAAAATTTGACCTTTCTTCAAGATGCCAGCGTATTTGTGATATTTGCCAGAACAGATCCTTCAAGGAGAGCAAGACACAAATATAAACTGAGTAGAAGAGAATGTCAGTCTCCCTATTTTTTATAAAGCGGTCCAACATCTATATATTTAAAACAAAACTGATTTTCTGGTTACAATCTGCCCAAATGTGGTATTAAATCTTTCGTTAATAACCACGTTGAGGCCTCTAAATGAATAATGAATTGCTGGCCTGATTCAGCATTATTAATTACTGTATCTGGATAGGTGAGTTTTTTCATTGTATTGCAGCATTACTTAGTGATCAGTTTTTTGGTTATTTTGATCCCAATTATGAACAAAGATGAATTCTGTGGTCACAGCCTCATTGTGCCCTTGTTTATTGTTCATAAATAAGTTCAGTATTCCCTCTAAATTGTACTTGAGCACATATTATATGCCATAAAATGTGGTGTACACATAACTAAACAAGTTCTATCACCATGTTACATGAAAAATCACAATAGTATATATCTTGTGCTTCCAGACTAGAATTGTAAATCTTTCAATACCTGGTTAGGCCTACCTAGTACAAAAATTTGTTCTCAAGCATGACAAATTAGAGTGAATAATAAGTGTGTTCTACTTTATAAATGCTTAATTTATAGCATTATAATTTACTGTTTTGAAATCTCTGAACATCTCACGCTTTATTTCAAGTGTCCTGTGATTGTGCTTTGTTTTTCATTTGTTCTTTTTAAAGAAAAATAAATGAGAATGGATCCTGAAGTATATTAACAAAGAGCCTTAGAAATGGTTTGTGGTCATTAGGGAGGAACTTCTTCCTAATTCCTTGTGTATATTATTCCCCTGTACTTCCTTTGTGACTTTACAGAATAAGAGAGATGAGCATTTGCTTAAAAGAAGAAATGTTCCCCATGAAGATATTTGTGAAGATTCTGATGTTGATGCAGACTTCAGAGTGGTAAGGTCAAGGCATTTAGTTATTTTTCTGAGGGGGAAATGTGTGGTTTAAACCGCAGAGAATGTGAGAATCGTAATGTATAAGATACCAAGGGGAGTTCTTTAGGGATTGATTGGGGAGGTTTAGAAGAATAATTAATTAACTCGTAATGTATAAGATACAAAGGGGCGCCACGATTTCACCGAAATCGCAGCGCCGCGTATGCCATTCCAGCGGCGATTTACATTTTCACCGGTGGGGGTGGCATTTCGGGGAGATTGTCGCGGGCGACTAATCTCCCCGTGTGCCAGAGCCCTTACTGCTGAGCTGCCCCCCCCCCAGCAGCCGATCATCAGAACAATGGTGAGGTAGCAAGATAGCAGCTCTCAGAATAGCACTCAATAGTAAGAAAGTCCAGCTCATGACTCCTCCCATTACATGGGAGTAGGAGAGGCAATAGCTTATCTGAAAACGCTGGTTCCTGAAAGCTTAAAATTGGGCACAATGCACTGAGATGGCTAACGACACCAAAAAAATTTTAAATGGTAGAGTGAATTAATTGCTATGTAAATGGTGTAGTTTAGAAATAAAAAGTACACCATAAAAATCATGACAGAATGCAACACCATACTTGAGAGCAAGTTGTCCCTTCTGTCCCAGTTACAGAATAACTTGAATATACATACCTTAAAGAATCTCTCCTGCTTTTAGTTGACGGTTCCCGTGTATTGTTATTGTCATAACAAACTTGCATCAGTGAATTGGTGTATTGTATGTAGCAGCATGTGGCACTGTAGTCCTAAGGACACAGCACACACATGTACACCCTTTGGTATGAAATTCCAAAACGTATGCCTCACTTTAGACTTAAAGCACCCGTCTTTGACTTTAGACTTAAAGCACCCGTCTTTGTCCTTTTTATTGTGTAGTAAGTTTGTAACGTTACCACAAAGTATCAGAGTAATGATAATGCTTTTTTTTTTTTTTTTTTTTACACAGATTTTGTTAGGCAAGGTGAATTTTAGAAAATAGATGCATTTGCATTAAATATTCTGTGTTTATGGACTGGGATGTGTCGATATATTAAAAAAAAAAAAAAGTCTGGATTATGTGTTTTTAATGTAATATTTGTTCCTACTCTTAGCAAAATACTTCGCTGGAAGCCATTGTACAGGTATTGTCCTCCTTTTTTCCTTTCCATATTACTGAAATATGACCATGGATTGTGTTTTTTGGGGTGTGACCATTGTCCATGCATGTCAAAGACACAATACTAAAAATGAAAATTGTTTTGATAAGGTTTCCTGCTCTGCCATATTTAGCCATCTTGTATCTGTTCTGCAAACCAGTATACCAGTCGGAAGTGAGTCATTTCAGGCCTTTTGCCCCTGTAATCTTTTAGTCGCACAAACGTTGGGCCATATGTTTGAGAGCTACAAAATGAATGACAGTTGAGCTGATGTCCTTAGAACATATTTTGATTTTTTTTCACATAGCTGTATTTTTTGCTTTCTAGTGCTAAATTTTAAAAGTACAAGCTAAGTGAGCATTGTGTTGATGCTCTGTAGGGCATTTTAATTTGCTTTTGTTACTGATCCTTTATTTTCAACCTTTGTCATATCAGATCATAGACAACGTGAAAGTTGTTGTCTGCGACTAATCGAGTGCAGGTTTTTGCTGCATGGATTAGTCGCCACAAGAAGCCATGGCATCTAATGGCCACAGGTGTCTTCGCTCTAATGAAGCATTCTCTGAGCAACCCTGATAACACTATCATTTGTGATCGACCGGGTATTTCTCGTTGAGATGAATAAAAATTGGCTGCTAGTGGTCCGGGTAATATTAATCCCTTTTATATACAGTTCTTGACAAAAACGTCTACATCTCCCCACATGAGCATACTCCTACTCTCTGCAGTCATAGCACTCTGGGCAGAAAGTTTCTGAATAGCTGAATGGCAGGCAACACAGTGGGGCAATAAAAACATTTCTTCACAAGCTCAAATACTCCTGCAGAGAAACTTTTAAAAGTGCCACAAGGGCCTTAGGTTAATGGTACACGGGGGGGATTTTGTTACTCATGTTATCTATGAAAATGTGCAAGGGAGCATTTTTTCATGATAACATTGTCCTGTATTGGCCCAATTATGGGGCCTCCCTAAGGGCTCTGGCACGCGGGGAGATTAGTCGCCCGCGACAAAACTCCCTGTTCGCGGGCGACTAATCTCCCTGAGTTGCCATCCCACCGGCAAAAATGTAAGTCGCCGGTGGGATGGCACATGCGGTGGCGCAATTTCGGCAAATAGCGAGGCTTTTTCGGCGATTTGCTGAAATTGCGCCGCCGCATGTGCCATCCCACCGGCGACTTACATTTTTGCCGTGGGATGGCAGGTGATGGCAACTCGGTGAGATTAGTCGCCCCCGAACAGGGAGATTTGTCGCGGGTGACTAATCTCCCTGTGTGCCAGAGCCCTAACAACCAACTATATCGTATCTCTGGCAAGCATTTTTGAAAATTCCATTCACCTAGGGTATTAGGGCGAACTGCATTTAAATTTGGTTTTAGACTTGTTATAAATTATCTTATTATTAAATTGTTTGTTTTAGAATGCATCAAGTGACCATCAAGGCATTCAGCTCAGTGCTGTGCAAGCTGCAAGGTAAACTTTGGATGTTTCTTTAACCATTTTAACTCAAGTCCTTAAATGTTACTGTAATACAGAGATCCCCAACCTTTTTTACTTGTGAGCCACATTCAAATGTTAAAAGACTTGGGGAGCAACACAAGCATAAAACATGTTCCGGGGGTGCCAAATAAGGATTGTTATTGGTTATTTGGTAGCCCCTATGTGGACTAGTAGCCTACAGGAGGTTCTGTTTGGCAGTAAACCTGGTTTTTATGCAACCAAAACTTGCCTCCAAGCAAAGAATTCAAAAATGAGCAATTGCTCTGAGGCCACTGGGAGCAACATCCAAGGGGTTGGAGAGCAACATGTTGCTCACGAGCCACTGGTTGGGGATCACTGCTGTAATATAACAAGGTTGGCATATCGGGGAAATATCTGTATTTGGCGACCTTGCCAAGCGAGCTGTATTTCAATGTGTTGGCAGCCTTTCACTATTAATAATTAATGTGATTTAAAGTGATACTGACACTAAAAAAACTACTCTTCAAAATTATAATGTACGTAAAAAGTTTCCTATAGGTCATGTTGATGATTTTTTTCTGATAGGGCTACTTTTGTAAGTAATTCTTACTTGAGGTTCCTAAACCTGACAGTTTTGCCAACCTGACTGTCCCTTCTCAACCTGTTAGTTATAGCTTCTAATGCTAATGGCCTACTGCTGCACAAATATGGCAGCCCCCTCATAGAGAAACATGGGGATCTGATGGGTAATGTAAAAGCATCCGGCAAATGCATTTAAAGGAGAAGGAAAGGCCAAGTCACTTGGGGGTGCCAAAATGTTAGGCACCCCCAAATGACTTAGATCGCTTACCTTTTACCCCGGGCTGGTGCCCCTGTACGGAGAGAACAGCACCAGCCCGGGGTAGCAGTGAGCGCTTCCTCGTTCCTTTTCGCATGCGCCGGCCGACGGATTTCGCCGGCAGAAGAGAAAGGAAGGAGGAAGCGCTTCCTACAGGTACCCCGGGCTGGTGCTTTTTTCTCCTAACAGGGGCATTCAAAGGCAATGTTTGGCGGTAGTAAAAAGGTTTTTATTTCTGGTGTCAGCATCTCTTTAAGATATGTTATGTCTGACTTGCTTGTATTGGGATCACATGCATTTAGCAGTTTATTATATTATTTTGCATGAGGATTTCATATTGAGACAATAGACAAGCAATAGATGATTATTAGTGGGGTTCTTTTACCTCTTTCACAACACTTAAATATGATTACCAAAAGAAGTCTAATCTACACCCCACTCAAAAGAAAAAAAAAGTAGTGTTGTCAAACATTAACACAAGCCGAAAACCGCTTTCCGAGAATTGCCTACCTTGTGCCTGCACCCGGATGAATGAAATACATTTAGGTGCATGCACATGTAGCCGTTATCCGCCAAAAAATGTGAGACTTCACATCTTCGGCGGATATTGGCTACATGTGCCTGCACCCAAGCGTATTTCATTCATCCGGGTGCAGGCACAGGTAGGAGCGTATGGCGATTATTTTGGGAAAATATACGCCATATGCTCAGTGTGGCATTAGTCTTATGTGGAAAAGAGGAGAATAGTTGGGAGTCTTTTCAGCTGTGTCCAGTTGGCCACAATTAATCCAATGGTGCAATGACAACATAAATACATTGCAAAAACTGCAGGCCTTTCTAGCATCACATAAGTGTCAGTGTTCATGACTTCAAATAAGAAAGAGAATGGACTAAAATTAGATTGATTTGAGGATAGCAAGCCAGAAACCATTGCAGTTCAACAGAAACATCAATGTTTATTTCATATTTGTGTAAAAAAAAAAAAATCTGGATGACTCAGCCTTTTGGAATAATGTTCCATGGAATAATGTGGACATGTAAAAAGTAGAACACATGTTCCATTATGGCTGGGGTCAATCAAATGATGGTGTGGGTGTTCTTTGCTGCCTCATGAACTGGACCAATTTGCTGTTTTTGAAGAACCATGAATTGTAGTAGAATTTTCTTGGAGAAGTAGTCTGGTGGTGGAGAAACATGTCAGAGGGAAAATGGCTGCTGGGTGAAAGCTATTTGTTTTAATTAGTGCAAGTTTGTTCACAATACCTTGGGCTAATATTACATTTTGTTTAAAGATCCAAAACCATACATGCAATAATGAGGGAAAATCAGGAATTGGGCACTATATGTATCACTATATATTCTGTATAATTCCCTGTATCATTTGTATCATTGCTTTTATTTTTATTTAGAAAGCTCCTTTCTAGTGACCGTAATCCACCAATTGATGACTTGATAAAATCTGGAATTTTACCCATTTTGGTTCATTGTCTGGAGAGAGATGATAAGTAAGTACTTGGTCCTTTTTTTAAAAAAAAAATATTTTGGATGGTTTTCTTATCATGTTATAGCACCACTCAATATTGTTCTTTTTCCAGTCCATCTCTTCAGTTTGAAGCTGCGTGGGCTTTGACAAACATTGCATCCGGAACATCTGAACAAACACAAGCTGTGGTTCAGTCAAGTATGTATTTTGGGATTGTCTAGGAGAGCACTGTACTAATGTTTCAGCATCCTCTTACAGCTGATAGCTATACTATGCTTTATGCAGTCTTCAAGCAGCAAAACATTGCAAGAATGCGTTAAAATATTGTTGCGGGGTGGGGGGGCCAGGAGTGTCCGTTTCCTACTTATAGAGCAATTTAAATATATCCTGGTAAAATTGGCTCAGCCTCAGACTGAGTTTGCTGTGGGGCCCAGTAACATCAAGTTAATCCTCTGCTTGGCATCTAAGCTGGCATTCACTCTTTAGCAAGCTTGTTTTTTCAGTAACACGGCGTTGTGCTTTATCTCGGACTGCTTAGATTTACAAGACTAATTTTAATTCTTAATTTTTTTCAGATGCTGTACCACTGTTCTTAAGATTATTGCATTCCCCCCATCAAAATGTTTGCGAGCAGGCTGTCTGGGCACTGGGGAATATTATTGGTAAGCGAATATTGTTAAATTGCTTTTCCTATTCCATTAGAAAACTACAGTTTTGTCTGAAGTAAATACATGAAAGACCTGTACACTTAAGGGCATGGGGGTGGTGCAGTCCTGGTAAATT
Source organism: Xenopus tropicalis (assembly GCF_000004195.4). Taxonomy (NCBI): domain Eukaryota; kingdom Metazoa; phylum Chordata; class Amphibia; order Anura; family Pipidae; genus Xenopus; species Xenopus tropicalis. The sequence continues at coordinate 114,729,220 of NC_030681.2, forward strand.
TAATGTGCCCTTCTACTTTTTTTTTTTTTTTATTCACTTCTTAACTAAGTTAATGTTCTACCATCTCCTTAATTTTTAAAGTTTTGTTCAGTTAATCATTCATTCATAGTATTAAAACATTTCAGTACTGTCATCCCTATCCCTAGTGGACCTGCTTAATAATCTTATGTATCTTTATATCACTAATTTTGTATACATTCTAAACAGGTGATGGGCCTCAGTGCAGAGATTATGTGATCAGCCTTGGTGTTGTAAAACCTTTGCTGTCTTTTATCAATCCATCTATTCCCATTACTTTCCTGAGGAATGTTACCTGGGTGATGGTCAATTTGTGTCGTCATAAAGATCCACCACCACCTATGGAGACCATTCAAGAGGTAAAATAAACTCTATAAAACAGTGTTCAGACTCTTTAGTGTTCCTATGTAAACTACCAGGAACACCACAGAATGAAATAGCTTATTTCAAAACTTCTTTGGAAATGATGAAGTTGAGATTTTGGGTGTTGAGTGAATGTTAATTTTAGAATGTGTAAATTTAGTTGATGTAGTATAACTCGTAGTAATGAAGTGTGTGTGTGTGATATATTTGGTTATTTGCAAGGGGGCTCTGAAATTACATTGCTGATTTCGGAGTGCATCTGAGGGATGTTGCAATGTGAAGGGCTTCTCTGCAACATTACCAGTGATTAGAGCCCATATTGGCTCCCTTAAATAACCTGCACATCCTTATATCTCTAACGGGTGCTTGATTAACATGTACCCGTGATCTGATTCAAAGAAGTTTTGAGTTCTCAAAGTTGCCTTAATATAAATTGCATTTTTTTATTTTTAGTTTGTTATAAAAGTAGATTAAGTACTTAAACAGTGTCAAAATAAATGGTGAGCCATATATGACTTGTGGGCTATAAGGAATTTTGACCCTAGAATAGTAGTATATTGCTGCCTCAGTTTTAAATTAATCCTATTTTTAGTGGGTTAGCAGTTTGACACCTATCACCCCTATAATGTTTCACCCACCAGAGGTGTGGGCTAATAGAGCCTGCACTCGGGTTGGGGGAAACAATAGTATTTTTATTTATTTTTATTTTTTTTAAAGAAACTGCCCCCTCCAGCACTGGGCTACCCGCACCAGCGGCCATGTTGGTTGGCACTCGCTTGCTACGCGAATGCGTCTGACGTAGGAGTGGTAAATGTAAATCACCCTACTACGTCGCACTCATGCTCATAATGTGCAACTTACTGCACTCTCTCATTATGTGGCCCAACATAAGCCAGGGGCTCCCTTCCGGTACGGGTAGTCCAGTGCTGATGGGCAGTTCTTTTATATATAAAAAAAAAAAAAAAATTGTCTCCCCTATCTGGAGTGCGGACTCTATTAGCCCGCACTTCTGGCGGAGAAAACAATACAGGGGTAATTGGTGCCCTTTAAATTAATAGGCTTAAACTACTTTTGGATGGAGTCCTGTGTAATAATATAATCTCACTTCAACATTGGGTATTCATATTTTTAATATTTGTAATTTTATTTTGGCAGATCCTTCCAGCACTCTGTGTGCTTATACACCATACAGATGTAAATGTAAGTCTCCATATACATTTTGTGTGTGTGTGATGCATTCTGAAATGTGATAAATGTGATGGTGCATGTTAAATGTGCACTTTTGCTATTGAAAGTTCAGGTAATGGTGGTACTTCCAGTTGACGCATACGTTTATGGTAGCAGAGTACTTCTTATATTTTTGGCTCTTGCAAATTCCTCTTTCTTCTATGGCTAGATACTGGTGGACACTGTCTGGGCCCTCTCCTATCTGACAGATGCTGGTAATGAACAAATTCAGATGGTGATAGACTCTGGAATAGTGACAAACTTGGTTCCTCTTCTAAGCAACCCAGAAGTTAAAGTGCAGGTATGGTGCCTTTTATTAATAGGCTAAAAAAAAAATGTAGCATTAGAGTTGCAGTACTATAGCAAAAAAATAGAACTGATTTCTGCACATTTATGGATTGATGCTTCCCAATTTTTCCAGTGAAAAATGATAAACTTTACAGCAGCTCTTTTGTGGTTTTTAATATTTATGTAGAGATCCCCTTTTCCAAGGTGTGCACTTTTTTTTTTTTGTTTTTTTTTTTTTTTACCTCAAATGGCTTGATAAGTAAAATTTGCAACAGAAGTACTTTGTTTTAGCTTACACTATTAAATAATACTAGGAATTTAAGACATCAGCTTCTGGTCTGATATGCTGAGGTCACCACTGGACCAGCAGGCTCAGTAGTGTTAAATGTATGTGATTGACTTGTTGAGCTATTAGCTACCCCACCATAGAAAATCTCTTGCCATGTGGTTAGGTTTCTTACCTCTGGGATAGTTGCATCTCAGCATACTTTTTTTTTTTTTTTTCTTTTTTTTTTTTTCCCCTTCTTTCATAGACACTAATGTATTTGGTTTAGCTTGAACAGTTATGAAACTTGTGACTTTTGTGTCTTAACACATGGCAGGCTGGCAAATTGATTGGTCTTTTGTTTGTGACATTTCTATGCATTTTTGATTTGGTTTCCAGACTGCTGCTTTGAGAGCTGTTGGCAACATTGTTACTGGAACTGACGAACAGACCCAGGTTGTTCTAAATTGTGATGCGCTGTTACATTTTCCAGCATTGCTGACACATGCCAAGGAAAAAATTAATAAGGTTTGTTTATATTGCTTGCTACTGTGTACATTCCCGTTATAACTAAAGAAAAATACTTGTACATAACCTGTTAGCTAACAAGTCAGGAGCAGCAACACCAGTTTCCTAGCTGGTTAGTGTTCTGTTTAGTTATGGATGTGGTGGTGCCAGTGCACTGGGCTGGTTTGGGAAGAGCACTCCACTGGAGTCCATACAGAAATTACTGTGCTCTAAAAGGTTGTAAAGGGGAAACTGACCTTGCTTTTGGAATTTTATAGACTGACATGTTCTAAGCAACTTTTTATCACATGGAATTCATTTTTAATTTTGTATGCTTTTTTTTTTTTTTTTTTAATGTACATTACTATCCTGCCTCTTTCTGGTCTGCAACTAAAAATAGACAACATTTATTAGCATCCCAGTAACCATCTGTTGAAAAGTAATATGCTGGATTCACAATTTATTGTTATACTAATTTTGATGTGAATAAAATGACTGACCAGCCAACTACCTACAATTCATTAAAATGGCAATTACAAATCTAACATTAAAAACAACTGTTCATATCACTCTAAAAACACAGCAGTTAATATTTGGGCTTGTTCATTAGGACAGTGCACATAAAGCTTAAAGTGATACTGACACCAAAAAAATTCTTATAAAAAATATGAACCTACTTCCAAACCTACCTATAGGTCATGTTGACTGTTTTTCCCTAAAAGTCCTGTTTCTCTACATAAATCCTACTGAAGATCCTCAACCCGACAGTCTGGCAAACCCGACTGTAGCTTCTCAATCTGTCAAAAGGACTATGTCATAAACTGGGAGGATTCAGCTTGCCGTTTGCTTCAAAGAGCTCCCCCTCCCTCACATAGCATCGCATGGCGTTGTGAACTAGATAGCAGGCAGGCTTGATCTTTCCATTGCCTGCCTACTTCAAAGGGCTGTGCCCCCCCCCCCCCCCTGCTCTTCCCACGAAGAATTAAATAGCAGGCCAGCTTAAGCTTTCCTGTGCCTGCCTGCTTCTAAGGGCTCTCCCTCCCCCTCCCCATTACAAATAGACAACGGAGCTGAGCTTGTCACACACCGGCTGAAAGCAGAAGGGGTGTTGCAGGTTTGTGATTGGGCATATTTATTCACTTGGAAAGCAATTAAATTAAAACCCGGAAGAGGGGAACAAACATGGCTGCTTTATGGGTCTGTAATTTGTGCTACCATAATTATGAAGTGAAAAAACTTTGCAGATTTAGTTTATAAGGAATTTAAAGCTGATACAAATTAAAACACAACAGCAGGTGTAAAAAAAAAAAGATTTTAAGTGGCTGTCCGTATCCCTTTAATGCGAAGGGTGACCTAAAGATTTTTGGCTAGTGTAGGACAATTGAATTGAAGAGCAATAAATGGGGCTCTGTTTTAGACGTATTTCACCCATCTGTAACATGTTTATCCTAAAAAAGCAGAACAATATTGCCTTTCAATATAGTTTTTTTTTCTACAGTTTTTTGCTTGAACTGTGTTTTTATAATCTCACCAAATTTGACTAAATCAACTGTCTCCTCTTAAAGCTGATATGGTTTGCCATACCAGTTGTTTAATAAATTACAAATTAAATGTTGCAGGAGGCAGTGTGGTTCTTATCCAATATTACTGCAGGCAACCAGCAGCAAGTTCAGGCAGTGATCGATGCTAACCTTGTGCCTATGATCATACATTTGTTGGATAAGGTAATATTACATTTAAAGGGCTTGGGTTTCATGGAAGATATGTACAAATCTACTAAATGTATTCTGAATTACTTTTAGGGTGATTTTGGAACCCAGAAGGAAGCTGCTTGGGCTATAAGCAATTTAACAATCAGTGGAAGAAAAGATCAAGTGAGTAACTTTTAACTCTACCTATTTATATTCATGGATTTCCTATGACCACATGCACATATGTCATGTAAATGGACACTTTTAATTTACTAATTATATTTGCTTACGTCATTCTGTGTACTTCATATTTAGAATGTTTTAAATGTACAGTGTAAAGGGATAGTTCACTTATTAAGTATGTTATAGAATTACTAAAATTCCAAACTTGGTAGTTAGAATAAAAAGTTAAATAAAACACCCATTTATTACATAATATGATTTAATCTGACACTGATTTACAATTCCAGGTGCAAATCTTTCCAGGATCTACAGTGCAACTACTACTGTAACTACTGTGCCTATGGTTAACTGGCAAAATAAAGAGCAGTGTCATTGAATTGAGTCTTGTTAAATAAAACGGTTTGCCTTTTTTCAGTACATTCTTACGATTTCCCTTTCTCTTTTAGGTTGCATATCTTATCCAACAAAACGTTATCCCTCCTTTCTGCAACCTACTTACGGTCAAAGACCCCCAAGTCATTCAAGTTGTGTTGGATGGATTAAGCAACATTTTAAAAATGGCTGATGAGGATTCTGAAACTATAGCCAATCTTATTGAAGAGTGTGGGGGTATGTAAAGTGTGGCAGACCAATGTCTATCTAATATCTGAAACATTGCAATTACAGCGTTTTGATTGCAGTGTAATGCTACACAAATCTAGTCTGACAATCTTTTGGCAGCAATAAAACTATCTGCTATTGCAAATATGAGTGGAGAATCAAGTCTCATGGGCGATAACAACAATGCAACAGTTGCCATTTGATCTGATAAACTTACAGTCCCAGCCCATGTATGGGGTACCCTAAAATCTAGGCATGAAAAGCTATCCTTAGGCTGATGCCACACGAGGCGTAGGGCTGATATTTTCGGCAAGTGGAAAAACACTTGGCGAAAATTCAGCCCTACGCCTGCTACTTGTGCTTGCACCCAAATGAATGGAATACGCTCGGGTGCAGGAACATGTAGCCGATATACGCATGAAAACGTAAGAGAATGCAAAGTCTCACGTTTTCATGCGTACATCGGCTACATGTGCCTGCACCAGAGCGCATTCTAATAGGAAATTGTATCCCTTCCCAATAATAAATATTTTATTTTAAGCTATACAGTGCAAGCAGTGTGTAAGGGGTGCATTGTTTGCACATTATAACCTGACAATAAAAGATTAATAGAAGGGATATGGTTCCTTATTGAAATGTAAATGTGCTTGCCTCTATTCTATTGCACATGAACTTTTGTACAGTGGGTTTGGCTGTTAGAGGCTGATAGCCTTACAGGAACTGCAACAGTTACAAGTTGGTGAGCACTGATAAGTTTGCTTTAAAGTACTTGATATGTTGAAAAAAAAAAATCAATGGTCTAATACAGTGCTGTCCAACTTCTACGGTGCCAAGGGCCGGAATTTCTCTAGCATACATGGTGGAGGGCCACTAATGGAAGCCAGTTTTGACCACTCCCCTTTTTGAAACCACACCCACTTCAAACCACACCTATTTTATCACAATGGTGGTAGCACAGCAAATGCTTGGTCGTTACTGTGGGGATATCAACCATCATTCATATGTGAAAGAATTATGTCATATTAAGATATACCCTTAAATTCCATATGCCTCCTCCTCCCCTGTGGATAGCAGAGCAACCCCCTGTACATAATTACACACCTTTGGGACCATTTAATGGCTATTTCCAACTGCTAACAAACTCCCACAACAAACCCCTGCCAGGTTCACCTCCCACAAGCAGCATAGGGCAGGCAGAGTAAGGCACACACATGTGTGTGTGTATGTGTGTGCCATACTCTGCCTGTCCTACCCTGCCTGTGTGTGCCATACTCTGCCTTCCCTATGCTGCCTCTGTGTGCCATACTCTGCCTGCCCTACCCTGCCTGTGTGTGCCATACTCTGCCTACCCTACCCTTCCTGTGTGTGCCATACCCTCCCTGACCTATGCTGCCTGTGTGTGCCATACTCTACCTGCCCTATGCTGGCTGTATGTGCCATACTCTGCCTACAGTACCTATGTCTGAGGTGTGAAGAAGTGAACAATGGGAGTGATTACAGTCTGAGCCTGAGGTGTGAACACTGCAGGGGGGGAACAATGCAGGTATTAAAAGGTGTGAAAAACACAGGGGATTACATTTTTAAACAATACAGAGGGATTACAGCCTGAATCTGAGGTGAGAACCATGCAGGGGGGCAGTTAATCTCAGTACTGATACCATTTAATGCTTACTCAAAATGCTTACATCAAAGCAGCCAGACAGGTGGGGGGCCACAGAGAGGGGGGTCGCGGGCCGCATGCGGCCCGCGGGCCGCCAGTTGGACAGCACTGGTCTAATACATTACAAACTAGTAGATACTAGTAGTATTGTGATCTTGCATCATGTCTCTTATCTATGTTTTTAGTACAGACATAACACATTTCCATGCACCCGCAATCTAAGGACAGGCAAAAGTGACAAAGGTTAAAAATTGCTCAACTCGAAACTCACCATGTGCATTTAATCCTGTTTTACAGGCCTGGAAAAGATAGAACAGCTGCAAAGCCACGAGAATGAAGATATCTACAAACTGGCATTTGAAATAATTGATCAGTTTTTCTCATCAGATGTAAGTTAAATTGTTGTCCAAACTAATCTGTTTTCGAAAGATCTGCCAAAATGTTCTCTACATAAACCTTTGGGAGATAAAATATTCAGCAAGTATGCTTTTAGTCAACTTTTCCCAAATTGTGTAAATCTAAAAGGGAACTGTCTCCTTTAACAATCTTTTTGTTGATGTTTAAAAAGGTTAATTTGAGGAAGCACACTAATATAGACTTTGTAATATCAACAGCTTAAAAAAATTACTTATTGCTAATTAATGCCTATACAAATATTTGCTTTTTTGTACAGTTTGGAATTTTTTTATTGCCATTTTGGCTTGGTTCACCAAGCATGGTTAATATTAGAGATAGAGATATATATTTTTGGTGGTGGGGGTCAATGAAACAAGCTATTTTAACCTTAACTCTTAAATACTCTTTTTAGATTGATGAAGATTCTAACCTTGTCCCAGAAACAATCCAGGGAGGAACATTCAGCTTCAATTCATCTGCCAATGTACCAGCTGAAGGGTTCCAGTTTTAGGAGGAATGGTTGAAAGGGAGATACATTGCAGCACTGAAAATTGGTTTGATCCATCAAGCTTGGCTCATGGGATCTGCTGCATTAAATCGGAGAAAGAAATGTGAGGACTTCATTTGGATGACAGTATAGAGCAAATGAAGTCAAGATGGCGAGTGGATGCGAGTGAGAGTGAGTGGCAAATGTAATGAAAACTTCACACCGAATGCTTATATAGGTTGTGCAGAGGAAAAGGGCTATAGGTCAAAGATCTTCAGTGCCTGAGTGGGAAAATTGACCTGAAAGAGAAATTGATGAAATGCAGTACTATCATCATCAAGCCTTGTAAGCATAAAAAGAAACACATGGGTAGGATGCCCGCATAAGTCCAAGGAGATTAAGCCCAGGCCTTGCTAAGAAGCTCCGTATGAATGGACAGCATTGAATGAATGTCTGGACACCCAGTTGTGAATCCAGGCTCATTTTTCGAACGTGAGGCTATTCACTCATGATGCAGACTCCCAGTCCAGGAGTGGCGTGTGTACGAGAGTATGGGTGTGGTGCTGTATGTGAACGCATGCAAGCTTGAATCGCCTTCAAGGGGTTGACTAAACCTGGAAAATCACAAATAAAATCATAAGTGTTACCTTACACTGGACATAAAAACAGAGACATGTTTAGAAGCAGATTTTGGGTTACTCCTCAGTCGGTTTTGCTTTCTTTTACTTTTTTTTTTTTTCTTTTTTTCATTTTAAACTTCTGTTTGTACGGCTTGTATCATATTTTTTTTCTCCTGCACAAAAAAATAAGGAAATTAAGAAGGCAACCTTGTGCATTTGCACCAGATGAATGTGTTCTGCAAAATGTTCCATATCATCAGAGCTCATTTGTGTACAAAATTCTGCATGGAACCCAGGATTGTCCGTGAATCTAAGAACTGTTTTACAGTACAACATGCCAAATGAGGGGAAACGAGTAGAGAGGATAAAACGTCTGTTATTAAGCCATCCTTCCATTTTCAGAGATAACATAATTAATTTGCATGTTTATTTTTAGCTACGTTTTGTTAAGTCCTGTACAGATGTTTCAGTTGTGGTAGAAGCTGTGCGGTGTTTCAATACTTTTTGTTTTCAACATTTGTTTTCTATGAAAATGATATGGAAACGTCTAAACTGAGAATTGGTGCATATGTACTGCTGCATTCAGATTGTTAGAAGGTGTGACTAGATGTACAGACCTATTCATGGTTTCAACACCTTTACTATGCCTAAGCAGTTCCATTGTTTTAGAATCTTTTATCTTTAGATGTAGGCAGCCATGAACAATCTATTTTGAGCCACTTTAGGGAGATATTTGTATTTTAAAACTTGCATTCTCTGCATGCAAGTCTCTTTTATTTGGAGAACCGCCTCTGCCTGAGGTACCGCACACTAAATTTGAAAGCTGCATTGATTATGTTATATTAAGAGAACTCTTTATAAGGTGGCTCATTGTAGGAAATGCTGTGCCTTCCCCTTGAGCACAAGTGTTGCATGAACAACAATTTGCTGTTACTCAGACATGCAAGGTTTAGCCACCATTAGCCTAGATATATCTACTTTGTGTTTAAAGTTAAATGGTAATTCTGAAACACTGTAGACTGGATAAAGATTATTTTGTGATCATAATTTGTTGGATTAGAGTATTTTTGCAGCATTCCTTGTCATCTGAAGTATGGCTTAAGGTTACAATTAGAAACAGCAGAAACTAGCTTGTACATTTATTTATGTAGAAAGCAAGCTAGGCTGTCATGGGGAATAAAGCATAAACCTTAAAAAACTTTCTATTGGATCTTTTTTTTTTTTTCCCTCATGTTCAATTTATACCCATATAATACCCACAAAGTCACACAATGCCCAATTACCAGGACTGGAATGACAGTATCTGTTCAGGCGTATGACATACATGGTATCTGACAACCATGATTTATTCTTTGGTCAAAACCCCACAACACTATCTCCATCCTCTCCAAATTAAAGGAGATTGTGTAAAAAGGCAAGTTTAGGAAGTTTCTGTGATTCCCAGTAGTTGAGTTTAGAGGCACAATGGCTGTTGGGTTGTACTGTTTCATGCTGTTTACTGACTTAGAGCAAAATGTGACTTAAAGAACATCTAATGTTTATCTCAAGATTTGGCTGCAGTTATCACTACTCTGCTGGCTAGAATAATAACGTGTGTCTGACACCCTTTGGAAACTGGTACAGCTGTGCCTTATAGAAACATCAGAAAGGGTTTCTCACAGTGGCATAATATGTTAATTGATTTGATTGAACCCCATGATAAGAAAAATCATCCTGAAAGTTGGAACTGTTCCCAGGAGCAACCCTAGTCATAACCCTGTGAGCTTTACAGACACAGCTACCAGGGCTAGCATTACAGAGGATGGAGGGGGAAATACATTCAAATAGTATTCCAAACCTGTTCTTCCAACGCACAACAGTTGGACTTAACTGGTAAAATATAGCTCATTGCCCCAGGCATTTATTCTGGCTGTAAACTACAACTTCCAATATCCCACTGGCAATAATAGGCTAGTGAGGGGGTGCTGGGAGTTGCTGAAACGATATAGATTATTCATAAAACGTAAGCTCTTCTATTTTCAATCACATGTTATGTGAGCATTCTGCAAAACATTCAGCACATTTCCAATGTGTTTGTCTAATAGAGAGCGTGCAGCTTTGCGCAAAAACTAAAACCGTGAGTTACCATTGGGGTGCTAGTATAAACCTTGTAAGTCAGGACTCCTGCTCTCGAGTTTTGATTTATTAAATCTATTACATGTGTAACACTTCTCAAAAAGCTTTGCATTAAACCCCATTGACCATTATTATGGTATTGTTTAAGCAGCTTTATTCCACATGGTGTGGGGATTGTATTTCTACTATAAAGAGGAAGATAAAACCTAACTATATGTAGTTTCTATTCCCTTTACATTACACAGACGTGTGATATGGGTCACTGTATGTATAGCATGTTTCATCTTGACATGACTGCATTTATATTTGCCCTGTAGTCAATTCTCCGTTGACTCATTAGATTTGAATTTCTCTTGAATTAAAAACAAAAACAATTGCAGAAAAGGGATGTTCTAATGTTAATGTAAGTTATGCCCTCCTAATACATCTATTTAAGTGGGGGTGAATAATATTTTATAATTAAGATATTTCTCTATAAATGTTACATGCCTATGGGGGAAATCGCATTGGAGTTGTATTCTGATTCGTAATAACTATTTTATTAATAAGCATCCTACATTAAGGCAGAGTAATGGTTTTGCTTTTAATCCTTGCCAAACAAGTACAATCCCACTGCAACAAAAAAAAGGGATGCTTCGTGTCTTTAAAAAAAAAAAAAAAAGTATCATCCATAATGTGAAAGTTTATCTTTGGAAAATAAATTTCTTTTGTGAAAGCTCCATTTGTCTTTTTTTATTTAAATATCTTAAGCCATTTTATTACCTACACCAGTGCTGTCCAACTTCTGTTGTACCGAGGGCCGGAATTTTTCCGACCTACGTGGTGGAGGGCCGATAATGGAAGCCAGTTTTGACCACTCCCCTTTTTGAAACTGCACCCACTTGAAACCACACCCATGTTATCACATGACCATACCCATATTAATGGTTGTAGTGCAGCAAAAACCTGCCATACTCTGCCTTCCCTACCCTGCCTGTGTGTGCCATACTCTGCCTTCCCTACCCTGCCTGTGTGCCATACTTGGCCTGTGTGTGCCATACTCTGCCTTCCCTACCCGGCCTGTGTGTGCCATACTCTGCCTTCCCTACCCTGCCTGTGTGTGCCATACTCTGCCTTCCCTACCCTGCCTGTGTGTGCCATACTCTGCCTTCCCTACCCTGCCTGTGTGTGCCATACTCTGCCTTCCCTACCCTGCCTGTGTGTGCCATACTCTGCCTGTGTGCCATACTTGGCTGGTTTGTGCCATACTTGGCCTGTGTGTGCCATACTCTGCCTTCCCTACCCTGCCTGTGTGTGCCATACTCTGCCTTCCCTACCCTGCCTGTGTGTGCCATACTCTGCCTTCCCTACCTTGCCTGCGTGGGCTATACTTTCACTGTGTTTGCCATTCTTGGTTGGTTTGTGCCATACTCTGCCTGTGTGTGCCATACTCTGCCTTCCCTACCCTGCCTGTGTGCGCCATACTCTGCTTGCCCTATGATGCCTGTGTGTATGGCACACACAGGCAGCATACAGTGACACAATGCTGGCACTGCTCCTACAGTCTGCACAATAACTATATATTAAAAAACTTTTTAATTGCAGTACCACCTCAGTATATTTTCTTTTTGTAGTGTGCAGGGATTATTTGTGGGTTTCTACTGCTCCTGAGGTGTGAACAGGGGAACAATGGGAGTGATTACAGCCTGAGCCTGAGGTGTGAACACTGCAGGGGGTGAACAATGCAGAGATTAAAAGGTGTGAACAACACAGGGGATTACATATTTAAACAATACAGCCTGAGGTGAGAACCATGCAGGGGGGGCAGTTAATCACAGTACTGATACCATTTAAAGCTTACACAAGAGTAAGCCATCAAAGCAGCCAGACAGGTGGGGGGCCACACAGAGGGGGCCCGCGGGCCGCCAGTTGGACAGCACTGACCTACACCATTAAGATGGCAGATTTGTGTATATTCGGGTCTCAACAATTTTTCTAAAATAACTAATGTTCTGCTGAGCAGATCTGATTTTCCAGTTGCATGAAATTTAATCAGTTTTACCATGACCAGTCAGTGCAAAGCTGTGGCACATGTCATGGCTTCATAAAAATGGACAAACTGGTTTAGAAGTACTAGAGATACTTGGCCTTCATGCAGTCAGTTGAAGTGGAGAAAGCTGCTGGTGCGGTTATGGCATTACCATCAGTATGCCTACACTGACTCCAGCCTTCCTAACTGCACTTGCTAACCTGCAACCTGACACAAGCTAATGGAAGCAATGCTACATGACACAAATCTCTGCCAGCACTCTAGGTTACGAATCTGCAACTTTCAGCACAGGAGAGGCAGAGAACTTCTAATACCAGCACTCCTTATTTAGATAAGCTAGTTGGGGGCATAATGGTAATCCTTTAGCTTTCCCAAGCCATTAATGAATGATGCTGGAAGCTGTATATAAGGTTGCCACCAGAGGTGCGGGCTAATAAAACCTGCACTCTGGTTTGGGAAAGCAATAGGGGTTTTTTATTTTTCTTTCTTCAAATAGCCCCTGCAATGCTAGGCTTGACTGCACTGGGAGGCATACATTTATATTTAAAATCCAATAAAACCAGGGGCGTGGCCTGCATGGGAACGGAGTAGGGCGCACGTCTGCAGAGCTCCGTAAGGGGGGATAAAAATACTGCAGACACATACCACACACCTGCCTCTGCCTGCACATCCGGAACCCCAAACAGCACCCGAACTGTCCCGCAACCTTACATGGTCCGAAAGAGCCGCCGCGGCCACGCTACACGACAAACACCTCGGCGGCGCGACATGTCACAAAATGGCGCCGAATCCAGCGCTGATGGCACGGACTCCCCAGACCCTGCGGTCATGAGGGAAAAGGCTGCAAAAAAGCTAGCCCAATACGTGAGGGACCCCCTACCTCAGCGATCCACAAGAGGTATGTCCCCTACAACTCACATGCCCACAAATAAGAGACAAGAAACAGCAAGCTGTAGTCCCTCCACATCAGCACAAATAAGCACAGAACTACTTACTGAACCAACACTAACAGAAGTTCTAAGTGCCATAACAAACCACACAGCCTTAGTGGGAAAAATTGATGAGCTAAAAACTGACTTTGCAATACTAAAGCACGATGTGCAAAACCTTAGAGAAAGAACTGGGGAAACTGAAAGGAGAGTTAGTGACCTGGAAGACTTTACAGCACCTCTACCAGGCAGACTCACAGCAACAGAGAAACAAATCACTATACTAGAAGGCAAAGCTGATGACCTGGAGAATAGACTACGGAGAAACAATATCCGTATACTAGGTCTATCAGAAAGAGCTGAAGGCAATATAGCAGAAAAATTCATAGAACAATGGCTCACAACATCCTTTGGGCAGGCAGCTTCCTCACCTGCCTTTACAGTAGAGAGAGCACACAGGGTCCCGGGCAGACCACCTCCACCGGGTGCCCCTCCAAGACCCCTCATAGCACGCCTGCTAAATTACAGAGACAGAGACACAGCACTGTCGGAAGCGAGGAAGGCGGGTGAACTCATATACGAAAACCAAAGAATATCAATATACCCAGACTTTTCAACAGAGGTGCGAAAGCAAAGAGCCAAATACACAGAAGCAAAAAGACAACTAAAAATGAAACAAATCCCATACGCAATGCTTTTCCCGGCAAGACTAAGAATTACAGTCAGCGGCAGAGCACACTTCTTCACCTCGCCAGAAGAGGTAATACGATGGCTGGAGGAAAGACCTCTCAACTCACCCCGACGGGAATGAGCAACCTCAGCGCATCTTCACACCACAACAAACAGCAAAAGAACAATGGGCAAGCGACAGATCAAGATATCCGACCTTATAAACTGTCCTATCACCTCCACACCTAAAGACGACCGTAAAAAGAGAAACGAAACAACCGAAGCGACAGATGAACCGCGGCAGAGGACGGCAAAGAAACCAACTCCCCCCTTAGAAGCAAGGAGACTCAAGTAGAGAACGATTGGGACAATCCATACTCGGACTCAATGAAGACACCAACCCCCAACAAGTTTGCTAAGTATACTAGTTATGGGTGCAAACCCACTCTACGGCAGTTCATAGAGTGGGTGGGGTGGGAAAGGGAAGGGTTTACAATGTTTACAATGTTATTCCTGTTTGTTTTAAGTTTAGATGGTGCAACTACTAACGACAATATACTTAAGGTAAAACGGGAGAACCACATACTCCCACTGGACAATAGTACCTTATCCTATAAACTATATAGCTAAAAAAAGCCATGGCCACACTTAAAGTCCTATCATGGAACGTAAGAGGCCTAGGTAATGCTATAAAAAGGAGACTGGTCCTAGACTTTATTCGTAGAACCAACCCACAAATTATAATGCTACAAGAAACGCATTTAATAGGAAGCAAAATCTTAGCACTAAAGAGATCATGGATAGGCGCTACCTATCATTCTTTGTACTCAAGCTACTCTAGAGGTGTCTCCATATTAATATGCAAAACTTGTCCATTCGTGACAGAGACAATTATCTCTGACAGAGACGGTAAATATATTATATTACATGGTACAATACAGGGGAAAAAAGTTACTATAGTAAATGTGTATATCCCACCCCCATTTGCTGAAGGGACCTTAAGGGAAGTGATGAACAAAACTCTAACCCTTCCAATGGCGCCAATACTGTTAATGGGAGACTTCAATGCCGTGATAGATGCAAAAATAGATAAACTTAACCCCCCCAGGGTCAATACACCAGCATTCAATAACTGGCTGGCTGGTTTCCAATTAACAGACCTCTGGAGGGTACGTAACCCAAGAGTCAAGCAATACACTTGCTATTCACCTGGATCCAATAATATGTCCAGAATTGACTTAGCCTTGGGCTGCGACGACATGAACAAAAAAATACAAAGGGTTGAGATACTTCCCAGAGGGATCTCAGATCACTCTCCTATAGTAACCACTATACTTATTTCCCCAACCCCAACAGATCGGATATGGAGACTTAGCCCTTATTGGGCATCCCATACCCAACTAAACGAAACTATCCACAATAACATAGAAATATTCCTTGAAACAAATACTGATGAAGTACCTCCAGAGGTCACCTGGGACGCTTTCAAAGCATATATTAGAGGGGTCTTTATTTGCAATATTAAAGCATTGGAAAATAACCTAAGAACTGAAATAATGAAATCCCAAAAAGTATATGAAACAGAAGCAGCCTATATAGCACACCCAGACACACAAACCCAACAGGCATGGACAGACAGCCAAAGAGATCTTAACCTAGCCCAACTAGAGCTCACAAAGAAACACATGCTATACCAAAAAGCAGGAGTATTTGAGCATGGAGACAAAAATGGTAAACTACTAGCTCTTCTCTCCAAAGACAACTCCGCTACTATGCTTATCCCGGCGATTAGGCTGGCTAACGGGGAAATAACTTCCTCCCCAGAGGAAATAAATAAAAGGTTTACAGAGTTTTATTCAGAACTATATACCTCTAAACTACAAGTCTCACCTGCAGAGGTACAAACCTTTCTAAGAGACATAGATATCCCTAAACTAGACATACAAACTTCCCAATGCCTAGCTACCGAAATAACGACAGCTGAAGTAGAAGAAGCCATAAGAGCCTCCCCGAGTGGTAAAACACCAGGTACAGACGGTATACCAATGGAGTGGTATAAACAACACTCCAAACTTCTGGCACCACTACTAGTGAAGTTATAAAATGGGGTAAATGAAGGGAAACCCCTACCTAAATCAATGAAGGAGACTCTTATTGTCTTAATTTTAAAACCAGGTAAAGATCCCCTAGACTGCTCCTCTTATAGGCCGATATCGCTTATCAATGCAGATGCAAAAATCCTAGCAAAGACCCTAGCTACCAGAATAGCTCAAAATCTCTCCAAGGTAATTTCCCCAGACCAAACTGGCTTTATGCCTCGGCGCACAACAGATATCAATATTAGAAGGCTGTTCACAAACATTTCGGCAAACCACGATAACCCAGGTAGTAGACTGGTTGCCTCCTTAGACAATATGAAGGCTTTCGATTCAGTGGAATGGGAATACTTATGGGCCACAATGAATCGGGTACGAATACATCCTGTATACATCAATTGGGTAAAAGCACTATATCACCTCCCAGTAGCTAAGGTAAGAACTAACACTAAAGTATCCACACCCCTCACTATAAGTAGGGGCACCAGACAGGGATGCCCCCTCTCCCCGCTTTTATTCGCACTCGCAATGGAACCCATGGCCTGTCGTATAAAAGCTCATAACAACATTGAAGGTCTGAAACTGGGCCCCAACAAAGAAATCATCTCGATGTATGCAGATGACACCCTCATTTACTTACCTAACTCAGAACAAGCACTAGAAATGGTACTGCAGGTAATTGATTCCCATACTACCTACTCTGGCCTAAAAATCAACTGGGAAAAATCAGTGTTATTCTCAATAGACCCTTGACCACCAGACGCTCCCACTCAGACTAAAGGTCTACAATGGGTAGAGTCCTTTAAATATCTGGGAATTTGGATACACGCTAACCTAAATAAATTTGAAGAACTCAACATAAACCCAGTTCTTAAGCTAATAGAAAAAAAAACTGAACAATGGGCAAAACTACCTCTGTCACTAATAGGTCGCATAAACCTGTTTAAGATGGTAATTCTTCCCAAATTGACCTATATTTTTAGACAAGCCCCAACTGTCCTTCACAAATCCACCTTTGCCAAACTAAAAAGCCTAACGACCACACTATACTGGAATCACTCACCCCCGAGAATAGCCCTCACAACCCTGCAACTCCCTATAAATAAAGGAGGCCTAGCAGCTCCAAACTTATTTTTATATTACCTTGCAGCGCAACTTACAACGGCCAGAAACTGGACAGTACCCACCTTAACCAATGCTGCAACTATTCTGGAAGCCCAAGTAATAGGCTCACTGGAAGAGCTAAAAAACCTCTTATACAGAGGCACTAAATACACAAAAAAAGCCTCTCCGCTAATGAAAGCAACTGTGAGAGCATGGCAAACTGTGAATAGTTTTTACCCCAAGCCCCAACAACATTACTCCTTATACACGCCGTTATGGCACAACTCCCACCTAAAACACTTCAGATCAATCCCAGACCCGCAATTATGGGCACAATACAACATAAAATACATGGCAGATATAGTGGAAAATGGCACGATACTAACATATCAACAACTTAAACAAAAATTCTTGCTCCCTAACAAGATGCTCTTTAGATACTTACAACTCAGGCATGCTGCGGAGGCCCAATTTGGCCGCACGCTAATTGATACAACCCCAAAACAAACAGAAATAAGAACGCATGCGGAAACCCTCAAGAAACCACTATCGAGTTTCTATGCACAATTAATGGAAGCTGGTAACACACCCCTGAATAGGCTCTATATGAAATGGCAAAATGATATTCCCCAGTTTACAACAGAACAATGGGAAGATACTTTAGACTCTGCCTTCGAAGGGGTCATTAGCAGTAAAGACAAGATGACTCAACTAAACTACCTACACAGGACCTATCTTACCCCACAGAGGTTACACAACATGAACCCTACACTATCCCAGAACTGCCCTAGATGCCAATACACCCCAGCAAGTTTTATCCACATGACATGGGAATGTCCTAAAATAAAACGTTTCTGGGGAAAGGTCATACAGTGCATAAAAGAAAAAACAGACATAACACTTCCAATGGATCCCAAAGTTACACTACTCAACCTAGTAGAAGAAATCTCACCAAGAAGGGCACAAAGAACGTTAGTGTCAATACTATGTATGTACGCAAAAAAATCCATAGCAATCCACTGGAAATCGAGTGCTGCCCCATCTATTCACTCCTGGAAACAATTAATAGAAAAGGCCATTCCGCTCTATAAACTCACCTATATGAGAAGAGGTTGCCCAGACAAATTCTATAAAGTATGGGAACCCTGGTTAGATATAGATCCAACAGTAGATTAAACCCCTACATGACACAACCAAGCAGAACGAAATAAACACACACCAAATGGTACCTCCCCCTAAGTATAGACATCAAGAGAAATAGCAAGCAAGGAATAAGACACCATCAAGGTTAAATTGGTTAAATTTAAATTTTATTCTTTTGTTTATTATTCTTATTTTCACTATTAAACATGGCATGTATAATAATACTCTGCTCTATTACAAGTAAATACAAAAATGCAAAAGCAAACTTAATAATGCATGTAAAACAACTGTATGTAATGCTTTGAAATGTTTAATAAAAGAATTGTTAAAAAAAAAAAAAAATCCAATAAAACCACTCAAATCAATGCATTTTTGTTGCCTAATCTAATTAGCTTTAAAAGCCCTTACAATGTGTGCCACTTAAAGAATTTGATCCACAGAATGTAGATTTTATGTCACTTAAAGCAGGAGTCCCCAACCTTTCTTACTTGTGAGCCACAGTCTAATATAAGGCTGATATTTTCGGCAAGCGAAAAAACGCTTGGCGAAAATTCAGCCCTACGCCTGCTACTTGTGCCTGCACCCGAATGAATGAGATACGCTCGGGTGCAGGCACATGTAGCCGATATACGCATGAAAACGCGAGATAATGCAAAGTCTCGCCTTTTCATGCGTATATCGGCTACATGTGCCTGCACCCGAGTGTATTCCATTCATTCGGGTGCAGGCACGAGTAGCAGGCGTAGGGCTGAATTTTCGCCAAGCGTTTTCCACTTGCCGAAAATATCAGCCCTACGCCACGTCTGGCATCAGCCTAAAAAGATTTGGAGAGCAACACAAGCACCATAAAAGTTCATGGAGGAGCCAAATAAGGGCTAAGATTGGCTATTAGGTAGCCTCTATGCACACTATCCGCTTACAGGGGGCTTTATTTGGTAGTAAATCTTGTTTTTACTCAGACAAAACTTGCCACCAAGTCAGGAATTCACAAATAAATAACTACTTGGGGACACTGAGAGCAACATCCAAGGGGTTGGTGGGCAACACGTTGCTCATGAGCCACTGGTTGGGGAACACTGACTTAAAGGGTTAAAAATCAGCAAGATGGACTCACATCATATTATCCCTTATTGCTGTTAACATGTTGTTGGAGAAGCACCCAGTGTTTAAACTGTCATAGAACTATAATTCACCAAAATTGCACCAAAATAGTTTTTGCAAATTTTATGAGTATACTTTCATTATAATAGTAATATAGTTGATATATTTAATGTTTACACAATTAACATAAGTACTATAGATTTCTTTCCTATCCCATCTTTGCCCCCTCTCCCCCCACCCCCAGAGAGGCAAGTGGAAAGCCTCCTTTTTGGTTCCCTGACCAATGCTGACTCCTACTCTCCCCCTGCCCCTAGAAAGATACAGAAAATCAGTAGCTCACTGCCTTCCTTCCCTGTTCTCTGCTGCTCACTCTCTTGTACTTCTGCTGAGACTCGCAGGTGTTTGTGCATCAGCAAACTGGAGAAAGAAGCTTTAAAAGTAACTTTACTAGCCCTGACTTTACACGTCTTGCTAGAGAGAAAGGGGGGGGGGCAAAGGGGGAGAGAGCAGGAGATTCTTGTGCTCACGATAGTTCCCCTTAAAGCCTTTAGCGTGTGGGGATTCTCATACCTACAGTGACATGTCCAAAGGCGGAATGGGCTTTTGGGCTGCTGTGGGCGGGATACACAGCTGCTTATATTTGAAAGGACAGTCATCCAGTTACGTCTGTAGAGGAGCGCATGCGCACTACAACCCTTCAGTAAAACAGGCAGGCAGGGCCGTTTGTGTCAGGTTTGCTTGTAGCCTCGCTGTCAGCCGAAGTTGGGACACAGGGGGGAGTGTATCGCTGCCGGCCGTCTGAAGGAAAGCTCCGTGGAAAAGCAGGTAGGCAGCGGCGAGCTGGGAGTCACGGCAAACTAGCAGCAGTCCCAGAGTGCTGAGTGGTAGGGTTGCTAAATAGGGTGTTTCCTGAAGTACTGCTGCTGCCATACATCTCCCCAGCATGTTCCTATATCTGAGGCAGAATGGTGGGAGTTGGGCAGCAGGTACAGGGTGGGCACTAAGGCTGTATGAGCAGGTACAGGGTGGGCACTAAGGCTGTATGAGCAGGTACAGGGTGGGCACTAAGGCTGTATGAGCAGGTACAGGGTGGGCACTGAGGCTGTATGAGCAGGTACAGGGTGGGCACTGAGGCTGTATGAGCAGGTACAGGGTGGGCACGGAGGCTGTATGAGCAGGTACAAGGGTGGGCACTGAGGCTGTATGAGCAGGTACAGGGTGGGCACTGAGGCTGTATGAGCAGGTACAGGGGTGGGCACGGAGGCTGTATGAGCAGGTACAGGGTGGGCACTGAGGCTGTATGAGCAGGTACAGGGTGGGCACTAAGGCTGTATGAGCAGGTACAGGGTGGGCACTGAGGCTGTATGAGCAGGTACAGGGTGGGCACTGAGGCTGTATGAGCAGGTACAGGGTGGGCACGGAGGCTGTATGAGCAGGTACAGGGTGGGCACTGAGGCTGTATGAGCAGGTACAGGGTGGGCACTGAGGCTGTATGAGCAGGTACAGGGGTGGGCACGGAGGCTGTATGAGCAGGTACAGGGGTGGGCACGGAGGCTGTATGAGCAGGTACAGGGTGGGCACTGAGGCTGTATGAGCAGGTACAGGGGTGGGCACGGAGGCTGTATGAGCAGGTACAGGGTGGGCACGGAGGCTGTATGAGCAGGTACAGGGTGGGCACGGAGGCTGTATGAGCAGGTACAGGGTGGGCACTGAGGCTGTATGAGCAGGTACAGGGTGGGCACTGAGGCTGTATGAGCAGGTACAGGGTGGGCACTGAGGCTGTATGAGCAGGTACAGGGTGGGCACTGAGGCTGTATGAGCAGGTACAGGGGTGGGCACTGAGGCTGTATGAGCAGGTACAGGGTGGGCACGGAGGCTGTATGAGCAGGTACAGGGTGGGCACGGAGGCTGTATGAGCAGGTACAGGGGTGGGCACGGAGGCTGTATGAGCAGGTACAGGGTGGGCACTGAGGCTGTATGAGCAGGTACAGGGGTGGGCACGGAGGCTGTATGAGCAGGTACAGGGTGGGCACGGAGGCTGTATGAGCAGGTACAGGGTGGGCACGGAGGCTGTATGAGCAGGTACAGGGTGGGCACTGAGGCTGTATGAGCAGGTACAGGGTGGGCACTGAGGCTGTATGAGCAGGTACAGGGTGGGCACTGAGGCTGTATGAGCAGGTACAGGGTGGACTGAGGCTGTATGGCAGGAGGGGGCACTGAGGCTGTATGAGCAGGTACAGGGTGGGCACTGAGGCTGTATGAGCAGGTACAGGGTGGGCACGGAGGCTGTATGAGCAGGTACAGGGTGGGCACGGAGGCTGTATGAGCAGGTACAGGGTGGGCACGGAGGCTGTATGAGCAGGTACAGGGTGGGCACTGAGGCTGTATGAGCAGGTACAGGGTGGGCACTGAGGCTGTATGAGCAGGTACAGGGTGGGCACTGAGGCTGTATGAGCAGGTACAGGGTGGGCACTGAGGCTGTATGAGCAGGTACAGGGGTGGGCACTGAGGCTGTATGAGCAGGTACAGGGTGGGCACGGAGGCTGTATGAGCAGGTACAGGGTGGGCACTGAGGCTGTATGAGCAGGTACAGGGTGGGCACTGAGGCTGTATGAGCAGGTACAGGGGTGGGCACTGAGGCTGTATGAGCAGGTACAGGGTGGGCACTGAGGCTGTATGAGCAGGTACAGGGTGGGCACTGAGGCTGTATGAGCAGGTACAGGGTGGGCACTGAGGCTGTATGAGCAGGTACAGGGTGGGCACTGAGGCTGTATGAGCAGGTACAGGGTGGGCACTGAGGCTGTATGAGCAGGTACAGGGTGGGCACTGAGGCTGTATGAGCAGGTACAGGGTGGGCACTGAGGCTGTATGAGCAGGTACAGGGTGGGCACTGAGGCTGTATGAGCAGGTACAGGGTGGGCACTGAGGCTGTATGAGCAGGTACAGGGTGGGCACTGAGGCTGTATGAGCAGGTACAGGGGTGGGCACTGAGGCTGTATGAGCAGGTACAGGGTGGGCACTGAGGCTGTATGAGCAGGTACAGGGTGGGCACTGAGGCTGTATGAGCAGGTACAGGGGTGGGCACTGAGGCTGTATGAGCAGGTACAGGGGTGGGCACTGAGGCTGTATGAGCAGGTACAGGGTGGGCACTGAGGCTGTATGAGCAGGTACAGGGGTGGGCACTGAGGCTGAAAGAGCTGGGGATGTAATAGGGTGGGTACTGGCTGTTAGATGAGGAGTTCTGGTTGCTATAAAGATAAAGAGCTTTAGGCACTTGCTGGAGACACCATAGGGTTTACAACAACTTTCCTTAGCATAAGCAAGGCTGCTTTATTGTACCAGTGGGCCCAGAGCAAAGATTTGCTGCCATGGGCAGTCACCATGCCTGGAGAGAGAATAGTGTAGCTGTGCCAGTCAGCTTCCTTTAATTGTATCGTCCAGTGGCCAACCCTGCTCTGTGGCCAGGAGGAGTGCATTAAATACAAAATGGCTGGATGGGTATTTTATCCCAGAATTTTTATTTTGTAATAAAGTCTTTGCTCTCAAATATGGTGAGCTTTTCATGGTGATATTGCTACTCTATGTACCATCCATTGCAGACTGGGAGACCAAAACCCCAAAGCCATAATTAACACTAGGCAAAAATAACAGATTTGTTTGAGGCAGAAGACAAATGCACCAATTGCACTTTATAAAAGCTGCTCTCTTAAAATCAAATTTATGTTAATCAATGCATCCTTCTCAGTAAGGGGTTTGAAACACTGTATAAAGAGAGGAGCTTGTTTATGCAGAGCTCATTTGGTCTCCAAACCTGTTGAATGGGGGTGGGGCCACTGTCCTTTATAAATCATAGCCATCCTTCTGCTTGTATGTTATTGTTTTTTCTTAAAGGAACAGTAACACCAGAAAATGAAAGTTTTTTCAAGTAATTAAATATAATGCACTGTTGCCCTGCACTGGTACAACTGGTGCCTTTGCTTCAGAAACTTTACTATAGTTTATATAAACAATATAAACAAGCTGCTGTGTAGCCATGGGAGCAGCCATTCAAAGGCAAAAAAGGAGAAAAGGCACCGGTTCACAGCAGATAACAGATAAACTCTGTAGTATACAATGGGATTCTGCACAGCTTATATGTTATCTACCGCAGTGGTCCCCAACGTTTCTTGCAGCAAGGACCGGTGTCAAGCATGAAAATGTTTCCACGGACCGGGGGGGGGGGGGGGGCTGTGCGCGTTCACTCGTACCTTTATACGCGTGACGCGTTCTAATGCGCGTCCATCTGCGCCTTTATATGTGCAGGCGGTCATCTGCATCTTTATACGTGCTGGCCTTTCCTCTGCACCTCTATATGCAAGTCTCGTTAATTGGCGCCTCTAAACCCCCGGCGCATTCATTTACTTCCCGGCAGCAGTGAATATGCTGTGTACGCAAAGCGACGCCTGAAGAAAAGCGCGTATAAAAGCGTTGCGCCTATAAAGACGTGCCGCTTTTATACGTGCCTTTCTTCAGGCGTCGCTTTGCGTACACAGCATATTCACAGAGGCGGCCCACTAGAAAGCAGCCCACGGCCCGGCGGTTGGGGACCCCTGATCTACCGTGTATCCTGTGCTTGAATGGCTGCCCCCATAGCTACAGTGTGTTTATATACACTATAGCAACATTTCTGCACACAAGCAAACACACAAGTTTTACCACTGCAGGGAAACGGTACATTATATTGCCATTATTTTAATCACTTTCATTTTTAGATGTTACTGTTCCTTTAATCATGCTGCTGTCTACTCTCTTTCAGCCTTGGATTCTAGATCAGTCTTCCCATTATGCATTGCTGTGGACCATTTTTCTGCTCCTGGTACAGTGTAGGGAACTATTCACACAGATTATCTTTGTACACATATATTTATTTGTATTATTTGGATAATAAACTAACACTACAGCATAGAAAACTGGTAAAATCCCTGGAAATAAAACTGCTGGAAACAGTTGCGATATTATTGAAACCAGTCCTTTCAGTCTTTGCTTCCCACTAGCTCAGCCTCGGTGCCTCAGGGCACATTGCCTTTATAGGCCTCTGGGTCACAGCTTGACCTGTGGGAGGATACGAGTGCAGAATACGGATAAGAAAGACCTATGCACTGTATTTGTCCCCTCAAAGCAAAGTACTTTTTAATCAGTATAAGATTGTTAATGTATGGTTGTACTTTGTTTTTGGCAGTGAAAGATTAAACTGAAAAAATGAGGGTGTAGTGTGCCTTGGGCCCATGGCACAGAAAGTATTTGCTCAGCTTATGCAGAAATGCTTGTTGCCACTTGGGCTGCTTGCCATAGACTTCAATGACAATAGACAAGCAGCCATCATTCATTTCAGTGGCTGGCTGCTCGGGCAGTGACAAATTATGCTACGGACCCCAGGCTCTCTTCCACTTAAAGGAAAAGTAACACCAAAAAATGTATATATTTTAAAGAAATTAAACTATAATGTACTGCTGCCCTGCACTGGTAAAAGTTGTGTGTTTGCTTCAGAACAATTACTAGAGTTTATATAAACCCTGCTGTGTAGCCATGGGGGCAGCCATTCAAAAGAAGAAAAGGCACAGGTTATATAGCAGCTAACAGATAAACCCTGTAGAATACAATGGTGTCTTATCTGTTATCTGCTATGTAACCTGTGCCTTTTCTCCTTTTTTTTCCAGCTTGAATGGCTGCCCCCATGGCTACACAGC
The DNA here is from genome assembly GCF_000004195.4 of Xenopus tropicalis. Lineage (NCBI taxonomy): Eukaryota > Metazoa > Chordata > Amphibia > Anura > Pipidae > Xenopus > Xenopus tropicalis. The sequence goes on from NC_030681.2 coordinate 114,754,437, forward strand.
AGCTCATTTATATAAACTATAGTAGTGTTCCTGAAGCAAACACCCCAGTTTTACCAGTGCATGGCAACAGTACATTATATTTCCATTACTTTAGAACACTTTCATTTTTTGGTGTTACTGTTCCTTTAAAGGGGTAGTTCACCATTGAATTAACTTTTAGCGTAATGTAGTGAGTGCTGTTCTAAGACAATCAGCTGGATTTTATTTGTGCTTTTTGTTCAGCAGCTGTCCAGTTTGGAATTTCAGCAGCTATCTGATTGCTAGGGTCAAAATTGCTGTAGCAACCAGGCAGTGCTTTGAATGAGAGACTAGAATTTGAATAGAGGAGGGGGCTGCATAGAAAGATAAAAAATAATTATCCAGAATGCTTGGGACCAAGGGTATTCCGGACAAGGGGTCTTTCCATAATTTGGATCTCCATACCTTAAGTCTACTAAAAAAACAATAAACATTATTTAAAGCCAATATGACTTTTTCATCCAATAAGGATTAATTATATCTTAGTTGGGATCAAGTACAAGGTACTGTTTTATTATTACAGAGAAAAAGGAAAAACATTTTAAAAATCTGAATTATTTGATTAACATGGAGTCTATGGGAGACGGGCTTTCCGTAATTCGGAGCTTTCTGGATAATGGGTTTCTGGATAATGGATCCCCTACCTGTATAACAATAAAAATTGTAGCCTCAAAGAGCAATCCTTTTTTGGCTGCTGGCATCAGTGACCCCCATTACAAAGCGTGAAAGAGTCAAGAATTCTAACAAGGCCAATTGAAAAGCATACTGAAAGTTAAAGGGGACCTGTCACCCTAAGAAACAACTCCAAATTATTTTCTATTGTGTTTGTCAAGCAAAATAAACTTTACTTACACTGTATAAATAATAGAAGTGATTTCCTTCAGTCCTGGAATTACACAATCACAGCTAACAGGCAGGTGCCATTTTGTGGGCACTGTTATTAATGCAAGCTTTGTGTCACCCCAAAATCTTGTGTATGTGCCAGAATGAGGGACCTAAAGAATATGCCCCTGCACTGCTTAAACAATCAGATGGTGAGGAGGGAGGGGGAATTTGAGTGCTACATGGAAAGTAAAAGTAATTGTCTGCCCCGCCTCTATGGCATCATATGATTGACAGCAGGGATGTTTGGATGTGTTAATAAAAAAAACTAATTTGTGTTTCATATTGTATTTTTAAAGGACTTTTATTATACAGTTTTTGATGTCCGGGTGACAGGTCCCCTTAGGTCAGGGGGCTCAAACTCAATTTACCTGGGGGCCGCAGGAGGCAAAGTCAGGATGAGGCTGGGCCGCATAAGGGATTTCACAAAAAAAAGTCCATGAAGGCTTGCATTATCGGATAATGCAAGGCACGGCGGGCGGGAGCTGCTGATTGCGGAAATGACGTTATGCCATCATAACAGTTATTATGGGAAGACGTTCTGTGTGCACAATTAGCTGCTAACTAAGGAGCTAATTGTGCACACAGAACGTCTTCCCATAATAACTGTTATGATGGCATAACGTCATTTCCGCAATCAGCAGCTCCCGCCCGCCGTGCCTTGCATTATCCCTTGAATCGCAATAAAAATCGCGATCCATTCATTGCTTTTGCGAAGGCGTTGGTGCGGGCCACAAAATATTGTACTGAGGGCCGCAAATGGCCCGCGGGCCGCGAGTTTGAGACCCCTGCCTTAGGTTATCTGTTTAACTTACAGAACCGGAAGCACATCCATGTGTTATGGACAATTACAGTCCTTTACATAACATCACATTCTGTGCTGAACCGGAGCCCTTCACATATAAGAGTGCCTTTAAATTTAGGATTAATGACCACGATCTTTCAGTAACCTGGTGCTCATATTGTTTCATTTCTTGAGGTGATAAGTATTAAAATAAATACATTTTGTCTGTTTTATCTTCAAATGTAGCTACATATTTATGGGAATATAAGTGGAAATAGTGCATCTTAAAGTGATTCTGGGAAAACATGCATCCATGCTGCTCCAGCAGAATCTTGCGCTGAAATCCATTTTTCAAAAGAGCAGACAGGTTTAATATATTTAATTTTGGAATTTGACAAGGGGCTAGACATATTCTTAGTTTTCCCGGTGCCCCCAACCATGTCACCCAACCATGCGCTGATAAACTTCAGTCACACTTTACTGCCGAGCTGCAAGTTGGAGTAATATCACCCCCCACCCCAACAGCAGCCGATCAGCCGAACAATAGAAAAGTAGCAAGATAGCACCTGACACCTGTATTGCTAAAAATGCTCCCATGCCCCACCTAGTTGTAGGTATGAGAATAGCACTCAATAGTAAGAAATCCAAGCCCGGCTCAAGTTACATGGGAGTAGGAGAAACAATAGGTTAGCTGAAAGCAGTTCTAATGTGTAGCGCTGGCTCCTTCTGAAAGCTCAGACTCAAGCTCAGAATACAATTTTAATTGGTAGAATTATTTGCAATGTACACAGTGTAATTTAATAATACAAACTTTCTTCACAGGCAATGGATAACTTTGAAGATGAACTCACCTGCTCAGTCTGCTATAATATTTTTGATGACCCGCGAATCCTTCCATGTTCACACACGTTTTGCAGGAATTGTCTTGAGAAAGTTATACATTCCTCAGGCAGTGGTCTGTGGAGGACATCTGCTGCCTGGCTTAAATGCCCATCGTGCCGAAACACTTCAGAACTAACAATGTCGGGAACTCTGGCCCTACCCATAAACTTTGCATTGAAATCCATTGTTGAAAAGTACAAAAGTGAAAACCACTTCAAAGCAGCCACCTGCCCCGAACACAACAAACAGCCCTTAAACCTATTTTGTCTTAGAGATAGAAAATTAATCTGTGGCCAGTGCCTTACCGTAGGGCAACACCAAGGGCATGCAATCGATGATCCAGAAAGTGCCTACTTAAAAGAGCGGCTGACTGCCTCGAAATATCTCCACATTCTGACTGACAAACACTTCATCGGCGTCTCCTTCGTCATTGAGAAGTTAGAAGAACAAATGAATTATTGTAAACAGATTGTTTTGGATGATAAAAAGGAGGTGGTAAGTTGTTTCGAGCGGTTGAATGAGACATTGGAGCAGAAGAAGCAAGATATGCTGGCTGCTCTCAGTGATCTCAATCGACAGATTGTCGAGGTGTATGCTCCAAAGATAGAGGAGATGAAGCAGATTCAAGATGAAGAGTTAGATCTCATCTCTCTGAGCAGCTCCGTTCAGGAAGAGCCGTCCCCTCTGCTGTTCCTGGAAAGCCTTCACAACATACGCAAAAGGATGAAAGCTCTAAAGAAGCAGGAACTTGTCACTGTCCACCCAGTTGCAATCTACCCTCGAGTCAGGCAGTTTCTAAATAATGAATGGGCGAAAGCTAGACTTGGTGAAATCAATCTGGTGCCAACTCCAACAATAAATCTGTGCTTCGAAACACCCAAAAAATCCCGAATGCTTCAAGATAAATGGACAGTTCTTTGTATTTTACTAATAATGACTTTATTTTTTGTACTAATGTTCGCTATCTGGTTGTACGACACCAACACGTTAAATTATTTTGCTTCTAGGTACATGTCGTACCTTTCTGAAATCATGGATCCTGTTAGGAAGGGTTTGAGCAGCGCCACGTGTGCCATTCGGGAAGCCGCACTGCACTGCTGGCATCTTTCTGAAGTTTGGCTATCACGTTTGTTGTGAGCGCAACTAAATGATTCTTTCTAAACACATGCAACTGTATGAATGCAGGCTGCATTTTGTTTTGTTTTTTAAACTATAGATACTCTTTATATAATTTTATATATATAATATTAAATATAGTCCAAGTAAAATCGGCACTCACCGCTCCAGAGGCACTCGCCGGGTGCTGACCAAAAAATAGACAGCAGGTTTGTAGAAAGCACTCACGGCATCAGAATGTAAAGTAAAAAGATTTCTTCTTTATTTAATCATCGCATCAACGCGTTTCGACCCTCATAGGATCGTCATCAGGATGATTAAATATATATATATAATATTATATATATAACTTTTATAAACTTTTATAAACTAATTTTATGAAGAATAAGAAATCATTTTACTATTTCAGTTTTGTAGGAGTGGTTTCTTGATTTAGACGTTTGTAGAATTTCTGTTGAACCCATTGATTTTTTTTTTCCTACACAATATTGCATGTTTTACTGTTAATCTTTAACCTTTCAAATGTAAGGTTTATATTTCCTTTGTATTTTTATAATGGACATATTATGGCGTGAATGTATTATTTTTATTTTGCTCTTGCTTTGTTATCCATAGGTTCAATGGCCACAATCTACCCTAGCACCTTTGAAAGCCTGTACTGTTGCTAGAAGCCAGCAAGGGATAGGTGGCCAAACAGCCGAGCAATGAAAAGTGACTAGTAAGGGCTCTGGCACACGGGGAGATTAGTTGCCCGCAACAAATCTCCCTTGTCACAGGCGACTAATCTCCCCAAACTACCATCCCTCCGGCGAACATGTAAGTTGCCGGTGGGATGGTACACACTGCGCAGACGATTTCGGCAAATTGCTGAAGTTGCCTCGCAAGGCATTTTCGTCAATTTGCCGAAATTGCGCCGCCGCATGTGCCATCCCACCGGCGACTTACATGTTCGCCGGTGGGATGGCAACTGATGGCAACTTGGGGAGATTAGCCCGCGACAAATCTCCCTGTTCGCGGGCGACTAATCTCCCCGTGTGCCAGAGCCCTAAAGGAATACTCCAGCAAACTTTTGCTATAAAGTTTAATTGAAATCGGATCCCATCAAGGTTATTTGTAGATAATGCTGGTAACAGTAGATAAAATATCTTTACTGCAAATCCATTGTTACTGTAATTTTAAGCATACAAAAGAGAGGGGAATAATCAATGCACATTTTATGGTCATGGTTTTTAGTTACAAAATTATGATAATAATGTTGTTAAGCCACCATATCATGTAAACCCTTCATTGCTCTTTAACCTTGCAGCACTGCCACAAACCCCCCCATTTTGTTTAGTACCGTGCCTTTAACAAGGTAGCTGTTCTTTTCATTCAATAAATGAACCATACAACACACGTGTTGCAAGAATACAAGAACTGTACCGCACACTTACACACACCAGCTGGGTGCCCAAGCATTTGTATTTTTGCAGAGATTGCCCAGAGAAAGCGAGTACCTGCCCAACCTCTATCCATCTGGCTTTTGTACGGTTTCTTTGCACTTCTGAATTTGGTGCCTTGGTAATAAATTGCTAAATTCTATATATTGTGTACATTTATATATATTTTGTAGCTTTGTATTGTACATCAAACCTTTTCATTAAAATCACTTAACTGTGGTGTGTGGTTGTGTATGTGTGGTTGCATTACTCCTCAATGTATTATTATTATTATTATTATTCAAATCTAATCTTTCAAATCTATCTCATTTTGGCATTCTGGACTCTAAACCACATGGTAGACAAAATGCTTAGACATAAGAATGTGCCATTGCCCTTCAGGGACTCTTCAGTATTTTACTATAATTAAGCTAAATTTCCTTCTCTTACATGGGTTTTTCATATTGGTAGTATTTGATTAATCCCCTTTAAAATCCCGCTGACTAAAGTAACCCTATCAACATCTGCTTCAGTTATCACACATTCTATTAGAAATGAATGCATGCACATAAAAAAGCCACATATATTCCTAGTATGCCGATGTTGCGTATAAAATGAATGCACATGCACAAGCATATCTGGGTGCTTTGTTGGAAAGTAAGAAAACACAGCCCTAAAAATTATCCAAAGTTTGCAAATTTCAGGAGGATTTGAGATGCTCAACAAATCCTTTTTATAATGCCCGATAATCATTGTAAAAATAATAAAGGAGGGACTAAAACATTGATGTTACAAATTATAACAACTTTTCCACAGTTTACAGACAGCATACAGGAACAACATAACCCATAATGCATTGCACTGTAATGTTCCTTCCCTTATTGACATCACGTGTGCAGGGAATTGTTAGATTTAGAGGATGCAGACTGATGGCATGCTAAAGTCTATGAGGTTAGACTGTCGAACTGTGAGGTTAGACTGTCGAGGTTGGGGTTGTTTTCTCTGGAAAAGAGGCGCTTGTGAGGGGACATGATTACTCTGTACAAGTACATTAGAGGGGATTATAGGCAGATAGGGGGTGTTCTTTTTTCCCATAAAAACAATCAGCGCACCAGAGGCCTTTAGATTAGAGCAGGGATCCCCAACCTTTTTTTACCTGTGAGCAACATTTCAATGAAAAAAGGGTGGGGAGCAACACAAGCACAAAATCTTTCCAAGTAGGTGACCAATAAGGACTTAGATTGGTCAAATAGTAGCCCAATGTGGACTGGCAGACTACTAGAGGTACTGTTTAGCAGTACAGATGGCCTTTATGCCTCCGAAACATGCCTCCAAATAAGAAATTCAAAAATGGGCACCAACTTTGAGGCCACTGGGAGCAACATCAAAGGGGTTGGGGAGCAACATGTTACTCAGGAGCCACTGGTTGGGGATCGCTGGATTAGAGGAACGGAGCTTCATTTGAAGCAGCGATGGTGGTTTTTCACAGTGAGGGCAGTGAGGTTGGGGAATGCCCTTCCTAGTGATGTGGTAATGGCAGATTCTGTTAATGCCTTTAAGAGGGGCCTGGATGAGTTCTTGATCAATCAGAATAGCCAAGGCTATTGTGATACTAAAATCTACAGTTAGTACTAGTGGTTTTATATATAGTTTATGTATGTGAGTGTATAGATTGGTAAGTATAGGTTGTGTGTGCTGGGTTTACTTGGATGGGTTTCCCTACGTAACTATGTAAAGTCGACTGCTGTTACATTTTTTTGAGTCTCAGCAGGAGAGCAGGGGGCCAGGGTTAGGTAATTTTTCCTAAGCCTGGCCTAAGCCATATTACATTAGAAATCATGAAAAGGTTGCATATTTTTAAATTGATGTACATAGCAAAGTTACTCAAAATTAAATCCTAACACTTACCAAAATTATACTTCCCCCACAGATCCCACACCCCAGGTGGGTGGTGGAACCAATAGTAGTTGAGATCTATCAGAAAAATATTGTTCCCACACCCTGGTTGGGTGCTGTGCCCTGCTGGGGCACTCGCATGTGCAGAATGAGTGAGTGTCATGCACACGTGTGCACTTGGGGAGGGTTTTCCAAGCAGTAGTGTGGGAAAGGCATGTCACACACACATACAGTCTGTACTCAATACAGCCATATTACTCTACAACTTCGGCAGGCGACTAATCTCCCCATGTGCCAGAGCCCTAAGATTGCCCAGGAGCAGTGTCCCATAGCAACCAATCAGCAGGTAGCATTTACTGGTCACCTGTTTAAAAACAAACATCTTAATAGTTGTTATGGGTTACTGCACCTGGGCAAACTTAATGTATTTTATTACATATGGGGGCTACTCTCATGGGGATAAATCCGGCACAGCATTGCCGGGGCCCTAGATCTGATCCTAAACAGGAGTTAATGTATAACAGACACTCTAGGACAGTGATGTCTACAGACCAGACGTGTAGAATAGCATTTTTTTTTTTTTAATAGATGGCGACATAAATGCATTACCTGAAGTTTTCTAGCTTATAATGAAGTACAAAACATGTCAAGCTGTGAATGTATATGTACCTATGTATTAATGGGTAACTCTACCCGTACACAATTTAATTAAAAAATATGCAGCCTTGTCAACAAGGAAGTAACATTACAGTGCAATGCATTATGGGTTATGTAGTTCCTGCATGCTGTCTGTAAGCTGTGGAGTAATTGTTACAATTTCCTCCCCTGCCAGGATTTTAAATGATGCAGAAAGAGAAGAATTGTTCTGCAGTTGGATTTCAGCAAATCAAATGGTATTTATTCATACTTTTTGAAGGAACAGATTACAGGATAGGTATATTAGGGGTTTCTGTGTTGTGTGGAGCTCTTTAACAAATTTCGGTTCGAAAGCCGGAGGTCCCCTTTAAATAAAAGGCTGTTCTTTCTCGTGTGCCGGTCATGTTGATTCCAGTTGGGGCTTTGTATTTCCTCCCCGTGCCGGTCTGGTTTTCCTGGAGCAGAGGGCTCCAGCTCAGTGCCAACACTCGTCCCTTGGCTACTGATCAATTCTCCCAGCATTGGAACGTAGAACAAGCACACAGGGTCCCTGCTGGACAAATGGCTAACACTATATATTATCCAAGGAGCGCTTGCACAACCTTCTTGCACCTTAAAGGGGTTGTTCACCTTTACGTTTTAGCACATTATATAATGACCTAAACAACATATTATAACATATAACATAGCAGCTAAAAAGCTATTGTTCTGTGAAGCTAGTTTTTTTTTTTTTTTTTTACCTTTGATTACTTATCCTTCTATTCAGGCTCTCTCCTTTTCATCTTCCATGTCATATTCACCCATAGCCTGGTTACTAGGTTAAATTGGACCTTAGCAACAAAGCTGCTGAACAAAAATGTACAAAACATGATTTAAAAGTTGTTGAAAGGATCAGCCTGCAGGTCTAAGGTCTTGTTCATCATTCCCACAAGTCCCTGCTCCAGCAGAGCTCATATGTAGGTGCCTTAGCACATTCAAACAGCAAACACAGTAGGGTCAATAAATCTGCCTGCCCTTATAGTGCGCACAGAGCCTCTTTATTAGGCATGTTTGGGCCCAGACCACTAGCACATACTGTAATTAGCTCTAGCCTAATCCCACAGCCCCTTTTAGCCCTGTTCTGCAGTATCCCTGCCAGGCTGGGGGAACTAACTGCTACTGGCACGTCCGACTTCTGCTCTGATATGAGACAACGGTCTTGATATTTCCTACTAGGGTCCAGTTCCAAAGGAATCACCGAAAGTTTAATATTTCCAATAAGAATCTGTTGAAAGCAGGATGTGTAAAACATCTCTTGCTTATCATTTATTTTATATTAAGCTTTAAAAAAAAAAAAAAAATTGTCCATTAAATTGGACCAGGCACACAGTATCAGCTAAACACAGCAGAATCGCAAAAGGGCAGTATATCCCTTTGTTCAACTCAAATACAATGAATAGGGCTTGTACTGAATATTAAAAAAAAAATCTATTGTTATTTCTTGATCTAAAGAGATGAATGGAGGCTACTCCATGTTTGGTTCCGGTGAGGGAGTTAATTAAATTACGAGTATGAATATAATCCCCCTGCATAATGGACTCCTGCTAACAGTACAATTGCAACAAAGGGGGGGGGAGGGAGAGCAGTTTTATACCAGTAATCCTCGTTGTCTGCCTCACAAGAAGCATGGAGCAACTTTAGTCTGAAGAAAATAAAAGAAAATATCCAGCATAAGGCATTTTCATTAAATTTATGTTGAAAGGGGCTGTACTACCACCTTCAATATTTTACACTCCCACGAAGAAAAGAAAAAAAAAACAAGAATATCCATGTTAATAGCTAGGCCTTTTATGTGAAAAAATAAATTCTCCAGATTAGCCACCAAAAGCTTCTCCATATATTCGTTCTCCCAAACACTGGGCACAGCTGGTGTATGGCAGCTGCTGATCTGCACCATATCCCAATAACCCCAACCCAGTATATGTATTACTAGCAGAGTTCAGGGGATAGAATTCCTTCTGTAAGTTCATACAGGGACTCCACTGCTCCAGACCAAGTTGTCAGCTTATTGGCCTGGATATGGGACAGGCAGTGAGAGTGGCCAAAACTACACTGGCTTGCTGATGTGCTCCTTTCCTAAAGGGTCTCCATAGGCCCACAGTTTGATCCGATCACTGGACCCCAGTGTGTGGGAGGCCAAATCTGTCAAGATCCTACTGTATGGTGACCTTGCCAAACGAGCAGATCTTTAAAGGTCCCCATACACGGGACGATTCTAGCTGCCGATATCGGTCCCTTAGACCGATTCGGCAGCTAATCGGCCCGTGTATGGGCACTACAGACAGGACTGCCCGACTGATTTCTGGCCTGACAGATCTCGATTGGGCAGGTTTAAAAAATCTAGTTGGATCGGGGACTGCATCGGCTCGTTGATGCGATCCCCGAACTGACTTTTCCTATACCTGTCTTTATAATTAATTAGCCTGGATTCTCCCGATATCGCCCACCCGTAGGTGGGGGATATCGGGAGAAGATCCGCTCGCTTGGCGATCTTAAGGTATATGGGGACCTTAAGTGTATGCCAGCCTTAATTTTAGGAACTCCAAAGGCCAGTGCTGCAAGGTACCTGCTGAAAAACAATATGATTTTTGTTCTGAATGTATGTCTAAACAGAACATCTCTTTTTTCAAACAAAACCAGCATATGGTAAGGAGCAGAACGTGCAGTACTGCAGTCATTATTATGTTCATGTCATTACAAAAGAATTCATTTTTATTCAAATACTCAAACAATAAAAGCATCTTAACATGGAAATATAGACCACACACATATGGGGGGGGGGGGGGGGGGGGGGGGGGATACAAAGTGAAATATATACACACTATAAAAGGAGGTTGGAAAAGTGGAAAACAGAAAAAAATAGCAGCAGCATAATATTTCCAAACACAATGAGCTGGAATGGTTTGGCAATGGTGGGTAACCAATAAGGTAAGAATGGCACAGCTTACTGGAATCAATTATGAGCATTATTGCCAAGTCCTTCGACAGTCTTTACCCAGAGACACTTGCAGTATGAGTGTAATAGCTTATGCACATCCCACCGAATGCATCTCAGCAAGTCCCTTTGATGCAATTATCTTTGGGTTTGTGGCAACACTCTTTGTGGTATTGTGTGTCTTATAGATTCCGATTAGTCTGTCCGCAATCTCAAACATGTTGTTTCTCAGAGATATTATTATGAACTGGGCATTTTTGGTTTGTTCCTAGAATGGAAACACAACAGGTTAGCATACAGACACTTGGCACAATGTGTCACATAACTTGTGTCAACGAACATTCCTTTACTCCAGTAAGGATGGTAGACCTTTAAGGCACATGGCTAATTCTTTCCAGTATATAAATATTACTAGCACAACAGAGCTTTGGCAAGTGCAGAGACCCCTGCTAGCTTATCAACTGTTGACATAAGAAACTAGTTTCAATGAAGCTACAACACAGCTAGTTTTGGACAAATTGATATCTGAGCTGGGAGTTTCATAGAGATCCAAGGTACTTACATAAATGTAAAATGCGACAATGGATACATTTTTGAAGTCCAAGGCTGCATCGATTTCATCCATGAAGTAAAGTGGTGTTGGTTTGTAATGGTGAAGAGCAAATACCAACGCCAAAGAGCTCAGAGTTTTCTCACCACCGGAGAGGTTAAATATTTTCTTCCAGCTTTTCTTTGGAGGTCTCACACTGGTTAGAGGAAACACAACAGAAGGCTGAATTGCATGCATGAAATGTTGACGTTTTACAGGGGTGGTTGGCTGCTGCACTTGCAGATACTGCCTAACAAAGGAATTAGGGATGTGTCATTGGGTTTCATGTAAAGTGACACTATGCGTGAGCAGTGATTCTGTGGAAAATAACCTGTAATGGCCTGTTTATTGAAACCTGCTGCCACATATTGTTTATACAAGGCCAATTATATTGTGTATGGGAACTTTCACAGCTACATATTGCACTGTGCATACTACATAGACTGCATAGCTTTTACCCATGGGCCATGAATGGGTTTTTGGGGAAGAAGGAGAAGCTTTGCTATTCCTCATTTGCCAGCCAGTGACAACACTGCTCCTTCAAACAGGGCTCCCCATTGGCCTTCTGAATACTGACAGCTGCAAAGAAATATTTCTGCTCTGAAGCAGCAAGCTGACTGATACAAGAGGCACAGGAGCAGTGCTAACCCAAATTTCTATAAAAGGAAAATCATCTATTGCAACTCTAGATATCAAATAAATGGTGCTTGTGCCACTGTGATATAGATGGGGGATTTAACTTGATGGGATCTATTGTATGCTGGTATTGAGTAAATATTTTAAAAGCACATCAGTCTGTATCAGACTAAGGGGTACATTTATCATGCTGTGTAAAAAGTCCCAAGGGCAAGCAATCAGCAATTAGATTTCATTTATTAGAAAACCAAAGCATCCGATTAGCTGCTATGAGCAACATAACCGGTAATGTTTTACTCCACTATTTACATTTAGGGGTATATTTATCTTGGTATGTAGTCTCCTGCAGAAATTTAGCTTGACTTGACTGGAAAATGAAGTGATGCATATGCATTCCCACTGGCAATTTACTTTATCGCTGGAAGGAATGCATTTTGGGGGGGGATTAGTCGCCCACATTAACTGAGATTTAACCACGGTGCTATTGCTCTTACTGGCACTTACATGGTTAAGGTAATTAGAATAGAATCTTATAGCCTGACTCTGCCCTTTCTATTCTATTTTAATTAAGCTTAAACAGGTCTACAGCAAAGGATAAGGATGTAAATATTTATTCATTAGCACAAAGTATATTATAGATGGTTAACTTCTTACCAACCTAAACATTATGCCTTCTGAAAACGGGTCTAGACTGTCTACTAATTCCAGCTCAGCATCTCCTCCCAGTGTCAGCATTTGGTAATTTTCTTTCAACTTATTTGTAATGATATTAAAGCCAGCCATGAATTCATTCAGCCTTTGTTTACGAAGATCTTCATATGCACGCCTAAAATTGTCCCTTTCATTGGTGATTTCATCAAGTTCAGCCACTCGTTGGAGATAGAGTTCCTCCTATTTAACAGTATATTGAAGTAAGGGAGAAGAGTTAGAGCTCAGAATTTAAATGGAGCATAAGAAACAGAGTTATCATCAAGTTAACATCTGGTTCAATTAGCACGTTTCACTAAAAACTAATTAGTTAACAGGCTTGCTTTAAATGCTATTTCTAGTTATATTCAAAGGATGTTCTAGTTTGTTGACTTTACTTGAGGCACATATACAGAACGCATATTCCCCATTAGTGCAGATTTCACACAGTTTAGAGAACATGGTCCTATTATTTTGAAAACATCTAGCAGTGTTAGTTATTATTTGGAATATATCACCTACACATGCAGTGAAGCCAGTCTGTAGGACTGCAATGTGATTGTAATATAAGGATTATAGCAATCTTTTGCACTGCACGGTCAACTAGTTATTTAGCCGATTCCAGCTCTGACTAAAGGACAATGGGCCCTTTTTTAATTAGCTTACCAGCAAGCCTTTCCTGCAGCTTCCTCCAGCAAAAGATTAATACGTTTGTATAAGCAAGCAAACAATGCAAACTTTGGTGCTTAGTATTGGTGAAGTCACAAAATACAGTTATCCAGTGATACTGAGAGCAAATTAAGTTAAGCCTCCCGCAATGTGCAGGCTACAACAGGGTCATTACTGGCTACACCAAAAATGATTTTTATAACTCATTCCTTGTGCCACTTTGTACACTATACAGGGATGCAGCACAAAAGGGCTAAAGTGTTAAGAAGAGATGCAGACATATGTTTTATAAACACATTAGGCAAGACCCTTTAAAAGTCTCCCTGGCTGAATAAACAATTTACTTCAGCATACTGGGCTTTTACCTGCCCTCAAGCCTGATATTACTGGTGCAAGGTGGTGTATGAAGTGATATACAAAAGTCAATATTATATATATCCTTTGAGAAAGGTTGGAATACCAGCCGAAACGTCAGTCTTTGTTAGTGCTTCAGGCTGCCAAAAAAACCAAAAACAAAACAAAAAAAAAAACCAACTCTAAAATGTACACAGATTGCAACAATTGCATTACTTTTTTCTTATACTCTGCTATAGCTCCAAGGTTTGGCTTCATCTCATGACTTTTTGCTTCCAAAAGTGCAATCTGGTTTATTATTTGATCAGGGTCTTTAATTGCTTCCAATTCCTCTTGTGCTAATACAGCAAGAACTTCCTCTGGATTGTCTTCAATTCTATGGAGACTTATTTTAGTTATCTGCACAAAATAAGTAAAAAGGATCATGTAACACAATGTACACAAGCTGAAACATTGTTGGATAGAGACAGAAAAACATCTGAAACCAAAAAAAGAAAGGGTAACATTACCTCTTTTTGCCAGTACTTAATTTTTGACTGATGTTCTGCTATGTGACTCTCTATCTGCTCAATGTTAAGTCTGATGTTAAGTGCTTCCTTCTGAAGGGCATGTTCCTTTTCCTGAATGGCTTTGATTTCTTGAAGCAAGTTGCGATGTTGTTCCTGAACCTCTGGGAGGGAGCCCTGAAAATACAAGAACAGAAGTGCTTTAACTTTCCCTTTCCTAATTATTGTACAGAATGGTGAAGTCTTGTTTTAGAACCAATTATTAATAGTAAAGGCAATCTATGCTTTCAGTACCTCAGCTTCTTTGCACTCATTCATTACTGCCGTTGCTTTCTCCTCCAGTTGTTTCAAGTCTTCAGTTAGCTCCTCTATAGTTTTATCATTCTCTACAATTTCCTTTTCAGTGCGTGCAACTGCCTCCTCTGACTTTTTAAGGTTTCTAGAGGAACATATGCATTTTCATTTAAAAACAACATGTCTTTCACAGTGCATTAAATACATGAAGTACAACAATCAACCTATTATTTGGCAAAGCCTCTCAATGACAAATTTATTGAACATTGATGAGCACTTTTAGTCTATGGAGTTTATTTGAGACAGTGCCCATTTGATTCCTAAGCTTGGTTTTAGCTTAAAGGACAAGTACAGCCCACACTTTCCTACAATGTGTATCAGTTGGGAACATTTTCCTCAACCAATTGGCATAATTTGTACTGCATATACCCCTACCTTTGCCAGCACTATCACTTTTTCCTAAAGCAAATAGAAGCTCTTACATGACACATGATCAGTTACATTTAAATCTGCAAACAGTATGCACACACACACAAATTTCATCAAGAATGCAGGCTCACACAGGTAGAACGGTCTTTGATAAAAAGTTCTGCTTTGTTTGAGCACTGTAATGATTAAGCTGAGCTGAGGAAAAGAGGTTAGGAGAAAAGAACAGGATATCTTCATTGGCTGCTAGAATGGAGGGTGTGTTATCTGAACTGAGAAAACGGAGCATGCCCAGGAGTAAACAGCCAATGCAAATTCCTAAGGGAAGGGGGTTACAGGAGGAGAAGGAAATCTTAAGGTCCCCATACACGGGCCGACTATAGCTGCCGATATCGGTCCCTTGGACCGATTTGGCAGCTAATCGGCCCGAGTATGGGCAGAACAGAGCTGCCTGGCCTGAAATTGGCCAGGTTAGAAAATCCGGTCGGATCGGGGACCGCATCGGCTCGTTGATGCGGTCCCCGAACCGACTGCCCCATAAGCTCAAATGTAATCCGATCGTTTGGCCCCAGGGCCAAACGATCGGATTATTTTTTTTTTAGTCCCTTGCTACCAGATATCGCCCACCCGTAGGTGGGGATATCGGGTGAAGATCCGTTCGCTTGGCGATCTTATAGTGTATGGGCACCTTAAGTGATTTAGGGGATGCTGCAGCCTTACTATTAACCATTTAACAACTATTTGTTTGTATTAACCATTTAACACTTGATACTGAAAGATTTTACAGGTTAAATTGTTGCGTGTGGGGTATACACATCCTTTAAGTTTAATCTTTGCATTATTATTTAGTTATAAGAGATATACTGTGCAGGATAATTTTGCTTCTCCACAGACCCCTGTTACAGATTAGTGGGGGGGGTGGAGTGTATAAGTTCTCACACTCCTGTGCATTAAGCATTTAAATTTTGGGTTATATCAAGACATGTGGCATTTTTCTCCACTGGCACTGGCTGTTATAAAATAAAACACGAGGAAACAACTATGGTAACATTTTGAGTGGCAGTTCAAACATTAAAACCATTCCCACCTTACCTGTCTGCTGTTTTGATTGAAACTTGAGCTTTTGTAATAGCAGAGGCACATTCATCAATCTCTTTATTGACTTTATCTAATTTGTCTTGCTGAGCTTTCAACTTGTGATTGTTAATATCAACTATCAGTTTGTGCAGCCTTTTCACTTCAGCTTCCACTTTCCCAGCTTTTTCGGCAACTGTTTCATATTCTGAAAATCAAAATACATCAGTTTAAATATGGCCAGTATGCAGTTTGCACTTTTAAAAAATGGATTTGAATGCAGGACTATGCTGGAGAAGCTCTATTAAGTGAAGCATTTTGGAAAAACAAAAAAACCCACACGTTTTCCCATGAGAGTGCTGCTTTAAGTTAATAAATAATATGCACATTCTGTTATTGGGTATGGTGTAGATAGCTATAAGCACACTAATGCAGGTACCTTTTTTTAAAGCTTCAAGGTTTTTTTCCATCTGTTTTTGTTGGGCCTTATCTGGGGCAGCAGCAGCAACATTGACTTCCAGCTCCTTTACCTGAGCTTTTAGATGGACCTCTTGTTCAGAAAGACTCTAAAAAATAAACACACAGTAAATGAGTGTGTGCAGATACTACTGCATATTGAGCCTGAACAATTTATTTTTTTCTCACTTACCTGGAGGCTGGCCGTATACTTCTCAAAGGTATTTTTCATCTCCCTTGTGGCCTGACGGAGTTTGGCTACTCCCTCTTCAAGATGAGCTTTACGATCTTGAATTGCTGTAGCTTTGTCAGTGTCAGTCTTCAGTTTGTTTTCCATTATTTGCAACTACAGAATGTATATATTAAATTAGTATTTCATGTATACATTATGTATTACATACCATTTCAATGTAAAAGTATTCAGCTTCTTAAATACTAACCTGACCATCTGAAATTTCAACCATAACAGATGACCCCATTCTACCTTTCATCACTTTTCCACCACCACCAGTCATAGTACCTAAATTTAAAAAAAAAAAAAAAAAAAAAAAAAAGCATTTGATTCTTTAACAACTGATAATGGGAACAAGAAATCTTACCCTACAAAAATGTGTTTCTCTGGCAGAATAAGATTTGATATTTAATCTTTTTTCTTTTTCTACCTAAAACTTTCTGGCAGTCTGTGGAGCAGAGATCATTTCTACCCAGTGGGGCACACCAGCATTTATTTTATAAAGGATTCCTATCACGAAAGTAACTTAAGAATTGTCAAGATGGATTAGTACATCCATTCAACAGAAGTCTTGCTGAGCTAACGGAAAATTTTCTCGCCAGTTTTTAGTTTACTGAATCTCTTGTAGTTTGTTTCCTTTAAATGTTGGTTTTCTCACTTAGGATGGTTTTGCATTCCCATTTTTCCAGTCATTGTTTTGTTTTCCCACACTGACTGCTTTAGAACTGATAGTTAGTTTCCCCTATCCCTTTCACATTTAACTTCAATCAATTTATCTTTCTGCCTTCAGGCAGGGATAAAATGTTATATGTATAAGTCTAATATGTCTGGCTGCATGTCTCTGGAGAAGGATGACCTGTGTGCTGAGTGCTTTTGGTGTGTGGGGCAGGAGGGGCTTTGTATAAAGATTTAAATTTGGAGGAGGCATCCTTGGCCAAAGCAGAAACCAAGACCAGACTTTTTTTTTGCTTTAGCTTACCTGATTGCTCTATAATCTGTCCTTGCAGGGTCACAACTCTCCATCGTTTATCCTTCTGAAATGCCACTTTGGTTGCTTGATCTAAATTATTTGCAACTAAGGTATCTCGCAATGCAAAGTAAAATGCTGGTCTTATCTTTTCATCTTTCACTTTCACCATATCAAATAAACGAGGAATATTTTCAGGTGTCTGAATTTTATCCAGGCCTTTTTCCCACACTTTCATCTGAAGCAAAAGTAAAATGAAACAAAATAGAACAGATTTATTTTGGCACAATAGATAGATAGAGAGATATATATATATATCTATATATATATATCTATATATATCTCAAGCTAGTGCCTGTATTAAGTATAAAAAAAATTGCTTACCTTGTCCAAGCCAATGAAAGTCGCTACTCCAACATTTTGTTTCTTCAGGAAGTTTACACATTCTTGGGCTGTATCAATTGTGTCAACAACAATATGATCGAGGGCACCACATGACGATGAAATGGCAACATCATACTTCTCATCAATAGCACCAAGATCACCCTAGGGTTTAAAAAACAACATTACATTTCCCTTAAAGTGGGGATAGTACAGGAGCGGTTACTTACCAATACAGAAGCAGTAAAACACACTAAATAGGTTATTTTTTCTTTTTGTCTTAGTTAAAAAGTAAATAATTTGCATGTAAAAACTAACTAAAATAAAGTCTATTTTCAAAAAGAATAAAGTGCCTCTATAGTTTTGATGCATATTTTTTAGCAATAAGCAACATGCACCAATGTTTAGCAATTGCCACGTAGATAGGAATTGTATTTAAATAACTAACATCCATAATTCCTTTTTCTAATAAATTATAAAGCAAATAATGTATCACGTTATTGGAAAACAGGACAAATCACCAGTTAGTTTAGTGCAACATGACTAAGAACCATATAGAAATCTATATTTTACAACCTAAAGCCATTATATATTCCATGGATTACAGCTTTGTTTTACACCTTACTATTTCCAATATCTACACCATGCAGTCAGGTGAGATTGTTTAAAGAGAAATCCCATAGAGGCAGGTATAGGCACTGTTGGTTAGGGAACAGCATCAACAAACTGATGCAGCCCCCCATCCCACGGGAAAATCAAACCTGCCCGATAGAGATGTGCCCAATTACAGGCCAGATGTCGGTCGGTCAGGCCCTTTGTTTGTGCCCATACACAGACAGATAAGCTGCTGAATTGGTTTAACGAACCGATATCGGCAGCTAGAAAATCGTCCCTTAAGGTCCAATTTACAAGTGTTCTTTTGTGCATTTCTACAGTTTTTTCCTTCATTATCCATGAGGTGGAGCTTTAGTCCCATTGATGTCTTATATATCTGGTGCAGTTACTTAACACAATATAGAAAAACTACTTCCTTGAAAAGCTAAGGGGTTTAAGCTTACTAGCAAAAAACACAAGCCTGGGAAGCAAGATTTATTAATTGGACACTATACTTTAATTTGGTGTAAAATGCAAAGGAATCAAAATGATCTTCCTTTTGGCATTTTTTCCTCCTAAGCTTCTATTTTATGGGTTTCTCATTTATTCATGTCGGTGCCAAGTTTTAGTAAATAGTATAATGGCTGGTTCTTCTACAGACTCATATTTATTACTCCTTTATTATACAGTAATAATACAGAACTGCAGAACAGGCACACTCACCAATCTTCCAAAGATTCCAGGTATTTTCCCTGATTTCTTCTGCTGAATTAAAGCATCAAGAACTTTTCCTCTGCTACGGTTTGCAGACAATGAACTCCTTGCTTCTTCTACTTTATGCCTCAACTCCCGAACTTCATTCTTGATATTTGCTTCTTCAGAAACCAGGCTTTCAAGCTCTTTTTCTTGCTGTTTTAAAAAAAAAAGTTACTTTTTATTCATTTAAGGGTACTTCTACACTGACCATTTGTTAAAGGCTTAAATAACACTAGCACGTTAAGATACCTTTTTCCTAACAAATTCAAGTTTATTAAACACAAAGCATCCAAGGTCAGGACATGAAGCTGGTTGATATACATTTTCAGTTACATTTTCTAGAAAATGTATGTAAATCCATGGTGTAAGTTTACAGTAGCAGCAGAAAGAAATGGAAAGGTTAATATAGTTAATTCGGTCATGATTTTTATGGGGTAGTTTGTACTACTAAATTATACTGTGTATATTGCAAATAATTCATTTGACAATTTAAATGTTTTCTTAAACCAATAAATGTATATTTTAGTTGTATAGTGTGTAGTCGGCCATCTCGGGTCATTTGACTGATCCTGAACTTTCAGAAAGAGCCAGTACTTAAAAATGCAACTGTTTTCAGGTAAGCAGTTGCTTTTTCCTGTTCAATGCAATCTTCCAAGTTGCAGAACCCAATATGGGTGCTATTCTCATATCTACCACTAGGATCATTTTAGCAATGCAATCAATCTCTGTGGAAACCTTTTCCAGGTAACCTGGTTTTTAGAAGGGAAGAGGTCTTTAGAGGTGCCAGAAACCACTGACCCACACTGTATATAATGGCACCAAAATGTTAGGCATGTCCCAGTGATTAAAATCCCTTACCTGATACCTGGGCCAGTGCTCCTGTTTGCTAAAATCAGCACCAAATGATTCTTAATTCTTAAAATTCTAATCTTGAACAAACAAATTTTTTTAGTTGTAATATTGGTGCTTTTGAAAAACAGATTTCAATGCAGGGTTCTGCTGGAGATGCTCTATTAATTGATGTGTTTGGAAAAAAAATGTTCTCATAACAGTATTCCTTTAAAAAACATGGCTGTAGGGGTTGGGTTGTACTGGTACCATTAGGAGTCAGTAAAATGCCTGGGAGATATCTATATCTATATATACAATAGTGGGTCTGCGAGTCATATAAATCCTTTAGCCACTGAAGCAGTGGCTTTAAAACAGATTTGTATAACCTGCGCATGTATGCTGGCCTATTAAAGCAGGGTTTGGAAGGTATGAAAATGTCAATGAGGAAGTGAAGAGGAGCCACAGCTCCTCTTTACTGTGTTATTCCGATCATATTTATGCTGTAGTGTACACAAACTGCTAGAACAATAGAAAGGTGGGCATAAGTTTGTGTAATGACCAAGAAAAAACAGTGAGGGTAAAGTAACTTAATTTCCACAAGTTTAATTAAGGCTGCAATTACTGCTGCACCACCCCCTCATTTTATTGTGAAAGTGAGTTATTACAGGGGATAATGTAAATACAAAATGTAACTTCAGATATAAGCAAGCCCTACATAGGTCTACATTTAGTTAGACAGTTTAGTAGATTATAGAACTATACTGCCAGACTGTGGCACACAAGCAGCTTAAAGGGAATATAAAGAATAAATATGGGAAAATTACTTACTTTCTTAAGGTCAACTTCATCCTTAGGTAGCTTGGTCTCTAGCTCTTTTATGGCTGCTCTTCTTTCCTTTAGAGTTGCTGAAGCTGTGTTTAAAGCCTCTTTTGCCTTATTAAGTTGGGACAGCGCAGTATTATGGCGGCTCAAATATATATCCAGCTCTGACTGAGCAACATCCATTTTTGAACGAGCCTCATTTACAGTTTTGCTTATTTCCATTAGTTCTTTTTCTTTTACCTGTGCATTAAAATTCACATTAGTTGGTAACATCCCAAATGGTAGAGAATTAGGATTGTAAGAATAAATGACATACTGAAACAATTCAAATGACAAACCTCCTTTTCCTCTTGCAAACCTTGCGTTTCCTTCTTAAGACTATCCATAACATCTTTTAGCTTCTCTTCCTCTTTCTCCTTCTGCTTTTCCAGCAGATCCTTCTTATTTGTTTCCTCAGTAATAATCTTTTGGCTATTAGCAGGCACATTCTTTATTTCTTCCACCTAAGAATGCAAGAGAAATAATTTAAAGTTATGAAAATACAAACCTGTTAAAATATTTGCAAATTTGGTCAACTTATAAGTTCCAGAAAAAAAAGTGATGCATGTACAGAAAATAAATGGGCACATGTATACCTTTTCTTTGTCTTTTTGAAGCTGTTTTTGCAGTTTTTTAACTTTGCTTTTTGAGTGTTTCAGTTTCTCACGAGTGTCAACATCTTGTAAGTCCAACTGAGTAAACTTCTCTCTGTTTTCTTCAATGAACTTTGTTATTTTGTTAAGTTGCCTAGACAAGGAAGACAAAGTACATCATATTAAATTAAACATAAAATAGAATCATCTAGCCAAAGCATCAATTGAGTAATAAAATAAAAGTTTAGCAACTGGTACCTATGCATTTATAAACATGGTTGACAAAATGAACCAATAAATGCAGAGAAAAAAATCCCAATACCATAAAAACAAAAAAGAATTAAAGTAGAAACTCAAATATTAATATTAAAGCTCTATTTTATATTCAATTGAATAGCAGTACTGTATTGTTATAGATTTATGGTGTTTTCTCATTTAATGAGATGCCATAGGGAGTTGAATTTGCTATAAAAGGTGCAATTTATAACCTTGATGCACTGACCATGCTCCAAAGGGATCACATCACATCCCCTAGACTGCTAGGCAACACTCCCTTCTGGTTTCTTATAATAAAATTTACAAAGTCAACAGGAGCCCTGTGGCAGATTATGAACAGCTTGTGTCCATTCGGTGCCAGTGAGGCAATGCTAAAACTGCAAGCTAAGCCTGTCATTATTTCACTGCAAAAGGAACATTACAAGACACCCAAGGAAGAACTGGTTAGCCACCCATAGACATGGCACGTAATCTTTTGAGGCATACAGGGCTACAAATGGCAATATGCAAAGAAGGGACCACTTCCTAAGTTTTGATAAGTAGCCTGCATAATATAAATCTATTCTAACACACGTGAACAAATCTACAGGAAAAAATTAATGTATAGTGGCCCTTAAAATAAGATTTCTCTTTAAAAAAAAAGTATTCAACTTTGTAACCCTAAAAGAACCCCAAAACTATATAATCAGCTTTAGATTTTCTAGTGAATATTTTAAATGGCCAAGATATATCTAAAAGTTCTAAACAGTGTTTAGAGATATACAAATATCTGTTACAAATAAACAATTTTAAGAAAATTACTTCTCTACATCTTTAAGTCCTTTGTTCTTTTCCTTCATTGTTTCCAAGAGCGTATTGCTTTTTTCACTAATTTCTTTTGTATCTTCCTGTATCTTCTCTTTTTGGGCTTCCATATCACGTGATCGCTTCTGCAGGTCATGTCTGATAACAGAAAGGGCAACGTCTGAATCATTTCCCTATTTTTTTACACAACACCAAACCAGTATATTGTGTGTTTGTACTTACATGTAGTACTGACACAGCTGATTTTTCTTTTTGAAAGTTTCATTCTCCACAGTAAGGAATTCTATTGCTTTATTTTTCTCTCCTTCTAATGCATCCTTTTCTTTTTCTACCATTTTAACTCTGTTTAGCTGTTAAATGAAAAAAAAAAAAAACACCATGGAACAAATATCTTGTTTCCTATTAGAAAAAGAAGAAAATGATTACCGCATAACACTTTTAATTCATAGATTGCATGAAACATCTGGCAAACACACATTTTACTCCACTGGCATAAAAATGCATTTAGAGAACACACCTATGTGTGCAGTGACAGTAATGCAGTTTGGCTTTCACGGTGTACATAAGGATAATTTTTGCCAGAAAAAGCACAATTAAGCATTTCTGGGCTGAAATCCACCCCAGGTGCAGTGACAAGCGGATTGCATTCCTATCACTGCACACGAGGGCAAAGACAGATGGGGCGATTAGTCGCTATGATTTTAAAAATCTAGTCGCAGCAACTAATTGTAACTGCTAAAGTAGCAGTGACTTATACCCGTGTGGGTAAATTTACATGTGGCAACTTGCATGTTTGGGAATAGATGTAGCTTTTCAAAATTGCAGCGACTAATCGCCTTGTCTGTCTTTGCCTTAATAGGGCTAGTAGGGTTCCAAATCAGTGGATTTTCTAATGGCCTTTTTCTGCTTTATGAAACCCAGTACATACAATCCCCTTATCTACCCAATCGTTTCTACTATGGTCTGCTTGCAAAAGCAGTGACAGCTGGAAAGTGAAATGGGAAGTTTCAGGTTCGGATTTTAATATGGATCCTAACTTATATGTCCAATTCATAACAACTATCAGTATTGACAGGTATCCTCTATAAGAAAGGACTCTGCAGAAGAGCCAGTCAGATCTGTTCCTCCTCTGGCAAGTAATTAAAGATTGCTTTAAGCTGTCTCTGCAGTGCATGCTAAATTCAATTGCAGTGCATGCTCAATTTTTAGTTGGAGAAAAGATTTTTTAGATTTTTTTTTAGCACGCTATACTAAATAGAATTCCAAAAATACATTAAAAAGCAGTAGTAAAGATTCATTAACCCAAGGCCATAGGAAGAGCATTGCTTGGTTGCTTCAACAGTCCTGCTGACAAGAAGTTGCATAGAGTTTTAAAAACAAACAGTTTCTACTACTAAAAGAATCCTTTCCAAAGCTTTGTCTCAGGTTTGTAAATGCCCCTACCTCCAAAACCAAAAGGAAAAAAAAAAGCCCAGGCAGCATTTAGGCACTTTTCTATTTGTCCTACAGAAAGATTTAGTCGCCAAGATAGATCTCTGCTAATGTGGGCAGCTAATCTCTCAGAAACGCCTTTCCACTAGTGAAAAGGCCTACGCATCTCTTCGCAAACTTTGCGTGACTTCGGAAAACCAGAGGGAATGCGTAAGCCTTTCCACTGGCGGATCTATTGCAGACGACTAAATCTCTCCATGGGACATAAGCCATACACAGATAAAACTTGTGTGTTTATTCAAGGGCTGAGGTACCAGTGTATAAAAAAAAAAAAAAAAAAGTATTTATATTTTGGGGTTAGTTAAAAAAAAAAAAGACTAAAACTCCCTCAAAGTCATCTAATAGCAATGGCCACGGGGAGATTAGTTGCCGTGGGCGACTAACCTCCCTGAAATACCTTTCTGCAGGCAATAAAGTAAATCACTCGTGGGAAGGCATACGCGTTACTTTGAGATTTAACGGCTACTAATATCCCAATGGGGCCATCAGCCTAAATCACTATGTCAACTTAACTTATATACAAATTAAAAGTATTTCAGCACATATTGGATTTGGACAACATGTTTAAATGCTGACAACCCTCACCCTACCCTACCCTACCCTACATTTATATAAGTAGGACCTAGTTTAATATATTTGAAAAGATTTTCAATGCTTTCTGCCTAAACAAACATACAATTAAGCAGCAGATTTACCTTTTCACCTCTTTGTTCATTTAGTAACTCCACTCTGCGGCACAGTATTTGAATCGGCTCCTTCAGCCTCTGCGACCCAATGATATCTTCTAAATATTCCAGCATTCCTTCATCATGTTCGGTTTGACCTTTTGGTTTCATCATTGCTATCTGTTCAACTTCACCCTGTAGAAAACCACCAGTGAACAACTAACACTGGAATAGCAGCTTTTTGGATAAGGGAAGAGACTATGATCCTTCCAAATATGTGGTAGTACACTCACCTTTTAATTAGGGCTAGGCGATATACCGTTTAATACCGAATACCGGTGTTTTGTTTTTTTTTAAACTATATTCATTTTTCAGATACAGCAATACCGGGGTGTCAGGGTACTCACACGTGTGGCCCGGTCTCGTGCGCGTCCCGTTGTCCGCGGGACATTGTGCACGCGCGTCAGAGCGCATGTACATGTCAAAGCGTGCACGTCCATGACGTGCTGACGGCGCTGGTTCTGCGCATGCGTGGGGGGTATTTAAAGCTATCAAACGCCTCCTCCTGCGCTATGTTGTCTGCGGCCTTGCCTGGGAAACTAAGCCTGCCTGATTTACCTTACGACTTTCTGTTGCCGATCCTTCGCTTGCCTGACTCTGATTTTCAATACTGCAGTAATTATTCTCTAATTTATTAGGAAATGGGGTTAACACCTAATCATGCATGGAAAAAAAAAAAATACTGTCAAATACCGTGACACAGATATAATTTTGAAAAATACCGTGATATAAATTTTGGGTCATACCGCCCAGCTCTACTTTTAATATTTAAAAACATTGTGAATACATAAAGTTCATTATCACAGAGACTTTTCTAGTAAACCAGTCTAACGCTGTGTATCTGCTGGAGTTTAAAACTGTGCATGGCATAGATTTCTCTCTCACCTACAGGTATGAGCCATCGTAAGTTAATGTTAGTACTAACTGGAGAAAGTAAAACAAAAATGATCACAACACAGGTTTCCAAGCTCATCACAGGTAACCAGAAAACGACAGATCCAGAGTTTTAATCAGTTTAAAGCTCCACAATATATTGTTTAATCACATAGGGCAGTGCTGTCCAACTTCTGCGGTGCAGAGGGCCGGAATTTCTCTAGCATACATGGTGGAGGGCCGCTAATGGAAGACAGTTTTGGCCACTCCCCTTTTTTACCACACCCACTTCAAACCACACCCAATTTATCACAATGGTGGTAGTGCAGCAAAAACCCAAAATGCTTGGTCCTCACTGCGGGGATATCAACAGTTATTCATATATGAAAGAATTATATGATGTCATATTAAGACACACCCTTAAATCCATATGCCTCCTCCTCCCCTGTGGATAGCACAGCAACCCCCAGCAACATAACTACACACCTTACGGACCATATAATTGCTATTTCCAACTGCTAACAAACTCCCAGAACAAACCCCTGCCGGGTTCACCTCTCACGGTCAGCATAGGGCAGGTAGAGTATGGCACACACAGGCAGCATAAGGCAAGCAGAGTATGGCACACACAGGCAGCACTCTGCCTCCCTTATGCTGCCTATGTGTGCCATACTCTACCTGCCCTATGCTGACTGTGTGTTCCATACCTTCCCTGCCCTATACTGCCTATGTGCCATACTTTGCCTCCAATATGCTGCCTGTGTGTGCCATACTCTGCCTGCCATATGCTGCCTGTGTGTTCCATACTTTCCCTGCCCTATACTGCCTATGTGCCATACTTTGCCTCCCCTATGCTGTCTGTGTGTGCCATATACACAGGCAGCATAGTCCAGGCACTACATACAATGTCTGAGGTGTGAACAGTTGAACAATGTGGGTGATTACAGCCTGAGGTGTGAACACTGCAGGGGTTGAACAATGCAGAAACTAAAAGGTGTGAACAACACAGGGGATTACATGTTTAAACAATCCAGAGGGATTACAGGCTGAATCTGAGGTGAGAACCATGCAGGGGGGCAGTTAATCTCAGTACTGATTCCATTTAAAGTTTACACAAAGGTAAGCCATCAAAGCAGCCAGACAGGTGGGCGGCCACACAGAGGGGGGTCGCCAGTTGGACAGCACTGACATAGGGGATAAAAACTTTTTACATGGACTGTATTTTCCACCAGCATATTTTTTTTTAGCATATATTTTTTCTATCTAAAGATTCCCAGTTAAATGCTTTTAAGTGGCAGTACACACTTGGCACATCATGAGACCAATG
This sequence comes from Xenopus tropicalis, assembly GCF_000004195.4. Taxonomy (NCBI): domain Eukaryota; kingdom Metazoa; phylum Chordata; class Amphibia; order Anura; family Pipidae; genus Xenopus; species Xenopus tropicalis. The sequence continues at coordinate 114,781,445 of NC_030681.2, forward strand.
CATAGCACCTGATATGCATTATGCCTAATAGCGTATTATAATCACAGATTTAATTTACACTCAAGGGGGGGAAAAAAATGAAAAGCTTTAAAGTAATAAAAATATAATGCACTGTTGCCCTGCACTGGTAAAACTGGTGTGTTTGCTACAGTAACACTACTATAATTTATATAATAAGCTGCTGTTAGCCATGGGGGCAGCCATTCAAGCTGGAAAAAAGGCAGAGGTTACATAGCAGATAACAGATAAGTTCTGTAGAATACAATAGTGTTTTATCTGTTATCTGCTATATGCCTGTGCCTTTTCTCCTTTGAATGGCTGCCCCCATGGCTACATAGCAGCTTATTTATATAAATTATAGTAGACTTTCTGAAGTAAACACACAACTTTTACCAGTGCAGGGCAGCAGCACATTATATTTTAGTTACTTTTATACACTTTCATTTTTTGGTGTTACTGTTCATTTAAAGGCGAACCGCCCCTTTAAAGTTACATCAGCAAATTTAAATTTGTCCGCCCAAAACTTTTCTGGTACAGTTAGAACCTGCCTTCCCCCTCCTGCCAGGTGCTGGGTACATATAAACCAATTTAATGACATTCTTGATTAAGTCACATATTAGAAAAATGTACAGATTGTTTATATTTTATCAAAACATAGAACCCCCAGAAAACTATACCCGCAGAATCAGATAGTTTATATTACGTTAAGTGACCTATTAAATTTTATATATAAATATTGCCCCTTTACATCCCTTCCCTTGATCCACCATTTAGTGATGGGCTGTGTGCTCTCAGATCACATGACCAGAAATAATGCAGCTCTAACTGTAACAGGAAGTAGTGTGGGAGCAAGAGACAGAACTCTGTCAATTAATTGGCTGATGGGGCCTAGCATGTATGTGTGCCTTGGCTTGTTTGTGTGCACTGTGAATCCTATGATCCGTTAATTCTTAAAATGGCAATTTTCTATTTAGGATTACCCAATAGCACATAATATTAAAAAGTGTATTTTTATGAAAATGGTTTATTTAGATGAAGCAGGGTTTTACATATGAGCTGATTTATGCAATATATTTTTATAGAGACCTACATTGTTTGGGGGGTATAGTTTTCCTTTAAATTTGTAAATTATATATATTTATATTATATACACACACACACACACACACACATACATAGAGAACACATTTGAATGCATTATTTGCCATACTAAAGCACCAACAATGTTTTTTCTGTCCCATTTCCTATAACCAGTGTTAAAAGGAAGACACAAGCCTCTCTCCCACCAACCTATAGCCTTTTATCTCATTATAGAGAGGGCTTATCTATGGACTGGTAAATTTTTTTTCTGTGCTTCTCCTCTGCTTGGGAGAACATAGAAGTGGATAATTTCTAACAGGAAGTTATTAAGTGAAAAGTGCATTTTCTTTAGTGCAATAAAAAAAACAACTTGTTAATTTAAAGAATATCCAAAAAAAAAAAAAAAAAGTATTTTCAACACAATCTTTGAGCTCATATAGAAATGCATGTATGCTGCCCCCTTTAAATTATTTACATAGAGCAATAATAGGACAGAATAAGCATGTAATTATTTACTACTCAAATTATTCAACACCCGCCAGTTATTTTTTGATTCAGTCAAATCCTCCACAAAAGACAGCCAAATCTGATCTCTAACAGCATATGCTCATTTGACAAAAATAAAATTGAATAATCAGATTATCAGAGTTTTAAAGTCACATGATTTAGTTCTTCATAATTAGCCAGATCAAAATTATGTACAAAAGTGCTCGGATTTTGCAGAATACTGAACCAAATCTTGGATTCTGTGTAGTCATTAGTTTAAAGCAATAAATGCAAGAGCTCATCAGTTCAAAACCCCTGTCAGGACTGAAATGTCACTCACACAATTTCCATCTGCATGCATACAAGCTAACCAAACCAGCACACATGGGTCCTGGTCAACAAAGCTACTGCTGCCCAACTACAGCCGCATGAGTAGCAGTGAATACTCTCTGCCACAGCCCAAAGGGCAAATTTAGTTTTGTGCAACTTTTTTTTTTACAGGGCCTTCATATTGTCGCCTCAGGAGCTCTAAGAAAATTATTCCCCTTGGTAGCACTATGACATAGTTTTGAAGAAAAAATAGTAACAGAACAAAAATGTGTACATCAAGGTATAGTTTTATATTAGTATATATTATAATATATATAGTATTACTATATAGTATTTAAGCGTTAGACCCAGAGAACAGAAATAGATGAGCAAATGCCGCTTTCCATTGCAATTACATTTGCAAATAACTTTAAAAGAATTGAAAATATTTAATGTATACTGAAAAAGAGAGCACGAGAGAGGGGGTGACATTTAAAAGGTTACAGAAAAGGAAAAACCATATTTTAATTTAGGCAATAGGACAACATTTCTGTAGAATGTGCGGTTAAACAAATTATGCTATATAACACAAGTGATTAATCGTTATATGAATTAACACGGCACTGCACAGGTATGGGATCCGTTGGAAGGCCATCTTCCTTAGACTCCATTTTAAACAAATTCCTATTTTTCTAAATGATTTCCTTTTATTCTAAATAATCTAAACCAATTAGGTTTCATTGCTTAAATTATTTTTAGCAAATGAGGTATGGAAAATTATGAAAAGATACATTATCTAAAAAAACCCAAACATTCTGAATAATAGATCCAATAGCCGCACATTTTATTTTAAGTTAAAAGGAATCCACATGCCACAAAATCATAGGCCAATGTGCTGTATTTTCCCTGCTGGCGGAGAAATCAATCTGCTATAAAATTGCACATTTTTGGGTCAAAATCAGCTGTGCAAGAACTGATAGGCAGGTGCTTGTCTTTACTTACTAAACACAGGGCGGTTGTAGCAGAATGCCATTTTCTATGCCATCATTGTCAAAACAAACCATTTCTAAAAGGCATGCTGTATAAATTGGTTCAAACTTGCTAAAGCTTGCTTTTAGCAGAACTGACTTCAAAGGGCAGAATATACCCTAGTCTAACACAAGTTTAAAAAAAAAAATAAAAAAATATAGGGCATATAAAAGGACAAAATGGGCACAAAAAAAGGTCAAATCTATTTTTGTTAGAAGAGGAAAAGGTAGTTACACAACACACCATCAGCAGCCAAAAAGTCTGTTCTGTAATGAACTCATCTTTATCCGAAAGCCTAACAAAATGCATCTGGGAGGGGTCTGTTTTACTGAGCTCATCTTTGTTGAAAAACTATTCTCATTACATGCAGGAAGAGAGGAACAAAACTATTTTAAAAAATACTATTTTTAAAACTACTTTTTAAAGGGGAAAAAAAATATGGAACACATTTTTATCCCAAGTCCTGCTTATTGCATTCATGTTGAACAAATGTGTATATATAGGCACCTATACCGGATTTCCCCTACCCAACTTCCTTATCCTTAGTGAGCAGGCCAATAATTAGCTGGCTCAGCCATAACACTTTGGCTGTAGAAGAGACACACTCAAGTAAAACAAGTCCCTAGGTAATGGCAAATAATGCTTCATTATTCTAACCATGAAGGTGCAAAAAAAAAAAAAAACAAACAAAAAAAAAAAAAACTAACAGACACCCACTGCTGGCACGATTAAGCAGTTCTAAAACCAGCAGGCTGACAGCAGCCTTGACAAATGACCTCAAATGGTATGTCCACCTTAGAGTAGAGTAAATTGTATTATGTTATAAAAAGCCTAATGTTAGCAACATTCAAATTGGTCTTCATTTAGTGTGTGTTATGTTTTTTTTTTTTTTTTTTAATTATTTGCCACTATCTGCCCCTTGACCACTTTCAAATGGGGGTCACTCACCATTGAAGTGCAAAAAATATTTGTCTTCATAGATACAATCGTTACTTTTATTATTTTTCTTTCTGTTTAGACCTGTCCTAATATTTATTCTATTACCTCAATCAAACCACTTCCTGGTTGCTAGGATAAAATGGACCCTAGCGATCATATAGCTACTAGAATTCCAAAATGGAGAGCTGCTGAACAAAAAGCTGAATAATTTCAAAACCACAAAAAAATGCAATTGTCATATTACAGTCTATACCATAGTAAAAATATTTTAAACATGAATTACCCCTGACTGCCATGGGTAACAGCCTTATCTCCTACAGCCTTGCTGGCACTTAAAGGGTTAAGTTAACTGTTTAATAGAAAGCTCAGATTGTAAGCTCTTGTGAGTAGGGCCCTCTAAACCTATTTTAATTCTGTAACCTTTTTAAAATGATTGTAAGTCTCCTCTGTGTAAAGCACTGTGTAACTTTGCTAGAGCTATATAAAACGATGATACACAAATTAGAGCACACTTGTACAGACTGTCTGGCTTTAACACAGGTTAGATATCTTTAAGGCTTCAGATAATGTTGTGCTTTGCCTCCCTGTGTTGAATATTTCCAGGAACCTATTTCTATAACAGGTGCTGAACTTTTTTTTTAATTAAAATAGTAATTTACACATATTTATCATCACATATACCCTTTCAAGAGAGACTAGCAGCAGTCTGCTGGATTACATATTTAAACTAAACTAATGTACGTATGTCTGGTCTGCTAATGGTTTTAAAAAAGTTAGTTATAAACACTTTAACAAGTTAACCATTTCTTATCACTCACTACAGTCTAATATACGGTAAAACAGCTTAGCACATATTCAACTGGTTATTAGTGTAAAATTGTCATTTTTTGTCTTTACACAAATTGAACATGCCAGTAAGTACAGGTGGCATAGAGGAAAGTGGGACTAAAAACTTCCTATTAGTTTTTCAGAGCCAAGGAGAAAGAAGTTGGAATATTTGAATATTGCAGCTTAAAAAAAGCTTTTTAACCTCTTCTGTGCTGCCTAACTTTTCTTTTATAGCAGGGAAATTAGCAAATATCGCTTTTGCTGGCAGTTACAGCAGAACAAGGTCATACAAAAAATCAAACATCCTATTGGCATCTTTGGGCAAAGCATGCAACTCCCAAGGGCCTCACCATATCTGGGTCATAGTTCATAAGGGACTGATGCAAGTGAAGAGTACCAACTTATTTGCATTAAAGGGGGTTAAGATTTTAGTTTTCTGAATGTTTTTAATGTAAGCGTTAAGAAAGCCATCGCAGATTGAAAGAAAATGTTTGGGGGCTTGGATGCAGGAGAGGGGGGAAAAAAACCCACTACAGCCTCCAAATGCATGGCTAATCATAACACAATATTTACTAGGAAATACATATATCCAAATACTAATTCTTGTAAACAAGTCTACAAGATTGCCAAAACACCCAGAATCCACATTGTTGTAAATGATATTAGTTCATACTGCCAACATAATCCTATTTTATTTTATACTATGTTACCACATACTTGTTTCCATATCTAGCAATAGATAATTACTCCAGGACTATTTTTCCATATAAATTAACACAAACCAGTAACACACAATTTATACTGACTTATTAAAAAGTATTACTAGGCCAGACATTCACAATATATTATTATTTACAATCTCAATTAAGAATTTTAATTCAAAAGCAAATAAGACTATGTTAACAGTAACATTTTGAAAACTAGGAGTGAGGTGCTGAATGGGCAGTTCCTCAACACCCTACACAAACAAATTATTTCTATAATAATCAGCTGTTAAGGTAAATGCAGTCTGAACATACTTGAACGCACAAAAATGCAATATCAAACAAATGCACACAAAATACAATCATGAACAAACATTCCCTGACTCTCACCCCTTAATTTCAAGATGAAAGGTTTGTCCCCTTCTAATGTAGAGAACAGCCTTCTGTCTAGGAACAAAGGAAGGCAAAGAAAGTGGTTTCGGCAGTGGAAAGGCAAAGGGGCTGTCATATTTCTTATGTGCCACATTAGGAATATAAGCATCTCTTACTATCCTCAAAAAACTTGTCTCTTGATAATTTCAGAATGGTTGTCAACTTTTAAATTATGTCATTTGCTAACTGTAACTGACATAAGTGGCTTGAGTAACTTCTGAATAATTCTCTCCAGTGTAAAAATTTTTTTTTAATGTTGTAGTAATAAAAATCCATTTAGATTCCAGTGTAAACATTAAAAATATGTATGCTTTTAATTGAATATTTAAGATTTACATTAACAAGTTAATTTTAAACTAACCCCCAATGACATCATAGCAGTCTTAGACTGACAGAATGCAAAAAAGCTAATTTATTCACATTATTCACATTTCAGGGAATGTTTGCATTACATTTCTAATTTTGCTGTTAGGCAAACCAAGAATGAACCCAATTAGAAGGTCCCTCAAACCATTTATAAGTGAAACTTATGTTGTTTGCACCCACATTTACAGAGGCCAGAACAAAACACAGAAAAAAAAAACATTTGATATAAGTAAATATATATATATATACATACACACACACACACACACACACACACACACACACACATAAATTGATCCATAAAAATTGTGAAGTTGAAACTTGTTTATATGTAAGCCAGGTTTGCGGTTATAAAAAAAAAAAATAAAAAAAAAAAAACACTTTACAAAAGGTAAAACTGTATCCATTGCTTAACTAATAAATGTGTCAAGTCCCTGTCAAAAGGGCCCAAAACATAATCATGTACCCTTGTCCTTAAAGTGAATTTAAAAGGAGGTTATAAATTCTGGCAAACCAGTTACCTAAAAATTGTTTAAGCAACAAACACCAGACAGTACCTTGAGTAAATTAACAAACATTTAAAATCATCCACTTCATCTGTGCAGACAAGTAGTACTTTTCTTTTGCAAAAAGATAATAGGCATTGATAGCTTAACAGAATGCTCCTCCCTCTTAATTTACTTAGCTAAAATTGGAAATGTATATCCTTATGACTCAACATTTGAGGTAGGGGAAAAAGTGTAAATTTGTTTTTGGCAATTCTAAGCAAATGATTTTGACAAACTAAATAAAATCAATCAAAACAAATCTTAAAATACTGGTGCAGGATCCTTGCCACACTTAAGCAGTACAATAATACTGGGGCTCCATATCATATCACCCAATATTTACGTGCTGCTAATGCGGAGCAATTATATTAACGGAGGGGAAAAAAAAAAAAAAACTAAAAAAAAAGTGTAAAAGAAAACTGCACAAGGCAAAAGATTTTTCCCAATATCATGAAGCAGCAAAAAATGATTAGAATCTATAATACAGCATGCAAATCATGATGTGCTGCTACACTTCTTTAGGACATTCAGGAACAGTTCCTTCAAATGCAGCTAAAACAGCAGTGATTTTAAACAGAAATTCAAAATACAACAGCTAAACATTATGGCATGTCACTTAAACAAGTGTAGCTTATTGGGAGCATCTTACCTGCAAGATTAAGAACCTATTATGATCCAAGTCAATCCCATGACTTCGGAGCAGAAGCCCAACATCCTTAAAGGTTGCCTTTTTTCCACTAATGTGGTAGACGGAAGAATTATCTTTATAAGCAGTTCTGGATACATAGAAATTGCTATTTGGAATGACTTCAAAATCATCCCCTTCCTGTTACAGAGAACAAAAAAATAAAATAAAATTAGTAAAATAAAGCATTTTACATATTTCACTGTTAAAAAAAAATAAAATAAAACTCACAGAAATATATACACTTCCACATACATGAAGACAGGCAATGTAACCATAACACATTATTGGCATTATCTTAACAAAATAAAACGATAAATATTTACAACATAACAGGGCATAAACAGGTAACCCTATCAAATGAAACAAATGTCACTTAATATTTCTGAGGCATATTAAAACAGTAGACAATGAAAAGAAAAGCAGCATGCAACCAGGAAACAAAAAGGGGAGGGGGAGTGAAGGTGGCTCCAAAAAGTAAGAGTCTTAAAAAAATAAATATGAATTCAATGAGTGGTACATTATTAAAAGCAGAGCTAATATTAAACAAAAGACTTATGAAGCATTTAAAAGCAGGGTGATATTTGTTTAGGAGTCTGGGCTTCAAAATTCGGTTTTAATGACTAAAAAAATAAAAATGATAGCAGGGGACTCCTTTTTACTAACAAAAACCCTAAAGAATGAAAAAAGGTTTCAGACTCAAGTCAGAGACTGCCATCTTTACCTTGTCTGTGATCTTCTGAAAATGAACTTCCACTGTACAACTTTGAACATCTTTGTGCTCATCTGAATTGTGGATCAGCACAGAGAGCTTTTTGGATCTTATCTTCTGTGCTCGATATCCAAAAACAAAGAGCATTGAATCAATCACATTCGATTTTCCACTGCCATTGGGCCCAATTATGCATGAAAAACGCTGAATAAACATAAAACACATTATTTTTGTTAGAGTGAAGTGGAAGCAAACATTTTAAATATTTGCATACAGTGTAATTAAAAGAAACCTTCTCACAACTGTAATCCTATCAGTTTAACACAAATACAAATTCAGACATTGTCGAGGAGAACCTTTAGTGCAGTGAAACAAGTATTCAGACCAAATAATTGCAGAAAGGGCAGCGGAAATAAAAGCATTACTTCATCCAATAACACTAGAAGCAATGTAGATAGAAAAACATGCAGATGATGTCAAACACTACCTTATGAAAAGGCCCCAAAATGCGTTCCCCTGCATAGGATTTGAAGTTCTGGTTTACAATATGTGTTATCATGAGACGAGGAGCTCCAGCTTCATTGGTCATTGCAGGAGGTGGGGGAGGAGGGATGCTACTCAAAATCTCTTCTAAACTTCGATTATCAACCACCTCATTATGAGATTCTACAAACATGAAAAGAGCATGATAAGAATATCAGGCTTCCAGTCAATGAATGCCCTACAGATACATTAAATTACTAGGTGATATTCTCTTCTAGAGCCTTAAGATGCTTTATGACTCCCTCCTTTCCACTCACTGCTCCACCCACATTTATTACAATATATTTTGGGAGTGTAAACAGCGCTACTTCGCACACATTAGATAAAATGAACCATGAGTTGTACCACAATGTCACAAGAAATTAGACTTTTCTCAGCTGGGCTCTCAGCCCTGTGTGTGTGCAAGTGCTATGGAGGAAGTTTATTTCTAACAGCAAGACAAAGAGTTTAATAAGCAAACTACGTCCCTCCTCGGCTCATATCGCCAGACAGCCGCTACTGCCATCCCGACAGATAAAGAGTTAAAAGTACCTCAGCGATTGGCTGCGGTCCCCCACCCCTTCTAAAGGCCACTGGCTGTCCGCTTGGGTCTCTATTGGGAAACGCCGTGCCTTCCAGCCTGACGCAATGGACACAGATAGCTGGCAGTTTCCCCTAAAGGTTGCACCCGTCAGAGCAAAACGCAACAAAAATCCCCCACATTTCCCATTCGACGTGACATTGACCCTTGTGAGCCCGCTGCACAGACGCTCTAATGAATGCAATGTAACAGTCGGCCAGGAACTCGGACAACCTGCTGCGACACGGTCCCATCAGCCATCCCCCGTACAACAATGGCACAACTTGCTTACCTTGTGTAGGTGCCTCGGCTTGCCCTGCCTGTGCCACACTGACGCTCTCATCCATGGGGCTCTCTGTGGCCTCTCTGGCCACCGCCGTCTTCGTCTTTCTAGGTGGCATGGTGCCCTGGGAATGGAATAAAGAAACCCATGAGAAAGCGCTTAGGGCACACGCTGTTTCACTGGCAACAAAGCAGAGTTAGCGCTTGAACCGGGCCTGTACCATATACTATTAGCGCTACTCACTTTGCTTTGTATGTAAATACCATATCCTATTGAAACTATTCGCTTTACTCTGTATGTAAAGAACACGATCTGCACAGTCCGGTGTAATAAGAAGTCATGTTATTTGAATGCAGATACAGAAGTCAGGGTATTTGTATACAGATTAAAATGAATGGTTTTAACACAGCCAAGTGTATTTAGCGCTGTTTACTTTATTCTGCCAGCAAATAAAATACCCAATACAGCCTAGTGTACTATTAGTACTGTGCACTTCACCCTGTATGCAAAAAAAGGGCAATTTACACGAAAAATAAAAAAAAATATGACATTTTGCTTATTAGGGATTACTAACCTATCCCAGATAGAGCCGTGTGTTACAGCGCTATAATGGCCTATTGTGTATGTAACACAAACTACTTAGCGAAACTATTCATATGGGGGCGATTAGTGAGAGACCCACGGGAGGGACAGACCCACTGATATTCCGAGTCCGTGTGACAGGAAAGGTCTGAGCATCACAAATGGTCTCTGTTGGTAAGTGCTCAGCCGAGCACAAGGCAGCGCTAACTGCACTCCTCTCTTGTATCAATAGAACTAGTACGTGTGGGAGCTGCCACACTGCTCATGCGAAAGTCACACATCCATTAGATCCATCGCTAAAGGCTTTATAGATTTGGGGGGAGATCCGTAACCTCCGAGACGCAAAGGGATTCTACTCGGCCGATACCATGTCGCTTTCATTAGTATGCCGAATCAGTGTAGCTGCCCGAGGGGTGAAGATGAGGAGATATAATAATCCGAGAGAACAGAATGATACATTAGTACAAAGCCATATACATGTGACACCCACCCACTACAATAAACCTTTGCTCTAGTGTCAGTTGACAGTCAGGCATGTCACCCCCCCCCCCCACCTGTTAAACTACATTTCCCAGCACCCACCCTGAATCCTGGCTGACAGTTCCAGAGTCAGTTTAGCAACAGCAGGAGAAGCAAAGGCGAAGACCCCGTTATTGTCAAGCAAAATCAACTGCAAGGAATCGGGGCTAAAACCCATTCTGTATTATCAGTAAAGTCTGTCTGAAAGCGCGGCCCTCCGGCTGCTGTTGTGACATCAATGCTATCCAGCGAGGGTATCCATTCCCGCAGCCTCGCAGCTGCTCACAATCGCCTGTGCCATTATTTCTATATATCAAGCGTCCCACCAGCAGCAGCCCTCCAGCTGTTTGCCGGCATCAGGCTTTGTGGTTGGACAGCTGAGAAGCAGCAGGCTGCACATCCCTCGCAAGATAGGGTTACACGCAATCCTAACTGTGTGGAGAAAATAACGGGAAGTGCCAGTGGGCACCCCTGAGAGAGCCGGGCACTACGTCCCACTGAGAGAGCCGGGCACTACGTCCCACTGAGAGAGCCGGGCACTACGTCCCACTGAGAGAGCCGGGCACTACGTCCCACTGAGAGAGCCGGGCACTACGTCCCACTGAGAGAGCCGGGCACTACATTCCACACACCGGGCAGCGTAGGAACAAGAGAGAATGTCCGCGCCGGCCATCAGGAGAAATAAGTGCCTGTGCCGTGTATGGGGGCAGCGGCGGCTCCTCTGCCTGTCACACCTCTCCAGCCCGCTAAAATTAAAAAATGACAATTTTGGCGGAAAATCACCTGAAAAATCGCTCCAGTCAATCCCCCCTTTCAACAGTGGCTTCCTTGATTTTTTTGCCGATTTTTCGAGCTGTAGCCGAGCGCTGACTGAATGATTTTCGTCTCCCAAACGGCTGTTTTCAAGTTGGGACTGCGCACAGCCCTTCCTCCCTGACTGCTCAGCTACTCCACTCGAAAATGGCGCCCAAAATCCAAACTCGAACCGAAATTCGTTACACGGCGCATGGCATTCTGGGAGCTGACACTCAAGATTTGAAAAAAAATTCAGAGTGCGGATGCCATTTTCATCCAGCAGAAGAAGTAAGCAGAGAGTTACAGTTTATACAAACACATGGTTACACGCGACGAGCGCTTGCTGAGTAACAAAGTTATACTTGCTTCAAAACATATTCATAAGAATTAAATGCATACTTATAGAACAGTTACAACTCAGTTTTTAAGGCGGTTTGGAGGCGGGGCTTGGTTGCGTGGCAACACTAATGGGAGTGCCAGTGTATGAGCTGTCCAAGTGGGAGGGGTGAGGAGAGCTGTCTTTCTTACAGATGTGAGAAGGACGGTGATTGGAGGGTGGAGGACAGTGTGAGCCGCCGAGGTAGCAAAACATCGGCCATCTTTGGTTTTGGCTAGTGCCTGTCATAAAGTACATAAAGTACAGTGGAAAGATACTATTTTACTCTATAATATATTTCCATATTGATATACGCAGTGAAATTAAGATATACAGTATGTAGTTTTAATCGCCTGGCTGAACATTTTGACGTATAAAGAAATGTGAAGTAACCATTAATGATTTTGGGATGGTTTAGTACATTTATGCCCTTGACCCGATACGAGTTGAATAAAAACGTTGCGTCAAAGCTTTCCCTTAATGTGTGAGTATTGTATTTGTTATTACCACATTCAACTATTACAAAGTTGGAAGCTAAAATATCAGTATGTACCTAACCTACGGCTCCCAGTACGTCACTGCGCTAAGCCATAGGCAGAAAGGCAGAGAGCCAATCAGACTAAGTATCGCGAGAAGTAACCATAGCGACCGCCGATAGATACAGAACTGAAGCATCGCCGGAGGAGAAGGCCTGCGTGTGAGCGGAGTACAGCGCAGGTAACGTGCGGATTTGCGCTTGCATGTTTGTAATGTATGCGGTTTTTATATAATAAGTATCCTGCGGCTTGCCAGATCTGTACAATAGGAAGTTTTAATACCGCTCAGGCTATTACGGTGTCTAACATACTATTAGCTGCCTCCGAATTATTTGAAGATGCGTAGATCAAATATATAGTGATCCCAAAGCACGATTTCCTTCAGAAACTACATTCTTATTTTGGGCCTATAGAAGCTACAACTTTAAAGATTCCTGTAAATTCCAACACAAGTAATGCTTTAAGGGCCAGGTGAATAATGCTGCCCGGTGTAACTATCCTCCCTGTGTCGCATGTGTGAGATCTGATCTAAGTAGGTTGTACTTACCCTATTTTTTTTGTCCAGTAGTAATCTAGCTCTAGGTCAGTGCTGCCAAGTTTGTATAGTAATATACAAACCTTCCTCTTTGTGGACCCCATTGATAACAGAGCCATAGTTTCCTGACTTGCCCACAGTGATACTAATGGCCTTCACCTTTTGTATAGCCTTGATCAACCTCCTGCTGTCACCAAAGGGTCTGGAAATATTTTAATATTAACAAAAGTTAGGAGCCCTGCCTTAATTTTAATCCTTCACCTGCTCAGAACTGTGCATGTAGCCCCTTTTTCCAGCCAGATTTACCTTTCTTGCACTCAGTAAGCGCTAATGTTTTAATCACCTGGTTACTTCAGCTTACATGATTTGTCAGTGCATATCAGACTCGGTACAGTTAGTTGGTATCTGCTGCAGTATATAGTATGGTAAGCTTGAAGCTTGCATGGTTCATCAGTGATCCACCAATTTGCCTAGAATTATATTAGTGGTGCTTGCGAAGCGAGCATCACTATTTTTATCTCACAGGCTTGTATGTATGTATGTATATCTTTATTTATAAAGCGCTACTTATGTACGTATTATGTACATTAATACAAACAGGGTGTTTATAAGATAATAATAGATAAATACAAAGTATAACAATAAATACAAGATAAATACAGCTGCAATGTTAAGAGTTGAGGACACAAGAGGAAGGAGGTCCCTGCCCCGTAGAGCTTACAATCTAAATGGGAGGGTAACTAACAGACACAAATAGGCAAATATAAGTGCTGCAGGCTTATTATTCCGTACAAAAGTTCGGTGCGTAACTAGTCCCGCACTGTTTGTCGTAGACCCATGAGTGAGGTGTCAAATTGTGCGGCCTATTCAGTAATGGGGTGCTATGACTTTTCTAAGGGGTGGGCGGTTAATTGCCCCCGCAGGGGGTCAATCCCTTTGACTTAACATTGAGGCCAACTTTGACGGATTGTAGCGCAGAGAGGGAATTTTTTAGAAAGGTGAAATTTACCACATTTGAAGAGGTTTGCAACCTGTGTCAGAAGATACCCCGCACAAGGGTATAAGTTTTACCCCCGGGGCAACAGAGGTCCCCAAATTTGCCCCATTGACTTATAATGGGTATTTTGGCGAATAACTAGTTTGTCGTAGACCCATGAATGAGGTGCCAAACCGTGCGGCTTATTCGGGAATGGGGCGCTATGACTTTTCTGAGGGGTGGGCAGATAATTGCCCCCTGCGGGGGCACGAGTTTTGCCACGGCAAGCACCACTCACATTTTCTTCAGGAAATGTACCTCTCTAGTTTCTCCTGCTATCTCCTTCTACTGACCCACTGCAGTTAAACACACAGAGCAACCAAGTCATCATGGTATGCAATTCATTATATGAGAATAATCTTGTCCTATGCAAGAAACAAAACCAATAGGTCTTAATGGTGCATGAAAACATCATTAGCTCAGTAGCCAATTTAAACATTGCCAATATGTCATGGTTTATATATAACAGGTGTAAATTTTAAAGATCATCACAGATTCCTGTGTTAATTTTAATATATTTTTTTGTACACAATTTCCCTGTCTGCAAAGCTTTTGTTTCATTTATTTTCATTTGTTTGCTTTCCAGGCAAGATGCACCTGAAAACATCTATATTAAAAGAAGCTAAACATATCCTTTACCACACAAACTTTATTAAATTTGCTTGCTATGCTTAAACAGAAGTCACGGGCTAACTGAAGAGAGTCAAGATGCATTCTATATATGTTTATATATGTATATATATTTAGACTGCATTTTCTCTCTTACATAAACAGGACATTAGGAGGTGTGATAAACTAACTATGGGTGCAGTATACAGGTATGCAATATGTTATCCGGAAACCCATTATCCAGAAAGCTCTGAATTATGGAAAGGCCATGTCCCACAGACTCCATTATAAGCAAATAATCAAAAAATGTTTAAATGATTTTCTTTTTCTCTGTAATAATAACACAGTATATTGTACTTGATCCTAATTAAAGGAACAGTAACACCAAAAAATTCAAGTGTATAAAAGAAATTTCAATATAATGTACTGCTGCTCTGCACTGGTACAACTGGTGTGTTTGCCTCAGAAACACTACTATGGTTTATATAAAGAATGCAGCTGTGTAGCCATGGGGGCAGCCATTCAAAGGAGAAAGGCACAGGCACTTAGCAGAAAACAGATAAAACACTATTGTATTCTACAGAGCTTATCCGTTATCTGCTATGTAACCTGTGCCTTTTCTCCTTTTTTCGAGCTTGAATGGCTGCCCCCAGGGCTACACAGCAGCTTATTTATATAAACTATAGTAGAGTTACTGTAGCAAACACACCACTTTTACCAGTGCAGGGCAACAGTACATTATATTTCTTTTACTTTAAAACTATTTAATTTTTTGGCATTACTGTTCCTTTAAGTTAAAAAATAATCCTTAAAGGGGGAAACATAATCCTGTTGGGTGTATTTAATGTTTAAATGCTTTTTTTTAGTAGGTATATATCCAGATTAAAAAAAAGATCCCTTATCTGAAAAACCCCAGGTCCTGAGCTTTCTGGATAATATAACCTATACCTGTACTAGAACACAGGGCACTTTAATGTTACTGCTTTCAAAATGGCTCTAAATGCTGCAGAATACTTTTGTATATATATGTGGGATAATTGTCAGCCACCTTAATAAGATTTAAGATTTACATATTTATGCAAGCATTGGTTTGAAAGTTGATGAAGAAAAGGTATATGCTCATAGTCAACTCTTACATTCATTATCTGAGGCAGCACTTTCAGGCAGAATATCTGCCAATGTGACAAGATCTGTAAGGAAACACAATAAACATAATATATGGTTTAATAACTGATATTTTGATAAGGGGACAAAGTGCTACAACCCTTTGTAAAATACTAAATATAATGAATATATCATATATTTATATGATATACATAATATATAATACTAAAAATTGTATAAAATGCTGCAGTCAGCATGCACCCACAAAAGTAACAATGCAAGTAACAGTGTGCAGCTGTCCTGGGACTAATTAATGACCAGTGATTTGAATTTTCCTACCACTTATGGTGATATTGCCTGTTAGTGAGCTGGAAATTTTTAAGTCATGCTAAACATTTGGCGAGTATCTTCACTGGTAGTACTGTGGTATATGATACTCCCCAAATGTCACTATAGTTGTTCATAAGTAGAAAAAGTACAAATATATTGTGTATTTTTTAATATATTTATAAAATACCCACACCACTAGTTGCAGTGCAGCTCTACGCATTTCATGTACTGACTTCATACTTTTTTCTCCTTTATGTGGAACTGTGATGAGCTTCACTTTGTTTATTGAATTGCCTTCTGTATTGGTGATTCAGCTCATAAGTGATCCATGGGACGTGGTACTTTTGTTCTTAAAAAGATTTTCACTTTCTCTCTTCGTAATTTACTAAGGAATATTGAAATATGCGGAATATAATATACAGCACTACCAGATACAGGAAGTCTAAATCAATACTGTTTTAAACATTTATGAAAGAGATTGACTGACTGCATCATGATAAATACAGAATGAACCGATTTTCTAATAAACACTTTTGCTAAATTCCTAAAAAAATGGCAACCTTGCCTTGATTATAAACTTCCTAAACCATCATTACAGATGTGTTATTCCATATAATAAAAAAAAAGGGGCATGTACAGAAAATACCCCTATCATTATTCTCTGTTTGTGACAGGTAGTATCGTGGATATACTTGTTTTAAAGTCTGTTAACTATAACCATTGGAAGCTGGAAAAATGCCATCAACCAAAGTAGTGCTAATTTAAAGCGTTATTTATTTTACACTTTGTTTGGCTTCAACATTTTTTGTGATTTTGCTGAAGCAAACATATATACATAGTTAAAGTACAACTAAAAATATTGAAGGAAAAGATAGTTTTTGATCTAGTGTCACCACTGGGCAAAATGTATATGTGGGGTGGGGGCTAAAGCTTTAGTGTATTTATTTATTGATTTATTTTTTATTATGGCTCTTTTGACCTCATGTATACCTTGCAGCTACTATGGCAGCCCCCTGTGAGTCAGGAATAGTTGTTTCTCCTTGATCACTGAGATTCTGGCTTCTAAGTTTCTAGGCAGTTGGAAGCTTGCTAACACAAGGAAAGGCGAGGGAGGGATTGCTGAGGAATATGGTTATAAAATCACAATTACTGCACGCCTTACTTTGTAATTGCTTTATAAATAAAGAAATATTCATTATATATTATATGTGCTCATTTGCTTCAATTGTCTCTGTGCCCTGTGACATATTTTTATGTTGTACATTTGTTGGTATCTAAATATATATGCAAACATATTAATGGAAAGAAAGCATGGAGTGATACTGACAAGCATATCTTGGCCACAGGTAACAAGGCCATAAAGTAGAAATGTGTACAAATATATTTATAAACATGGAGGTCTTAGACATGAAGGTTTAGAATCGAACTCTCTCCTGGTAATATTTCTGCAGTTTATTTTCAGGTGAGAATGCCACAGATGCAAATGTGTTAGATTCCTTAATTTCACTGCACATAAAGAGTTTGTTAGCTGTGTAGGATGGACCTCTGCTGATGAGTTATATTCCTGCAGTGATGACCACCAGATTTTGAAGTGGAACTTATTAACTAATGAAACAACAGTAGTAGTGAAACTGTCAGATGATACTTATCCAATAGATCTTCACTGGTTCCCCAAGAATGTGGGTAACAGAAAACAAGCACAGGCTGAAATGTTTGTGCTTACAAGCTCTGATGGTAAGTGCCAGTAATTCAGACTTTGAACCTTCATGGAAAATAAATGTTACATTATAAGTGTGGTTAGTGATAGTGCTTTTATCATAGAGCCTATCTTTTTGTTTACTACTGATGTTATTTCACACTGTTCGCCTCAAGCAGGCTTATATCGTTATCTGAAAATTTGCTAGAAGATTTTTTAACCACATAAAGAAATGTCGTCATATTTTCTGTTTTTTTACAGGAAAATTCCATCTAATTTCTAAATTAGGGAGGCTGGAGAAAAGTGTAGAGGCACATTCTGGAGCTGTGCTTGCTGGGCGTTGGAATTATGATGGAACTGCTTTGGTTACGGGTGAGAAGTAAATACATAATTGAACGCTTAACTAACCGCTTAGAAACTAACTTAGAACTTTCTACCTGGCATTCAGCAACAAAGTAATTGGCACAGGACACTTGCTGTGGTTGTAATTATCTGTCTACTTTCACTGTGTCACATTCTGTAAGTAATGTCCTTGGCAATATCAACATAATATAGAAGTTTGAGAAACCTCTTTTCTCATGGTCAAGTTTAGTATTATTTTGGAAAATTAATCTGTGCAGTTAATTTCTAATTAGTTATCTTTGTCAGATTTGGATGACATTTCCTCTTTTAACTTAAAATGTTTTTTATTCAGTTGGTGAAGATGGGCATGTAAAAATATGGTCGAAGAGTGGCATGCTGAGATCCACTTTGGCACAGAATGGTAAGTTCCAGTTCTAGAAAATCGGGAGGAGGAGGCATATAATGGAGCAAAAATGAAAGAAGAGTGGAAAAAAGGATTGATAGAGGGGAGTAGCAAGCAGTCAATAAAAACTAAGAATGAATGAATGATAAATGAACTAAAAAAAGAGCGGCTTTATGATAGGCTGGAAGTTTGCTAAAATGGGGAGATAAACTGGGAAATGGTAGGATGGGAGACAAGAGGTGCCACTATAATTTTCTTGTTTCCATCATCAGTCTACAAATTTGCAAATTAAGTTAATTTGTGTTTAGTCTTAATGTGTCCTTATTGGTGCATTGCATTTCTCATTTTGATAGGTTCTCCAGTTTACTCTGTTGCTTGGGGTCCAGATTCAGAAAAAGTTCTTTACCCCTTAGGAAAGCAACTAATCATCAAGCCACTTCAGCCGAGTTCCAAAGTGTTGCAGGTATTAAACACCATGACAGTGCATTATTACCCATCTAACCAACATATGTGACAGTTAAATGTTAACACTCGTAAACACATTTTTCTGTTAGAATTGTGCTTAGTAGAGTAAACTACCTCTTCTGAGCATAGATTTTTGGTATTGTTATTCTGTACACCAGTGATCCCCAATCAGTGGTTTGTGAGTAACATGTTGCTCCCCAACCCCTTGGATGTTGCTCCCAGTGGCCTCAAAGTAGGTGCTTATTTTTGAATTCCTGGTTAGGAGGCAAGTTTTGGTTGCATACAAAGCCAGTGTAAAGCCAAACCGAATCTTCTATAGCAGGGGTCCCCAACCTTTCTTACTCGTGAGCCAAAGTCAAATGTAAAAAGACTTGGGGAGCAACACAAGCACCATAAAAGTTCATGGAGGAGCCAAATAAGGGCTGTGATTGGCTATTAGGTAGCCTCTATGCACACTATCCGCTTACAGGGGACTTTATTTGGTAGGAAATCTTGTTTTTATTCAACCAAAACTTGCCCCCAAGTCAGGAATTCAAAAATAACTCCCTGGTTTGGGGGCACTGGGAGCAACATCCAAGGGGTTGGGGAGCAACATGTTGCCCCCGAGCCACTGGTTGGGGATCACTGTTCTATAGGCTGCCAGTCCACATAGGGACTACCAAATAGCCAATCACAGCTCTTATTTGCGCCCCCAGGAACTTTTTCCATGCTTGTGTTGCTCCCCAACTCTTTTTCCATTTGACTCGTGGGTATAAAAGGTTGGGGATCCCTGCTGTACACACTGGGGGGCATTTATAAACACTAAGGGGCTGATTTACTAAGACGCGAATTCCGACCGAATTGGAAAAATTCCGATTGGAAAACGAACATTTTGCGACTTTTTCGTATTTTTTGCGATTTTTTTCGGCGCCTTTACGACTTTTCGGAAATTATCGCGACTTTTTCGTTACCAATACGATTTGCGCGAAAAAACGCAAGTTTTTCGTAGCCATTCCGAAAGTTGCGATTTTTTCGTAGCGTTAAAACTTAAAAGGCGCGACGTTTTGCTCAAGTTTTAACACTACGAAAAAATCGCAACTTTTTGCGCAAGTTTTAACACTACGAAAAAATCGCAACTTTCGGAATGGCTACGAAAAAATCGTATTGGTAACGAAAAAGTCGCGATAATTTTCCGAAAAAAATCGCAAAATACCGATCATTACGAAAAAAACGCAATCGGACGCATTCGGCCCGTTCGTGAGTAAGTAAATGGGCCCCTTAGGAGCCCATTTATCAAAGTCTGAATTTTCAGTACGTTAAGAAAATTTGTATCAAATCTGATAATTTCTAATGTGCGCTAATAGCGTGAAAATTTCAGATTGTGGTCGTACGAAAATATTGTCGATCCAAAAGTTCCGTAATTTTTGTATATGAACGATGGTAAACGGCACGAAAAAAACTTTCTGACTTTAAACCTTCAAAGCATGTTTTTGGAAGCCTCCCATAGGACTCAATGGCACTCTGCAGCTCCAGCCTGGCCCAAGGAAAGTCTCCCATAGGGCTCAATGGCACTCTGCAGCTCCAACCTGGCCCAAGGAAAGCCTCCCATAGGGCTCAATGGCACTCTGCAGCTCCAGCCTGGCCCAAGGAAAGTCACAATACCGAAGCTTGAATGAATAACGAAACTTTCGTACTCACTGTGACAAATACGATTTTGTTACACAAATTGTCACGAAGTACAGAAAAGTTGTGGAAATTAACGAAAATATTGTAGAAAATACGCACAGTTCTTAAACCAAGAAAAAATACAAATATTTTGTATTCGTACATTAATGAATAGGCCCCAGAGGGTGTGATTTATCAACATTCGAGTTGTTTTTTGTTTGTTCAAGTTTTTTTCTTGAACAATTCTAGTTATGGTTCAAAAATTCTAATATCCGATATGTTTTAAGGGAAAAAAATTTGAAAACTCAAACTTTGGCATCTTAGAGCTTGCTAGTTCATGTAAAAGTCCGTGAGAATTGCCCTAAGCAAAGTCTTGGTTGCTATCGGTTACTGGCCAGGTGCAGATTTGCCCAGTGTTTACAAATAAGCCCCACTGTGAGCAAACCTAGGGTAGTAGTTCCTGTTGTGGCATGACAACACACGAAGTAGTAGATTTATCAAAATATGAAATTAGAGCTCACCACAGAAAAATTAACCCACTTTCTGTTCATTCCAATGGGATTTTTAGAAGTGTATTTATTAATGGTTGAAAGTTAGTTCACCCCTAAGGGTCAGATTTATTAACATTTTAATTCATTTTTTTATTGTGATTCAAGTTTTTGAGACAAAAATTGTAAATTTTAGTATGAGTTTGTAAAACTAATTTTAGAGATTTATTAAGCATATTGGCATCTAAATGCTGGCTAATTTGCGTATAAGTCAGTGGGAGCTGAATTAGCAAAATGCTGCACACCAGATTCTAGATGCATTTAATGCAAAAGAACTAAAGCAATCAGCAGTTTTGTCACCCACCAGTTAAGCTGCTAAGCGACTGGGCAACAGAACATAAAGAATCAATATTTACGCCATTGCCTTTGCAGTCTTTGCAGTGAGAACGATTTATTACATATTTTTAAAGGAGAAGGAAAGGCTAATAAAGAGTTAATCTCGAGCTGCAGGCATACCTTCAGTTCTCTCAATAGTGCCCTTAAGTCTCCCCATATTTCTCGCGTTCAGATGATCAGAAGCCTCATAGGAAAAAAAAACGCTGATCTCTGTAGAGAAAGTTCCCATAATGCCTTGCTACTGCACCAAGAGCAAGACCAGTGTACATGCTCAGTGTGTAAGATTATGAGGTAGCTTTCTG
This sequence comes from Xenopus tropicalis, assembly GCF_000004195.4. Classification (NCBI taxonomy): domain Eukaryota; kingdom Metazoa; phylum Chordata; class Amphibia; order Anura; family Pipidae; genus Xenopus; species Xenopus tropicalis. Next base: position 114,803,106 of record NC_030681.2, read on the forward strand.
CTGATTGGCTTAGATCCACATTCCCAAGGGGTGGGGGGACGGAGTTCTTAGCATTCTTGAGGGAGGGGGGAGCAGGAGAGGAGAGAGCTGCATGTCTCTGCCACAGGAAAACAGAGACAACAAATCTTTTGATAGAGAACTCAGTGCAGCGTTTCTGTGAGTGCTTACATAGATCTTTCTGATAAAGCTTACTTAGTTTTTACCTTTCCTTCTCCTTTAAAGGATTGCATTAACTGAAGTTAAAGGCACATGGAGATGTGCCTCAGCTTCTTTTCGCCTCAGTGCAAATTAATGAAGGAGTAGATAAAAGTTCATTGCTTACAGGCGGGGTGAAGCCATGGCACAGCCATGTGTCTTTAGCCTTAAAGGAGAAGAAATGGTAAAACTAAGCTTTATCAGAAAGGTCTATGCAAATACAGCCATAAGCACTGACAGAAACACTGCACTGAGTCCTCTATCAAAAGAAACAAAGGATTTCTTTTCTTCTTTTGTGTACATGGTGTCAGACCTGCTTTTAGAAAAATTCTTCAGGCATGGGCACCAGTCTGCTCAGTTAGCTCCTCTCTCCCTCTCCCTTTCCCTTCTCCCCTTTTCCCTCCCATCAGAATTTGCCCCCCCCTCCCAGTATGACCTACCAGCAGCCATATCTGCAGCACGGAAGCTACTGAGACCAAACTAAAATGGCAGCTGCTTAAACAAACAGAGGAAGCTTCTAGGGCTGTTTACTCAGGTATGATAAAGTTGTAGCTAATCTATTGGCAGTAAAATGCTAAAATGCATTTCCTTCTCTTTTTAAATGACCACCTTGCCTTTCTCCAACCTTACTCTCTATTACCTGTTTTTGGCCATGAAATCTCTTCAGAAACAGCTGCGTCAGCAGTGACAGTGGCAAAACCCTCTAGGCTAGGAAGAATTTTGAAACGATACTGACATGTTCGTGTATTAATCCGAAATCCTAATAAATCTGCCAGTATCACTTTCATTGCAATACTGAGGTTTAAGCCTAAGGTACTGACGGACAAAAGTGTGAATGAGCCCCTTAGCATGCTGGCTAAGGACAAAGTTGCATGCTTTTTCCTGTTTAGGCTTTTGTAAGTACTGATTTATTAAAGCTTAGTACATCTCGATAACCTTGTTTTCTTTATCCTTCTTTAACAGTGGAAAGCACATGATGGGATCATATTAAGTGTTGACTGGAATTCTGTAAATGATCTTATACTTTCAGCAGGAGAGGACTGTATATATAAGGTAAAAAGCTTCTACCTAATTACAGGGGCACTATCACCATAGTCATCTTACAAAATCAATCCATAACCCACCCCGCCGGTTTGGAGCCTTGGCAGTAAAGGGAGCCAGGCCATATGTATTTAACGTTTAAAATAAAAAACACTCTTAGTGGTAAATGCCTTTTAAAGCCTGTTTTTAGCATCGCAGCCAATCTACCCTATAAAAACACTGTTTCCCCCTGAATAGGGGTTATTGATATAGGGGTTATTTTGCTCAAGTGGTGCCACATGTGAATAAAGCAAACTAAATACTTTCTTTATCATTACTTAACAAGGTAAATGTGCCTAAACGGTTTTTTAAGTTTTGGAATCATTTTATTTGAATTGATTTAATTGATATATTTTTTGCATTCTGGCATATCTAAATATCATTAAAAACTTCTTGACATATTATTGTAATTTTTTTTTCTGGGGTCACAGGACCAGGGATTTAAATGGTTGAGATGCTTAAAATAAATTCCTTTCCTCCCACAATGACTCTGTGATTCTTAACCAATGGGTCAGGACCAAAAATTGGGTTCCCTGCTTAAAGGGGTGTTCAGTGAAATGTCCTGCTGCAATAGTTAATTAGAATGAGGTCCATAATACATTCTAAACCAGAGTTTTAAGGTTCAAATCAGACTCTGTGGCCTAATTTGTGCCCCCTGTAACAAAAAAAGAAAGATAAAGAAACCTTGCCCTAAATAGTTCAGGAGGTGGCAGCCAGTTACCAGCAGCAAAAAGCCGCTTCTGGTAACTTTAAGAGATGAATTTCTGTTTTTTAAATGGATATTCGGCTATTCCAGTTTAGAGAGTGCAATAGTGCTGTATGCACTAGCGATGCGGCACCAAGGACCTGCTCTGACAATGAGGGGGAGGGCGGCATCGAGGCAGCAGCCCCAGGAACACCGCTGTGTTAAGTGCTAACTTTCACACTGTTAAAAATAACAATTCATGGATTATTTGAATTAAACAAATATATAAGGGTTTTCTTGAAAATGTGTTCTTCTCTTTTGAAGCTGAATACAGGCATTAAAGAATAATATGGCTGGATGCATCTGCCAAGGGCCATGCAAGCAGTTTAATCACTTTCCTTTTTCTTAAAAATAATGGGCAGAGAACCCTCCTAGCATTTATAAAACAAATATTTTCTAAGCCCTTTTAGTGATTTGTCTCCCTGCTATCCTTGTCAACAACTGCAGGAACATTTCTCCCCAGGGATTGGTCCTAAAAAACAAACTGCAGCTCCTAGCTTCAGTACTGAGAATTGTATCTCATCATAGATGGATGGTCATGGTACTGACAACTGCTATAAAGTAAAGTGGTTATTAGGAATGCTTGGTGTTGTTCATATCAATAAGGATGCTAGCAAGGTACTTTATTACTGTAGCTGCTTTAATATATACATATGCATTTTAGATGTCTATTACATGCCTTCCACCAGGCTGTCTGTCAAAAATTGTTAAACGTTCACTTTTTATGCAGTCACAGTAATTAGTATGTCCATATATACCATATTACATGTCATCTATGAATCAACTGTACAATATCTCCTTTATAGGTTAATAGTGCTGTTCATAAGTTATAATAAGTATTTAGGGATTTCATGTGTCACAAAAGCTGTTTTTGCACAGTGAAAAAAAACATATTCTATGCAGCTTTCTAATATACATAAATTAAACATATTCAATGGTTTTAAAGCTATCTGTAAATGTAAAAGCATATTAAAAGCAATATATGAGTTTACATTTTCTGCAGTCCTGGCTGTCGCATGTCTGTTGCTGCAGACATGATTCCTTCACAGTGACATATCTTCTGTAATATTTAAATCATAGTTGTAATACAATAAAACAAAATAATCCAGTACAGCAGCTGTCAGATAATCTTGTTATAGGTTCTGATAGAGTCATACCCAGTGGCTATAGATCTACATGCGCATGTTTGGTAGAAGCTGTTTGCCTTATTACAAACTGTAGATATATGTATATTTCTTTACTAAATAGTACTCTGTAAACTAATTTAAAATTCAGTACATAAGTCAGCAGAATCAGCAGCAATTAGTGTACCATTTTGTGACAGTTATTCTGTGGAAAACTTTAGCAAAGCTTCAGGCTTTAGGAATATGCTCAGTAGTCTATCAACTTATTTATCAGTTTGTAACCATTTAGAACAGTGCTGTCCAACTGGCGGCCCGCGACCCCCCCTCTGTGTGGCCCCCCACCTGTCTGGCTGCTTTGATGGCTTACTCTTGTGTAAGCTTTAAATGGTATCAGTACTGAGATTAACTGGCCCCCTGCATGGTTCTCACCTCAGATTCAGGCTGTAATCCCTCTGTATTGTTTAAAAATGTAATCCCCTGTGTTTTTCACACTTTTTAGTTTCTGCATTGTTCACCCCCTGCAGTGTTCACACCTCAGGCTCAGACTGTAATCACTCCCATTGTTCACTTCTTCACACCTCAGACATAGGTACTGTAGGCAGAGTATGGCACATACAGCCAGCATAGGGCAGGTAGAGTATGGCACACACAGGCAGCATAGGTCAGGGAGGGTATGGCACACACAGGAAGGGTAGGGCAGGCAGAGTATGGCACACACAGTCAGGGTAGGGCAGGCAGAGTATGGCACACACAGTCAGGTTAGGGCAGGCAGAGTATGGCACACACAGGCAGGGTAGGGCAGGCAGAGTATGGCACACAGAGGCAGCATAGGGAAGGCAGAGTATGGCACACACAGGCAGGGTAGGACAGGCAGAGTATGGCACACACAGACAGCATAGGACAGGAGAGTGCTGCCTGTGTGTGCCATACTCTGCTTGCCCTATGCTGCTTGTGGGAGGTGAACCTGGCAGGGGTTTGTTGTGGGAGTTTAGCAGTTGGAAATAGCCATTAAATGGTCCCTAAGGTGTGTAATTATGTACTGGGGGTTGCTCTGTTATCCACAGGGGAGGAGGAGGCATATGGAATTTAAGGGTATATCTTAATATGACATAATTCTTTCACATATGAATGATGGTTGATATCCCCACAGTAAGGACCAAGCATTTGGGATTTTGCTGTGCTACCACCATTGTGATAAATTGGGTGTGGTTTGAAGTGGGTGTGGTTTAAAAAAGGGGAGTGGTCAAAACTGGCTTCCATTAGCGGCCCTCCACCATGTATGCTAGAGAAATTCCGGCCCTCGGCACCGTAGAAGTTGGACAGCACTGATTTAGAAAGTTAGAGAGTCAGAGCAAATCTGTGTGTGCTGGTATATGTGTACTTTAAGGGCAATGACACATAGTTTGTTTTGTTCCAGCTACAGAACGGCAGAAAATATATTATTATGAGATTTGATTGTTTTAGCAGAGGCGATTCTCCACATCCCCTATGGCACAGTATTTTCTGGCATTTTGTAGAAGTGACAAAACACAGCATGTGTCATTTCTTTAAAGGAATTGTAAACCCAAATATAACATTTTGTATAGTGAAGGCAATAGTAATTTTAAGAAAATAGCCAATATATATTTATTACACATTTCAACAGTTTTAAAGTTATTTCTGAACTTAAATGCTATCAAAACCAGTACTTATCTATTCCTTTCTGTTCAGTGTTGTGCACTGCAGGTCTTGACCATGTGTACCACTAGCTGCCCACCAGCCAAGACTTCAATCCCCACATTGCCTTGCATGTTTGGTAATTAATGTACCTGTAAAGAAGGAGAATTAGATGAGAACAATAGAATGGTAGATACAGAAGTGGATGTGGGAAATGAAGTCTTGGCTGAAGGAGAGGTGATAGCTCTTGTTGTTGTCTGTTAACAATAGGTGCTTGAATTTTAAATTTACAACTAACCAAAGAAGAAACTCTGAATCATCAATAAGTACTTTTCAGCATGATATTGAATTGTTATTCTAAAGTATATGGTAGTCCTTTCCTTTAATTCCAAATGCAAAGATTAAATTACAGTATCAGTGCAGAAGTTGTCAAGTGGACCTGATGGATGATACTGCTAACTTTGTAGTCTGTTGCCTTTTCATTGCAGTGACTTAAATTCTATCAGATATCTTTTTGATGCAGTTCCGCAGTTTATAATTCAATGCAACCTCCATTCATTTGACATCTGGTTGCATTTAACAACAGCTACTGGTTTCAAGTCCATCATTTAAACACAGCCAATGCAGTGGTTTTCATTCAGTGAAATCTGCTGGAGAGGTATATCACTAAATATTTTCCTACAGCAATGAGTAAACGTGGTAGAGTCAAATCAGGTGACTCAAGTCATCCTATGTAACTACAGCATTAGCCTACCCTTTCATTCAGTCAGTGGTTTGAGGGACCCTCATTTCCTACGAATACTGTCTCTCTTATTTGATTTCACTCTTCTGCCCAAATTTTAGCTTGTGGGTTTCCTATTACTTGAAGTCATCCAATTTTTTTTCACTCTGCAACTGTAATTTGAATCTTCCATCCCTTACAGTAAGAGAAACATTATGGACACTGTGTTAATGTAGTATATAATTCTACTGTGTATGTTTGTGTTAGATTAATTGTGCCTGAAAAACTGTCCTGTGTGTTACAGGAGAACTAAAGTGTAACTAAGGAAGTATGCAGCATGTTATGTTTTAGGCTCCTGTACCAGCACAAGTCCCCCACAGCCCTTCAGCATGGAAGATCTGTGCCTTCAAAGATTTCCACAGTAGCTCCCCATCTTTTTTTCTGCAGATTTATACTCTGTGCTGCTGTCGGTTATCTGAGCTTATGGACCAATTCACAATATGCGATATAGAGAGAAATATAAATTAAGTAATACAAAGCTTATTAGTAATTAATTCAGATTATTAGTAAATGGCAGCTCTAAACCAGTGCAGTTTAGCATCAGATGCTATAGATGTTGGTGCTGTAAGTTGAGTATATAACATGGCATTTCTAGCCTTATTCATTTTAGGGGTTAGTTCTCTTTTAAATTGATAGGAGACGTATCAGGGGTTATAATTGCTGCCTGTTTATATCTAGATAAATGCTAATATATAGGTAGGTAAGTAGATGGACAGATGTCTGTTTTTCACATTTGTCACAAGTACAGAGGAAAAACTTTACTTACATACAATATTTGTATATTTTACATTGTTTGTATAAACATTTCCAAGTGAAGTGACAGGTACAATGCACTTTAAATTCAACTGTTCCCTCATGCTTTCTAAGATCTGGGACCGCAATGGCCGCAACCTATACAACTCTGCATCTCATGAGTATCCAATAACTTCTGTTTCCTGGGCACCTGATGGGGAACTGTTTGCTGTTGGATCCTTTCATACTTTGCGCCTGTGTGATAAAACTGGGGTAAGTATAAAATTATGATCAATGCTTTTATTCTTCTTGCTTAAAATCTTGTACACAGCAGTGGTGAATATATATTTGTATCTAAATCACTACTCTCTACCATTTTGAAGGTCCACCATTTTTAAGTATTTTATCAAAACAATGTTATATTTTTTTATATAAGAATAACACAAATATTTACTCTGGCACAGTAATTGCAGAACATATGCATCCAATGCATTAGCTTTGGGTGTGTATATTGTGCAATATTTTTGTCAGCTTTGAGAATAATTATTACAAGGATGGCATATGTGAATCTCTTTGAGAACATGAAGCACTCCAGTCTGGTCAAGGCGGTAAAATATACTAAAAACACAGATATAATAAAAGCAGACAATGATCTGCTTTCAGTTTACATAACCCACAGTAGGAGAGGGACAGAGAAATCTTTTTTTTTTTTTTTTTTTTTAGTAAGTTTCACACTCCCTCTGCTGGACAGTAAAGAATATCTGACAAAACATATAGCTCCGTAAACCTAATATTATTGAACTTATTCTAAACTAACAATGTATTTCATTTATTTAGTTTAAGCTTGAAGTGGGTTAATATTTAGGAACCTGCTTACTGTAGCTGTAATGCCAGTTTGTTAAATAATCATCAAACTGACAGTGATGTGTGTTGCCTACATAAAAAAGAAAGAAGAGTGTTGAGACAAAAGTGAGTATATGAGCATTTTCTTGTGTGTTTGCCCACTGAGCACAGTAACCCTTTTGAGCTCTTTACATGCATATGATTCCCAGATACTTTGCAGAGACCTGTTAAATTAGCTTTTAGTAGGTTGTAGAGAGTGCCTCTTCATTTTTCATTATTTGTAGTTTTTTTAATTATTCAGCTTTATATTCAGCAACTCTCCAGTTTGGCATTTTAGCAGCGATATAGTTGCTAGGGTATAAATTACCCTAGTAACCAAACAGTGGCTTAAAGTGGACCTGTCACCCAGACATAAAAAGCTGTATAATAAAAGTCCTTTTCAAATTAAACATGAAACCCAAATTCATTTAGCTATTTACACATCCAAACCCATTATAAAGGCATTTAAAAATCCAAGCTGTCAATCATATATTGCTTGCCCCACCTCTATGCCTTAGGCATAGAGGCGGGGCAGACAATAACTTTAGTTTTCCATTCAGCACTTCCTAGATGTCACTGCACATCTCACTTTTACCCTCCCTCCTCATCATCTAATTGTGTAACCAGTGCATGGGCCTGGACATCTGGTACCTCATTCTGGCACAGAAACAAGATTTTGGCATGATACAAAGCTTGCCTTAATAACAGTGTCCACAAAATGGCAGCTGTCTGCTTGCTGTGATTGAGTAATTCCAAGATGGAAAAAAACAAGATTTATATTATTTATATAGAGTAAGTAAAGTTTATTTTGCTCAACTAAGAATATAGGAAATAATTTGGAGTTATTTCTTAGGGTGACAGGTCCCCTTTAAGTAAGAAACTGGAGTGGGTCTGGGTAGAAAGATAAGTAATAAAAAATAACTATAACAATGATATTGTAGCCTCAAAGATCAATAGTTGTTTGGCTGCCAGGATCAGTGGTCTCCTTTTCTGAAACCTGGAAAGAGTCAGAAGAGGAAAGCAAATAACCCAAAATGGTACAAAAAATCAAACCAATGGATTAGTTGCTTAGAACTGGCCATTCTATAACATTCTAAAAGTTACAATATGTTAGACATCTGTTCACCTCAGCCTTTATAGATTACATTTTTGCCTAACTATATTACAAATATTTTTTCATTTTGTGCAATCTATCTTTTTTACCCAGTTTTATTTTGACGCTGAACTGTTCCTTTAAGGGCAAACATTGTCTGGATAATGTTTAGGTCACTAATTTATATTTTAATTGTATGTGTTAATTAAATAGCATATGCTTATTTTTATTAAAAAGTATCTATTTTTCTTTAACTCTCATGAAACTGAGATACTGCCACAGGGGAAATTATTCATAGATACTGTATACAGTGGAACTTGCATTAGTATACAAGCCAATATGTCTCATAGTGGTTTTCAGACGGGTTCCCTGTAATGGTATGCCGACAGTATTTTATTACCAACCCATCTGATTGGCCCCACAGTGTCATTAGACCCTATCCCCTGGTTTGGGCCATGCCACCTTCTAGAGATTTTTAGGGAGATTATATGACTGTAAAATGACTATTGGAAAGTATAAGGTTTGTGGCCAGCCAACCTCACAAGTTGCTTTAATGAAACTGAAACTGCAGGTAGCCAAGTAATACCTTGACAGAAACTATGGAAAGTTAAAGCCAACATAACTAGACAATCACCTCTTGCTATTTCTGGTAGACAAAATAGATATTGTATGTACACTAGGAAAACGTTCCCTTTTAAAGTAACTAATACTTAACAGAGTGTAGTGTATGATTTGGGTTAGATTTTTCATCAAAGGCATGTATTCATGGACACTTCAATAGTACTCATTTGATTTTTATTTTACATTTTATTTAATGTTTCAAGTTCTGAGACTACAACATAAAAATTTTCAGTTGCAATACATGTCACAAAACCCAGTTGTATAGCCTTGGGAGGTTTAAAATCTGGGGAAAAAAAACTATTTTCTGTTAATACATTTGGCAGTCTTTTTTTTGAAGCATTGCATGCTATACTACCTTATATATCCCATATCCCCAAATCATGTTCAGTAAGAGGATATAAATGACAGTGTCTGACTTGAAGGGCCCAGCCAGACCCTCTGGCAGACTCATTAGTTTTCAACTTTTAAATTATTATCTCCTCAGACAAGACAAACATGCTCCTGAGAGTAAAGCTTTCTTTTTCCATATGGGGTTTGTTCTCTGATAGAGCCTGATCATCCTTTACAGCTAAAGTTTGACAGCTTAAGTTTAGTTTTGCCTGTACCTTCCAGAAGCAGATAAGGATAATACATGTACAGGTATGGGATAAAAAAAAACAAAACAAAACATTATTATCATCATTATATACAATAAGCCATCTCTTATAGACTCAACTTGAATCAAATAATTAAATTTCTTAAAAATTATTTGCTTTTTCTCTGTAATAATAAAACAGTTGCTTGTACTTGATCCCAACTAAGATATAATTTATCCTTATTGAAGGCAAAAACTACCCTATTGGGTTTATTTAATGTTTAACAGATTTTTAACCTTTAGGGGGAGATTTACTAATCCACGAACGGTCTGAAGGCGTTTTTTTTTTTTGTAATGATCTGTATTTTTGCGACTTTTCCGTTGCCGTTGTGACTTTTTCATATATTTTTTGCGACTTTTTCGTCGCCGCCGCGAAAAAATCGGATTGGATTTTCTGCTGTTTACAATCGCTCAATATGAAAAAATCACTACGCTGACAAAATAGTGGGGCAAAATACGATAAAGCCACGACAAATACGAAAAATGGAGACGAAAAAAATCGCAAAATTTTCGTTTCCAATACGATTTTTTCTGTTTCGGGATTCAGATTTGTGGATTAGTAAATCTGCCCCTTAGTAGTAGATTATGGAGATCCAGATTACATAAAGATCCCTATTCCGGAAAATCCCAGGTCCCAAGCATTCTGGATATCAGGTCCCATACCTTTACTATACTTGGGTAAACAGACTCTTTAAGGAAGTTTCTTCCAGTAATTGTGTTTAAAGAAGACATATTGGATAAATGGAAAATCCTGTAATCTTGTAGGCAGTTATGAATATGGTGCTGGTTTCACTTTTGGCTAACAATTAATATTGATAATATTAATATTACTGATTGTAAAAATTGCCTCTTTATTGGAGCTCCCTATAGATCTTCTCAGGTCCCTGTCTGTGTTGGTGGGCATATACAACTTACTCAGCGTCAGACAGGTTACATCTTTGCTTTGGGTTCATGAATACTGTTTCAACCTTTGAACGAATATCTGTGATTGCAATTGCTTTCTTTACAGACATTTAGTTAGTGCTGGGTGATGAATAAAGCAAAGCTAAACTGCATATGTTCCCTGGAACATTTACAGACATTACATTCATTATTTGCATTTGAGATATTAGATATAGGGTGTTTTTATTTTTTCTAGAAGACAATGGAAACAAATGTGACTTTCTCACTTCCTGCTGTGTTTTTCAACATCTAATTCCACTTTATTTTTGCTATGTAATCTGTGCCATTTAGTTATTCTCAGCGCTACACAGCAGTTTTATTTATATAAACTATTGTGGTGTTCCTGAAGCAAACAAGCAACTTTTACCAGTGCAAGGCAACAGTACATTATATTTTAGCTTCTTTGATACACTTTTATTTTTTGGTGTTTCTGTTCCTTTAAGTAAAACACATTAAAGGACATTTAAAAAAAATGTCTCCTAGAGATGCAACCATACAGAGTTTCTGATTGGTGCGAAGAGAATATTTACCATTGCTCGTAAGCATCCATATTCTCACAAGTACCTGGAACTTGGTTATGTCCATTGAAAATTATGGGAAGAAATGCAAGGCTAGTAAACATAGGTGGGAAATGGCATAGGTAGTCTATGACAGAATTATTTATTTCATTTGACAACTGTCCAATACATGCAACCTATCATCCTCACTGATATATTTTAGGCAAAAAAAACAGCAGACACCATGTTGTTTTTTCTAAACAAGTTTAATAGATTTCTGCTTCAGGCTGTATACAAGCTGTACAAAAAGCGCTAAAGAACATTGAATTTGTGTTCCGCTCTTTATTAAGCACTAGCCTGTTTTATGTATCTCAGTGAAAAAGAAAAGTAACTGATCATCTGTAATAAAAGTGTTAACAGACAAAATCCATTCCTGTACCCAAGCAAGAGGAATAATTCCAGTCAGCATTTTATTGTATGTCTGGAGAATGATGATTCGTATGGTTCTAGAACTATCCTGACATTTGCCATTTAGCTAAAGAGCACAGGTAATTTTATCCTCTGTTTAGCCTTGTTTCGTAGACCAATTTTTGTTTTTTTGCCTGCGAATTTCTTGTGTGTGCTGCCATTAGGTGCAATTAACTCTTCATTATCTGTTATGCTTTTGTGGCTGCTGAGAATTCTTTGTTCTTCCTCCTTTTCAGCCTTGTAGTTTGTTGGCACCAATGATGGCACCATCACATGCTGTCTAGACTCCACACACTAATTAGTTGTCTAAGTAATCCACTTGCTGCTTTTACCTTGTTGGATAAAATCTGTTGTAAGCTGGTGAAAATTTTAACAATTTTGGCATTTTTTTTAAAGCTAATAAACACTGTCAAATACAACTACTTATTTCCCACCCATTAATGTCCGTAGAATTTTCAAATCAACACACAATGCTCACGTACATCAGTGAGGGAATGTCTTAAAGCAGGGGGCCAGTTCATGGTCCCTCAGACTGTTGGTGGGCCAGACTATAGTTAGTCCTCAAACTACGGTATTATTAATTCTTTAAGCCAAAAGTAATACTTTTCTTTCATTTCATGATAACTACTTTTAATATAACCTGTTTCCAGAAGGTATTATACTGTATATTTGCAGGTATTATAAGAAAGGTTAAAGTGAGAAACCCCTTAATAAGTAAAGGAGTTAAAGAATAAGTAAATTTCTTTCCTATAAAGATTTGACCATGTAATGCTGTCGCACTAATGGAGTGACAGGAATGGAGTAGTCATTTAAACATGCTATTTAAGCCAGTCACGCTAATGTTTAAGGCAGTATTAATTAGGATAGCCCACAGTTTTGGTTTCCCATAGGGACACTAATGCTTAAATCAAAGGGAAAATATGTAAATTAGGAGTGTATGTACACACTGCTAAGTTACCTATTTTCCCTGTAATTTAAATGGCACTTGTTGTATAGAAAGTAAATGTAACTATCATTTAAATGGCATATGATTATTTATTTGTAGATTAGTAATTCCTTCTGACTTTTATATAATTTCTAAAATTGTAGCTATTTCGCAACTCCACTGTTGCTGTAGCTCACATTTTCTGCAAATTGTACGTATTCCTAAAATATACATTCCTTCTGTTTAAATATAGCCTTTTAGATGTCATCCTGTACTTACATATATTCCTTTCATTAATCTACTATATTTATATTGTAATGATCTAGGTATGAATTACAGGAATGGTTAACATTCTATAAACTCTATACAGGAAATAATGTGCCCCCAAATATAATTATGTTTGGAATTACTGAGGGGTTCTTTAGGATTTTATTTAGGTCATGAACCTTTAAAGTGCTTTTAATAACCTCATATTTACAAAAACAAATGGCTGATGGGTTGCTATAAATTACTGCCCTGGTGCAAATTAGCACCACATTAAAAAATTAGAGTCCCCCTTCCATGTAAAATAGTCTTTTTTTTTCTTAGGGATTACTGCCAAGTTACCAAGTAAAATTTTACAGAGTTGTAAAAAACGATAAACCAAACCATGTTCAGCAATTGCCTCAAAAGAGTCTCAATGATTTATTGCTGATCGGTTAGGAATTTTAATCCTTGCATCCTTGGGGTATTAGAAATGTAAATCGTTCTCTCAACAGTTCCATTAACCAACAGAATGCTGCACTGGAGTATACATGCATTAAGTCTGATAAATCATCATTTTGCATAGAGAGGCATTTCATACAGTTCCTTTAATGGTATGCAAAAGAGTTGGAGCTGCATACACAATAACCAAAAAAGGCATTGGGCACTCTGGAAACCCTCAAACAAGCCAACAAAGAATTAGTTAAAAATGGTAAAAAAAACCTTTATTAAAGCTTCATCTCACAAAGGCTTACATGTTTCATGTCTAACTGACACTTAATCATTCAAGCCTGTGATTAAGTGTCAGTTAGACACGAAACGCATAAGGCTTTGTCAAGCCTATGATTAAGTGTCTTTGTATTTAATGGTAAGCTTGTATTTAGGTACCTTGTATTTAATAGTAACTAAGCTGCATATGTTCATATTGGTGGAAAACAATACTATTTTTTCAATATATGTAAATGTTTTTAAAAGCCTTAATGCACAGTGCTCCAGATTTCAGTAAGACCCCAGATCCGGAAACAGCCAAGACTCAAAGCATTGTAGGGCCAGAGGGATGCACTTGCAGAGTGCAAATTGCACTAAAAATTATAGCTACTGGCCTGAATAGTTTTATGCATGGGAATAAGCCAGATGCTCTCTATCTGTACTACAGCTAGTGATGGGCAAATCTGTCCCATTTTGCCAAAAAGTTGGCAAAACTGCAAAAATTTGTAAAATGCATTAAAGTCAATTGGTTTTTTTACCATGCAATGTATTTTTTAAAGCCATTGTTTATGAGCATTTTGAGGTGAAACATAAACTACAATCACTAATTACACCAAGTCACAGTCAGTTGAAGTTGTAGTCTTCTAATCATATTTCATCTTTATGCTTTTTTTTTTTGTATTTTTTTTTCTTTTTCCACCTAATAACACAGAAGCTGTAGGAACAGGCACAGGCACTATAGGACTCGGGGCTCACAAAGTGAAAGAGTCAGTCAGCTGTCACTACAATACTTACATGAGGGAAAAGAAACCCACTTTCTGGTCAACACTTTTTTTTTTTGTGTCTGATGTAATGTGGCTGATTCAGCAAACTGCTCCCTTGGGATTCGTCAGAAACCATACATGTCGTTAACCTTTCCTCTGCATGTGTATTTTATTTCAAAGGATAACTTAATTACATTCACACCACTTTTCTGCAGGGTTTATATTTATTATCTATGCTCTTTATTACACATGATTGCAAATTGTCCAATTAAAATAATTGGATTATTGTTAAACAAATGGAATGACTATCACTTAGATTGTAAGTTCTTGTGAGCAGGGCCTTTTGCTGCTATTTGAATTGTTTAACCCTTGTTTGTTAAATTATTGTAATACCTCGGTTTGTTATAAGTGAATGTAAAGTCCTGCAACTTGGAACTATAAATAATGATGATAATTGTTTAGTTTTGAATAGGACCACCAAATGTTTTCATCACAGTGCCAAAATACACAGAATTGCCTCCTGTAGTCTTAGTTTGGGCACTTTGATGCTCTTATGAAAAACACAGCAGCCCATAGTTCCCAAATCTGTGGCATTACAAGGTTTGATCCTCATTACTAGCTTGTGCTGCTCTCCAGTGTCCCGGCCCAAAAAAATTTTCTATGTTACTGTGTGCAGGATGCACACAGAGCAGGATTGCCACTTGTCCGGTTTTAATTACATCTGATTTAAAACTGGCTATTTGTATTTTATAAGCATTAAAATCAAACAGGACTCTGCCCTATTTGATGTACAATTTGGCCAATCATGAGTCTCCTTATTGTCACCTGCTCCAGCAAACCACCTTCTTCTGTCTGGAACATCTGCTTATCAAATGTGGCAACCCAAATAAGTGGTTGGCAAGTTGGGGAAAGTACTGCATTTTGCATGATACATTTTATCACCTTTTGTGATAAAGGCAATTTCTTATGCTTTTGTATATAAAAAAAATCCTTTGTGCTCAGGCCCCATCTTCCAAGGATCAGGGCATGGAAAAACTTGACCCTCCATCACATAACCATGACAAAGTCATCCCAAATCTCGCTTTAATTGGTTCCAACATGTGCCCTCTTAGCTCACATTACAAATGCAGGTTTGGGACTACCAGGGCAGTTTGAGTCTTGCAGTCTTTGCAGCAAAAACATTCGTGAGTTGCTATCTGTCAACCCACTGACTCCCTGTGCACCATAGGCAACACGTCTCTTATAGACTGCAATGTGAATCATGTGCCAGATGCTCAAGATGCTTTATTGTTGTGTTTTTTCCTGAGAGTATAATGGCCAAATTAATACCTCAGTGCTTTAAAGGTGACAATACATGGACAAACCCTGCAAACAGGCTGATAAAACTTATTCCCTTGCTTTGGGTGACATTCCAAACAATCAGAGGTGAAGAGGGGCTGTGGCTCCTCTTTACTTCCTTATCTGTCCGTGCTCCATATCCTAGTATATATGGTACAACAGGATCAACAGGCCATCATGTGCATACTGAAAGTCGAACAAAGATTTTATCAGTACATGGATTTGTTTCTCTTCTATTCTTGCATTTGGCCAGTGACAATATTGTATTATATTACACCTTTCAACAGTTTACCTGCTTGTATTATCAACAATTATTTCTGTCCCCAGAGCATGCAAAAAAGCACCTTTTACAATTCGAGCTGTGCTGAACACCCAATGGCAGTTGTTTTTCACATAATGAAAAAATGTTCTAAGCACCTTTCTAATATTCTGTGCACTATTATTGCAAGTTATTTTTTTTTCTAATTTTTATCAGAAGGGAAATATAAATATATTATCTGCATTACTGGTTCTGACTTCTGAAACAGTTTAGCAAAAGTGAGCTGATTAATAGATATGGAGAAAACTGACTTACATTGTTGCAATAGTAAGAAGCAGAGATCAGAAAGAGTTAAACAAGTGCTTATTTGGACAGGTAATTCAATTTTTTTGTGTACTTAAAAAAAGATAGCTTAGCATGACATTTTCTTTTGTGCAAAAAATGGTTTTGGGTGGAGATACCCATTAATAATAATCTGAGTCACAGTACTCTGAAACCATGTGCATTTCAGAGTTATCATTATAGTGAATATAGCTGGCAAGGCGTTAACTAGAAATTCAATGGGTAATATAAATTACCAAAATATAAATCTAGCTGTGTGTTATATGTATATGAAAACCTGCAAATGATTTTTCAATACGTTCTAAGCAAAAGGCATGCTGTAGATATCCAGTACGTGTTTTCCCCTTTAAAAAGCAAACCATTTTAATGTATAAATCTTTCCTCAATTTTATTAATGCTGGTGAAAGAGTGACAAATTTTGACAAATTTCCTACCATCTGTTGTATGCCCCATTAGGGCAAGTTGCTTATCTAAAGTTCCTTTTAGTGAAACCAGATGTTCCTAATGAGCAGCTACCAATTGTGTATGTGTATGTATGTATGTGTGTGTATATATATATATATATAATATATAATCACAAAGTCTGATAACAGGCACTCACAATACAAAATCAGCGTTGCCTGGGTGCAGTCCAATACGAGATAATAGAACAAAAAATAGCCGGGTACCGCACTCACAGGTCTTATAGAAAGAAATTTATTCAAAAAATCGTGTCTAACGTTTCAGCTGCCATTGCAGCCTTTGTCAAAAGTGAAAAAAAGTGAAACCAGATGTTCCTAATGAGCAGCTACCAATTGTGTATGTGTATGTATGTGTGTATGTGTATGTATGTGTGTATATATATATATATATATATATATATATATATATACACATACACACTAACTATTATGAAGAAAGAGGACAGTAATTGAAGATACTGTACATTGTAGTGGTATTCATTGTTAACTTAGTAGTATTTAGTCCTTATTCACCAGCTTTCCAAAGGACACTTTGCTCATGGATGGGTTGGATGCCTTTTTAGCAAGTGAGAATAATGCAAGGATACAGTTTATTTTAAGTTTATTCAACAATAATATATTCACAATTGAAACTGAACATGGCAGAATTTCCTGTGTGCAAAATGTTGCTACCAAGTTTTTGACCAGTGTAAAACTGGTGTATTTGCTTTAGAAATGCTACTCTATTTATGTAGTAGTATTTAAACAAGCTGCTGTATAGCCATAGGGGCAGCCATTCAAAGGAGAAAAGCTCAGGTTATATAGCAGATATGCTCTGTTAAATGTAATGGTGTTCTACAGTGCTTATCTGTTATTTAAAGGAATATTGTCATGGGAAAACATGTATTTTTTAAAACTTATCAGTTAATGGAGCTTCTCCAGCAGAATTGAAATCCATTTTTCAAAACCACAAACAGATTTTTTTATATTTAACTTTGAAATTTCATATGGGACTAGCCATTTTCTTTATTTCCTAGGGTGTCATGTGACCTGTGCTCTGGTAATCTTCAGTTGCACTGTACTGCTCAGCTGCAAGTTGGAATGATATCACCCCTCTCCCAGCAGCCGATCAGCAGAACAGTGGGAAGGGAGCAAGATAGCAGCTCCCAGTAGGTATCAGAATAGCACTCAATAGTAAGAAATCAAAGTCCAGCTTGTGACTCCTCCAGTTACATGGGAGTAGGAGAAACAATAGGTTACCTGAAAGCAGTTCTAATGTGTAGCGCTGGCTCCTTCTGAAAGCTCAGACTCAGGCACAATACACTGAGATAGCGCCTACACACCAATATTACAGCTAAAAAATACATTTCTTGGTTCTAGAATAAAATTTTAAATGGTAGAGTGAATTATTTGCTATATAAACAGTGTTAATTAAAAATAAAAAATATACCATAGAAATCATGACTATCCCTTTTAACCTGTGCAACTCAGGCCTCTTTCACTTGCCTTCGGTGCTAAACGGCAGCCTGTTCATACACATTTACTTATTTTCAAACGCTTTCATTTTTAAGTGTTACTGTTCCTTTAATTATATGTTGGCGTTAAGGTGGTGGAATAGTGGGTAGGTGCCCAGAGAAGGCAAGAGAGGAGGGCAAAGCATGTGTGTGGGAAGGAGAAAGAAAATGTCCTAAGTTGGCTGACCCAGCGGCTGTGGTTAAGTGCCACTGCCCTCTACTCTTCTCTCAAACTCAGCACAGGGGCAACATAATAACTCATGCTCTTTCTGGTTAGCACAGTTTGCAGGTGTGCAGAGAGGAGAAAAACATATGGTGAGACTTTGGCTATTTATCACATGGGCAGTGTTTGAATGCACCTCACCGTCTAGGCATAACCGCATTCTTTCTGATTTTTACCTCAGCGTTATTTTTATGTTGAAGGAAATATTCCAAACATGTCTTTGTAGATTGTGCAGGGGCTGTCTTCTGTTTTCAATAATACAGCTTAATGTTGTGATATAATTTTGGCTTCCAAATTAGGGCCAAAGTTTCCTTCTTTTATGCCAAACGTTTCTAGCTTGAGAGTCGTATTTCTAATCACTCCAAAACACCTGGGAATAGTAAATAGGAATCATGGGGCTGCTCCAGTTGTTCTGTTCTCCCACAGAATTTATTATGAACTAAGTGCTAAGCCCTTTAATTCCCCCTGTATTGGATAGCAAATCCTCTACTAGGCACATGAGAGGTAATGGAGGCTTTGCTGTGTTCAAAGAGCAAGAGTACGGCAGTCGAGCAGGAAACTGTATGTGAAACAGCCACATAATTACAGCTTCCGTGTTCTTCTATGCTCTGTCCTGATACAGTTCCAGTGCTAAGCCGTCTCCATGGCAAAATATCAGACTGAGAACTGGGGGAAATGTATATAAAACTTTGATTTTCACATTTATACATAAAAGCAGCTCCTACCTGAACTATTTTCATTTATTGGAGCTGTTGTGACTTTTTGTTTTATACTATGTGCTTTATTCTCCCTAAAAACTGCATTTTTTTATATAGCATATTATAGCAACCGTGACTATTGGTCCTATGTGAAAGAATGTTTTAACATTCCTAAATAATATGTTTTAACATTTGTAAAATTAATTAAGCATATATTTGTAAAGGAAAACTTAGACCCAATTCTAATTCATAATGTCTGTGCCAAAAAGTATATAACTGTGCCCTGCATTATTCCCTATGCTTCAGGACTGCAATGTTTTTGTATAAGCAGTATTTTTCACTGTAAGATGCCATTCAGTCACGACTGTTCACCAGGCCTGGGCAAAGGGCCAAGGTTAGTGATTGTATTCACTGGGGGGGTGTCACTATCATTGTTCTTTAATAAAGATTTGATGTTTAATTAAACCAAAGACTTCCAGAATTCAGTTTTTGGCATCTCCTATGACTAATGGGCATGTCCTGCAGCGAATATAATGGAACACAGTGCCCTTCTTTACCACATTAAAATCACAAGTGGAAGACAAAGATATGAGGCAATAGTTATAAGAGAGGGTCGGCAGTGAAACAGGAGAATACAAGAGAGGGGGAGAGGAGTATAGGAAAGTTCTGAAGAGAGAGTGCAATAAGAGCAAAAGTAAATGTAACTAAGGGAGTACATAACAGTGTCTGACAGAATGGGAAAGCAAACAGAAGCAATATGAAGAAATACGATAGGAATGTAAAAATAAAAGAGAAATTAAGGATGAGACCACATTGACCTCATAAGAGAAAAGAACAAAGGCAACAGGTACGGAGAAGAGAACATGAAAAATGAAACCCTAGCAGCAATGATAACCATTGCACCACTTTTGGAATTGCACAACTACAGCAGCAAGCTCCTCCATTTTGTCAATAAAAAAAACTTTGCATCATGCCAAAGTCTTGTTTATGTGCCAGAATGGTGGACATGATGCCCATGCTACTCAACAAAACAGTGAGGAGTACAGTGGCATCTATAAAGTGCTAAATGGAAAGTGAAAGTAATTGTCTGCCCCACCTAAGGCATTGAGGCAGGGCCAGCAATTGAAAACTGATTTTTTTTTTAATGCGTGTTAAAAAAAGACATTTGGATTTCATGTTTAATTTAAACAGGACTTTTATTATACAGCTTTTTATGTCTGTGTTACTGGTCCCCTTTAAAGAACTTTACCCTTTTTTCATGTTTATTGGGGAAAAAATGTATTTCTAAGCTTTAGAAATCAATTAAAATTTTCAGCTGATTCAGTTATTTGAATTGTCATTGCTAATGAAAGTACAACCCGGATTCCAAAAAAGTTGGGACACTAAACAAATTGTGAATAAAAACTGAATGCAATGATGTGGAGGTGCCAACTTCTAATATTTTATTCAGAATAGAACATAAATCACGGAACAAAAGTTTAAACTGAGAAAATGTACCATTTTAAGGGAAATATATGTTGATTCAGAATTTCATGGTGTCAACAAATCCCAAAAAAGTTGGGACAAGGCCATTTTCACCACTGTGTGGCATCTCCCCTTCTTCTTACAACACTCAACAGACGTCTGGGGACCGAGGAGACCAGTTTCTCAAGTTTAGGAATAGGAATGCTCTCCCATTCTTGTCTAATACAGGCCTCTAACTGTTCAATCGTCTTGGGCCCAAAAAGAACTTCGAATCGTGACTCGTCTGACCACAGAACAGTCTTCCATTTTGCCACACTCCATTTTAAATGATCCCTGGCCCAGTGAAAATGCCTGAGCTTGTGGATCTTGCTTAGAAATGGCTTCTTCTTTGCACTGTAGAGTTTCAGCTGGCAACGGCGGATGGCACGGTGGATTGTGTTCACTGACAATGGTTTCTGGAAGTATTCCTGAGCCCATTCTGTGATTTCCTTTACAGTAGCATTCCTGTTTGTGGTGCAGTGTCGTTTAAGGGCCCAGAGATCACGGGCATCCAGTATGGTTTTACGGCCTTGACCCTTACGCACAGAGATTGTCCCAGATTCTCTGAATCTTCGGATGATGTTATGCACAGTTGATGATGATAGATGCAAAATCTTTGCAATTTTTCGCTAAGTAACACCTTTCTGATATTGCTCCACTATCTTTCTGCGCAACATTGTGGGAATTGGTGATCCTCTACCCCTCTTGGCTTCTGAGAGACACTGCAACTCTGAGAAGCTCTTTTTATACCCAATCATGTTGCCAATTGACCTAATTAGTGTTATTTGGTCTTCCAGCTCTTCGTTATGCTCAAATTTACTTTTTCCAGCCTCTTATTGCTACTTGTCCCAACTTTTTTGGGATTTGTTGACACCATGAAATTCTGAATCAACATATTTTTCCCTTAAAATCATACATTTTCTCAGTTTAAACTTTTGTTCCGTGATTTATGTTCTATTCTGAATAAAATATTAGAAGTTGGCACCTCCACATCATTGCGTTCAGTTTTTATTCACAATTTGTTTAGTGTCCCAACTTTTTTGGAATCCGGTTTGTAGTATTTGTTTGTCTCTGCGCTGCTGGTTGTAACATTGAAACAGTGTAACAAAAAGTACAACATTTGCTTCCCTATCTAAGTGTAGTATACCATCATTCTGTTTATATGGGGTTGGTTTATAGCTAAAGAAAATAATTTAGGCAGAAGCCAATACTCGTATAATGTTATGGTAGCTCACAGTGTGTTTGTACCTATTAATCATTTAAAAAGGTTGGTTTATGTAAAAAAGATCACTTCTACTTTAATATGAATTGCATGCAAAAAATGTTGTATAGGGCAGTATTCTCATGGAATACCCTATTATCAAGTACCTAACAGTAGCCGCAGTTACTTCCCATTCTGAATAGGGACACACTGTAGTGATTATTGCTTACAAACCCAAAAGCCAGAAATGTCTAGACATACTTACTATACTGTTTTATGTGCACCTTTTTGATTTTCGACCCTGAACTGAACCTTATCTAGAAATCACTCTTTTAATGAGTTCTTGTATTATGAGACACCCTAATGGGAGGCCTAAGTTTATTTTTTCCCTTTTAATTATAGCCTCCTTCAAAATACACTGAAAATCCACTCACACAATGATGCTGAAAGTAAACCTGTATTTTTAGAAACGCCCTTAAATCACTATTTCTGAACAGACTGATAGTATTTTAAGGGAGTCCTTCTGTTACACTTGTCTTACCTCATTAAATTTATATATCAATAGTTGACAAGTATCCCAAGGGCTTGAAGTTTGTGGGTTTATATGTCCTGCAAAAGAAATTAAATTGCTAAATGTGGCAAAAGCATTAATATTCCTTCCCTAAAGCACAAGATGATGTATCCAGCAATTTGTACTTGGATAGGGTTTTTTTTTTTTTTTTTAAATTTTCCTTTCAGTTACTGGCTAAAGTTGCTTTTGTTTTTTGATGAATGGGTATTTTAATTAGCTCTTGCTTTTCAGCACTGTTAGTAAGCTTGCCTCATCGCCTTTCTACACCAAAGCTCAATCCATCTTAATAGCTCTACATGTTTTACTAATGTCTCACCCAGACACAATCAGCGCACACTATCCCCTATTCTATTCATACACCCTGCAGCGAACCTGGATGATTTTATATAACCCTGACTGGCATCCAGTTTTAGCAGGTGCCCTTTTATCAAGGTCAAAAATACCTTTTAATCCATTTCTTACCACCAGTTGTTAACATTGAACTGTTTACTAGTGAAGCCTTGACAGGAAAATATGTGAACTGTTGCCTAAAAGCATTCTGTATTTTCTTCTAGTGGTCTTATGCCTTGGAAAAGCCAAACACTGGCAGCATCTTTAGCATTGCTTGGTCTGTAGACGGTACGCAGATTGCTGGCGCTTGTGGAAATGGACACGTTATCTTTGCTCACATCGTGGAGCAGCACTGGGAGTGGAAGAACTTTGAAGTAACTTTGACAAAAAGGAGAGCAATGCAGGTTAGCATTTCTGTTTTGAAAATGCTAAGAGAGACAACTGTTTCTTTAAACTTAATGTGACTTAACAAGGGTAAACTTGTGCATACTGAATATATTAAATCTCTGATCAATTTTTCGTTGTAGATATACACAAATAAAAGGGACAGGAGACATTTGCATTATAGACTCTTGTGGAACAGTACACCGATTATTATATTTTGAGTTAATTATCTAGTAAATCTCAGAGTGCATTTGGCAGGAGACACCCAGGCCTTTAATACTAACATGCCAAAAGCTGATATCCTTATAGAGTCTCCTTCCAGGCTTCCATTGGTTGTACTGATGGACATAAATTAATAAGCCTGTCAGCAAGCCCAATAATCACCTAGGCCACATTGACCTTGTGAATTTTCACTGACAGGAAGCAAGGGATGATAAAAATATGCATTTATATGGGATAGACAGAGACAAGGAGCATCACTAACAAGTCTGCTGTATCTATTAGCTGGTATAGTTAGCCTTGTGTATCTGTTAGCTTGAATCGTAAGCCCCATGCATGAGATTCATTATTCCTACCCTTACCTTTTTGTATTTTAAGATGCATGTACTTCCATATTTGGAAATTAAACTTATCTTCACTGGATAAATAACAGACCTTCGGTTGGTATTATCCTTGTATTTGTCTTCCTGTAAACTCTAATCATCATCATTACACTTATATTACCTTTCACATCTATTATATCCCAAATTCTAAGTGTAATGATGATTATCATCTAAGAATTAAAAGATGAGAGATATTTAAAGTGACACCCGCAGCCTGATATCACTCAGCACCACTCTGCGTGAAGCTGTGGCCAACACAGGTTAGTTATCAGTACGGGGGGGATTAGTCGGAGGGAGGCATGGGGGGCACCTTTACAAGGAATGGTCATCAATTGGCAGTTTTAAATAGTTACAATTACATGTCCCTGTTGAAACATGGTGCATTATTGTTTTCTTTTTGCCACCTTTAGTGCCAAAGGGCATTTAGTTATGTTTTGTAAAGTCTTAATAGGTTATTCAGGCTATAAGGTGTAGTTATGTTATAGTATAATATCAAATAAATATATGTATCAAACATAAAACTTTTAAAGACAATGTCTTAGAATATCTTGTAACGTCTTCGTTCTTAGGTTCGGAATGTAATTAATGATGCTGTCGATTTACTGGAATTTCGGGAGCGAGTGATTAAGGCTTCTTTAAACTATGGACATTTAGTAGTCTGTACGTCTCTCCAATGCTATGTGTTTAGGTAAGAAGGTTTCTTGTCAGTAAACGGTTTCCTTTGATTCATTGCTTTTGAACCATGAGGAGCACAAAGGTCTTTTAACCCAACACAATACCAAACTCTATTCCTTTGTTCAACTACTGTCATAGGAAGCAGGTGGCACTGTTGCTGCTAATCCATTCTGTATAGCTGAAAAGTTGAAGAATCAAAACATCTGTACCAAAGCCAAGAAAAACCTTTCAAGTAATTGTTTTTCCAGCTTTGCTCTCTAAGTGTGGTCACCTGTTCTACACAATGATGGGTGACTTCCAGATTATTTGTGAGTACGAATCCCACATTTGGGAACAGCTGCAGGGAAAACTTCTTTTTGTCTCTGTGTAGATTAGATTTATTTTTGCACTCATTTTATTTACAGACTTTACATTCTACAGAAGGTCTAATATTGGTGACAAATATAAAATTATTTTGTTGAAATGGTTCAGATGCAGTCATAATTTTTGAATGTAGAATGGACTGACCCTGCATCCTTTACATCCGCTCCAGCTCTTCCTAAAATACACCACCTTGCCTCCCCATCAGACCAAAGTAATTTTCCATGAATGATTGCCCTGGGCAATGCAGAAGGCTTAAGGCCCCTAACTTCATGCCTTTTATATGTCCCCAATATCTGCTGTTGAAATGCAGCTCCTTTTGCCTGCCTGAGATGGTGAGAGTTTAGATCAATACCAGCTGGAAATCTTTAACATAAATCCTGAAAAGGTCATTGATTGTACAGTATAATCATATATGAATTGTATTTTATCAAAGGTGTTTTCTTGGCAATGGACCTAGGGCAAATGTTCCTTTTTGCTTCCCCCTGAAACAGTTCAGGTCCCTAGACGAATACATATTGGGGAAGAAAAAATGTTTTAGTTGCAGGTAATCGATTTGGTGTTGGTGTAAAGGTCCCCATACACGGGGCGATTATAGCTGCCGATATCGGTCCCTTGGACTGATACGGCAGCTTATCGGCCCATGTAGGGGCAGAACCGAGGGGCCTGGCTGACCGATATTTGGCCTGAAATTGGGCAGATATTGATTGGCCAGGTTAGAAAATCCAGTCGGATCGGGGACCGCATCGGCTCGTTGATGCGGTCCCCGAACCGACTGCCCTATTGCCGCATGTAGAATTCAATCGTTTCCTTTTCCCTGTTTTACTATTTCAAAGGAGAATGAAACCCCTTTACACAGTCCCCTGCAGACCACAGACATGCCCCGATACAGCCCTGCACTCTTGTACCTCGCCATACCATGATAATATGAACAACTAAACATCTGTTTAATAAACTTTAACATACTGTGCAATTTTTAGAAATGGCTTCTTTTCTTCTTCCACAGCACAAAGAATTGGAACACTCCACTTATTTTCAACCTGAAAGAAGGAACTGTTAGTTTAATTCTACAGTGTGAAAGGTACAGAAATCATTAACTTTTCCTGTTCTCTACTCATTTTATAGTTTGTGGCAATCTATAATTTTCATATCTCAGCATGAGTTGGGGCCATATAAATATACCCACAATGCTTATAAACAGCAGAGACATCTTACAGAAAAAGTTGTTAAATGGAGGTCATCATAGCTTTTCATTTTGGTAATGTTCATCTCTTTTTGCCTACAGACATTTCCTTCTGGTTGATGGTGGCAGTTTCTGGCTCTATTCCTATGAAGGTCGTCTCATTTCATCACCAAAGGTACCTGGAATAAGAACAGATATTCTCAATGAACAGAGTGTGTCACTGAGTAATGACACCATAGCTATTAAAGACAAAGCAGATGAAAAGTGTAAGTAATCAAAATTTACTCTTACCTTTAAATTCAAAAGCAATTGTATGTAACTTCATATGAAAGGGCATTATAGACCATATCTATATTTGCCTGCAGGACTAAGCTGTAATTTATTGAAACTAAGTAAGGGGCATATTTATAAAGGCGAGTGCAGTGAGTCAGACTTCATCTCCTATAAGCTGTGTGCTTGTGTGCATGTACACATAAAAAAATTGTGGTGCCTACAAAGAATTTTGTAAGAGAACACAAAAGTGTGCATTTATTCTGGCTTGAACACACAGTTTTTAAAAATATACACACACAAGTGCTCATAAAATATATTTTTTTTGTGCAAATTGCTGAGAAGGAATTAGAGGAAACATTGCTTAGGCTATGTGGTTTATATCAACTTGAGCTGGAGAATTTCATATGGAACATCCAACTTAGAAGTTCTATTTCCCCATATTCTCCTATACTTTTGTAATAACAGCACTTCCTGTTAGTTAGTTTTCTGACTGTGATTCGGTTGAAAGAAAGAAAGAGGACTGTTGAGATGTTGTTCTCTTTAGGCATCAGAAACCTTAGATATCTTTTCTCATGTCTTTCCTGAACAGAGCAACATCAAAACAGTCTCTTTCTTTCTTCTGACACATTCTGCCAATTGGATCACAGTTGCTACTGACTAGCAGGTGGTACTGTTGTTACAAAAAGGTCTTAAAAAAAAGGGGGGGGATTGCAAAAGTGCTCTAAATAGCATTCCAGTTATACAATAAAATTTTAAAAATGGACTCCTGTGCTTTTATCCTTTGCTTACTTGAAGAGTAAGTTGCTTTAACACATTTCCCTGATTTTACATTATTTTGACCTGGTCCAGTGAAAAACACAAAATGTGGATTCTACTGTATCAGAAGCCTTTGTCGAAATCTTAACAAGGTCACTTATTAGGCTTCTTATTGGGCTGGGGGTAAAAAAACATTCCCTGCTGCAGAATTTCTCGTTTTCCACAAAAGTGTGTTCACCTTTAGACAATAGTCTGAATTGAAATTATATTTTATATTTAAATGTTTAGTTTTGAAGCTACAGACCAGGATCAGGGCTGCGAAAAGTCTCTCTTTCTCCTTTCTCTTTGAAAGGGATCGCTAACACCAAATTTCTTTCTGCCCAAACAGGAAGTTGACACTGAACTGGTTACTGGCATGTCTTCTTTTACCTGCTTCATTTGCATTTCATTGTTCCGATTAGCTAAATCTTGCCAGCCAATGGTATCAAAGATATACAAATAAAACAGGATAGGGAAAGTGCCAAGTCCTGGTTTGGGGAGAGAGCAGAGGAGAAAGAGTTCTCTTTTTTTCAATATTTTTCTCACAGGGGCTGTTCAGATTCAGACTATTGAGAACACCCTCTTTAATATAAAAATATCAGCTTATGAATTTATAGAAAGAGAGCACAGGGCATCAACAAAATTACTCTCTGTGCTGTGTAAGCATCAACCTCTGTGAAGCTTTCAACCTAAACTCCATTTCACTTTTAAACAAATCGAATGGTCTTCTGACAGCAGTTGTCATATGTTTAACTCCTAAACTAGGATTTCCTTGTGTATATGCATGACCTCTCACTGATGAGTGGTTGCAGTTTAATGCCTAAGGGTTGGTGGTTCCATTGCAAACAATGATATAATGTCAGACTAGACTATGCATTCACGGAAAGCTGGGCACTTCCCCAGAGCAATATTTCTTGTACATCAGCTTTCCTGCTAAAGAAAGATTTCCTTTATAAAATACCACACTGACATTTTATGCAATGCACTGAGCTGAAATTCTGTATTTGCAGATGCAATATAAATAAAAGCTATATATTTAAGACAGTGTTTATAAAGTGCTTTTATCTTGACTTCCAGCTATCTACTTGTTTGATGCCCTCTCAGGAAAAGCATTAGGTGATGGCAAGCCCCTTACACACGAGGTAGTTTTGTTATGTTTATTTCTTGTGATTAAAAATGCTGCTTATTTTGCTGTATTGATTGTAATTTACTTTGCTTCATAAGATAAATCATGCAGATTCACAAGAGAAGTGCATTAAAATGCAATCTGTAATGAACTATATTGCAAGTAAACTGGACACTCTTCTTTTGCTTGCAAACACTTTGCAGTGTACACCAATTCAGTTAGCCATTAAAGGAATCAGGACAGCGGAACTAGCTTGAGATTACTGCGGGCTTACGATCGTCAGGGAAAATATAAAATCTGAGAGAGAGGTGCCTGAAATAGCTTTATTTCTCTGCAGTTGAGCAGACTATTTTATTGCCTGACACTTTGATATATATACTGGAAGCATTGTGCAGGATATTGATGCAAAAAAGAAAAAGATCCAGTTATCACAGCTAGCTTTCTCTATACACATTTAGTAATATATAGCAAATACTTTATAGAATAAATAACTTGGGCCTATATAGTAAAAGAAGTGTATAGATTTGTTGATACCAATACCAAATACATATTGTTTCAGTTTGCCATTAAAGGAGAGATATTGGATAAATATGGGGAAAAAACCCTAATTTTGTAGGCAATTATGAATAATATATGGTACTGGTTTCACTTTGGGCTACACATGAATCCTATCTCTAAAAATGACCCCTTTATTGGAGCTCCCTATAGATCCTATCACTTCTCTGTTCATGTTTGAAATGAAGGGTGGGCGTGTCCTAAGGTCCCTGCCAGAAGCACAGTAGGAGGGGAAGAGCCAATTACAGCCCTGCACTGACACAAGCAAAGAAAGGCTTCAGTTCCCTATCAGGTCAGCCTAGCTGCTGGTTGGTTTCTATCGTACAGTGCAGTGTGCTGAGAGCCGCCGGCTCCCCTGCATAACCAGAGAATTGAGCCAGCAGGACTAGTGGAGTTTTGGTGGAATTTCTCAATAAATCAGTCTGATACACAACTTTTGTAAGCACAATCCTTCTATATCTGGAGGAGTATAATTCACTGGTACATTCATAATTTTTATAGGATATGTCTCCTTTAAAGGTCTCCATACACAACCGCCTTCCACAGGTTGCAGAAAGCTTGCAGTTTATTCAGTTTCAGCTAGCCATTAATAGTTTAAGGGCACAAGACCCCTTGGATGTGTGTAATATATTATACTTCTGTTAGCCATTATAGCTACAGACATGCATTTCCCCAGCTGTATAATTTATATCAATACATACAATGTTTTCCTAATTAGCTTTATGATATTACCACATGCCTTACCCACCTGACAACTTTTGTTGTTTTAGATTCTTGGGGCCTTTAAAGTTTAAACAAAAAAACTTAGTATTTAAGCCACAAAAACCTAACAGTGAGGCAGCTCTTGCAAGAGCAGTACTGGGCTATGTTCGAATGGCCAATTTATATTTGCTTTCTCGTGTTAAAACACAGCTTATACTATTATGGTGCGGTGCAGTGCCTGTAATGAATAAAAACACCATTTGCCTAGGCCTGAAAATGCAAGCTTTTATAAAATTATGCAATTTGATTTTTAAAGATTTTCTCGTGGGCTCTGCTGCAGTGACTATTGATATTAACAATTAAATAGGACATATTGTGTGAAAAACAATATTGTGTCTATGAATTGTACTTATCTAAATATTGAAGGAATGTGCTTTAAAAAGTTGTGTTTTGGCTGATTTATTGAAAACTTCTCCCAAAACCTTGCTAGTCCTGCCCATCTGTTCCACTTCCTGCTGCCTCCTTTCCCAGGCTGTGCAGGGGTGCCAGCAGCACTCGGCATACTGCACTGTAGGATAGGAACCAATCAGCAGCTAGGCTAACTGATAAGGAACTGAAGCCTGTCTTTGGTTGTCTGACTGCAGGGCTGTGATTGGCTATCCCCCTCCTATTTCTCTACTGGCAGAGACCATTAGGACACGCCCACACCTCCTTTTAAACCCAGACAAGGTGGGAATCTGTAGGGAGCGCCAACACAGGGGCCATTTTTATAGATAGTATTGATTTTCAGACCAAAGTGAAACCAGCACCATATATTATTCATTATTGACTACAAGATTAGAGTTTTTTTTTTGTTTATCCTATATTTGGAAAGTCCAATGCCTCTTGAACGTGCCAATACCAAATATGTATAGTTTTATGGAAATTTCTCACTTTTATAGGTCAAAAAGTCCCAGCAGTACTCTACTAACTTTCCAGAAATCTGCATACTTTAGATTTCAAGCCCAAATATTCTGCTTAGAGTAGGTTTGAATCCAGAATAGGCACAACTGTATTCCCACTCCAAATTACCAAATTGCAATGCTTTTCTAAATGCACCAGTTTTTATAAAAATTTGTGAAATTTTTGAAAAATCGTTTCAAAGCTTCCAGTCTACAGCTTCTTATCTCCCACATATCATTAGTTACTAAGTCAAATAAGGGGAAATATTAATGCAGATGTAAAAATGAAATCCTGTGCAGCCTTTATTTAATTGTTAACTATTTAAGCAAGGAAAATGTCTAATATATATCCTGCACTTTTTCTTGATTACCATCTAGGATTTCATTTATTAAGGGGAACCACTGTATATGTTTGATTCTTTAAAATACATAATTTGTTTGTTTAATGTGTTCCTGCATTTATAATTGTGCTTATTCTAATGATAGCTTTGCACCTAATTCTCAGATATAGAATTGTTCTTGGTATATTGCAGAAGGAAATATTAGAAATAGCTCTTGACCAAGGAGGACCATCTAATGAAAGAAAAATTGCATTCTTTGACAAAAATCAAGATCTGTACATCTGTCCTGTAAGGAATTTTGGAAGAGAACAGAAATCAATTCAGATTGGTAAGTCTTTATGGCATGCTAATGATGGTATTAGAAGAAGTTGTGGAAACTCTAACTCAGGGGTACCCAGACTTTGTCACCCTGTGATCTACTCTTGCCACCTGGCCTCCATCATGAGATCTACTTTAATAAATATAGCACAACGTCTATCATTTAGAAAAAGTATCACTCTTGATGTTTAATACCTAAATACACATTGGAATATATAAATGCAGTGGCAAATTCACATTTAATGCCCACATAACATGATACAAGAACGTTGTCATTTGTATAAGAGAGAGAGAGAGAGAAATAAAAGAGGGAGCCCAACACACCCCATGCACTGGTATTTTGCCCTAAAACATCAGGGTTCCTAGTAAACTGTAATTGCACTATAATTGTTTCTATAAAATTTATACAAACCAAATAACTTGTACTTTGCAATGCTCCCCAAAGGATAGAAAAATACCATAAAAGATGAGGGGAAAAATTGACATCTGGAAACATTTACACCATATTTAATTTCTCATACTTTTATTTTATCTTAAAACTCTGAATGATCTTTGATTGATATATTTATATTATTTAAGAACTGATTGTATTATTGCATTTCCTAGGTGCCTCAGTACACGCGTTAGCCTGGAATGACACATTTAATATGCTTTGCGGACTTCAAGAATACCGTGTCCTGATTTGGTACTATCCCAATGTAGTTTATGTAGACAAAGATCTTCTGCCAAAAACAATACTGGAAAAAGAAGGAAGGTATGAAAATATAGATGGATGGTTACTGTGCAACGTATATAGCATAATTTCTGTCATTGGCGCTATCTTTAAAATCACTCCAAAAAAAAAAAAACAATGTTTTGGAAAACTGAATGTATTATGAGTGTATTACAGTCATGTAACAGAGTAAGTAACCCCATGGTGTTTTTTTCCATTTTTTGACAAATAACAGGCGCCATGGTATAATTTAAATAAACATAAATTCACATTTAACGTTTGTAGAAAATACACTCCTACAAAGCAGCCCAAGAGCAGAATGCAAGATACTGAGAAGAACCCCAGAAATTCATTACCAAACCTACAGGTAGCTCTGGCCACTATCAGTGTCAAACTGCACGAGCCTACCATTAGATAGATAATGGGCGGTGTGCAAAGAGGAAACCTTTGATGTTTAGAAAGAACAGGGCAGATAAGGGCAAGACTAAAGTTTGCCCATGAACACCTAGGCACCAGGACATCTAGACAATGTACTCTGGAAACACAAAGCAAAGATACCATAGAGCCATAGTACCCAAAGTCTTGCTTGATGAAAACTAAAATGACATTTTTACAAGAAGTACCTGATACAAACACTAAAGCATGATGGTAGAAATGTTATGGTTGGTGCTACTTTGCTGCATCAGGGACTGGCTAGCTCACCATTAGCAAATGCCTAATTACAATGCTTAAACTTGTGGAGCAATTCTCAAAGACAACTGTAGATAACCAGATAATATTATAGGTACTGTTTATCTGTTTATAATACTGGAATTTAGAAAATGCCTGCCTCAGAAAAATGTAAAACAATACAGCTATATGATCTGGAATGCTTGGGACCTGATGTTTTTTCAAATAAGGGATCTTTAAGTAATTTGGATCCCCATACCTTAAGTCTGCTAAAAATCATTTAAACATTAAATAAAGCCCATAGGATTGTTTTGCCACTGATATGGATTCATGCAGCTTAGTTACCATCAAGTACGAGTACTGTTTTTTTATTGCAGAAAAAAAAGAAATAGTTTTTAAAAATTAGAATTAATTGCCTCTCTTATGATGGATCTATGGGATTTCTCGGATAACGGATCCCATACCTATGGGAAATTCCTTGTCATATGCAGTGTTAAAACTCCATCTGGTCA
This sequence comes from Xenopus tropicalis, assembly GCF_000004195.4. Lineage (NCBI taxonomy): Eukaryota > Metazoa > Chordata > Amphibia > Anura > Pipidae > Xenopus > Xenopus tropicalis. The sequence continues at coordinate 114,835,763 of NC_030681.2, forward strand.
TACAGTATTGGAGGAAAGTGGTTTTCCTACCCACAGTTAAACTAGGCAGCTTGAACCCAAAAAGAACATTGTATACTGGAAAGTTGGTTCCAAATGCACATAATATACTGGGAAGAAGCATCCACAAGGTAATGTACTTTCCTAACAATATATTACATGGCAGTTTGTAGTACAGTATGTGCTCTGATATCCAGGTCATCTGTGTTATGTGTTATGTGGAATACTGCATTGGTACCACAGTTTTTTCCCAGTGCAGAAATTGCATTTGTTATCTAGGGCATTGCTGTCCACATGCGACGGGCCAGTTATTTCTTATAAAGCATGTTCGAGGAGATAAAATTAAAACTATGTTGTTATACACTGAAGTGTATGGAGCCTTTAAACTGACTGGCAACCATAAAAATCCTTTGGAGGGCCACATCAGGCCCACAGGCTGAACAGCTCTGACCCGGGGCATTCAAATAAAAGCATGTTCTTTAGCATAGTGCATTGGTAACTGGAGATTGATCTGTCTCTGACAGTCTGTTTGTTGTTTTTTTTTTTTTTTTTCTTTTAGTGAGTTCAGCAAATCTCCTCAGATTGTGAGCTTTGTAGGCAACAGAGTGACTATCCGAAGGAGTGATGGCTCACTTATACACACTAATGTATCGCCCTATCCAGCAATTCTTCATGGATATATCAGTTCTTCCAAGTGGGATGATGCAGTGAGACTTTGTAGTTCTGTTAAGGTAAAATATTCTGAAACATCATAAAATAAGTGTTGGGGTGAATTTAGGCACATATTGCTCTGAGCTCAACTCCAATCACCTTATAATGCAAAGCTGATTTGTTATGTGTTCCTTTCTTACAGCATGAGTGTCTAAAGAATTTCATAATTGGTAACATAAAGTATGTGTTAGTTCTTTAAGGTCTACCTTGTTCAAGCCACTTACATATAATTGAAATCGGTCTGACTGGGATGACTAATTTCACACATTTAACTTGTTGTGAGATAAACATTTGGAGAAGCTTCATAAATTAATAGCATAGTATGTTGCTAGGATGAGTTGAAGAATCAGTAGCCTGGGAACTTCCTGGCTGAAAGTTTATAATAAGATATTATACAGAAATTAAGGATTATTTCTCTAGGGGGTTTTAGACCATGGGAGAAGTGCAATATGTTTTTAGATCTGTTTGACTGGGAACAACCTTAGTGACTTCAGGCTGTTTCTGTTAGCTTTGAAAGGAAATTTTGAAACAGTAGGGTGTTAATGAAAGCAATAAGAAAGGTTGTAACCAGCCAGCCAGAGACAGTGGCAGCTTTGGCAAGAGTGAATGCTGTATCACTGACACAGGGAGAATGGAAAGTAAGTACAGGTATAGGATCTATAATACAGAATGCTTAATCATTTAAACAGTATATAAACCCAGTAGTACTGTTTTGCCACCAATATGAATTCATGCAACCTAGTTACCATCAAATACAAGGTACTGGTTTATTGTTACAGAGAAAAAGAAAATCATTTTTAAAAATATTAGAAATATTTGCTAAAAATGGACTGGCTTTCCAGATAAGGGATTCTTTATTTTATTTCCTCTGTATTAAGAAGTGAATTACTTCAGATACGTGTTTTAATGCTTCCATATTGTATTGGAACTCTATTGCACTTCTAATATACCCTTTTTTTTATAGAGGGTTTTTTTTTCTACTTTTATAGTGAACACTAAACACTCCATAAACATGCTAAAGACATGCATGGTACGAGCTTATACAGGAGATTCTCTGACTGTTTACGTGAAATGCTTGGGGCAATTTATAAACTGATAGCGAAGGACTGTACCAATATAGTTATGGCTCTTTAGAGGCAGGTGGGAATTCTTTTCTTGCAAGCCCTGAATTAAATGATGAGTAAGAGGGGGTAGACTATTATGTGTTATTATGATAGGTTGTTTTTTTATCTTAATGTAACAATCACAGCGGTTCTTAGCATGTTGTTCAGGATCGAAAATTGGTTCTAGGGTTAGACTGGCCTAGCAGCTATTAGAGTGAAAGAGATGCCTATATCACGTTTTTATTTGTTATTGATTGTTATTCAGATATAATAGAGAGATGCTTTACATGTTGCCAATATATTGATTGATATATCTTAAGTGTAATTTGAATAGTTACAGGATAATGTGAACAAGGCACTGAGGCCAGATGGAATAAACCTTTGAGAAAATACTGAGAGAACTAGGTTCAGTTTTAGCAAGGCCTCTATTTCTGTTATTCTTAGACTTGCTTTCATCTGGTGTGGTACCAGTGGACTGGAGACAAGCTGATGTCATTCCTATATTTAAAAAGGGATTACTATCTCAGCCTGACAGTTATAGGCCAGCAAGTTGTGGTGGGCAAGTTAATAAGGCTTGTTAAGGGATCACATTTAAAATTATGTTGTAGAGCAGTGCTGTCCAACTGACATGCGGCCCGCGGCCCCCATCTGTGTGGCCCCCCACCTGTCTGGCTGCATTGATGGTTTACCTTTGTGTACGCTTTAAATGGTATCAGTACTGAGATTATCTGGTCCCCTGCATTGCTCACACCTCAGATTCAGGCTGTAATCCCCCGGTATTATTTAATCATGTAATCCCCTGTACTGTTCACACCTTTTAATGCCTTCATTGTTTTCCCCCTGCATTGTTCACACCTCAGGCTCAGGCTGTAATCACCAACATTGTTCCCCTGTTCACACCTCATTCCCTCTGACACATCCAGCATTGTGTCTCTGTATGCTGCCTGTGTGTGCCAAAGGGCAGGCATAGTGTGGCACACATAGGCAGGGGAGGGCAGGAATAGTATGGCACACATAGGCAGGTGAGGGCAGGCATAGTATGGCACACATAGGCAGGGGAGGGCAGGCATAGTATGGCACACATAGGCAGGGGAGGGCAAGCATAGTATGGCACACATAGGCAGGGGAGGGCAGGCATAGTATAGCACACCTAGGCAGGGGAGGGCAGGCAGAGTATGGCACACACAGGCAGGGTAGTGCCTGCTCTATGCCTCCCCTATGCTGCCTGTATGTGCCATACTCTGCCTTCCCTATGCTGCCCGTGTGTGCCATACTCTGCCTTCCCTATGCTGCCCGTGTGTGCCATACTCTGCCTGCCCTACCCTACCTGTGTGTGCCATACTCTGCCTACCCCTATGCTGCCTGTGTGTGCCATACTCTGCCTTCTCTATGCTGCCTGTGTGTGCCATACTCTGTCTGCCCTATGCTGCCCGTGTGTGCCATACTCTGCCTTTTCGTATGTTGCCTGTGTGTGCCATACTCTGCCTTTTCTATGTTGCCTGTGTGTGCCTTACTCTCCCTGCCCTATGCTGCCTGTGTGTGCCATACTGTGCCTGCCCTATGCAGCCTGTGTGTGCCTTACTCTCCCTGCCCTATGCTGCCTGTGTGTGCCATACTCTGCCTACCCTATGCTGCCTGTGGGAGGTAAACCTGGCAGGGGTTTGTTCTGGGAGTTTGTTAGCATTTGGAAATAGCCATAGTAGTGGGGGTGCAGCAGATGAGATCTATTTGGATTTTGACAAAGCGTTTGAGTAGTGCCCCACAAACAACTGCTTTCTAAACAGACCTTTCTAAAGGTCAGTTGGTCTTATTAAAGTTGTTTATACATGGATAGGCAACTGGCTACAGATGAAAGGAAGGTCCATCTAAATATTTGGAAAGGGTTTTTTTTTTCTCTTTTACTGTGAAGTAGTAGTAATACTGGCTGATACATTAGATAGCTTCAAGAAGGGGTTGGATGTCTTTTTTAGCAAGTAAGAAAATACAGTGTTTGGGAAGCTTGCTCATAGTACAAGTTAATCCAGGGACTGGGACAGTTGCCATCTTGGAGTCAGGAAGGAATTTTTTCCCCCTTTTTTTCCCCCTCCAAGGCAAATTGGAGAAGCTTCAGATGGGGTTTTAACAGCTAGACATGATGGTCATGTGTTACTGTGCATAAGCAATAGTATGTAAATCAGTCAACAAAAACATGTCAGTGAGACATAAACTTAATAATAGATATATTTTGCATTTAAATGGGCCTAGTCAAACTAAAACTAGTAGCAGAGCAAATTTGTCATGTAAGATTTAATATCCCTGAAATGCCAATACAGGATACCATAGAAAGTGCCCTACCAACCTGGAAAATACAATAAGAAAATCCAGTCAACACACTGTAGATATTCATATTTGCAAAAGTTATATTTAGCGCAAAAACATACAAAGACCCTTATCAACAGCCTGCAAAAGTCTGAAATTTTACGATGGAAAAATTAAAAATATACATATACGTAGTGTAGCATTTACAGTCTTACGGGGCTGGTACAGTGACTGCATTCACTGACTTTATTTGAGGTTGTATTTGATGTGGGGGCCAAGATGCAGGGTGGGGAACAAGTGCACAGGGGTGGTGAAAATGAACTGTGTGGCAGGGGGTGACTGAGTGGGATTTGCAAATGTGGCAGTGGGCAGGCACGGCTCCAGGCCAGAATGTAGTGTCTTGGCACCAATACTACATGGCCTTGCTCTGCGCTGGATCTCTGTGAAAATTGCACCTGATACACCTCCTAGTCTTTTCCAAAGTCATGTTTTTAACATCATAAAAGGCATTTGTACGTTTATGTCCATACAGATGCTCCTCAACCTCCCCCAGTCTTGAGCACCCATTGTAGCAATGAGACAAGAGGATAGCATCGGTTAAGAGAGTGGCAAGTTCTTCCAAACCTCACTCTCCATTTGACAATATTACTGCCTGCTCATAATGAATCAGCCCTTTTGTGTTCAATATATTGTAGTTGTCCCTGAACCCTGAAAGGGAATTAAATTAAAAAATTGTAGCTGTTCATGCAGTCACATTGCAATCTTAATTTCTGCAGCCTTCTCCTGAATAATCCATTTACTTGCTGCATTATACAAATCAGGCAGTTTGAATTACACGTTATGCCAAGCGCATTGGCACATTGATGTAGTCCTCTTCTGAAAGGTCACCATAGGCCCCTCTGCATAATTTGATTGGATCAGTGCAATTTGGAGGCCAATTTGGGCCCTGATCTGCATATTTGGCAACCTCCCCGTATGTGTGAGTCTGTGTATTTCCACCGTTAGTAAGATCATCAGTTCAGGACATACATATAACTTTTATCTGTCACTCTTGTTTTTTATCACATACACCCAGGGCGTTTATTTTAAGATGCAGGAATGGGGAATGTTATGCCATTACTATGTACTTATGATAGCTTTGTTATAATTAAGTATAAAGTACTTACAGATAAAAATTAAACTAGTCCTAAATAAATATTTGTTTAAATAGGGCAGTATGGGAAATGGCATGGCTGTGTTCTGGAGCCTTCTGTAGAACATGTTTACAAGCCATAATTTCTTCACAGCAACATACAGCAACATCCCTTGTTCTACTTTGGCAGAACAAGGGATAATTCTAAGCCCAAATCTCTCTTCCTACTTCTTTTCCCCTATGTGTATTTTTATTTCCCTCTTTCCTGTCACCGTTTTTTTGTATTTACATTTTTTTTTTAAACATATTAAAGATGTAAAAAAAAAAACAGCAATTTTGTTTCTTCCTCTCTGGCCTTCTGCCGCTCTCTGCTGTTAATTAGAAACTTTACTGACGGGATGCTTCTTTTCTTTCTGCTTCAACACTTTTAGGAGCAAACCATGTGGTCTTGTCTAGCTGCCATGGCCATTGGAAGTAAAGAGTTGACAACAGCACAAGCAGCATATGCAGCAATTGGCAATGTATGGAAAGTACATAATTACTCCCTAAATACCTGTTTTATCTTGATAAGCGTTTTTGTTTTCTGCAGTGTCCTTTATTTTTTTGCAGCTTGATAAAGTTCAGTACATCAATTCCATAAAAGACCTACCATCAAAGGAGTCGAGGTTGGCTAACATCCAGTTGCTCAGTGGGAGCGTTCAAGAAGCTGTGCTTTTACAAGCTGGTCTTATTTACCAAGCCATCCAGCTGAATATTGACTCCTACAACTGGGACAGGTAACTGACTGTAACAAACTAGAACAGAACTCAGTGCTTATAAACAGATACAGAAGTATAAAGTCATATATATATGACTGGATGATAGCCAAAATATAGTGATAAACTTTTCAGCTTTCCGTAATGCTGTGCAAAAAGGATCTTCATATTTACCCATGAATGGACCAAGCAGCAAACAGTACGTTTTGTACCTTATAAAAAAAACAAGCTGATGTCCAAACCCTTTGCTTCTCTAACCAAAAATGATGGCTTAAAGCTGCCAAAGGCAAAATACAATAGAATAAAGATACAGTAAGTTCCTTACCTATTAACTAAAATTAAAATTGTATCCTGAGCAAAGGGGACATCCAAGCTAAAAAGCACTATAGGCTCCAGTGCCTACCCTAGTCTGCCTAAGAATAGTTTTAAATGGAGTTGGTTATTGACCATCTAAAGTAACACAACTATTGAATTGTAATATTTATGAAGTACTGAAGATTATGGAAATACTGAAGGTCAGACTAGGGCAACTCCATAAACAAATGGAAAAGAAAGTCTCAGTTATAAGAAATAGCCTTGCCAAGCTAGGGTTGTTTACACTGATAAAGATGCATTTAATAGCAATTATGATTATTTAATAAATGCTCCATACGATTTGCATGTTCCTTGTTCTTGCAACACCTTGACAAATGGCACAAAAGCAAATGTATAAAGAGCTTCATGGGTACATGATAATTACTCTAGACATGGACTCCACATTCTTGCTTCCCACCATGCCACCCAAATTCTATCAAATTAATTAAGCAACCCTCTAGTTATATGTTAATTCTATGAGAGAGAGAGCATTATTTACCAACTTCATTCAGCCATCAACTGTGGGGAGTCACAGGTTCATCCAGTGCAAAATCACTTGCTTTTAAGCAAAGTGTACAGAATTTCTTATTTCACTTAAACAGTGTGTTTCTGTTTGAAAATTGCTTATATTAGGGGCAAGGATTATATTTGACAAATTCTAAAATGATATCTAAAGCATAGCTATAGTCAAAACATGAACTTGGTTTTAATATATTTAATGCATCTTGGAAGCTTTTTGTTTCTTTGCTAAAATTGCATTTGTGTGTTTTTTTCAGGGCATTAGAGTTAGCAGTGAAACACAAAACCCACGTCGATACTGTTTTGGCATATCGACAAAAGTATCTGGATAACTTCAATAAGAAAGAAACCAACAAGAGATTTCTGCAGTATGCGGAAGGTGTAAGTAGTTTGTGTTGATGAATATGTGTAGCTTTGAACTGTGCAAATGCCCTTCAAATTAAGTCCTTTTAAAATGTGTACATATATTTTAACTGTATGTGGCTCTTTAATGCCTGTGATATTCCCAGAGAAAAGTGCTGCAATCAAATCACCTTTTATTCCTGGGTGTGTTACTTGTTACCTGAGTGTGGGAGGCAAACTCCATGTCCCTTCATATGGCTAGTTTGGCTGTGCCACAGACAGAGCACACTTCTGATACTCTGTAATGATAAGTAGCTGCCAGCAGGTGAAGGTCCTGTCTTTTACTGGGAAGATAATGGGGCCATTGCCTAATAGCAGTCAGTTAAATTAACTTCATACTTAGCGCTATAAATTCACAAAGTCATCCTTTACTTTAAAGGCCAAGATACCTTTATTTATATTTTATATTAAAGGAGGATAAAAGCCTCCCTCCCTGCACCACTTGTGTGGGTTTCTTAGGGGCAGATTTACCAAAATGCTCTGGGACTTTTAGGAGTGTATTTATTAAATGGTGAACTCTAACTTTCACCCACTGATAAATTTGCTTCTGAAAATCCCATAGGAATAACTAGAAAGTGGGTGAATTTTTCTGTGGTGATCTCTACTCTCATATTTTGATAAATCTGCCCCTAAGTGTTACCTTCTTAAAAAGTGCAGAGTTGCACAGCAGGATCGACAGCCAATAACTCACACCGCTTAGGATATTATTCTGTTTGTGGCACAGCAAGTGCAGTTGCAACCAAGTCTGGATTGGAAGGGTGGTTTATGTTGTCCTTTAATATTTAATATCTTCTCTAATATTCCCTTGTTGCTTTGTCTTTCCACACATAAAAGTATTTGACTCAGTTTTTCCTAAACCCCTATTGTTCTCAGGCTGGCTGGTTACAAGTTTGCTTATCATCTCCCTAACCCACCATGGTCTGTCATGATATGAGACGTATGATTGTATATTTTAATTCATAAAGCACTACTTGTGCACACTGCATTGGGAAAAGTGCTAGAAATGAAGTACTTAAGCCATATAATTAACACAATTCATCTTTAATTGGCCTTGAAATAGCCAAACGTCATCAGAGTGCAGCTGGTCAGATTACCATTATTCTCTGTCCTGTATTGCCCATTGGGTATGTAACCTTTAAATGTAGTCGCAGCTTTGCAAACTGGTAGTACAGGTTGAATTGCTTACCCTAATCATATATCCAGCTTCAGTATATATATATAATATATATATATATATATATATAAATAATTTATATCAACAAGATGGTGAATGGGAAGTGAGCACTATTGCCGAGCTGTCAATATGCAGTTAGTGCTAATCTGTCATCATAAGAGAGATTAGAATTTAACATAACTTTTGGAACTCATCCTGTAGTAAAAGGTACTGCATGCTCTTTCTAAGCAGACGTCAGGCCCCATGCTGGGCTCTGTATATTCCGGGACGGCCTTGGCAACTGAAGTCCCCAGCTTCTCTTGCTAAGTCATTTTATGTCAAGACCCAAGTGTCCAATTATTGAAGTTTAGCTTTATCTACAGAGGGAAAGGTAATTTTTTAGCAGTGAAGGCTAGTGCAGACAAAAGGTAGTTGAAAAGGGTGCCTTGGTTTAGCTTGCTAGATGAATGCCAACTCTCTCCCAAGAACACCAATCATGTTCAAGGTAACATATTTTGTATTTATGCTATTTATGTCCCATTAAATAGATTCTGATTCAACACATTTAATTGCATTTAGATCCTGTTTTGGAGCTTATTGATTTAGCACAGGATTTCTGATCGCTCATGTAAACTCATTGTGCTGGATTCTCACTATAGTGTAACATAATGCTTCAGCATGAAATTATCTTATAAATTACTGTTGTTTTGATGCTGTTTTGTAATGCACTTAAAGTGTTAGAACAGAGTTCCTTTACAAATACATTACAACATGTATTGCAACAATAAGTAACGGACTTGTTTTTTTATGGCTAAGCTGCACCTGGGTATCACCTTAGCTTAAGGCAGCGTTTTTCAACCACTGTTCCGCGGCACACTAGTGTGCCGCGAGATGTTGCCTGGTGTGCCGTAGGCAGGGCACCAATGTACTAGGGGGGCACTGCTCTTGGCACCAATGTACTAGGGGGGCACTGCTGCTGGGCACCAATGTACTAGGGGGGCACTGCTGCTGGGCACCAGTGTACTAGGGGGGCACTGCTCTTGGCACCAATGTACTAGGGGGGCACTGCTGCTGGGCACCAGTGTACTAGGGGGGCACTGCTCTTGGCACCAATGTACTAGGGGGGCACTGCTGCTGGGCACAGAGTTAAATTTTTTAACATTTTCTAATGGTGGTGTGCCTTGTGATTTTTTTCATGAAACAAGTGTGCCTTTGCCCAAAAAAGGTTGAAAAACACTGGCTTAAGGATCTCCAACCTCTTTTTTAACTCATCAGCCGCACTCAGCGGTAAAAAGCGTTGAGTTACACACAGGCATGAAAAAAGTTTTTTGAGGATGCCAACTAAGGGCTGTGATTGGCTATTTGGTAGCCACATGTGGACTGTTGGCCTGCAGAAGGCTCTGCTTGGAGTACAACTGTGTCTCTGTGCTTCCAAAACCTGACTCCAAGCCAGAAAAGTAAAAATGAGCATCTGCTTTGGGGCCCCTGGGAGCAACATCAAAGGGGGTGATGAGCTACATGTTGCACAAAAACCACTGGTTGGGGATCACTGTTTAGACACACAATGTTAGTGCCACATAAGCAATGACATCAAAATGCCACTTGTCTGTAGTTGTAAGGTCCACGTTTTAAAAACTTATAAATCTGCTCTGCTTTTTAATCTTAGGCCTTCTTTACACTGATTATATTAAAGTTGGCAACCCAACTTTTTGTTGAATGTTTTTCCTGAGGCTTTGAATGGAGGAATACAGTATTTTGCTTATGACGAAACAAGTGTAAAAACCGTAAACTCAATGGCTTTGATAAACATGCCTGTGCTGGAAAGTCCCACTGTTGTGATGCCCCTGTGCATGGGAATTTGATAAAGTCTCTGATTTACCTGTACCTGCCAATTTTTTTGCACAATTGCTACTTTTACCTGTAGGCCAGTGATCTCCAACCAGTGGCTCGTGAGCAGCATGTTGCTCACCAACCCCTTGGATGTTGTTTTCAGTGCCCCCAAACCAGGGAGTTATTTTTCATTTCCTGACTTAGTGGCAAATTTTGGTGAATAAAAACAAGATTTACTACCAAATAAAGCCCCTGTAAGCTGATAGTGTGCATAGAGGCTGCCTAATAGCCAATCTTAGCCCTTATTTGGCTCCTCCATGAACTTTTATGGTGCTTGTGTTGCTCTCCAAGTCTTTTTACATTTAACTGTGGCTCACGAGTAAGAAAGGTTGGGGACCCCTGCTGTAGGCCATCATGGCCATGCTCTTCATTCTGCTGAAGTATTATACCCCAAGTACTGCGATCAATTTATTATTGATATTATGTGAGGTCTCTGCTAATATTGTTCCTGCTAACCAAGTCACATTCTGGCAGTCTTGGCTGTATTGAGAGCACTGCCTTTCATGCCCTATATCTATGCACACCTTTAATAAATTCTCCATACATTTATTAGGCCATTAAATTCATTTTTTTGTCACTAATGGCTAAATATTGACTTTGTTAAATGCAACTCTCTACCTTACTGTTTCTGACTGTTTTTCTGTTGACTACATTCGTCTTCAGTTGGCATATAATGCATTTTCTGGCACACTGTATCCATCTGCAATGCTCTTTTTTTTTTTTTTTTTTTTTTTTTTAAAGGGATATCTCTTGACATACAGAAGAACATCCATTTTACATACCCTGATTCAAAGTTTTCCTGCATTTTATACCGTTTATATGTTGTTCCACTAAGATATAATCTACGATGCATTTCCCCGATTTTGCATTTTCCAGGATTTGACACCATTATTTTCTAGTCCCCTTAAAAAATGGAAAAATGGGGGGATTCAACTATAGATATTATTTGTCTGTAAATTTGGATATGTTGCAAAATAATTAAAGTGACGCAAGATGCTTTATTTAGAATTATTGTAGTTGGTACATAAGAATGAACTGTACTATAAATCATAAGGGTTTTAAAATTGAATAATTTTTGACTGAAGTGTCTCCCAGAAATAGGAAACCCCTTATTTGAATCTTTATGTAGCCGGGTTACATCTGATGTCCCCCTAGCGGCCCAGCTATGCATTCCATGTCTAGTATATATGAACAGATTATATTTTAGTTAAATATAACGGCTGTAGAGGCATCGGAGCCAGATAATGATCCATTCCATACTTTGTATGAAATGCCTGGTATTTTAGGGTTATTTAGTTGCTCTTTCTGAATAAAACTATTGTTGGACTAAATAAATGCTTTGCTGTTTCCACAGGTCAAAGTAGACTGGGAGAAAATTAATGCAAAAATCGAGATGGAACTCCTTAAAGAAAGAGAGAGAGCGTCTGCTGGTTCCACAGGTGCCACAATGAGAAACAGTATCTCCACCAATCCCTAAATATTCTAGCCATTCATTCCACACAACCTTTTTAAGTTTTGTCTTTAGATACAGCATTTCATTCTGGAGACCAGCAGATGATTGGACTGTGTTATTGTCTATGTGGAATTATTGTTTTGATTAAATACCTTTAATTATGTATCTTTTTATGCATAAATTATTTTTATTGTTAAAAGAATTTCATATTTATAATGTATATTTTACACATTTAAAATTATTGTTATAAATAAAATACTTCTTTATAATATTTTTTTTAATTGCATTTTCTTTCTTTAATTCTTTGCACAGAACTAAGCAGTGTGTCATTTTCCATTGCATAAAAGTTCCTTTTTTTCCAATAAAATTAGATAGAAATACCTATACTTTTGAAGAATGTCAGTATTTATGACATGTTTAACCTTTTTTACCTTTTCCACTTTATCAATAAACAATAATGAGGGCCTGAAAATTGCTATTGCAATGTGAATGGCAAGCAGGGCACTGCAATTCTTGCATCTGGTTTAGTAAGAGTAGTAGGCATCACATAAACTCCTTTTCTCGGTCGTCCCTAGGCAGCACAGGTACAAGTGGGTTAATGCACTCTTCCCTTTAGGAGGCAGGATAGCAAAAGAAAAAAGGGGGCTGGGGACCCTCCCCAGCCTTCCCCTCCCACTTCCCTGCATTAACCCCTCCTCCGACAGTTTTTTGCTATCCTGCTTCCTGGAGGCAGGTAGTGTGGGAGCTCTGCTCCCTTCATTTTTATTTGCTTTATTTTGTTTTTGTTTCTGTTTTTTATTAACTTTTATTTCTAGGTACCTTTGCTTTAGAGGGGTACAAAGCCTAGGTTATCCTAGAGCTTAGCCCTTAACCGGACCAGACACCAACCAACCCCTGCCCACTAAGGTATGCTTCTGCGCTACCAAGGGCTACTACAGGCAGAGGGGTATGAACGGCATGCTACTGCGCTGCCTATTGGTAGAAGGAGGACTGGAAAGGCATGCTTCAGCGCTGCCTCTGTCCCCTTCCCACACGGGACAAGGATCCCCTACAAGATCCGCAGCTGCTGCGCTGCTATGATCTCCCCAGGCCAGCGACCAGCGCTGCCGCAAAGGCCATCAAGAAGGCTCCAAACATGCGCCTATACGGCGATACCCCTCACCCCCCTCCACCAGGCATATTTTCGCACCGTTTTTTCAAACTCGGCACCAGTTTCACCGCGCCTAGTCGCGTCACAGGAAGTTCCTGCTCCCTGCATGCGGCGCACTTCCGGGAGAGCTCAACCAGCGCGGAACACTCTGGCTGCGCTCTACTTTGGCGGGAGGGATACAGCCACACGGCGGGAGCCTCACCAAGGGCACTAGTTGGTCACTTAGCCCCACAGGTATGGTTGGCACAGCCCTATTGACCTTACTTTACCCTCTCTTACACAAGGGGGCATTTGCCTTACTTTACTATATATATACATATATATATATACTTGTCTTAGCCTAACATGGCTTCTGAGGCAGGAAACTCTCCCAGCCCAGACAAAGGGGACCCACCACGAACCACTGAGCCGGTAAAGGGTACAGGCAAGCTCCAATGCAAGCGCTCTAAACCCAGGGAATACACCCAGGAATCTAAAAGGAACAAAACGTCCACTCAACACACAGAGGCCACAACCGAGATACCAGATTGGTTTAAACCCTTCCAAACTACCCTGCTAGGTATCTCCACCTCACTTGAAAAACTTTCCTCTATACAAATATCCCATAAGGGTACCTCACCTGACAAAGTCCCCACTCCCGGACCCAGTACAGGGATAGGACCCACACAACCTGACGCAGAAGGTTATTCCTCTGAGGAGGAAAACGCAGCTTTCAGCAGTTCTGAGGAACTGGATCAGGCCACCTATCCAGCCGATCCAACCCACAAACCTCAAACTGAGGCAGTAAACGTATTACTTACAGACATGTTCCAAACCCTAGGAATACAAGAGGAAGTGAAAGAGCAAAAGGCTCTAGACAAACTCTTTGGCTCAGCCCACCGTCACCACAAACATTTCCCAGTACACAAAACGGTACAGGAACTCATTAAAAAAGAATGGAAAACACCTGACCGCAGACTAACCAAAGATAAGAGAATTGATACTCTGTATCCATTTGACCAAACACACAAAGAATTATGGGACAACACCCCTAAGGTGGACGCACCAGTAGCGAGATTAGCTAAACGAACCACAATCCCACTAGAGGATGGAACATCCTTTAGAGACCCGATGGACAGAAAGGCAGAAAGTCTCATCAAGAACATATTCTCCTCCACTAACTCGGCTTTTAAACCTACAGTAGCCTCAGCTTGCGTGTCTCGCACAACGGTCCTGTGGCTTGAGGAGGCACTAGGGGCGGTCACCGATGAATCCTTTGATATGCACGGACAACTATCTAAGATTCTAAATGCAGTCCACTTCCTCTGCGATTCCTCCATGGACACGCTACAACTCCTGGCCAAAACTTCGGCCATGTCCATCGGAGCCAGACGGGCCCTCTCGATGAAAACCTGGAGAGCTGACCCAGCTTCAAAGAAGAACCTAGTAGCCCTACCCTTTACAGGTACTTCTCTCTTTGGCCCAGAACTAGATTCAATCATAAACAAAATCACAGGGGGAAAAAGCAACTTCCTTCCCCAGGATAAGAAAACACGCCCGAGCGGACCGCAGCCCAAACGGTCCTTTCGTCCCTTCAACTATACCAGGCGTTCTCCCCAGCAATCAAGAACACATATTCAGGCTCCTCAAAGAACTATCGCCCGAACAGGAAACCGGCCTGGAACACTCAGAGGCGCCCATTCAAGGGAACCTCTGATAAACCCCAGGATGCATGAAAGACAAGCCCCTCCCGGTACGCAGGGGGCGGTAGGGGGCCGCCTCCTACTCTTCAGGGAGGCATGGCTAACCTCTACAACAGACAAGTGGGTACACCAACTCGTTTCTTCAGGTTACACGATCCAATTCCACCACATCCCACCCTGCAAGTTTGTAGAATCGAACATTCCCCCTACAGCTCAAAAGAGACTCGCTCTCAAACAAGCCATAAACACCATGCTGACAGCCAAAGCGGTCATACCAGTCCCAACAACGGAAAGGTACACAGGTTTCTATTCAAACCTATTCCTCGTCCCAAAAAAGGACGGGTCCTTTCGACCAGTACTAGACCTGAAGGCCTTAAACAGGTTCCTGTTTGTACCGACATTCAAAATGGAATCACTTCAGTCCGTCATAGCCAATGTCCAGCAAGGAGATTTTTTTCACATCGATCGATCTAAGAGATGCATATCTACACATACCCATTCACCGGGATCACCAAAAATACCTACGCTTCGCATTCGCGGGAGGTCACTTCCAGTTCCAGGCTCTCCCCTTCGGCCTAGCCACGGCACCACGCATCTTCACAAAGGTGATGGCAGCCCTGGTGGCTCACATGCGACAACAGGGACTGTACGTACTCCCATACCTAGACGACCTCCTACTACGAGCCCCATCTCACGCGCAAGCACTCACCGCAACCACAACGTTCGTGCACATCCTAGAAGCACACGGGTGGCAAATACACCTCAAGAAAAGTACACTACAACCAACACAGTCCATCATCTTTCTAGGCGTCCAGTTCGACTCCAGTCAACACAAAGTCTCCTTGACAACGGAAAAACAGAGATGCCTTTCAGCTACCGCACAACAGGCCATCTCCTCCACGACACTCACCGCAAGAGCCTGCATGCGTCTCCTAGGCCTGATGACCTCAACCATAGAGGTAGTACCGTTTGCCCAATTCCACATGCGACCACTGCAACTGGAATTCCTCAGACAATGGGCAAGAATTCACCACGACCTCAGAAGCCCTGTACACTTGTCCCACTCCACAAGACTATCCTTAAGATGGTGGCTCCAACCCAACAAACTCCTAAGAGGCAGAACCTGCTCATTCACCAACTGGGCCATCATCACAACAGACGCCAGTTTACTCGGCTGGGGCGGCGTCTTCAGTCACAGGAAGGTTCAAGGAAAATGGTCCACACAGGAAAAAGGGCTTCAACTTACTAGAGCTCCGAGCAGTGTACCTATCCGTCACTCACTGGTCCCACCTGCTGGGCGGACGCCCGGTAAAAGTCCAGTCAGACAACGCCACCACCGTGGCTTACATAAATCACCAGGGAGGTACAAGGAGCAGGGCCGCCTGGAAAGAGGTCTCCCGGCTAATTCAGTGGGCGGAGGACAATTGCTGTCACCTCGCAGCAGTGTACATCCCAGGCCACCTCAACTGGGAAGCAGATTTCCTCAGCCGCAACTTTATAGATCCAGGGGAATGGGCCCTCAATACAGCAGTATTCAAACAAATCACGCGAAGATGGGGAAGACCACAGGTAGACCTGATGGCCTCCCGATTCAATCATCAGCTTCCCCACTATTGCACCAGATACCGAGACCCACAAGCACTGGCGATCGACGCTATGTCCACCCCGTGGACCTTCAACTTGGTGTACATATTTCCTCCCATTCCCATGATCCATCCAGTCCTCCGCAGACTGCTGCAGTTCCAAACCACAGCCATAGTTCTCACCCCATTCTGGCCAAAAAGACCGTGGTTCTCCGAACTCCAAACACTGGCAATAGCACCGCCGTGGAGGCTCCCAGCAAGACCGGATCTCCTACACCAGGGCGAACTTCTCCACCCTGGGCTGGAAAACTTAGCTCTCACGGCATGGCTATTGAGACCGCCATCTGGTCCCGGAATGGATTCTCCACCAGGGTGACCTCCACACTCATGAAAGCCCGCAGATCGTCACCATGAAATCCTACCATCGTATCTGGAAAACTTTCCTCACCTGGTGCACCGACACACAGCGCAATACATCCAGATGCCATATACCATCATTACTGGAGTTCCTCCAAAACGGCCTGGACAAGGGCCTGGGGGTTAACTCCTTAAAGGTACAACTTTCCGCTCTTTCACTGCTTTTTCAGCATCAGCTAGCGACACACCCAGATGTCAGAACTTTCCTGCAAGCAGCAATGCATATCAAACCACCGTACAAGAATCCCTTTCCTCCATGGGATTTAAGCCTAGTGCTCCGCACATTACAGTTCCCACCATTTGAGCCGTTGGCCACAATTGATCTGAAACGCCTCACTTGGAAAGTAGCTTTCTTGGTAGCAATATCCTCAGCTAGAAGGATTTCAGAGCTGGGAGCCTTATCCCATAAACCTCCATTCTGCATTTTTCATGAGGACAAAGCCGTGCTGCGAACCCTCCCCACTTTCATCTCTGAAAGTCAACTCAGCATTCCACCTTAATCAAGAGATTGTTATTCCCTCACTATGCCCTAAACCATCATCGCCACAGGAACGGCTCCTACACAACCTAGATGTGGTGAGGGCACTAAAGTTCTACGTACACAGAACAAAAGATTTGCGACAATCAGACTCACTCTTTGTCGGGTACGGCCCCCAACGCAAGGGGGCTAAGGCTTCCAAGGCATCCATCGCTCGCTGGATCAAGAGCCTAATTACCTCGATCTACCGGGACAAGGGTTTACCTATCCCATTCAAGACATCGACACACACAACCAGAGCCCTCAGCACCTCATGGGCACTGGCCAACGCTGCATCAACAGAGCAGATCTGCAAAGCGGCCACATGGTCCTCCATACACACGTTCACAAAGTTTTACAAGTTCAACGTGTTTTCTTCGGCGGAAGCAGCCTTCGGCCGAAAAGTTCTGCAGTCTGCTGTGCAGCAATAACGCTCACTCTCAGTTGCCATGTTAGAGCATTCTCACCTTTTGGTTAAGTTCTTACTCTCAACTACTCTATTTCTACTCCTGTTTAAAAGTATTTCCCTCCCGTTTACTCTCTGCTTTGGGACGAACCCGCTTGTACCTGTGCTGCCTAGGGACGACCGAGAAAAGAGGATTTGTTTACTTCCTTCATCAGCTGTGCTAGCCGTAACTGTCGGAGGAGGGGTTAATGCAGGGAAGTGGGAGGGGAAGGCTGGGGAGGGTCCCCAGCCCCCTTTTTTCTTTTGCTATCCTGCCTCCTAAAGGGAAGAGTGCATTAACCCACTTGTACCTGTGCTGCCGTAACGGGACTCCGAGAAAAGGCTTTATCGGTGAGTAAACAAATCCTTTTTAGTCTGCCAAGTTGACATTGTTGTCTGTATCTTGTCCTGGTCCTTGGTTCATAGAACTTAAGTATAGAGCTTGTGAGCAGGAACCTCAATGCTGGAATGGCAGTGGATGTCATCTATTTGGACTTTGCTAAAGCATTTGATACATAAACACACACAAAATTAAGGATAAAACTGAGAAACAGTGGCCTGGAACATAACAGGATAGATTACAGATAGTGGTGGTAAATGGAACATTTTCTAATTGGGCCAGTGTTAGTGGAGTACCTCAGATGGGCAGCAAAATGGAAAATGAGGTTCAAAGTGAAAAGTTATGCACTTTGGTAGAAGTAATAAGAATACAAATTACACGCTAAACGGTAAAATAACAGTAGTAATTCCAGGCAGTATCATACTGTGGCTACTTAAGCAAATAAACTACTATCTTGCAGAAAAAAGACCATCATTTTGCTTCTTTGGTAAGGCCTCACCTTGAGTATGCAGTGCAGTTTTGGGCTCCAGTCCTTAAGAAGGATATTAATGAGCTGGAGAGAGTGCAGAGACTGCAACTAAACTGGTAAAGGGGATGGAAGGTTTAAGCTATGAGGTTAGACTGTCATGGTTGGGGTCGTTTTTTCTGCAGGGGACATGATTGCTTTGTACAAATACATTAAAGGGGGTTATAGACCAGTGCACCAGAGGCCCCTCCTTTAGATTAGAGGAACGGAACTTTAATTTGAAGCTGCGTAGGTGGTTTTTCATGGTGAGGACAGTGAGGTTGGGGAATGTGCTGCCGGGTGTTGTAATGGCAGATTGTCTTTGAGAATACCTTGGATGAGTTCTTGAACAAGCTTAATATCCAAGGCTGTTGTGATACAAATATCTACAGTTAGGAGCATATTTATTATAGTGTGTAAGCCAGGGGGACCCAGACTTTGTCACCCTGTGATTTACTCTTGCCACCTGGCCTCTGCCATGAGATCTACCAGCAGTTAGATTTAATTGGTCACCTACAAGTTAGAAAGCAAATATCTGAATAGTTGAATTACAAGTAGATAAATGCCTTTTTTTCCTTTATGTATTACTGGTTGGGAGGTTCCAGTTTCATCCACTTGCACCCCACCGTATTTTCTTTTTGGTATTAAATATTATAGACATTCACATTTTCCCTGTAAGCTATTATGAGAACAGTTTGGTCTGGATGACTGTTTTAGTCACTGGGGGTTATACAGAGGCTTAGGGTCCTGTTTATTATGCTGTGTAAAAAGTGGAGTGAAACATTACTAATTGCTGATTGGGTGTCCTGGGCAAGATCACCTGTAATGCTTCCCTCCACTTTTTAAACAGAATGATAAATAAACCCTTTAGGGTCCTGTTTATTATGCAGTGTAAACAAAATTTGCTGAAAACCAACAAATTCATTTAAATTGACAGTGTCCAACCTGAGTAATAAAACACGTATTTTAAATTTCTGGATAACATGAGAGAAAAATGGTAAAAACCCCACATAATTAATAGTGTAACTTGCCAGTGAGTCAGGGTTCCCATGTAGGGAATGAAGGAAGAGAAGAGACAAGGAGTGGGTTGTCTTGTAGGCTTCTAGGAAATGAAGGAAGAGAAAGCAAATAAAAAAAAACTAGTAGTAAAAATAATGAAGAAGAACATACACTTAGGGGCACATTTACTAATCCACGAACATCCGAAAAGCGCCCGAATGTGTTTTTTTCGTAATGATCGGTATTTTGCAACTTTTTTGCGAATTGTCGCAAATTTTTCATGCTCAATACGAAAAAGTCGCAACAATTTGCGAAAGTCATAATGGCTTTGAAAAAGTCGCGACAATTCACGAAAGTCGTAACGGCTATGAAAAAGTTGTGACGGTGACGAAAAAAATCGCAAAAATACGAAAAAATCGCAAAATGTTCGTTTCCAATCTGATTTTTTCCCATTCGGGATTCGAATTCGTGGATTAGTAAATCAGCCCCTTAGAATGTAAATGCAGGAACAGGCATGTACATATATACTGAGCAAACTTCCTTTATGAAAGACAAACTTGTTAAACAGTAAGTGCTTCTTGCATTGGATTTGCCTTTTACTGCATATATTACACAAACAATTACTAGATAGTCCTCTCAATTCCAAATCCGCCAATCTTCAGAGAACTAGCTAAACCAAAACTACTACCACATACTGCAGTGATCCCCAACCAGTGGCTTCCGAGCAACACATTGCTCACCAACCCCTAGGATGTTGCTCCCAGTGACCTCAAAGAAGGTGTTTGTATTTGAATTCTTGGCTTTAAAGGAAGTATTGGTTGTATAAAAACCATGTGTTCTGCCAAACAGCCTCCTGTATTCTGACAGTCCATATAGGGCAGGGAAACCTTTTTTACCGGTGAGCCACATTCAAATGTAAAAAGAGTTGGGGAGCAATATCAGCATGAAAAATATTCCAGGGGGTACAAAATAAGAGCTATGATTGGCTTTTTGGTAGCCCCTATGTGGACTGGCAGCCTACAGGAGGTTCTGTTTGGCAGTACACTTGATTTTCATGCAGCCAAAACTTGCTCCAAGCCAGGAATTCAAAAATAAGACCCTGTTTTAAGGCCACTGGGAGCAACTTCCAAGGGGTTGATGAGCAACTTGTTGCTCCCAAACCAATGGTTGGGGATCACTGATATAGGGGCTACCAAATAGCCAATAACAACCCTTATTTGGCACCCAGGAAATATTTTATGCTTGTGTTGCTCCCCCAAGACAAAGGGCCGTGCAAGGGAATGTACTGTCGTTTCAGAAGAGTTTTTGACTCTCTCGTCTGACCAAAATTGTAGTCAACTGAATATTTACTGTTCACCCATTGCATTAACTACAATTAACTCAGTCTGACGACCCCTAACTCACCTCTCCAGAGAGCCCACCGTAAACTATATAAGACCACCTAACCTATGCCTTGGTGCTTTTATATGGTCACAGAATATTTGACATTGTTGGGTACAATATTCCGTCTATTAATAATCAATGTTCTGTATCCACAACTGTGCCAACGAATTAGCTCTATTGTACTCAGAAACAGATCAGCAGCAGATCTATAATTAAGATGCACAAACGCACCAGACTACAGTCTTTTCTTATCATTTAGTTAATTATAATACCTGTATTTATCTGGAATCATTGATCTGCATTCCAACAGAGGCACAAACACATGGCCAAAAATAACAATCAAGTTGCTCAAGAACAATATAACACTAAAAAGCTCATTTACAGTTTCAGTGCTTTGAAACAAAAATATAGGTGAACAGTACATATAACAGTAAAGCAGCTTTATATTCACATATACATAGCACTTCAGGCTCTTTTGTATTTGGGTTTTGCTGCTAGCCCACAGGTTAGATCAGCTGCCAGTCACCCTCCTGCAATTCACACATGCAGATATAAAAACAAAGGAGTGCATAAAAGAGACTTCCTCCAGTGACAGTGACACATAAGTTGCAACAATATTACAGACCCCTGCACAGGCAACTGTGTGTGTACAGGCACTTAGATTTCTGTATGTTGGATTCACAGACTCCTCTCTATGTCTCTCAGTGAGAGCTCACCTGTAGACTGACTAGCCAGGCTTTCAGGCTTCTTGATTGGCTGATCAGTGCCATCTGGTCAGTCTGTAGCATTCACTCTGCTATAGGGATTTGTGCCCAGCCCATGTGCCATGGGGAGAGGTTGAACTGTGCCAGACGGTGTTTAGGCAAAACAATGGAATCCTTTGCACAAACACTAGAATTCAGTGTCACAAAAAACAGTGGTCATGGGGTGGGGGGCTGGGAACAGGGGGCCCTGGACCGTGGGGTCTGCTTCCTTTATAGCCACTGAAAGATTGTGTGTTGGACTAGCAAAGGCACGTGCACACTCACTTGCCCATGCGTCTGCCTGTAGCGAGGAGGGAGGTTAGGCTCAGGCCCAGATTTGTGGGAAAGCCACAAAGGCCCAGGCCTAGGGCGGCGAGATTTTAGGGGCGCCCAGCCGCATTTGTTTTTCCACAGAGCACTGGGCAAATAGGTGCCTAGGAGATTTGTTTACCTCTCCTGCTTGCCAATTTCTCAGTGCTCCTGGACCAGATAACAAGTGGTAGGAAGAAGGTGAGCTACTGCGCATGTGTGGGGGGCGGGGTGGGGCGCGACTTCAGGTGGCCTAGGGGCGCACCAAGTATAAATCCGGGCCTGGTTAGGCTTTGGTGCCAGCATGGAAGCAAAAAAAAAAAAACAACATTTCTAGCATCACCTGCAGCTCACTTGGCTTGTAAGTTTCAAATTGCTGGGCCTTCGTACCAAATAACTTGATTGCTGCTGCTCAGCAAAGAAAAAGTAAGTGATATGTGGCTTCTTTCATTTTTTTCTCATAAATAAACAAGAAATGAAGTTCTAGGAGTTTGTTGGTGACTAAATTAAGTGAGACGGAAAGGGTCAGACAATGGATGGCTGAATTGGGTTGAATTTTTAGACCTTCTTCAAAGTCTTTTCCAGGTTTTCTATCAGATAGGAAAGATGGGCAGGTGGGGTTGAAGTTTATATGTCAGTCGAGAATGGTTGGACCTCTCCCACTCCTCTCTGCTCAGAACACAAGCTGCCTGTCAGTACTGAGCAAGGTTTCCATTCACGATAGTTCCCCTTTAAGTAACTTTGCAAAATGCTGTGGCAGTGTTAGGGTGGTTAGTCGCCCGCAAGGCAACTTTAGGCTACTGTGCAAAGCTAAAACGAGACACTTGTTTTATATTCACATTATTGCCTGTGGGAAAACATTTTTAGGAAATTAACACAAGAAAAAGGAAAAGTTGTGCTCAACCACTAAATTGTAAACCATTAGGCGGGGGTGCAATGAGGCTGTGACCACAAAATACATATAAACAACCGCAAAAAATCCTCTGCACTCACCCATTATCAATATGTAGAAATAGGACATTAGGACATTTCTGTGCATTCAGCTACTAAGAAATGCCTTCCCTCCCCACCCCAAAAAGAGGGATTGTTTGTCCGTACATTGCAATATACTTCAAGCTGGCCAACTACGTCAAAGTCATCCCTTCTGGCCAGTCCTACACTGACTGACCTATATAAGTAATTTAAGATTAGCACTGAGCAAAGGGACTAAGTTTTACCTGCAACATGCTTGCGTATAAGGTTAAAACTCCCATATGGTTGCCCTTTTATTGGCTCCATTGGGATCACCTGACTGTAGCTGGGAATAGTGGGGGCTATAACATGGAGCTGGCCACTGCTCCTGTATAAACAATAACACAAGAAAAAGGGAAAGTTGTGCTCAACCACTAAATTGTAAACCATTAGGCGGGGGTGCAATGAGGCTGTGACCACAAAATACATATAAACAACCGCAAAAAATCCTCTGCACTCACCCATTATCAATATGTAGAAATAGGACATTAGGACATTTCTGTGCATTCAGCTACTAAGAAATTAGAGATTTATCATGGGTGACTTATCTCCATGTCTGCCCTCACCCTTAGGGATATGGCACACTGGGAGGTTTGTTGCCCGCTTTCAAAATATGCTACCGTGGGTAACAATTCTCCCAAAATCCCATCCCCTTTGCTAACATTTGTATCGCCGCAAGTAAATTACTCGCACTAAAAAATTACTTGCACCAGTTCTTTCACATTTTCCTGAGATTAAGCTGAATCACTTCATGCAATATCACTTACCTGCAGCGATTCAAATGTTAGAGAATGGATTCAGAACATTTTTGGTAGATTGGTCGCTTGCTGTAACATTTTTACTATGGACAACAAATATCTCCCTGTGCCTTTGCCCTTAGGTTTCAACTAAAGGTGTTGTTACAACCACAGCTGGAAGAGCCATAATTTCATGATTCTGTGCTGATGATTTGCCTTATTCCTTTACCTTAAATTTTAGGGCAGCAGGCAAAATGATGGCAGTGACAGTGACTGGAGGGTAAAGGTACTATGTGGTCTTCCCTAGTCTCTAGTGCGTTCAGTAAACTTTAACCTTATATTACTGACAATTTACAGAAATATAATCATTTCCATAAAGCCTTACAGCTTTAGTATCCTTTATTTATAGTGCAGACACATTTACACACCACTTTACAGAGGACACCCATCATTCACATCAGTCCCTGCACCAGTGGAGCTTACAATCTAAAGTTCTTATTACATTCACACTTCACTTGGGCCAATTTTATCAGATTCCAATTAACCTATCTGTATGTTTTTGGCATGGAGGATACCCATATTTATATTTGTATAAATATATATTACACATATACAGGGCCACTTTAAGGTACTAGTGGGCCCAGGGCAAAGATCTCATTGGTGGGCCCCTCCAGCTGCTCCAGCTTCCTCCAGAACATGAATACAATAAGGCAGGAAATACAGACAAAAGGTATGTGCTTACTGAAATAGACATGAAGTCCAGGCTTACCAGCCAGTACCATAATGTTGGGAAAAGATAAACTGTGATCACAAACGACTGCTTTCTATGAAAAATACATCCTTAGGGGACATTTGTTCTAATAGAAAGTAAAAATGTTGAGCTGATTAAAATGAGGGGTCTGCCAATTCTGGGGGGTGCTTCAGTCAAAAGTTGTAGTAGATGAAAAGTCTGATGGTGGGCCCCCAGTGCTTGTGGTCCCAGGGCCTTGCATATAAATATATAATATAGATAGATAGATAGATAGATAGATGATAGATAGACAGACAGACAGACAGACAGATAGATAGATAGATGATAGACAGATAGATAGATAGATAGATAGATAGATAGATGATAGACAGACAGACAGACAGACAGATAGATAGATAGATAGATGATAGATAGATAGATGATAGATAGATGATAGATAGATGATAGATAGATGATAGATAGATGATAGATAGATAGATAGATAGATGACAGACAGACAGACAGACAGACAGACAGACAGACAGATAGATAGATAGATAGATAGATATTACTTGTGCTGTACCAGTAATGCCCTGTCTGTGGCCCTGCAGTCCCAGCTGAGTGGCTGCATTTTGGACATCCCTAAACCTCATGGTAAAAGTGCTCCTTGGGTTCAGCCTTCTGACATTTTAACAGTAAACAGATCTTCTCCAATAAAAATACTCCTGACTGGTAAAACCCAAGGAAAATGTGGCATTTGTTGGAAATATTTAGTATATAGAAGGCTTTTAGGTTTGACCATCTTAAAATGGGCTTTAAAAAAACCACACAAAACTAAAAAATCTAAAAAAATATTGCAAACAATTAACATTAATTTAATTTTTTTTTCAAATTGCATATTAAAATGTATCTCTATATTCTCTTGCCCTGAATATCCATTAAAGTCATGTATCTCTTATATGTGGCCCCATGCAGTATATTTACCCCAGATATGCCAATAAAAACACAGAGCCAAAGCACAACTTATAAAAATGATGATTTTATAAAGTAGGGACATGTTATTCATTCTAAATCTATCACAGCTGTTAGTCAAGCACCTGGCAATGTCTATGGCTTGATATTCATGTTAAAAAGAAGACCCTTATATTTTGGGTGTGCAGGAGTTTCCCACCTTGAAGTCACAGTGTGCGATTGGAGTTGCCGCATCCTCGGTGCCTTCCAACTTGCACAGTGGCCTTAGCTGTCAGATTCCTTCTGGCCTGAACAAAGGTTAAGTGGTTAATGTGTTCAGCTGAAAGAATATCCTATTCTCAGGCACTTGAGATAAATGCTTATACATACCAAACAAGATGTAAATGAGATGTATGAGATTTCATTGCTTTTGTATCCAGAGCTGGGAATGTGATTCCAAGAGTTTTCTAGCAAGTGATACCTAGGAGTTTATTGATTGCCCAATAAAGGATCAAGATGCATTACTCCTGATGAAGGATTCTTTCTGATGATGGGAAGCAGATTGTGACATCCAAGTCAAAATACAGGCTATGTGGTATCTTACTGCTTTATGGCAGCATGGTTGTTGGTGGAAGAGAACTTGGGGAGAACTCATCCTGTAATATTAAACCAGATATGGAAAGTGCAAGCAAGGTTCTATAAGATTGGTACAGTGTGGTGTGGAAAGTGGTTAAAGTCCAAATTAAATGTAGTAGTGCAGTTCAATTCAGTAGGTAACAACTTGGAAATTCTTGGTTTAGAAGGTGATTATATACCATTACAGAACAATGTATCTAGCAATACACTGAATGAACTATGGGAACTATCAACACAATGATAAATAAAGGATAATACAACATAGTGGAATAACCATTAGAAGGGCAGCAGGATAGTTGTGCTTTAACCCAGTCTTGGGAAATAGACTGCTCTCCATCCTAGCATGGCTGTCCAACCTGCAGCTCTCTTGTATTGTAGTACTGCAACCCCCAGCCTGCCCTCACTACTCCAGGTTGGAAAGACACACTCTATAGTAAGAACCCAGCAAAACTGATCTACATAAATGATAAAAGTTCTGCTTGAATATTGCTGCTGGAATTCTCCCTTCAGAACAGAGAGAGCTGAAATACCTGCTGCTCATTGCAGCCCCGACACAGGCAGTCAGTGCTCCACAGAAACATGGGGAATTGGCGCTTGTACATTAGCGATTTGACGCGTCAGATGCTAAAGTGGTTAATGGAAAGAGAGGAATATGAATGTGCTTAGCAGGACAGGTAAATAGTGCAGCCGGGAAGGGCTGAGGGCTGAGATGGGGGCAGAGGAGATGCCAGTGAGGTGCTGGAACAGACTCGGGATTGTTATTAGGGTAGGAGGGAAGGCAGGACTGACTGGTAGCAAATATGGGGTGAACTGCTGTGTTTGAAGTCATTGTTTCACCCTAAGCCGTTCCAGCAGTTTCAGAAGGCGGGTTGGGGTCCTGGCCTGGGATCCTCATGTGCCTGGGCAGGTATCTGGGACACGGGCAGGATCACTTGGTTGGGTCTCATGGACTCCTCATAGGTGGGCAAGTACTTGACCTCCTCATAGCTTGGGAGCTGAAGGAAAATAGGCGAGGAGATGATGTGAAGCTCATGCTCGGGCAAGTGTCGGACACTGTCTATGAGAGAGTCTTGCGAGCTGGTCTCATTCAGTAGCCCGGGGGCACTCGGAGTTCGCTGGGGCTGCCGGCTGTACCTGCGAGGGCTGGGGCAAATCATCCGCTGCAAGAAGTAGCCGATGGCAAACAGCACCAGCAGGATGAGAAGCCCCGACAGCTTCCTGACAAACCAGCCCACATTGTCCAGGAAAGTGTGGAAGGGCAGTTTGCAGCATTTAATCTCCGTGTGGCTGACATTCCCGAACACACAGCAGCCCTCCTTGTCTCCGCACAGCAGATCCCCACAGCTCCAGCCAGCCTGGGACTCCTGCAGCAGCTCAGCCCATAGCAGCACTGCCCTGAGCAGCAGGGACCTCTCCACTAAGCACTGCACCATCCTCGGCTCCTGTGAGTACGGGGGGAGCAGACACACTGCAGCAGGCACTCTTTGGAAGTGTCACTAGCAGCCTCACATCTTGATGAGTCTTTTGGGAGGGGGACTGACTGAGGAATGAAAAGCTGCAGCCCCCAGCAAGCTGCTGTTAGTGCCACTGCTGCTGGGGAGGCTGTCAATCCGTTCTTAGGGTTTCCTCTTCCAGTGACCTTGGGCTCAGTCAGGTTGATCATTGCTCGAATGAATGTGAATGTAGCGGCAGCTTCGGATATGTGGGCGCCACACAGGGGGAATACTGGGGCACTGTGCCTGGCGAGTCAGCCTGATGGCGAAGGACCTACAGACCCACATACACTGCCACAGCATGCCACAGAATGCCACAGCATGTCATTATTGCTACTGCACCTCGGAAATGTATGCAGCAGCCGCAGCAGCTTATCTACAGCCTTCCAGCACCGGGAATAAATCACTTGCAAGTGCCACAACTACTAATGGGATGCAAGGACAAAAGACGCTTCTATCCAGTCACTGTGTGTTATAAAGGGTTAACATTCAGCATCCCCAAAAGATTACAGTCCCATCACAGTGGCATGTAAGGAGGCATTACTGTCCCAAGCAGCTTACACTCCAATCCCAGGGCCGTTTATGAAGGTAAGTGTTATCTTTGGTCACCTTATAGTGCAATGTGCACAGGGGCATTTACTGATATGTTAGTACCCCAACCAGACAGCACTGTAATCGCAATGATAATTAAGGTGGTTTTATTGCTCCAATTTACAAACAGTTCCATTGGTATTTAACATCAGTGCCCCAAGCAGCTAACAGGTCATTTGAGGAGGAGACTATCACTGTTCAAGCAGCTTGAATCCCTGGGATTTGGGGGGAAATGCCAGCTACACATATGAAAGTCCTATCTTTGCCAGCAGCTTTGCTGTATTAGACTACAAACAATACATTAGGATTGTGGTTTCCAGTGACTTTAGGGGTGTCCCCTGGGAATGACTGCCTGCAGGGTTCCCCTTGCTATTTACTCTGCATATGTAACAAGGAAACACACTGTAATGGGGGCAAAAGCTTTGCTGCAGGGTTAATAAATAGAAACAAGAGCTGGCAGTGGGGCTGTCCCTGAGACATACTGCAAATTGTTTGCCTCAAGATTCTAGTTTTCCACATTATGTGTATTATTTTGTATTGGCTGCACTCCGATTGGCATTGATTGATAATATATTCTGTCTAGTTGCTCTGGAATGTATAAGCACGCATCATAGGGAGATCAATATTGTAGCTACCACATTAGGATTCCTAAAGAGACGGGGACACAAAACTGCAATGCAAATATGTATATAAAAAATCAGTTATTTAGCTCACAGAAACATAATCGTCTATATCAATATTTCAAGGAGGTAAAAGCAATTTAAAATGAAACTGGTAAAGCGTTTTTTTCAGATACTTAGAGGCTAAACACAGTAACTGCATAGACTGACTATGTAAGCCACAGGTAACTGCAAGAATTAGGTGCCAAAATGCACAAATTGGTCAGGTAAGTGTTACCTCATTCACCTTGTAGTGCCAAAATGCACAAATTAGCACTTGCACATACCCCTTACTTGCATTCAGAAGGAAACATATTGACTGTTCCACAAGGTACAACCCTGCTGCCTACCAACACCTGTCTGTGTACTGATGTTCCCTTGCACCTGCATATAGCCACTGCCTCAATAGCACACATGTTAGCAATGTGCAGGTTCATGTTCCCACCTTCCACTGTGTCATGTGCTGACACTTATATATGACATATGACAGCAAAAATTGCACCTATGTGTGCTATTTACATACAGAATTGGGCGCAGACTTCTTCACCAGGTTACAGTCAGTGCAATCATTCTGGAATGCTGAAAAGTTGAAAAGCTTTTGTGGTAAAAAAAAGTGGTGTTTTGAACTATTTGTACTTTGTAATCATGAATTACCGTTATGAGTCTATATGCGACAGTCGTTTCAGGGTTCCGCACATCAATATGTTCTCTGGACTTGCACCAAGCAAATCACATGCTATTGCTTTTATTAACATAGAGTGCCAAAAGTGGAAATTGTGTTTCTCGCATCCTGCACGCTATTTATCAAACAGATGTTACGTAAATGAGCCCTAGAGAGTCTGGACACGATTGTCATTAGTGCTTTACTTGTACCAACAAAAATATTTTTTAAAAGTAGAGGTCTTAGCTTTTAGTTTAAAGTATATGAGATGCTAGCTGCAATGTGGGCTGTGGAATCATACACTTCTAGGACAGAAATAAACTAGGTACTACTAAAATGCTGTTATGCAAAAACAACTTCAACTAAAAAAACAAAGATGTTTTATTTGATACACTCAGTAGGCCAGTATTTGGCCAAGTGCAGATAAGTATAAATGCAGAGAACAGGGATGTCCATGCTACAATCCCACAGCTCTTCCTGAATGTTGACTCTCATTTGTAACAGCTGGAAAGCCATATAATAGACATCACTGACGGAGCATATTTTGATCCACTTGATATATGTTAGACATGTTGTATGATAGATTTGTTCCTGTATAGTGTCAATTTCATAGGCTAACCTTCTCACCACAATGATAGTAAATCTAAGCTGGTAAACCACATCAGTTGTCTGATTAAGTGAAATTTCCTTTCAATGCAACTTCACATGATTGAGTGATTCATGTGTTTTACCAGCAGGGATTTGAACTCATCTCATTCAGAAGGTTTTTAGGTGCTTCATTACTCAGGAGAGAGGAAATTCCTGTAGGCAGTAAAGCGTCTCATGTGCCATTACCCTAAAGCAGGGATCCCCAACCTTTTCTATGCGTGAGCCACGTTCATATAGAACAGTGTTTCTCAACCTTCCTAATGCCGCGACCCTTTAATACAGTTCCTCATGTTGTGGTGACCCCAACCATAAAATTATTTTCATTGCTACTTTATAACTTACTTCCAATACTGCTGCTTTCAACACAATAGCTGTTTTTAACAGAGTAGCTGCTTTCTACACAGTAGCTGCTCTCTACACATGTGTGACTGGTCCGCATAAGTACATTATGGCGCCAACCCTGTCACATACACCTGTATTACTGCGGGGTGCATGTGATGGGGTTGGCGCAATGATGTCATCACCCCAGGTACTCGTATGTGGGCATATCTGTATGTGGGCGGACCCGCCTGGACACGGATAGAGGAGTGGTGTCTCGGTTCCTAAGACCATCGGAAATATGGGTTCCTGACCCAGAGGTTGAGAACAGCTGATATAGAAAAAGTGTTGGGAGGCAAAACAAGCATGAAAAAAGTTCCATGGGTGCCAAATAAGAGCTATGATTGGCTATTTGGTAGCCCCTATATGGATTTGCTGTTTATTTTGCTCAGTTTTTCACAATTTGGCAACTATTTATGTTTTTGGGGTGCTACTCTTTAGTTTTGGCACAGCAGCACTTAAGAAACAAAGGTCATCACTCCAGGGGCACTCCTGCCATAAGGCAAGGTAAGAACGTTACCTGAGGTGGCAGTGCCCCTGAAGTTCCCAGGGGAGGCAAAAACTTGCTCTTGGTAATTTTAAGACCTGAATTTCCTGTTTAAATCAGAAATTCGGCTCAGCTAGTGCAATGCACCCCCCCGGACCAGCTCCAGTGGAAAAGATAAGCGCAGGGGATCAAGGGTGGGCAACATTGCAGCAGCTGCCTCAGGGCGGCTCCAGAGTCAAAAACTCCCTGGCTGTCTGCACTCATGATGCATCCCCACTGGACCCCCTATGAGGCAATAAAGGTAAGCACTGGGGGGTGAGGGGGAGGCATTGCAAGGGCTGCCTCAGGGCCGTTTATGGGCTAAAATCACCCCTGTGTCACTCAAGTGTTAAGGGAATATGCACCCCTAGGTTTGGACTGGCTTTTAGGCACAGCCAAGGACTATTCCCATCAGTAATTTCTTTTTTTCTAAAACAATCACAGCACTCAGCATGACCTTATTGTTGTGAGAGTGGGTCTTAGATGTCATGTTCTCCCATGTTCCTTAGGAAGCCCAGTCTTGCACTACCCCTTTCAATCTTAGTTAATCACCCTAGGAATAATTAAGGCCAGCCTTTAGATCCACTTGGGTCATGTGCTTACCGTGGGCCCCAACTTTACCTCTGAAAAATTAGGAACTGCCCTAAGGAAGAATTTGTAGGTAACAAGGCATTGGGGAGCAAAGAGTATAATTATGACACATAACTGAATTGGTCAGATTATTAATTTTGGGGGCAATGTGTGTTGCCACAAGCCTTGATGGACCTCAATCATTTTTACCCCTCACACAAGGCACCTCATCAAAATGGTATAAATTGGGTAACAGTGCTTTCAGTTTATATTGTGTAGCTTCACTGCTGCACCCCAAATATGACTTTAACACAGTGCCAATCACAAAATAAATTTACACTGAAAAGCCTCAAAAGCAAATTGGAGGGTTAAGTCCCTTTTAGAAAATCTATTTTAGAAGCCTGAATATTGATCTTTTTGTGCTGTTTGCTTAAATGTTCCAGATCTAGAGAAGCAAAATCATCACTCAATACTAATCTTAGAACAGTTACTACACGAGGTGTAAATGGTGCATTGCCTATCATTTTTCTTCAATACACTGAAAGGTGCAGTATTTGGTTATTAAAGAGTTGGTGTAGGGATTTAAATATAATCAGGCTACATGCAGTTTGTACATTTGAAGCAACGCCACAACGTTCAAGATTTTAAAATGTTATTGTGATTCAACATTCTGGAGCTACTTTGGTACAACAATGCCTCTTAATACACCATACAATTTGGACTGGACTGTAAGCTCTGTAGGATTCTCAGTATTTCCCTTTTATACTACATAGTGATTGGATAGAAGCTTCTGTGTCCTTGCATCCCATCAGTAGTTGTGGCACTTGCAAGTGATTTATTCCTGGTGCTGGAACGCTGAAGATAAGCTACTGCAGCCGCTTTCATTTCCGAGGTGCAGTAAAAATAATCACATTCTCCAGCATTCCATGGAAGTGTATATTGGTTAGCTTGTTACCAACAAGCTTACTAGGCACAGTGCCCTATTATTCACTTTCTGCTCTGATTTCAGTGTGTGATGATGCTGGGCTGGCGTTGACATCTAAGGCTGCTGCTACATTCACTGTTTAAACAATGAACAAACTGACCAAGGTCGCTGGAACAGAAAACCCTAAGAACGGATTGACACCCTCACCATGGCAGTGGCACTAACAGCAGATTACTGGCAGCTGCAGCTTTTATTTTCTTTACAAGGCTGCTTACAGTAATTCAATCCTGTAAACTGCCCTTCTGCTCCTATCTGGGCAATGTAGGGTGGTTTGTCTAAGGACTGCCCAACCCAGGCTTCATATTTTTTATAACTACTTGTTCACTTGTGAGCAGTGTATGATTTTAGACATCCTACCTAAAATACAGCAGGTTACCCCATCTACTACCAGTCTGTCTGCATTCCCATGCTACCCTAATTACAATTCAGAGTCTGTTCCAGTACACCTCACTGACCAGAAATCTCTTCTGCCTTTGCATGCGTTATTCCTGTGGCACCAATCCTTAATTGCCCTGCAAACCACTTTAATATTCTTCTTTTTTTCCATTAGCTCTTTTTGCATGTGAAGTGTCAGTGCCCTCTCATTAGTGTCTGCGGAGCACTAATTGCCTGTGTCATGGGTGCAATCAACAGCAGACATAGAAATATTCCCTGTGTTGAAAGGTAAATTTGAGGTGCAACACAACCAATGACCCTCTAGTGGTATCTCGTCTTCAACGTGAGGACATCTTAGTTGTCCCGAGTTGTAATAGCATGTGAAATTGTTCCTGGGGTACAAACCTTAGCATTAAGTTAGTTTGGTATTGTGCAGAGAATGGTATCAGTACTTATAAAAGGTTTTCTTCTGTAGCTTTCCAGATAATATAAAGTTACATATAAATAAGTTACATATAAATAAGTTGCCAATGTGTCCCTAATTGAGGCAATGGTTTCATTAACAGACTGGCAGACGATTAAGGCAGAGGTTAAACCATTGTCTGGTTGCCTATGCCTTTGATTATTTGCCCTATGCACAAAACGCATAAGGCTATGTTTCTGTTGGTTCATTATAAAGTTTGCAATTCTTTTACACAAGCCTGTTTGTGGGATCCATGAGTGCCTGCTTTTTTGGTTGTGATATTCTGGTTGCACCAGGAAAATCAGTAACCAGTGGAAACTGGTTATTGATGCTAAAACCCTTCAAACATCTGCCCTGCATTCTTTCTTTCTCCTCTGTATTAAATATGCCAGAACACTATATTCTGCCAAGACTGTTGTGCCAAGTCCACTTGTAAGTGCAGGCAGATAGAGCCCATTATGTTTATTCAGAATGCAGTGAACAGTAGAACTGTAGGCTTGTGCTGTTGCTAACATCCTAAACAAATGCAGTAGGGTTTACCTACTTTGGATTCTTCCTGTTGTGTCTATCAGTTCAATTTACTGAGTTCTGGGCTGTCCTGATTTTTTGAGCAGCGATGTGTTTAGAGAAGCATCAAAAGGCAGTTGAACCAAGCCATCTTGCTAAGGTTTTTCAAACTGATGGCTGCTATATGCATATAGCTTGGCAAACACAGCACTCATAGCTACCTGCTATTGCAGTCAAAGCTAAGCAGTGCCTGATAGAGAATTGCATTAGGAATGAATCCTTCTACATTTGTATAGTTTACTTCCCTTTAACATCATCATCATGTATTTATAAAGAGCCCGCAAGTTATGCAGCTCTCTTAATAAATTATAACAAACAGTGGATTTACAGTAAATTAGACAAGGTGACAGAATAAAAATAGGATCCGAGGGCTCTGCTTAAAATTTAAAGAGGTGGGGAACAACTGACACAAACGTTTGTTAAAACAACTTGGTGATGATAGTATATGGCATGTTGGTTACTGTTCATTCAGGATCTAACAAACAGGCTTCTAAAATATTTGGGTCTGTAAAAGTGTTTGAAGGTTTAGAGGAAAGGGTTGGATAGGTTGTGGTATGGAATTTTAGAGACAGACAGAGGTTCAAGAGATATCTTGCAGTTGAGAGTAGTAAAAGAGAGAGAGACATAGGAAATGTGAAGGAATTTTGTTTTAAATCAGAGCAGAGATATAGGAAGGGGTTATGAAAAAGGGCCACGAATGTAAGCAGTTTGAATTTATTTAGAGAGGAAGGTGTGAAACGTGTGAGGTAGAGGGGAAGATGATGTCAGAAATACAATGATTTCATTTTTAGCTAGTTGACTATGTCAACCATACCACATTCTATGTAGACTATGTCTACCATAGTCACATTCAGGAAGAGATAGCAGAAAAGCAGCCTGTGACTTAGTAAAAGAACAGAGGGCCTGGAGGTCTGGAGTAGATATATTGGGTGCCAGCAGCATGAAGATGGTTTTAAAATTCGAATAACTGAATCTATTTTTCTAGAGAAGTGCCATAGTGTAAGAGGAGCAGGGGACTCAGAACAGAACCAATAGAAAGAGGGAGGAAAGGGGCATAAGGTAGAAAGTATTGTTTTGGGGAGGCTACCAGAAGAAGGTTTTCCATTAGAGAACATATATTTATATTTGAATATATACCAGTTGATCTCATTTTGGGGAGACTAAGCCTCCCTAAATCTTCTTTTTTCTATGCCTAAGGGAGTAAGGGGGATATAAAGTATAGAGACCTTAAAGGAACAATTAAGAGGAAATTAAACCATAAAAGCTCAGTGTCACATATAACAATAGAGAAATCAAGGAGCAGTGGGTGGTCCACCGTGTCAAAAGTTTTAGTGAGTCCTTGGTTACTGTGATGAGAGCAGAACCTATGGAGTTTTGAGTGAGATGCTGAACCAGGCAATAGTAGAGAAACCTGTCCAACTATAGCTGGCTTTTTTGATGGGTGTGATCATGATGATGATCATATGTTTAAAAGTAAATCATGTGCAAAATCAGATCAGTGGAATGTAGTCCTTTTAAATATTCAAAAAGTTCACACTGCACAAGTGCTAGTAAAATCTGCATTTATATACAGACTCTGGTTGGTTCTCACTGATACTCGGGAAGCAGGCTATTAAATGAATGCAGGAAGAAACCAGCTTAGCATGACCTTAGATTACAGTGAGGTAAGGAAAAGCCTTGTTCTCTGTGGTTAACACATAAATGCTGTTATGCAGTCCTAATACCTGTTCACTGCAGTATAGGATAAAAAAAAATTGACAGAAAAAATCATTTCCATGCTGTAAACTATAGTGATAAGACGCCTATATTTCTTTGCTGAATGCTTATACACAGAATGTCTGTGTGTGATTTGGTGATTCAGAGATCGGAGCAATATATTGAAAGAGTAATATATCTATAAATATTACAACAAATGTAAAGCAGCAATAAAGAAGACAAAAAAACACAAAAGGAAGAAGAGATTGCTTCCCTTGCAAAGACCAATCCCAAATCGTTTTTTGAATTATATCTAACAGTAATAAGATGCGCGTGGGTCCATAAAATGAAAACCTTTGCATTATAGGGAACAACGCAACCACCATGCTCAACCATTTTTACAGTGCACACTGGCACCACTCAGACGTGATAAGTTTCCAGTGTACTCTTTCTCAATTAGACATACAGGTATAGGATCCCTTATCCAGAATGCTCGGAACCAAGGGTATTCCGGATAAGGCGTCTTTTGGTAAGTCTACTAAAAAATCTATAGACCATTAATTAAACCAATAGGATTGTTTTGCACCCAAAAAGGTTTATTTATACCTTAGTTGGGATCAATTACATGGCACTGTTTTATTACTACAGAGAAAAAGGAAACCAGTTTTAAAATTCTGAATTATTTGATTAAAATGGAGTCTATGGGAGACAGGCTTTCTGTAAATTGGAGCTTTCTGGATAATGGGTTTCCGGATAAGGGATCCCATACCTGTACTATAAAACAAAAGAGGGTTATGTAATAGGGTTTTGTAATAAAAGATGCAAAGTTTGCTACATGTCCAATCACCTTTAGCAACCAATCAGTAGGCAGTATTAACTGGCCAGATGTGTAAATACAAAGATCTTATTATTTACTATGGGTTACTGCACCTGGGCAAGCATTGTTCTTTTTCTGACATATGCAGGTATGTGTGTCTTAAAATACTAGGGATGCACCGAATCCCAGCTTTTTTTTAAGGATTCGGTTTCGGCCGAATCCGCAGTCCTGGGTGAACGCTAATTAGTATTTGGAAAGGGTTAAATTGTCAGGTGATTTTTAACCCCTTCCAATCCTAATTACCACATGTTAATTAGGATTCAGATTTGGTTCGGGATTCGGCTGAATAGTGGGTTTGGGGATTCGGCCGAACCCAAAAAATGGGTTCGGTGCATTCATATAAAATACACTTAATTGAATAGATAAAATGCACTTACAGTAATATATGTCTGTCTCAAAGGCATTTCATACAACTCTAATACAAGTATGAGACCTTTTATGGTGAATGCTTGGGACTTTTCCAGAAAAGGGGGTCATTCTGCAATTTGGATCCCCATACGTTAAGTCTAGTAAAAAATCATTTAAACATTAATTAAACCCAACAGGATTGTTTGCCCTCAGTAAGGATTAATTTTATCTTAGATGAGATGGGATGATGTACAAGGTACTGCTTTATTATTACAGAGAAAAAGGAAATAATTATTAAAAATCCGAATTATTTGATTAAAATTGAGTCTATGGGAGATGGCCTTTCCATAATTTGGAGCTTTCTGGATAATGGGTTTCCAGATAACGTGCTTCTACAGGGTAGACAAGAGTATAATTATATGTATTTTTGCATGAAAAAGAGGCTTCAGCCATTATAATATATTTCCAATAGAATTACATCAACTACTGACAATATATAAGATATTATTAACAAAATAAATATTTAAAGGGGGTCTCCGGCTTTCAAACCAAACAGAAACTCCTAATATACCTATCACTGTAATCTGTTCCTTCAAAAAGTATGAATAAATACCATTTCTACTGTATATGCTGAAATCCAGCTGTAAATCAGTTCTTATCTTTCTGCGTCACTTGAAATCCTGGCAGGGGAGGAGAGACAAAACATTGATGTTACAAATTGTAAGATACTTCTCCATAGCTTACATACAGCATGCAGGAACTACATAACCCACATTGCACTGTGATGTTCTTTTACTTATTAACATCACAGGTGCAGAAAATTGTAGGATTAGGAGGACGCAGGCTGAGGATAGTCAACTACTGTTACATTTTATTTGGGTAGGCTTAGATAACTGTTCCAAAACATAAGCTTAAATTGTGAAAAATCTGCATATTATTTAACTGATATATATTGCAAAGATGCTTGAAATTAGGTTTACTTTTCACAAATTGTATTTGGGTGGAGTTCCCCTTTAATAAAATCAGTTTGTTAAATAAAGCCATCTCTTAACATCACAATTCAAGGTCTCAAAAAGGGTGTCAGCTCCAGGGCTTCACTAAAAACACTAGGAATCTAAATAAAGGACTAAACGCCTTCCCTTTGAAGGATGCAAACGTTTCCATACCATACCTTTAAAGCACTATGTTATGGATCAATTCCAGACTTTGGAAAGACAAATAACTGGGGATCCCTCCATGTTCCTCACTTAAATGTACCTGTAATGTGTCAGCTGTTTTCAACGTTTTTATGAATGTTATCAAAATGCTTTAAATAGCTACATTTGAGCCGCCTATTAGTTTTCCCAACATATTGCAAGCCACATTACAAGTAACCATATAAACGACATACACAAAGTGCTGACTCTCATATAGCAACAGGGTCTGAGATGATACGAAATCAGTCCCTTCATTTATAAACAATCCATACTATTTACTGATACTATTTTGGGATATAAATAAGCACCATCATTTATCTTGCAGGGGGTTGGGCCATTGCTTCCCATTGATTAATGACCCCATAATGTCACAACATCATTTTCCTGCGAGTAAGACATATGAGCAGGGCACATATTGTGTATCTTGTAGCTCACAGCTTGTTCATTTTTTTGATGACTTGATTTTTGTTTCAGTCCTTTAATCATCATCAGGTTGTACATCATATCTGTTCTTATAACAAACTGACACTTGTGTTTGTCTCCGCTTAATGATTGATTGATTTGCCTTTTTCTGTGGCCATTATTTAATTGTACTTTGATGTGGGGATACTCTTTCAATATTTCTGCATTCGCTGCTGATTAAAAATGCATGCAGGCCATTTAACAAATATTAATGGTTTTAATGCAGCTCCATTCCCAGTAGAGACTTTAAAGGCAGCGTAGGACAGTGTAGCCACTGTGAATACAGTTAATTTCACTTTGGTGTCTGGGACATTAGTGGTTTATGTGTAGTACAGCATCAAAAATAATCAGATTGTTGTTTGCAACTGCTCATGCCAGGAATGTTTAGCTTCTGAAATTCCAATTACTTTTCAATGTCATCTTCCAACATCATCCAGTGACATCAACTAACCCAAAGACGTTAGGGTGAAAATGATTTTTTAAAATTCTGTTTTCCATATACAATAAATGTTTTGCCTGAACCGTTATCACTCTAATCACATCTCTGATCATCAAGTTATTCTTTAACAATAGCTGCCTAAAATACTATTCAGTATCCATAATTTATTGAAGTCAGAGAATAAGTTAGTGCAGACAACATATTTTATTTCTAAGAAGATGCTCTATTGCACAGTATCATGCCCAAGGTCATGTGTGGGTAAACAAGGGGTGTAAATTTTTCTATCCCTACACTGCGCCCCCGCAGAAAAATCTTTGGAGGGGCCCGGCATGCACTTTAACCTCTACCGCCCATCCCCCATCCTTCCAACCACATCTCCTGCTCCCCATCCCTCATCCTCAGGTAAGAAGGTGGCTGGGGAGGGGGGATTTTTTTACAGCTATGTAGGAAGCAGACCCTGGGTCTGGGCCGCCCTCGCCCAGTCCCCTTACAACTACGAGGTCTGCTTCCTCTATAGTTACATCACAGAATCCAGAGACCAAAAGGAAGCTGTACCAGTTGTACAGAAAAAAACCTTGATTTCCATTGAGATCAGGAGATCAAGACTCTACTGGGCAGTGCAAAGCAATCATCAGGATGTCCAAGGAAACAATGGCCTTATACTGCACCAAGTAGATAGGAGGAGTGGAGCAGACTCTCTGTGAGCTGTAGCTCTGCTGGAAAACTCATAACTTCCAGTAACATTTTGTTCTCATTTGTCACCCTCCAGGTCTTGTAGATTCTCCCAGTAGCCTTAATTATCTATTCACTGCCTATGTATGCTAGACGTTGTAATTTTAGTTGATTTAATTTGGCCCTGCCCAGCAGCAATAGCTCCAAAATGAAAGTTAAAACATTCTTTGCTGAGGACTAGTAATAAATACCCCCACCTTCTAATAGCGTGAAAGAAATGAAATACATTACAACTTCCAAAGTACAATTTGTATAAAGAAAATGTAGTCACAAATGAGACCCCCCAAAAGTGTAATATTAAGAACCTAACTTGGGCAAGCTCAGACTTAGATGTACAAAAGCAGTTTGGATGATTACAAGCACAACGTAAGCGTGATCCGCTTGCACAAGCAGTTGGAATATTTATGAGCAAACCTACCCAGACATCAGTTTGTGGAAGTGTTCATCATGCAATCAGCAAATCTTCGAAACTCAAAAGAAAAGACTGTATGTATATTATAATCAGGAATATAGTTATTCCCTGATGAGCTCCTTGATTGGATTTACAACTAAACAGATAAAACAAGGCAACAAGAAATGACTAAAAAATCCCAGTTACACCCCTACACAAAACGCCTGGAAATCCCTGATTTATTTAGAAAACTTTTTATCAAACATGTGACCTGTTCCTCCAACAGCGAGTTATATATATATATATATATATATATGAAAATGCACTTTGTGCTCAAATGGCCGATGGGCTGAGCAAATTAATCTCAGCAGTGAGGGGCTATTTTGTGGCCCCTATAATTCAGACTATACTGCCCTCTTAACATGCGCTGTTATGTAACCTACAGAAAATTACTAAATCTTTTCTTTTGTAGGTCACTGTGAAGTGTCCTTTTTTTACACTATGACTTTTGCCTTCACTTCAGGTTACAAAAAAAAGTGTGTAGGATGAATTTGTTAAATTTTAATAGATCTAACACATCTCATATTAAAGAGTTTTAGTAACCACTAGTCCCTTCCTTCCTTGCTTCATTAGGGTGCACTGATGCTCGTAAATGGCAGGGATCCCAGAAACAGGGCTATTGATTAGAAATATAGGCAGACACACGCACATCTCTGCCCAGACCAATGTAAGCCATCCTGCTCTGAGTTTCCCCTGGCAGGCTTAGGGTGCAAGGAGTGAATAGTAGATCCTGTAAGAAAATGGAAGATACATACTTAATGCTGATCAGGCCTGGACTGGGAGTCAGAATGGGCCCTGGCATTCTAAGTACAGAGAGGCCCAAACAGCCCCCAATTAATAGTAACTGTCTAGGACATCTTTCAGCAGCCCCTCTGGGATGCAGATGCATTTGCATACATTATACGTGCTACCCAGTGCCCCATGTGGAGCAGGATGTTCTCCTGTCATTCTGTTAAACTGCACCCAGCAAGTGGGATGCAACATTTTCACCCTCCAGAGCTTTGATTTTTAAATATGTGCTGAAATGGATTCCCTGTTTTATATATTGCTGGTGCCACTGTATCATGAAATACTGGGGCCAATTTGTTATGTATTGCTGGGTCATTTTCCCGGTTCTCTTTTCCATATAAATAATATTTTTTTACATTTAAAGACAGTATTAAACACACAAGCAGCATAGGGCAGAGTATGGCAAACACAGGCAGGATAGAGCAGGCAGAGTATGGCAAACACTGGCAGCTAAGGGCAGGCAGAGTATGGCACACACAGGCAGCATAGGGCAGGCAGAGTATGGCACACACAGGCAGCATAGGGCAGGCAGAGTATGGCACACACAGGCAGTATAGGGCAGGCAGAGTATGGTACACACAGGCAGGGTAGGTCAGGCATAGTATGGCACACACAGACAGCATAGGGCAGGCAGAGTATGGCACACACAGGCAGGGTAGTGCAGGCAGAGTATGGCATGCACAGGCAGCATAGGGCAGGCAGAGTATGGCACACACAGGCAGGGTAGGGCAGGCAGAGTATGGCACACACAGGCAGGGTAGTGCAGGCAGAGTATGGCATGCACAGGCAGCATAGGGCAGGCAGAGTATGGCACGCACAGGCAGCATAGGGCAGGAAGAGTATGGCACACACAGGCAGCATTGGGCAGGTAGTACATACAGTGACACAATGCTGGCACTGCTCCTACAGTCTGTTTTAGGTGTGAACAGGTGAACAATGTGGGTGCTTACAGTCTGAGTCTGAGGTGTGAACAATGTCATGATTAAAAGGTGTGAACAGTACAGGGGATTACATGTTTAAACAATACAGAGGGTTTACAGCCTGAATCTGAGGTGTGAACCATGCAGGGGGGAGCAGTTAATCTCAGTACTGATACAATTTAAAGCTTACACAAAGGTAAGCCATCAAAGCAGCCAGACAGGTGGGGGGCAACGGGCTGCCAGTTGGACAGCCCTGCCAAAGTGTATGCATCTAAGCGCAATGCTAACTGAGCACATGGAAAGTCCCATGCACAGCATAATATATTTCTATTTTTGATGCACTTACATTTTACTGTTTTTGATGTACTTTTATGTCTGATACTTTAATTCTTCAAACAATAAACTAACACAGGTTACTGCCACCTGATTAGTTCTATTGGAAGTATCGCAGTGCTTATAAAATGTCAATATAGATACAAAAATGGCTACAATAACATTTGAAAAAAAACCACATGAAAATAAGCATCTAAATAGTTAACAGATTATTTAATACACAGCATTAAACCTGGGAAATGAATGCTTTACTCTAGGGTATGTG
Source organism: Xenopus tropicalis (assembly GCF_000004195.4). NCBI lineage: Eukaryota > Metazoa > Chordata > Amphibia > Anura > Pipidae > Xenopus > Xenopus tropicalis. The sequence continues at coordinate 114,878,091 of NC_030681.2, forward strand.
ATTATTTGTGTAACCACCACAAAGGAAGCAGCCATTGCTTCACAGGAGTCTCTATGATGTAAAAATAAATATTTCAGGATAAGGATAAGGAAACTATGGGGAAGTAGTAAGGGTCTTCTGGGAATTATAGTTCTGAAACAGTGTCGTTCAGCATTAGAACAGTTTATAAAAGTTTAGGAAAGGGAAACTTGCATGCCTGCAGGGGTAGTTACATGTGCAGAGGTCACACCGGTTGGAAATCACAGTCCCAGTAGTGCCTTTATCTATTTGGTGGAGTCGTTTTGCTGACTGTTGCAGAGCTTTCTGGTAGCTGATAGGGTTAATTCTGGTATAAGCTATTCCTTACTACATTATTATTTTAAAAGACACCCACATGCATTACTGTAAGCATCTCAAAGGTTTGCTAAGAAGCGCTTTACTTCCCTGCGGTCAGAATCCTTGCCAACTGCATTATTTTATTTATTTATTTGTCCCTCCCCTTCTGTTTATCAAAAAGGTGAATTGGTGCAGTGTAGGGAAATACGCATTTCTTTCAACTGTTTCATCTATTTTTGTTTAATGGGCATTCACTATAGACTTTTCAATCAGCACATCTCCCAGTATGCTAGCCCCCACCTGAGAGTGAAATCATCCATTCAAAAGGTACACATTTGAATATATGCATGGAATGAAATAATTTATTTAAAGGACAAGTAAACCTTTAAAAAGTAACTTATTACTTCTTTGGCAATGTACTTTTATTATATATTTTTTTTCAGTTTAATTTCAGTTTCAGTTTTTTCATTGCCAATATAATGAATTTTGTAACAGCAGCACCACCTGCTGGCCAGTTCCTGTAATTGTACACTCACAGAGGTTTATCCTCAGAAGGAAACCAGAGAAGTGTGTAAAGGGGTGGGAAACAAGAGGGTTGATGGTGTGAATGTTTTTTAATATAGGTATTTCTATGTGCTTTAGCACTAAAGGTTGTTGTATAGTGTTGTGTTAGGCCACTAGGTGGCAACAGTTTACCAGTTTGGAATAATAAGTGTATTAAAGCCTCCAGCCAATAGAGGGAGTAGAAATTTTGGGAAAGTGTAGTTCAAACCCCAGCCAGTAGAGTACAATGAGTACAAAAAGGGTGGACACATCGAAGTCAGAATTGATTCCAGCAACGGCAAGCTAGATAGGAAAAGTCCCCCGTGTAAGGAACACTAGGGGGCAGATTTATCAAAATGTGAGTTTAGAACATATAAACTCACCCTCGTCCTATTCATTCTTATGGGATTTTCAGAAGCATATTTTTCAATGGGTAAAAGTTAAAACTCACCACTTAATAAATACTCTTCTAAAAATCCCATAGGAATGAATGAACATTGGTAAGTTTTTATTTATTAAGCTTAAAACTCAAATTTTGATAAATCTGCCCCTAGGTGTTCTAGATAGTGAGGATGTTTAGAATGGGTGGCAGGCACCCCAACAAGGAGATTCCCTGTGGGTGAAGCTGGTCCATGGAAGGTTGGGGAAAATTGTGGATGTGCTACTGGATTGCCTGCCTGAGATGTACTTTGGAATGTATGCTCTGTGACCTGACTGAATGTGAGTGTTCATTCTGTGCTTCAGTAAACGGTTCTTTGAGTGTGGAAACCTACCTTTGTGTGAGTTGAATGGTATCCATGAATACACTAAAATCTGGCATAGTTGGCAGGATTGAGACACAGACTGTGCTGAAGGGGACTCCTGCGGTAAAATGGGTGCCAAGAGTGTAAGAACTTGGAAACATTTATTGTTGATGATTTGTGGCCATTGCTGTTTGAATACTGCACTAACAAGATTGGTGGTAAGTGACAGCCCACAGGAACAGGAATGGAGGGCCCCTTTACTTGGACTACTGGTGCTGCACTGGGTGGGAACCATATCAGCAAATAAGTTATGTCCATTTTTGGAAGGTCAACAATGCAGCCCTGCTGATCTCATGCCCATCTTCCAAGCAGAACAGGAAATTGTGAGTGGCCATCTTGATTCAGTAGTGGCCTAGCCGTTTGGGCAGAGTACATACAGTATCCTGAAGTTCAGCACGATGGCAGCACAGAGAGTGTCTACTGATACTGGCTGACACTACTTATGGGCTGGGGCCTTTGCGCAAAAGTTATCTGATCAAATTCCCGGTGGGCCCAGGTTCAGTGGGCCCTCCTGCTTCTAGCTATTTGGCCTAATTCATGGTCATTACTTATTTTTCTATGGGATTAAAGCAACTAAATATATCCAAGAATAGATTATAGTATGTAAAGATAAAAAAAAACTAGGAAAATATAGAGACTGAGTGAAGTGGATGAAAAATAGTTTGAAGAGTGTGGGCCCAGGTTCTAAGGTTTCTGGGGGCCCCTGGCATTCCAGTCCCACACTGGGTGCTGGTGTGCAGAGGATGTCATGTCAACTCCGTGGGCAAAAGGAAGTCAGTGGAAAGTGCGCCAAGTGGGATGCGCTTACTGTCTGCGGCACTGTTATATCCAGGGGACTTCAACACTACTCACAGACAATACGAGGCAGCAAAGTAAGGTGGCAAGTGAAAAGGACCTGAACCAGCAGTGGTAAGGGAGATCCAGGGTAGCCCCCAAACAGGGCCTGCTCTGACTGCCATGCACCTAGCGGGATGCAACACAGCAGCAACTGTAGCTAGGAAAGTGTTCACCACATATGTCCACCTCATTGATCATGGTTACAGATGGCATTCACTTGCTGTATATTTGATTAGAAGTCAAGATGCATTAATCATGACTGGTAATGCAGTACAGTCTGCAGCAGACATCTGTGCTGTTCACTAATTCTGTGCCATTAGAAATATTTTGCCCATTGCTAGCCGCTCTGCTTTGTGCTTAGAGTCTATGCTGTGAGTCCTGGCATTCATCCACTTGCAGCCCAGTCTTCCTGTCATTACCTTCATTATGATGATTCCTATGGTCCGTTTGCCCTTCAGCAGGTACATTCACTGGCACAGAAAATAACATTTCATGCTGCAGATACAAGCTTTGTGTGGTGTTATACTGTGTCTTTTGAACAGCTCTGCTTAGAACTGAAATGTTTTTTTTATGTCCATATGCATACTGATATGCTACCTTTTTATATTTAAGAATCATTGTCTGAAAGGTAACAAATGTAGCCTTGTGCAAATTATATTACATTCTAAATATATCTGTCTGCTGTCCTTGAATCAGTGCGAAACAATAAGCAGTCAATTTACTGGATTTGGCCTTGGGTTTTCACAGTGAGGACAGTCTTGCTTTAGGCCCATAGACTTTGAAAAATTGGCATCAGGGCCCTCACAATCCAAATACCAATCTTTCTAATTACTCCCACTATTAAATGAGCAGTTTATCTTAAAACTTTCTTATATAGACAATAATATTCTAAGGTTTCAGCAAGCAGGTTTATCCTAAAATTGATCCATTAGTCTGTCATTCAAACTACTGCTTCATTGCTAATAGATAAATGTTAATAGAACCCTAGCTACCAGATACTAGTTTAATTAAACTGGAGAGCGACAGAACACAAATGTAAGTGATTGAAAAAAACAAATCTCAAAAATAAGGACCAAATGCAAATTGTATTATCAAAAGTTCATTTCAAGGTGTATCCCCCCCCCCTCTCTATTCTATCCCTTGCATTTGGAGTTGTATATTGGCCTCTACAGTAATGTCCAAATGCATGCCGATCAGGCCTCTTGAGGTCTCTTTGCTTGGTGCAAACCCTGCAATCCGCATAGCTATTCCCGATACCTTCTATATAAGATGACTAGGGTCGTGTGTTCTGTTTTAGGCTGATGCCACACGTGGCGTTTTTACGCTGCGTATTTTCTAATTCTCTCAGCGGCTGAAAAACGCCTGATATCATCATCCATAGAAATAGCTTGAAAAGACGCGAAGCAAACCACACAAAGCGGAAATACGCTAGAAAACGCCTAAGCACGGATTTTTCAAGCGTTGGCTGAAATACGCCAGTACTTGCAAAGCAAGCCATTCCTATGGATACGCAAAGGCAGCTGCCAGACCTAGCGGAAATACACGGCGTTTTTTGCTATTTCGCACTATTAGCACCATGGCAACAGGATTTGCTTACGTCACCAGTACTAGGCTGAAAAACGCCATGTGTGGCTTGTGCAGCGTTTTTAGGCTGAGAAAAAACGCCGCGTAAAAACGCCACGTGTGGCATCAGCCTTAACTTATGGGATAGCAGCATATTGTCTTCCTTGCTAATGACATTCTCTGCACATTAGCATTTATCTATTAACCCATGAGAGTAAGAGCCATTCTCTATAGTAGTGCTGCACATTTCATGAACTGGGAAGATAATTTGGCATACTGCATATTTAAGATTTTTTGCAAAGGTGTATAAACAATAACTCTGCTACAATTATATGTTTAAATTATATGCAGAATAAAGACACTTTTGCTTGTTGTAAATTATGCCATCATATACAGTATGAGCACAAAAAGAAAGGGGGAAAAAAGCACGCAAAATGAATTGCTGGTGTAAAAAAATACCTCCAACCTGTTTATTACGGAGACCAAACCACCAGTGGTTAACGGACTGAGTTTACAAGGAACCGTGAGTGTATGGACTTACTTTGTTTGTTTATCATATACAGTATAACAGCATATATTATATTAAATAAATATAAGATAGTACTGTTTACAAACAGGAGACAATTTCAATTTAACATGACGAGTTTAAGATTTACACTAAGTTATGGTATGTATCTGCCAAATGAAAAGTAAATGAAGATGGTTATAAAAATATATGCCTTGGTTAAGGCACTCAGAATGCATTTGTCTTGTGTTTATAAACAGTCTGTGCTGTGCTTAAGCATCTGTTTAGGCACTGTGTTTGGACTCATTTCAAATGCAGATATAAATGGATATCAGTCGCCATATTTACATTTGACTCAGTCTTCCATAGTCTCTAAGCAGTCTATGCAATAAAATGTCTCTTTAAAAAAGATTGAGCTTTATTACATTGTATAACTGCTCGCTTCATTTTGGGTAGGGCCCCTCTAGAAGGTAGAAAACTGACAAAGCATTAGGCTAGAAAGAGCATTGTTCCTAAATAGTGCAATCATAGTCTCAGCAGATACTTACTCTTAGTATGACACAAAATATGTATTGTTTGAGGACAAGTGAGTGGGTGGGCAAGAGTGGGCTTAGAGATTTCCCCAGTGTGGCTGATTCAGTTGTCCCTTTGTGAGCTCAGTGAATAAGGCCTCCTGCAGACACATTGGCACACACTACACTGAACACATAAATAAGTTTGATAAATTGTTCAATCACATTTATTACAATACAGTACAGGCACTTAGAGGAAATGACAAATGCCCTTGTCAGCCTCACCCAGTCCTCCTTCCCAGGGAGACATAACACTGTTGTGACTCTGCCATTACTGTATTATAAATAGTGAGTAAGCATCAGAATTGGCTTGTTACTCCCCAAATGTATATGTTTTTCCAGTTGGATCTCCTAAGGATAGAGTCTCATACAAGCACTGGTGTGTTATTCTGCCCCCCATTGTGTAATTTGTATTGTATTAAAGAAAAACTGTATTACTGTTTAAATATAATAGAGTTTAAATGAGAAGGAAAGGTAAAAACTAAGTAAGCTTTATCAGAAAGGTTTATGTTTATAGCCATAAGCACTCACACAAAAGCTGTACTGAGTCCTCTGTCACAAGAAACACAGGATTTATTTTCTTCTTTTGTGTACACATGTTCAGAAAAATCCTTCAGGACATGACACGAGCCTGCTCAGTTTGCTTCTTTCTCCCCCTCCTTTCTCTGCTCTCTCCCACCCACTTCCTTCTCTGTCCTCCCCCTCCCCTCTCTGGTGAGAGCTGCAGCACAGAAGTTACCGAGACCAAGCTAAAATAGTAACTTCTATTTTAAACAAAGGGAGCTTCTATGGCTGTTTACTCAGGTATGGTAAAGATTTCAGCTGAATAAATATATTGTTCTAGGATGCACTATTATGGCAAATCTATTGGCAATAAAATGGTAAAATGCCTTTCAATTTCCTTTAAAATATATAAAGATCTTGATATTATTCAGGATGGAGCCTTTGAAATGGTCTTTACAGGGGGAGTCTATTGTTCCATGTACATATCTACAGTAATATAATAATTGCTGATACATTCTCTGTATTTGGACCATTTTTGACATAACCCTTCAAACCTGATGCAGAATCTCTTGAGGTCTTTACCACTGCAGGTTAGTGAGATCTGGCTGGCAATGGTGATGGCCTCTATTTCTCCAGTCCACATAACACAGGGCATAGAGAAAGTTGCCTTTCATATATACCAAGAAGTCTTGTAACCGCTTTTTGGAATACAGGAAAGGCAATTTTCTCGATTCTCAGCACAAGCTTATTTTGAATGGACTAAAATTTCTCCAAGTCAATGTGCCGGTCTGATCAACACTTACTGGGAGTTTACTTGGAGTTATTGCTGCCCAAGTGTGGACTTACTGATAGCAAAGGTACTTTTGTCACAAATTTATGAACAAGCAATATGTTTTTGACTCATTTTTTGATCAGGTTTAGTTTATCTAGTTTTAAGATGTGCGTGAAAATCACCTTTTAGGTCATATTCATTTAGAAACACCACTATCTTATGAGAACTCCAAAGACAGAATGCTTGGCACAAAGGAAAAATATTAGGCCTTAGGTTAGGCCTATGTTATATCTGTATAAACCTAGGCCTTTTATTGTACCTCTGCGTTGTATAGATTTACCTTTCCAGTGTTTCCATATCTTCCATGCTGTTAATTTTAAATTTTAGTCCAAACTTCTGAGTGTGAGCAATGTTCTGTGTGGGTATCTCAAAAATTGTATGTAAAAACTATTCTGGTGCTGACATTATCTGGATATCTAGAGGATTTATAAAAAGAAATGGAGAAGAAACTAAAACTGTCTAATTGCAGTCCCAATGGGCTTTCAAAGTATGCCTATGGCCCCCAGTCTGCTCAAGGACTCCATAACCATCCTTTGCATATAATCCAGTGTTTGAGGATACAATATGACAAATAATTGGTTTGCTACATGTTTAACTTTGTACAGCATTGCTCACTGCATATTATTTACCATAATATGACTTGTATGTCACAATATAGTTAGTATGACATTATTTTCTGCATTTCATTTTCTACAAATAAGCACACAACACACATGTACAGACAGGAAATTATTTAAACAAACTTTCCCTATTCGATCGTGTTAATGCTGAAAGTAGCAAGAATGCAGGATCTCTACTCCAGTAACAGTGGGTATGTTGGACAGTTTACAAGACTTGAGCAAGATAATTGGCACCGTTTATAGAACTTGCAGGTAAAAAACTATTATGATGGACATGGGGGTTTGTTACCCTCAGTTACAGCTCTCAGGTGCGGTTCAGTTTAGGGCAATGTAAATGCTTATACTCTGGGATTTAAGCTCTCTCCCTGCATTTACCATATAACTACAGCTTTTGCTTACAGATGCAGAATGGCTTTTTTAGGCAGAACAAACGCCTTCCCGCAGGGTTAGCAAATTACATTTTTATACAGCTGCACAGAGGAATATTCTTCTGAAATAACTCTGCTGCGTCATTTTTTATTTGGATCTGTGCTCCATGAAGTATGCCATTGTACTTTCTGTGGTCTGTTCTATCCTGAATAGACTAGACTGCCCTGCCAGTCGCTGCGACACTGCTACAGAAAAGGGTTAAAACACAACAATGATAATGTAAGTATCTGGCACCACAGAATGGGGAGAAATGATTTTCCCAAACCACAGTCTCTCCGAGGAGGCAATAATAATACAGTCACGGGTTTGTTCAGAATGATTTCACTGCACTGTTATTTACAGCATAGCCTAACTCTCAGCCTTCTCTTTGTATTTCTGATCAAATATAGAAGCACTTTTTTTTCTTCTGACCATTTATTTTTCCAGTTAGTTCATTTTGCAGCCCACACAGAGTCAGTGAGTCAGGGCTTAGGCAAAGGCCTAATTGGTGTGGCTACTCCATATTAACAGTGTAAGGGCAGAATGAAAGGACAGTGTTATTCAGTGACTCCCTTTTTTTTGTGGGAATTGTTCGATATTACAGTGGCTTAGCCTGCAGCTCTTCTATTGCTGAACTGCACGTCTCAGTGTCCCATCTGTATGTGGAGTTCAGCACCAGCTGGATTATAAAATGTTATGAAATGTTACTCCCTCTCTCCAATGGGGATACAGCCTTCCTGCAATGCCAGCCACTCTTCCTCTCAAAAATTTAGAAATATGGGATAATCTTCCAAGAACATGATGAGAGGACTACTAACTGGAGTGGCTGATTTTTAGATGATCTGACTAATGAACCCTAGTGCCAAACTGTTAGATATTGTACAGATCAGCGATACTTATGAATGCTTTTTGTTAAGCAAACAAGCTGTGTATCTCAGTTTAAATGGATGGGGAGGATGACCCCTGCCACTTATGGATCTAATCAGATATTGCCCTGCAGACCAAAGTTTAATTTCCAGTACATACAGAGGGCACAGTAAACTCAGAACATTGCACGGGGAGCATACATGAAGTGATGAGTGGGCATTAGACCTACTGTAAATTGCTCATCTCCTCCAATGTATTTTTACATATCACTATTATATGGTAGCAAATATAATATCTCATACAATGATATCGGAGCTTATTTTTTACAATTTGGATGGTGTCCCCTCAAAGGTGATGTGACTTTAAAGCAGTGAGTGGGTGCTGGGTGGTTACACTAAGCAACTAAAGTTGAAAGATTTTAAATTAGCTTTACACAGTATTTACCTCTTGCCCCATTGCAATGACTACCAAGGCTTACTTTTCTTTCCTTATTGTTATTACATATTCTAGCTGATTGGATTTAAAGGGGACTTTATTAAACCCAGTAATTTTATATTATTCCTTGCTCACAAGGACTAGTTGTGTAGCATATCTTTCAGATTGCATTACGAGGTGACTGCACAATCTCTAGTCCAGCGCTGGTCTAATGTTTCCATATAGTGGGCCCGTCATTTTTAATGAATTTAGTTATTTGTTTATCCCTTTCTACTCTCTGGGTCTGCCTTTTAAACCAATGTAACAGATGGCAGGTCTCCTCCAGGTCTGTTAAACAGTTGGCTTGCAACATTGATTCAAGTGTCACGAGGGCAGAGAAGGGCTGGAAGTAGCAATACTGTTTATGAATCTTCAGAACCATTTACAGTTTCTAATAAAGGCATATTGGAAATTTGGTTACAATGACCTTTTTGCACTATGCAAAAACTATTTTTAGGCAGAGGAATTCTTTAAAGGAATACTGTCCTGGGAAAACAGTTCAAAACCCATTAGTTAATAGAGCTTCCAGCAGAATCCTGCATTGAAATTCATTTTTTAAAAGCACAGATTTTTTAATTTGTAATTTTGAAATTTCATATGGGGCTAGTCATATTCTTCATTTTCCTGGGTGCCAAAGTCATGTGACTTGTGCTCTGATAAAGTGCTTCACACTTTACTGCTCAGCTGCAAGTTTGAGTGATATCCCCCCCTCCCTCCCCCCCACCCCCAGCAGCCAATCAGCAGAACAATGGGAAGGGAGCAACATAGCAGACCCCTTACACCTATATTGCTAAACATATATATGATAAAAGCACTTAATAGTAAGAAATCCAAGTCTGCCTTGGGACTCCTCCAGTTACATGGGAGTAGGAGAAACAATAGTTTACCTGAAAGCAGTTCTAATGTGTAGCGCTGGCTCCTTCTGAAAGCTCAGACTCAGGCATAATGCACTGAGATGGCGCCTACACACCAATATTACAGCTACAAATAAATACATTTTGTTGGTTCAAAACTAAAATTTTAAATGGTAGAGTGAATTATTTGCTATGTAAACAGTGTAATTTAGAAATAAAAAGTACACCATAAAAATCATGACAGAATTTCTTTAGTTAGTAATTCTACAAACTTCTCTGAAAATAAGCCACAGATTCACAACAGAATTAATTCATTTCTAAATTATAAGTCTAAATTTATTCTGTCCAAAATGCATTGCTTGCTATTTGCCTAAGTAGTCCTCTAGTAAGTCCTGTTTATTAAGTGCTGCTTCACAGAGGATGAGGAAAACTATTTTCATGACAGCTTCCAGTAAATGCAAATGAGCACAACCCTCATTAAACTGCAGCCGATTTATCTGGTATTCTACTCTGGCACAGCACACTCTATGGGGTTAATTTATTAGTTTATTCATTTATCATAGATTGATTATATCAATCTATACAATATACTAAGTTTAATAGCTATTTTATCTACTTTTCCATTCTTTATGAACACAGCATGCCTTTTACTTGCAGAAAGGCTATCCTGATGCAGCAATTTTTCCTTAGCAAGCAAGACAGTGAGGGCCCATGGAATGGTTCCGTCTGTGGTTGGATAACCTCCAGAACGTTTAGATTTGGCAGAAAGCCCATCTCTAGGTTCTTTTCACAAAGTGAATCCTAATATGGTGTTGCTAAAGTTCAGCTAACTTCAACTAATTAAATATTAATTATCTTTCCTCCCCAGGCACACAGTAAATCATTAGATATATGAGAATATACTACAACTAGATATTAACAGTCAGGCAGAAGGCAGTGTGACATTATATAACTGCCCTTTGCTTCTCGCTCTGCTAGACATAATATAAGCCTTCATGTGCATTTTAGTATTTTGTCTCAGAATAAAATTCCAGAAAGAGGCATTCCTACAACAGAGGGCTTTGTTATTACAAGAAAAACAACATGGCAGCCTTTCCAAAACAGAAAGAAAAACAAGGCCCAGTGCATCAGTACACAGGCAAGTGAATGCAGGCTGAGGGGATCTATGTATGTTTCTGTGGCTATCTGCATAAAATGATATATGTCATAGAATTGGTTTAATTTGAGCAAAATGTATTGATTATGTGACTGAAAAAACGTTCAGAACAAGAGTATAAACACCCTTAATAATGACTGAAATGGCAGGGATACTGATACTACCTAAATTCCCTTTCTATATGGTCACAATACTACTGCAGAACTGAGTTTAGTACAGTACCTAGCATCTGTCTCTACAGGCTATAAACAGACTTACGGGGTTGTTGCTGCCTAAGCTATGCCTGTGTAATTTAGTTTTCAGCTGTATTTGAATTGGCAATACCACAGTAATGCCGTAGGGGACTAGGCCCCCCCCTTGCTAGCTTATTGTAAGGGAATAGTACCACAGTAGGAGGCATGTGTGGGGTTAAATAAGGCCAACAGAGACAGCTAAGTTAGGAGAATGTAACTATTTATGTAACTTACAAACTGTCTTAATTAGCCACTTTATATACGTTGTATAATTAACCAGCAGCACCTCCACTGAATCACAGGTCAATTTACAAAAGAAGCCTGGGAATTTGAGCTCTATTAAATAAGTTTAAAGTACCAACATTTGTGGTCCTAACTAAAGTTGAAACCATGGTTTTCTTTATAACTAATCAAATCTTTTTTTTTTAGCAATGAGAAATGTTATGAAACCCCAAAGAAGAGTGAGCATATTGCACTTGCACAGGTAAAATTCCTCTTCGTCAGCTCAGGAAGGAACTTCAAGAAATATTTTAGTAGATTGGTGAGTTACATTGCTAAGGTACATATTTTACTTTATTTCCTTGTCCCCAAAGGTAAATGAGCCTTGCAGAGATAGCAATAAACTGAACACTGTTAGAGTGCTTTGGCCAATCGCATTTATCTGCTGTAGTCGATAAGCAAAAGGAAAACTCCCTTCAAATCCTGTTGCCTTGGCATATCCATTGCCTCACACTGATGAACTCAGCAGTTTTCGTGTGCTCACTGATAGTCTCCTAGGGATGGAAGAATAGTGCCATATTTACCAGTTAGATAGTTCTGCGGGAGCTATGAAAGGAATGAGAATAGAATTAAATGCAACTGAATATGAATGAGGGAATTGTAAAAGCAACAATATTTTATGTCTTCTGTTAACACTTTCTTAACAAAGGCATGTCACTGAAGAGCCTGTCTGGCAGATAGATACTCCTGATCATTGTGCCTGAACCCTTGCCTCTGTATATGGCTATATTTATTGGAAAATAAATTAATTTTTATGTGGCGTGTTCGTAAAATATATATTTGTAGTTCCTTATTTCTGTGTTAGGTATTGGGTGGGGGAAACATTATAAGTCATTTACGTAGACCCAGAGCACAAGTACAAGAGCAATAAGCAAAAGTGTGCCCTCTAGTGCTCATTAACAAAGTACATTTTCCCAGGCTTTGGCTGCACTATGCACCTCTTGCTGGATAAAAAATCCAGTGCCAGGTGCAACGTGCTGCATCAGTACCACTTGCCGTAGAGTAGATGGTCAGTACAGGGCCCTGTTGCAGCCTGCATCCCTTGTCACTGCATAAATGGTCAATTTAAATGCCTTGCATATTAGGGGGAAATGCAGACAGCTTTGTATACATGGGACAGCCTTCAAAATGCTTTTTCAAATTACCCCTATTACATATAAAAAATATTAATACCCAGAACCATACATTGTTTCATTACTAGCAGTGCCAGTTTGCTCTTCCTGGGTGCTAGTATAGAAGGAAAGGACCTTAAACAGAAAGGCATGTGAAAATGAGCAGCAATTTGATTACCACTGCTCAGGCTGCATGGTAACTGTTCACTTTAAGTGTAATAATGTACTAAGTGCAAGCTAATAGGAAATGTGGAGCACAGGACATTTATGAGGATTAATGTACCAAAGTCAGAGAATGGTGCAACCTTTACACCCTTCCCCACCAGCCTTACCAAACAAGTACATGCCCAGCTTAGCAGACATCATACAGTGAAGGCGGCACACAGGGCCGCTCCTACCATGAGCCAAGGTGAGAACCCTGCTTCAGGCAGCAAGGAGCGGCCAGTTACCAAGGACGGCAGCCAAGATGGGTAAGTAAGTAGCCTTTAACAGATATTATAATTTTTTTTAATTCTGTCTCATATGAGTTTGGTTTTTGACAATTTTGTTGTGTATTTGGTTCAATAAATCAGCTGTAGCCTTATTCCCACCAACGCATGGTGTCATTTATTTATTTAATTGGTTAATAATAGTGCTTTCTATGCTTCCCATGACCCTGGGGAAAGGGCCTGGGTTGGTGTCCTGCACCAGCCTAAAGGTTCGGCATCTTTATAACAATAATGAACCAAGCCTTTAAAGTTGTGCACAAGGGGGCACCATCTTGGATTTTGTCAGTGACACTGCACATACTCAGTGTGCTCTGAGCAGCTGTCAAGAAGCTAAGCTTGGGGTCACTGCAAATCATTAAACAGATAATGAGTGTGGCCTGTAATATAAGCTGATGCTACAGGGCTGATTATTACATTCCGATGCTAATTGCACTGGTTTCAGAGCTGTAATGGGAATCTGTATTATGTACTAATCAGCCTTATACTATGACATTTATCTTCTATATATACAGTTTATTGTGTCAGTCCCTAAGCTTAGTAACTGACAGCAGCACAGAGCATGTGCAGTGAATCAGCAGAAAAGAAGATGGGGGGCTACTGGGGTATCTTCAAAGGGAAAAGATCTTTCCTGCTAAAGGGCTGTGGTTTCCTTAGGTTTGTACAGGAGCCCAGAACATTTCTACCTTGTGTACCCTGACACACAAAGAGATTAGTTGCCTGCAAGTAATCTCTAAATGCCTTCCCACAGGCAATAATGTAAATTGCTGATGGGAAAACATACTGTATGTGTCGCTTTGGCTTTCCAAGTTTGCCTGAAGTTGCCTTGTAATGAAACCAGGTGAATTTGAAAAGCCGAAGCATGTATGTTTTCCCACCGCAGAAGGGAAGGCATTTGGAGGACATGTGTCAGGGCCCTTAAGCAATCTACACATGCTTCTAGAAGTGCTATTGCCTTGCCTTCCCAATATGATTAAGTTAGGAATAACAACTCGCAATGTGCAGAGCTGGTGGTAACCTCAGTGTGTCCATAAAAGTTAAATTGTTCATTGATCCGTACAGTGATTTTTAGGTAATTTCATTATCTAAAAACTATAAGTTATAGTTTTCACCAATTTCATTATCTGATTTAATTCTGTTGTAGCTGTATGTTTGTGACCTGCCTTTCAGTTGTAGGACGTTTGCAGTAATTGTGGATATCTACACACATCCATAACAAATATGTATTTTACATATCAACAAACTCCCAGTCCATTTCCATTCCTTCTATCCTTCCTAACAATAGCCTTTCAGATTTAATGATCTCCACTAATATCACTATACCTTTCTTTATCCATCTGTTATTATTATATTTAGCTTATACATCTTAGTTAAAAGATTAATGGCATTAGTTAGAATAAATGTAACATTACTGTATGGTATTATTTATACACTGTAAATGCCCCGAATATTTTTTATGAAACTTAACCAGTATGCTAAGTTTTATACATTTTTCCCAATATGTAAAAATGTACATTTTCTTTACTAAGCACACACTGAGACTTTACTAAACTCTGTGGAACTAATTGACATCAGGAAATTAACGTCATGTAAAATATGCAGTCTTTATTTTATTTCTGCATTATACTATTTGTCCTGTAGATGGCGATCTTAACTGCTTGTATAATAAAGAAGATGATGGTGTTTTTGTACTTAATTATTTAGTACAGCCAGCTGTTTTATAAAGTTAATCCGCTGCACTTATCATTGGGGTAATGCCATTTATTTTCTCCTTACTATTATCATTTATTCTCCATGTTCTTTTATAAATTAGGCTATGATTGCTCTGGGACAACTGCTTTACAAATAAAAAAGGACTATAGGCTAATGGCAGATGTGGCTGTTTCTCAGCCTGTGTTTAAAAAGATCTTATCTGCTGCTTGATGCATCTGTGTGCCAAGCACGGAACTGGTCTGTATGCAGGAGTGGATTTAGGAATGAAAAAAGCGAAATTATGTATTTTTGCGGCAAAATCCACTCCATGTGTGCACACAGGCTTACACAGTGCCCATAAGTGAGTTACATCAAGGAGCAGATGATAGATGATCGTGTGCCATTAGCCATAGAAAATGACAGTGGCAGCAGTGCATGGTGCATCGGCAGACAAGAAAGTGAAGAGGAGCTGCAGAATGACAATTCCAGGTATCTTCACCTGTGTCACATTTTATGTTGCCTACATGATACTGTGCATTACATGTCCCACAGGAAAGACAGAACAGAAACTGAGGAAAGGAGGAATCTGCACTGCCACACAATAATCAAATGAAAACAAAAACACAAGTTTCAAAACACCTACAGTATGTGGTCTGGATCATTGTCTCTCAGACCTGAAGGTTTTGGGGCGTAAGGGTATTTTCAAATCACAGAAAGGAATAAAAAGATCTGGGGGTATGAAAATATTTGATACTTTAAAAACAGGACTAAGTTGGCTCCTTAAATTTAAATTATTGTTAGCAATGCATAGACAATAAAACACACGTGTTGGACCTACACTATTGCTGCCTTTATGTTAACTTTGAGCATGTTATAGAATGTCTTATTAGTAGCAACTTTGCAATTGGTCTTTATTATTTATTTGATATAGTTTTTGTATTATTTGTCTCCCTCTTCTACGCCTTTCCAGCTTTAACATGGGAGTCACTGACCCTGGCAGCAAAAAACCCCCAAAAAACTATTGCTCTGTGAGCTTAATATTTAATTATTAGTGTTACTTTGTATTCCTTATCTTTCTATTCAGCCCCTCTCAATTTTATATTCCAGTTTCTCATTTAAACTACTGCCTGTTGCTAAGTTAAACATCACCCTAGCAACCAGAACGCTGCTAAAATCCAAACTGGAGAGCATTTGAACAAACAGCTAAATAACTGGAAAGCCACAAAAAATAAAAAATGAAAACCAATAACAAATTGCCTCAGAATATCATTGTTTAAATCATAAAGTTAGCTTAAAAATGAACAAAGGTTCTGACACTTCCCAAGTGCTTGGTCCCTTTTGTGCTCATCCCAGGTCACATTTTCTAACTGCAAGTTGCTTATTTGACATTATTAAAAAAATGAGAGAATGCTTATTAGTCAAACAATTTTTTTTTACATTTTATTGGACAATAAATAACAATATTAATAAATAAAATAAATTAAACATAAATATTACTGTATATGAAGTACATATTTAAACTTTAAACTATTCCAAAATATAAATAAAATAAATAACAGTGTTATTTCATCCAAATTCAGTTTCTAGAAAATATAGCTTAATATCCATCATTTGAATACAAAACATTTCTTACTGTTGCTTAAACCGATGCCTATACACTATTTAGTTAGAATGAATAGACTGTCCCATTATTTTCCACTTGAGTAAAGTTGGTGCAGGCTTAAACTGTACAGTATGGGGCCAAGCAAATGAGTGCACAAGTAGGAATATGCTGATGATGTATTATGTCACTGGTTTAGTTGTTATGTATGTATGGAAGAGATTGGTCAGTTGGGAAGCCAATTATAATCTCTGATTTTACGGTACTAAGTCTGTTCCCAGTGCACATCCCACTGTCTGCTGCAATCAAAGGGAAAGGGGAATTTTAGGAAAGCAAAGAGGTAACATTACCTTCATCTCATGGAAAGAAGCTTTCTGTTTCTGAAATCGTTAAGTTATTTTTCACTGTTTCCCTTTGAGAAATCTGTCTACACACAGGCTCTGAATCCTTCGGTTTTATGTTTGTTTTATGGACACTTGGCTCTAATACATCATTGGTGTGTTCTTCCTTTGCCTAGATGATACATTTCAACTATATTTTAATAAATACTCAAAGCCCGCATCTGTAGAGACAGATTGCTGAGAGGGGGCAGTGAAGAGTAACTTGATTATTTCCAGTACTGACTTTTTCACTGCGTATGTAAGAAAGCTTCTTACTTCCACGAGAGTAAACGTAAAGTACATTTTTGGTTTCATATTAAATTGTTCCACTTCAAAGCTTCTGCCCAGCATGCTGGATAAGAAGTCAACATCCTAGGAAGCAAAACACATATGATACCTATATAAAGAACAGTATAATAAACTTCTTTATCTGTTCTGCCAGAGACACAGGCAGGATTATACCCGAATCATGTAGTATGTATGGACTTGTTTTGCTTTTACTACTGGGTTTGACCTCAAATTAACATGCATACTGGCTGTTTTTTTTTTAAACCTGCTCAATTGACATCTGACCAATTATTGGCCAGATACTGGTTGGGTAGGCCGTCAATTGGTCTAAATAGCCACCTTTACCTTCTAGATGGTTTGATATGTTCTAAAGAAAGTCCTACCCAGGGAGGGATAATGAAAACAGATCAGTGGCTTATAAAAAGCACAATATCATACAATAATGAAATTATTACAATTAGAGTATAGTTAATATCAGTATTACTGTCTGTAATTGTGGATTCTTCTATTGTTTTTTGTGGCCTTTCCTTCTTCTGTTGTTTTTTGTGGCCTTTCCTTCTTGGCTTTATGTCTATGTAGACCTCAGATAGTTCAACACGCGAGAGAACGTGATGGTGCGAAGCTGATAAAACAGGATCACCCTACACTGCTTAAGTTTGCAGTCGAATGAGGAACACAGTTCTTTTTTGACATTGCTTTCTTCAGTATCTTGGACCTTTAAATCCTACGGTAACCAACACAAAACATTAAGTATCTATAAAGGTTAAAGACATTTAAAGTTGAAATGATACATTAATTAAATAGCTGATCTGAGTTAGACAGCAAGTATTTGAGGCAACTGGGGTCATTTATGACCTCTCAGGCAGTAAACAAAGTGTTCCTGTTTGTTGTTCCTTGCACACTGCCTTTCCTACTTACAGAATGACTGTGCTCTGTTTTGCAAGACCTACCACTATCCCCATGGACACAATGCTGCATGCATTCAGCAGTGTTGTATTAGTGAGGGGCAGAAGCACATAAGCATCCATACTGGTGGGCGCGCAAGTGAGGGAGCAGCAGAGAACACAGGGCCAAAGTAACCCTATGTCAAGCAGAAAGGACAGGACTGGCTTTTGCCCCTTATGCTGCGGTCTCAACCTTGCTGGGGATTTTTTTTGTGTAGTGATATTTAGGCTGCAGTCAAACCAGGGGAAGAAGTGATTGCTGAATGAGCACTGAAATATCTGCTTCTTGAGCAACCTCGCCAAATGAGAGGATCTTTCCCCAATATGCCCACCTTGAGGTGGGTGATATTGGATTGATCCGATTGATCAGCTCTTGGGCCAAACAACTTGATCATATTGACGGGATACAGGCGATGGGACTAGGACCACATCAACACACCCGATTTCAGCCAGATATCAGTCGGCAAGGCCTGTCTGAGGGCCTCATATACGTGCCAATAAATGTAAATGACCCCCTAGCACTGGTGACTACAGATCTTCATAGAGAATATGCCGCCAGTAGCTTCCCATCCTTCTCAGCTTAGATAAAGGCTCATAATATCCATTATATACACAATATCAAATTAATGTTACAAGACGGCTTCCATGGCAGTAACCTTGCTTTCTGCTGTGATGATGGTGATTTTCAATGATCTTTAGTCTCAGTTCTCAATAGCAGCTCAGAGCCCAGTGAGCATGAGCAGAGTCTCTAACACTAAACTATGTCAGATGAGAGGATGCGGAGCTACTGTGGAGACTAGGATGCTTTTCTCAGGGGTGGTACAGTAAGTTTTATATATACATTTCTGCTTTTCTAGCCATACTATTTAGTTGGCTTTAGTTCTCTTTCAACCAACCATGCTAACAGTTCTCACACAGGTATATACTGAAATCAAGATTCAGAGTCCGATACCACTAAATTCTGATATAAAATATATTTTAAAAATAAATCTGACTTCCATGAATTCAGTTATATAGAGTAAAATTGCTGCCTGCCTGATAGGAATGTCTCAGCTCTTGTAGGGTCTCTCACCTGCATCAGCTGACTGATTGCTGCATCAAGAGAAGGAGTCGACTCCTGCAATTCATCCTTAAAGACTTTCAGATCTGCATGGATTGCCTTTAGACACTTAGCCTGCAAGAAGTTGTACAGATTACCATTCATGTTTCTGCATAAAATACCTAATGTTGCATTCTGTAATCCCAAGCACACACTTGCACCCTGCACTATCTTCAGCAGGTCTCTACACTCCAAAATGGAACATGGTATTTATTAGGGATGAGAGGGAAGAAAATGAAAGTGTATGAAAGTAATTAATATATTATGTACTATTGCTCTGCACTGGTAAGGGCAAGGATACACAGAGCTACTTGTCACAGCTACAAAATAGACTCGGTATAGTCTATAGCAGGGTATTTTCTTGCATTTTGTATCTGTGATAAGTAACTGGCTACAAGTAGCTAAGTTAATCATAGCCCTACAAGGTAAGCACATATTGATATAGTTTGCTAACTTACCTCGTCAAATTCTGCTTTGTTCAATGACTGGCACATGTGGTCCTAAATCAAAAATATTGGCATTAGTTTACTGTGATTAGGCTTAAAAGTAATTGGACTATTTAAGTCTCAGTGTCAGATTTATCAAAAGCTGAAAAACTTTAAGAAATTTGTAGGTCTGTTTTGCGTCTGAGAAAACTGTTCTTGAGTTTCACAAGGTTCCCATAAAAAAAATATATATATATATATGTATTTATATGTATACTTCCAGTGTTCAGAATCCACACTCACAGGACTTAAGGATAGTGTAAAGAATGTTATTAAATGACACAAGAACTAAAGTTTCGGCTGTTACCCCAGCCTTTGTCAAAGTTACATAACAGCGCAAGTGAAAACCCTATATACCATGTTTGGCGGGAACCAAAGACAGTGACGTGATTACGTGTGGGTCATTTAGTACAAAATGTGACGCGTTAACAATCAAATACGTGATAAACCGAAAACATTTTTGTCCGCAGGAGAAACAAATAAAAGATTAGAAAATCAAAATCAACATATTAAAAATGTAAAAGGAATGGGGGAATGAATTTAATGTAGCACTGTAATATAATTTTACCATGTAATATACTTGTACATATTCGTTATACCATATAATGCTTCATTCAGATAGTAGATAAGAGTTGTGGGATATGCAAATTATATAGCCCTAGAGTGTTCACAGGGTTATCGACAATGTGGCTATTTATACTTATATGTATTTAACAAAATACTGGTGTGGCCATTGGTTCTCACCTATTATGAACTCCCTTCAGCATATGAAACTGCTACTCAGCATTACAGTGATAGTTGATAAGGGATATTCCCGTATAACTCACAAATAAGCAGTTCTATTTACTTCCTGTCCCTAATTACTCATCATTTAGTGTTTGGTAATTACATATACTGAATTCTCCTGAGGGGCTGTACCTTTATATCTCTTTGGCCACAATGGTTTGTTTCTGAAGCATTCCAGGGGAAAAACAGGTAAACTCAAGACTCTATTTAAGCATGCCATACTAATTCTCTTTAAACTATAATTAACTCACTCGTAAATTAATTTAGATAATGTAAAATTCCCAGGTAGCAATAAAACTGAGCAGGAACATTAAGATTTCTGCTGGAAAGAAACAACTGAAGTTATGTTTTTTTGATTTAGATCACAGTCTATTAAAGTTAATATTAAACCATTTTATGGGATACAAGTAGCTGTGGTGCTGGAGGATTGGACGTCCCTGATTTATCTTGTGCCACTTAGATGCTGCATTTCCACTTGGACCCAGTCAGTGGCATAACTTTAGCAGAAGACCCCATGATCAAGGGGGTCACACAGGGGAATGGGGTGACCAGACTGTGGGGTCTGCATCTTCTAGTTTTTAGAAATCCCCCCTCATCAGCCACTCTCTTGCCTACCCCCATTGCGAGAAGCTGGGGAGCAGGGAACGCAACAAGGCAGGTGGGTTCAGGGAAGGCCGGGAAGGGGCTGCTGTGCGCTGGACCCCTCCAGAAATTTTTTTGCAGAGGTGCCTGGCATGCTGTTATGCCACTGAAGCCACTATTTTACCCTCTGTGTCAATGTGGATACAAATATCTTTGGCGATGGTGCCAGCAAAGTGTAAACAAGTCAGTTAAAGTTCCCACCAGAATGGAATAAAATAAGAATATTTTATGATAGCTTGTAGGTAATGCAGATTAAATAAGTACCTCTATATGTAATAAAAGGCTATCTACTGCTTGGTTGCTATAGATTACTGCACCTAGGCACATGTCGCAAGTGTCAGTATGTGGATCAGTTTCATCAGCAAACAGTTTCCCAGTGTGCATTGCTGCAGTGGACCAAGGTCACAAATAGGATAACCACAAGGGAGATTGAACACAAGGCCATTTAGTCTACAATATGGAGTCCTCCTAGAACGTTATTAATAAAGAGCCATGTCACAACAGCATTATTAACCTCATTTACTTGTTGCTTTAATGTTTTTTTCTTAATCAACAAACATTTACATTTTCCCAAAGCAGGTTACCTTGGATAGTGAGCTGGGAATACAGGAGGTAAGTATGTTCATTTTGTCCTTGGCTATGACATTTCTCATATCAATTTCATCATAGGAACAATTGAAGTCCTTATAATTGCTCTGTTCAGAAAGGAAAACATGGATGAAATGATAAATATGTACAGGTTCTAGATAACTGTTCCAGCCACCTGTGTGTTTATGTGCTACAGAACAACAATGGACTTCATTTACTAACTGAGGGTGCAGTGCTAAATGAAGAAACAATCATGTCCTTAATAAAGCCCATATCAACTCAATTTGTAAATAACCTGCGTATAGTGGCGCGCTGCTTGTGGCTATAGGTGGGTGCCAAATAAGATGAACTACACATATTTTTGCAGTTTGAACTTTGTAATGAGGGACAACATTTCAGTTTTTTCACTATAGTAAAAAGGGGTTGGTTCACCTTAAAATAAACTTTTGGTATGATATGCACAGCACTGTTTTAGGACATTCTGCACCAGGTTGTCATTATTTATTTTTAGAAATATATCCATTTTCTTTGCATTTTTTAATTATTTCTGCAAGTGGTTTTGTATTTTGTCAGAGCCGTGTACATCTGTAATTAGCGATGAGCGAAAAAAAATCTGCCTATGGCGAAACGTGGAAATTCGTCACGAATCCATGCCTGCAGAAAAATGTCACTCATCACTATCTGTAATCACTCAGTCTAATGCAGAATTTGTTAATATGCATGTCAGTTTGAGTAACAAGAGGAGCCACTTATAAGGGCTCTGGCACACGGGGAGATTAGTCACACGCGGCGGCGCGATTTTGCGCAAATCGCTGAAAAAGCCTCGCGAGGCAACTTCAGCGATTTGCACAAAATCGCGCCGCCGCGTCTGCCATCCCGCCGGCGACTTACATGTTCGCCGGTGGGATGGCAGGGGGAAGGCAACTCGGGGCGATTAGTCGCCCGCGAACAGGGAGTTTTGCCGCGGGCGACTAATCTCCCCGTGTGCCAGAGCCCTAAAGACGAAGCGCGAGAGCACTAAGTGGCATTATGACAATAACAGACAAGTTGATAATCAACCAGCGGCAAATCTCCTCTATTGCAGGTGACTAAGGGCTCTGGCACACGGGGAGATTAGTCGCCCGCGACAAAACTCCCTGTTTGCAGGCGACTAATCTCCCCGAGTTGCCTTCCCCTGCCATCCCACCAGCGAAAATGTAAGTCGCCGGTGGGATGGCAGGGGAAGGCAACTCGGGGAGATTAGTCGCCCGCGAACAGGGAGTTTTGTCGCGGGCGACTAATCTCCCCGAGTGCCAGAGCCCTAAGGTGCTGGCTGACTGAAACAAAAATTGCTTTTAACATAAAAAGAAGTTCTCTACCTTTATCTCCAAAAGTGTTTCATTAACCACATTTACTAAGCTCTTGGAGCTTTTGAAGCACTTCACCAGATCAACGGAATTTGACAGGTCACCAAGAACTGGTTTACTTTGTGCAAATTTCGACTGACAACAAAATAGAACAGCCAAAATAACCCAGGAACCTGCAAATAGAAACACAAAATTCAACATTTAAAATTCATAATAGATTGTTTATATTACATGTTTTCTATCTGCTTTCCAAAATGCCATTATTTAACACTACTGGAGGCTATGTGAATTATCAGATTCTTTAAAAAAAGATGGCAAATTTACCATAAATGCTGTTAGGTGTAGCTTTTCCTGCTCCCTCAATCCAATGCTCCCCTTAGTGCACTTATGTCTGGAGTCATTTACTATGATCCCGGACATTGGTGCACTAAGGGGAGTAAAATCTCATTTATAAATTACTTTTATTGTACTACTAAGAAGAAAACGATGCAGGCAGCACTGTATTTTTGAGGCAGGCCACAGGTCACTGTGTTCCTAAAGTGCACCATACTGAAAGGCACAATCCTCTGTTAGATGCTGGACTTGCTAGTAGCTGAATGTTCACAGCTGGAGAGCCATTGGCTTAAGTTTATTGCCCTGTACCAGGATATGGGATAGGTGACGTAAAGGGATTCTGTCATGATTTTTATGGTGTACTTTTTATTTCTAAATTACACTGTTTACATAGCAAATAATTTACTCTGACATTTAAAATTATATTCCAGAACCAACAAATTGTTTTAGCTGTAATATTGGTGTGTAGGCAGCCATCTCAGTGCATTGAAAAGCAGGGCACTTCCAAAGTATTATTGCAAAATAACTTTTATTTACATAACAGAACCCAACGCGTTTCGACCCCCACTAAAAAGAGGGGGGGTCTTCGTCAGGGGCATGCATAAAAAAGCAGGCAAATATATACACAAAAGCGATATAAATACCCTTGTTGTAACTGCTTTCCCAGTGCGAGTGAGCACCCAATATATTGGTGTTTCTGTGCAGGTGTGCAGCACTACATATTAGATTTATCTCAGTGCATTGTGCCTGAGTCTGAGCATTCAGAAGGAGCCAGCGCTACACATTAGAACTGCTTTCAGATAACCTGTTTCTCCTACTCCCATGTAACTGGAGGAGTCCCAAGCCGGACTTGGATTTCTTACTATTGAGTGCTATTCTGATATCTACTGGGAGCTGCTATCTTGCTACCTTCCCATTGTTCTACTGATTGGCTGCTGGGGGGGGGATATCACTCCAACTTGCAGCTCAGCAGTAAAGTGTGACTGAGGTTTATCAGAGCACAGGTCACATGGCTATGGCACCATGGGAATAGAAGAACATGGCTAGCCCCATGTGAAATTTCAAAATTAAATATAAAAAAAATCTGTTATGGATTTCAATACAGGATTCTGCTGGAGAAGCTCTATTACTGATGCGGTTTGAAAAAAAACATGTTTTCCCGTGGCAGTATTCCTTTAAATGACAAAGCCCACACTATAAATCAATAGCCCAGGATAAATAATCATTGAATGGATCATCTTAAAAGGAATTGCCCAGATAGTATGAAACGTTTTCATTCAGTCTCCTTATACATGACACTCCTTATACATTAGACATGAAATTGTAATATTATCATATCATTATATATATTATACAAAATCACAATACCATTCACTGTATATAAAGAAGCCAATGTAGAGAGTAAGGGAATGTGCGTACACATGGGCAGCTCACTTACCCGCTCGCCGGCTGGCCATGCTGCTGTCAGTAGGGCGCTGTGAGCAGCCAGAGAGACAAGTGAAGAGCAGGAATACATTAGCGCTAAGAGAAATGGCTTATATATATATAGCCCGCACCCTACAGAGTCTCCATCCAGGACTTCCCCAACGTTTCCCTCTTTCTATACGGCAGATACTCCGGCTGCTGTGTAAATGTGAAACACCGCTCGCAGTCTCGCTTGGGTCGGGGCAGAACAGAGCATTTCCATGCACCGCACCGACAGACGCGATAATATTGGTCGCTCTTCGCCACAGACCCCTATAAAAACCCATTTTATGATTGTTAAAATAACCATTACGTAACTGACGTATCTCACTAATTAACTTACAAGCGCATCGCGGCCAGTTTCGGGTGGGCGGGAAGAGCGTTTAACCCAGGGCAAAACAAAAAAAACACTAAATACTGTATTGTTTATTATATTTGTAATTGTCCCATATTTCTATAAACTATAAACAAACTCCAGAGATTATACCTCATTTACATTAGTTCCTGCGCCTAGCGCTTACAAACTAATCACAGTCACACATAGTATGAGCCAATTTATCACAAACCAACTTTCTTTGGCCCTATATAGAGCAGGGATATACAACTTAAACTCCCTCCAGCAGTTCCTGCACCCAGAGCATACCTGGGGCAATATACACATTCAAAATAAAACGTCAGGAAATTGTCAAGAGATAAAGTGGCTTGAAAAGTTAACTGGAAAGTGTCTGAGCCTCAATCCATGTTGCTCTTTTTTATTTTAACAGGTGGAATGTGTATTTTCCCAAGACCAGAGGCCAGAAAGGCACAGTGGCAGTCATTTTGTTGCATGATTTACAGTAAAAGCATAATCCTGTGTATTTTGGTACACCATGGAGAAGTGTGGTGACTGGAATTCTGGGAAAAAATTGCATCATGGGACAAAAGAAAGTGCCTTTTTCTTTCTGGCATATGTACCAATGCACACTGCTCTTGACAGCAGGACATACCAGATTCACCTGCTGTGTATTCTGCCTTTGCTTGAACAACAATATATCTAATAATTCTCAGGAATAATAAAACTTCAAAAATAATACAGACACTTGTACTTTGGCTTTTGTGGGACCCTATGCACCTGTTCCCCCCAATCTGCACCCTACCTAGCAATAGTTATGCCAATTTTGCATGCACATGCCAAAATAGTGAATTATGGCCACACTTATAATGTATTTTTCTGTCTTTGAGGCAGCACTGTACCTGGGTTTATTCATTTTCTTAGATTGGCTGGGGCAGACCAATAGCAAGCTTCTTTTGCAAAACATAGCATAAACAGCACTTCCCCAAGTAGTCTAAGTAACACACTTAGAATAAAGGGAAGGTGCTCCTAGCTGGTGTGATAGATAGATAGATGATAGATAGATAGATAGATAGATAGATAGATAGATAGATAGTTTAAAAGAAAACTACAGTATGTATAGTTACAACAAAATCTTCAGGCAATAAATGGCACCTCCTTTCAGTAACTGCCTGGACTTGGATAAAAGAAGGAAGAACTACTTCCTAATGAAAAGGGTTGATTACTTCAGGAGGATTTTGGGAAATAGGACTTTCTAATAATTTCTTTTGGGTATAACTATAACTTATATGTCTTTTGGGTAGAAGATGGTGTAAGGCTCTTCTCAGAGCTGAGGTTATTACTGCTAGAAACATCACTTTAGTGGTCAGCAATGTCTAGCAGTGGTTCACAAGAAATGGCTGTCCAGTTATGGGACAAATTTCATTACTGGATGCCAAAGTCTAGTGACTTATGCTAGAATCTAGTAGCAGCTACTTGTCATGGCTACAAAATCAGACAATGTTGATAATTTACTGATAATTGATGTGTTTTAGCAGAGACAATTCTATGGGGCACATTTATGAACGATGGAGCCTTTGGGTTCAAGCATTTGTATCCTTAAACCAAGCGAGAGTTCTTAAACTCTCACGTTGTTTCTTCATCTGAATAGCTCGATTTGTGCAATTCAGGTGTTTCTTTTTCTCTACCAAAAAATAAAAATCTCCGCAGGTTTTAGGTGCCAAGCTTTTTATTTTTTAGTCAGGGGAAAAGAAAAACCCCATTCCCATGAATTGGGCTATTCGAATGAAGAAATGACGCAAGAGATTGGGAACTCCTGTGTGGTTGCGGGATATGAATGCTCAAGCCCAAAGGCTCGAGCATTCATAAATGTGCCCCTTACTATTGTCTATGGCAGGGTATTTTCTGATATTTAGTTAGCTTTCACAAGTAGTTACTAGTAAGTATCTCCATGTGTCTTCATCCTAAAGGCTGCAAAGATCATCAGTAAGAACTGGTAAAGTAGACACCTCAAACTTTAAAGGGCACTCACACTCACACCTTTATAAAAAGCAGTTTTTAGGAAAATAAAACATTACGTTTTGTTGGATAAGGGGAAGTAAGAGATGGGGGTGTTTTGGGCACTTCTAAAAAGGGGTATACACTATTTTTTAACATACTGTAAGTGCAATGAGCAGAGCTTGGGTTCACCATATTTTTTGCCTATTTTAGTTAAGAAATATCTATGGTTTTGTGATTTCTTGCATTAAACAGGGCAAAATATAAAAATTAAACTAAAATCACATTTACTTCCTGTCTCTATGAACGAAGTTAAAAGAAAGAAAAATTAGCCCAGTCCTGGTGTTCCTGTCTGCTGTTTTGCCACTGTCTGGGGCCCCAGCAATCTGCCTTTGTGAATTAGGGGGAACTTTTTAAAGATAAAGAACTCTAATAACCATTATGGCACCCATTTATGGAGTAAGCTACTAAAGTGTTCCTCTTTATACCTCAAGTCCCCTATATGTTCTAGAACCCAGAATTTCAACTATTTTTTTTTTATAAACAATCTGTCAACTATACCATGCCAGCTGTTTTATTATTCATACATGTTCTATTGTAATATTTGTTTTGCTGGCAGAGGTTAATGGTTTTATCATCCTTGCCTCGGGTAACCCTACTTTCTAAAAAGTGGATATAATCCTTTTCTTTTGAAGATGTTGCTTTCAAATTGATGTTTTTAATTTTCAGTGTTTGTACAAATGATTAAAGGTCCTATTTGTCCCTTGTGCAAATCAATAAAATGAATCCACAATAAAACTTGTTCCATACACACCTTTCCTCAGTAGGAATCTTTGGGCATTTCCACAAGCCCACTAAGGAAATATAATAAAGGTTTGCATGAATAAGAACAAATGTGTAATTTACAGTATAATATCTTTCATTAACCAGTTATTATATTGCAAGTTTTAATTAAAACATACATTTTATAAGACTTACTTAAAGATGATCGATTTTTTTGGTGCAAAAAAAAAATATAAATATATATGAATAAGAAGTTTTATTACATACAATGTACATGGGTACAAACTAGAAAATTCTCAATCTTTTCACCTTGGACTGATGGGGTTGCTAAACCACATAGCAGTCATTTTTCCCATTATGCATATTTTAATAAAGTCCCTTAATAGTGGCGTACATACTTTCCCATAGCAGAACCTCACATTCAGTGATATTAATGCCATTAAAAGGAAAAATAGTTTAAAAGTATGAATATTAACATATCAGCAACAATCTGATTATTATTCCTCTTTAAGGTTAGGTGATGCTGCTTTAAACCCACTTCATTTCTAATATTTGTTTGTAAAGCTATATCTATAATTGGCTGGATGACCAATGGTGTTTTTCTTATAAAATGGTCAAAGTAATATATGCTTTACATATACTTTCCACTATATAAAGGCAATGAATACCTATGTTGGGACACAGATTTTAGTTAGCACCACACTGGATTTTTCTACACAAATGCGTACTTGTCCCTCTGTATTTACCTTCCACTGGCAGCAAGAATAATGGTACACTGTCATTCTTAGCAAAAGGTCAATGTAGACCTGAAACGCAGGATCCAAAATTATGCAATAAAGGTATTTTAATCCAACAAAGAAGGAGTGCTGTCCAGAATATCAATAATGAATATCTATGTGCAAAGCAATAAACAGCTGTATGATGCATTGTTAATATGTCACTATCACTTAGAATCAAATGCAGGAAGCAGATTTCCAAATATGTTAAGTAGTTTAACAAATCCACGTATAAATAGATATGATAGATAGATAGATGATAGATAATAGATTGATATAAATAGATAGATAGATGATAGATAGATGGTAAACAGTCCTATTGGGCTCATTTATCAATTTTTGGTTTGAGTTTATTTTTCTAAATCAAATAAACTTGCACTGAATGTTTACTTATTTATTAAAAAGGAAAAATTGTCCTAATAAAAAAACTCTTTTCATGTTTTTTCAATGCCCATTGACATCTATAGAAACTCACAAGCTTTTAGATGCCACTTTTTTTCATTAGAGTTTTCTGGTTCTTCGCACTTAATAAATACCGAACATTCACGTTTTTGAACCTTAATTCGTATTAGAGTTTTTTTAGCGTAAGAAAACCCAAATCGTGAAAAACCTCGAAAATTAATAAATCTCCCCCTTAATCTTATAATGTTTAAATGTTTTTAGGTTTACAGTTCAGGGGATCCAAATAATGGAAAAACTCCTTATCCGTGTCCTAAGCATTACATTTTTCATTTTAAATTGGTGTATTTCTGGCAAACAGAGGAGACTCCCTGCTGAACAGTTATTGCTTTTCATTTGATCTGTTAATGGAGAGTTATATATTTTCCCTCTCTCATTGGCAGCCAACCAGTTTTTTTTTTTTTTTTAAATAATGCTCAATAAAATAAAAGTAATCGTAATTATGCTTAGGGGTCCAGTAAGTTCTACTTATTCCACTGTTTTGCACAGAAACTCCCCACACATCATGCAGTAATTGTTTGGGGAATTTGCCCACAATATTACAGTAGACTAAATGAAGTATAACAAACAGATAACACAGCAAGGGGGAGATTTATCAATGTTTGGGTTTTATTTTTTGAATTATGGTGCAAAAACTTGAATGTTTGCTATTTATTAAGTGCAAAAAACCCAGATAACTTGAATGTAAAAATTTGCCATCTAAAAGCTTGTGAGTTTCTGTAGACATCAATGGGAGTTGTCCTGGGCAAAGTCAAGCCAAATTTTCAATTCGAGATTTTCTAGTTTTATTTGAGTTGTCAATCAAAGAATTCAAGGTATTTACGTTTTTTTTAATCGCATGAGCATTCAATTTGAAAGTTTATTCGATTTAGAAACACAATCTTGAATTCACAAATTCAAAAATTGATAAATAAGCCCATAAATGTTTCCAGGTTCTGTTGTACAATGTATCATATGAAGGTTCCAGATGTATTAGCTGGAAGAGTCTGGTGTCCCAGTACAGATAAGGAATGAACAAGGGAAAGGGCAGAATATAGGGCAGAATCAGGTCATATATTTTATTGCACTGCTTTATAGTCACTTTATTGATGCCTTGGTACTTTTCCCCTGGTGTTTTTCCCCTCATTGTTTTCTATTGACTTATTTCCTCTTTATAATATTCCAGGGGGTATTGACATCATATGGGATACAGTTCAGCCACTGGGAATAAGCACATAGTGTGAAATAGGAAACGTCGTAGCCTACTGAAAATCCAATAAAAATGAGAAATAAAATGGGAAATGAAAGTGATATAATACATTTTAAAAGAAATAGGAGGAAAATTGTAGAGATTAGAGGAAACAGAATACTTACAGTTAGATGTGACAGAGAAAATAGTGCACAAGTAATGTTGTTAACAATAAATGTAAAATAAGGCCATAAAATCCTACAAAAACAAAAACGCTCATGACAATCTCAGTGGTGGCTGGGCAGATTTTACATCACCAAGTTTTCTTTAAGCTGGCCATACACGCAATGATAATATCGTACGAAACAAGGTTTCGTAATGGCAAGTTGGCGAGGCAACGAAAGATCGAAAATCACCACGTGTGTGGCCAGCTTTATACAGAAGGTGATTGCCATTAGCTTACTGAAGTGTCACTGTTGGTCACCAAAGACCTAAATGAAAAAAAGAAATTCTTCATTTAGGAAACAAAAAATATTGGTTTCTGGAAGAGTTTATAAACTGCAAATTAATGTATATTCCAATCTTTTACTCTATATCAGTATTTGTAATTCATTTCACATTTATTTGCAATGGTCATCTTCTACACCTGTGCTCAATATCAGCACTATGGATCTTTGTTTTAGTTTTAACCTTATGACTTCCCTCAAAAGTGCTATAATCAGGAGGAGCCAGAAAGCTGGGAAATTAAATTACTTTCAATGTCATTGTTCTATACTCTGTATTGCAATAAATAACACAAATGACAGATATTTTTTAATTAAAACAATACAACACAAGCTCTATTAAGAGAATTTGTGTTGAACACAGGAGCATTATGTCCTTTTACACTGCATCTGAATATGCTTTTTATAATAGTTCACACATTTGCAGATTTGAATTTCCATTTGAATTTCCAGTTGACCGTAGATTACACTGCAGTTATAGCCTGTAACTGGGAACTTTCTGCTGTTGTGATAAAGTGCAGTCCTGTTCTAGGCTTGCACACATGTTGGTTATACATGGTAAAAAAATATGATAATAATAATCTAAGCATCCCAGTGAAGGTACTGATTAGTGTAGCAGTGTAAAAAACTGATGATTTCTATAATATATATATAAAGCCACAGTATGTGATATATACAGCCTGTACCTAGTCAGTATTTCTATACTCATTGATTGCTGATTAATGTTCTCATTTCCTTCACCATATCCAATTATTTTATTTTCTAATCCACACAATTATTTTCCAATATAATTTAGCATGTTCATTTAAATTCTGAAAGTCACAACTCATATCTCATGAAATTAAGCAATTTGCATATCCCAAATTAAGAATTATTGTGATACAGATATGGGACCTGTTATCCATAATGCTCAGAACCTGGGGTTTTCTGGATAAGGGGTCTTACCGTACTTTGAATCTCTATGCCATAAGTCTTCTGTAAAATCA
Source organism: Xenopus tropicalis (assembly GCF_000004195.4). Lineage (NCBI taxonomy): Eukaryota > Metazoa > Chordata > Amphibia > Anura > Pipidae > Xenopus > Xenopus tropicalis. The sequence goes on from NC_030681.2 coordinate 114,909,704, forward strand.
TTAAAGGAGAAGGAAAAGCTAGTAAAGAGTTAATCTCAAGCTGCAGGCATACCTTCAATTGTCTCAATAGTGCCCTTAAGTCTCCCCATATTTCTCCCATTCAGATGATCAGAATCCAAACAGGGAGAAAAAACGCTGAGCTGTGTAAAGAAGATTCCCATAATGCCTCACTCCTGCACAGGCACCCAGACCAAGTGAACATGCTCAGTTAGTTAGACTATGGGGCACATTTACTAATCCACGAACGTCCGAAAATCGCCCAAATGCGTTTTTTTCGTAATGATGGGTACTTTGCGACTTTTTCGCAAATTGTCGCGACTTTTTCGAGCTCTCAATACGAAAGTTGCGACAATTCGCGAAAGTCGTAATGGCAATGAAAAAGTTGCGACAATTCTCCAAAGGCATAATGCAATGAAAAAGTTGCGACAATTCTCCAAAGGCATAATGGCAATGAAAAAGTCGCGACAATTCTCCAAAGGCATAATGGCAATGAAAAAGTTGCGACAATTCACGCAAGTCGTACCGGTTACGAAAAATTCGTGACAATTTACGGGAAAGTCGTAACGGCGACGAAAAAATCGCAAAAAATATGAAAAAGTCGCAAAATGTTCGTTTTCCAATCCGAATTTTTCTCATTCGGATTCGTGGATTAGTAAATCAGCCCCTATGAGTTAGCTTCCTGCTGATTGGCTCAGATCCACATTCCTAAGGGCGGGGGGAGTGAGTTCTTAGCATTCTTGAGGGAGGGGGAGCAGGAGAGAGCAGAGAGCAGAAAGATGCGTGTCTGTGGCACTTACTTAGTTTTTACCTTTCTTTCTCCTTTAAAACAGAAATTAAATCCCAATGGATTGTTTTGCCTCCAATAAGAAAGAATTATACTGTAGTTAGAATCAAGTACAAGGTACTGTTTTATTATTACAGAGAAAAAGGAAATAATTTTTGAAAAATTTGAAGTATTTGATTAAAATGGAGATGGCCTTCCCCTAATTCGTAGCTTTCTGGATAACAGGTTTCCAGATAACAGATCCCATACCTTTATATGGATTGTTGAATATTGTGTAGCCAGTTCTTGTCATTTTACATCCAGTTTATTTCAATGCAACAACCTCCGCCATATTGTTCTATCCATGTCTTTACACAGATTTCAAAAAACACTTTCTGGCATTGAAATTCAAGAGTGGTCAAAGGCTATGGCCAGCTTGCCAAATCAGAGCCCAGACAAAGTTTGGTGTATGGGGAATTGTATAAGCATTTCCTGAAAACTGCATAAACATGGCCTGAGAACTATGAAGCCTTTCAAGTACATAATCTTTCCATCTGACCAAAACATGTTTTCTCCCTCTGGGCCTGCCAAGCAAATGACAAACTATTATTCATTATTTCTGATAAGCATGATGGTAGAATAGCAGCACAGAAATAAATATTATTGGAACAGAAAGGTTTATTCCTTATTCAGTGGCATACAGCAGTTTGAGCAGAAGGTGAAGTGGCTGTCTTACCAGTGATGAGAAATTCCTATTGCTCTGGCCTGTCTCTAAGGAGAAGAAGTACTTAATAGAGACCTGTCTACCCACAAGATAGAATGCAAACGTACCACAGTTGCTTATTATCAGGATCTATAAGCCCTGCTGCATGACTTCCAACCAACCACTAGTGTGGAAGGCCTTTGTCTTAAAGGGCATCTAATGACATGTCAACCCAAAAAAAACATAATTTTAAGCAACTTTTCATTGTGAATTTGTAGAAATGTTTAAGGCTATTAAAAGTTATTTGTAGATATGCTATTGAAAGCAACATTTGCTTAACTCCTGGTTATAACTTTTTAAACTAATTGCAAAAGTCAGTCTCCTCCAGCAAGACAGGACTGAAAATCTGCTGCCTTGTGTTACATTGTTTCCAATGCCACAGCCACCAGGGCAGAGAATAGAAAGGGCAGGCAGACACTGCTTTTAATAGAAATTATACATACAAAAATACAAATGTGTAATGAATGTATATAGATATAGTAAACTTGCTTAGGAACACAAATAAAACTATTCTAGAACCCTAAATAGGATTCAGAGATTTTCCATGTCATAACATGATCTCATGAAGCTAATTTCCAGCATATATTTGTTCTATGCATCTTTGTTCTAGCCACACATGTCTTGTTTATGAACATATAGAAATACATGTTCATTGATTAATGAACAGGACATATAACTCTATATAATTCTATAGAAAGCACAAGCTGCTATTGGAGTTCGGTACTTTCAACATAGATTATAGTGGCTACAGTAACTGGAAACCTGACTTCCCAAACGCAATTCAATAAACAAATAATTTGTTAACCTTGATACAATTCATTACATAGTAAGAGTTTAAGAAGCAAGCTGTATTTACTGCTTGCTACAGATTATCTTGTGAAATGCTTTATTGGTGAGTTTCTAACAATGTGATGCTGATTTACAGGAATTAATTATTTTTAAGGAACATAACTGAATAACCACAAATGTTTTGAAGGCAGTGTTGAAAATTTAATGCTATATTCTATGTCAATTAGTCCTGGACCACAAATCGGTGGATTCTGCCCAACGCCAGAGGGGCTGCTGTAAGATGCCATAGACAGTCACTATTTAGTGGGACGATGAGGGGCTGTTTGGGCCTCTGTGTACTTGGAATGCCAGGGCCTATTATGAATCCCAGGTCAGACCTGGTTTAATACCTAAAGGAATAAGAAACCCATTAAGTGCATGCCTCCTGAGATTTGTTTAATATATGTATAATATTTTTTAATATATTTCAGGGATGGCATTATATATTTAGCCTTTTTTCCATTCATTCATTCATTCATTCATTCATTCACATAATGCAATAAACTGTTTCTGCAGTACTTTTCACACAATCCTTATGCACGCAACACATTTCTTTATTATTTATTTATTTTTTTGTTTTGAAATAAAAATTTCACAGAACAAAATTTCAGGATTTAGTAAAATGAGAATTGGCCAAAGGTCTGAATAATTTTGCAAGACTTTGTATTGTCCCAGTTTGTAAAAGGATGAAATAGCACTGTATTCCAATGTGACATTTTTGACACGTTTGGTGATATAGAATTACCTTGTTATAAAGACAAGAAAAGTGAATATACAGTAGTATGTTTCAAGATTGGCAAAGAAAATTCACTAAAATTCACTAAAATCCTATATTTGATGAGTCTGACAAATATTTTCAAAAAATTGGTAGAGCTTATACAAATCGTCAGTTTATTTATTTATAAGAAGACCCCAGCCACTTGTGAACAAGAATGTAATAAATTCATACTGCACTGTAAAAAATACATTAAAGGAAAACTATGCCCCCCAAACAATGTATGTATAATAAAAATATATTGCATCAAATAGTGGATTTGTGCTGAACATACTTTTAATTAGGTAATATTTATGGCTTTTGTTATTTATTTCACAAAAAATAAAACCAGTTTCATTTTTGCACATCCTGTAATTTCCTGGTTTTGTAAGCAGAGAGAAACTAGTAAAACAAATTGTCAGTCCACATATAAGACCTTTGTATTATAAGCTTTTCCTCATTTAAAAGCCTAACAGACAGCAGGTTAGGGAAAGAAGGGGCTGGCTTATTCAGAGCTCATTATGACGCTATGTTTATTGGGAGAATACATATGCTGAATACATTTTCAATACTAATTACTGAGCTAATTTGTGAGAAAAGGTGTATTTTACAATGTATATAGGTGTAGGCTGCCACTTTAAACATGCTTAGTATTTGTTAGTCCGCAGATGGCTAAACGATTAGCTCTGCTTAGTTTTTTTTAAAACCTTCAGTCAAAAACTATTACTATGACCAGTGCACCAGAGGCCACTAAGAAGACCAGTGACACACTCTATCACATACTATAAATTAACTTAAAGCTAAACCATCCCTTTAAGGAGGTTATTAGTGTGTTAGAGAAAGTGCAGATATGTGCAACTAAACAGATAGAGGGGGATCTTTTTTTCATAGAAAAGATTAAGTGGCCACCTCTTTACAGAAACTGAACTTTCTTCTGAAACAATCAAAAACATTCTTTAAGGTGAGGGCAGAGAGGTTTGGGAATACCTGTACCTAAATGTGGTTTTAGTGTATAATGTATCAGTAATATTGACTTAAGAGTGTGAGATCATAAAACCTTAGGGCCTTACTAAGGTTTTATGATCTAGTCATGAAGGTATTTTACACCTTGTTTGTGTTTGGGCAGAGAAATCCCTGTGACCTTACTTTGGGCCACTTGTGCTTCATAGGTGTATGCCTTCATCACTCCCTTCATAACATCAAAGCAGAGTTGGGTGGGCACACATCCACCAGTACATCAGGTTTGGAGCAGGAGGGATAGGGGTGACCCACACATTAATAATGAAAAGAATAAAGGTCATTGTTGTGACAGTGAGTGATAGTGCGTGTGGAGTTTATAGAAGGAAGTGAGCATTTCTGAGAAAAAAAACAACTTGTTTGCGACATTGAAGTCAATAGAGGGGCAGTACCCAGCATTTTGCTGCCTACTTGCTGACCTGTAAATCGTGTTGATGGCAATACACTGGAAATCTCATTGTTTGTCATTTACTGTAATATTCCATTTTGAATTAACCTTCTGGGCACCACCCTAAATACCTACCACCCCTGTGCTCTTATAAGGGCCAAGAGGGTATCAATTAATGCTATCAAGGAGTGACTCTAATCTGTACAGAGATACTGCAAAATAATGGTAGTGTTCTCCTACCTAAATCACAATTCAAAAATTTCAATGGGCTAAACTTAAATATAACTATGTGCCTTAACTAATGTTTACAGGGTAACCCTTTTGAAATAAAAAAATAACAAAAGTGGTATAAAGTTGATACTTTTATTGGCTAACTAAGAAAATCAAAGCAAGCTTTTAGAACATTTTAGTTCCTTTTTCAAGCTGATTTATGTGCCTTAACTAAGTAATACTTAAAATTCTAGACATTCTTATTCTGTGTTGAGTATTAAACACTTCACTGGAACACTGCTCATTATAGAAGGAGTCCTTTAGACTAGCACATTGCTGCCTGTGTTTATTACAGGAGGAACGGTCAAAATATTTCAGCCAGCACAACAAGTAAAGTGCAAGCAGGGCTTGGCCTCTGCGTGTTTATTCAAAAGCAATGTTTTGGGGGCGTACCCCTTCGCCCTGCCTGATGAAGGGGTACGCCCCCGAAACGTTGCTTTTGAATAAACATGCAGGGGCCAAGCCCTGCTTGCACTTTACTTGTTGCACTGGCTGAAATATTTTGACCGGACTGTGTGGAGAGTGCCGACTCTCTAGGCTGTGCACCAAGTAGTAATTCTCCGGAGGAGGTAAGGGTGTGCTGGTGTAAAACTTTTTTTCCAATTGTATTACAGGAGGAACCCATTGTACAAGGGAGGAAGATTCTCCCATGCCTAAAATACAAAGGCAGATAAAGTCCTCTGTGTAATGAACTAATACCTATACCCACCCTCCCCACTTAAGGCAAAAATCAGGCACAGTTTCTCTCCTTTGCACTGGACTAATTTGTGCTAAATTTCACTAATTTTCATTGGTATCCTTGGCTTAAAAAATTGAATCAATTTTTACTTTTAAATACAAGCTTTTCAGGTTGAGGAGATTGACAATAGGAAAGAACCTGGCGATAATTTGCATTCTGTTGCTATTTGTGGGTGTATGTGGATGTATAACAAATAGACTTATCTGCAAAACTCTACAAATGTTATTGGAACATTGAGTTTAACCACTCCTTCAGATGTTTTTACTCTTCCTGCTCTTTACTCTTCTATAGAATCATGTAGATCATCTTGCTGTCATACAGTTTGTTTTACTCAAATAAGTACTTGAGTCTAGCCTTCATTGGTGGATTAATAGAAAAGACACTACTGTTTATTTCCAAATGCAAGTTCAGTGTACAAAGTGCCATTTCAGGTACAATTTGCCCTGTTTTTCACCAACAATGAGTGCAAATAGCAATTGTTTGGCACAAACCTGCACAATTTAAACACAATGCAACAATGTATATAAGTAGCTTTAATTATCCTGTTCAAGGCCATTAATGTAAATTGTTCTAAGTTTAAAACAGCTTCTTCTTTTGTGGTTGGCTACTGTTCTCTAAAAATACAGTCTCATTGCTGGGGAGCAGAAACCTTCTGTTTATTTTAGCTATGAAACTAGATTAGAGAACTGCAATAATCATTCAGAGTGCGACAACCTGCCGCTTGTTTGCTATGAACTGGGAGAATAACCAGCAGAAATTCAGCACATGATGGGTTAATAGAAACATATCGGCCATCCCCTAAAGAACAGGAATAGCTTACTGGTAAGACACTGCCCCCTATGAATTGGGAGATTCCATCATTTTAACCAACAGATAAATCTGTGTCACATTAGGAACTCAAATACCCTACTTACTCAGTGAATGCACAGGTCCCTGACAAATGTTATATTAGGGAAGTTTTATTATCCAGCTGAAAACAGGAATTTATGTAATGAGTAAGATATATGTATCATTTAGTTATCATTACTGCAGGGTTACATACTGTTTATGCAACATCAATTGCTTGAATATAAGGATGGTGGCAAATATTGTCACCCTGAGTAATTCCAGCGGGTTTAGGGAAACACTTGAGGAAGTAAACCTTCCAGCTAGAGAGGACATGTAGAGAAACCCCAGTGAGAATTTGGGGAATTAGGTTCTAGCAGTTCAGGTAAGCCTCTGCCAGGAAGCATGCACTTCTAAGAGACAAATCTGATTACCAAACCCAGTATCTGAACTACGAGTCTCAATGATGCCAGACATCCACCAGCCTGCTATTTGCAGGTAAAACTCAGTCCCTTTGTTAAATGTACATTGAACCAGTAGAATTATTAATGAATTAGATAAACGTGTAGGAATGGCCAGACTGGGGATGACTTTGGTGTACTTGGCCAGCTTGAAGTATATTGCAATATATTGACAAACAATCCCTGTTTTGCTTAAAGGGGAGGGCATTTCTTAGTAGCTTATTGCACAGAATATCTTAATGTCCTATACAGTGGATATAAAAAGTCTACACACCCCTTATAAAATGTCAGGTTCCTGTGCCGTACAAAAATGAGACAAAGATAAAGTATTTCAGAACTTTTTCCACCTTTAATGTGACCTATTAAATGTGCCACTCAATTGAAAAACAAACTGAAATCTTTTAGGTGGAGGGAAGAAAACCAAAAAACTAAAATAATGTGGTTGCATAAGTGTGCACACCCTCTTCTAACTGGGGATGTAGCTGTGTTCAGAATTAAGCAATCACATTCAAAATCATGTTAAACAGGAGTCAGCATACACCTGCCATCATTTAAAGTGCCTCTGATTAACCCCAAATAAAGTTCAGCTGCTCTAGTTGGTCTTTCCTGACATTTCTTTAGTCGCATCCCACAGCAAAAGCCATGGTCCACAGAGAGCTTCCAAAGCTTTAGAGGGAACTCATTGTTAAAAGATATCAGTCAGGGGAAGGGTACAAAAGAATTTCCAAGGCATTAGATATACCATGGAACCCAGTGAGACAGTCATCATCAAGTGGAGAAATATGGCACAACAGTGACATTACCAAGAACTGGACGTCCCTCCAAAATTGATGAAAAGACGAGAAGAAAACTGGTCAGGGAGGCTACCAAGAGGCCTACAGCAACATTAAAAGAGCTGCAGGAATATCTGGCAAGTACTGGCTGTGTGGTACATGTGACAGCAATCTCCCGTATTCTTCATATGTCTGGGCTATGGGGTAGAGTGGCAAGGGGAAAGCCTTTTCTTACGAAGAAAAACATCCAAGCCAGGCTACATTTTGCAAAAACACATCTGAATTCTCCCAAAAGCATGTGGGAAAAGGTGTTATGGTCTGATAGAACCAAGGTTGAACTTTTTGGCCATAATTCCAAAAAATATGTTTGGCGCAAAAACAATACTGCACATCACCAAAAGAACCCCATACCCACAGTGAAGCATGGTGGTGGCAGCATCATGCGCTGGGGCTGTTTTTCTTCAGCTGGAACTGGGGCCTTAGTTAGAGGGAATTATGAACAGTTCCAAATAACAGCCAATATTGGCACAAAACCTTCAGGCTTCTGCTAGAAAGCTGAACACGAGGAGGAACTTCATCTCTCAGAATGACAACGACCCAAAGCATAAATCCAAATCAACAAAGGAATGGCTTCACCAGAAGAAGATTAAAGTTTTGGAATGACCCAGTCAGAGCCCAGACCTGAATCCGATTGAAAATCTGTGGGTTGATCTGAAGAGGGCTGTGCACAGGAGATGCCCTCGCAATCTGACAGATTTGGAGTGTTTCTGCAAAGAAGAGTGGGCAAATCTTGCAAAGTCAAAATGTGCCATGCTGATAGACTCATACCCAAAAAGACTGAGTGCTGTAATAAAATCAAAAGGTGCTTCAACAAAGTTTTAGTTTAAGGGTGTGCACACTTATGCAACCACATTATTTTAGTTTTTTGGTTTTCTTCCCTCCCCCTAAAAGATTTCAGTTTGTTTTTCAGTTTTTCAGAGTGGTACAGTTTATAGGTCACATTAAAGGTGGAAAATGTATATATAGATAATGGGTGAGTTCAGTGGATCTCTAGTTGTTGTCTATATGAATTTTGTGGTCACAGCCTCATTGCTCCATGTTGTAGCTCCCACCCTATCCTGCTACAGTCAGGTGTTCCCAATGGTGGACCAATAATAGGGTAACCATTTGGGGGTGTTACCTTGAAAGCAAGCAAGTTTCAGGTAAAACTCAGTCCTTTTGTTTAATGTATATTGAAGCAGTAGAAGCCACCGGTCTCTAGCTTTCATATTGCCACTGACTGCTCTACTTACAGGGTAAAATGGGCAACAGTGCATATAGAACACCCTGGAGCTCACTAGCAAAGTACATACTAGGGCTTAGTTGTGAAAATGAACACAAAATGCCATGTTACTTATGGTGAAAAGTTACTGTTTATTTATTACTGTTGCATTTATATATAAAAACAAATCACTTAAAGACAAAGCAAGAAACTAGTTAATGTTAGGATCAGCAAGGTGTGATGTGAGAAGGCACTTGCAGTTGTTATATAAGGGTTCATTTATTATGCAAGGTAGCTGGTATGGATTAAGACGTTTGTGTGTGTGCTTGGCTAAAGTGGCAAGATTTTCAAGAGCATTAAAAAACTTTTCATGGTAGGGCAAAATCTGATGTTGGCTGGTAATGACAGGGCCATTAGGAAGGCCTCATATATGGGCCAATAAGCTGCCAACTCATTGTGAAAGGGATATATAGAGATCTGAAGGAAACATGCTAGATATGTTTTTGCTTCGATAGGTGGCATAGTGTGTACTCTGCTGCCATTTGCTGTGCTTATCCTCTACAAGCTGCCCAATGCTTGCTTTTCCTATTCCTTATCCAAACCTACTGGTATTGTAAATGTTAACATTTATTAATGTTTTCATGGATTCAATATGTGTTTTGCACTGTTGTCATTAATATCCTTGGAACAAGGACTTTAGTAGGGCAGTCAGTACGCGAAATCATCAGTCCCCTTTTACCTTGACTAAAATAAAAAGCATAGGGACTGCTGCATTATATTCACATGTGCAAGCTGACATTTTGGTTGACTTGAACAGTAGCTTGATATATATCCTATATTTATGATTACTAGATGGAATATTATCATTTCTGTTACCATATTTGTGACCTATGGAACATGCCTCAGCTGTCAACAGGATGGAAAAATGACAGCTGCCATCTATGTAAAGCCGCATTATATATGCAGATAATAAATGCCCTTTTTAGACATAAGGTATGCCCTCACCTGTAGTACTGTATTATAGTTCCCTCTAAAAAAAACAATAGGGACAATGGAGAAATGTACTATTTTCCCTGTCATTACAGAGATAAAGCGAGTAAAGGTGGCCATACAGGAGCAGATCCGCTCGCTTGGCGATGTCGCCAAGCGAGCGGATCTTCCCCCGATATCCCCACATACGGGTGGGCGATATCGGGGAGCATTTAGGTTAAAAAAAAAATAATCCGATCGTTTGGCATGTGGGCGGCAATGGGGCAGTCGGATCGGGGACCGCATCAACGAGCCGATGCGGTCCCCGATCCGACCAGATTTTCTAACCTGGCTGTTCGAGATCTGGCCAATTTCAGGCCAGATCTCGGTCGGCCAGGCCGCTCTGCTCTCCCCATACACGGGCCGATTAGCTGCCGAATCGGTCCAAGGGACCGATATCGGCAGCTATAGGCGGCCCGTGTATGGGGACCTTTAGTGTGCCAATAACACAATCAGCATGCTCAGTAGGGGGAGTGGTGCTCAGCATATAATAGACAACAACAAGAGCTCCTCTGGACTTACCCATTACCAACACATATAGGATATTAAGACATTATGTGCATTAAGCCACCAAGAAATGCCCTTCTCTTTAAGCAAAACATTTATTGACTGTCCATATATACTTCAAGTTGGCCAACTACAAAGTCATCCCCAGTCTGGCCAGTCCTACACTCACTTTTATCTGATTTAAATTCTACTGCTTTAATATACATTTAACAAAGGGACTGAGCTTTACCTGCAACTTACTTGCTTTCAAAGTTAAAACTCCCAAATGGTTGCCCTTTTATTGGCTCTAGCATATTATACCTATGCCTCATGGGCTCAGGTTTGTCTTCTTCTCATCCTATCCTTTGTATACAGTATATACTTCCCAAGTTCCTTTGATTGGAAAGGTGTGTTGCAATGTAGCATTGCTTAAGGAAGAATTAGTACAGGTATGGGATCCAGTATCTGTAAACCTTTTACCCAGAAAGCTCTGAATTATGGGAAGGCCATCTACAGAAAAGAAATGATCTCTTAATAAATGTTCATTTTGTATTACATGGGAGTGCTCCCTTCTTCTAATTGATTCATCTCCTATAGACTTCATTTTAATAAGATAATTTACATTTTTAACTTTTTTCTGTAATAATATACAGACATGATCCCAACTAAGATTTAATTAATCCTGTCTGGAAGCAAAACAATCCCATTGGGGTTCATCTATGTTTAAATTATAGGAGACTTAAGGTATGGAGAGCCATGAATGTTAAGTAACTGCTGCTACTGTTACTCCAATCTTGTCAATGGCCATGGCAAGGATGAACTCTTCATGGATAAAATGTATTTGGCCACAATTTCTAATAAATAAAGCCTTTTCACTTTTCACGTTGCAATGTCATGATGACTCTTTCTCCTGTGGTGCTGCACAGTTGCTATTGGCTATTTGTCACTGCATACTCACTCTAAACTCCACAGCCCCAATTTTCAAACCAATAAAAACCCATGGGGGAGTTCTCCATTTTGTGCTTATATTAGGATAGACTTTTCAAATCATAAAAAAGAGATTTTCCATACTAATAAACTCTGACAGGAAATCATCAGGCAATTCTCTTTACTATTCATTTCTTTATATCCAGCACTAGGATGATAAAAGTATAAATTCCCCTTTTTAGTAGAATGTGTAAAAACTTTAACCTCTATAACTGTTTCAATGGGGTTCCCCAGTCTCTCCCTGACAAGAGATATCTCTGTGAGAAATACTGTACATAGAAATTTGCCTGAATTTGCCTGAGGATACTGAAAGCAAAAGGAGCTAAGGTTGAATAAAAAACCGAGATCCATAATTGTGAGAGAACGATAACTCCAGAGGAATAAACTGAAAAGCCAGTCTTCTTCTTTTTAAGCCCAAGCCCTTTTGTTGCTTGCAGGCTTACGCTGTGCAGTCATGATACCAAAAGGGAAGTGATCAGCCTCAGTAAAAACACTTTGTTTATCCTACTATGTCATACTTTCATGGCATTGCCTGAAAACCATGATTTCCCATACAAACCACTAGCAGGTGACCAAATGACAGAACAGTTTCATTAATTCATTTTCTTCTGTAATTTCTTGAGGTTGAAGCATCAGTGCATACATTAATATTTTCTTAATATGAGGGTGGGGGAATTTTATTTTGGTTATCTAATGTTTATAGTTGCAACTGAAAGTTACAAAGAATCCCTTCTTTGTAACTTTCAGTTGCAACTATAAACATTACAAAACATTATTTACTTTATTTACCATGAATTATTCTTCCAGATAACTGGAATATGAACAATCACCTGTCAAAGTGTCAGCTAGTAGAGAAGAATAAGCACTGGCACTCAAAGCAGGTACAAGCAGGGCAAGTCCTTGTGAGTTTATTGCAAACGTGCAACGTTTCAGCATTGTCATGGGGCTTTTGTGCTCCGAAACGTTGCACGTTCGCAATAAACTCACAAGGGCTTGCCCTGCTTGTACCTGCTTTGAGTGCCAGTGCTTATTCTTCTCTACTGTTGCCCAGGAGGGTGCCGATCCCTCCAGCGTTTGTGCACCAGCTTCTCTTCACTGGAGTGCCAGGGTGTGCAGGTAAGACCTTTTCTTTCATAGTGTCATAATATAAAAACAACATTTTCATGTGGATAAAACTTGAGCCATAGGGGCATATTAATCAAAGGGTAAATCTATATGGAATAGTGCAACAGAAAGGAATCAAATTATCATAGAGTCAAGACACTTGGTACTTACCAAGTGTAGTGACTCATGTAGGTAGGGACCCCATGTGTAATCCCTTGAAGCACCCTTGAAGGAATCTGGGAAAATACCGCAGTGTGTGAGTAAACCACAAGATAACTTGGTATGTGTTTGCCAATGAATCTAAAATATGTTATGTACCGAGAGGATAGATTTGCTGGAGGCCTGAAGCATTAGACTCCAAGGGGCCCCATGAATGAGTTGTAGATAGTGGAAAATAGATCCTCTAATAGCCACACTTAGGAGTGAGGAGATAGACAGGGTAGCTAGAAAGAGCAGTCATGTGCTCCAACAAGTTCTAGTGTGGGTAGTGGCCCAGGTGGCACTCACCTAGTGTAGGGACTGTATGTGTGAATTCTGTGTGAGATCCCATAGAGTACCAGTGTGTGAGTAAACTCCAAAAGAACTCCAATAAGTGTGTGTGTGTGTTATGCTACTGCATGTGAAATATTCTATGTACTGAGAAGAATTTGCTGGTGCCTATTAATAAGTTGTTAATTTGGTCCAGAACCACTGGCACCCTCCATTGTGTGAGTTATAGTTACAGTTCAGCATTTTTTGACCCTATCTGAGAGACGATCATAAATTCCCATTAGTTCCCTTAGTTTTTTTTACAGGAAATGAGCTTTAAAGTAGGTATAGATTTACCAGTCCTTGCTGAATGTTTTGAAATTTTTTACTTAAAATGCACAGACATTTTATTATAGCTATTTTTCATTAGTTTAGGCATTTAAAATAGAAAAATATTTTCAGCATTTTAACATTATTGTACACATACAGATATTTGTTACAGGCTGCATATTGCAGGTCTTTATTGGTAACCAAGGTCATTTGCAGTGCTATAAGATACTGTCCAGCTACAACATATAAAGCAACTATCTTACATCTAATTGCACTTGCCAATGCAGAGGAGCTGCCAAGAAGAAATACAACTGGTTTCACAACAATGTCTAACTCTCTCTTATAGACATAGAAATAGTACAGCTGCAAACACAGGAAGCTCAGACAGCAAAGCTCCTTTATTCAGCAGAAGATAAAAATAACACAAACAGAAGTGCTCAGGAAGTACAAATAAGAGTCAATTATACATAAGGAGAATCCCTCACATCTAATGACCAATAGAAACCAGTGAGAAGGTAGCATTTTTTGGTCACAAGTACAAAAGTAAATATATTGGTTGCTATGGGTTACTAGACCCAGAGCAGACTTTGAGATGTCTGTAACATTATATCCCATATAGTCTATTTTCCTTCAGAGATGTGTAAAGGGCATTTATAGCATATAAGCATTCTTTATGTGGTCAAAGGCTGTAGAAAATTACGTACATCAGGCATATTTATATTGCAGCTCCCTCCCCCACCAGCTGTTGTTGAACTAAATCCTCCCATTGTTGTTAGGATGCTGAAAAATGCATTGCATTGGCTGCAGAACCACAAGCTATATAACATATTGTGATGGATGTGCAGTCTGCTTGAAAAATAAGAAAGAATTGATGGTAATTGTGTTATCTATATAAAGGCATATGGATTAGGGTCTAGTGCCTCAGATGCCCTTATTAATAGCAAGAACACCAAATGCATAGTCGCAGAGTTCAAGGATGAGTAAATTATTTCTATACTTGGTTCCACTGGGGAAAATAGTCCCCTGTTAATAAATCAGGCCCAGTCACATGCATGTAAAACACCAAGAAGCAATTTAATGGACACATATTTTTATTTGTGTGCTTTTTGATATTGAAACTCCCCCCAAAGGCTGGATTATATCAATATACTTGATATACCCCTGACTGATCTTGCCTATAGGTGCAGAATTATGGTATTTCCATACCATACAAGGTACATTTGCTACATGGTAATACCTACCCATGGACTACTGATATATTTCTATACCTTGTAGGATATTTTTGCTACAAGGTAAGACCCACCCATGGGCTATTGATATATTTTATACCTTACAGGGTATTTTTGCTACAAGGTAAGAGCCCCATTGACTACTGATATACTGATGTATAGACCCACTGATGAACTATTGATATATTTACAAGGTAAGACCCATTCTTGGACTATTGATTTATTTCCATACCTTACAAGTATTTTTGCTACAAGGTACGATCCACTAATGGAATACTGCTATATTTCCATTCCTTACAAGGTATTTTTGCTACAAGGTGAGACCCATTTTTGGACTAGTAATATATTTCCATACCATACAGCAGTGATCCCCAATCAGTGGCTCACTAACAACATATTGCTCACCAAGCCATGGATGTTGCGCCAGTGACCTCAAAGCAGGTGCTTATTTTTAAATTCTTGGCTTGGAGGCAGGTTTTGCTTGCATAAAACATGCCAAACATGAACTGCCAAACATGCCTGCTGTAGACTGCCAGTCCACATAGGAGCTACAAATAGCAAGTGACAGCCCATATTGGACACCCCTAGGAACTTTTTGCATGCTGTTGTTGCTCTACAACTTTTTTCTATTTTTGAATGTGGCTCATGGGTACAAAAAGGTTTGGGATCCCTGCCTTAACAGGGTCATTTTACTACAAGGTGAGACCCGTTGGTGGAAAATGTATTTATTTTCATATCTCACAGGGTATTTTTACTACAAGGTGAGACCCATCCATGGACAGTTGATTTATTTTCATACCTTACAGGGCATGAGGCCCACTCTTGACTCTTGATCCTAGGGTGGTATCATCACAAGCATGCACTGCAGCCCAGGGTTCCTCTTTCTACTCAGTTAATCAGTCTATAACCTCTAATCAACCTCACTGACTTTAATTATTTCTTATACAACTAAAATAATAAATAAATACATATCAGTTGTTTTGACTTTTTAATATAGAAACCTACTTTGTGTAAAGAAATTGAATGTATGACTAACAAGCCTGACAACAATCCCACATTTATAATAGTCACAGTATTTTTTCCTTCCCCATATAATGTGAGTAATTGCCTTGTACAACCCTGGTGCCCTGCATTATTAAATTAAATAAATGAAAAGTCTGTATAACACATAATACACTGTACTTATAATAATATAATTAGTTAAATTGTATTCACAATTTTAACATATTAAGGTAATGAATAGAAACCCCTAACTTGAAATTAATAGTAAAAGAACAGTACCTTGTACTTGATGGTTACCAAGCTAGGAGAAATTCAAACTGATGGTGAAACAATTCTATGTGTGTCAAAATGTTTTTAGTAGCCCTATGACTAACTGTTCTGGATAATAGATCCCATACCTATATGTTTATGGGTGAAAGCCCTAGTATTTGCTGAGAGCCCAGTAGTATAATTATGTCAGTGGACAGAAATATGGCCAATTACTGTGACAGGGAGTAATTAAGGGGTTACATAATAAAAGATGAAAAGTTAGCTACAGGTTTAATCACTGAAATGAACCGGTCAGCAGAAAGCATTTACTGTTCATCTGTTTAAAAACAAACATCTTGTTGGTTGCTATAGGTTAATGCACCTGGGCAAAATATTCCTTTTATTACATATATAGGGGTAAAAAAATCAAGATGTACGTATGAATGTGCTAAAATATTTTATAATTTTAATTGCACAAGTTTCTGGTTATCCAACTGATTTACCAGAGGGATGATCATATTGGTGCAACATTGTCACATACACTGAACCCAGCCAATCAGATTTAGGTGATTAATGGAAATATGGTCCAGTGTACTGTGTAATGACCCAATACTCACAACTAAGCCAGTCATATGTATGTTCAATATAGTCAATGAATGTTGAGGGTAACAGCAAATAATTTACAGAAATGAATGCAATATCAAACAAATGGGATAAAAAATATTTTTGTATATTTACTGTTACTGTTCTTTTTTATAATAATGTGTAAAATACTTAAAGGTTATATGTTAGTGCCTTACACTATGTTGTTTCTGGATTTTGCCATCTTTTCTGGAAAACACTGCTATTTCTGCTATTTTTTTTTTTTGTTCCCCTTTTTATAGCGCTGACAGTATTATTTTAGCAGTCCAGATGGCAACCGTGGCCCATTGAAACTGCTGCCATTGAAACTGCTGCCAGTGAGAAATAATAAAATATGTGACCAGTTATTTCAGCTTGGGATGGTATTGCCACGTGACTCAAGTCTCAGTGATACTGAATGGCTTGGCAGAAAGAAATGTCAGCACCAATAGAAACTACTGACTGACTAAAACACTGGTACAGTATAATATTTTTTAACTTGGGGAACTTAAATGGCACCTGTCATGGCAAATTGTTTACCCTGCACAGTTGTTGGGGGAAACAGTATGGCCGAACATATTTGGGGAACTCGCTCATTATGCACATGCATGTAACCCAACATGGCCACTTCCAGTTCAGGCAGCATATTACTTCTAGATGCATTTTCTGGTATAATATTATTGTTTGCCCAGACCAGAGTGCCATATCTAATACCTTGCAATTTTGCTATAATAGATCTGGCCTAACTGGAACCATGGTCATCTGAAATAGCATATATATAAATATATATATATATATATATATATATATATATATATATATATATATACTGTATGTAGATATAAATGAAAGCAGAACAGTCTTTCAAGATGCTCTTATTCTGACAGAGAGGTACTCAACAAAGCTAATTTCAACAGGAACATTTTTGTGTATTATTATTGGTATAATTCTGTTATCAGAATGCTCGGGACCTGGGGTTTTCCGGATAAGGGATCTTTCTGTAATTTGGATCTCCATAACTTATATCTGCTAAAAATCTGCTAAAACCCAATAGGATTGTTTTGCCTCCAATAATGACTCATTATACCTTAGTTGGGATCAAGTACAAGGTACTGTTTTATTATTACAGGGAAAAAGAAAATCATTTAAAAAAATTAGAATTATTTGTTTATAATGAAGTCTATGGGAGATGGCCTTTCTGTAATTCTGAACTTTCTGGATAACGGGTTTCCAGATAAGGGATCCTACCCATACCCCATACCTATATTGGTATAACCTAATAATATGTATATATGCAAAGTTTGTTCTCTTCTGCTAAGCCATATTAAATGTTAGTTGCTAGATGTTTGCTTTTATTGTACTATACCACATGCAACTCTAACGATTAACACCTGTTTGAAGAGTTGCATGATACTTTGGTAATCCTTTCAAAGTAAAGGCCCCCATACACGGGCCGATTTTTTACTGTCAAACGACCGATTCCCGAACGATCCGATACTATCGTTAAGTTATCGTATGGTTGATGGTGTGCGAACGATCGGCGGCCCACTAATCGACCCGACATTATCGTCCCCAAAATCGATCGCCAAGGTTTAACGATAAAATCTGCCAGTTGGTGTGAGTGTCAGACATTTGTCTTCGAACGATTGTTCTCTGCGCATGTCATGATTGCCAGCAGCGGAAGTCAATGAACATAAATAAATACCGCTTCCGCCACGACATTGGATCGTACGTAGATGTACGATCGTACGTATTTTACGATAATGATACGATGAAATCTTTTGCAAATTATCGTTGCCCGTGGATGGCATATCGCATGAAAACCCGATCGCCGTACGATCGTTTGTCGATATAATCGTTCGTTGCACAACGAGTGAAATCGCCTCGTGTATGGGGACCTTAACTCCACAGCATTCACACCTCTGTGAGTTTCGGATGTCACCTTTCTGAAGAGTTACAAAGTGCCATTGTGATTGGATTAGTGGAAGAGTATATATGCTGAGGACTTCCCATACCAGTCAGTTGAACTGAAGAAGCTGCTCGGATGAGTAGTGAAACGTCTTCAATGATTTCTTAACAAGTCCAGTTGCTTTAGATTTATTTATACTAGATATACCACTAAAGATAAATGATTTTACCATTAATTTCGATGGCCTTTGCAACCTATAGATAATTTACATGATCTAGCTTCTCAGAAATGCTTTTTATCTACTTAAGTGGTAATTAATCAATACCTAATTATGCATTTTACTTATAGGTTTAACTAATCTAATTGCTGATGGCAGTTGGGGTGTTGGGAGTGTCACTGAGACCTAAGGTAGCCATACACAATGAGACTACCTGTTTGCCAAACAAATGAATTACTGCTGCATTGGCCTCCAACATGCTGGACTAAATTGATCTAATCCAGGAACCTATGGTTGGATCATGCAGTTGGCTTACATAGACCCTCTAGGATTGGGATTTTCATAAACTGGGGGCAGCTGGTGGGATTTTTAAGACGAGGGTGCCTCCCAAAAGCTGTCGTCCTAGGCATAGGCACTTAGGTTCCATACAGTATAAATATGCACCTGGACCTGTGTATTAGTGGTGCATTGGCTGACCATAACCTACCATCTTCCAACCCAACCCTACCTACTTCCTACCAACTCCTATATACTAACGCAGTACCCACCCATCTCTGATGTCCCTAGAGGCAGGGCTGGTCTTATTAACTGCAGGGCCTAACTGGGACCTTTTTGTTGGAGCCCCCCAGAGGAATGTTTGTGGCTTACAAGGGGTTCCAGGCCTGGGTGGGCAAATAGTGCCTTCCTCTCCTCCTCTACACATGACTACAGCTGTAACCCTGCCTTGTCATCTTTCTCTTTTATTCCATTGACCTCCAAACATTTCACTGGGCATACGGTTGCCACCTGTCCAGTTTTGACCTGGGTCAAAACTGCCTGCCTGGTTTTACCAATTTGGAAAACCAGGCAGGATTCTCCAAGATTAATACGGTGAATGGCCATTTGCAGATCACCATAACATAGCCTCACCTCCGTGACGGCAGTGGCCCACCCCCGTGACGTTACTGCCTGTCCAGTGACCAGTCATCAATGAGCCGATGCGGTCCCCGATCTGACTAGATTTTTTAACCTGCCCGATCGAGATCTGGCTGATTTCAGGCCAGATATCAGTCGGGCAGGCCCGTCGGTAGTGCCCATACACGGGCCGATTAGCTGCCAAATCGGTCTAAGGGACCGATATCGGCAGCCAGAATCGCCCCATGTATGGGAACGTTGGGTTGGGACAATAATTTGTTTTCCAAGGGAAAAGATAAGAACTGGAATTAGACAAGTGAGAAAAAAGTAATTATGTCTTACTTGCACTTTGCTCTTAAAATTCATATAATTCAGCAATTCCTTTTTTGGTTGGGAAAACAAGCAGAATATATAATAACCCAGTGCAGTACAACCCATTGTGAGGGCTAGTGAGGGTAAGATTGGGTAGAATGCTTGTTTACTCTCCTATATACACCTGGACATTGGTCGAGATTTCTCAAAAGTCGAGTTTGAGTTCCTTTACTATCTGAGCAAAAATGCACCACATCGCAAACGAAATAGAGATTTATCAAAGGAAAAAAACATGAAAAGTCACCAGGAAAAAACAACAATAAAAGCTTCCACGTTTCTAGATAATTCAATAGGAATTGCCTCAAGCAACTTTATTGTATTTATTTATTTCCCAGTTTATTAAAACATACAAGATTTTCAGCCTCATTGAAAATGAATGGAACAAAGTGATACCCACTTTTGTGTGAATATTCTGTCCGAGATGTTTCTTAAATAAGGTAGTGCCAGAACACTACTTCCTGCTTTCAGCTCTCTAACCTCTTAGTTAGTCAGTGACTTTAGTGGGGGCCACATGGGACATAACGGTTCAGTTAGTTTGTGAGCATGCAGGTCAGATTCAGATGAAAACTAACTGAATAGTTATGGCCCATATGGGCCCTCCTTAAGTCACTGATTGGTTACTGACTGATAACAGCTTAGAGAGCTGTAAAGGAGGAAGTAGTGTTCTGGCCATTATGTTAGACATCTGCCCACCCCAGCCTTTATAGATTACATTTTTGCCTAACTAACTATATTGAAAACATTTTTTATTTTTTGCAGTCTGTCTATTTTACCCAGTTTAATTTTACACTGAACTACTCCTTTAAACAGGTGACCAGTAAATGCTACCTGCTGATTGGTTGCTATGGGTTACTGCTCCTGGGCAAACCTAGTGCTTTTTATTACATAACCCCAATTAAAGGGAGGTATTATGGTGCTGCCACTTTTTATGAACAGGAAGCTGAAGGAAGACTAAATGGCGCAAAAAACAGAAAAAGTACCGCAGGACAACCTGTTTTGGTCTAGTTAATTTTTTTTTTTAATATAATGTCTCATTAAAACCTGTTATTTAATTTCAGTGCTTTAAATAGAATATCACAGAGAATAAGAGGTCAAGGGTCTGAATTTTTTAAAGCCTTATATGGCCGCGCAGTTTTATTTCCTGTGAGTCGAGGCTATACTCAGACTGTGGTGCTAGGATTACAAATTTGTTTTATTTCAGATATGTCCCCCCGTCATGAAACACAGGAGTTGCTGCATTAGATATTCAAACCAATTTTTGGAGGAAATTTTGTAGAGTGTTGCAGATGTTCAGTGTTTTGTCATTAGAATTTCCAGCAGTTCGTTTATGAGGAAGTGCTACCTATATGTGAGCAATAGCAATCGCTGCGCTGTGAGATCCAAAATCTTCATATTGTAGGTCAGACTTAATAAGGAAATAGGAAGTTAGGATCAAAAAGGATGCATATAAAATGAATCTTACAAGAGAAATATCTTTAGAGGGGTGATTATTAATATCATATTACTGTATTACGCTATATATATATTTTTTTTAATTTAATTTTATTTTACCCCATAAGACCTCATCTGGGAAGTCTGGACAGAGGAGGGCACTCCAGAGTTAAGTATTTTTTGTTTAAACCAAAGCACAAGGTATCTGGAGTGGGCTATACATTTCACTCACACTAAAAAATCGTTTTGTTTCACAAGAGGAATATCCCTGCTGGAGTTGCATTGCAATCTATCACCAGTCATATCTGTGCTACACAGGGGCAGGTCATGCCATGAGGATGCAATAGATATTAAGGAGGTATAGAATTGGAAGTACAGTATCTCAAGTTATGCACTATAAGGCCAAATGAACTGAGAGATATTATATGCTCAAAAGCATATTAAGACCCCTTCATAATTGCATGTCCCCAGTCTGTATACTTCAAGTGAGCACAAGTTCTTTATGGGCAAGCAACATCACTATTCACAGTGGTAATCATGAGCAGGGCTAGTGTAAAGTCAGTGTTATTGGCCTTGGATTCAGTAGAAACATGGTTTGTGGAGTGATAAGTCATGCTGGATTAGCCAAATACCAGGAGAATGCTTACTGCCCGATACTGCTGGTAATAGTGATGAGTGAATCTGTCCCATTACGCTTTTCTAAAAAATTTGTGAAACTTTTTTTATTAAACATCGTAACAAACGTGAAATGCAACTCTTTTGAAGCGTGCAACTTTTTTGGCGCGACTGCAAATTTTTTTAAAATAACTTTTTATGGGGAAAAAATTTGACAATGCCAAAATGCAGAATTTTGCTGCAAATCTATGCCTGCCAAAAAAAAATCGCTCATCACTACTGGATAATGGTCTGGGGATTTTTTATGGTTTGGGCTATGGCCTTCTATGCTTTCTCCTTAGTATGAACAGGTTGAGAACTCGCCATGTTGGGGACTTACCATGTTAATGTCCCCTTGCACAAAGTGAGGTCAGTGTACAATTGATCTGCTAAGATGGTAGTGGGAGAACTTGATCAGTCTGAGCAGAGCTCTGACCACAAGTCTAATGCCACACTGGGTTGATTCTCAAAATCAGCCCCTACACTGGCACCAGCCTCTCCTGTGCCTTCACCCAAAGCCACTGCTTCGGCCCAGGTGCAGGCACCCTGCTGTCCAGCATGTTATAGATACACAGACAACTGCCCCAGCCCTGTGGCTGCATCAATTCTGTCCACCACATGGACTAGAAAAGATGTAGTCATCTAAGTCAGAAGTCTGAGGCTGTCTATAAAGTGTTGTACAGTCATGACTGTTTGATTGGGAGAGAGCAGATGGCAATGATTAAATAAACTGTATACTGTGTATTAGGCTTATACCAAACGTGGTGGATCCTCAGCCTGTGGAAATGCACAAGTATGCATTTTGCTGGAATCTGACCCTCTACTTGAATTACCGCTATTCTGTATTTGCACCTGCTGACACTGTGTTGGTGGATTTCGACACCAAAATGCATACCCAGATGTTTTGGAGACAAAATCTGCCCTATATGCCTGCACCCGGCCTGACACAGTGGCCTCAGGTGCAGAAGATGAAAAGTGTTGAGTCCAATGTAGGGGTGGATTCTTGGCCTGTGTTTATCCTCAGGCTGAGGATCCACCGTGTTTGGGATAAGCCTAATACACAATATACAGTTTATTTAATCATTGCCATCTGCTCTCTCCCAATCTAGCTGATCCACAAATAGCCATAACTGTACAACACTTTATGGACAGCCCCAGACTTCTGACTTAGTGTATCTGTAACATGTTGGACAGCAGGGGGCTAATGGTGGATGGGCTAGACAGCAGTGAGCAGTGGGTTGTGATGTTTTAATGTGCCATATACTTGTTTGTTTGTATTTACTTTAAAAATCTTTTTTATTGTAATATTTTAAATACAGTATTGCTCCCCTCTTTTCCTTTTATATTGAACTTTATGTACAACTGGCAGCTGCAATAATAATATAATAATTATATAATTATAATAATATAAACTTACTGACTTTATACACTGGTCTAAATATGTAGACTGCTGTAAGGAATGACAGGGTGTCATGCACCCAATCCTGCCCCAACACCAACCTTGCCCCTTTCATGGGTAGCACTGCCCCTTTTGCATCATTTAGGCCCTCTGACAGGATTCTTGAGTGTCACCACAGATGGCATCCCTACGCATAATAAATAGGACTGTTAACTATGAGCTGGATTGCCCAGCATCAGTGCTCAAGTTCTCTAATGCTCTTGCAGCTCAGTGGAAGCAAATCTCACCAACGAGGTTCCAAAATCTAGTAGAAACCCTTTGCAGGAGCATAGAGGCTGTCACAGCAGAAAAGGGAGAACCAACTACAAATAAATACTCTTGTGTTTGGAAATGAGATGTTTGCCAGGCAACTTGACACTTCAAGCCATATTGTTAGTATGGTGACATTTATAAACACAACGCTGTACTTGGGTGTACAAGGCCCAGCAGGGCTGCCACCCCAGGGGCTCCCATACCCCCCGCAAGCATAGCTCATACTTACCTAGGCACGATTGGGGGAGGAAGGTCAGTGGGAAAGCAATGCTGCTTCCCAGCGGGGATTGATTCTGGGTTGGTGGGGCCCACTGGGTTTTTCCCCTGGTGTCATGCTGGCCCAGTCTGAACCAGTTTAGAAGGAAAGGCTTCTACTATTCTACCTAATATTTGTAGTTGTAGAGCCCCCTTTCCTGTAGCAAATCGCCAGCGTTATTTGTTAAAATAATACTAACTTCACAGTATATGTAGTCTATCACGGCCGCCATCTTTGATTTCCAAACACCCGCAACCCCCCCAGTCGCCACACACCTGTGCTCGCACCCAACCCCCCCGCTCTACCCGCAGCGCTCGCCTGTTCTGTGTCCTTCAGCTGTTCCTGTGTCTCAGTGAAGGGGAGCGCGCCTGCTTCTGTCTATGAAAATCAGCAAAGAGCATGCGCCGCCTACAGTGTCCCGGTCACAGAGTCAATGCAGGAGCGATGCATTATGGGAATCCTCTTTACCCAGCTCAGCGTTTTTTCTTCCTGTTTGGCTTCAGATCTTCTGAACGGGAGAAATAAGGGGAGACTTAAGGGCACTATTGAGACAACTGAAGGTATGCCTGCATTTTGAGATTAACTCTTTACTAGCCTTTCCTTCTCCTTTAAACAGTATGTTTTTATTATATTATAGGTTTTAAAGTAATTTAGTGTCTTTCTAGCAATGGCAGGAATGTCCCTACTGAACTGGTATTCTTGGATGCTTCTTGGATGGAGTATTATACAGAGTCAGTACTATTTCTGTACCTGTGACAAAGGTACATCCCAAAATCCCTCTCTCTGCCTAACTAAGCACCATTTTACTTTTTGCCTTATCAGCAAGCCAGGTCTGTTCCAATTTCCTAGGGGCGTGGGGTGTGGGTAACAAGTCCTAATTTTATTAGAAGTGTTCCCTCTAATTTCTGTTTCTTTTGTGTGCACTTTTTAAAACCGGTTTTCACTTTTTAAAATTTGTTTTCTCACAGTTTGTGTTCGCGCACACAAGCACACAGCTTAAAGGAAACACTGGTGGAAGTGCTAGGAGTACAGTATTCAAACTTTTAATAACTACCTAATACACAGGGCCGCAGTAAGAGCAATAGGGGCCTTTGTAATACATGGGCCCCTCATCTGGAAAATGTACATTTAGCTGACTGGACAGGCAGGTATATAAGCTAAGAGTTGTGCAGACCTTGAGCTTGTTGACTTAAATGCCAGGTTTAAGGGTCATCTCTTGGCATCATTGGCCTCAGGGTAAAGAAGGGAGGCATGGCTAATTCTCTCCAATTTTAGGTGCCAAAATAACTAGCACCAGTGGTCAGGCAAAAATGCACAATTTTTTTATGCCACTACCAATATATATAATATTCTCTGTCACCTCCTACATAAATAGACAGTAGATACAATATCAAAAACACAATAGGGAAAAGCTTGCTTTTATTGCCCTCTATGGGTCACTGGAAAGTACTACTGCTATTGCAGTTTTATTAATTGTTTTATCGAGGTATTCAAGTATAAAATACACGAGAGAAAGCATACACAACAATTATATTATTAAGGATTCTATATTGACAATAATATGAGAGTTAAATGTCATCTATAAGGCAAGTGGTAAGTACACCCTGTTCCTACTGGCACTTCCTTGTGCCTCAGCTTAATGTGCAAGTTTGGGGAAGGGAGAGGAGTAAGTGCCTCCAACTGGCCATCGCTGAATGCAGGCAGTGGTATATTCATGGGGGAAGGGCAGGTTTTTTAGCTCCATAATGGAGTGAAAGTACCAACACCCACAAGAGTTGAGTGTAGGCCAGGGTGCAAAGTGCAAAAAAACAAGGTGGCTCTTGGTATCTTTTACACTGTGCATCCTACCTCCTTGCCAGTAATTGAGCTCTTTCATCTCTTTTTTCTAAATGACATAGTGGCACCCTCATATCATAAATTAAAATAACTATTTACATTATATAGGAGCAAATACATGACCCACAATCACACACATCAAAATATGCCTTTTCTGAAAAAATATATATATTTTTACTTGAAATGGAACAGCCTAAAAAGACTTGGCATGTACAAATATTCCCAAATTGCACTCACTTGACTGAGCAATGTGCAAACAATGTGACATTTTGAGATCTCAGCAAATGTATGTGGGTCAAGTGAGTGCCAATATTTAGATTTATGTACATAATTTTAGTACTAGTAGCAGAAGTGACACATTGAGCACCTTGTACATATGAATTGTAATCTGGCTCCACACATGGACTGATGTTTTGTTCTGGCCTGTAGCCTATAGAATGGCATACAGTAACACCTGCTGGTTTGAAATAGAATGGCAGCAGAGAAGCAAAAGATTATTGCCAGTACAGTCAGTATCTTAGGCCCACGCTGGGGATTCATAGATGTCTTATTGCCTGCTCAATACCAAGAACAGGGAATGTACTGTACAGGTTCAGTGTGGGGTCACACATAGGGTCTGGCAGGATCATATGTGTAAATGTGTTTTTGTCAAAAGGAACAAATTATATTTCTATTCTATAGAGTTTTATCATATAAGAAGTATTGATTACTGTTAATGTTGTGTATTAATGGAAATTGTAAGCTCTTGTGAGCAGGGCCCTCTGATCCTATTCTTACTCAGTATACTCTTACATGTTAAACTTTTTAAGATCCCTGTTCGTTTAAATTTATTGTGAAGCGCTATATAAATGAATAATGATGATGGAGCAGCTATACTCGCAAAAATATGAATATTCCCAGTGTGGCATACTGGCCCAGTTACATGAAAGCCAATGCTTTGGTGTTAGGGCTCTGGCACACGGGGAGATTAGTCTTTTTCGGCGATTTGCGTGAAATCGCGCCGCCGCGTCTGCCATCCCGCCGGCGACTTACATGTTCGCCGGTGGGATGGCAGGGGGAAGGCAACTCGGGGAGATTAGTCGCCTGCGAACAGGGAGTTTTGCCGCGGGCGACTAATCTCCCCGTGTGCCAGAGCCCTTAAAGATGGCTGCTGCCTCCACCTACACACTGTCACGTACCAAGTATGTCCCTTAAGGTGGCCATACACGAGCAGATCCGCTCGCTTGGCAATGTCGCCAAGCGAGCGGATCTTCCCCCGATATCCCCACCTACGGGTGGGCGATATCGGGGACCATTTAGGTAAAAAAAATAATAATCCGATCGTTTGGCCCTGGGGCCAAACGATCGGATTATGTGGGCGGCAATGGGGCAGTCGGATCGGGGACCGCATCAACGAGCCGATGCGGTCCCCGATCCGACCAGATTTTCTAACCTGGCTGATCGAGATCTGACCAATTTCAGGCCAGATATCGGTCGGCCAGGCCGCTCTGCTCTCCCCATACACGGGCCGATTAGCCGCCGAATCGGTCCAAGGGACCGATATCGGCAGCTATAGTCGGCCCGTGTATGGCCACCTTTAGTCACTATGCCAGTAGGGTGAATGATCTAAAGTGGATCATTTTGTTTTATTCTGGTATCAGAGTTCAATGTATGCCCTCAGTATGCCCCAGTCATGGGGGTACTGAGTCATGTTCTTCATGCAACAGTTAAAGCCTGGAGTTCTCTCCTCTGTCCTAAAATGAAGAGAGCAATAAAAAAAATAAAATAACAGCCACAAGGCTCATCTGCTTATAATCCCCTTAGGTAAAACAAGAGGAGAAACTTCATGAGCATTTGATTCTCAGCCACTTGCAGAGAAACTCATCCCAGCACCTGACTGATGTAATTGAGTGACTCTGGCACAAGCAGTACAACAGAGTACTGGGAGCAAAACAGTAGGAACCTAAGCGTGAAAATGTAGTCGTCCAAGTCAGACAAACAAAATCACCCCTTTTTCTAGCTGTAATCAAGTTGGCAAAATTTGTGAGATGAAAGAGAACTCTTCTGATGTTGCTCTCCTCAAGAAAGACATGGAAAGAATTTAAAGACAAACCACATAATATAAAAATCAACATACTTTCTGGTACATTCTGGGATGTTTTTACCCAAGATAATCATCCCTTAGAGAATGTTTCTGCTAAGTGGTCTGTTTATCTATAACACTCTATATCCCCTTCGCAATTGGTTAAGTCTATGCATGAATTCAACAATCTGATTTTTGCTGAAAGCTGGAGGATTCAGCAATTCAAACTTGTCCACAGGTTGAATTTAAATATAAAGTTATCTCCTAGTTTCGCTCTATTACACATTAAAAAAGAGGAGGTGTTATCAAGCATTTTACCAGTCTCCTTAGCACAAAAAATGGATAAATTATTATTTTTGTTTATGGCTGCCTCTAAAAAAGCATTATTTTATTATTGGGTAAAAGAGAAAACCCCTCCTATAACAGAAATTATTTCTTATCTTAATCAGCTTAGCTGGCAAGAGGCCATCAAAGCAAAAACAAGTGAACCTAAATCCAGGATGGATGGTCATTTTTCTTTAATGCTATAGATATAAGTAATAAGGATCAGATTTATAAAATGCTGCATATATAGATTTATTTCAATAATTCACGAACATATAAGCAAAATTATCCTTGATTTTGCTCTCTAGGAAACTTTTCTTTCCTTTTCTTTTTATAGTTTATCCACTGGGCAAAGTTAATTAATTTGTTTTTCTCTATTTAAATTACTTATTTTGTTTCTCTGTAAGTATTCTATTTTCTTAATTTCTTATCTTTTTTAAGGACAAACAGTCAAATGTGACTATTGTTGTACAATGTTTAAATAATTTGTCATTATTCAACTTACATGTTTATTGCAAAACTTCAATAAAATGTTTTTAAAAGAAGACATGAAAAAAGCGATCTAGGGTTTCTGACACCTTGATATAGAGACCAATATCACAACAGTCCACTTTCCAGATTGCAGTCGGAAAACTGTCCAACAGGTGGTGCTGTGGTTACAAAATTCATTATTGTTGTATAGTACTTTCAAGCAGGTGTATAACAAAAGGTTACTAGATATGTGCCTGTCAACGAGGGGGGAGAGTACTAACGTACAGACAAATCTCTCTATAATGGCACATGGGCCTCTTATGTTGAATAACAATAATACCTTATCCACTGCCTTATAAAACTGCCTTTTATGCACTGCGGCTGGGCAACGCTGCCCAACTGGAGGCCCGCGGGCCAGAAGTGGTCCTCCAAATGATTTTGCTGGCTTGTTAATGAATGACAACAAAAAGACATACGAAACAAATGTTTAAAGTTTATTTTACATATTTATACATAAAACTTTGAAAGTGACTTTTTTTCTCCAATCCAATTGAATAATAGCACATTAAAAATGGAAGTCAATTATCAACATTTACAAAATGTTGAGAACTGATTGACTTTTACAATATACCGAGCGCTACGACGTTACAATGAGGCAGGCATGTAGTTGTCGACTTCTTTAGCACCGTCAATAACATTTGTGTTTGGAAACTACAGTGGCAAAAAGAAAAATACTGATCAACGTAAATCTCCAAAACCAAAAAAATAAAAATCTGTAACTATTCTCTCTCTCTCTCTCTTACTGTATAATCTGTAATGGCATAAGTACTGTACATATAGTCATAGTATCTTAATAAAATGCCTAATATTTAGTGTCACGAGTAAAAAGTTAAAATAAATTAGGAAGCACAGGCCGAGTCACTGGACGTAAAGCTTCAGACATTATCAAAGACTAACACTGATTTTCCTTGTGAATCATCTTTAGCATTGGCGTTTTGACAACCACAAAAGCAAAGTAAAGTTTAGCTTTTTTTCCCGCTAAGTTCAATGGCTTTGTGCTTTATTTTGTAGGCATCTTCTCTGCCATGTGCTTCTGCTGACTTTCAGCATGTCTGTAAGAGGGAAAAATGAACAGGATGTTAGAGGGGCAGACAAAGCCTTCTGCAGGCTTATCATACAGCATTACATGATTAAGGCTAATACAGAAAGGGCCACTAAATCATAGTAAGGGAAGGAAGATTGGTCAGAACATTATTGCAGTGCTAGGAAGAACGGTTCATCTCATTCAGTTCATTATCATCTTCCTTACTTATAAGCTCCAACTAAAATAGATAAGCCACTAATAATAAAATGCTGTCATTACTGCTACACTGTGCATATAATGTGAGTTGTCAGGGCAGCAGAGAGGTGCACAATCCCACACTCAATGTGATTGTTGAAGTGAATACTGTGGGGTTCATGTACATTATCTCCTGCAGTTATAGAGGCTGTACATTTTAGACCCCCAGGCAAGGGTGCAGCACTCACAAATCTACCAGGAACAGATGGTTTATTGTACTGAGGAGCCACAGCTAGCCAGGCAGGTAGCACTAATTGGTGTAAAGTAAATATGTCTGTAACACTACAAGGTACAGAGTTTCTTAAAGGACAATGAAAGGTTAATATAAATTAAAAGTAAGTCTAAAGGCATTCTTTTTAAGTACTTACTGCATATCTAAATTCCCAGATCCCTGCTTGCCTCTCTGAGATATGGTGCTGGCAGCCTACAGCAGGTGAAGACTACAGTGACATCACTGAAATCTCTCTCCCCTTCCTGTAGGTGCCAGCGGCAGCCTTCCTATACTCTGAGCATGTGTGTAACTTGATCCTGTCTCCTGTTCTGAGCTACACATGCCCACCAGCCAATCAGAAGCGGATCTGGCAGAGGGGAGGGGGAGGAGGGAATGAAACACATGTGCAGTATGAAGCAAGGAGGGAAAGGAAGGGAGAATACCCTTTTAGAGATGGCTGCCTGTTCTAGAAAATGTGAAGTGTGACTGAGTAAATATTTGATTAGGTGAGCCAAAAGTGTGGCGTTTTTACTAAACAATAGCAGGACTATTGGGCAGTTTGCTTTTTAAATTTTGACTTGCATTCTCCTTTAAGAGCTGAAATTTTCTAAAATTCTCTTAACCAGAAATTCAAACCTCCTATAGAAGAAAGCCATTTTAGTACTATGTACTAGTATGTCGGTAAACATTACCTAGTCAAGTCTTCAATGTCTACAAGCATTGCATCTTGTTCCATGTGCAATTCATCGCGGATTAGGAGAAGCTGGACTAGTTCTTCATTCAAGCCTGAAATAAAAGTTCAGGATCAATAACCCATGAGCGCCATATAACAAACATCAGTTAGTTGAGACCCAGACATTGTTAATATCATGATTTTCTGCAGAGCTGTCAATCCATGGCCATGGATTTTACTTTTAAAGAATGTTTGTGACCCCTGTGGAGTTTCCTGAGTGCCTATATGCCCAAGGTGGTTGTTGCTTTTGTTACACCCTACGTTGAGGGTGTGGGGCTGGTGCACCTGGATCACCACTTCTACTTGGTGAGTGTTTAGTTTACTACTAGTCATTTTGTGCCTTTATTTTTGGTTTTGCATTAATCCATGGCCACATACAAGCCCATATTATTTGCCAACTACATACTGAACTGCCAGTTCCCTGTCTTAGCATAAAATAACTGCCTACCTGACCACTATTTGGCAGGGGATCACCCAGATATTTATGAAAATTGAGGATTCTTTTGGGAAGCTCTGCATGAGATATTAATTTTATCATTCATTTAGGACCAAAACCTGTGATGTAGAAAGGCCCTTTCATAGACATTCTTCCTAACATTTACTTATCTGTCTTTTTTATTTTCACAGTTATGAAGAGATGGCTCAATACTCTGGTGAAAGGTACATTACGTGACATTCTAATAAAATAATTTGCTCTTTGACAAAGCAGTTTTTAAAAAAAAAAAAAAAAAAAAAAGGACTTTCTTGCATTTTAGTTCCCCATCAATCCCTTGTTAAGCCTAAACATCCAGACAGCAGTATAATTGCCAGGCTGTAAAATGAATAGGATAGGGCATTTTAGTAGCATTTCTTACCATGTGGATTCGTTCTCAGGCTACTGTGAAAACTCATGAGGACAGTCACAGAACAATGTGCATGATTGTTTTGCCCAAATTACTTACTTTCTATTTGAGAGTGGAGGTCATTGACTATCACTTGTAGCTGCCCAATAGTCATGTCTCTCAGATCAGTAGGTTTCAAACTTCTCTTCATCAAGCATTCACTAATGTGAGGCATATGTGGCAGCTGGAAAACAAAAACCATTTGCCATTCAATGATCCACAACCACTTTGTAAAAACAAATAAAAAGCAAATATCATAAAAAGAGCTTAATCAATTGCAGCCTTTATTTATTGTGTAGGCATTAATTTCTATATCCTTCTTTTATTATGCATTATTGGCAAATATATTGGCATTTAAAGAAAAGAAAAAGGAAACAAAGCAGAACTAATGTGACCACCAGGTGGTAGCATTGGATCAGAATTTACAGTGACTTCCACTGAAATACTGAAGGGAAATTTCTTGCGTCTAGTGAGGTACAATGAATGGAAGTGACACAATAAAACACTTGGACAAGTGAACCCACACAAGTGACTGATAATTACTAAAATGCCCACATGAAAAAAGCTAGCATTAGGGCTCTGGCACACAAGGGAGATTAGTCGCCTGCGACAAATCTCCCTTGTTGCAGCCGACTAATCTCCCCGATATGACATCCCACCGGCGAAAATGTAAATCGCCGGTGGGATGGCGATTTGCGGAAACCGGCGAAGTTGCCCGTGTATGCCATCCCACCGGCGATTTACATTTTTGCCGGTGAGATGTCATATCGGGGAGATTAGTCGCCCACAACAAGGGAGATTTGTTGCGGGGGCAATTAATCTCCCCGTGTACCAGAGCCCTTAGATGTCACAAAATCCCTAATGAAGACACTGATAAAGTAGAGTAATTGTTAGCCATATTTGTATACTTACTTATACGTGTCCTGCTTTATAAATAAAGTTATACATACATACATTCAGTAGCTCTGTGTAATATGCTTGATGTTTTATAGATATTTGTCTATTTATAACAATACAAAGAAAAATACATTTTTGACTTTTGTAACTTTTTCTATTAAATCTTTTATTCTTTATCTTTGTATCAGTAGTGTAATCTCATTGCTGGTTTTATCTGTACTGAAACATTTTCTTATATCTTTTCTCCACCTGGTGGCAGCACTGCCGAGATTTTACAACAATTCTAAAAGAACCGTGCACAGAGCTGTCCAAGAAGGGTCGCAGAGGCCAAATACAACCCTAAATCGCTACGGTTCTTATATTGCTCAGTCCCACCTGATGTGATATGATTTTATGTAATTGGGCCTCTGAATTCTGAAAATAAGCCATGGGTCTGCTGTTGGAATGCAGGCTTAAACAACAGGCAACTTACAAGGTCTGCTACAGGAGACTTTTTCCTGTTCTGCTTCTCCACTTCCACCTGCATTTTGGCCATTGGTTTAACCATTGCCAGTGCCATTTTAGCTTCTGCTTGTAGTTTCTTTTGCCTAGAGATAAAATCCATGTCTTCAAAGGACTCCGACTCTTCCTCAGTAGTATCTCTGTCTGAATAGGAAGAACTCTGTTTGCTCTATAAAGAGAAGGAAAAGCAATAGATTAATGAAGGGGTGCTATAGCATGATCCACTGGAGAAGTGAGCACATTGGCATTAAAATGATACGGACACCAAAAAAACTACTAATCAAAATATGAATGTACTTTTAAAACCACGTATGGGTCACGTTGTCCATTTTTCCCTGAAAGGTCTGTATCTCTTTAATAGGAAATACATAAGAAAAAGCTATAATGTGCCACAGCACAGTCCCATAGATAAATGCACCAATCACAGCAAGAAAATTTCATCCTTAATCAGGATTATAATAATACAAGAGACATGGAAGCAGCCAGACAGAGGCCTGCAGTAATACTAATTCCTGTTTATACCTAATTTTTTACATCCTGCATTTCATACAGTGGGGAGAAGGCAAAAGCTGCATCCTGTCATTGTAAGGCTGGGTATTAGCATACAATATCATGTTAAGAGTCATTCACTGTATTTGCACTTTAACACTTCCACAAATCAACATGCAGCAGCCGTCAGGGCTAAAACAATGGTAACTCTGCACTATGTACACTGGGAGCATTGCATGTCTTTATGCATTGTTCTGTTACAAGAGTAATCAACAGAGAGAAGCAAATCTATCTCTAAAGGATTTGCAGCAGTTAACTCCATTAATAAAAAAAACTTTCCAGGCTTTCTTTTCACATCTATGACTAATAAAAATAAATACATTAATAATAAAGAAAAACAACATATTCCTGTAGAACCCTGTGCTAAGGCAGCGGGTGCAGGAGAAGGACTATATGGCAGGTATGACTGAAGGCAAGGCTACCCAGCCTGCAGCAAGGACTGTGGGAAATACAATAAGATTGGTGACAGCACATGGCCTGAAAGCCAAACAGCCAAGGCAATAATAATGAAATCTGCACTGGGTGCAACAAATACAAATGTTCAAACAACTAAAGAGAGACAAAAATAATGTACATCTTTTCTCTTATTTTCAGGAAACTATTATTTTATTTCTCTTTTCATTGCTCTCTGTATGAAGGTCCCTTTGCAGTAGGGGAATCAGGGCCATTACAATAGGCACAGCTGGCTACTAACCTGCCATATCACACTTGCTTCTGGCATATTAATGATAAGCAGCGCACAAACTATATATCCAATGCCTGTTACAGGGTGCAGTGCACAATCCAGGGAAGTGCTTGGCAAAACATAGGAGTTAAGTACCACAGAAGAAGAGCCAATAATGTAGCGAGATGCAGTGTCAGTCAGTGAACTTACCATTGGAGACAAAGGAGTGTCCAGACTTGTTTCAGTTTTACTGTCATCAGCATCACTGTCCTTGTCACTGCCACTGTCATTTACAAAACAGATTTGCAGGTTCATCCCACTTTGTAGTCTGCATAATAAGAAACATGGGTTTTGATAAAATACCAGGGAAGAGCAGGCCCAGAAACAGACCAAATATTCAAAAGTGGGCTGTGAGTTGCATGATGATCAGATTATGGTGACACTACAAGACAATAAAGCTGGCCATACACGCACCGATATTATCGTATGAAACTTCGTTTTGTATGATATTCGGCGTGTATATGGTGGATTGATGAGGCAATTCTTGTTGATTGGGCTGGTTAAAAAATTGTGATTGGACACCCAAGCAAAATCTACATTTAGGGCTGAATCGGCAGGTGGAGGTAGATTCCCTATTGTTTCTACCTCAATATCTGACGATTCAGCCCTGAACATCAATGGGGAAAACAAACAATCTTTTCTGTGACCAATGGTCACAGGAAAGATCATAATTGCTACGTGTATGGCCACCGTATGGCTTTGACCAAGGTAAAATTGGAACATATGCACAGCGAATTACAATAGTTATCAGACTCTCGACCCAGCAGTGATTTAAAGCACTGAAATAAAAAACTGACACTGCCCCGTTACAGAGAAAGAGACAGTTAAATGGTTACCTGGAAGATAAGCTTGGTTTGCCGCTCTTGCTACAACTGGTGTATATGCCAGGGCCATCATCAAAGAAACTCCCAAGTGCAAGCTTCTGCCTGATCGATTCCCTTTCATTCTTCTGAGCCTAAAGGAAAAATACAAATATTCGATTACATTTCAAAAGGCATGAAAAACACAGCATGGCACCACTGAGACTAACTTGTCCAATAGTGATCAAAGCAGTCTCAAGGGGGGTCCAGGGCTTTGGTCCTAATATCTGATCCAGTCTCTGGACAATTACAATTGAGTTTACTAAAATAAATACATGACATGCCAAAAGAACACATGTTGCCAAGCTACACAGCATCCAACTGTTTAGGATGCAGAAAATTAGTCCTTTGCCTTGTGTATGTAAATGCTTAGATTTTAGTTAACATGTTCTGTAAGGATAGATTAGCATTACTAACTCACAAGCTATTTTGCTCTAGTTTCGTCCATTGATTTGCACTGCTCTGGCATCTCAGAAACTAATATTACTAACTATATTGCAGAGGCTAAAATGTCTGTACCATTCTGGATTGCTAAAGGCTTGCTGGGTAAAGTCAGGGCTTTATATTGGGTCTCATTCAACAGCTAACACCCTTGACCACAGCTCACATTTTTAAATCAAAGGCATGTGACTTTTGGATGTGGCCCTCTAATTACAATTCCCAACACCACCCATCAATAAAATCTGGTTTATCAAAAGCCAAAGGACCATAAACTACATATATCTGATCTTATTTTAGGATGTATGGAACCTTTGCCAGTATACAGATTCCCATGTGTTCCTAGTATTTAAACATGTCCTCAACTTTGACAATATGTTTCTAAATCAATGTTATGGCAAACACTGAAATAATCTGAGCAGTCTCAGACAAGGGGCCATAGCATACCTTTTGGAAACCCAGGAAACGTGCTTTATTACAGAAGGGCCAGGGGCATGTTACATTAAATGGGTAGGAACATTTGAGCAGGAAAAGCTAAACTGTTTTGGCAGGGGAAGAAGGCGTGCCAATTTTTTAGGCAACCTATGCAGAACGCTCCTGATCAGAAAGCCCTCCTAAACAAGTAATTTACCCATAGACCCCTATATAATAGCAGCAGCTGGTAGAGGAAAAGGGCTTTAAAGTCTCTTTTTAAAAATATAGCTAATTTAAATAAATTAATCTAGAAAGCTCTCAGGTGAGCACTTCTGCAGTTACATTCATTTTCTAAAAGCATTTATCTCCACTTTAATTGCCTCTTACTGTGAGGAGATGCTCAATTTAGTATACACATTAAAAAGTCAAGCTCATAAGAATATACATCCCATTTATTTTTAAACTTTTTAAATACTGTAGCTTTTTAATCTGGAAAATACAATGCATTTTGCATTTGATTTTGAGCCATATAACCTGATACCATTATGGTCGGATGCGTGCATTAGCTGAGCACAATAGAAAGCTTGCCACTGGCAAAAGATGCCTAAAAGCAAGTAATAACAGTTAGTTACGCTATTATCTCCTATTATTGTACACTGTATATCACTGGCTAAACTGTAAATATATCTTCCCCCTTGTGCAAGAGAAGGTGCCTACACTTATCATTCACCAAGATAAAAAAGTAAATTAATTAAGGAACAACAGATTGGGAGAGCAATCAAGGTCCAATTGGCCTTGGGGGCCCCAGCCTAAAAGAATCCCTATCAGCCCATTCCTAATGCTTTATATATGAATGTATAAAAACCTATACAATTTGGCAACATGCTGTGAGGTGGCATTTACAGCAACTCCGTGTATTCATATCAAACCTGAGCCCATTTGTGGTGCCATAATGCTACACATCCATCAACAGCTGCTCTTTAACTGAAGCCTGGAAGAAATACTGAAATTGCAAGTGTTCCATTGCAGATTGTGAATAATGTTGATTTAGTAATCCCTAATATGACTATGCTATTGGGAGTATAAACTCAGTCTGCTTGAATCTAATTCTCGTCTCTATGTGAAATTACTCCTTTATCGTTCATGCTCTTAAAATGAGAGTGAAAGCACTACAAACCAGCCATGCGTAAAAAAAAACCCAGCAATTTAATCCAGCCTCGGCCTGAGAGCCATGTGCCACAATTCCACTCTTCCATAGAGACTCTTTCATTGGAAAATAAAATTACATGCCGGGCACAATGCAGCACAGCAGCCAAGTTAATGGCAAAGCAAAATAGATACAGGAATCACTCACAATGTATCACACACAGACACATTTGGTTACAAGCTAAAAACCACACTTGTCAGTACACATAAATATATAGTGAAGGAATAAGAGTTTGTTACTGCACTCTGCCACAATATTGGTATTATTATTATTATTATCATTTATTTATAAAGCGCCAACATATTCCGCAGCGCTGTACAATATACATATATACAACAAAGGCACTACAAAGCCAAACATACTCCAGCACATCACCATAGTAAAGTCTCTAGAACACAATGTTCCACTTACTCCTACTTGTATTTCAACTGATGGAACATTCCCAGGGTCCCTATGAGATATGCAGAGCTGAGCCTGTACAAGTGGTTATGAATAGGCGGTGAATGAGAGGGAACACTGATAGGGCGTGCCAGAGGGGGGGAGCACTGGTAATCGTAAGAGGGGTTTGTGGTAATGGACCTCTGACATAAGGGTAAGTGATGTACAGGTATACAATCTATTATCAAGAAACCTGTTACAGAAAGCTCCAACTTAGAGGAAGGCTATCTCCCATACACCCCAATCTTAGTTGGGCTATGGCCTCCACTACAAATTGTTTTTCATAAAATGGTTACAGTTTGCTGTTGTGCTGCACCCAAAGTACATCCTTAAAATAGCTCAACTGTTTCCACTCAAGGACACCTTCTAGCCTTCTGGAGATAAGGAAGCTGCTTCCCAGCCACTTAAAGGAACAGTAACACTAAAAAATGAAAGAGCTTTAAAGTAATAAAAATATAATGCACTGTTGCCCTGCACTGGTAAAACTGGTGTGTTTGCTACAGTAACACTACTATAATTTATATAATAAGCTGCTGTGTAGCCACGGGGGCAGCCATTCAAGCTGGAAAAAAGGAGAAAAGGCACAGGTTACATAGCAGATAACAGATAAGTTCTGTAGAATACAATAGTGTTTTATCTGTTATCTGCTATGTGCCTGTGCCTTTTCTCCTTTGAATGGCTGCCTCCATGGCTACAAAGCAGCTTATTTATATAAATTATAGTAGACTTTCTGAAGTAAACACACAACTTTTACCAGTGCAGGGCAGCAGTACATTATATTTTAGTTACTTTTATACACTTTCATTTTTTGGTGTTACTGTTCCTTTAAGTCATTTGCGCATTATTCTTGGCGAGTGGTATAATGTAAATCTTACAAAAGCAGTTTAAATACAAAAAAATTATTTTACATTGTCTTTGTTATGCTTTAAATCAGATGTTTTTGTAATTTAAAATAGGCACGACATGCAGGGGATAATTCTCTATGCAATTAAAGGGATATTGAATCTAATCTTTTGTAAGAAGATTATCTAAAACCCATGTACCATAACCCATGACACTTCTTGCTTTATCTTTTATTAAATGAGAAAATCTTCTCCAGAATGAAATACATCTGTATAGAAAGTACTGTATGCTTATTAAGTATCATTTCTGACACATAAATAAGTTCTGATTCAATATAAAAGTGAATATAAAAATGAGGGGCCTTACTTATCTCCAGACTGCTGCTTTCTGTTTTCAAGTAATTAATATAATCTGTACAGAGAGGGAAAGCCCCAGTGTGAGCATTATCCCAGGGAAATGGGCATTAATATATTGCTTCCTTCCTTGTGTTTGCAGTTTGCCCAGCGATGCTCTCACTGACAGATACAGCATTAGCATGAGATTCACTAATTGCAAGTTGGTTGTGTGTCTAGGCGGGTGTTAACTCCAGGGCTATATAGCGTCTGCACACACTGTTTTAGAAGTGCAAAAGCAACAGACATGTTGGCAAGTACATTTGTGACTTATATTCCTAAATGAGGAGTGTATATCTTGACAAATCCATCAGTGTTGGCACATCTAACTATTTAAAAACATACAGAAAATATCTCTGCCATCTCTAGAACAGTAACAATGCACATAACTATTATGAACTGTGGTTTGAGGGAATTTTAACTACACTTCAGCATATCTGCAAACTTGGCAGGGCCTGAACACACCATATGTATGCAAACGTGGCAGCATTTCATTCTGTGGCACAACATGTACTCTGTGGGGCTCCATCCTACTAACATTTAGAAATAGGACAACTCTGACTTTATATTTTCAGTCACATTATTATTTCTCTATCCGATATCTTGGTAGAATGGTAGAATCTTTCTGGTGGACAGAGCATAATTTCATAAAAATGTATAAAAATTCTCCTGTAATACCAGCAATAGAACAAAAGCAAAATAATGCCATAAGATACCAAGTAGTCGAGGTACAAAGGCCTGTCCTAAAGGCAAGTGTGTTAAAGGGCAATGGCAAAAAGGGCTATTAAATGGATTTTAATGCTAATGTGGTGATTGACAGCTGGGGACAAAACCCTCCACACTGTCCCTCGTGCCTTGGCCCAAAATATATACTTCATAACACAAATGTGCTTCTCGAACTATCATTGAAAAGATGTAAAAGCTATTACACTGCCATAGCCTTTTCTGAGAGATTTCAGAGTACAGATATGCAATCCGTTACCGGAAACCCATTATTCAGAATGTTTCAATTTGTGGGAAGGCCATCTCCCATACACACCCCAGTTTAATTAAATAATTCCCATTTTTAAAAATGATTTCCCATTTCCCTGTAATAATAAAACAGTACCTTGTACTTGATCCAAACTAAGATATAATTATTTTTTATTGGAGGCAAAACAATCCTGTTAGGTTTATTTAATGTTTAAATTATTTTTTAGTAGACTTAGGGCCCCATTCATCAATGTACGATTGAGTCCGAATACTAAAAAATCTTATTTGTTTTAAGTTTTAGAACTGTGCGTATTTACTGCGATTTTTTGTTAATTTCCGCTACTTTTTTATACTTTGCGACAATCTGTGCAACAAAATTGTAACGAGTACGAAATATTTCGCTATCGTGACTTTCCTTGGGCCAGGTTGGAGCTGCAGAGTGCCATTGAGCCCTATGGGAGACTTTCCTTGGGCCGGGTTGGAGCTGCAGAGTGCCATTGAGCCCTATGGGAGACTTTCCTTGGGCCAGGTTGGAGCTGCAGAGTGCCATTGAGCCCTATGGGAGACTTTCCTTGGGCCAGGTTGGAGCTGCAGAGTGCCATTGAGCCCTATGGGAGACTTTCCTTGGGCCGGGTTGGAGCTGCAGAGTGCCATTGAGCCCTATGGGAGACTTTCCTTGGGCCGGGTTGGAGCTGCAGAGTGCCATTGAGCCCTATGGGAGACTTTCCTTGGGCCGGGTTGGAGCTGCAGAGTGCCATTGAGCCCTATGTGAGACTTTCCTTGGGCCGGGTTGGAGCTGCAGAGTGCCATTGAGCCCTATGGGAGACTTTCCTTGGGCCGGGTTGGAGCTGCAGAGTGCCATTGAGCCCTATGGGAGACTTTCCTTGGGCCAGGTTGGAGCTGCAGAGTGCCATTGAGCCCTATGGGAGACTTTCCTTGGGCCAGGTTGGAGCTGCAGAGTGCCATTGAGCCCTATGGGAGACTTTCCTTGGGCCAGGTTGGAGCTGCAGAGTGCCATTGAGCCCTATGGGAGACTTTCCTTGGGCCAGGTTGGAGCTGCAGAGTGCCATTGAGCCCTATGGGAGACTTTCCTTGGGCCGGGTTGGAGCTGCAGAGTGCCATTGAGCCCTATGGGAGACTTTCATAATCATGCACTGAAGGTTCAAGGTCAGAAAGTTTTTTGCGCCTTGTTATGATCGTTCGGATACAAGCATTTTGGAACTTTCAGATCGTACCACGATATTTTCTTACGACCACGATACGATCCAAAATTTTCATATTTCATACAAATTTTTCCTAAACGTACTTTTCAAAGTCCGAAATTTGCCCCTTATGGTATGGTGATCCAAATTAGTGAAAGACCCCTTATCGGAAAAAAATCCAGGTCCTGAGCATTCTGGATAACATGTCCCATACTTGTACCTGTTGAGAACCTGGAAAGTCCATTTTCCTTTACTATCTTTTTTGCTGTCTTAGCCATTTAAAGGGGAACTAAATCCAAACACAACTTAAGCTTTTTGAAAAGTAAACATAATTTCAAGCAACTTTGCTTGAGATAAAAAATATGCAGCCTTTTCATGATTTTTAATGTAATAATATGATTTGGGTCAGTTACATAAGCCTGGCCCCCTGTTCTCCTGCTGATCTGACTACTTTGAGACTCATAAAATTAATTAGTAACAGAAGTCGACTGTCCACAGCCTGCATCCTCCAAATCCCACAATTCCCTGGACATGTGCTGTCAATAAGAAAAGTTACATCACAGTGCAATGCATTGTGGGGTATGTAGTTCCTGCAAGCTGTCTGTATAAGGCGCCCAATCAAAAATTTCAAACCTGCCCGACTGATGAGACAAACAGATATCCAAGGGTTTTACCGATAACGGTTGTCTCGTCTCCCACTATACATGCACCAACAGTTGTACCTTTCGTATGATAATATCGATGTGTGTATGACCACATTAAGTTGTGGAGAAGGTGTTACAATTTGTAACATCAATGTTTTAGTCCCTCTTCTCCTGCTAGGATTTCAAATGGTGCAGAAAGAGAAGAACCATTTTGCAGCTGAAT
Organism: Xenopus tropicalis; assembly: GCF_000004195.4. Lineage (NCBI taxonomy): Eukaryota > Metazoa > Chordata > Amphibia > Anura > Pipidae > Xenopus > Xenopus tropicalis. The sequence goes on from NC_030681.2 coordinate 114,951,656, forward strand.
TTCAGCATATAAAAATGGTATTTATGCATAATTTTTGAAGGAACAGATTACAGCGATAGGTATATTAGAGGTTTCTGTGTTGTGTGGGGCTCTTTAAAAAATAAATTTCCTTTTAAAGAAAAATGTAGCTTGGAGTTAGGAAATAGTTTAATTCATATCCAAATGTGTAAAAACACATGAAAAATAAATTCCCAGTTAAATGAAGAACCTGATTCTAAATATTGTACGTCCAGAAATGGTTACTATTCCCTTAGCATGATTTATGTTTCTGCCTCCTAATATCCACAGTTCTTTCCTACATGCAACACAAAGCAATTCTTTTATAAACATTCTACAACTCCTGTAATTCAGTGCTCGAGCCCAACCTTTTAGAACCTTTATTGTGTACCCAGGCCCAAGACTGGTCCTGCTGAACAAATTTTTGAAGTCTCCGATTCCAAGTCAGTATTTGACTTTCCCACCACATTTGCCTATTGTCAAGTGTGTTTCCGTCGCGTACATGTGAAGACATCTGTTGCTTGAGGCCACACAGACCTTTCTGCGGCACATAATGCTTTGGCCAATGTCAGTCATTGCTTATCACACACCATTAAGAAAAAACAAACCACAGACCACTGATTAGAATGCTCACTTTGCCAAATAAAGTCAGAAACAATTTATGGAATCCCATGGCTATTATTTTTAGATCTCAGTGCTTCAAAGTGGAACCTAAATCTATCTGTGCAAGAGGTGTTGCTGTGTTGCCCTTAGAGTTACTGCTAACATAACTTCTTTGTAATGCTATCATTGGCCCAGAATATTGTTTAAACACACCACAAAAACAATCAGGGAGAGACGAGACAACTTCAAGTTTAAGGGCTTATAAAATGAACGCTCAGTTTTGAATTTTAGCAGAGTTGTGTTTTGCTCATTTGATCCCCATTACAAATCTTGCATTTACTGCATTCAACATGGTTTTATATATTATATAACTGATACATTTTGATACATTTACTTTCAAACGCTGGTGTGTAAGATCCCTAAACTATGGCAAAAGGTAATACTTTAATTGCACAAGTAATGCCCCATTCAGCAGCTTGTACATAATATCTCTAATGTCAGTAACTAAGGACTGTGCTGTTGGGCAGCTAAATAGAATAAACAGTGCTTGCCAAATGGGCATGAATATTAAAGCCACATAAAACATTTCATTTAATACATCATAATGAGAAGTACAGACTGTAAGAATTGCTTTCTGGACCATTTATGACACTGCTTTGTTTTATAAACAGAGAAACTTCCAGGGACTGAGGAACAAACACAGTTATGGGCCCTGGGAATAAGGGACAATAATTTGCAATGGCTCTTGTGCAAACCATGACAAAAGCACACACGATTTGCCCGGAACGCCACAAACGAATATTAATTAAAACCCTCAAAACAATCAATGTGTGCATTGTACAAACCAAACATTGCTCTGGACCAAGATGTGTAAAGCCATACCCAGTCAGTGAAAACTCTTTATTTACCTGCCCCAACCAAGACATTTGTACCTTTTGTTGCCAATAATATAGCACAATAATCAAAATGAATCATGTTAACTTGCAACTGAAAAATACAGTTCTTTCAGATTCTGCCAAATACATTTGTTACAATTGTATTGGGTGCCGAAAAACAGCTTAGGCAAGTATGAAATATAAAAACATATTTGAAAATGTATTAAATGCATAATTTAAATATACCAAGGTAAGATGAAATAAAATCCATAGACCCTAAATGTAACAAGTAATGCCTTTTAGACATGGAAGTGTCCTTGCTTACCACAAGTAAGCAAGTTGAATTGCTTTTTTAATCTTAAAATAATCAATAAAAGGTGTTACCTCCTATTCTAAGCAAAATGCACATGATGTCACTTTATAGGCCAGAGCTGATCTAACTCTATCTAGAGTTACAGACAGATTTCATCATCCTAATCCATCTCTTGCCTTCTCATGAGTATCATTGCTCTATGCACGCACGCACACACACACACACACGCACACACACACACACACACACACACACACACACACACACACACACACACACACACACACACACACACACACACACACACACACACACACACACACACACACACACACACACACACACACACACACACACACACACACACATATATTTTGCATCATTGCATTAATCACCTGACTGTAATTGCTACTGCCTACATTATAATTAAACACCACAAGGGAATGTGTGAAATGCCCAAGAGAACCAATATATTTAGAAGGCATGATTTGTAATCACCATGCCAATGCCTCTCAGTAGCCTGGCACTGCATGATCTACAAGTGCAAGGCAAGATGTTTGCAAAGGGACACTTCAATACCTGGGCAAGAAGAGCTTGTGTACCAACCACCACGGATATTTATGTTAAAGAAATGCCAATTTTAACGGGCAATATTAATTTTAAAACAAATGAAGTATTTTTGTAGTACAGTGTTATTACGCTATTCATGTATTCAGCACAATACACACACATCTGTTTCAGTATTTTAATGTGATGTATGCCCATGCATTAATATGAGTACTTAGCAATACTAAATAAGTAGCAAACCAAATAAAATTTTAGCTTACCAAATGGTTCTGTTTCTTTACTTTTTAAAAAAAAACCTGATCAAACTACATAACACTAAGAAAAAGCCTTCTAAATGATGGTGATAATAATAAAATAGCTATTTTTGTTACACTGAACAGCAGTTCTCTGCTTAGCTGATTAATTGCCTTTAATTAGATTTTCAGCATGAATACTGATGGGGGAAGTGCCTTACATACCAATAGGGTGTGAATGGTACAACACAACGGTGTTATTTGTTTATTCCCCAAATCCTAAATTAAAGTGGAAAGCAAAGTTAAAAGGAAGATTTTGTGCAGTTAACTACTACTGGAACAAATTCCATTGACAACATATACAATTCATTTTTTAAGCAGGGGTGATTCCCAAGTTAATTAAGCAGGAATATGCAGGTGCCCAATAGTTTTCCTGCCATGGCTAAAGCGGGGTGGCAGAACATGTTTGTAAATAAGGCCTGTTTGACAAAAGAATACTAGCATGGAAGTCTGAGGAAAAGACAAGGAGATGTACGATGGGCAACTCAAGATGAAAGCATATACCTTGTCAGTGGTGCTATCTGTACATTGGATTGACATGCAAGTTCAAGACAGACAGCAACTCTGAATCAACCGACTGGAAACATAAGTTTAGACAGGGCACAAACAGGAGCTAGCAAGAACTGCACGGATATGAAGGCTGGGATCCTGTTTGCATTATTTTACCGATTAGCAGAAATATATGACTAAAGCAATCAGACTTGTTGTTTCCACTACAGATGTATAAAAGAATACAACGAGCAATACAATGTAACTATGTACAAGCCAACAAATTAAACATCTGCAACTGCAGTTTAGTCATTTCATGGGAAGTAGTGCTTACATCACTGCTATGATGACATCATTACTGATCACATAAGGTGAGTAATCAGGTCAGTGCCTCCAGACATTCAATAACAGTAAGTTGCCTAACTGAAGGAATACTGCCACGGGAAAACAAGTTTTTTTCCCCCCAATACACATCAGTTAATAGAGCTTTTCCAGCAGAATCCTCAATTAAATCAGTTTTTCAGAAAAACACAAACTGATTTTATTTAATTTGTAAATTTCACATGGGACTAGCCATATTCTTCATTTTCCAGGGTGTCACAGCCATGTGACCTGTGCTCTGATAAACTTCAGTCACACTTTACCGCTGAGCTGTAAGTTGGAGTGAAATCACCCCCCTCCCTTTCCCTCCAGTAGCGATCAGCAGAACAATGGGAAGGGAGCAAGATAGCAGCTCCCAGTAGGTATCAGAATAGCACTCAATAGCAAGACATCCAAGTCCGGTTTGGGATTCCTCCAGTTACATGGGAGTAGGAGAAACAATAGGTTACATAAAAGCAGTTCTAATGTGTAGCGCTGGCTCCTTCTGAAAGCTCAGACTCAGGCACAGTGCACAGAGATGGCGCCTACACACCAGTATTACAGCTAAAAAAACATTTGTTGGTTCAAGAATAAAATTTTAAATGGTAGCGTTAATTATATGAATATAAACAGTGTAATTTAAAAAATAAAAAGTTCACCACAAAAATCACAACAGAATTCCTTAAAGACTATGTCTAAATCTGAATCTGGTTTCCGTTATTATATTATACAGTAATATACAGATAGTGCCATAACAGCAGATGTGTGGGTATATAAATGGCACACTTTCCATATACTGTGAAACCTCAATTTTACATAGCCTGATTTTAAGTTTTCCTACATTTTACACCATTGTTTTGCGGTCCCACTAATAAATAACACAAAATAAACTTCCCTGATTTTACATTTTCCCAGATTTTGCACCATTTTTTTTGGTCCCATGAAAAACTTAAAATGCGGGTTCTACTGTATAGCCTAGATTTGTCCGACATGATAATCTGAGCTGGTGTTAGTGCCCAGGATTCATACACATGCAAAAATTATTAATCATCTGCATACGAAATTCTATACAGCCATAACATGGTTTGTGGCGCATAAGCAATTATTGGTTCTATTTCAAGAGATTGATTGCCAGCATTTTTGACAATGTTTATCTTCAGACCATATTATGTTATTTATCTAGCAATTATTCCTACCTGCAAAAGCAACAATGATTTGAACTTTGTATTTCTAATAAATTTGTTGTTACAGATGGGTTGGCAGCCACAGATCCCATGACCCCCCTGCCCAACAACAGCTAAATATAGCTGCGGGCAGTGTTTTTAATCGGTGTGGTTTATAAGTGCCAGAGATAGCAGTTTGCTCAGCTGTTCAGTCCATGTATGTTCTAAATGAATGTAAAACGACTTGGTTTAGCTTCCTTCTAGTCCCACAGAATTATATTCCATATCAACTGGTTTAGATCAGTGGACCATGGAAAGATAAAAAAGTGCTAAAGATTACAAAATAGTTAAGTAGAATAATATATAACTTAGGAAGTAACTGGCAAAATATTGAGGATCACAAATTAGGGGAGTCTGCTGTATTGGTTAGCTGAATGTCCCTCAAGTACTCGGCAAGATTTAATAGCTAAACCATAAAGGACAGGCAACACTGAAAATTTTACTTCAATGAAGCATTTCCTTCAAAAAGTTCATTCTTTCTTCAACCTTAACAGCAGAAAACGGAAAATAAAAAATACATTGGGAATAATGTAAAAAAAAAAAAATGTATTAAACAAAAAGTTGCAAACTTTGCACCAGTTCTAATAATCACTATCAACCATTCAGATATTTGCATGCCAACTGGTAACCAGCAAATGCTGCCTTGCTGATTGGTTTGCTAGGAGCTACTAGAATTGGTGCAAACTTTGCAACTATTATTTCATTAGCTTTATTATGTTTAGTGCTGATTCCTGTTGATGGCAGCCTATAAAGTCTGACACAAGGACATAACATTGGAGTGGTCTGAAGATGCAAGTCTGAAACTTCTATATGGCAGATCCATATATTGAATCCTTTACACTGAATCCTTATTTAACAGGTTCCAGGTGCCACATCCTTTGCTCCCAGACATTACTTATTAGTACATGGGACCCATTATTCGGAATGCTCAGGACCTGGTGTTTTCGGATAAAGGGTCTTTCCATAATTCAGATCTCCTACCTAAAGTCTGCTAAAACATTATTGAAACAGTAATTAAATCCAATAGGATTGTTTTGCCTCCAACCGTACTGTTCTATTATTACAGAGAAAAAGGAAATCATTTTTAAAAATGTGAATTATTTAATTAAAATGGAGTCTATGGGAGATGGCCTTTCCGTAATTTGGAACTTTCTGGATAATGGGTTTCCAGATTATTAGTATGATTTTATTTCTTTAAAATATAGATAATTTGGACAAACTCACTGTTAGCAGTTAGAAGAGGGCCAAACAGCTTGGCTGTACAACAGACAAGACATGATAGAACGGCAGGCAGCAAACACTATTGATTGTGGTCTGTGTGGAAAAAAACCTTTTACAGCCCATATAATGAGCTCAGAAAGACCTTGGGCTCTATACTCCTCTGGTAGCAAGAGGCTGAACATAATATATACCCAAACTGTAATGGTCTGGAACCATAAGGGTAAATCCCTGGCTTTCAATTTTTAACTAGAAGTGTACTATACATAAAGGGTGGCGACAGGTTATAGTATGTGTGTAGAAATATATTATATATACACACACATACAGCTGAAAAGTGTTAATTTGTTATTTTTTGAATAAATGTCGATTTAAATTATATTTGTTAAATACATCATTACAACTTACATTTTTGTTCATGCTACTTTATAATATATTGACTGCTGATCAAAATACCTATTAAAAAAATGATAAAAACCTCTGCTACTACTAAATACAGACACATATACAACACAATCACAGGGTGTGTTTCTCCTCCACATAAAAATGGAAAAAACAACTAATACAAAAAAATACAAGTAACTATAAAACTAAATATTAAACGGCACATTTACATTTCTATTGAAATAATGAACAGACAATAAGGCATGTAGACTGCAAAGAATATAATAACATTAAAGCTAAATCAGGTGCCTACATAGGAAGGTACGGAGCAGGGAAGCAGCATTGCTTCACATGTAGGCATCTTGCTTCCCGGCACAGCGGGCCTGGCATTTCCGTAAGAGAATATCATTAGATCCATGCTGCATTCTTACCTGATATGCACAATTTTCCTGGTGTACCATCTCAGAGCATCATCCACCAAGGGAAGAGCAAAAAGCAGGGCCGATTTGAGGGGATGCAGAGGGAAGAGAAAGTCACAGCATGTGAAGGGGAGGAGAGGAAAAACGCCCTGGCTTTCTGCAGATTAAAATGGATGCTGCCTCAGCCGTCTCAACCTGCGCAATAGCACTGCTCTCTCCACAGAAACCAGGCAGGGCTGCTCTCCTCAGGGAGCAAGCGATGAGGCTTCATAACAACATCTAGTTGGGACAGAGGTGGGGGGAAGGGAGTTGCTCATCACTAACACAATTGGCCAATTATATGTTGGCTACAAAGAAAGGAATCATTCTGAGGCTGCTGTGTCCTTCTGAGGCTGGTGAAGACAGGTCACTGATGTGGAAAATGTTTGTTCATTAAGACAGAAAAAGCAAGATGAGGAGAAGAAAAACAAAAGTATAACACCTGCCAAACACTTTGCCTGAGTAGGTGGCGCAGTAAATGCAGCCAAAAAAGACACTGTATTTAAATGGTAATTGTGTAGCTTGGTGCTACATTCCATTAAATTGATGGTTTTTTTCTGTTCGATTATAGGGAATGTAAGACAGAGAAAAGAGAAATGTGTATATTTTGAAAGAGTTTCACATTCAGACAAAAATGTATAATACGTGGTCTGCTTAAGGGGTCCCCACCCAAAATCTATTTTTTTGTTGAGCAAAAGATAATGTAATTCCAAGCAATATTCCATCATGAAGCCATTAAAAAATGTCAGTTGTTTGAAAGTGTGCAGAAGTGTGATGGCTGCTTAACCATAAAAACATATTTTTGGCATCTTTCTGTTGGGACTGGTACTATGAAGCTTTTATTAGGGTACATGTATGCCCAGTGAGCAAAATGTAATTTTGAGCACAACTTGGCATGTTTTGAACACAAATGAATGCTCTCTTTTTGTCAAGGGCAATTGCACTGAATATTTTCAGAATCTGCCCGCAATTATTTTCAGAATGATTTCCAGTGTTGTGAATGTGACGAACGTACCCTATTTTTTTAGCGATTGATGCATGGCGCTAAAAATAACCCCATAAGTACATTTGCCCCATTTGGAAATGATGGTGGGAACCTGGTTGTTGAACTGCAAGTGGGGTCAGTACTGAATATAAAGCAGGGTCTTTAACCCTTTAAGTGCCAGCCGAATTCGTCATTTCAGTTCCCCCCAGTGCCAGACGTTTTGTGAACATTCTGTGCTCTCTCAATGTAGGGGCTTTTATTGGGGGCAGGGTTAAGTTTAGGTAGGCAAACTATATATTGTTTTTTTCAGGAGAACCTGAGCTTTCCAAATCTACCTGAGTTTTTGTGTATTTCCACTTCTGGAACAAGATTTAGAGCTTGAAATACAAAAAAAAAAAGAAAAAATGCAATTTTTCATGATATAAGGATTTCTACCAGAAACACATTTTATTTTATGGACAAAAATTCAACTGATTTGGAAAGCCTCATGTCTCCCGAACGTGCCAATACCTGATATGTATAGTTTTATTGAGATTTCTGACTTCTATAGATCAAAAACTCCCAGCAGTAAATTACTAAATTTTCAAAGCATTACAGCAGAATACGGCACACTTTACATTCCAAAGCCAAAAATCCTGGAACATTAGGTTTACCCCAGGAAACCATACATTTTTGAAAACTACACATTCTGACGAATCCGAAATGGGTAACTATGTCTTCCAACTCCTAAGTACCAAACGGCAATGCTTTACTGAATTTAGCATTTTCTATAAAAAATTATGAAAATTCTAAAAAATCACCTCAAATCTTCCATTTTCAAGCACCTTATCTCCCACATAACATTAGGTACGAAGAAAACACACCCTAAATATAAAAGCCAGGGGTCCACTGAACAGTTTGATGCCCATTGTGCATAGGATCACCGATGTATCTGGAATTTAGAGACCCCAAAAGGAAGTTAGTACATACAAATTGCCCAGGAGATCTCTTTAGCTACTGAAAATTCAACACATTTACTGCATTTTCTGTGGGATAAAAACACAAAAAAATACATTGACCCCCCAAAATCATATATTTTTGGAAAGTACACATTCGGACGAATTCAAAATTGGTACCCATGTCTTTCTACTCCAAACTACTGAGTCGCAATTCTTTCCCAAAATTGCCAGTTTTGATGAAATACCTAAAAATCACATCAAATCTTCCACTTTCAAGCACCTTATCTCCCACATAACATTAGGTACCAAAAGAACACACCCTAAATATGAAAGCCAAGGGTCCGCTGAACAGTTTGATGCCCATTGTGCATAGGAACACCAATGTATCTGGCATTTAGAGACCCCATAAGGACGTCAGTGCATAGAGATTGCCCCAGAGGTCTCTTTAGCTACTGAAAATTCAACACGTTTACTGCATTTTCTGTGGGGTAAAAACACAAAAAAATACATTGACCCCCCAAAACCATATATTTTTGGAAAGTACACATTCGGGTGAATTCAAAATTGGTACCCATGTCTTTCTACTCCAAACTACAGAGTCGCAGTGCTTTCCCAAAATTGCTAGTTTTGGTGAAATACCTGAAAAACACATCAAATCTTCCACTTTCAAGCACCTTATCTCCCACATAACATTAGCTACCAAGAAAACACACCCGAAATATGAAAGCCTAGGGTCCGCTGAACAGTTTGATGCCCATTGTGCATAGGATCAGCACTGTATCTGGCATTTAGAGACCCCATAAGGACGTCAGTGCATAGAGATTGCCCCAGAGGTCTCTTTAGCTACTGAAAATTCAACACGTTTACTGCATTTTCTGTGGGGTAAAAACACAAAAAAATACATTGACCCCCCAAAACCATATATTTTTGGAAAGTACACATTCGGGCGAATTCAAAATTGGTACCCATGTCTTTCTACTCCAAACTACAGAGTCGCAGTGCTTTCCCAAAATTGCTAGTTGTGGTGAAATACCTGAAAATCACATCAAATCTTCCACTTTCAAGCACCATATCTCCCACATAACATTAGGTACCAAGAAAACACACCCTAAATATGAAAGCCAAGGGTCCGCTGAACAGTTTGATGCCCATTGTGCATAGGATCAGCACTGTATCTGGCATTTAGAGACCCCATAAGGATGTCAGTGCATAGAGATTGCCCCAGAGGTCTCTTTAGCTACTGAAAATTCAACACGTTTACTGCATTTTCTGTGGGGTAAAAACACACAAAAATACATTGACCCCCCAAAACCATATATTTTTGGAAAGTACACATTCGGGCGAATTCAAAATTGGTACCCATGTCTTTCTACTCCAAACTACAGAGTCGCAGTGCTTTCCCAAAATTGCTAGTTTTGGTGAAATACCTGAAAATCACATCAAATCTTCCACTTTCAAGCACCATATCTCCCACATAACATTAGGTACCAAGAAAACACACCCTAAATATGAAAGCCAAGGGTCCGCTGAACAGTTTGATGCCCATTGTGCATAGGATCAGCACTGTATCTGGCATTTAGAGACCCCATAAGGATGTCAGTGCATAGAGATTGCCCCAGAGGTCTCTTTAGCTACTGAAAATTCAACACGTTTACTGCATTTTCTGTGGGGTAAAAACACACAAAAATACATTGACCCCCCAAAACCATATATTTTTGGAAAGTACACATTCGGGCGAATTCAAAATTGGTACCCATGTCTTTCTACTCCAAACTACAGAGTCGCAGTGCTTTCCCAAAATTGCTAGTTTTGGTGAAATACCTGAAAATCACATCAAATCTTCCACTTTCAAGCACCATATCTCCCACATAACATTAGGTACCAAGAAAACACACCCTAAATATGAAAGCCAAGGGTCCGCTGAACAGTTTGATGCCCATTGTGCATAGGATCAGCACTGTATCTGGCATTTAGAGACCCCATAAGGACGTCAGTGCATAGAGATTGCCCCAGAGGTCTCTTTGTCTACTGAAAATTCAACACGATTACTGCATTTTCTGTGGGGTAAAAACACACAAAAATACATTGACCCCCCAAAACCATATATTTTTGGAAAGTACACATTCGGGCGAATTCAAAATTGGTACCCATGTCTTTCTACTCCAAACTACAGAGTCGCAGTGCTTTCCCAAAATTGCTAGTTTTGGTGAAATACCTGAAAATCACATCAAATCTTCCACTTTCAAGCACCATATCTCCCACATAACATTAGGTACCAAGAAAACACACCCTAAATATGAAAACCAAGGGTCCGCTGAACAGTTTGATGCCCATTGTGCATAGGATCAGCACTGTATCTGGCATTTAGAGACCCCAAAAGGAAGTTAGTGCATACAAAGTGTATACACTGCAATATAAGCTACCGGCATGTGCATTATGCGGCATAAGACCCCCTAACAGTAAGGAGACCCTAGAAAACTATACATTTTCCGAAAGTACACAATCTGACAAAACAAAAATGGGTAAATACATCTTTCTACTGCAAACTACCAAACTACAAAGCTATGCTAAACAGAACGATTTTTTTGACATTTCTGAAAATTGTCACAAAGCTTGCATTTTACCCCATTATGTACCCCCACATTTTGTACCGTATCAACATGAAACATTCTAAATATGAACACCAGGGGTCTACTGAACAGTTTGATGCCCTATATGCATAGATTTACCAAACTATGTGGGGTACAGGGGCACCCAAGTAAAAATAGTGCATATGAATTTTCACATAAGATGCTTCGGCTCATGCAGTTTTTGCACCCGGTATGTGTATTATGTGCCATACGACCACCTAACAGTAAGGAGACCCTAGAAAACCATATATTTTCCGAAAGTACACATTCTGACAAAACAAAAATGGGTAAATACATCTTTCTACTACAAACTACCAAACTACAAAGCTATGCTAAACAGAACGGTTTTTATGACATTTCTGAAAATTGTCACAAAGCTTGCATTTTACCCCATTATTTACCCCCACATTTTGTACCGTATCAACATAAAACATTCTAAATATGAACGCCAGGGGTCTACTGAACAGTTTGATGCCCTATATGCATAGATTTACCAAACTATGTGGGGTACAGGGGCACCCAAGTAAAAATAGTGCATATGAATTTTCACATAAGATGCTTCGGCTCATGCAGTTTTTGCACCCGGTATGTGTATTATGTGCCATACGACCCCCTAACAGTAAGGAGACCCTAGAAAACCATATATTTTCCGAAAGTACACATTCTGACAAAACAAAAATGGGTAAATACATCTTTCTACTACAAACTACCAAACTACAAAGCTATGCTAAACAGAACTGTTTTTGTGACATTTCTGAAAATCGTCACAAAGCTTGCATGTTGCCCCATTATGTACCCCACATTTAGTAACGTACCAACATAAAACACTCTAAGTATGAACGCCACTAGTCTACTGAACAGTTTGATGCCCAATATGAATAGATTTACCAAACTATGTGGGGTACAGAGGATGCCAAATTGAAATACAGCAGACAAAATGTCCATGTGCAAAGACAAGTAACAAAGAACAATGTAAAAAGCAATAACATTGATAAAGATAAAAAAAAAATCACTAAAATCATTTTTTTTTTTTGCCTAATAATATCTGCGGGCAGAATAACAGTTTGAGTATTTTGGCTAGGGCAAATAAGTTTTACAGACAAAGTCAAGCAAACAACAACTATGCATAACTGAAAATGCTATAAAATGGCTAAACATGCAGTAAAATACCCAAAAATCCACCAAAATCACAGAAAATGTAGTAGAAACACCAAAATAATACACAAAAGGTATTGCGCAGTGCGGTTAGCGAATACACTATCCGCAATGGCAATAAAACATTTTTTTCAGGCAAGAATAAAAACGATGCGATTAGAAAAAAAAAAATAATTACAAAATTACATAAGTGTGTAAGTGTGTGTGTACATGTGTGTAAAATGTGTTTTGTGTGCATGTGTGTGAGTGTGCAACCAAGTGTGAGTTTTCTCTAAGTGCTGTAAGTGATGAATGTTTGAAAACCTCCCAAAAATGCATGTGTGTGTGTGTAAGTGTGAGTATCAGTGTGTATTAGTGTAATAAATGTGTGATTGTGTGTTTGTGTGTGTATTTGCCACTTACTTGGGGTCTAGAAGATCAGGATCTGCAGGAGAAACTCGATCTGGCACAGCAGCATCAGCCCATGTGAGGGGGCGTGTCAGGAAGCAGGGGGGCCAGAGGGGGAAGCTGCGGAAGGGAGAGGAGCTGCACAGAAAGCCATGTGGATGGCAGGTAAGTCCCATGGGGCCCCTGGGTGATCGCTACCCAGGGGCCACTCGTTCCCCACCTCTGACTATTGTCTGGAGGCTGGGGAACGAGTGGGGAGCGAAGGAATGGCTTGAAAAGCCATTCCTCCGCTCCCAAAACCGGAAGTGCAGCAGGACGTAGAATCTACGTTCTGTGGCACTTTGGTCCTTTGATACACAGGACGTAGATTCTACGTCCTGTGGCACTAAAAAGGTTAATGGAAATGTAGCAGGTGGTCCTAAATCTAGATGGCCCAAATAGCAGTAAAATGTCTATTTAATTTTGTGTTAACAGCAAAGTTTTTTTTAACAGTAGTTTGCAATTCAATCAACTCAAATTAAAAGCACAATAAAATAGGCTTAACACAACAAAATAAACAAGTGTGAATAAATACCAAGGTAACAGAAGCAAGGAGCTGAATGTGACAGGAAGGAAAACCGCAGTAGGCACATACAGTCAAGGGGTTAAGTGCAAGCACCCCGAGTTAATATAAAAGCCGTAAGCTATATTATGTAAGCAGGATGGCATCCACTGTCTACGCCATTCTCCAGTATTACAGTTCACAGCTTTTTGCTCTAATCATTTGTGAAAGTAGATGGCAGCTTCAGTGCTAGGCAAAATAACACTTCCAAAAAGTAGAACAGAAGAAATTCTTTAAAATTCAGATGGCACATTAGAGCAACACAGGCATACTGTGCACTTCCAATGTAAGATCAGCTGGCACTTCTCTGGGCACGTACACTGATATTTCATTAGAAATTCACATCAGCCTTCCACACACAGACACATTCCTAGCCCAGGGATCTGCAGCACACATTCCTATCGTGTATAATCTACACTAACTAAACAATCCTTTCAATAGCATGGCTTTGTTACTTGGGATTTAGCAGGGTTGCCTTACCATTGGCTCCAGCAGGGCTATTGTCAGCATTCTGCAAACACACATGAAAGGACACTAGCAAACCAGTGTGGGTGTGCGCCATCTGATCATACTTAATTGGGCAAATGTTTAAAATGCAAAGCACCAACCTTTTCAGGAACTACACAACAAGTAGAGTCTGTTTATAAGTATTAAGAGGTATGTACAATGGATTTGCTATGCACAAGCAAAGACACAGTAATATGTTTTTGACTGCAGTGTCTCTGCCTGTAAAGGCAATGGCACATGGGACATATTTTCCACCGGAGAAGTGCCTTAAACTGCCATTTCCACCTCCCATTCTCCACCAGCAGTCTTTCAGGTAGTGGCTTATTATTCTAATTTTCCCCATGAAAAAGCACTATTTTGTCTTTCAGTATTGAGCACAGGGGACCCACTTAGTTGGAACAGATTGGCCTAGAAAATCTATGAATCACATCACTTTAGCAAGGTAAGGCCTTTCAAGTTTTAATTAGAACATTTCCATCAGTAACAAAAACAAATCAAGAAAGGAATCTGAATCATAACACTATGCTCTAAATAATAAAAAAACATGCATGAAAAAGAAGCATCTCATTTATAGATTGTTTGCTGGTTGGAATTTATGGGTGCACACCGCATCCAGACAACCTTCCTGCAATTAGTATATTTATCTCCCATAGACTTCATAATAAACAAATAATTGTAATCTTTTTTTTTTTTTTCTTTTTTCTCTCTAATAATTAAGTACCTTGTATTTGATCCCAACTAAGATATAATTAATCCTTATTGAAGAAAACAATCCTACTGGGTTTATTTAATGTTTATATTATTTTTCAGTAGACTTAAGGTATGGAGATCCAAATTACAGGAAGGCCCCTTACCTGGAAAACCCCAGTTCCCGAGCATTCTGAGTAACAGGTCTCATACCTGTATATAAAAATAAAAATGTACAGGGGTAAAGACACCTTAGGGGCCATTTTTGCACTTTGCAAACTGCGTGGGGTATTTAAAGAAGGTAACAGGCCTCTGCACTCTTCCTTGGAGCACAGAAACCTGCATTATGCCCCCTGAATGCTCTCGATCCAAGAGGGGCAGGTGGGGAAAATAGGCATCCTATCACCTGTCCCCTCACTTACATGAAATTCCAATGCAAGAGTTAGGCCTCCTGAAGCTGCACGAGTTGGGCCTTCTAAAGCTGCACTCTGCTCCTCACACCAGAATGAGAAGCAAGCACAGCCTACCCTGGGAGCGCAAGTGCTTCTTTAGTGACCACTGGGGGGACCAATGGCCCCCCTCAAAAATATTAAAGACTTATCTTGTGTGATCACCATCGCAGTGCAGTACAAGCTAGTCTGTGTTGCATCTCTCCGTCATTGCCATGTATAGACTGCTACATCAACTTATTTATAGTTTACTTACGATGGGAACTAAGACCTAAGCAGAATTTTTGCCCAGGGAGTCTGCCTGAATACAGACCATCAGGATGCTGCCACTTTGCAGAACGATTTGAATTTGGAACACTGGGCAGCAAACTAACAAATGATGGTTTAATATTGAGAAGTAACACTAAATGGTAGTGTGTTGGGGATATTCTTACATTAAAAGGATCTCAGTATTTTTGTGAATAACAAGCTATATAACTCAAAGCAGTATTATTCGTGGCTTCTAAAGCAAATAAAGTACTTTCTGGCATAAAAAAGGGCATTAACTCAAGAGATGAAAACATAATTTTGTCTTTTTATAGGTCTATGGTAAGGCCTCACCTTGAGTATTAAGTAGTTTTGGGTCCCAGTCCTCAAGATGGAGATAAGCAGGAGAGAGTGCAGAAACGTGCAACTGGTAAAGGGGATGAAAGATGAGGTTAGACTGTCAAGGTTGGGGTTGTTCTCTGAAAAAGGATGCTTGGGAGGGGACATGATTACTCTTTACAAATACAATAGAGGGGACTATAGACAGATAGTGGGGGATCTTTTTTCCCCACAAAAAAGATCAATAAGACAGAGGCCATGCTTTTACACTTCAGGAACTGAACTTACCAATTATGATGAGGATACTTGTTGTAGAATGCCCTGCTGGGTGATTGTTTTGGTGGCTTTATAGTAACTTGGCTGATTTCTTGAACAAACATAATGTCCAAAGCTATAAGGATCTCAAAGGGGTGGTTCACCTTTAAGTTAACTTTAAGAATGTTATTGTGAGCCTAATTCTAAGCTCTTTTCAATTAGCCTTTATTTTTTCTTTATTATAGCTTTTAAATTATTTGCCTTCTTCTTCTGAATATTTCCAGCTTTCAAATGAGGGCCACTGACCCCATCTAAAAAAACAAATGCTCTGTAAGGCTAAAAATGTATTGTTATTGCTACTTTTTATTACTAATGAGGCCTTCTCCTATTTGTATTCCAGTCTTTCATTCAAATCAATGCATGATTGCTAGGGTAAGGGTTAGGGTTAATATTATTTATGATACATGGAGTGCTGGTCCTATATCTTCTTCTAAAAATTAAAGCTTTGACAGTCAGCTGGCACCCACAGCTGGCAAGAGTATTGAGTGCAGACTTCATCTGAGAAAAAAAAAATTATATATATTTACATTTACTTACTGGTATTTGTTTGAAGGGGCTGAACTTGGTAGACTTTGGTCTTTTTTTTTTTCAACCCAAAAAAAACTATGTAACAGAAATTTATATACAGGTATAGGACCCATTATCCAGAATGCTCGGGACCAAGGGCATTCCGGATAAGGGATCTTTCCGTAATTTGGATCTTCACACCTTAAGTCTACTAAAAAATCAATAAAACATTAATTAAACCCAATAGGAATCTTTTGCATCCAATAAGGATTATTTCTATCTTAGTTTGGATCAATTACAAGGTACTGTTTTATTTCTACATAGAAAAAGGAAATCATTTTTAAAATCCTGAATTATTTGATTAAAATGGAGTCTATGGGAGACGGGCTTTCCGTAATTCGGAGCTTTCTGGATAACGGGTTTCCGGATAAGGGGTCCAATACCTGTACAAGGTATTTTAGGTTCTGCATCTGCTGTGTTCTTCAACTACAGCTTAGCAGCTGTGAAATATATGCCCATTTCATCCAACATAACATGAAAGTTATTAAAATGCAAATGCATAGTTTGCTTATTATTAATAAGTGTGTGTAAAAATCAGAACAATGCCTGTATTCACCATAAATTATTCAAAGAAAAAATGTTCCTATACAAGACATTCATTCAGGAAGCTCCAAGACTGAGCATGGCAGTAAATCTTCCTTTAGGAAATATAGCCCACCGTTTTGGGGTGGAGAGTAATAAAAAGTAAATAAACACCCCATTTCTGAAACATAAGTATAAGGCAGTATCTTAGACAGACAAATATTTTCTTGCCTGATTCTGCTATATTTTTTCTTGTCCAGAGAGCACTTTGGTAAAAGCATTTTATCATCTAAACTTGCTGAAATGACCTGCTAATCTAAAAAACATTAAAATGGGGGAGATTTATTAAGACACGAACGCTCGGAGCGTATTTTCATCTATTTTTTTGCGCGAAAAATTTGGAAAGGTTCTGTCGCTGTTTACAATCGTTCGGTACGAAAATTTTGTGACGGATCGCCAAAACGATATTATCGTGACTAATACGATTTTTTCGTAAGCATTTTCGTGATATTTGTGATCTTCAGAAATTATCGTATCCAATCCGAATTTTTCCCATTGGGGATTCAAACTCGTGTTTTAATGAATCGGCCCCTATGAGTACTATGAGTGTCTGATTTATTTTATGACAGTGAGCAGGCTTATTTTAGTAATATGAGTGCGTGGCTACTGTTGCATGGTCTTTGCGAACAAAGAAACTTTGTAAGCACAACAGCGTGTATGCTTTAGCAACAAAATAATTCAGAATTCACAGGGCCACTAATCCATTCAATTGTTTTGCTTTTTATCTACTAAAACTATTAAAGGACATTGAAACCTTTAAAAAATTTAAAGTAAAACTGCTCAGAGTGCTCTTCTAAAACTACTGCAGTTTCCAGTAATTTTTTTCAAGATTCCAAGATATTAAGAAAAATGTATTTAATTTACAGTACAGCAGAATATGTTTGCACTTTATAAATTCCTATAATATTCCTAGTTAATATTATCATGTATTTTGTAACAACAGCATCACCTGCTGGTCAGTTTTCCAACTGTGATCTGGCCAGAGGCAAGTGATAGGAAAGCCATAAGAAACCTTAAATAATTTTAATTCTTTCTGAGCAGATTTGGGGTTCCATGATTACAGGGTATATAAAGTCTATTTCACTGGGGTGCCAAAATATTAGACCCACCCCCAGTGAAATATTTCTTTTCTCCAGCTGGTGCTCCAGTTAGGAGAAAACTGCACCAGCCTATGGAAAAAAAACTCCCTAATCGCTGTGCTGGCATTTTACTTACCTTCCTAACAGCATCCCAGGTTTCCCTTACAAAAATCCCCATACAGTAAACCCGGTGCAATCTGCTCTATAGTGTATGCACTGAACGCTAAAGAAATGAACATCTAAGGCAGTGCTGTCCAACTTCTGTGGTACCGAGGGCCGGAATTTTTCCGACCTACGTGGTGGAGGGCCGATAATGGAAGCCAGTTTTGACCACTCCCCTTTTTGAAACCGCACCCACTTGAAACAACACCCGTGTTATCACATGACCATACCCATATTAATGGTTGTAGTACAGCAAAAACCTGCCATACTCTGCCTTCCCTACCCTGCCTGTGTGTGCCATACTCTGCCTTCCCTACCCTGCCTGTGTGTGCCATACTCTGCCTTCCCTACCCTGCCTGTGTGTGCCATACTCTGCCTTCCCTACCCTGCCTGTGTGTGCCATACTCTGCCTTCCCTACCCTGCCTGTGTGTGCCATACTCTGCCTTCCCTACCCTGCCTGCGTGTGCCATACTTTGACTGTGTGTGCCATTCTTGGCTGGTTTGTGCCATACTTGGCCTGTGTGTGCCATACTCTGCCTGCCCTACCCTGCCTGTGTGTGCCATACTCTGCCTGCCCTATGCTGCCTGTGTGTGCCATACTCTGCTTGCCCTATGCTGCCTGTGTGTGCCATACTCTGCTTGCCCTATGCTGCCTGTGTGTATGGCACATAAAGGCAGCATACAGTGACACAATGCTGGCACTGCTCCTACAGTCTGCACAATAACTCACTTGCACATAACAGGTTGTTGTGGGCTGTTTTACATTACAAAAGAGCAGTACCTGAGAAGCAGTGAACAAGCAACAGCGCATTACTAAGTGCATTTGTGAAAAAAACACAGCTATGGAGCTGAAATGGCAGCACTATTACACAGTGTTGAGGTACACCTTTCCCTGGTCACATTATTGTCTTTCCTTGTCCTTTATGGACTGGAGCCCAAAACTGCACTGCATACTCAAGGTGAGGCCTTACCAGAGACCTAAAAAAAGGCAAAATTATGTTTTCATCTCTTGAGTCAATGCCCTTTTTATGGAGGACAGTACTTTATTTGCTTTAGTAGCCATGGAATGACAAAGTGTAATTTTCAAACCTGCCTGATTTATATTCCTGACAGCCTGATTTTAAACCAAGCCTGCTGGTGGGCCCCATACACTATCCGTTAAGCTTTAATCTGCCCATGTATGGCCACCCTTTAATGGAGCTTACTCTTACATTACATTATTAATGCTTTCCTTACATAGAATAGTAAAGATGAACAGAAAGGGAGGGTTTCTGCTGGTATGGGACCATTTGGCCACATACTGAGTAGAAAAGGGACTCAGCTGGCACTGTAAAGGGGGGCTAGGGTGGGTCTCAGTAGAAAAATAATCAACTGCCAAGGAAAATGTCAGCAAGAAATTCTCCATAATATCACATCTAATTTGTTGACAAATAATCTTGCTCATTTATAATATGCTGGCCCATGGTTAGCAATTCAGATTTAGAGCACAGCAAAAACCTAGTGAACCCCTGAGAAACATCTTCAGTAAAGTCTCACATACTAATAACATGCACCACAGTCTTTACTGGAGAAAATGGAAAACATTATTAGTAGAATTCTTGTGCCAAATGCAGTAGGAAAGTTGGGTAAGAATGATTCACACTTTTATTCCATTCTGAGAACAAAACAACAAAACAAAACAAGAAGTATTAACCAATTCCACTTGCAAATGAAAACATGGAGTATGACTCAGATTAAAAAAAACAAAACCCCTGAAAATGGAAAATTAGAAGTAATTTAATGTTACTTCATAACCAGTGATTGAATACATTGCATACTACAGTCACTTGTTTATGGATGGAAACTATATTGTCACACTTGAAACACTGGTTAATAATGATAACAGAGTGAATATACATATTCTGTGTAAAGTGGGTGGGGGGGGGGGAGAGCACAATTCATTGTAACAATTTAGGCTGCAGTGCCATCTGCTGGTCATATAATGTCATTTACATTAAGGGTGTATTTCAATATTCCAGGTTTGTATATAAAAAGATAATAATCAGAAACCTTCCAAACTCATTATACATGCTTGATTTGCAAAAGACACAAAGAACTGTAATAAATCAATCCTGCTTGGTAAAAAGTATGGAATTGTACAAGATTGGTTATGGCCAATAGCACAAATCTCCAAAGGCACATGCAACATCTTAAAACATGGGGTGCAATACTAGAAATATGCCAGAGATTCTGCCAAAACAATAACAGGTCACTTAAGGTAGCAACAGCAATAAAGCTAGGAATCCTGGGTATTCTATTAATAAGACTAAACACAAAACTGTATGAAAACCTCTTCACTGAACCCAAGTGCCATTCTGCCTCAGATTTTTTTTTTACCTTTATAAGTTAGCTTTGCCCTGTAATGCTATTCCATCAGTACCAGGTGCATCCTGCATTCATAACCATTTCTGGGAATTGCATGCGGTCCATGATTAGGGGATGCCACAGAATTAAGTAGTAAATTCTTCTTTTATCCCCTATGCCTCCCACTATTATTCCAGGCACTGTAACCCATTCTGTGCATTGTTGCTCAGCAAGAATAACATTTCCTGCACTGCTTTCTTCCTGTTGTTAAGTGGCAGAGCACGACATGACAAAAGTGCATACGTTGCAACATGCCATAAAGACAATAAAAGTTTATTTCTGCCTTTTTCATCTGTAGGCCTGGCACCAAAAGCAGCATTCTGAGTTTGTTTTAAATTGTCTTCTCTTTGCCTAAGGCTCTACTAATTTATTAGTGTGACATTATCACTTTAATAAAATTCACTTAGAAACGTGGCATACTGGAAAGTGGCTCCCTGAACAGCACTGGTGCTGAGCTTCACTAGAGATTATGTGGAATATAAATTCACCACAAACCTTACAATAATTAGTAAGCAAGCTTAAGATACCACATGTAATTTTAAACAACAGAACCATATTACATTTCTGCAGAATAAGCAAAATGTAAAGGGGAATGAACTCCCACTTCGTAACCTACGTGCCCTCTCCAAACCCACATAATCCAGACTCCCGAAAGGTGCCCCAAACAGCACTATTAGCCAAGCAAAGCATGAGCTCTCAAATCCTACCTGGCCCTGGCAATTAGTGCACTAAAATGCTTCTGGTTTGCAATCACCCTCCAATGTGGAGCCTCAGACAAGATGTGATGGATCCCCTTTCAGGGATTTATACCAACATTGTGTCAAAGGCACAAATGACTCTTAAAGCTTTATTATTAATAAAAAATGCTATTCTCAGTGGAATACTAGCATCATTAGTCTCTATCTTATTATAATGAAACAACACAAACAGCAAACCTAACTGGTTTAATCTCAAGCCACAGAATTGTTTCTGGAGAGATGTTCAGCAGATTTTAAAGAAGTCTGGTGGTTAATAAAACTTACCAATCGTGAATGAGGAAATCCATTCCAGCTTCTGGAATTGGCATTGGTCATTTCTAATATAACGTCTTAATTGTTATATACAAAATCCCATAAATCTGACTTCCACTTCAGATGTAATCCTTGGACTCAGTACTTTGTACATTTCTTACTGTTCTGAGACACGAAATCACTTTTCTTATTACCTGTAACCTTTAGCTAATCTCCACCCTGGCCAAAGTGCACCACAATTACACATGGGATGGCAGGTAAAATAAATGCTATTAGGAAAGCAAACCAACATTTATCAATATATCATTGAAACTTACGTTTTTAAAACACTGATAATTGTGCGAGTTTATAAAGTAAATACAGTTACTTAAACGGTCTCAGAAAGGGTATTTTACATGATGTACTGAAAATTTGGCAAAAGCTGCATACACCTCTATAGGAGACAGGCAATAGGACATGGATACATATCGACAGTAAGCAGGAAAGAAATCCAGCTGAATTCAAGGATATTTATATAACAGTGTAAAAAACAAAACAAAAAAAAAACAGTGCATAATTAGAGGTTGTTTTGCAGTTTGCCTGTAACCTGGTTTGCCAAACTGGGCAAAGATCTGCTAATTTTTTGACTTGGCTAAAAGAGAGGGCCTATGTATAGTCAGCTTCGGCTATTTAAGAGCAGTTTTACCATTTTAATATGGCTACATTTCTCTCAAAATGCTTTCTAGTTATTAAGGATGCCTGACAAAATTTTTTTTACTAGTTTTTAAATCTTATACACAGAATCCATAACAACACTGTCTCTTTAGTGGGCTCTCATAATGACTAGGCAGACATTGTATTTACAGTAGTATCGAGGAAATTACAGTGTTGTTCCTACCCTGAAGATCTAAAATTGAATCTTCCCTTTGCTTATCTTAAGCAGAAGGAATGAGAAGGTTTCCACTTAGTTTTATTGGTTTACAGGAAAAGGAGCAGTAAAGTTGCCGGCATTCATACATGTATTCATAGGGCCGACAGTGATGAGCAGGGGTCCCCAACCTTTTTTTACCCATGAGCCTCATTCAAATGTCAAAATGTCAAATGTCATAAACCCATATTATGATCCAATCATTGGATCAGCACAGTTGTTGCAAGGATTTACTGCAAAGGCCCAGGCCTCTACTCTACTTTGGCTGGGGAACTTCTCCATTTATTTTACACAGTTTTTTTGCCCAGTTTCATTTTACACAGCATAATATACAGGCCCCATAGTGTACTACAGAAGAAGACAAGCAGAGATTAAACCATTGCCCCCTGCTACTCATACTCAAGGCAGAATTCATGCATTAATCCACCTTTCAAAATGGTAGTTTCACTTGGTAGCTGCCAGCACCAGAGTTGCCAAAAAACAAAAACTTATCTTTATACAGAATTTGCCCTATAACACTAGCCCTACCATATACTGCATATTACACAAGGTCCTTCAAAAAGATCTGCAGGTTGCCTTTTTTTCTCTTTTCATTACCAAAAAGCTTGTGAGATTTTATACCTTTTACTGACTAATTAAAGGCCTGTATCCTTGGAGACAGTCATCATTTCTCCTCGAAATATATTTATAGAGGAAAACCTATTGTTCCATTCGGTAGCTTTTAATTAAACTTAGATATTTATCCAGTGCCTCCTTGTTATACCTCTCACTTTTAATCTATATCTTCTTAGTAAACACACTGTTCTCAAAATAAATGATTTCATAAAAATCGATTATAATTTTCTGTACCAACAACTTCTAGTGTTGTGCATAGAGAAATATGTTGTGTAAATGTAGATAAGATATTGATATTGCAGATGGCAGCTATATGCTGCAGACTGAATTGCTTTATGTGTTGCCATGCTGTATGAATTCCAAGTCATTTTTGAATTTAATATGTCCTCCTTTTTTAAAATGACAAGTAACACTGCAATATTAAAGGGAGTTTTGTGATGTACTGCTAAGCCTGCTGTGCTTAAAGTGGACTTGTCACCCAGACATAAAAAGCTGTATAATAAAAGAGCTTTTCAAATTAAACAAGAAACCAAAATTTATTTTTATATTAACACATCCAAACCAATTATTTAAGGCATTTAAAAATCCCAGCTGTCAATCATATGTTGCCTGCCCCGCCTCTATGCCTTAGGCATAGAGGCGGGGCAGACAAGTACTTTAACTTTCAATTCAGCTCTCACTTTCCCTCTCCCTCCTAGCCATCTAATTGTGTAGCCAGTGCATCTGGCACATACACAAGATTTTGGGGTGATACAAAGCTTGCCTTAATAACAGTGTCCACAAAATGGCAGCTGCCCATTTGATGTGATTGTGTAATTCCAGGACTAAAGGACACAAGGTTTATATTACTTTATATAATGTAAGTGAAGTTTATTTTGCTTAACTAACACAATAGAAAAGAATTTCGATTTCTTAGGGTGACAGGTCCCCTTTAAAGTGTTTGATTGTATGAGAAACACTACCCTGGTTTTATATAAGCTGCTGTCTAGTCATTGGGGCAATTATTCATGTTCAGATTGGACTATAGGCACATGTTTACATAGCAGATATACACAGACAAAAACCATTCATGGCTCTTTATAGAGCTATAGAATGAAAGCCCCTCTCATGAAATAAGACACTTGTTGCACATTTGTAGGCAAACAATTAATGAAAGCAAACTTCAAAATAACAGAAAAACATTTTTCACTTGGTGTTATAGGTCCTTTAATGGGATGAGGTTGCAATTAACTAATAATTCGGATAAAACCTTTGAAAATGGCAGCCCCAAACTGTCCATACTGCTTTTCTGACCATGTTGTGAATGCGCCACCATATTCCCATGCTGCATTTATGAAAAGGACAAAGAGAATGCATTTATAAAAACAGGAAAGATCTGCAATTTTGTTTGTATCCGCCAAAGTGTTCTTTACAGATTAAGATGAAAAAACACATTAATCTATTCCAAGGGGTAGTTGCTATATTAAAGGAACAGTAACACCAAAAAACAAAAGAGCTTTAAAGTAATAAAAATATAATGCACTGTTGCCCTGCACTTGTAAAACTGGTGTGTTTGCTACAGTAACACTACTATAATTTATATAATAAGCTGCTGTGTAGCCACAGGGGCAGCCATTCAAGCTGGAAAAAAGGAGAAAAGGCACAGGTTACATAGCAGATAACAGATAAGTTAGTGGTGTGAAAAACTATTTGCCCCCTTCCTGATTTCTTATTCTTTTGCATGTTTGTCACGCTTAAATGTTTCTGCTCATCAAAAACCGTTAACTATTAGTCAAAGATAACATACGGTAATTGAAAACAAAATGCAGTTTTTAAATGAAGGTTTAGGCTGATGCCACACCAGGCGTAGGGCTGATTTTTTCGGCAAGCGGAAAAACGCTTGCCGAAAATTCAGCCCTACGCCTGCTACTTGTGCCTGCACCCGAATGAATGGAATACGCTCGGGTGCAGGCACATGTAGCCGATATACGCATGAAAACGCGAGAGAATGCAAAGTCTCGCGTTTTCATGCGTATATCGGCTACATGTGCCTGCACCCGAGCGTATTCCATTCATTCGGGTGCAGGCACAAGTAGCAGGCGTAGGGCTGAATTTTCGGCAAGCGTTTTTCCGCTTGCCGAAAAAATCAGCCCTACGCCTGGTGTGGCATCAGCCTTACGTTATTAAGGGAGAAAAAAAACTCCAAATCTACATGGCCCTGTGTGAAAAAGTGATTGCCCCCCTTGTTAAAAAATAACTTAACTGTGGTTTATCACACCTGAGTTCAATTTCTGTAGTCACCCCCAGGCCTGATTACTGCCACACCTGTTTCAATCAAGAAATCACTTAAATAGGAGCTACCTGACACAGAGAAGTAGACCAAAAGCACCTCAAAAGCTAGACATCATGCCAAGATCCAAAGAAATTGAGGAACAAATGAGAACAAAAGTAATTGAGATCTATCAGTCTGGTAAACGTTATAAAGCCATTTCTAAAGCTTTGGGACTCCAGCGAACCAGTGAGAGCTATTATCCACAAATGGCAAAAACATGGAACAGTGGTGAACCTTCCCAGGAGTGGCCGGCCGACCAAAATTACCCCAAGAGCGCAGAGACAACTCATCCGAGAGGCCACAAAAGACCCCAGGACAACATCTAAAGAACTGCAGGCCTCACTTGCCTCAATTAAGGTCAGTGTTCATGACTCCACCATAAGAAAGAGACTGGGCAAAAACGGCCTGCATGGCAGATTTCCAAGGCGCAAACCACTTTTAAGCAAAAAGAACATTATGGCTCGTCTCAGTTTTGCTAAAAAACATCTCAATGATTGCCAAGACTTTTGGGAAAATACCTTGTGGACCGACGAGACAAAAGTTGAACTTTTTGGAAGGTGCGTGTCCCGTTACATCTGGCGTAAAAGTAACACAGCATTTCAGAATAAGAACATCATACCAACAGTAAAATATGGTGGTGGTAGTGTGATGGTCTGGGGTTGTTTTGCTGCTTCAGGACCTGGAAGGCTTGCTGTGATAGATGGAACCATGAATTCTACTGTCTACCAAAAAATCCTGAAGGAGAATGTCCGGCCATCTGTTCGTCAACTCAAGCTGAAGCGATCTTGGGTGCTGCAGCAGGACAATGACCCAAAACACACCAGCAAATCCACCTCTGAATGGCTGAAGAAAAACAAAATGAAGACTTTGGAGTGGCCTAGTCAAAGTCCTGACCTGAATCCTATTGAGATGTTGTGGCATGACCTTAAAAAGGCGGTTCATGCTAGAAAACCCTCAAATAAAGCTGAATTACAACAATTCTGCAAAGATGAGTGGGCCAAAATTCCTCCAGAGCGCTGTAAAAGACTCGTTGCAAGTTATCGCAAACGCTTGATTGCAGTTATTGTTGCTAAGGGTGGCCCAACCAGTTATTAGGTTCAGGGGGCAATTACTTTTTATTACACAGGGCCATGTAGGTTTGGATTTTTTTTCTCCCTAAATAATAAAAACCCTCATTTAAAAACTGCATTTTGTGTTTACTTGTGTTATCTTTGACTAATAGTTAAATGTGTTTGATGATCAGAAACATTTTGTGTGACAAACATGCAAAAGAATAAGAAATCAGGAAGGGGGCAAATAGTTTTTCACACCACTGTAGCAGATAACAGATAAGTTCTGTAGAATACAATAGTGTTTTATCTGTTATCTGCTATGTGCCTGTGCCTTTTCTCCTTTGAATGGCTGCCTCCATGGCTACATAGCAGCTTATTTATATAAATTATAGTAGACTTTCTGAAGTAAACACACAACTTTTACTAGTGCAGGGCCGCAGCACATTATATTTTAGTTACTTTTATACACTTTCACTTACTACTTACTACTACACTTGTTAGGTCCCTCCAAAAATCCCAATCATTCATTTTTTCCAAGCAGGGGGGAGAGTACGTAGTGCCACACTGCCATGTTTCTTAACTTTCCCAGCCTTCCCTCACCAGACATTGGGGCTCATTTATTATTAATCGTGTTTTGGGATTGGTCCTTTACTGTAAGTGAGTAGTTCATATCGCCTGTGTTTTTTTATGAGGATTGCTTTTTCCACCAATGTGCATGTTAAAAACAAAAAATATAGCAAGCTAAAACCTGGTAAGCTTTTTATACAGGTATAGGATCCCTTATCCGGAAACCCATATCCAGAAAGCTCCAAATTACGGAAAGCCTATCTCTCATAGACTTCATTTTAATCAAATAATTCAGAATTTTAAAACTGATTACCTTTTTCTCTGTAGTAATAAAACAGTACCTTGCAATTGATCCCAATTTAGATATAAATAATCCTGATTGGAAACAAAACCATCCTATTGGTTTTAATTAATGTTTTTTTTTATTTTTTTAGTAGACTTAAGGTAGGGAGATCCAAATTACAGAAAGACCCCTTATCCGGAATACCCTTGGCCCCGAGCATTCTGGATAACGGGTCCTATACCTGTATTTCATAACAAAAGTGCAAAAAAGCAATGTAAAAAAAAAACCATGAGAGTAATAAAAGAATCTGATCCAGACACACAATATTAATAACTCAGCCCCTTGAACTCATGCATTCATGGACTGGACTCCTGAAAAGTTTCAGATTTTTCTCTGCAAATTTAAGTCTGTGCTAGGGATGCCTAGGAAAGTTTTTGCCTCTACTGTGATCTGAAACTCTGGTCCACGGGGCCAAAGAAGCACATATTTTGTGTACAGGCAGCATTTTGTTAACACCACCGCCACTTTAACTAATGTTCAGGAATAAAGTTCTCAAAAAAAATGCAAATTTATTAAAATAAAAGTTCATAAACGTACCATTTTTAGCTAAGTTTTGTACTCAAAGAACCACTGCCCCTGCAAGTAAGATTCAATAGTTCATCATTCCCAAGCTGTGAATACAACAACCTACATTCATCTTGCTGCATTTTTAATTAACAGCTCAGATATTTCCAAATTGCTCTGTCTAGCCTGTAACAGCCGTCCTACAACCACTAGCTGTGATTTCCCTTAATCAAGCAATAACAAAAGACTTCAAAATCACTTACCCACCCTATTTTGGACATACAGGAAGACCTAATGCATTTATATAATTATTTCAGCTGCATTCTATCCCTATTTATACAATGTTGCTTCCACACAAAGTGTTCATTATACAATATGATCGCTTAACTGGAAACCCTTTATCCTGAAAAATCTGAATTATAAGTAGCTCATCTCCCATAGAGACTATTTTAAGCAAATAATTTTCATTTTAAAGAATTATTTCCTTTTTTTCTCCAATAATAAAACAGTAGCATGTACTTGATGGTAACTAAGCTGCATAAATCTACACTTCCAGTAAAACAACCTTATTGGGTTCCTTTAACGTTATTTTAATGAAAAGCGCCCAAATGCATTTTTTTCGTAATGATCGGTATTTTGCGATTTTTTCGTAAATTGTCGCAACTTTTTTGTAAATTGTCGCGCCGAGTACGAAAGTTTCGGATTCATTCAAGCTTCATTATCGTGACTTTCCTTGGGCCAGGTTGGAGCTGCAGAGTGCCATTGAGTCCTATGGGAGGCTTCCAAAATCATGCAAAGTCTGAAAGTTTTGCCCGCCGTTTACGAGCGCTCAATACGAAAAAGTTGCGACAATATACGAGCAAATTGTAACGGCTACGAAAAAGTCACGACAATTCGCGCAAGTCGTAACGGCTACGAAAAAAATCGCAAAAAATACGAAAAAGTCGCAAAATGTTCGTTTCCAATCCAAATTTTTCCCATTCGGATCCGTGGATTAGTAAATGTGCCCCTAAGGGTATGGTGATCTAAATTACAAAAGGATACCTTATCCGAAAAACCCCAAGTCCCAAATAGATCCCAATAGATCCTATACTCGTACATCATAACATTTTCAAAAACAGAAAACAAGAAGAATTTTTTTTTTCAACAATCTGTTCCAGACGACTCATATCATAATACCAGATGTTGATCTGTACAGTTTAAGCTTATCAGGCCAACCAATCACCTAATTCAGTGCATATACTGGACCCATTGGTTGACTTGGAACTGAACCACCACTGAATCATCCAATGGATCATTACAACTTGGTCAGATTGCACTAAAATCCACCCTAACATACAGGCACATTTACAAAAGTACTTTTAGTCCAAATCAGCAAAGTGAACTATGATGTGACAGCTGCAAAACTGAGATTAGCTATGGGAGAGGGATTTAACTCTAATTTAGTGTAATAATCCAAGTATTACAATGTGAGAACACAGAAATTCCATTTATAATTTTATACATGTCAAGCACATTTTAAAAGTTGAGCCCAACTAGTCTATTTAGTAAAACTAAAATGGCCACTAATACTATATAAAACCAAGCTGCTTACTAATTCCTCTTTAAAACCATCACCTGGTGGTGTAATTCATATACAGCAGAACCTACAGACGATGGGGGGGGATCCTGAACCGCAGTGGGAGAGCAATGGGGGAGATTGGGAAGCTGATCTAGGACTGATTTGGCCATCCATACTAAGGGCCAAATCAGACTGATCTAAATGGATCACACACTGGGCCCTACAGAGGCCCATCTGAACCAATGGTCCCATTCAAAGTTTTTAAACCTGTCAGATTGATATCTGGCCACAAATTATCTATATATTGGTTAGGCAGGCCTGTCAGTGTGCTCTGTACATGGGCCAATAAGCTTTTGTTGAAAAGTGTATGGTCACCTTTACACAAGGCTGAACATGAAAGCTGACTATAGCAACACCTTCACAGAAACTAGAAAAAACAAAGCAAAGGAAATATATCTTTGAATATCTTGAATATAACATATCTTTGAATTATCCTTTAAATATATTTATTTGATAAAAATGAAAAGATATAGTGGCCCCTTTAAAATTACAGTCAACACACTTTTGTAAACTGTTCCATTTAGTTAGCAAGGTAGGGGAGGTTAAGTTACTAATAGTATCAAAGTATCAAGCTCAGCTCGCTACAGAATTACTGGCTCATAGATTCATAGGGAATATAAACCCTCCAAATTTGAATTTTACTTTAAAAGCCATTGAGAAAAACAGTTTTACGACAGTTGCCACTAGGGAAGTTTTCACTCAAGGTGGGGTTGAGTATTTTGAGAGACATTCCTAACATCTATGGTACAGGAAGAGAAGAGTCAGCAAACTAATTCCTATTCTGCAATGATGATTTTAGGCTCCAAAGAATTGGATACACGCAAGCTGACTCGCAATAGACCAATTGCTCTTTTGCCAATCTCATTCCCATGGCCAATAAATGATGAGCTGCTCTATCAATCAACAGACAGACATGTGTTTCTGGGAGTTTGAATTTACAAGTGTCTCAAATGACACTTTACCACGTGTTCTACCATACCGTCCTGCACAACCTATGTGGGTTCAATACTGAAAGCAAGCTGTAACACCATTGTCAATATAAAATGTACATGTATGAATAAATATAAAATGTTCTTTAGAATTATTACTTGGAATTAAAGTAACTTTTGCACATGTGCAGGGAAGTCCAATCAGTGAAGGTAACCGTGCTGTCCAGGGTAAAAAAGCCAGCTCTCAATCTCAATGTACACCCCCACCATAGGTGTGAAACAAGTAACCATAAATGCTTATACAAAGCCACTGAGAGGGCCACACTGCAGTACTTGCTGCTGAAAAGTGCTCTCTCTTAATGGCTTTGTATAAGCATTTATGAAGTGCAATCAGTGTTAAGTTTCCTTTCACACACCATGTGAGCACTAAGCAATACTGTGCTTGATAGTGATTAATGAACAGGATGTGGATCAGAATGGATGAGATAGCTGGTTTTTGTGCAGGGGTTTTGCCGCTGTTGGAGAAAATGTGTTGGCCCAAGTACAATGTAATTACACACATTTCAGGCCCAAAATTTGCTCCATGCGCTTGCATTTGTGCCAATACAATTGCTCCAGGTGCAGGCATGGGAAAAGGCTGATGCTAGCTTAGGGACAGATTCTCAGCCTTTGTTTATCCATTAGCGAAGAATCAGCCCTGTGTGGCATTAGGGTAAGCACCCACGGAGCAACTTACACGCTTGTGAGGGATCTGGCACATGGGGAGATTAGTCGCCCGCGACAAATTTCCCTGTTCGCGGGCGACTAATCTCCCCAAATTGCCATCCCACCAGCGAAAATGTAAGTCGCCGGTGGGATGGCACACCCTGCGCAGGCGATTTCGGCAAATCGCCGAAGTTGCCTCGCGAGGCATTTTCGGCGATTTGCCGAAATTGCGCCGCCGCGTGTGCCATCCCACCGGCAACTGATGGCAACTCGGGGAGATTAGTCGCCCGCGAACAGGGAGATTTGTCGCGGGCGACTAATCTCCCCGTGTGCAAGAGCCCTAATAGATGGGCAACTTTGTGTAACTTCGGAAACCAAAGCGATGCGAACGGCTTTCCACCGGCGACTTCTACTGTTCCCGGTAGAAACGCTTTTCGGATCGGTTACTTGCCCGCAATCTTTCGTGGGCGAGTAAGTCGCTCTGTGCGTGCTTACCCTTAGCCTAAATATCCTATAGCCAACAATGCCCACTATTCCCAATGACATTAGAATTATTGTTATTAACAAGTAGTTATAAAGCACCAGCATATCTGTACAAGAGAAGAGTGTACATGTCACTTTTTAATATGTGTGCCTATTACACACAAATCCTGACTAAAACAGATGTGTAAAGATTGACATTTTGTCAGCCACAGAAATCTTTTCTCCTGTGGGCAACAAAGTAACTAAAAATATATTTTCCTCCAAGATGAATAAAAATCACAGCATGTGAAACACTTTACATATGGTGCAAGGACATAACAGTGTGAAAATGAATTCTTCCACATTTTCATATGTTATGCCAGTTTGCTGCATGTAAAGTGTTTTACATGTCGTGATTTATATTCATCTTGGAAGAAAAGATATTTTCAGGAAATTTGTCACAAAGAGTGGAGTTTCCTGTAAGCAACAAAGCATCCTTATAGAATAACAACAGTGACTCAACAAAATCAGAAAGTTAAAAAAGTGAAAGTGGACAGTTTATTGCAAAAATAACAAAAACCGTACATATTTAAAACTGTATGCACAAAACTATTTAATTAGTTAATGTTGAAAAAGGGAGTACACTATTAGGAGCAGATTTATCAAAGTTTGAGGTTAGGGCTCACCACAGAAAAACTTGCCCATTTTCCATTCAATCCTATGGAATTTTTAGAAATGTACTTTTACCTATTGATAAATACACTTCAAAAAATAAGGAATGAATAGAAAGTGGTGAGTTTTTCTGTGGTGAGCTCTACTCTCAGATTTTGATATATAAATTACCTCTGCACCCTCCTTTTCACTGTCCTGTTCAACTTTTTCTTTTTCAGTTGGTGGGTTTCTTTATGCAACAAAGACTGAGAAGGGTTATTTTGTGTATCTACATTAATTCCCACAGTACTAAACTTTATAGGTTAGTTAATAGACCAGAACTCAACAGTTTTCTGCAATATAAAATAAAAATCATATTACAGTAATGACTTTCCCCACCCATTCATTTAACAATAAAACAATTTAAAACACAGTAAAAAAAAAACTTCTCTACTCTTGGAAATGATGCCATGGACTGATGCCCACAAGAGATGGTGGGTGGACCTGAGCCTGTAGCAAACTTTGGATCAGAAATATATAGTATATTAGTGCCCACTTCACCTAAGTAAAGCCAACATTTGATAGCCCAGGTGAGGAGCAGGTAATAATGGTTTCTAAGGTCCATGTTATCACTGCAGACAAATATCCACTGGAGTGTAGTGATCAATAAAGAACAGTGATTGGGCTTTTTTTAATTCACAAGCCATTATGATGAGTCAGTTTAATTACTCTTCCCTATCCTTTTCCGGCTCAGTCCATGACTAAGCACCATATAAAAACAAAAATGCAGGGTGGAGGCTATCTAATGGATTACTGCAAGCGAAAATAAAATGATCATCCTCATCGTCATTATAACATTTGAATAGGAAAAAATTATTTCCGCAATACAGCATTTCGCCAGTAAAAGACCCTGTTCATTCTGCTGAAATGGACATTTCCTGTCCCGTCAGTGAGTTAAAGCCCCTGTCACATATATCAAGGAAAAGGTAATCAAATAATATTTATTTGTTATAGTGTGTTCCTCCAGATATAGTGTTCCTCTTAAAATGGCATAATTAAAGAAAATAAACTTACTGATGTGTAGTTCGACTTTGTTTGCCTCTGGTTCCTTGCTTCCTGCTCCTGGAACTGTAAGCCAGCCAGATGCTTTTCCAGTGCCTCCCAGTCCATTGTGGGGAGTTGTGGTTCCTCCCTCATGAGTGTGCCTGAACCCCCAAAAGAATTCACAAAAGTTCCCCTGCAATTGTTAAGCTGTGGTTTAGGGGGGCTGTGCTTTCCTTTACTTGGAGGTCTCCCAACAACTAAATTTCCATTTAGTTTGTGCTTAGGTGAAGGGTTTCCATTAGAGGCAGAAACAGTCCCACTTTTAACATCCTCAAACTCTTCTGCCAAACTTCTTCCAGTTCCTATCCTTGCAAAGCAGTTGTCCTTAGGAAAGCCATCCACAACACCAACCTCATCTTCCTCATCGTCATCTTCCCACTCATCGCTCACTTTGTCCACAAGAAAGTCCTCCTCCTCATAATCCTCTAGAGCAGCCAGTTCCAAACTGGGTGAGGACTTACAGTCAGAGCAAGGGGTCACTTTGTTGGAGCTGGATTCAGAACTTGAGCGACTGCAGGCATCACTTCCTAAATCCATGCCATCCTCTCTGTAATCCTGAGTCAGGGTGAAGCAGACATGTATTCATAGAGAAACAGAAAAAAGGGGGAGGGGGTTGAGAGAAAATTAATTCATTTCAGAAATAAATCCAAGCACCTCATCTATGCCTGCTCTGTAGGGAAGTTAAAAAAAGGCATGAAGCAACTGGAAACTGCCAGCAAGACAAACCATTCCCTGAGGCTAAAGAAGACAGACATTCCTGTCCTCCCACTCCCTAGGCTTTACTTCAGCAGGAGCCAAAACACTATGGCACATTGCACATGCAGCAGCAGGCGAATAAGTGCAGCACCTCTACGTACCTAGGGCAGCCAATTATTTGAGAAGCAAATGCATTTAAACAGACCTCACATTTATCTTGTTAGGCTTGAAATACTATTAGGTGCCAAATAATTGTTTATCGCAGCATTCCAAGCTTTAAAACAAATTATCAATAATAATTACAAGCTGGAACCTTTTTAGCTCCTTCGTCTCATTGCAGATAAGCAGGTTGACTGAATGCAAGGCAGCACTACAAGGATATGGAGCAAGCGCATATCACATGAATGCATGGAATTTGGAGAAAAGCTGTGTTTTGCTCCCCCACCCAATGTTTCCACTTTTTACCAGACAGGTTATGAATGGGCATACTGTGTGCAGACCAAACTTTATGCAATCTAACAGCTGAGCTAAAGTGAGTTTAATTCTCTTATCTGCATTTGTGGATACACTGTTGGAGCTATTCTGCTGTGTCATCTGCTTGCAGTGAATGCATAAAACACCTGGATCATGATACCTATTCTCATAGGATCCATAAGGAAACTGGCACCGGCCCAGTGATACTGCAGCTCTGCAATCTAGTTCAGGCCCATCCCGCTCAGACAATATAGAAGCTCACAGAATACTAAGCAGCTTCAAAATCAGGGTAGTTCGTTCAATGGCCCTCTAACTGCACAACTCCTGGCATCCCATGAACACTTATGGCTAGAACTGAGAGTTGTAGTTCACAAACACCTAGAGCCATCATGTGCGATAAGCAAATGGTCTACTCTAACAGAATTAGCTGTCAAGGAAAAAGATCTGCATAATAGATGTTGATACAGTACACACAGTATACATTACAGTACAGGTGTCTATAGAGGGTCCCACACAGTTTATATTTAAAGGATCACACATACTATATATTACTGCACAGGTGTATATAATAGCTCCCACACACACAGTGTGTATATATGTGTATGTATATATTTTTTACAGTAAAGGTGTATATAAAAGGTCAAATACACAGTTTACATATTATATTAGAGATGTATATAAAAGCCATGCCTATAAACCCCTGCATACTGTATTAATGTACATTTCCAATCCAGATACAAACTGCTTCTCTCCATAAGCCAGACTAGCGCAGGCAAAGACTATTATTAGCGCAAACAGTAATCCTATCTAGGTATACACTGGGCTCACTGTCCAGGAGACTTAGGACTGTGTAGAAAATGCAACAAATGGCTGTGCTACTTACTAGTACACAAGGCTCATACATTCAGCGACCCCCTTACTGAGAGAGGCTTTCCCACTTGAACGTATCCCCTCCTTCCATACATACCTGCTATGGGGAACCTGCGCCCAGCGCACTAACATCCCTCAGCCGCTGTGTGACGCAAAGCAGCCGCCCCACCTAGCTACACAAGCAGCGGGAGCCCCTCTATACCGGCGCCGCCCGGCACACACAGTCCAATCCTCCGGAAACTCCCAGCTCCTACCGCGTCACTGCGTAGGAGCTAGGACCTGGAATAGGAATTCCGGAGGCTACGTAACTGGTGGGCTTGGGTTCCACTGCTTGAGCTGGGCAGCGCTCTTTCCGTAAGCTCAGCCGTAAAAGCCGCCCCCTAGAGGGCGTGGGGGTTATACAAGGCGCGCCCGCTAATTCCATGTGCTACCCCTCTGCCTGAGCTGCTGAGGGAAGAACTTATACTCATAGCCCTGAGGCATGGATTAGTGCGCCGCCTCTATAGCAGGGAGCCCTTTGTAGCGCGGCTCCCATTAATATAACCCCCAAATTACCGGAGCGATATCAGGGAATGAATCGAGTTTAACGTTTTAACATTGTATAGAGATTCTGGTAAAACAGGTTTCCTTGTTATAGACGATAATACCGTGGGGTGGGCGTACCGTATCACTTAGCTTCCTCTGCCAGAAGGCAAATATGAAAGTGGGTCGTCAGAACATATCAGATATCACTCTGGTGCTGAACCAGATACTGGGTATTTGGGATCGTCTATCAAAATGGGGCAAGATGCCAAGCACAAAAAACGGTCCAACATATAAGAATGCTGCTATAGTTTTAAAGAGGTGCACCCCTAACGGGGTTTTTGGGAGGGGGGGGGGGTTTGTTCCTGGTGCCAATAACTGTTTGCTGCAGACCTAATGCAGCCCCAGCCTCCCTGTTTTCCTGCATTCTGAGCAGAGGAGGGTGGAGGCATACAAGGAGGAGGAAAGTTGTTAGGCACTGCTACCTCCAGTGAGTCTAGTCACTTACCTGCTGAGCTAGGATGGTGCTTATAGCCCAGGGCACTGCCATTCCCCCATTTGCTTTTGTGTCCCAGGCACCCAATGTGCTGATTGAAGCTGGGCCTATGCAATGTACACAAAGTAGTGACATTCTCTGGTGTGCATGCCCTCTGGCAGGGTGGCACAAGGAAAGCATGGGACACTGGAACATGTTAGGGAAGCCCAGGGAAAAGGGAATGTGTGGTGTGTGTGCACTATGCTAAAGAATGAGCAGTACCTATTTTGAAATTAAGCAAAATGAACATTTAAACCAGTGAGAAAAGTGGGTACTTGCACCCAAGTACAAAAAATATAGTAAGAATGAAGCAGTAGGTTTTGGCACTCCAAGCACATTATATTAAATAATGTAACTGGGGCTCCTGTTGCCACTGCCACATAATGTATCTTGCAGCTCCTCTTTAATGTGTCTTTAACAGCCTCTTTTTTCATATGAAAACATTATTAAAATGTAATATTGCAAACATGTATGCATCAAATAATAAGCTAATATCTGTATAAAAAGGCAAATGGGTAACTGTTCCATTATATTCTCTTACAGGCATGTATCTACTTCTACCTGAAGAGAAAGGCTATAACTCTACCTAGGGTAGCTGAAGGGTTTTCCCAAAACATGTGGCCAGTAAGGCCAACTTCCAGCACTATTACTGTTAGGGCTGGAAGTTGAGTAACAGTAGTACTACAAAACGCCTAATAAAACATGCCTTTAACGGAAGGGCCATGGCTCTCCAGGCAGTATGATGAAAGGCAGCAAAACTCACTTTTAGGGGTATGGCACATTATATTTTCTAATGGTTTATTCTGGCCAGTGGGAAAGTGTCAACATCACCAGAATTCCATTTGTATGTTTTTGCTACATGCTAGGTTCATTTATTCATGCAAGCACAGTGTGCAAAGTGTAATTTATACACAAATGTTTTTTTCCAATGCCTCACAACATATGCAGTTCGACAGAAGTGTTGTCATATATGGGGCTCGGCATAAGAATGATGTCAGCTCCCAATTCTTTTGGCTCTATACCTATGTGCATTTTGGCAGTAGGTATCCTTGAGCTCCAGAGTTCCCTTGCTACACTTGAGTATGATTCATCTGAACAGACTGGAGGGACTTCATAACACATAGCATTTTAGCAGCATTCTTATATTGTATGGTGCAAACCAGTGAGGTCTGAATTATAGCTTAAAGGGGTTGTTTGTGTTTACAATAACTTTTAGTATGTTATAGAGCAGTGGTCCTCAACCAGTGGCATGGAGGCAAGTTTTAGTTGCATAAAAAACAGGTGCTCTGCCAAACAGAGCCTCCTGTAGGCTGCCAGTCCATAAAGGGATTACCAAATAACCTTTATTTGGCACCCCAGAAACTTTTTTTATGTTTGTGTTGCTCTCCAACTCTTTTTACATTTGAGTGTAGCTCACAGGTAAAAAAAAGGTTGGGGATCCCAGTTATAAAGTATGCTATTCTGAGACAATTTGCAATTGGTCTTTATTTTGTATTATATGTGGTTTTTGAATTTGTTAGCTCTTTGTTCTGCAGCTCTCCAGTTTGCAATTCCAGAAGCTATATGGTTGCTAGGGTCCAATATAACCCAACTTCATCACCTCCTCTGATGAATGCAGATTATGGGGACAACGAGGAATTGGGAAGCACCTGTTTGTCGTTTGCTATATATGATTTGCTTTTTGTAATTTTGTTAACAATTGAGTCAATAAATGATTGTTTGTTTTACTGTTAAATGTGTTGATTAATCCAATATAACCTAGTAACCAGGCAGTGATTTGAAAGAAAGACAGGAATAAGACTAGGAGAGGGCCTAAATAGAAAGATAAATAACAAAAAGTAACAATAACGATAACATTGTAGCCTTACAGAGCAATAGTTTTTTTTGGCTTCTCAGTGACCGCTCTTTGAAAGCTGGAAAGAGTCAGAAGAAGAAGGCAAATAATTCAAATCTATACAAAATAAAAAATGAAGACCAATTGAAAAGCTACTAGGATAGGCCTTTCTATAACATACTAAAAGTTAACCTGAAGGTGAACCACCCCTTTAATTAAGCATTTACTGGTATAAAACACCAGTATCTACTTTATGTTTGATGTATACACCTTTTCATAGGCGTCAGAATCAGGCCCCTTCCAGAATTTTCCGTCCTGGTAAGGCTAGAAAATGATCTTCTGTGGCACCTGTATTGTAGAGCGCTGCAGAATATATTGGTACTCTCCTTCTCCATTTAGACTGGAAGATCTATTTTCCCTCTTTACCATAGGGCACACAGTAAGTACAAAACTATTAATCAAGACACATGTCGTTTGCGAGTAAATATTTTGCGCAAGGTCCTCTACATATAACCAAGCATGAGTGGGTAACTGCACTTGATATTTATTTATTACTGGTGACTGTAAGTGTAGGGTTTGCTTGCACCCTCGGCTATCAGTGCTTCCTAACTTGTGCATCTAACAATCAAGATAGGGGGCAGAAGAGGGGACACATACATACCTTTTCTTTCCATCCCTCATGAATACAGTTCTGCTAAACACAGGCAGTACTGTATTCATGGGGGGGTGACTGCCGATCCTTACTGTCTATTCTAGAGTGCAAAGTCCTGTTGCTAAAGGCACTGCAAAAAATATGATGCCTTGCTTTTGCACTTTGCACTACACTGACTGTTGGTAAGTGAGCCCTTCAGTGTTTTATATGGGAGGCAGAAGAATGCTACATTTTGCTAACGTTAAAGGTTGCAAGAGCAGCCAAACTATGAAAGGAATGCCAGATAAATGTGTACTTTGTTCACTCCTACAGCCCTGATTTGTGTTCCACACTGAGCATAGGAGAAAGCTAGCAACAGGTAGAGCTCTTAGTTTTGTAACTACTG
This sequence comes from Xenopus tropicalis, assembly GCF_000004195.4. NCBI lineage: Eukaryota > Metazoa > Chordata > Amphibia > Anura > Pipidae > Xenopus > Xenopus tropicalis. The sequence continues at coordinate 114,991,218 of NC_030681.2, forward strand.
TCTCACACTCGTTTTCATCTTATATTTACCTTTTTCTTAGGAGTAACCTTCATGTAGAAATAAGAAAGCAACTGAAACAATTCAGTATTTCTAGTGTATTATTTAAAAAATATTCATTGAGGTGGACTGAATTAGATTTTTGAAAACGTTATATGGGGCAAAGTACAATTTCAGATGTAAAATACCATATTATTTACCCATAATACATTGTTTTCCCAATAATGCAAGTGTAATTGTGTCCATGTTAGCATTGTGTCTGACACAACTAATCAGAAAGTCATAAAGTAGATTTTGTTATGATAGTGTCCCTTTAATTGATCAATGATAACATCACTGAAGCCCTATTGGAATAAAAGAGCTAAGCACAGTTTCCCCTCACCCCATACAAATGCAGAACACAGTGTTTTATTTTAAAGGCTGAAGTATTAAGGTGTATAATGTCAAAAGCTCCAGAGATCCAAACTGGTATCTTAACCTTGACATGGAAGCACAAGGTGATTGTAAAAAAGCTACTATAACTCTCTTATGATGTGTACAGCTTCAGACAGATGTCAAAGTGAGCGAGGTGTAGCTGCCGGTTCTTTCTAATTATTCAGCGCAAGGTATGACCTTTTATATATACATCATATTTTTAGGAATTTTTAAAAGCAATTCACATAAATGGCTAACAACATGATATGTTATTAACTTGCCATTTTTATTGCCTAGAAGGTCATGATACTTCTGCGACCCCTGACTATGATTGTTTTCCATTTATCATGAAATACAAAATGACCTCATACTGTAGTCTCAGCGCATTTCCCTTAGCAATTACATCAACCCTAGCAGAATCCTGCCAGTTTGATCATTTGCTGTGGAATTCTACCATATAGGAAGATCAAATTCAGAATTTTCTGAGCATTGTTCATGTTTTAAACGACAATAACATGCTGGTCTTGTTTTATATATTTACTGAGTAGATGTATCTATTTTGCATATTTGCTATTTAGCATATTATGTGTTATTGGTTTATAAGGCTTATGACCACTTCCTGCACACTGTAATAAAGTGTTTAGCAGAGGGTGGATGTTCCTCTTTGGCCTGCATCTGTTGAACCAGGTGGATGTTCACTGAGCCTGGGATCAACAAGGCCGCAGTAAAGTGTTCTACCCCAGAGGGACCTTTACCTCTGAAGATGTCAAGGAGCAGGGAACCCGTAAACGAGGATTAATAAATGCAGGATAGATATATGTTATAGCTCTTTCTAGGAAACTGAGACAGTCTGAAATAGCTAGAAAAGAAAGAGCAGCTTATTTGCTCCAACCAGGAGAGATAGCTGGGAGTATAATACTTTACAGTATATGCTGCCTTAGTGTAGGGCCCACAATAGTGGCCAGGGTATGAGGCATAGTCTTCTCCCTGATTCATGTTTGCTGTTTGGGATCCGGTCCATTAAGGTGAAAACCCTTAGAATAAAGATTCCTTACCAACTACTCTCCACAGTGGTGCACCAGTGCTCTAGTTTTGATTTTATTGAACCCGCCATTCTATTTGCTTTGCCTTGGCATTGTGAATATTGCTAACCTTGTGGATCATTTTTGAAAAATAAAAAAGTTCTTTTTGAGTTTGCTGCAAAAACCTTCTGGCGTCCCTTTATTTCTTTTCACTTTTTGTACACAGCGTAAGTGAATTGTAGTTGCAGCACCTCCCCCTTGATCCTTCCATATAATGAAGGCCCATCCTGTGTCTTAGAGTTCAGTGTACCATATGCTCTATAACCTAACTAGGTGGTCATTGTATGCTTTACAGCCAAAAAGGTGTTACATATATATATATATATATATATATATATATCTGACCCAGGGTGGCACTCTGCTTCAGTTTTTATCTCGGGTGCAAGGTAAATAATTTAAATTTAAAAAAAAAGACCAGCAGCACCGAGTTTATTCCAAAACAATCAATTGTGTATTAGAAAACACAAGAACAGCGAACATTACATTTTGGTCCCCATCGGGACCTTTCTCAAGGTCACAAGATACACAAGAGCTATGAATATACTGTAAATTATATTCTTATAAATGTTGCTTAGTGATGTGATGTCATCAGTTACAATCAGTGCTTTGTGATGTAAATTTTATCACAGGATTAACTGAAACTTGTGTAGTATGTTAAATTATGCCCCCCCTGTTGTAAAATATGAGGATAATAGAAGTCATCTTGGAGTTCAATGACCTACATAAAAGCCATTGACCTTTGGCCTTGTGCTTTTATATGGTCATGGAATGCATCGGTGACCTATAATAAATATGTTTCGATGTAGAGAGAACCCATTCACCTGTTTTTTTTTTTTTTAATCTGGAAAACCGTTATCCAGAAAGATCCAAATTACAGAAAGGCCATCACCCCTAGACTCCATTTTAATTAAATAATTACAATTTTTTTTAAAAAAAAAATTACCTTTTTCTCTCTAATAATAAAACAGTACCTTGTGCATGTTCTTAACTAAGATATAAATAATCCTTAATGGAAACAAAACAATCCTATTGGGTTTATTTTTTGTAGTCTTAATGGATGGAGATCCAAATTGCAGAAAGACCCTTTATGCAGAAAACCCCAGGTCCCAAACATTCTGGATAACAGTTTCCATACCTGTACCACACCACCCCAGTGATAATAACCACTCCGAGAAAAGAGCCCATTAGTGGCACTCCTGTCTTGCATGCTGTTTAATTTATCAATAGTTCTAGTAAATCTGTTAAATATGTAAGAGAGGAAATAAAGAGGCAAATGGAAGTTGCAAAGGGCAAAGAAACTCATGTACATAGACCGTACAAGTTATTTAGTTGGTGGGTTTACCATTTCTAAACAATTAGTGTACTACACATTGCTAACTGCAGTCAAAGCAGACTCTCTCCTTCTGTGTATTTTTAGCAGTTTCTGGGGGCTGTCTGAAGCTGTAGCTACACAATCTGCTTCTCCTAAAATAATATGGACAGCTGGACCCTTAACACAGAAACCATAAATATCATTATGTGCTGCTGAACATGGAACCAACTGCTGAGTAAACACAAGCTTAAGAAAGATACCAGGAAACCCATGTGCATAAATTTGCTAGCTGTTTTTCCATTTAAAAAACAATCAAAATGTTATTACAAAATAACGACCAGAGTGAAGTGTTTTCTCTACTATGGCGCTAATTTATTTTCTATTATTTCACCAGGGTGCATATCACCAAGCCTCTAAGGCCAGATATAGGCATATTCCTGATTAACTAACCCATACCAAGGGAAGTTGGTATGAATTGATTAAGCTTATATTACATTTTCACAATAGAAAATGCCTGATCTTATAAATACCTGACTCCCCCACCCCCCCAAAAAAAAGTCAGTTGGAACTACATTTTAATATTTGCCAATTTCCCTTTAATTTAGGGGCCACAAAACATAAAATAATTTCCCTGAATTTATACTTTGTTTCAGTTCATAAAATCTTCTCCAGTATCTCAGTACTGGTAAGGGCGGGGTATTAAGAAATGCTCTGTACTTTATTTACATACACATCCTTTGTGCATCCAGAATCAAATCTAAAAAAGGTCAGTGGCACACAGGATTATATTAACAAGTATTTATTTTAATTACAGGTATGGGACCAGTTATCCAGAATGCTCAGAACCTGGGGTTTTCTGGATAAAAAAAAAATTTGAACCTCCATACCTTAAGTCAGGGGTCTCAAACTCGCGGCCCGCGGGCCATTTGCGGCCCTCGGTACAATATTTTGTGGCCCGCACCAACGCCGAATGAATGGATCGCGATTTTTATTGCGATTCAAGGGATAATGCAAGGCACGGCGGGCGGGAGCTGCTGATTGCGGAAATGACGTTATGCCATCACAACAGTTATTATGGGAAGACGCTCTGTGTGCACAATTAGCTCCTTACGTCTTCCCATAATAACTGTTGTGATGGCATAACGTCATTTCCGCAATCAGCAGCTCCCGACTTTTTTTTGTGAAATCCCTTATGCGGCCCAGCCTCATCCTGACTTTGCCTCCTGCGGCCCACAGGTAAATTGAGTTTGAGCCCCCTGCCTTAAGTCTACTAAAAATAATTTACATATTAATTAAACCCTATTGGATTGTTTTGCCTTCATTAAGAATTCATTATATCTTAGTTAGAATTAAGTACACAGTACTGTTTTATTATTGCAGAGAAAAAGGAAATCATTTTAAAAAAAAATTTTAAGTAAAATTGAATGTATAGGAGATAACATTCCTGTAATTCGGAGCTTTCTGGATAATGGGTTCCCGGATAACAAATTGGATAAAGAAGTCAATGGTCAGCTTTACTAGCTAACTCTAGCTATGGCCCTGGCCTTAACATTTTATCTTGAATCGGTACAAAATAAGATATTAAATTAATTATAACATATTTATAAAGCGCAAACATTTTCCATAGCTTTTACAATAAATAGGTGTATACGTTGAACATACAGCAACGAATACAAGAGGCAAAGAGTGCCCTGTCCAAAAGAGCTTACAATCTAAAAGAAGAAGGGTATGCCAATGACATCATCATAGTGACAAATTTACAGATGTAAAGTTTCTAAAGATGGCGTGTATTATTGTAGTGTTTGTATTCACTTATTATTTTGAAGAGTAGTTTTTTAGTGTCAGTATTACTTTAATAGTTTTTCATACTGTATACTATGGAGCAATATGGGAGGTAAGGACTTGCCATGGATGGACTCTATTATTTATTTGGCCTTTTCCTAATTCAAGGAGATGGATTTTAACATAATATGCCTGGCATGCTCCAGAATGTTAATTGATTGTCCAGTATTTTTACTGTCAAATATTTCTTCACTGAGGCTCTCCAAACTTTCACATATGGAAGGTCATTATTCAGAACTTTTGAACTCAGAGGCCTAATTGTAAAAGACTCTATTTAAAAAGAATTCTGCCATAAATTAGTACTGTGCAAACTGCAAAATTTGGCAACATAGTATTTCTGTTAATAATTTTTCACTTCACTTAGTTGTTATGGCGTAGGTCAGCACTAGGATGCACAAAATGTATTTTCTTTCTTTCCCTGTACAAGATGCTGCATGTGAAATTAATGTAGTTGCATGAATAAAGCAGTTGCTGCACTTGCTTTTCAGTAGTTTGCTTAGTAAGGACTGCACTAATGCAGAGGTAGCTATAATACCAGACATATTATGATTAAAAATCAATGACAGGTTTAGTGAGAAATGCATTCCTAACTGGCAGAACAATGTATGGGCACATCATACAGTAACCAGTACATTGCTTAGGGGCACATATTACCATGGGGAAATGTACAAACTTTTACCTGCCTTTAAAGGAGAAGGAAAGGCAAAGTCACTTGGGGGTGCCAAAATGTTAGGCACCCCAAGTGAATTAAATCGCCTACCTTTTACCCCGGGCTGGTGCCCCTGTTCGGAGAGAACAGCACCAGCCCAGGGTAGCTGCAGCGCTTTTCACTCATGCGCGGGTGCCGGGAATTTGCCGGCAAAACGAAGCAGGAAGGAGGAAGCGCTTGCTACAGGTACCCCAGGCTGGTGCTGTTTTCTCCTAACAGGGGCACCAACCCGGGGTACAAGGTAAGCGATTAAAGTCACTTGGGGGTGCCTAACATTTTGGTACCCCCAAGTGACTTAGCATTTCCTTGTCCTTTAAAGGAGAAGGAAAGGCTAATAAAGATTTAATCTCAAGCTGCAGACATACCTTCAGTTCTCTCAATAGTGCCCTTAAATCTCCCCATATTTCACCTGTTCAGATGATCAGAAGCCAAACAGGAAGAAAAAACGCTGAGCTGTGTAAAGAAACTTCCCATAATGCCTCGCTCCTGCACCAAGACCCAAACCAGTGTACATGCTCAGTTTGTAAGACTATGAGTCAGCTTCCTGCTGATTGGCTCAGATCCACATTCCTAAGGGGGGTTTGAGATCTTAGCATGCTTGAGGGAGGGGGGAGCAGGAGAGGGGAGAGAGAGGAGAGAGCTGCATGTCTCTGGCAGAGGAAAAGACACAACAAATCTTTTGACAGAGAACTCAGTGCAGCATTTCTGTGTGTGTTTATGGCTGTATTACATAGACCTTTCTGATAAAGCTTACTTAGTTTTTACCTTTCTTTCTCCTTTACAGCTGCAGGGGCCCTGCAGGTGCCCCCTAATTCCCCCCCTGCAGGGGCCCCTAACCCCCCTCGCAGGGCCTCTGAGTGTGCATAATTCAACATGTCAGGAGGAGCGGTTGGGCAGGGGGAGGGGTCGGGTCTGGGCCGCCGGGGGCCCACTAGAGCCGAGGCCCACCCAGTCCGACCCTGCTCTCCTCTCTGCCCTCTCCTGCTCCCCCTTCCATAAGAATGCTAAAACTCCCTCCCCCCACCCTTAGGAATGTGTGATCTCAGCTCTAAAGGCTAGAGCTGGAGCAGGAAGCTATTTAAAATGGCTACTGTCCTAAGCAAACGGAGAAAGCTTCTAGGGCCCTTTACTCAGATATGGTAATGCTTTCTGCTGAATAAATATATTGTTATAGGTGCCACTAATTCGGCAAATCTATTGGCAGTAAAATGTCAGAATGACTTTCCTTCTCCTTTAATATAACCCATGTGCTCATGTGTCTCCACTTTCTCTTAAGAACATGATGGCCCTTTCATGTGTTTCAGTGCACAAAGATACTGCTGCAGCTTTGTGCAGCTAAAGATGTGATCTTCCTACTCAATCTCCCACAACTTCCGCTTTCAGCTCGGGGAAATCAATTGGTAAGCATTAGATGGAAATATTGTTTTAGCAGGGACTTGCAAAATGTCAAAAGGCGTCAGAAACTGCAAAAAAATCAGAATGCAGATATTGCATCAAAGTGCCTGCACACATGCATGTGTTCAAATTCACTTTTTGCAATTGCATCAGGCGTATCTCCCACTCACTGTTGCAAATATACTGGAATTCTGGGGAAAATACTGCATTGTGTCTAAAAATACACAGTGACTTGGCAGTATATAAATTACCTTATGGCTGGGTCCAGACACAAGACTTTAAAACCTACATCAGAGACCCTCAAAACTCTCTGCACAGTCCCAGTGATACCTAATGCTCTGGAGAACTCTTCGGGGGCTAAAGGCTACTTCTTGAGATTAGCCTGAGTGAGCTGAATAAATAACTGACAGCTGGGTAAGGCTAAACAAAATGACACCCAATGATGTTGAATTTTCTCAGGGGCTTACCTGCCACTTGCTACTTGTCAAACTCTAGTTACGGTACCTAGATGCTGTACCACCCCTGCTATGTACAGTATAGCCTGTGTCACACCAACACTGACTACAGTATATTGTATGGGCCACACTATGCAGTTATAGCTCATGTAACCCAACCTCAAAAAGCAGATTATGCTGTAATGATCAGAGAAGGACCTTCACTTAGCAACACCATACATTAAATTGGTAACTACCATGTATGTATTTATTACACAAACTATGTAACATAGATGTCAAAGGAATGAATAAAGATGGGACATGCCCTCAGAATGCTACCTGTACATGGGTACAGATACAGTATCTAGTATCTAGTAGTATCTAGTATCTAGTTACATTTTTAACGATTGTATGTATGCAGTATATATATGAGTATATCAATACATAAGTATGCAACTCGCTCTGTATTCATCTCATGTGCAGAATGATATCTGTACTTTTGCTATATACAGTATTATCTGTGTATGCTTGAAATAGTTGATATCTGGCTGTGTAAACTGTATAGGCTGTACATTGTGTTATTGTATACTTATACAGTATGATATCTGTTTATACTTACATACTTTGTGATATTGTTGTATGCTTGTATTTTATGACTTATGTTTAAATTAATGCCATTTAATACTGTTGTGTGCTTACAATAAGTATTATTGCTTTTTATTTTAACTGTATATAAAAAAGGATAAATATTTTTATGTATATACACAGATTATCTCTGGACATACAATATATAATGGCTGTACTTATGACCTACATATATGTGTGTAAGTAAAATGTGACATATATTTTTATATATGATATATATATATATGTCTTAAACTGCATAATATGCATTTACTTATACATATAATATACATTTACCTTTTTAATATGCATTCATACCATAACTGTATACTAACTATGCACAGGCTGTATGATAAAATCAATCTACTTCTGCTAATAACATAATTTTTCGGAGCATAGGCGAATGTGTCCTGTGCTTCCTGCACACATGCGTGCTTGTGTGTGTGATTAATGGAGTCAGAAGACATACTTGTGCTGCAAATGATAGATTGGAGTTCATGCTGACCTTTCCTGAGTTATGACTGGTCTCCTTACTTACCAGGATGGTGCATGAATATTATGTCTATACTGTAGTACACAGTTATAGTCCTGTCCATCTCTCTCTTTCTCTCCCTGCATAGCAATGCTATATTAAAACATTAAGGAGAACCTAAGGTCACAAATGCTCTTTTAATATTTGGTGATGCTGAAAACATTCAGCAGCAATTATCTTATTTACCGAGTTAGCCTTCCTCCAATAGGCACTGTTAACATTTAATCCATGTATTTCATTTCTTTCTCTTTAAAGAAGCGTTTTAGCCAAGCTACAGTTTTAAAGGACCGACAAACCATCAGCTATATGCCAAAACCAGATCACGGTTACAGACATTAGAAACTTACTACAGGATAACAACATGCACAAGTCAGAGAAATTCATTCTTACTTACAATCATTTTCTGCGCTTTCCTTATTCAAGTCATTTTACAGGAAAATTCCAATCATGGTCAGATAACAGCATATGAAAATCTTGGTGTGCTGCAGCAACCAACAGTCTGTGGTATTGTTCATTGCTCGGCTCTCCCTTCAGAGATGATTCCTCCTGGACTTCAATGCACACTTCAGAAATAGGCTTTCATTTACTTGGCATCAAGCATTAAAGCTTAACTCTTTGTGGTGTCAGGCATTAAAGCTTAACTCATTATTGCAACCGTCAATGTCTACTGCAGCTCCAAGTGGCGGTGAGAGATTTTACACCAAACCTGCCTTCCCGTGAAATATGTTGCCTATGCCCAGGGTCCCCTGAACTTGTCTTAACCCTCCAGTTTGACGACTATTGCTAAACAAGGCTGAGAGAGCAAGTGCTGATCTTTTCTGAAAGGCTTCCCCATCTCATTCCTCAACCGTGCAGGAGAAAATGTGCTTCTGGTTTGAATTATTCATGAGTTCAGTCCTGCCAGACCCAGGACATGTGTTAAATCATTAATAGATGGTGACTTTCCTTTAAAAAAAGCATGCATTAAAGAAAGCAAGCAACAAAATCATTTTTTTTCTGGTGACGTGATTGTTAAAGGCAAATAGTGTGAAATGTCTGCTTTTGCATTATAATACAGAAAATAATTAAATAATAAAATGTTTTTAGAATCAAAATATTTTGTAGCTGCATCTGGCCTCTTGAAAAGCCAGTATATACATTGAAGGGAAACCTTTGTGTTCTGTCTGTCATATCATGTAGTGCTTGTATGGGGTTCAGAAAATGGGTGCCTGGGTAGAACTGTAATATTATCACAGAAATATTACTTTTATGCTCTGGTTTAAATAAGGATTCTTTTAGCTGTGCAATGAACTGCAGGGCTATTGGTATGTGTAAAAAAGAAAGGTTCCCATGATAGAATGTGTGCTTTTATAGATGATACAATAAACAAAAAATTTTGATGTCCAGTGTATAATTGAAAGAGAATCAAAGCATTTCCATAGTAAATGAAAGACTGAATCCTGTGCTCCAATTACAGTGGAACAGATTCCAAATGATCCCTAATCAAATGATTAATAAGAAGAGTAAACTATATACTGTTTTTGACTGGGACACGTTGGTATCTCTTAACTTTTAAAATACATTTTGAAATGCTTTCTTTCAACATTGTGCAAGTATCTCATGGTAAACTGGTACTTCCTGGGGGCAATCTATGTAGCACAACTAAATACTTGTATGCGAAATGCCCTAATAGATGAGACATGGTGACGTTGATAGATGTCAGTTTAGAGTTCACAAAAAGCACAATGACATTTTTCATTTCTTCCAAAGGCTGAAGAGGACTGTGAGATCCCTGGGCTTTGAACACGGTTAAACATTTATGAAACTTGCTACTGGATAATAACAATCACACAGTAAAATCCAATTGATTTTCACTTACAAAGACAGCACTGGCAACAATGGTAACATCCATTCTGTATAGGGGGTCTGCTATACATATATTGCAGTGTGTGAGCATGTAGATCAATAGCAAAGTAATGTTTTCACTTGGTTATTTTTCTTTTGCCTGTCATGCTATAAGGGAAAGCAGGATACAGTTCTCTTTTTTTGCAGTTCTTGATGGGGCTCCAAAACACAGTGCTTTCTTTAATTTTCAAATATCTAGCTTTTTAACACAGGATTGTCACTCCTGGTCCTTCCAGGGGAAAGCTGCTTTGTAAAGTCCATGGAATGTCACCCATACTTTTTCTATCTGAAGCATCAGTGTTCATACTAGCTAAAAGCATCTTGCATTTTGCAACCCTGGTTAAGCAGCAGTGCACAGTGCCTACAAAACATTTTGGGCACTCCCGGTCAAATCACATTAGTTAATTTTGTAAGTGACATGTAGGAAACAACTACTTCAGGAATCAGTGTCTTTTCAGATATTAATGCACAGTTACATTTCATTTAACAAACTTTGAAACATGGCAAGAAAGTAGTAATTGTGGCATGAACAAAAGTTGGTACTTTCGACACAGATCACAGCTTGTAAACACCTTTTGTATACAGCTAAGAGTCTAGTTAGTTCTTCTTTCATGGATTTTTGGAAACTAGAATTTGCTGCTATTTAGTGGAATCTACTCCTCCCTCTACATGTACAACGTACAATGTTTTATGTGCCCCTTGCTGCCACATGCCGTTAAGCATACTTCAGATGTTGACATTTGTGTTGGCGTCAGACGTAAGGATTACTCTGATGACTGTTTCATGCTGATTGTGTTTCTGCAAGCAACACTGTACTGTGGGAAGATGCAACACTACTACTGTGTTAGGCAAACCTTCCTGCAGGTCCTTTGCAGCCATATGAGGGTTTGCCTTTCTGGCCAGCATATAAGCAGTGCTCTCTGAACATTTTCTTGCTTTTCCAGATATTGTTTTGACCACAGTTTCCCATAATGACACTGGTGACATTATGCCATCCTCTACTCTGTAGACACTGATTAGCTTCATTTTCAGATCTTCAGTCAGTTGCTCAGAGGATTTTATTAAGCTCTGTTGTTAACAGGTGAAAAGTTGCAATGGCTGTTAAAGCCTAATGAAGAAAACAGAGTCAGGCATCTTGCAAAAAGCAGTGTTTATTGCTGGAAAAGTAGAAGAGTGTCCAAAATTCTGAACATGCCACAATTACTAGTGCCAGAAATATTAGGAATTATAGATATTTCTTAATTAAAACAATAGGCAAGGGGTATGTTCAGTATAAGCCTTATGCATTGAGCTCATGTTGAAAATAGGTGTATACTGTCACTTTAAAGGGGAACTCCACCCAAACACAACTTAAGCTTTTTGAAAAGTAAACATAATTTCAAGCAACTTTGGAATAAATATCAATTAAAAAATATGCAGCTTTTTCATGATCTTTAATGTAATAATATGGTTTGGAACAGTTACCTCAGCCTGCCGCCCTGTTTTCCTGCTGATCTGGCTGACTACTTTGTGACTCATAAAAATGTAACATTTTTTGACTGTCCTCTGCCTGCCTTCAGCCTGCATCCTCCAAATCCAACAATTCCATGCATGCATGATGTCAATAAGGAAAGGAACCTCACAGTGCAGTGCATTGTGGGTATGTAGTTCCTGCTTGTTGCCTGTAAGCTGTAGAGAAGTTTTTACTATTTGTTGTAGTCCCTCCTCCTCTGCCAGGATTTCAAATAAATCAGAAAGAGAAGATGCCTATGACTATGTGTTGAAAGACAAGTCACGTCAGGATTGATGTGAAATAATGCGTTGTTTCTTAAGCACCTCCATTTGTGTTTGGAGTGCACGCCCATCTGAGAAATTGTGCTTGAGAAAGAGAAGATGGTATTTATTTATACTTTTTGAAGGAAGAGAATACAGTGATATTAGGTATATTAGGAGTTTCTGTATTGTGTGGAGCTCTTTAACAAATTTTGGTTCAGATGCCATAGTTCCCCTTTAAATAAACCCAATTAGTATCAACTACAATGTAAGGTTTTATGATTACAAAAAAAAAAAGAAATAATTTAAAAAAAAACTAAATTAGTCCCACTCTGTGGGAGATGGCTTTCCTGTAATTTGATGTTTCCTGGATATTGGATTTCCCACAATGGGGCAAACACTATCCGTATTGAAAATGAAGGATACAATCTTATTTTAGTACTTCTTGAACCTGGTGTATTTAATTTGTGATATCAATCACATTTCAGCCACAAAATTGTACATAATGTAGCCTGGAGGACCCACTTAATCTGCGGTCATGCAGAATACTTGTAATGGTCTTTCACAAAAACATACCAATTTGTAGTAATGCACAGGTAGTCTGTGTGGCTCTTACCAAAGGCTTGTCTCAGCTGCTGTGTTAGCAAAGCTCTGCAGAAAACACTTCAAGCAAAAACACTATTACAGTTAAAGGGGTTCACTGAACGTGTTCATGTTCTTGAAAATTCTGCTCATCAAGAAGTATTTAACTACATAGTATGAAGGAAAACATAAATAGCATTTGTGGAGGCCTCAGGACAAGTTTATTAACATAGTTGTATTTAAGGACCTTGTAAAGTTTAGGCAGGAGCTTTTGATGTCCTTCTACAAATTGATGGACCTCTTGTCAAATAAATCCAGCTGTACAGCACAAATTAGCACTCTTTGTGTTTTGTTATGAGTACAATGTGCGTACTAGTTTATGTTTGTGCTTTATGAGACTCATCTGGTACAGTTCATAGCAAACATTTAAGGGCTCATTTAAAAATGTATAAATGCAGTGCATAAACTTTAATTTTGAATGTTTTTTTGGTGTTCTTTCTACACAAAATGCAGTGTTTTTCCCACAATCCCGTATAATTTAATCAGACTCACTTGTGCTCAGGATTGTCAGAATGACAATATTTCTGATGCTTGGTATCAAAATGATGTTTGTCTGTTATTTTTTAGACACAAGTGTGCTGTGTGTATTGACACATCCAAATTTCATCCTATTTTGCCTTTAGACTGGGCCAACAATCTGTTGCAGTTAGCTTGCAGTAACCTTGTGTCCACCATAGGTATGAAACCAGAGACATCATCCAGTGTCATGTCATGTGGGAGATATTGATTAAGTCCTGGCCTTTTTGAGACCTTATTTCTTGTTATCATGTAGTATAGAGAAGGATTCAGGCCTCACATTAAAAAGGACCAGATCATTTGCTCCCATTTGACATGGTGTTATTTGATGTATCTGATGGACCAGGTGGTATTCTGGAGTACATTGTCAGGACACAGGGCAGAAAACTATTAGACAATAGATTTAACAACATTCTACTTGGGAAAATAAATCTTTTTTCTCAGTGAGTAAATTCAAAAACCCACATGCAGCACATTATTGGTGCACCAGTTCAGTAAAGTAACTTCTTGCATGAATCTTCCCAGAGGGAGCAATCAACATTAGTTTCAGAATGTTGTTTTGTTCTTAATGCTCAGGCCCAATTAGAAACAGAATATTTAGGGAAATAAAACAAAACCCCTAACAAACTGTCCCCTAGATTGCATTCAGAATAGCATACTGAGAATCAATGAAAATAAAAGTAAAAAACGAAGTTGGAAGCACTGAGCTAAATCTTAGAACTCCATTTTTTACTGCATGATATTTCCCCATGCCCTAGAGTGTTAAGCTATTAATTGGTATAGACTCTGCAATCAGGAATTTCTATTACAACCCATTGCCTATGCTTCTGTATTCATCAAGTGAGTGTGAAATCTAACTTCTATATTGATGCATTTTAAAGGTGTTTTTTGTTTTTTTTTTTGCTTCTGTCTATATAGGATATATATATATATATATATAAACTAGCAAAAACACTTCTAGTGGTATTATTATTATTACTAACATGTATTTATAAAGCGCGGTACAATAAGTGGGTTTCATACATTGGACATACATAGTAACATATAAAGCAATCAATAACAGATACAAAAGGTGAAGAGAGCCCTGCCCAAAAGAGCTTACAATCTACAAGGTAGAAAAACATAGTTAAAAAAATCTGCCATGTGATAGAGAAACACTTTCATCAAAAGGAAACCTACTTACTTTCAGGAGTTTGAGTTGATATCCACTGGAGGAGTTCTTAGTGAGTAGTGCTTGGATATCAAGCTATTATAGCTTTTAAAACAGGAAAGTATATTTAACACTATATTAAAGAATGTGTTGTAAAGCATATTATCTATAAGCTGTTGGTGTGACAAAAAAATTGATAGCCTGGCCTTTCTGACACATAGTAAGTAATTTTTGTAGTTCCAATTGGCTCTTCTGTCTGCTACCATTTGCTAAACCAACTAGATTCTTCACAGAGGTGTGAATAGCACCTTACTGATTGGCAACAGAAATTTCCTACACCTTTTAGGTGTCTGTAATTCCTCACTATCACTTGCCTGGCATCCTATGTTTAGCAAGCAGCTGTAGCTGTTTTAATTAGTGTCTAAATGTAAACTTTGTGTTGAAGAATTTATCCTTTCCAACATGCTGATATTCTCTTCCCGTACATAATTTAAGGGATACCAACATCACATGATTATACCAGTTTTCAAAATTCCATTTGAATTATTTTTACATTGACATTATTTTCTGAGGTTCATATTTATGTATTTTTAAAATCACTATAAGTTCATTAGTTCGGCCCCACCTAAACTCTAGTTTCTACTGTTAACATAGCTGAAATAAACATAGACATTTCCAGAGAACACTACAGTAAATGGAAATATGCATTTTAGATTATTGGTGATTAATGCTCCAAGGGTCTTGTAGGACAATTGCTTCAGATTCTGAGGGCGCTATATGCAGGTATGGAATCCCTTGTCTGAAAACCTATTATCTAGAAAGCTCTGAATCATGGGAAGGACAACTACCATACAGTACATTTTCTCTTTTTTAAAAAAGATTTCCCTTTTCTCTGTTATAACAAAACAGTACTGTGTACTTGATGGTAACGAAGATATAGGATCCATATTTGTGGCAAAACGATCCTTTTGGTGAACCAAATTTCAGAAAGATCCCTCATCTGGAAAACCCCAGGTCTCAGGCATTCTGGATAATACTTTGTAGATCATATGCCAGTATTAGCTGGTTTCCTGCCAAAGCAAAATTCTGCTACAAGAAAGTTTTACATTTTTATAGCGCTTTCAATAAACAAATATGTCCGAGAAACTACAATTCTTTACATATTACCCGTTGCTTTTAGGCATGAGTTAAGAGTTATTTTGTAGTAACAATATGCCATTTGATACTTTGGTCCTGTCAGTTTGAAATTCTATATCATTTTATTTTGATGGGTTATAGTGACTTTTATCTGTAAAGAATTCAGCTAGTAACTAACACGCTTAAACAGTGCCAGGGGCATTGTTTTATAAAAAGGAAAAATATTTGTATTTATTTGTATTTGTTTTGATGTCATTTGTACAGGTGTTTTTTCCTTTAATGTTTGTAAAAGAATTGCATAGGTGTGCAGTCACGGAAATCACTATAGGGTTGATTCACTAAAGTGCGATAACGCTTATCGCATGCTTTTTTGTGTTAAAATTGATGTGCAAAAAAAGCGTGATTCGCTAAAGTATTATCGCATGCGTTAAGTCGCATATCGCGTGTGTTAAATAGCGCACAACTGCATGCGTTAATTTTACTGCATTGTGTTAATTAGCTCGCATGATTCACAAACACTTAGACGCGCTAAATATCGCATTAGTCTGTGCGAAAATTAACACCTACTTGGGGCAGGTGGTAATTCTAGAAAAGTACAGTTCATGAGCTTTTGGCAACACAATAAGGACTTTGCAGTGTGATTTATTCAAGTATGTGTTGGCCCTAGAGTGATGTAGCTTCCAGTTTGCAGGGAAATGGTCATTTTCAGAACAGTAGTTTTACGAAAGTAATGGCATGTATGGCTAATATGGCGTGCGTTTTTTTTTTCGGTGACAATTTGTGTGCGCTGCGTTAATTAGCGTGCGTTGCATCAAATATTGCACGACTTAAGTAACACAAGCAGCATTGCGTTTAAATTAACAAGTATCCTTTTAGTGAATCGTGCTTTAAAGGGGAAGGAAAGGCTAAGTCACCCCCAAGTGACTTGAATCGTTTACCTCGTACCCCGGGCTGGTACCCCTATTAGGAGAAAACGCACCAGCCCGGGGCACCTCGGGCGATGCGCTTCCTCCTTCGTTAAGCCTTGACTGTGAGTCAGGCGCATGCGCAGTAGAGTGAAAAAGCCGACTTCTCTGTTAAAGTTCGGCTTTTCACTCTACTGCGCATACGCGCACGGCGAAGAAGGAAGGAGGAATCGCTACAGGTACCCCGGGCTGGTGCTCTTCTCTCTGTACAGGGGCACCAGCCCGGGGTAAAAGGTAAGCGATTCAAGTCACTTGGGGGTGCTTAACATTTTGGCACCCCCAAGTGACTTAGCTTTTCCTTCTCCTTTAAGTCACGAAAAATTAGACACAATAAAATTTTTAGCGCATGCTGTAAATAGCGCTCGTTTTAACGCACCTTAGTGAATCAGTCCTTATATATCTTCCTTCTTCAGTTATTTTGTTGTACTGAGTATATAAAATTTTTAAAGCAGTTCTATTCTAGTTTAGACATGTTTATTCTTAGAAAATTGCCAAAACATTTATGGGCAGATATATATAAGTTCAAACTGGGGAGGCCATATACTGTAGATTCTGAGTCGAATTTATCAAAACTTGCCAGAAAAGTTCTTAACAAGTTGACACCAGAATGCCCATGGAGGCCAAGCACCGCTTGCTAATTTGGTATTCTGCACTGTACAAATCATTTCAGTGTGAAAAATAAAAACTAGCATCTGTTTGTACTAATGGTACTAATGGCAAAAGATGACAATAGTTGTTAGTTGATAAATGCTACCCTTTTAGGCATTTATTTAATTCTACTTTCCTTGAACACAACCCTATAAGCATGCTTCAATAAGAAGATTTCTGATGACCCTGGATAAAAAAAGGCAATATGTTTAAGAGGCAAACTTATGTCACTTGCATTTTAACAGAACTAAGGCAGATATCTATGGCCAACTGGGTGCTGGGTGCAAAAAGAGGCAGACTTAAGTCACTTTCATTTGGACAGAAGTAAACATGGCCATACCCGGGGTGATTGTAGCTGCCGATACGGCAGCTTATCGGCCCGTGTAGGGACAGCAACGACTGGCCTGCCCGACCGATATCTGGCCTGAAATTGGCCAGATATCGTTTGGGCAGGCTAAAAAATTCAGTCGGATCGGGGACCGCATCGGCTCGTTGATGCGGTCCCTGAACTGACTGTGCCCTTAACAGTCGTTATAATTTGGGGCCAAACGACCAAATTAGCCTAAATTAGCCTTGGCAACCTCGCCAGGCGAGTGGATTGTTATGTGTATGCCACCTTAAGACAGATATCTATGGCCAACTGGATGCTGGGTGATAAAGGTCAAAGTTAGATCTACCTGTTTTAACAGTGTGGATTTATTGTTGGAGCCACATCCAAGAACTTCTACTCTCTTAAAATGTAGTCTAGAAACATATAATGGTTCAAATACTCTCATCTACATGCAATGTTCATCTTACTATTAGAGGCATATTGGTACATCTTATCTCTGGGAAAGAGAACAGAGTAGTACTTGGGGTAGTTATGTGAAATATAAGGATTAATGTACATGTGAATTCCAAAGGTAACAGTATATACACATTTAAAATAATCAGTTATATATTAAATACCTTTACATTGCATTTAGACTTTCTGTATGACATGAATTTGCTGTATCAATTTAAAGGTATATACAACTTTAGAATTATGCTCTTGTTGCAAAATGCTTTCGCATCATTAAATGTGAAATAAGAGAGGGGAAAGTTAAGGGAGGGGTAGAGAAGATGCCTACATGACTTTTCCTACCACCCCTCGATACAGCAGTGCCTAGTTCAGGCATTGCAGTATGCATGGGGAGGCATAGGTCAACAGCCACTGATAATGGTGTGCAAAGAGTGGAAAACATGATGACTTTCGCTTGCTTGTTGTACCCTGGTCCTTTGTATTTAAACAAGACCTCCTTACTTACTTTACCAATCCTGCTTATAACTGGCTTTAGATACTGTCTTCTGTGCACTGCTTTCTTTTATGTTCCTGATAATCACAATAGATGCATCTGTAATAGAGATGCAGGATTAAAATGTTCTGTGTAAAACTGGTCCATCATTTTTATATTATACCCACTGAAATATCTGTTGTTAATAATTTTTGTATCTTCACACAATAAATGGCCTTAGCTACATACAAATAATCCAGACCTCATTAATAGTTTGTACTGATCATCTCTCCTACATGTATTACATTCTTTGTAAAATGAGTTGGCCTACAAGGATTACATTCAAAGACAATATAAAGTATTTAATTTCCACAATGCTCGATATGCGACTACAATTATGGATGGAACTGCCAAAACAACGGCTGAATGCTTGGTTACTGAAGCATAATATTCCCAAATGGAATCTTGTACTACACATGAATGTAAATTGACGCCTGTTCTCTGAATCACTTCATATGATATATTTCACTCAAATACTGCAAACCAGAGTAACTGATTATAATGAATTGCATGTCGTATGAATGCCGTAGATTTCTAAACACAACTATCTATAATTAAAGGGTCAATATGAGTACTACTTTTGACCCATTGAAAAAAAACACAAAAAAATTGTGTTTGTTTTTTGTTATTTCTTGAGTTACTCCCCTCTCTTATTTCACATTTAACATAGCATTAAAAATAAAAATGAAAGTGGGAGGAAACTGTCCAAAGTAGCATCTGGAGACGATGCTTGAATTAGTCATTTAAACCTCTGAAGTTACTTTATGGCCAGTTCTTGAGAGGCTGATATCTAGATTAGTGCAGTGCATATATAATCCCCCTGCATAATGGGCTTCTGCTAGCAAAACGGTCACAGGGGGGGGGTTGTATACTGGTAATCTAATTAGCTACCTTGCAAAGAACCAAACATGGAGATATATTTTATTTGTATCTATTTTTCAATCTATTTTATTATCTATTTATAAAAAAAAGAGATGAGTACCAGTATCCCTATAAAAAGTATGAAGAACATTGCATGTAGATGAGAGTGTGTGACCCACTTTTTATATACACATCTTAAGATGCCTGTTAGCAGACACTTGAGAAAATAATTATTACAGGTATAGGATCGAATGCCACCCTACTAATAGATGCAAATTGTTGGGATGTAGGAATTGCTGATGGACTACATGTCATTTAAATAGAATACAATTAGTACAGCCCTCTTTGAATGTGCTAGAGCTGTCCCTGATCCCTTGATCTGGTAACCTTTCTTTGTGACCTTAGGAAAAATGGCCTTATCTCCTCTTCCATGGAGTTTTATACCAAGGGCACGATACACTTGAAATTCAGATTTTCATGATTATCTCAAAACACCTGGCAGTGCGGCAAATTTCAACATTTAGTGTTTCATTTATGGCTCACAGGAGTGATTATCTCTAGAAAATAAGCACTTCAGCAATGACAGCAATGGGAAATGAATGCCTGCAAATATGAGTACTTTCATCCTGGCAATTTTGCATGAGAATCTGCAGATACCAGTGTCCCTGACATTCTCAGTAGGCTTCACTGTGAAATTAGCTGTGCTATTATGGGATCACATCTTTCACTGGTTTTAGATTTCAGTGTGAATATAACAAGGTGTAATATCTATTTTTAGCAGAGCTGTATTTTCAGTACTACACATATCAGCTTATAATCCAAGTCTATGAGCAATGCTTCTATTTATTTGTGTTATTAGGACTGCCAGTCCTATACATGGGCCTGTGTGTGGCCCATCAATATCTGCATAAAGCAGCAATTCACTAGTCCCACACCAAAATTCATACTCCATGAACACCAACTTTACTGGGGGGGGGGGGGTATTCCTATTACTGCTTTACTTAGCTATCTCTGGCTATATTTGGCAATACCCCACCTTGCCTTCATGCACTTTTAGGAGTAAACAGTGTGGAGCATTTTGGAAGAAGGAAGCATTAATGATGGCATTGGAACATAATGGCTCAGACAAAGCAACATTAGCAGAGTTTCATACTCTTGTACAGAGCTAGGGATGCCCTAATAAAGTAATATTAATTTACACGCATCTCTCAATTATGCAATCGGATACAAAGTTTAATTTAACAAAAAGAAAAGTATAGGCCATATTTAATAAGTACTCTCTTCTCATTTGTTTCCAGTGATGTTAGAAATGTTGCAGTAGCTGCTAATGTGATAATGGAATTTAGGCTTAGAAGTAAAAGGTTACTGCTATCCCCTAATTTCTATAGCACAGAAAATCTAAAGCATAGAAATATGTTGCTGAAATAATTGCTTAATGCTCCTATAGGAAATTAAAATTTCCCAAGGTATGAGCTGAAAAAGTAGAGTAAAGTTGCATTGGAATTAAATATTTGCATCGAAATAGTAACATTTGGAACTTCCACAATATATTGGTAAACTGACTTTTCATAGTGGAATATTCCCTTAAGAAAATACTATTATATTTTGTGTCCTATCACCCCTAGATATAGTAACAACATCAGTACAGCTACAGTACAGCTTTAAGATAGACAGTATTCTCTGAAAGGTCATATTGTGACATTATGTGATGTATATGTAAAGGGGTACATAACTCACAAAGATAAATGAAGCTGCCCATGCTGCTTTTTAATAGACTGAAAGAAACATTTTTTTGGTATCTTGGTCAGTTTTTCAACAATATTACAATATTTTAGCAATGCATTCTATTATATCTCTGTATATCTATCCCTGTCACAATGAAAATCTTTCCGTATAAAGAACTTGGGTTTATGATGTACTGCTTCTTTAAGATAGCATATAACTAAATATACATTCTCAAGGTTCTTTCTGCAGGTGTTGAAAAATAAATAAAAAAAGAAAAATCGAATTATTCCATCAGAGAAAATATTGTCATCTTTTCCTCAAGAGAAAAGGAAAGCTATATTTTCCATCTATGAGGCAGGAATGATTTTCCCTCTGGATTTACACTCTTTATTTAAGATATTTCTTAAATCCCACTTGGTAAAATTCTCTTTTTTCTTGAAGGCATGTACTGCATATTATGGCACAAATCCAGTCTATTGTGATTTTTCCACAAGAAGACTTCCCTTTCTGCTATTGTTGGGCCTAAGAATGTGCCCTCTAAATAATGCTGACTGAAAAGTTGCCCATGGAGTTTCTTTTATGTTGTTG
This sequence comes from Xenopus tropicalis, assembly GCF_000004195.4. Taxonomy (NCBI): domain Eukaryota; kingdom Metazoa; phylum Chordata; class Amphibia; order Anura; family Pipidae; genus Xenopus; species Xenopus tropicalis. The sequence continues at coordinate 115,012,740 of NC_030681.2, forward strand.
TTTATTATTATATCTAGATATGTCCATATAGTGGGGGGAAATAGATTTCTGCTCCTAGACCTTTGTAGATAAACTAGGAATTTAGGGAATTAATGTAAATACAAAGTGACTTGTAGATTAGTTCCAAAGTGTTCTCTAAATTGGTTAAATGTAGCCTTCTTTTCAATTTATCATAAAAACTGTAGCCAAGTTAATTAACACCATGTGTTCTGTCTGGAAGCTTTACAATTTACCATGGTTTAATTTTACTACAGCTGTAAGTTACAAGACATTCAGGGAAAGATGATAGAAAAACATCTGGATGCACAAGATAGCAATGAAGAACTAAGTCAGGAGAAAAGCTGACCATTAAATCCAGTGGGAGATTGGAGGACAGCAACTGGATGCCTGGAAGACCAGATGGTTTTTCCTTCTCTGCTCATTTCCCTCTCCTGCCTGTTAGCTGCAGATTACCCTTAAGTCAGATAGGTTAGAGTTGAAATTTGGGCAACCATTGTGGGTTTGGATTGTGTGCTATCCATTTCTTGGAACCTAAGGTGCACATAGAAGTAGCATACAGAGTGGAAAGACATGGGTATGGGTTGGAGAAAATGATTCAGTTGAGTGCAAAAAATCCCAAAACTTGAATTTAAAAATTTGCAATCTGAAAACGAGTTTCTATAGAAGTCATTGAGAGTTGTCCTAGGCAATGAAAAGTCATATTTTCAAACTCAAAAATTTGAGATATTCAAGTTTTTTATTCTGAGCTTTCCTCATTAATAAAAAAGGGAGCAATCAATATGCTAGTTTATTTAATTTAGAAAAACAAACACAAACTCGAAAACTGATAAATAAGCCTACTAGTGTAGCTAGCTGTACCCAAAATTAGCTAGGGAATTGAAAAACCATTCAAAATCAGAAACCCAGTTTCTCCCAGGCTCCATGCCATATACCCAAACACAACTTTCACATGCTGGAGACAATGCGGAGAAGAAGGCACAATAGACCATATGTTTTGGAACTGCCCTGTTATCAGCGATTATTGGAGAACTGTGCTAGATTTCCTTACTGGGGAGAAACCAGTTGAAACCTCTAACATTTCTATTGTGCCTCCCATTTCCAAAGTTTAAAAATCATATCCAGAAACTAGCTAACTAACTGCAGCCAAACGGCTACTTGCTCGGAACTGGAAGTAAAGAATTCCACCAACAAAAACAGAACTAGACATTCAAGACATTCGCCACATGGAATATCTAGCAGCCCTCCATCAATCTCAAAGTTTTAACATTAACAAAGTTTGGTTATCATGGGACTTATTACACCCATCAATTGGATGATCGACCGCTACAGACCCTCCACCTTAAATGGAGAAACACCCAATCAATCTCAACTGCACAGGATCAATTAATTTGGAGCTAAAACCCTCCTCAACAGGGCCACTTTTGATAAAGCAGCAACTGCCCCCCAGGTTTTTAATGTTTTTTTTGTTCATATTGTTTTTGTTCTTTTTTTTTTCTTCTTTCTCTTGATCTTCTCTCTTTCTTTCTTTCTTTTTTACGCAAGCAATCTATAGAACTGCACTATTTTGTTTAGCTTGTTATAAAATATAAATAAAGAGTTTAAAAAATTAGAAACCCTGTTCTATAATATTAGCAGTTTAAAACCACAGACTATGTTGAAATTTAGGGTAAAAACTTGGTGGATTGCTGCATTTTCCTCACCTGTTTCTCTCCAGAGCAATTTATTGGAAATGCAGCTAACAATATTGTCTTCCTGTGCTTGGATATTTTTATTACTGATTCAATATCAAGTAATAAAGTAAGTACATTTTTGTGTGCAAATATTATTTAACTTGTTCACATTTGATGCAGTCGCTGTAATTCTGAAACTGGTATTTAATTATAAGGCACTCCAACTAATACGTTTTTTGTATTAGGGTTTTTGAAAAGCTAAGTCTAAGAGCTTTTTATCACTGTCACATCATGAGTCCTAACATTCTATGCATGGCCTCGCCTTTCCAAGCTACTGCACAGCCTCTCTGCCAATGTTCCCAGTGCAATGTCAGCCAAGCTATGGAAGTTGTTCTGGATCAATTCTCTTCACTCTTTCACTAGCAGAATGGTGTGGGAGTGGTATAATGCTACCATTAAAAAACTATAATCCCTTTTGTAATATATCAGGGCAAAGTATTCAGAAGAACAGCTATCTATAAAAAGTCTGGATTGCCTCCCATGAATCTATAAATGACAGCAGTGTTAAAACTCTGTCAGCCAAACAGGCACTTAAGTAAACTATTGCCACCCAATCATTTTTTCTTCCTACTGTGCTGTCCAGGCATATGCTGTGTGTTTTGTTAAATAGTGTTTTACTGAAGTCTTTGGCAGGATCTTGCGTGTATCTAGTGCAAAGAGTACTCTACAATACCATAAATAATTTTTACCAGTGTTAACATTTAAGCTTACACCATACTGAACGTAAAATAATGCTCCCAGTTAAAATAAGGTACTTGTTTTGGAAATACGTACTTATCTAGGAGTCTAAAAGTGGCTGCACAGGTACCAAAAAGGTTTGGTTATTTGGTAAATTTGTTTCATGTAGTGCCCATACGAAGTAGCTTTGCCAAAGCCAACTCTAATCAGAATATAGCCAGCCTACGAAAATGCCTCCAAGTGCAATAGGAGGCTGACCAAGGACTGACAGGGGTTGTAAGTCCCTCCTGCTTGCATTAAGAGTAATGCTTTTGGGGTTTCACTGGTTGGATGAACATGATAAAAGGCTGGAAATCACACTGAATCCAAATCAAATAAAAAATATGATATATGATATAAATATGTTTTTAAGAGGAAATGTAATAAAACAAAATGAGATAAGTACAAGATGATGATCTAACAGTGAATAAAATGCCCCATTGCAAAAATATGATGACCATACCAGATCAAGCTCCATTACTGAAAGCCAGGGATCTTTTGCCTTTTCACAGATGTGTCACTCAATGGCAGATTATAGTATGCAAACCTAGAAGATGCAAACCTAGAAGATGTAAACTGTACATAGTAAATGTAACAGATTTTTTAAGATGCTTTAGAGATACAATATGCAGTATCAGCATCCTGATTTTAAGGATATGTTATGCATTTTATGTGCCACATGTGAACTATGTCTGGATACTTTAGGGATCTGTCATAGTTTTTAGGAGAAAACAATCCATGACTAATCTTGGCACCTCAGCTCTGCAGAATATCAGTGAGCCTAATTACATTGGGCACCAGTTCGGTTTTTTTTTATAATTCAAATTTGATGTTTTTTTAGCTCAAAAAAATTTGAATCATGAAAAAAAAATTGAATGTTGATAAATCTCCCCCTTAATGTTACAGGAAAAAGTGTGATTATCTTACCATTCTAGTGATTGGGTTAGGTATAAATAATGAGCTAGTTATAAATCTGTGGAATTTCTCAGTGCAAGTTGTTGAATCATTCATTTAAGCATGCCATATACTCTGTAGGCTCCAGCACCCATTAATATTTTTTTTGCTTTCTATAGCAGTAATCACAAGTAATGAAAAAAAGATTTAATGACAAAATATTTTAACATTAGCTCTGATACAGGGGTAGGGTTTGAGTAATCAAGGGGATGTTGAAGAAAGTTCTACTTATAAGGGTTGCCTATCACTGCTCTGCTAAGTTAAATATGCAAACATGATCAAACTCAAGATGGCTCATACTAAAAATGTGTACGGCATATTCTTTTACCTTGATGTTTAGAAAACTGTGGCTTCATTTATAGCATAGTTGCAACTTGTCCCCATTCTCAAGGGACAATACTTGTTTTCACTCAGTGTCCCTGGAAATGAGCTTCTCCTTGGGTTATTCCACATTTGTCTATGCAGAGTTGATCTGGACCATTCCAACCTCTCCTTCCTGGCTGCTCATGGTTTCAGCTGGTTTAAATGCCATCGGTCTTTTCCTTCAGACCACCCTGGCAATCAAAATGCCAGAATGTGACATTCTGAGTTATTAACTTTGTAGTTTATGTTTCTGTTATCTAAATATATGACTACAGCATGTTTTACAGGACCAGCATTTGTACAAAGAACCAGACTAGTGTGTAATACAGAATAATTGTACAGCCATTTCAGAGCACACATCAAATCATCCTTGAAGTGTTTCAGGCATACACATTTACATTTTAATTTCGCTTTCATTTCTTTAGGCCTTTTTTAGGTTTATCACTGCATACAGGCACTGTACATTAACAGTACATCCAACTATGCATAATTAAAATCCCTCCATCTGTTACTGTAGCTTACACATGGAATACATAATTCCCTTTTAATAACTAACGTTAAGGTGTGGGCCTGAAGGAACCCAACGGCACATCAACCAAACCATTTCAGCTGGGTGTGCATCATAGAGATGCTCTTCCTACCCACAAGATGAATTTATTTGTGCCACTGCATAGTTCATAATTTAGAAACCTAATATATCACGAGACAGGCAAATGGATTCAACATAGCAGTCTGATGACTTCTGAGTCACTTCAGCTAATGCCATGTGCATGACTTTGCCTCAACGAATAAAGATTACAGGAATTTCAGTCAATATGTGGCCAGTACCATGCACACAACTTGTGATCATCTATGACCTCACCAAATGGTTCACCTATGAACCCCACCAAAGCTTTTAAGTAACTCTAAACAGAAATGTTTGTTCCAGCTTGGTCAGCTTGGAGGACATGAAATTAGGCTGAATAACAAAACAGCAATGATGGGATGGGGAGGCTGAACAGAAAAGAACCCTGGAAAAGGAAGTCACAGCAAGGCTTAATATAGTAGGCTACGTGAGGGCTGATTAGCTGGCAGCTTAACACCCTTCTACAAAGCCTTTATCACTTGTCCTGTAACTGGTAATGCCAACGGTTGATACTTCCCAATATCGTCATCACAATAGGACCATGTTGCAGCTACTAACACCAAGGCAGGCAACATATGTTATACAATATAGCTGAAGTGCATCAGATCTGACATTCCCACTCTACAGGCTTCTAGTGACAAATGATTAGAACTTTTAAATAAGAGGCCCTAAGAAAATCTACAGTTAAAGTTCAATGATCTACATTATTAAATGTCAAGATCACAAAATTATTTTTATGCCTCACTCTATTCTCTGAACCAACAAAAGGCCTCGTTCACACAATGTAACAAAAGAGCTTTGTACTTTGAAGTAAAGTATGCTAAAAATCTGGCATAGTAGATTGCTCATTTGGGTTACGACCTGCCCCCCCCCCCCATTCCCATTATGCTTGCATAATCAATATGCAGTGCTAGCTAACCATTAAACAACCCTGCAGAAAGTGAATTAAAAGCGTGCAGTGCAGAACTCATAAGGGTCACAAACAAATCCAAGTTATTAACCCTCATTGCTCTACTGGGATTATGCAGAAGCCACTTTCAGCTTGTGAGAGTGGAATTCAATTTCTCTCTATCCTTATGAATAAATCTTTTTTTAATATGTCTATACATTGTAACGTGGTGATTCTTCTTAAGTAGCTATTCAGAATTAATATTAGCTTTCATGGGCATAAGTGGATTCCATGAATAATATTATTATAACATGTAGGAATTAGTTGGTGTACAACTGTTTAACAGTGTCTTCAAAAAAGAACTGGAATTAAAATTTTCACTTACATCTAAGTAACAAAACATTTATATGTTTCCCCGTGTGTTTATATTAGCTTCACAGCAGCAAGGACTTTCAGGGTGTGACTTTGAAGTATGCATACAGAATACTTGTTTGGTGGCGCAAGTTCTTCTTGGTATGAGGAATTGAGTAGAATCCAAGACACCTGACATATTCCTAAGTATACAGTTATAGGTACTGAATGGTAATTGATGCTAGGAATACACCACAAGAATGGCCCAAAAAGAGGAGGAGCTATTAAGTCCCCAAGGTAGCTTTGGAGCATGCATGAAGAACAACAGTGTTCATTTTGGTTTAGTCTACTGGAGAATTACATTTTGAGTTATAATAACTAAATGCAAAAATTAAGTCCTTATCTGAGGTCTGCCTTGCCCATGAAGACCAAGTGGAATAAATTAAGTCTCGGGTTTTAGCACCTCAGTGAGGGATGAGGAAAACAAGTCAATAAAAACATGAAAATGTCTAAGGCTGTAAAATAATTTACCTTTATCCGGATTTTTTTGTATGCTTAATTTTTTGGCATTTTCAGGAAGAGTAAAGTGACTACCTACACATAGTACATATTCCATATATTCATAGTTAGTATTGGTATAATGTTACATTGCCTGCATCTTTGCCCTTTGTTAATAAACTGAATGTTCTCTGAGATACAGTCATTTATGAGCATTTATTGTCCTTTGCAGCTGCTTCTAAACTGAAATCTATTCTACAATGACAGCAGATGTCTGTAACAGTTTAGATAGTACTTTAGCAAATTTGATTTGTTGCTCTTGTCATATCAATAATTAGCGTATTTCAGCAATAATTAAGTGGGAGGACCAATGACTAAAGTTTTCTAGAATTCTGGGGCGCTTAGGGCTTAGGAAGGCAAATTACATGGTCAATGCATATGCCTGCAGTGCTGTTAAATCTCTATAGTGGCTTAGCAGTTTAAAGTGTTACTTAGTTGGGATACTAATGGGGTGCAGTTGTCAAAGGTTGGAGAACAGCACTCAGCATAATTGCTCTGGTTATTGTATTTTAGAAATGCATTACTCACTCTTTTTCTTGATGCCTCTTATTAGAAAGGATTTGGATATTATAGATGGCCATCAAAGATACATTTATTACAGGCTGAGTCATAAGACTGCCCACAGTGCTGGTTCCTCATATATTTTTAAGTCACATAATGAACAATTCATTGTTATTTGCCAGTAGAACGTTGATATTGCTTTAGTCTGACATATTTCCAATTTATGTCATTCCTTTTCATCTGAGCCTCTGGATGTATCATGACTCCCAGAACACCACTCTTTAAAGGCTTTGTCAGAACAGTTTTTCTGTATAGCTCGATAACAGTGATGCGTGTATAGGATGGCTAATGTATTCTCTTTGAAACAGCCTGGGTTTTCTCTCTAAATGGCAGCTTTAGCAGTAAGAAGAGAAAATTTATGTGCATGTCTTCTATGGAGGGAACATGGGCACAGTTTTACTGTTTGTTTTCCTACCAGCAGTTTATTTCGAATGCTTTGTTTTCACTAAGTTTACCTTCTCATTTGAATAGGGCACACATATCATTTTGTTTACTTATACTGGCAATATTTTCTATGGCACATCCTATTGTTATCACAGGATTACTTTTTACTGATAGTATTCATTACAGTATAATAGAGACTGCCATTTTGCTTTTATCTCTCAGATCTGGCCCTTAGTGGGGCTGTTCTTTGGTATCTATGTATAATGAATCCCCAGACAATGCAGGGTGGCAACTAATATGAATAAATACATGCATTAATCCAGTATATTCTGTGTACACTATAGCTATGTCTTTTACTATATGTTACATTTGAACTCCGGTGAGAGGAACCCCTGGGAATTCCCAAGGAAGAAAGCTACCACTAGCTTGGTACTTGGAGAGGTATAGCCTTATCATCCCACCCTGTGAGGATTACTAAAGGGTACAGGTATGGTTTAGTGCCTGCTACGAGCAGATCTGTACTTTTATTAAGTGAAAATCACTTTAAGAATAAAGAGCTAATGATATCTTGTGATAGGACTTGGTGTATGTCTAATATTTCATGTATACTATATGTTTAAGGAAATTGTTTCTTTATATAACCTTTATTGGAGAGATGATCATTTTATGCTACAGTGTGTCAGGTAGTTAATGAAGACCCTAAGAGCCTCAATTACAGGTAAGTACTACTTTATTAGAAGTCATTTACCATTTTATCTTAAAAAGAAACTGACACCACAATTTAAAAACCTTTTTTTAAAATATAACTAGTGATAAGTGAATTTTTTCGGCAGTCATGGATTGGCTGCGAAATTCCACATTTCACCATTGGCAATTTTTTTTGCGAAACTGCTGCAAAATGTCACCACAAAAAAAAAAAAAGGCATGGTTGTGGCAAAAAGGGGATGATCGCAGCAAAAAATGTGCGGGTGCATCAGAAATATTGTGCACGTAAGTTGTGCAATGGCCGCATTTCACAAATTTTTCAGATTCACTAATCATAACAGTGTCTTTGCATGCTATTTGTAATTTTCTCATAAGGTTATTTGCCCAATGCTTTATACATTACCTGTCTGATCCCCCATGTTTCTCTATGAGGGAGCTGCCATATTTGTGCAGCAGTAGTCCATTAGCATTAGAACTTTGAAGTAACAGGTTGAGAAAGGACAGTCAGGTTGGCAAAACAGTCAGGTTTAGTGACTTTAAAAGCAGCCCCATAAGCAAAAATCGAACAACACTACATGTTTCGGCTAACAGCCTTCCTCAGGTTCACCTGAGGAAGGCTGTTAGCTAAAACATGTGGTGATAGGTAACCTATAGGTAACTATAGGTAACTTTTAAAGCATATTAATATTTTGAAGAGTATTTTTTTTAGTGACAGTATCACTTTAAAGGAAAAGGAATGTCAAAAGCATTGAGAAGTGCTGTCAATTTGTTAGGTACCTCCTTTTATTGGCTAACTCAGTAGATTACAAAATCCAAACTTTACCAGACTGCTTTCTCTCCTCTAGTCTCCTCTTCTGCTACCAGTGACATTCATGGCATTATTCCATTTTTTAAACACTTTATACACAGTATATAAATACCCTTTTGCACCTTGGTGGCAAGTGTGTGTGTGTGTTAGGGTAGCATATAAGCCTCATGTTAATTCAACCCAAGTCCAAGTCTATGGTTAGTTGGATTGCTTTACCTGTTGTTTGGGATTTACTTTTTCTCTTTGGCTGTTACCTTCTATAGCCAGGTAATCAGTCATCAATGCTCAGCTGATCAATATGGGTTGGAATAATCTAAGACTTGGTAAGGTTTATTCACTTACGCATGTATTGTCCTAGACATCTGATCACAAAGTATCTTCCTGATTCCCTAACAGGAATTGAATCTCTTCCCAGATCAACGTTCTACATCGTTGTTTACAATTATTCATGCAATCCTGAATTAACCTGTTTTGCAGAAAGATGACATTTAACACATTTAAAATGGCATTCCCTAGTAGGCAATGGGACATATACAACTCATAAACAGGTGGATTATTTTCCCTTACGGAATTCCAAACTAGACAAACCTAATTAGAAATCTATGTATGAGTTTAAAATGAATATCAGATATATTTGTTAAACAAAATAAATCACAGAAATCTGGCTGAGTTTAAAGAACTACACCACATTTGCACTGAACTCTTTTTGGTGCATATGTCAGCTTTATGTGTTTTTTGCGTATGGATTTAATGAGTTTTCGTTCAGAGCAGAATGACACTGCATAACCCTTATCAGCACAGTACAGAACTATTTGCTAAAATTGTCCAAAATGTCTCCTCTTTCCCCATTAATCATAGCAGCTTTAGTGCTTACCTATAAGATAAAGAATGGACTGATTATTAACATTCATGATATTTAATCAATCCACATTATATATTCTTCATTATGATATGCATTTACGACAAGGAAATAATTTATCTGTATAATATATGAATGTACATATACCAGTTAATTACATTTTAATTGGAAAAGGGAACATTAAAATTCTTTATTAGCTCTCCTTGTATATTATATTGCAATGTAAATTCATGTTTTAATTTTGTATATAACTGTTAATGTTTTCCTGCCAAAAACAAGAATTTAATTTCCACTTCTCTGTTTTGGTCCATTAAATACACAAATGTCACTTTCTGCCTGTAGAACCTTGCAACTGCTGCCAGAGAAACAGGAAAGTGGTGCAAATCCCTCTTTCCCCTTCTCTCCATTTCCTCTCAACTCTTTAGGGTGTAATTTATAGATAGCAAACTTGCTCTTTCAAGTTATGTATCAGAGTCTAAAACATTATGGTATCATTGCTTTCCATTTCCATCTATAGCTGTCCCTATAATGCAAACAGATAGTGACTTACTGTTATTTACATTTTATAACTATATCTAAAGGGGCTATTGAATCATTATTCAAGACAGCAAGTCTTATTTTACATCCTGCTCAATCAAGTTAGCTGTGGCACATTTCCAGACTGAGCATTCTAAGCACACAGAGGCCCAAACAGCCTCCACTACCCAATGAATAGTGACTGTCTATGGCCTTTTACAACAGCCCCTCTGGCAATTGCACTTTTTTTGGTATGTGGGACATAGTGAGGAAATATTGTTTGCACCATAGACAACACCTTGTTGCCTAAAATAACTTCATAGTCCTTGGTCATATTGCTACCAATAAGATATCTCTTGCAATATAAATGTGGTATATCAGTACAGATTCAACAATTTAATTTATGAATTTGTCTCATGAATTTTCCAAATGCCAGCTCTACCACCATCCTTGTTGTTTTGTTGGCAGTGGGTAATAAAATTGTCGGTTTGAGGTCATTTTGATTTTAACAGCTATTTTGTAGTGTGTGCCTCATTCCCTTTCAGTCAGCTTCAAGTTCTGATCACTTTATCTTAATATGGATTATTGGCATAGGCCTACATAGCTATAACATATTTTCCCTTGGATATGTTAAATAATGTTGCTGTTTCTCATGTTGTCTTAAAAACTGCAAAGGCATGACATTTTCATTATTTCCATATTTTGTATGTTTTGGCCCTTTCATTTGCATTATATAGTTATACTATTTGAGACACTTTATAAAATCCAGTTGCATATTTCATATTGAACCAGAAGACATTTTAGTGTTGCAGTGCATAAGCATAGGGATGACATGGATTTTGAAAAGCCTTAAGGTAATAGCACAACAAGCATCAAGGACAACAGTTAATTCTAAGTTCTGCTTCATATCTATAGTGTGCTTTTGATGCTGAAAGTGCAGACAGTGTTCCTTTCTGGATTTGATCAAAGATGCAGACTTAAATAGGAAAGGGCCACTTTCATGGGTAAAAAAACATTGTCTTTGAAGAATCCTTCAGTCTGGCAGCCTTAGCCGAAGAATGAACTTATGTAAATCTAAAGTTTGCTTGCTACAGAACCAACATTCCACTGTTAAACCGCAATTTCTTCTCTTGTAAGCAGAGAGCTTTTTACACAATTTGATTTAGTAGATGATACTGTACATCGTAGTGGAATTACTGTAATCAAAGGGGGAACATCCCAAAATGTGGTGTATCCACTTTTTGACTAAAAATGACAGGGATACTACCATGCTGACCTGCATTTGTGTGTAGGTTCTGCTTATGAATAGCTAACCATAAAGATGATCACTCAAAGGCCTACTGTAGGTTAGACAAATCAGTTTCCAGGATATCAGTGTCGGATGGCCAAGCATTGGTCAGTTGGTCAGATCTTTGGCAGTGAACTTGCATGCCATCAATGCAATTATGATTGTCTATGTCAGGACAAATAGAAATCATAACATAATCAAGTAATAATTGTGATAGTGATGGCTAGGTCTCTGCATGATATAGTAAGTATGATGCAGGATAGACATACAAAGGTTCTGTTCAGAAGTTGTTGAGAAGTCTTGATATGTTGCTAGTCGCAGTTCAACTGTATAGCTTTCCAATGATAATGGTGAGAGTTAGCTATATTTTAAAGTTAAGAGCTGTAAAGGGATTTTTCTTCAAGGTGAAAAACTGAATGATATGCTACATTTGTGGCACAGTAAGAAATAAATGCAAACTCTGGCCACTGAGAAAGCAACACATAGGGGCACATTCATTAAAGTACAAATCCGAATCACGAGATCCAATAGTTTCTGATGTTTGCAAAAGTCACGAAAATTCTGTTCGTTTGAATACGAAGATTTCGTACCTACGATCTGAAATTTTCGTATTCAAACGATTGTTTTCGAAAGGCGATCCGATATTCACGAAATTTTCGTATCCGAACGATCATAAACGGTGGGAAAACCTCTCTGACTTTGAACCTTCAGTGACTTTTAATATGCCCAGTTCTAGTAATTTAGCTACTGACACATGGGTCACTCGGGAGGAAATTCAAAAGAGACTTGAACATGTAAAGGTAAACAAAGGTCCAGGGCCAGATGGGATTCATCCCAGGGTATTAAATGAGCTCAGCGCTGTGATTGCCAAACCTCTTCACTTAATTTTTCAGGATTCATTGAGGTCTGGCATGGTGCCGAGAGACTGGCGGATTGCTAATGTGGTGCCGTTATTTAAAAAGGGATCCCGTTCTTAGCCTGAAAACTATAGGCCTGTTAGTTTGACATCAGTAGTAGGAAAAATTTTGGAAGGGGTAATAAGGGATAGGGTACTTGAATACATTGCAGTTCACAATACTATTAGTTTGTGCCAGCATGGTTTTATGCGTAACAGATCTTGCCAGACTAATTTAGTCGCCTTTTATGAGGAGGTGAGTAGGAACCTCGATGCTGGAATGGCAGTTGATGTCATCTACTTGGACTTTGCTAAAGTGTTTGATACAGTACCTCACAGAAGGTTAATGATCAAATTAAGGAATATTGGCCTAGAACATAATATTTGTAATTGGATAGAGAACTGGCTGAAGGATAGATTACAAAGAGTGGTAGTAAATGGAACATTTTCTAATTGGACCAGTGTGGTTAGTGGAGTACCGCAGGGGTCAGTCCTTGGTCCTTTGCTTTTTAACTTGTTTATTAATGACCTGGAGGAGGGCATAGAGAGTACTGTTTCTATTTTTGCTGATGACACAAAATTGTGCAAAACTATAAGTTCTATGCAGGATGCTGCCGCTTTGCAGAGCGATTTGACAAAATTGGAAAACTGGGCAGCAAACTGGAAAATGAGGTTCAATGTTGATAAGTGCAAAGTTATGCATTTTGGTAGGAATAATATAAACGCGAACTATCTACTGAATGGTAGTGTGTTGGGGGTATCCTTAATGGAGAAGGATCTAGGGGTTTTTGTTGATAACAAGTTGTCTAATTCCAGGCAGTGTCATTCTTTGGCTACTAAAGCAAATAAAGTGCTGTCTTGTATAAAAAAGGGCATTGACTCAAGGGATGAGAACATAATTTTGCCCCTTTATAGGTCCCTGGTAAGGCCTCACCTTGAGTATGCAGTGCAGTTTTTGGCTCCAGTCTTTAAGAAGGATATCAATGAGCTGGAGAGAGTGCAGAGACGTGCAACTAAACTGGTAAAGGGGATGGAAGATTTAAACTATAAGGTGAGACTGTCGAGGTTGAGGTTGTTTTCTTTGGAAAAGAGGCGCTTGCGAGGGGACATGATTACTCTGTACAAATACATTAGAGGGGATTATAGGCAGATGGGGGATGTTCTTTTTTCCCATAAAAACAATCAACGCACCAGAGGTCACCCCTTTAGATTAGAGGAACGGAGCTTCCATTTGAAGCAGCGTAGGTGGTTTTTCACGGTGAGGGCAGTGAGGTTGTGGAATGCCTTTCCTAGTGATGTGGTAATGGCAGATTCTGTTAATGCCTTTAAGAGGGGCCTAGATGAGTTCTTGAACAATCAGAATATCCAAGGCTATTGTGATACTAATATCTACAGTTAGTACTAGTGGTTGTATTTATAGTTTATGTATGTGAGTGTATAGATTGGTAGGTGTGGGTTAGGTGTGCTGGGTTTACTTGGATGGGTTGGACTTGATGGACACTGGTCTTTTTTCAACCCTATGTAACTATGTATGTATGTGTAGGGACCCCAAAAAATTGGGCCCCTTCAGGATTATTTCCCCTTTAGACAGGCACCATGAGGGTGGCTTTATGAGATTTGGACACCTAAAGGTGGTCCTGAGTGTTTATGTGTGAAAAGAGAGTTTCCCTGGTATGCAGCAGCAACCACTAGGTGGCAGTGTGCTGCAATATAAAAAGGGCTGACACCCATTTTGCAGAGGTCTTTCTGCCTGGGACCCCTCTCAACAACAGGCTAGTGTTCTAGTATAGGAGGTACTGTAACAGGTCACTCTAGGAGTGACAGGCAGGCTAGAGATAACGGGCAGCGATAGCCCCAACAGGAGAGAGGGGTTAAGACCCCCCAGCACTCATGGCTGGAGTTAAGGACCTGTAGTGTGTAGTAAGAGGAGACAAGTCAGCACCTGGGAGTGTTCCCAGTGAAGGATTCCTAGGTGGAAGCATCCGGCAGGAGTACCGGGGGTAGCCCAAAGAGAGAGTGTGTGACTTGAGCCGTCTGTGTGACATCCTCTGAAGTGTTCTGCCTGCATCAATAAACAAGTTCATCTGGTTCACCTTTTTAACCGGTGTCTTGGCTGTTCATATACTGAGGATCCTCAACTGCCTGGTAAGCAGCTACCCCAAGGGAGGGGCAAGGTACCGGGAGTTGCTGGGAGTCCGGGTCCAAGGAAGACCTCATAGTGTTTTCCCAGGGAGGAGAAATATAGTTCTACCTATACCTACCCTGGGTGAAGGCACGCTATTCATTAATATCATACCTGTTCCCCAAAATAAGCAGGGCTCAGGGCTCCTGTAGCGCCACACGCAGGTGATTGCGTGTTAAAAGTACAGCAGTAGCCAAAATAGGGTTACATATGATTTTGGAAGCCTCCCATAGGACTGAATGGCACTCTGCAGCTCCAACCTGTCCGAAGGAAAGTCACGATATCGAAGCTTGAATAAATCCGAAATCCAAATATGATTTTGTTGCACAAATTGTCACGCAAATTGTCGCAAAGTACGAAAAAGTCACACACATTAACGAAAATATCGCAGAAAATACGCAAAAGTTGTAAACTTTAGAAAAAAAATTGGAACTGTCGTACTTGAATTTGCCCCATAGAGTAACTTTTGGCACAGAACTGGTCCCTTAGTTTAGAAATGATGATTTTATACCTGCCATCTCTCATCTGCTGTTAGAACAAAGCCTTTAAGAGCAACTTCTGAAAATATCTTTGTAATCAAGCAAAGCACCAATACATTATGTGAGCAAGAAAATAGATGTAATAAAACTACAAGAAAACTCTGAGCCACTTTAAACTCTACATTTTTATCATTGCTTAAATAATTACAGAACATTATGTAGGTCAGAGCAGCTACCAGCTCATTCCCAGCCCTGATTTAAATGCCTTTTAGTAAGTTACACACCACTTTATAAAAAATGGATGTCCCAAAAGTCAGCATGATAAATTTTAAGACATGTTGGGAATAGCTTAAAGAGTTTATGCTTTAACAGTTATGCATTTAAATTGTTCTATTACAAGGCTTATGTCCACATCTTTTCCTATCAGTATTCACCAATGTATAAAAAAAAATCCCTGGTTGTTCTATAAGGGTTGTGAATGCTCTCTAGATCTATAAAGAAGCAATCCATATACTATTATCATAATGGCATGAAATACAAAAGAGTATCTATTAAGCTAGTGCTTAGCTATAGTTTCCCACTGAAAAGGTAATCTACCTCAGCCAATACAGAGGAATGCTTATTCTTTTTAAGAGTTTTATTATATCTATCTGCCAAGGTTTTGCGAAAACATAGTAAAGCTCATTTCAGAAGGCAAAGAACCAAAATGCTACACAAAAGTGATCAAAGTGTCCAACATTTTGTATTTCAAGAGATTTCTACAATTTGCACAAGGTCCTGGCACTTTTTGCTCAAAAATATGGTACCTTACATTTCTGAGATATGTGATATTATCCTGGTGAAATCTAACCAACATTTTTACTTTTTAAAAAAAAAGTGAAAAATGAAAATGTGCAACTTGTATCCTCGGCAGAGAGCTAGACAAGGAACCCTTACACACTTTAGCAAGTATTATGTTAGCAGGAAGAGTAACAGGGCTGCACAGAAAATACTGCTATTGCACATTTACTTGTGTAGAATTGAAATGCCTGGGAAATCAAGTTACTTTCCTTTTATTTTTAATCTGCATTGCATTGTAACCTTATTCATTAGAATTCTAAACTCTCCTTAAACGTTTCCATTGATTATATACTCACTCACTAAACTCCACATGCTTTCAAGACACCTTTACAATCTGCAATCTGTTTGCAATCTGTGCCGCATAGCAACATGAATTTATTTGAAGTGTTGAGCTGGTAACCTTATTTTATATTATTGTATCTGCCCTATTCCTATTGCACAGCACTGATAAATGTACTTGTTTTTAATATAAATATTGTAATAATTTGTTAAGTAATAAGAAAGCCTTTTTTCAAAAGTAAAAGACGGTGAATATATATCAATGTAGCGGAATCATATGTGCAAACTGCAATGGGTTGCTTACTGCTCCTGCTTAATGGCAGGCATTCAACTTATGGCGCATTGAGAGTGGTTACTGCCAGAAATCATCCACTTGTGATTTTCTTGTAATAATCACTGCTGCGTACTATAAGCTGTTTGTTCTGCTGACAGAATTGAAAATCAATACTGGGTAAACTGAGCCTCATATTTACCCACTACTCAGTTACTTTATTTGAGAAGCAGAGGTGTATTAATATGTAATGTTTTTAATAATATGGAATGTGTTGCTGGCCATGAAGGGTCTAATGTTTCATTCTTTTGTTTTCTCTGCTGTTCTTCAAGCAATTCCTAGAACCATTCATGCCATTTGGCATTTAACTCTACTTAGGTAGTAAGGAAAACATAGGCCTAATGCTCCAGAGGGACCTTACACCTCCTCTGTCTAATAATAAACAAGAGTAATGAGGACTATAATAGATAATTACTAGGCAAGCATTCTGAAGGACCTCGGTTTAACACTCGTCAATGAATTGGTTAAACAGTGGGAACGTTTAAAAGGTCACTGAACTGTAGCAGATTTACTGTGTGTTCAGCAGCTGTAAGTGGTTTCTTTGTTAAATATTTAATTGGTAAACAGTGTAAAGCTGAACTCGCAGCCACGGAAATGAAAAATAGTATTATCTCAAGGGAACATACGCCATTATAAAGAATGCAAGGAATGATATTTCAAACTGAAAATAATGGCAACTGAGTCAAACGTTGTCGGATTTTAAAAAGCCAAGCCAGTATCTGCACATTGGAATGGAAATTTGGGATGCGTTTGAACATTGCAGATAATTATATATGGACAGGGGAATCTTGCTTGGTCTCTTGATATAGTACAATGACTCTCCGTGAATAGATTTCTAAAACAGAACATTTGCTTCTGCCATTGATGACATCAAAGGAAAGTATGTCAGTAAACTATATTTATGCCTGGCTGTATGACAGCTCTGTTAAGGGACACATGGAAAGCAGTAATGTATTTTCCACTTTCAGTTTTAAGTGATGCTGCCAAGTTCTACAGATCAGCCATTTGTTTCCTTCCTCTGGCTGTTAAAAGTAAAGTAACCCTCTACAGTCTAGTGATAGATAATCTGTAGGGCTAATTAATATTTTGGAAATAGGTTCACAAACACAATTTTTGTCTTCTTAAACCATGTACAACCTGTGGTGAATTTTTTCATCTTAAATATTATCAGACCAAAGGGTTAATAGTTTATTTTACTACATATGAAACATTTCTCACTTTGGGCCCAAAACGAGGCACACATTAATAAGAGATATATAATTATAATGAAAAGAAATAGCTGTCTTATTAGTTTAGAGAAATGTCCTAATGCCTAGATTTCAGAAGTTATTACCTATGTTATTTTTAGTGTAAGTCTTTCCATTGTTGCTCATACTGGGTGATAAATTATGAATTATTATTCAACTAATATCTTAAAATTATACTTTTCTGTTCAGTTCCAAATCCGTATTGGAGTTGAAGTTGCCTGTTATTCTGTGAGCCAGAGTGACAGTAATATTTATAATCGTGCAACATAATAGAAGCACATTAAATTGCATGAATATTAGTTATTGTGACAAGAGGGAGGTTAAGGTGTTGGTTGCAATTATGTTGGTCGTGCATGTATTGTAGTCCTAGATACTATTATATTGTATCATTAGATAGCGCAGCTTTATATTTCAATAAATCCTCAGCAGTGGCTTTTCCATTTGTGTTACTGGATAGTGTTGCTATGTTTATATTTAAGCCTGAGAATAGATGGGCTTGAATGGTCAGGCCTGTTGGGTGGCACCATACACGAGCCAATAGGATGCCAAGTTGACCAAGTTTGCTGCTTTTATCAGCCCACAAATGGTCACCTTTAGGCAGTTAATTAGTTCAGCCTAATATGTTGAGACTAGCCAGACCTACCCTGTGCTATCCAAGGGGCTCTCCTACTTGTCTGATGGCACTGTAACCTCTATTTCGGCTCAATACCTGCCTTCCCAGAACATGGGTTACACTGAACTCTCTCTCCCAGAATGGGCCTTCACTAAATGGAAGAGAATGGTGTGCAATTACACCTCTCTTGCTGCTATACAGAAAAGACAGAGGGCACCAAAGGTTCTTGCAAACAACAAAACAGAAAGTGTTTATTGAACATCCGCAGGGTTTATCTCAGGGTTTAACAGCACAGTTTCTCTGAGGCAAAATGGAACAAGCAACATCACATGCAGAGTCAAATACAGACTGACACTCCTCCGAGAAGAGACTTGGCAGGAATCTCACTTCACTTCTGCAAGACCCCATAGTGGCCTGGATCACCCAGGGAATTCTCTATCCTGATTCTCTATCCACTGGGATCACTATATTACAGGCAATATGGCCTGGTAGAAATACCTCCAACACTGACTCCATGTTGGAGCTCAGGACTGCTCTTTCTAGCTCAGCCCTAACTGACTTAAAATCCTAGAGTGTACTACAAAGGCAGCTACACCTGCCACTATCTCATGCCTCATTCATGGGGCCCTATACCCTGACTTCACCAAAAGTCTACCTTTTTTTACTGGGCCCAAGGTCCAGGCTTTCAGTAGACATCAACCCAGTTTCTCAGGTGGAAGCAAAAAGAAAGTGCCACTCCCTTCCCAGCACTATATCAAAGTGAGGCAGGAAATGGTCACCCTTCCTGCTAGCCAATAGCATATGTAAATTACCTTACCTAGATACATTTCCTTCTTCCCAGCAACTAAAGGAATGGAACATGTAGGGACTTAAAGCCACAGGGGTTATTTAACCCTATGGGTTCCTACATTACCATCTTGCAACATAGTCTTTAAAGCAAAATTTTTTCTATTACCTTTTTGTAGTTTTTCAAACTGCATGATTTAGAACAAATACCCTGTAAGGTGTTAAAACCTTTGTTATGCTCTACAGTTTGTGGTGTCTTAACTAATGCGCATGTGCATACACATGAACTCACAGGGAACACTCTTGGTTGCCACAAAACTTTCTGTCTGAGGCTAAATCAAATGTCTGAGGCTAAATCAAATACTTTATGGGCAGCCAACATGTGCTCAATAACCTTGTATGGGGCAAAACTTGCAAGCCTCAACTGAAACACTAAGGAACCTACTGGAAAAAATTTCCAAAAAATGCTTGCAAGTCAGTGTGTAGCTATGGACAACCCTCTTTGCCTTGCAAGTTTTGGCCTTGCGCGATCAATAGTCACATGGTTCATAAGCTGATTTTTGAGCTGACTTAGCAGTCATGTCCATCTACCAAAGTAGGCAAACAACAGAACCACTTCACTTTCTCATCACAAACCCCTATATGCAAACTGACTTGTACCAAACAAGAACATTGCAAAATTAACAAAAACCATTGTGACCATTGTTTCCATAAAAAAACGGTAAGTAATTTATGTAATATAACATGTAAACCACTACATTTTCTTTAAGACTCCCTTTATTATTACTCTGAGAAAATAGAGGCAAGAGTATATGGAGTTAATCCATAATATAATGAGTAAATCCATAATAGAGCATCTCTTATTTTTACCTTATGTGAAAGCATTCCTTCCCTTTACATATCTAATTGCAGTCCGTAGCAGTTTTTTAAAAATCCATTAGGAAACAAAATGCAGAAATGATGGAGCAACCCAATCCATAGTAGACCTGCTACCTCATTTTTATATTGCTCTCTTGCATAATTTAAAAGAAAGGCATTAGCTAAATAGACTGCTGCAGCTTTCTATTTCAGTGCACTAGGAATGATCTTTTCATGAATATTGCTACATTGATACCTTGTTTGTATCATAGATCAGTTGATATTGAACCTGGTAATTGCTGAATATCAAAGCACATAAACAGGTAATAGATCCACTTGCACACAGGCAGCCATTAATATCTTAGGTTACTCCGGCGTCTGTGCTGATGCAAGCTGATCTTCCTGACCCGCAAATGTCAATTTATTCTAAGTACACTGCCAAGTTAGACTGCTGCTTCTTCCATCTGTGTAATGTCTTAAAAAACAACCGAGATCCAGTCTTAATAAACTACGTATTCACCACCATATATATTCTGCAAATTAAACTCCCACTCTTTGTAGAATGGATATGTTTCTAATTAGCTGTGCATTGCCTCTGAATCTCCTAATTGTCTTTACATGTTTCGGTTTCATAAATGACTGCATGTGTAAAATAACTTATCATTGTCTATCATCTGACTTAATTTTCATCAAAATCAAGTTTATTCAAGCATTCTGTTCTGGTAGGTTGGGAGCCACGTAAAAGCTGGAAGAGGCACGGATTATTCCTATTTGCATGATAAGAGCTTTATAAGTGCATGTCTTCCCTGATGTGATCTGACAGCCAAAGCCGAGAGCTACTATGGAAGGATAATATTATTCTACACCATAGACAGATATTTTAATATATATATTCATTTAATGACAATAACTTGTTTCTGCACTGGATTCATATTCAAAGGCAAATATATGTCTTTATGAAGACAAAAAGTCATTCAATATCTTTGTGTCGAAATGAAATTACATTTAAAGAATAAGAAGATGAAGGGGTTTAGTTAAGAGAATTAAATCAGAATATAAGGATAATGGAAGTGTCTACAAAAGGTTTGTTTGACAAATTCATTAATTAGTCTGGAAGATCAGTCAACATTAGAAAATATAATGGAATTATTAGAACTCAGCAAAAATAAGTCTAAAACATTTAGAGTTAAATAGGTTAGATTAATATATATATATAATATAGATTAAAATATATAAAATGTATATATATGTGTACAGGCTCCCCAGCATTAATCACCAAAGGAGGAATCAGCAGTCTGAAAGTGGAATGGGCATACCCCTCTCGTATGCTCTACTTTGTTGGGTAAGGTACAGAGCCAACTAATGAGAAAGCAATAGATACAGTACCCACATAAACACTATGGATTTGTCCTAACACTCAAACCATGTTTTTTGACTGGCACTCTGAGAAGTCATTGTTAGACAATACTCTCAACCAAGGTACAACTATTCAGGAAGCAAGACCATGTGACTGCTGGGGGTCCTAGGAGGTATATGGGTCCAGTGGAGCACTGATTGATAGTCTTTTATCATATATATTTACAGATAATGTCTTATTGCTGAAGTTTAAGGGGCCCTGAAATGAAAAAGAAATACTCATGACTCAAGAAATGGTTAAAATATACTCAATATAAAACTATATACCTTTCCATAACACATGGCAACAATAAAAGACAGAACTGACAGAAACTGCAAAGCCACAATAAATTAAATGTACACACAATGCACACCGCAATACACTGCATCATCACACAACACACAATGAACTAATGTGATTCTGGGCTAAATGACATGAGTACAGGTATGGGACCCATTATATAGAATGTGTGGGACCTGGAGTTTTCCAGATAAGGGGTCTTTCCGTAATTTGGATCTCCTACCTTAAGTCTACTAAAAAAATATTTAAACAGTAATTAAACCCAAAAGGATGTTTTTTAAACCCAATAGGATTAATTATGCAGTATATCTGTTGGGATGGGGTACAAGGCACTGTTTTATTATTAGAGAGAAAAAGGATACTATTTTTAAAAATGTGAATTATTTGATTAAAATAGAGTCTATGGGTGATTGCCTTTCCATAATTTGGAACTTTCTGGATAATGGGTTTCCAGATAAGGGGTCCACTACCTGTAATTTCAAAAAGTTCTTAACAAGCAATAAAATGTACTTAAATGAGTCTCAGAATGAAAACTGATCAAATAAACAATACACAGTTTTGTGTAGTCCACACAATTAAATGGCTGCAACTAAACAACTAAACTTCTGGTATATCACAATAACATTTTTTTAATTTACCATTGAGTTTTATTAAGAAACAGATTACAGACAAAGTTTTCAATCAGGACATCAAAGGAGAGATCTTATGGTACAAAGCATATATCAAACTTGTATGACATAACATGTGATTTGGTGGATCTCACTGTATCATTACATACTCTGTAATTCTGTATTCCACTGTTTTTGTGCTTTAGTAAATCTACATTTAACTACTCCATTAACTCAAACATAAACTGTGCATTGCCAACGCTTATTTCTAGAACTTCGAGACAAGAATGATGGGATGGAAAGACCATTTTGTGGTAAAGATGAGGGGGGGGGGGCAGGGGTTCAGCACTCATTTTTTTCCCCCTGTTACTAGACTGTCACAATAACATTTTTGTGTAAAAACATTTGCCTCTAAGCTTTTATGATGAATTGTGCAGTATAAATAATACAGCACTTAAAGCATTGGTCACACTGACAAATAATTGCAAGTTCAAGAATTGTTGAATATAATGGCAGGTCATGGCATTTAAAGTACTTGAAAATTAAACTGCCCAGAAACTGCATTGTTTAAAATAAATGTTAAGAATGTACTTTTGGAAGAATGAAAAGGAAACCAATAGTAACCTACGGGTTCTAGCACATAACTGCTTTTTTATTCCAATTTTTATGGAGGTTTGAATGGCCAGGAGTGGATTGAACATGAAAGTGCAATATCATATAGGTCACCGAATGGGACTGCTTCACACTGTATTGCTCAGGCTCCATTTCCCTGCATTTTTATCCTTTAGGTCATACTCTTCTGTTTGAGGAATTTTGTTAAATGCCATCTTTTTTCCAGAAGTCTTCTGTTAATATTGTGGTGGAGATCTTTATTCATGGCCAAGCCTAATGCTATTTCATAGAGAAGGGTAGGGGAATAGGGCCCTTGTATTCCTGCTTGTGTGCTTTTATTTTTGAGACATGGAGATCTTTGGCCCCCCCACCAAAAACAAACAAGTTAATAGGAGGTGAATGATCTCTTTGGAATAAAAAGGTGTTAAGGAGAGTAGTTAACCTGTTTTTAAGTTTAGCTGTCCTGCACATAGAATAATTGCCACAGGTATCTGCTCTTCATTTTGGAGCACAGAGACCTGCATTCCTCTTAGTGAATACAGCGTTGCCTAAGTTTGGCAGCACTGCAATCATGAAGGGTGGGCGGGGGAGGAACACATGTCAAAATCCAGTGTCAGAATGCAAACCACTGATATTTTCATGCACTGTTAATTTGTCCTACACCATGACCCCCAGGCCTGCCCCCACCACAACCTTTAAATCTTACTAAACAACTTTTGAGACTTCCTACAAGTTATCAGAGTTACATGAATTTGTAGTTGACCAAAGTTAGTCAGTTTTTTTTACCATTAGTGACCTACCTCCCATCCAACTGAACAACAGATATTTTCTAGTGAATAAAAAAAACAGCATATATAGTTGGAACCAGGCACTATCAGCAGGCACAGTTCCAGTTAAGCTACTACTGAATTATATTTTAAAATCGAGTAATAATGGCTGGAATAGAAGGAAGACTGCTCCAAGAAAGAATTAGTGACTACTGTGTGTTTGGTTTGACACAAATATATATCTGGGCAGACTAGATGTGTCTGGTGGTACTTTAAGGGATTCTGTCATGATTTTTATGGTGTAGTTTATATTAGTAAATTACACTGTGTATATTGCAAATAATTCTACCATTTAATATTCTCAAACCATTAAATAAACCTCAACACTACACAATCAAACTTCTTTCAGATAAGCTTTTGTTTCTCCTACTCAATATAACTAGATGAGTCATGGCAGGACTTGGGTTGTTTACTATTGAGTGCTATATTCTCATACTTACTATTAGGTGGGGCATGGGAGCATTTTTAGCAATACAGGTGTCATGGAGCTGTTATACTGTTACCTTTCCATTGTTCTGCTGTTTTGACTACTTCCCACTGGGATGGTTTGTTTGACTTTACTCCTTGGGATCAGAAAGTAAAATGTGGCTTTAGTTTCACATTCAAATGTTGCCCTATATTATTGCAAAAATAGCAAAAACCATAAATATTTCCTAAATAAACGAATAGGCAAAACATATGTTCAGCACAAACTCTAATTCTTGAAGCAATGTTGAAGAAGGGGTTGTACAGGTATGGGAACTGTTAACCAGAATGCTCAGGAACTGGGGTTTTCCAGATAAGGGATCTTTCCAAAATTTGGATCTCTATACTATAATTCTTAATTATGATTGTTATATCTCTTAGTTCATTTTATCTTAGTTAGGATCAAGTACAAGGTTCTCTTTTATTATTATAGAGAAAAAGGAAATTGTATTTAAAAATATGAATTTATTGATTATAATGTTATAATGTCTATGGGAGATGTCCTTCCTGTAACCTGGAGCTTTCTGGATAATGGATGCTATACTCCTATTGCCCCTTTAATAGGAAGGATATATAACAGATATAGGACGGTTGGTATGTTTTGAAAAGAGGGTGGCAACCCTACCTCCTGCCCTGTATGTTTAACATACTGGGCCTGATTCACTTAAGTGCGATAAAAATTATTGCACGCTTTTTTGCGTTAAATAAGGTGCAACAATTAGCGCGCGATTCACTACAGCATTACCGCATGCGATAAGTCGCCATTTTCGCATGCGGTATTTCTCCCGCTAGTTTTACCGCATGCGTTAATTTCTGCGCTGAAAAGAATACGATCGCATGATTCACTATAACTTTTGCGCGCTAAATATCGCATTCGGCTATGCGAAAATTAACACCTACTACAGGCGAAAAATTATAGAAAAGTACAGTAAATGCTGTTGTGAGGGGCCCCGTTATTTATGATGGTGTATGAATGTATATATATATATAATATATTTCAAAAAGATTACTGCGAGTGCACCCCAGGGTCTTTTCCATAAAAACGACCTTTATTGTAATATTGCCATCTTATCAATATTATATATAATATATTACACAAAATAGCATCTTGCAATACTATTTCACAGAACTTCAGCTGGCACCTCCTCCCCAGGCCCAACCCCAGGCCCTCCAGGCTCATGTGGCACAGCAGGCTCTTCCGGCCCCAGCGGCCCGACCTGCAGCCCCCAAGGCCTGACCTGCGGCCCCCGAGGTCAGAGAAGCGGCCCCTGAGGCCAGAGCAGCGGCCCCCGAGGCCCAACAATTGGCCCCCGAGGCCGGACAATTGGCCCCCGAGGCCCCAGGACCATCGGCTCAAGAGGCTGAAGAGGCCGAATATGCCCCCGAGGCCCCAGACACCCCCCCCCCCCCTTGATTCCTCCCCCAGTTTCCCCCCAGGCGCTTGAGTTCTCCCCCCAGGCCCCAGGCCAAGCGCTGGGCGCCAGGTTCTCCTGCGCACGAGGGACCATCCGTGCAGGAGGACCTGGCCAACATGAAGGCCGAGCTGGCCCAGCTCCGGGGGAAGGTGGATCAACTTAAGAGGGACATGGATGAACTCAAGGGCAGCAAGATTTTTCAACTTTTGAACTGAGTAATGTCTCATTATTTATCCTTCCTTGATATGGTATTCTATACTTTCATGTAGTTTCTCCTACACTCTTACATCTATCAGTAACAGCATCAATATGCTATATGGGTTAAATGTTTGCAAATATTCTGGAAACAATTTTGTCTTTAGCCCATTTTGCTGAATAGTAAAACTTGCGTTAATTAGTACGTAGCGTATTTTCTGGAGAGTGTGATAACTGCCATTCAAATGTTTTGTTGCCAGAATAATTGCAATATTATATTTGTCCCCGTTTAATAAAGTGCCCATAACATATTTGCCGTTTATTCTGTGTCTAAAATCTCCCACTTAATTTAAGCCACTTTAGCAAACAGACCCCTAAGTATTTGGCTAAATATTCTTAAATGCCCCCCCTCCGATTTTATTATCTCTAGCACTTCTTTTTTTTTCTTGCTTGGATTTTTATAGTTTTTTGGGGTTTTTTTTGCAAATAAACTTTTATACAGCACCTCTCTAGCACTCTGTGCTCTCCCAGGGCAAAATGTCGCAAGTTTTATGCTGCCGATTGTCGCGTGCGTAATGTCGAGACAATTAGCGCATGCGATAAATAGCGTGCATGCGCGTATGCTATTTATCGCGACAAAAATATCGCATGAAATACCGCTCGTAAAATAGCGCAAGTAGGCTTATAGTGAATCATGCGAAAAGTCACGAAAATTAAGACGCGATAAAATTTTTACCGCACGCTATAAATAGCGCACGTTTTATCGCACTTTAGTGAATCGGGCCCACTGTTTCTAATTGTATGGTTTTAGCATCATGACTTTAAAATTAAACACCTATAAAAAGCTGATAAGATCACTTGGCAATCACACTTTTGAATATTCATACTGGTTGGCCCTTTGAATCAAATCTAATGTACATTTCCAGCTGCACTGACTCCTCTTCATCATGTGGAATGCAGCTGGATCAATTACTCACCTGTATCAAATACACATGCATCAGGACTGATGAGTTATTAGTCCACATGTGCAGTGCATGGCTACCTAAAAACTACTGTAGTCCGCAAAATGGCTCCGAGCTGATTTACGGTTACAGCCATGCATAACATTTTATTCCATGGTTTTTTGACTCTACTATTGCAGCTGGTTTTGATCTTGAGTCAACCAATTTCTAGTTAGACAGACTGAACATTGGTCCCATGTTAAGTGTTTTTCCCAGGCATTAGAACTACGTGTATCAAATACCATTTTATGTTTAGTTGCCCTTTAAGTGCATTACCATAAAGTAATTTCAATTCACCTTACTTTGAATTCACTTGATGTAAATGTCATGTATGGAAACAAAGTGCTTCCTACGGACACACAACACTGCACCACAACCGTCTTCATTACATGTTCTCCTGTGAGCCCTGTCGCACATGAGACAAATGTATGGGCTGAAGATTTTCTGTGCCCCGCATCCCCACCCCTTCATTTTCCTCCTTTTATGTGCAGAATTTCTCAAGCTGCCAGGTTCCTCCTCTTATAGACACATTTATTATTTGACTAGTATGACTTCTAGCTTGAACACATTACATCCAGGTCTTCTACATACTGTATGAAAAGGCATACTGATCACAGCCATTACTATAACCTAGTGCAGCTGGCAAAGTGGACTGCATTTATTGAAGATATTAATTTTTCTACAATAGGCAACTGATTAATAGAGATTGAGCACAATGTAACCGACTTTACTAGATCAGTACACCTATTATTTTACACACCTATGCATTTTTATATACAGTATGTGTACCGCACTACAAGCTAATACACATGGGAGTTTCTCCCTGCACTCCCCTATGGTGGAGAACACAATCCATTCTTTCTTACGGGGCTTTACTGACATAGAGCATATAAGCACCTAAGGCAGGTGGAATACAACATGGTGGAACGCAGAAGAACTCCACCTCAGGGGAACACAGGTGCAAAAGCCTGTCTTTGAGCCTTTCGGCATCTTAAAAAAAAAAAAAAAAAAGATTATTTTGTGTGGATGAGAATATTATGCAACTATGAAGAAACTAATCATTTATTGTATTAAAAAATGCAGAGGAAGGGCATTTAGTATGTATAGCGTTTTAGATTAATATATAACTGTTTACTGTAAATTTTATATAATATATGGGGTAGATTACCTTTAACTTATAGCGTAATTAATGCATTGGTATTTTGAGACAATTTGCAATTGGTCATCATTTCTTTTGGTTTTTCAGTTATTTAGCTTTTTGTTCAGGAGCTCTCCAGTTTGGTATTTCAGCAGCTGTCTGCTACTCGGACCATGCAGGAGAATAAGCAAAAGACAACTTATTTATCATCACCTCAAAATAATATAATGTAAGCTTATTTCTTGTGTAATAACATTGGTAGAGTGCCAAACACAAGGCTGTTAGCTCTGTGAATTTTAGCCAAGGGGAAGCCTAATTTTAGTGCCCTGGGCAAATTCATAATCATACTAGTTGGCTGTAGCTATGTTAGTTACAAAGAGGGAGTTCCTTGCTTTGTGAAAGAACGTATTACCAGTAGCCTACTGTCTGGGAGAACAACATGGATTAGACAAAGTGGCTGGCTTGGCACTGTGATGGAGATTTACGTCCATGTAAGTTGAACAAAACTCTGTGCAGGTTAAATTACGCAAGTGGTGTGTATGTACATATGCTCCACTTGTTTAATTTAACCTGTACAGAGTTTTGTTCAACATGCATGGATGTAAAGCTGCAGCACAGTTCCAAGCCAGCCACTTCTAATCCTTGTTTTCTCCCTTTCCCTACTGCCAGCACAAGTTTAACAAAAGCATTTTTTTCGAAGCAAAATGGGCCCCTGATCGCACTGGGCTCCAGGGGTACCTAGTAGTTACATAGTTACATAGGGTTGAAAAAAGACCAGTGTCCATCAAGTTCAACCCATCCAAGTAAACCCAGCACACCTAACCCACACCTACCAATCTATACACTCACATACATAAACTATAAATACAACCACTAGTACTAACTGTAGATATTAGTATCACAATAGCCTTGGATATTCTGATTGTTCAAGAACTCATCCAGGCCCCTCTTAAAGGCATTAACAGAATCTGCCATTACCACATCTCTAGGAAGGGCATTCCCCAACCTCACTGCCCTCACCGTGAAAAACCACCTACGCTGCTTCAAATGGAAACTCCGTTCCTCTAATCTAAAGGGGTGGCCTCTGGTGCGTTGATTGTTTTTATGGGAAAAAAGAACACCCCTATCTGCCTATAATCCCCTCTAATGTACTTGTACAGAGTAATCATGTCCCCTCGCAAGCGCCTCTTTTCCAGAGAAAACAACCTCAACCTCGACAGTCTAACCTCATAGCTTAAATCTTCCATCCCCTTTACCAGTTTAGTTGCACGTCTCTGCACTCTCTCCAGCTCATTAATATCCTTCTTAAGGACTGGAGCCCAAAACTGTGAGGCCTTACCAGGGACCTATAAAGGGGCAAAATTATGTTTCCATCCCTTGAGTCAATGCCCTTTTTTATACAAGACAGCACTTTATTTGCTTTAGTAGCCACAGAATGACATTGCCTGGAATTAGACAACTTGTTATCAACAAAAACCCCTAGATCCTTCTCCATTAAGGATACCCCCAACACACTACCATTCTGTAGATAGTTCGCGTTTATATTATTCCTGCCAAAATGCATAACTTTGCACTTATCAACATTGAAACTCATTTTCCAGTTTGCTGCCCAGTTTTCTAATTTTGTCAAATCGCTCTGCAAAGCGGCAGCATCCTGCATGGAACTTATAGTTTTGCACAATTTTGTGTCATCAGCAAAAATAGAAACAGTACTCTCTATGCCCACCTCCAGGTCATTAATAAACAAGTTAAAAAGCAAAGGACCAAGGACTGACCCCTGCGGTACTCCACTAACCATACTGGTCCAATTAGAAAATGTTCCATTTACCACCACTCTTTGTACTCTATCCTTCAGCCAGTTCTCTATCCAATTACAAATATTATGTTCTAGGCCAATATTCCTTAATTTGATCATTAACCTTCTGTGAGGTACTGTATCAAACTCTTTAGCAAAGTCCAAGTAGATGACATCAACTGCCATTTCAGCATCGAGGTTCCTACTCACCTCCTCATAAAAGGCGACTAAATTAGTCTGGCAAGATCTGTTACGCATAAAACCATGCTGGCACAAACTAATAGTATTGTGAACTGCAATGTATTCAAGTACCCTATCCCTTATTACCCCTTCCAAAATTTTTCCTACTACTGATGTCAGACTAACAGGCCTATAGTTTTCAGGCTAAGAACGGGATCCCTTTTTAAATAACGGCACCACATTAGCAATCCGCCAGTCTCTCGGCACCATGCCAAACCTCAATGAATCCTGAAAAATTAAGTGAAGAGGTTTGGCAATCACAGCGCTGAGCTCATTTAATACCCTGGGATGAATCCCATCTGGCCCTGGACCTTTGTTTACCTTTACATGTTCAAGTCTCTTTTGAATTTCCTCCCGAGTGACCCATGCGTCAGTAGCTAAATTACTAGAACTGGGCATATTAAAGGGGAAGCCTTCATTATCTGGCTCCTCAGATGTATAGACAGATGAAAAATAAGAGTTCAAAATTTCAGCTTTTTCCCCGTTCTCATCAACCAACTTACCCCCCCGTGATAATAAGGTTCCCACCCCTTCTTGCTTCATTTTTTTACTATTCACATAATTAAAAAATAATTTTGGATTCTTTTTACTCCTAGCTGCAATATCCCTTTCCATTTCTATTTTAGCTTGCTTGCCTTTTTGCATACTTTATTTGCTTCCTTGTACATAATGAAAGTTTCTGCTGTCCCAGCTAACTTGAATGCTTTAAAAGCATGTTTTTTCTTACCAACCTCGACACTAACACTTTTATTCAGCCATAAAGGTTTTGCTTTGCGATGCCTCTCCTTGCTTACAAGAGGGATATACTGTTGTGTATACCTGCAAAGCAATGTTTTAAAGATGTTCCATTTTCTAACCCTATGAAAAGCCTTTCCCAGTTGACACATTGCAGAGATGCCCTTATACTGGCAAAGTCTGCACGTCTGAAATTGAGCGTTTTAGTTACTCCCTTATAGAGCTGTCTCTGCAGCATTATCTCAAAGGAGACCATGGTGTGATCACTGTTCCCCAAATGCTCACCCACACAAATGTTAGAGATGAGTTCATTATTATTAGAAATCACCAGGTCCAAAATAGCGTCATTCCTAGTGGGTTCTTGAACCGCCTGAAATAAAAAGTTGTCATTTAGCATATTTACAAACCTACTAGCTTTTTCTGACTTAGCCACCCCATTACTCCAGTCAATGTCCGGATAATTAAAGTCCCCCTTGACAACTTGACCTAGTTTTGAAGCCTCCTCCATTTGCAACAATAGCTGGGTCTCATCCCCCTCATCTATACGGGGTGGTTTATAGCATACACCAATGACCATTTTCTTTGTGACCTTCAGCCCTACTGAAATTTCTACCCAAAGAGATTCGACGTTTAGTTAATCTGCCCCTGAGCAGGTAGCATGGCACAGTTTCAAATACCCTCTGTTAATCCTTTGTAAAGAACCTTATTTCATCAGTGAATTTTTGACATCTGAATGGCATGATAAAAACAGCTAAATAATATTATGTGCCAATAATATAGTCCTAATGCATGTGCATATATATGTGTATATTTACATATTTATTTTACCAATTAATACAGCACTGTTCATTTTATAGATAGAGTCATCTAATGCAACAATATTTAGAGTCAATTGATCTAGAGTAAACTGACTAAGGTGCAAAGTGCTGACACAAGAAATGAGTCAACATTTCCTTATTATAAGCTGCTGAACTGAAACAATTCACTTTCACTTAAAGGAGAAGGAAAGATTAAAGAAAGATTAGAAACGCTTTATCAGCAAGGTCTATGTAAATACAGCCATAAACACTCACAGTAATGTCCTCTGTCAAAAGAAACATCACATTTCTTTCCTTCTATTCTGTACATAAGATCTTTTGCGTCAGACTTCCTTCTGTCAGCTTAAACCTCCAGAGCTTGGGCTTGAGCATGCTCAGCTTGCTCCTCTTCTCATCTCCCCTCCCCTCTCTGTTGTAATCTAAGCCCAGAGCAAAGAGATTCATTCAGAAAATCATGTCAGACCAAGCTAAAATGGCAGATGCTTTCTTTAACAAACAGAAAGCTTCTAGGGCTGTTTACTCAGGTATGTTAAAGCATTCTACAGAATAAATATAGTGTTCTAGCTTGCCCTATTGTGGCTCATCTATTGGGAAGAAACTGCACCAGTATCTTTCCTTCTCCTTTAAACATATTATTATAAATTCACTCTGTAAGTTGCATGGCACTAACATCATACAAATATAAAGAGCCTCCAATGCCTCATTTCATCAGTGAATTGCTGACACCTCAATTGTACAATTTAAGAGCAATAACATAACGGCTAAATAAGATAATATTATGTGTCAATCAAAGAGCTGTAATATATGTGCCTCTCAGGAATTGCATTATTATTCATACTATGGTACAGAAAAAATGAGGCCTTCAATCATGGTTACTGCACCATGATATTCCTCACATCATAGTCACGAATTCTAGCCATCAGCAGTGCATGAGCAGTGGGTGCTTAATCCTTTCTGTGCACCAGTGGCTTTATAATGTCACTATCAAGCATCATTGATTTTAAGTACTGTATTGCAGTTGGTGAGTAAATATTTATTGCACTTACATTGCCCTATGAGTTAAATGACAACAGGGTGGTTCTAAAACGATTTCTCATTTAGTTTGAGTTGATTTTACATTATTAACATCTTTATATACAGTATAGTTCTACTTATAGAATGCATAGCCTTAAAGGAACAGTAACACTAAAAAATAAAAATGTTTTAAAATAATTAAAATATAATATACTGTTGCCCTGCACTGGTAAAAGTTGCGTGTTTGCTTCAGAAAGACTACTATAGTTTATATAAATAAGCTGCTGTGTAGCCATGGGGGCAGCCATTTAAATTGAAAAAAGGAGAAAAGGCACAGGTTACATAAGAAGATACCAGGTAAACTGTGTAGAATACAATGGGAATCTGCTACTTATCTGTTATCTGCTTAGTAACCTGTGCCTTTTCTCCTTTTTTCAATTTAAATGGCTGCCCCCATGGCTACACAGCAGGGTATTTATATAAACTGCAGTAGTGTTTATGAAGAAAACACACAACTTTTACCAGTGCAGAGCAATAGTATATAATATATTAATTATTTTTTATACACTTTAATTTTTTGGTGTTACTGTTCCTTTAAGACTTCCATTTACTTCCTTGTTTAAGAGCAGAGTTGCCTCTTTATTCTAGATTAGATTTATTGTTTGTGCCACCTTCTTAATTTTCTTACAGATTCCATGTATTCCCACCACATACCCTGTGTAAGGTTCCATACCATGGCATTTAAGTACAAGATAATGATTAAATACCATATACATTTGTTATGTAGATAAATGATCACTCTCACAGCATAGATCTATTTTTAACCCCTTTCTGTCTTTTTCCTTTTTTTTCTATACTAAATGACTACACTCCAGTCAGGCTCAAGCACAAGAAGTTGTTGAAGTAAAAAAAAAAAAAGATATATGAGAGGATTTATTAACTACTGGATTTTCGTGGATGTTTTATATTTTTTAAAACCACAACTAAACAACGTATTTATTTATTAAAAAAATCTGTACACAAGATCTTCTGTGTCAGTCTTCCTTCTGTCAATTCAAACCTACAGAGCTTGGATTTGAGCATGCTCAGTTTGTTCCTCTCTCCTCCCCATCTCTGCTGTAATCTGAGCCCAGAGCTAGGCATGGATTCGCTGTAAAAGTCGCCCGCGTCAGAAAAAATTGTCACGCATGGCGCAAATTTTTTCGCGAACCGAAATGGGACAGATTTGCTCATCACTAAACTTTACAACTTGCGCCCACTATTGCACACAGCATGCGCCCTTGTAAATGAGCCCTTTTATGTGCATGAGTGTATGTTTAATATGTGTTTATACACACATATATATATATATGTTATATTATATTAAATAAAACAAAGGTTCATCAGTATTGCTACTGTAATACACAAATAAATTTGGAATGAGAAAGCCCAGCACATAATGGGGTAATTTTCTGAAACAGAGTTACAGATAGTTAATGTCCCTTCATTGCACAGTTTCATTATAAACCAGTTTAGCTGTAACATTATCCCAACAATTATTTCTTTAATAACGATGAAAGAAACCTCTCTGTTCAAAGAACTAATTACCGTTTCACAATGAGCAGCAGGAATAGAGCAGATCTCATAATACATAAAAAACAATGAAACTGTAATTACAAATGCTGTTGTTAAAAGTAGCTAAACATTTATTTCTAGCTGGCTAAGCTGAAACAATAATAGGGCTTGCAAATTTAGTCTCCCCCCCAATACCCCAGCAACAGATCAGCAAATGTATAGAGATAAGTGGGAAAAACGGGGTTGAAGAAAGTCATGAGATATCCAAAATGTCCATCAGCAAATATAAATTATTACAATATCCTTAGTACCAATGTACTGTGTGTGTACATGTACAGTATTTATTCATGGATGGCTTGGTGTATGTACTGGTTATGTTATGAAAAATACTTTTGTGGGTGACCCTTTTTTCAGTCTAGTATGTCTAGGGTTAGGGTTACCTTCCTTGCACAAATTTGTCTTCTCTGCATTCTGCCCAGACAGAGAAATCAGAAACAAGTTATAATCACATTTGTGTTTGCAAAAGATGTGTAATTGTGTGGCCATATTTAATTCCTTTTACTCAATTCCTTGCTTTATAGCTGAAATTTGTCTTTATAACAAGGCATTCTATAACAGTGGTCACAGATTTAAACGCTGTTCTTTCCATCACTGCAGGATGAAGAGCCCTTATTAGGATTAATTAGAAAAAAAAAAAAAAAAAAAAAAGTAAACATCATTTTGGCAGTGTTAGCATATGTATAATATAGTAAAAAACTCAATATATGTAGTTACAACACTATACAGACTGGCATGAAAGATAGATAGGGAAATGATGGGATGACAGTATACATTTAGTCACTGTGGAGTCCCTTTGCAGCATAAAATGTTCTTCACAAAACTGTTGGCAAAATTATTTTAAAAGAGACATGTAGCACAAGTGTAAAACCCTCCTAACTTGAAGGCAATAATAATTATATATGTCACCTTTTACTAAAAATGATCATTAGTGTAACTTTAAAAATAGAACACTCCATTGATCTGCAACATGTCCTAATAGTCCCTCCTACTGAATCACAGTAGGAGAAGGATAGCTAATTGCATTAACATAACCAAACCAGGCTTGAGTTCCTTATCAGTTTCACATAGCTGCTGATTAGGGTTGCCACCATTTTTTGGAAAAATATCATCCTTCCTATATATTTCTTATTCTTCCCTATTAGTAACATTTACATCAAGCAGCATTGGTAAAATACTAGCCAGGTGGCAACCCTACTCCTGGTTTTTGTCTTACAGCGCAGTATGTCGAGTGCTGCTGGCTCCACCGCACAGCCCGGGAAAGGAAGCAGCAGGAAGTGGAACAGATGAGTGGGACTAACACTTTTTTCATAAGTTTTCAATAAATCTGCCAAAAACGTAACTTTTTTTTATAGAAAGTACATTCCTTCTATATTTATTTTATAGACCCACAAATAATATTTCCATTGATTTAAATCAGAAATGAATGGTACATATTCTATATGCACCCATATGTTTTACTAATACTGTAGATCCTTCCTTAATGTGCAAAGAGGTTTCATGGCCTTAAGATTTTTCACTGCAGAAGTTAAAAAAGAGTTGCTTTATATAAAGTCCATTTCTATATACTGTATAATGCTATAATGCCAGTCCAGGTTTTTGCCATTCCTGTTAACAAAAAAAATACTGACCATACCATAGTACTTTCATACAATTGCAAATGTAAACCACATAGAATTCGAGAACCCCCAAAAAAGAGGGAAACTACGTAAACAGAGAAGCATTCGATAGATCGGCCATGACAGGTTTTGACCTTTTTAAGGATGATTGCTATTTTTTTCAGCCAGCACTGGATGGCTTCAATGGAAAAGCCATATTTATTTGCCCCTTTTGATCTCTGAGATCCAGAGTGTTACTCTATCAATTTTGCCATAGCCTCAACGTGTGCATGCAGGGTATGGCAAGTAGCTGCACTTCGCCATATCTGCTGTTATATTCATCTAGTATTCCAAGTGAGATTGGATCTAAGTAGGTGGTGTTGCAAAAACCCCAGAAGGGTGATAGCGAATGGCAGTATCTGCAGAGCAGCCAGACTGACAGTTTGTAGCCTTATCCCTATGCTATTTCAACCAATATTTCCCTAGAGCCTTAAATCCTATATAGATACAGTTGCAAAATATACACTGCCTTTGGTATTTTTCCAGAATTTAAAGCACCTGAAATTGTGTTTGCTGCTTTCAAAGACAAAGCAATTTTCAAAGCCTGACAAAAAATCAGCAAAGCATTGGAATTGACAGGGCCATCAAACATTATTGAATCTTTATAATTTTGATAAGAAGAGCAATGTGCATCAGATGGGTCAGCATGTTTCAAACTGCTCTAGTGACCTTTGTTTTATCAAATTCTGTTTCTATCTTGAGGGGACTGTAGACAGCAAAAAGAAAATGACAATTGATTAAAAGTAAAATGATTTCAGTTTTACAAAGTTCTGTTTTTTTCTTAAAGCTCTAGAGTTTTCGCCATTTTAGTTTATTATTAAGTAGGAAACAAATTAAAAGGTTGCTAACTATTAAAAAGGCACTATACCCCCTTTTCAACATGAGTGCAACGAATAGGAGTTGTTTAGAACATAGCTTTTGCCTACCATTTTAATCACTAAAATACTGTTAATTACTGGGGAGTGCCAATCTATAAATACAAATGCTAGTCTTGAAATGATAGAAGGAAGAAAGTGAGAAGGAGGGAGGAAGGGGGGGGAAGTAGGGAATGGAGAGCATATTATGGTGCTTTAGGGCTCTGGCACACGGGGGAGATTAGTCGCCCGCGACAAAACTCCCTGTTCGCGGGCGACTAATCTCCCCCGTGTGCCAGAGCCCTTAGACAGTTGCTGCTGGAGACTCTAATCATGGGTTCCAAATCTTCTCGAACTTTAGTGGGCATCCTCTGGCTAGATATGTTAACCTGTAGAGAGTTTCAGTTGTGAGTTAATCAACTTTATCCATTTATTTAATGTAGGAGGTAGGGGACCCATCCAGTGTAGGGCCACAGTTTTGCTAGAACTAGTAATACATCAGCTTTCAATTGTGTTCTGTTATGAGCCTTTGAGAGATGTGAAGGATAGAATAATATATTTTTTTTAAAAAAAGAGTATGTTCTCTTTGGGGGGGTGAGATATAAATAAATAAAAGGGAGCACCGATCAATGGACATTATAATTATTTTAGCAGCATGGCTTTTAGTTGACTGACATACAAAAATATGATGCAGGGAGCTCAGTTGGCCCATAAATTACAATTGTCAAAAGAAAGAACATCCAATGACATTTCAGCTCTAGACAGAAAAAGAAAAGGATATTACTGGTGCCAGTCAGGCGAAACATAGTATAGATGCAGCAGTGGTGAGGATGTACTGAGAGAATTCTACGCATATGTCAGATAAGACATCTAAACAACACACTTCAAGAGTTGTAGAATTATTGACCGTGATGAAAGTTTTTCCGAACTTATGAGGAGCACTTCTTGTCCTCCTTATTTTCAGGTGTCACTCTGACTATAAGAATAAAGTAGGAGATGTGTTCTAGAGAGACTGTCAGTTGCATACAAATGACAGCTGAAGGCAAACAAAGTGATAAGATCACCCAGCATTTGTAAAGACAGTAGATGCAGCTCAACAGCTGAGCCTAGAAATACATAAAAAGAGACTCAAAGGTGGAGGTCTGCTGGCAGAATCAATAAATGATCAGTGAGGCAGGCGCAGAGATAGCAAAGATCTTTGTTAAAAATGTTAGGTTGGAGATGTTTGGGCAGAGGCCGCAAAGGCTTTAAAACAACCTTGCATAGGCATAATGCAATAAAGGCCTGGCCATTAACAACAAGAATGGCACTCTTTGGTTACAGTGGAACATCCATTTTAATTTTTTCAGGGAACCAGGAACAAATTATATGTGTAGGGATCTCCAAGATTGGGCCCCTAGGATGGGTTCTCCTTTGACAGGCACTAGAGGGTGGCCTTAGGGAATTGGACACCTAAGGGTGGTCCTAGTTGTTTTTGTGTTAAGAAAGGGAGTATCCCTGCAGTTCAGGGTTATGGCCACAGGGTGGTGCACACAGTATATTAGGCTGTGTAGCCTTGTGCAGCCAGGTCTTCCTGCCTGGGACCCTCTGGCAAGAGGCCAGCTACAGGCCAGGAGTAGTTAGTGAGCTAAAGGTTATAGACCGCTCTAGGAGTGGTAGATAGGCTATTTAGCTGGGCAGCTTGGCCCCTACAGGAGATTTAATGAGATTAAGATCTCCCAGCACTGATTGCTGGAGTCAGGGAACTAAGTGGTAGTAATAGGTGATTTGCCTAATCCGGGGGATAGCCGGGTGATATTTCCGGGGTGAGGTCTCAAGGGGGTGTCTGCTTGGCGGGAGTACCGGGAAGTGCCCTAGAGAGGGGCTTCTGGCGTGAAGTACCGGAGGGAATCCCAAAAGAGGGTCATCTGGCTGGAGTATTGATGGTATCCCAGGAGAGAGGGTCCCCTAAGGAAAAGAGTGTTCCCTGACGTGTTCTGTAACTCCTGCAAAGCCTATCTGTCATCCATTCTGCAAATAAAGAAATCACTTAGTTCATCATACTATCTGAGTGCATTGTCTTACTATCTGGAGGATCCACACTGCCGGGTAAGCAACTACCCCAGGGAGGGGGCAAGGTGCCAGGAGTGCTGGGAGTCCCCAAAGCAGAAGTACAATATCAAGTTCTCAGGAGGGGAGTTATAGTTCAAGCTATCCCTATCCTGGGTGGAGGCACGCCAAATAGTACAGCAACATCTGTTCCCCATAGTAAGCGGGGCTCAGGATCCTGTTAGCGCCACTAGATCTCAGCAGGTAGCAGCACATTCGCTAAAGTGGGCTACATATGGGAAAACCTAAAATCAGGATATGTAAAACTATGGCTTAACTGCAATTAATTTGGCGAAGGCAGTTCACATAAATGATCAATATGAATGGTCAACAAAAATATTGAAACCAAATTAGGATTTTTAATGTCAGAACTCTGTTACAGAAAGGGAAAATCTGCACACTGATTATTAAACTTTAGTATTTGCTTTTATGCATGGGATTTATTCAGTGCTCTGTCAAGTTAGCCTCATCCAAATACTCCAATCAAGTTGTGCCCTCTGCTGGACTAATTATCATGGAGGCTTTTTAAGCACTTTCTTGGTTTTCAAACCAATTATCACCATAAGAAATTGATGGGATCAGAACATATGTTTTGGAGAACAGTAAACAGATCTTGAAGCAAAGTGTTTAATCAAAGGGGCTGAAGAAAAAGAGGATACGCAAGCAATTTGACTGTTCATTATAAAGAAAGAGTAGTTAAGGGGGTAAGGCCATTTGTGTCTGTTTGCCCATTTGTGTCTGTTTGCCCATTTGTGTCTGTTAGTTACCCCTCCCATATAGATTGTAAGCTCTACGGGGCAGGGACCTCGTTCATCTTGTTTCTGACTCTTATTGCAACTGTACCTTGTATTTATTTGTATTTATTGTTGTACTTTGTATTTATCCATTATCTTTAACCCCCTGTTTGTATTAATGTATTCTACTGTACAGCGCTGCGTACATAAGTAGCGCTTTATAAATAAAGATATACATACATACATACATACATAAAGGAACAGTTGGCAAATGCAGAATGTAGCTGAGGCACAGGTTAAAGAATAGATGGACTAATTCAAAACAGTGATATACTAGAAAACTGACTGAAGAAACAAAACACATAGTACAGGTATGAGACCTGTTATCCAGAATGCTGGAGTTTCTGGGTAAGGGATCTTTCCATAATTTTGATCTCCATACCTTAAGTCTACTAAAAAATCATTTAAACATGAATTAAACTCAATAGGATTGTTAAAAATGCAAATTATTAGATTAAAACAGAGTCTATGGCCTTCTCGTAATTTGGTCTGTCACTGAGGTCTTAAAATGTGTAAATTTATTCTAGTCTCACGTGTGTCCCTGAGAGAAACCCCTGGCATTATAGCAAGTGCAGTGAAACGTTTGATAGGAGCTATAGAATATGTTGATGTTTGCACTTTATGTTATTGCTAAATGGATCAGTGGACTGGTAAAAACCCTTCCTCTAATATTCTGTCCACCAAGCAGAGGTTTGTCTAATTGTCATACCAGCGGTTTATAAAGAGCTGCATACACAACCATTTCAATTATACCGTATAACATAAAGTGCTCCCCAGGTAAGGCACGTACCATAGCACAGAATAAGAAGATAATTGTAGATTCTGTTATGGATCCCAGAGGTACTTTTGGGGGAGTAAATTGATAATTATCTGCGGTAGATAATATGTTTGAAATGACAGCTGTGCAAAACAGAATTTTTCAACTGTAAATGAAACCTG
This sequence comes from Xenopus tropicalis, assembly GCF_000004195.4. NCBI lineage: Eukaryota > Metazoa > Chordata > Amphibia > Anura > Pipidae > Xenopus > Xenopus tropicalis. The sequence goes on from NC_030681.2 coordinate 115,053,061, forward strand.
ACAGTCCTTTATTCATACTTGAGGGGAAAAAAATTTCTTTTGTGGGGTTATTAATGGATATTAAGTATAGGAACAAAACTAGTGCTTTCAAAACGTTATCATTGTTCTAAAGCAAAATAAAAAATTTTTTTAGCTTATTAAGGTTGATGGCCCATGGGATGATTAATTGCCCATGGTTATCCCTGGCTACTGTGCTGTGGGCAACTAATTTCCCCCAAATCACCAGTTCACCGGTGCCTTTCAACTAGATATCCACTTTATTGCAGAGGAAAGGCAGGAAACTTTGCTGTATTTCAGAAAACAAGGGACACATGCCTTTTTACCAGTGAATCACTTTATTGCTGGTCGAAAGGCATTTCGGGGACACTAGTCGCCCACGGTAACAGAGATTTAACAACAGCGTGGGCCATCACACTTACATTGTACAAGTGTGCTGCTGCATCTTGAATTGACCCACAACATTGCTTGGAGTGCAAACCACACACCCCTTTTAAACCCAATATGTGAGGTCATATATACAGTATGTGTGAAACCCAAGTGTGCACAAGCTGCCTATACACATATATGGAAGCTTAATGCCACCACAAATATCCAGTCCACCAATGTTTAAATCATTACTGTAATACTCAATATCTTCTTCTTTAAAGAAACAAATTTAGTCTTTGAAAAGAAGCTGCTAACACTGTCTTGTCTGCCAGAGAACTAAACCATGTTAATGGTGTCTTGTCTGGCAGAGAATTAAACAATGATAATGGTGTTCCAACAAATAACCCTGTTGGAGAAGAAAAGGTCTTTCTTCTAGAATCTAGAGGGTCCTTCTTCAGTATGACAGACACCTAAACCTTTTATCAAAAAAGTGTATAGTGTTGCTATGACATTTGAGTATTATGCCCAAAGCTGTCTTTTTGTGCTTACAACTAGTGACTTGTGTTCCATAACTTTCATTTGTTCTGCGAGGCTTGAACATGTTTAGAGCAGCACTAACACGTGCCCTGGGAACTTCCCCGAATAAACATGCCCTGAGCTGATACAGGGGGAAGTTATGGGTAAGACTTTTGTCAGGTCACAAAAGCTGAAGACCAAAGGGTTAGTAAACTTGCAGCTTTGATAAAAGGTTCATGGTAACCATGTCTAACCATGCCTATTTTTAATATTTGAAAAGAGAGTAGCACTGGAAAAGTTGAAGTAATGCAAAAGTTTATTTAACCCTATACAATACAAGAACAGGGAACGATTTGATCCCACGGGCCCTTTATCATGCAAAGCTTGAATGTACTGCAGTACCCTTTTAATGAATGTATCCATTCCCCAGCACCTGGTGCCACAAAAAGGTGTTTATTCAGAGGTCACTCAAGAGATTCTGTCCTAATGATTTCCGAACTAAATTGTTACAGTAACCATACACTTCCACTTCAGTGGACAGCACAGCCTATTTGCCCACTGACCAGCATTCCTCCTTCTCATGACTGAAACCTTTAAATTGGGACGTACAATTTTTTTTCCCATTGCTCTACACCAAAAAAAAGCATTCCCAAATTGTATGTGTAGGTTTTTTTTGCAGCAGAAGGAAGCCATTTAGTGAATGGTTCCTGATTATAGGAGCACACTGCAACATTCTCAGGCTGGTGCAATCTCAGTACTCATTTATAGAGAGGCAGTAAAAGCCAACTGCAATAATATAGCTAGGAGGAAATTGTTATATCTATCATTATAGTCCCATTTGCCATGAACATATCGGCCTGGCCTAGTGAGTAATGTGGAAAAGGCTGTGCACGCTAATAAAAGTCTCCTTTAGATTCAGTTTTAGAAAGATGTCTCCCTGGTTACACATCACTTGCACCTATTACGGCTCAGATCCTGCCTGTGACCATCTCCCTGAACAAGCTCACAGGCACATCCCAGAGCAATTCTCCAGCAGTAATGCTCACTATACAAGGACATCATTTCTTCCCATAAACCATTGCTCTACAAAATGAGATTTGCTTTCTTCATAAGACAAGGATTAAATGCATAAAGAAAGCTGGTTAAGCTGTGCACTTAATCAAGGCGAACAACCTAAAATAATGAAAGCTCCCCCCCTCCTGCCACCCCCTCTGGAATCAGAGCAATCTATATGTACTGTAGGAAGTAGTGGCAGCCCTTCTCCCTGTGCACCCTTCTATTCCCCTTGCCTATTAAGCTTTGAAAGACTTATCAATTTGGGAAATATTCTAAAGGGTTTATGCTTCATAATTTTACTTTACTGCTGAAACATTTATGCAAATACTGAAAACAGAAAAGGCCGCCAGATGGAAAAGCAACAGTTTTGGATTCCTTCCTGGCATTTTCGACAGAACATATAATGCTGAATGAGCTTATGCTAATCCCTTTCAATAAGATACATATTTTAACATTACTATGAAATGCAAATGTTCAAGATTGAATTTGTCAAAAGCTATAAAGAAAGAAGACCAATAATTGAGAGGGAAAAAAAATTGGAGTTGACAGCAATACTATCTATCATTTGCAGATGTTAACTACATGGGATTAATATTTCGCTTTTAAGGCACCAGAAGTTCATATGACGTTCCAGAATTACATCTGGTAAGCTGCTGATGCTCTATTATTTGCATGAGAGAACCTTTATTGATGATAAGCTCTCTCTTGCCTTTTATGCCTCACTATTCCTTTTTTCACACAAAGGTTTTTATTCTTCTCTTCACTCATAAGCTAATAAAGCTTATAAGACTTAGGGGCTGATTTACTAACCCACGAATCCGACCCGAATTGGAAAAGTTCTGACTTGAAAACGAACATTTTGCGATTTTTTCGTATGTTTTGCGATTTTTTCGGATTCTGTACGAATTTTTCGTTACCAATACGTTTTCGTTACCAAAACTCACGTTTTTACGCAAAAATCGTATTGGTAACGAAAAATTCGTAAAGAATCCGAAAAAATCGCAAAATACCGATCATTACGAAAAAAACGCAATCGGACTCCAATCGACCCGTTCGTGGGTAAGTAAATCAGCCCCTTAGTGCTATACAAGGGGCACATTTACTAAAAAGTAAGAATTGTAAGTATTTTTACCAGAAATTAAAATTTCCCATAACATAGCTAGAAAGGAAAATATGACAAGTTTTGGAGAATTAACTTCTCTTTTGATGACAATTCTTTTTGCACTGGTGGAAATTTACCTCTCTTCTCCAGGTGAAATTCCTTGGGAGGATAGTCTCCATTTTACTAACAGCACAAGAATTAATTAACTTTGTCAGGTTCAGGCTGGCAAGCTGCAGCCACTTTTGCATCTCATTATTGGTCTCACATTGATGCAGTTGAGATGGCAAGAAAATGGCTAGCAACACCCTTGGCAACAGAACAAAGCTTAACCCAGAACAAGTATGTTCCTTACTGGACCTATGCTTAAGTACCACCTGTTTTAAGTACAATATTAAATTCTACAGGCAGAGGCATGGCTACGTCAAAGGTTCACCAGTTTTGCCCATTGTACATGGAGGAAGTGGAAAGAAAGGCCCTGGATACCTTTGTAGGAATCACAACCAGTCATAGGGTAGAAGAGGTACAGATTTTCACTGAACACATCAACACTGTGGACCGCAGCATTAATTTTGCACTGGAAGATGTGCAAGATAATGCACTAGCTTTTTTGGACTCTTTAGTAAGAGTCAGATAGGGTGGAAATAGAGGTCTATAGGAAACCAACCCACCCAGACCTTCTGGTGAAAGAGTTGGAACATCTCAGATGGGCCTTTAAAAATGATGTGTATCCAGATTAGGCCTTTGTTAAAACCGGTAGAAAATAAAGCAATAACACCAAAACTACCAATGAAGGTGGAAAGGTGGGGTGTCTAAAAACACCACATCCTTGTCTGCTTTAAACTAAGTAACACACTGAGACAGCAACTGGTTCACCCAAAAGACCCAATCCCAAAGCATAAGAACAGTAACATTGTGTGCAGTGCAAAGTGCTTGTGGATGAAACAAAACAACAGCTACACCAATGTATGGCGCAGCACAGAAAAGCCAGCTCCTCTGGTCAGGACTCACAGTGTGCCAACATTTTAATGAAAAAGGACACACATATGAAGACTGCCGAGTCCACATTCTGGAGAGGGAGAATGACTGGTTCAAAATGGGTATTAAAGAAGCCATATACGGTATGTAAAAAACGGATAAACCAATCTTTACTAGAGGCCGGGGATGTATTGTCTGCCACATACAATGTTGTTTTTGCTCCAATCATGCTAATACAATCAGCACCTTACCTTCATGAGTCCCCTGACCAAATGCCAGATATGATAAACAGATTATGCTGGAGCAACATTCCAGGGTATTTAGTCCAGAAAGATCTTTGTATAAGTCATGCTGACTTTAGAAGGCCAGTCGGATGACTTGCAAAACATCAAGAAAAACACAGCAAGTCCAGTTTATTTGACTTTCACAGTAAAAAATCTTTCTGAATATTAACACAGAACCCTTTTTCTTCTAATCAGAATGGGTGCCCTCATGTCAGTTGGAAGGACCTACTGGTAAATAAAGCACTAGAGAGGTTATTATATGATCCCCTAATATATTTATACACATATCAAACCTTAAGCACCTTTTCTCCAGTGTAAACAACCCTAACTTTACCAGCTATGTTGCCCTTCTCTGTACCCTGTGTACCGTCTCTAACTTGATAATGTCCCGTTTGAGCACTGGAGACCAAAATTGAAACTGGCATATTCTAGATGGGGCCTTACCAGTGCTCCCTCCTTCTGCGAATCTATACCCCTTTTAATACAGCTCAAATCCTTGTTTGCCCTTGCAGCTGCTGCTTGGCATTGCTTGCTACAGCTAAGTTTATCTACGAAGACTCAAAGGTCTTTCTCCTTCCGCCTTATGGATTTGCCAAGTGCAATACTTGCAATACTCACCCCTCAGTCATTAAGTTAAACAAAAGTGAATCCAGTACAGAACCCTGAGGGACCCCACTGAGAACCTTACTCCAAGTAGAGAATGTACCATTAACAACCACCCTCTGTACCCGATCTTGTAGCCAGTTTTTTATCCATGTGCAAAATCACTAAGACCAACAGACATTAGTTTATAAAATAGTCGTTTGTGGGGAACGGTATCAATTGCTTTGGCAAAATCCAAATAGATCACATCTACTGCACCCCCACTGTCCAGCTTCTTACTAACTTCATCATAAAAAGCAATTAAATTGGTCTGACATGACCTGCCCTTCATAAAGCCATGCTGATTACTGCTCATAATGCCATTCTCCAGAACATGATTTTGTATGTGATCCCTTAACAAACCTTCAAATAACTTGCCCACCACAGATGTCAGACTTACTGGCCTATAATTGCCAGGCTTAGATCATAATCCCTTTTTAAATATAGAAATGACATCAGCTTTCCTCAAATCCATGAGAACCTTCATAAACACTGCACTAAAAGGTAAACAAAGGTTTTGTAGTATAGGTATTTTAATGCAAGTATTGGGCAGCCTGGGGCGAAGCCTGTCTCAAATACTGTTTGCAACTATTGTAACTATATAACATCTTGAAGTACTATAACTTTACTATAAAGATATCTTATTAATGTATCATATGTGGGTGGGAAAATGAAGGTGCACATTCCTTTTACATAAATAAAATTTTCTGTATCAGCATGTGTGCTTGTAAAGGTTCCCATAAGCTGACAAAGCTTGAGACTGATGCAGGCAGGAGAAGCAATATTGCTTGGCGCTAATTACATCCTTGCCCGAGGCTATAATATACTATGGCAAGATACAGTATAAAATCATAAGGCCTTGATAAATTACTCTCCCCCTAGCCTGTTGAAATCAGTGAACTCTCCATCAAGAAGAGCAAACATAGCCATATACGTATGACTATTACAAGCTCTCATCTATAGCAGCATCTGGCAATGTTACAGTCCCTTTAAAATTTGAATCTGTGCCATTATGTATTAAAGACAGCAGTATGTCTCTATAAACAGGAGCTTAAATATGTTGCTATGGACACTGCATATATATCAAGTGACAGCTTTTCTGAAGTTGCACCTTTAAATGAAAAATAAACCCCTCATTTATGAACACAATATTTGGCAATTTAGTTTTACCTTATAAAAGTATATAGCCATTGTATTCATAGAATATTCTTACTAGGAAAGTTTGTGAGGGCTTCATTAGAGTTTGCCCAAGCTGATGCATATTTCTATAAATCTCAATACATGGCTATGCTTTAAGAACAGGGTGTGGTTTAAAGTGCCCAATTTTTTCAGCAAGCAATGCTGGAAAGTGCCCTGTGTACAGACTTAGGAACTACAGCCTACAAAGAGCCAGGAAAAGGGTACAATAGACAACGTAGCACAGTGTTTATACATCATTTACCCATTTAGAATCAAAGCAGCAGAAACCCTAATGCAGCATTTCTGTTATTGCTGATCATCCTATTCTGTACTTCATTTGAGTGCTAATTATACCATCTTTTTTCCCCTGTACAATAAAAAGCTTGATAAGCAGCTAGAGGTGCCAATAAATAAAGAAGCCCAGAAGGATAAAAGGAGTTTTATGCATTTATCTTAGAGATATCTTCAAAATCCTTGCACTTTACTACACCAGATCAAATATAGACTTTATTGAGCTCCTGTCTAAAAAAGGCTGATGCAGGATTGAAAGCATCAAGATTATTGTAATATAATGTTATGCAGTCTGTCCAGTCAATTCCCATGGGAAAGATGCCGTTTCTCAGAAAAATAATCCACTCTCTGGGGCTTGCAGAAATAACAGCCGAATAGAAATGCCACAATAACAACTGCAAGAAGTGATGTGGAATTTATCTGAACCTCATTAATACAAATAAGAGCTTCAGTACAGGTCTCTGCCTGAGTGTAGAGTACATTGATAGAGGGGCAGAAATTCTAAATTACTTGAACTTGCTGTGGAAGTTTCCTGAAGTGAATATAAATCTTACTGGCAAAGTATAACCCATATTGTTACACAATGCTCAAATCTGCAGGTCTGTTTTCTGTGGGTATTTATCAGACACATATGGGTGTAATACAGGGGCAGCAGAGGGTGCAAGTGATTCAGAGCAGGCCCAGATTTGTGGCAAAGCCACAAAGGCCCGTGCCTAGGGCGACAAATATTTCTTAGGGTGGCGTGCCGTCTGTCCATATCTGTAATTTCTACAGACACCTGAAGCTCTGGGGACTGGACATGTCTGAGCCATATTAGGACTAGATAACAGGAAGTAGGATAGAAATGCTACATGTTAGGGGTCATTTACAATGACCGTAGACAGAAGTACTAAAGCCAGCCCTGTCCTTAATGCCTGTCATAGGGCTGGCAGTAAGTAAAGGCCCGTGCTGTGGCTTGAATCATTCAGGGACAAGGTAGAGGACTATAGAGGTGGCCTCTACATGCCTTTCACCACCCCTCATGAATACAGGTCTTCAGTCTGCAATGTATTCATGGGGGTGGCAGCAAATCTGTGTACTTGAAAATAGAGTCTCTTACAATTACAAACATGTAGGCAGGTAGTAAGCCGGCAACAACTTACTTAATGTATGGCCACAGGGCCATTGCTGCATTAATTGGGGCACATTTAGCCTTGAAGCCAAATATGCCTATGCCATTAAAAATCACAATCGTAAGGTCATATAAGTGCAGGGTGCAAAGTGCACAAAACAGGTGTAATTTGCCATGTTTTTGCACTTTGTACTCTGCACTTTATGAAAGTGCTTCTTCTCCTGGCGAATACAGTGCTGTAGTGCTGTTTTCATAAGGGGTGGGAGACCTAAGGGGTTCCTAAGTGTCCCCCTTCCTCCAAGCTAATGAACACCTAATTGGCAGGCAGAAATGACAGGGCCGCTCTACACCTGCTGACTTTGCACCAGATTTTTTCGGTGTAGGGAGTACAGTGTAATACAGTCTCTGGCACAAGTCTAAAGGGGAGCACTTTTGCCTTTCCACATTGGGGTGTCGGCACATTCTCTAATAAGCCCATTTTCTCTTATAGGTATTTAATTATCTATAAAACAAATGAATTGTCAGATTATAATAATGTGTTTGCAGTGCTCTAACATTTACATTGCATATTGCTGCTATTTTTTGCCCTGATTGTTTTACAGCTTTGGATTTAGTGATGCTTGACATAATAATAGCCAGAGTGGCAGATTGATTTGTTCATGTTGCGTGTTTGAGCACATGAAGTGCACTGAGTGGAATCCTATGGGACAGATTGGATATGAGAGGCAAGATATGTATCTGAGCATTCATACAGCCAATATATCATTATGGCAGGGCTGCAGCAATAACTGAGCCACTGCTGGTTGTGGTCTTTGAAATAGGCCTAAATTCATCATTTTCATGCTCTCGGCTAAAAACCCTCTAATTTTTCAAAATATAAAGGGAAAAAGCAGTATAAATATACAGGTCATATTTTCGTTTCTTTAAATAAGCATTGACTTAACTGCCTGGTATTAGTGAGCCTCTGGACAAGTTTATAGCTTATCCCATTCCCTCAGGCCAAAGATTGTAGCACAGAGAATATCCCCAGAGGAGAACCTTTCAAACTGATGTTTTAAAAAAATGAAAGTGTGAAAGTGGCATTGCAAATAATGCTGTAGATCTGTCAGAAAACCAACATTTTGATTTGACTGAAGGGGAACTAAAGTTTAGCAACAAAGTAGGCTAGAAATGCTACACATCAGAGGTCATTCACAGCCATTTCTTGTACTTCTCCCAATTTCTTATGTTGCCAAATTGGCGCTGGTCTTTGGGCCTCTGTTTTGTAGTGGCTACTTCCATGAGTTCAACTGCCTATATTCATGAGGGGAAGGGGGCACATAGGCATCCTCCCACCCCTGCCTGTTCCTAACTTGTGCATTATTCAGTCGCTGCAACAGGTCCATGGCAGACAGTAACGACAGGTTTGATCTGCATCCCCTCATGCTTCGGCCTGCAACTCACACCAGATTTTTTTTTATCCAAAACCAGGTGCAAACTGCAGCCAGCCGGGGGAAGAAGTGCTTGCTAAATGGGCATGGTTTTGGGAAAATAGGAAAAAAATATATATATTAAAATTTTTCCAGAGTATTATGCTGATACTAATATTGCGGTGTTTTGCAGACCATCATATGGCTTTCAGTTCTAAATACAAGGTCTTAATGCAATGAAATCATCAACACACCTTGTTTTACTGCCTACAGAGTTACAGTTTACAGTGTGTGAGATGGCACCATAATTATAGCAAAGTGATATATTTATTTAAAGGACCAAATATGGTCTCTCTTTTACTGCACTATATACTGTAAATAGCTCTATGGCAGGGTATTACATATGCATTAACACTTCACTTGAGCTTCCCTTCAACAGAAAATATTCACCCCATCTGCTATATGTTGGATGATTCTATCATGACACATATTATCATAATTGTTGATTTATGATGTATCAGTGTTTTTGTGCAGTCCTGATCAAAGGTGTAAAACGTGCAACAATGATGTTCCATGACGTAGCTGAGAGCATTGGCTCTGCATTATCTAAAATAGGGCTGCTAGGTTGCATTGTGTCTGGGCCCCTTTGAAAATGTATTGCTGGTGTTGGCCCTTGGTCCGATTGAATTAGCCCAATATAGGTAGGCATATTGGGAGAAGCCAGTGGATCTTAAAGGAACAGTAACACCAAAAAATGTATATATTTTAAAGAAATTAAACTATAATGTACTGCTGCCCTGCACTGGTAAAAATTGTATGTTTGCTTCAGAAACATTACTAGAGTTTATATAAACCCTGGTGTGTAGCCATGGGGGCAGCCATTCAAAAGAAGAAAAGGCACAGGTTATATAGCAGCTAACAGATAAACCCTGTAGAATACAATGGTGTCTTATTTGTTATTTGCTATGTAACCTGTGCCTTTTCTCCTAGTAGTGTTCCTGAAGCAAACACCCGAGTTTTACCTTTGCAGGGCAACAGTACGTTATATTTCAATTACTTTAAAACACTTTCATTTTTTGGTGTTACTGTTCCTTTAACGTGTATGACCACCTAAAACCTTCAAACTTTTAAAACACTTAAAACGTATAAAATGTATTAAATATGAGCAAAAGCGAGACTCACTGCAATAACTCAGCACTATTTAAGCTTCTGGAAATAATTACACAAATACACAAATTACACAAATAATTACAGGCTTTTTAAAAGGGGTAATTATATCATAACAGAATGTACTTAAGCTTGTGTTAAACTGAAAACTAAATGTGGTTATAACGAAATGTACATTCTGTGATAAAATGGTATCCCATTAATGCATGGACATGTTGGCTTTTGATTGACCATCTGTATCTTTATGAAATCGGTCTGTCCTGCCTAGAATTATTATGATTCTCACAATAGGGGAATAAACAAAAGCTTTTCTTGCTCCTTTGTCTCTTGGCGCTGAGAGAAGCCAGGTTGCCAAATGTGTTCCCTTACAGACCATATATCCTAATTAAACTCCTTGTTAGGCTGTCAGTATTTATCACATTAAAGTGGTGTTTAATTACCTACACATGGAAATCCCTGTACTACACCAAGTATACACGGGACAGTGTACAAATAACACTTGGTATTCTTTCCACTACGATAATGATAAAATTCCTTCTCGTGAGCGTGCTCGCACAATACCGTCAGTAAGCGCAGTGATTGTTTCACTATGAATAGTCGTTATTGCCGCAGAGATATGTAATGAAATAGGCTCCAGCTCCTCACACTCTAGATATGGCATCTGGACAGGGAACTGTTAATTAAGGGCACTGTACTCTTCCAGCCACATCCATATAACTAAGGATGCTAGTTAGCATACAGTGTCAGGAATTTGCATAAAGTAGAATAATTAAAAAGGTAAATGATAAAAAAACAGTCTTTATAATTATATGCTACAAAAAAAGAAAATACAATTTATTGGCTATTGCTTCTTTTGTATTTTCAAGAAAGTTGGGATGAGAAGTTCCTGTGTATAAAAAGTATTTGTTTCTTATGAGATACAATATCCCACCAATGACGGCAGAAGGAATGATAAATTTGGCTTCCATTGCTGTTTTAGGACTAGTTATGAGTAAAATTTTTCGGCAGGCATGGATTCGCTGTGAATTTGACCACTGGAGGATTTTTTTGTGAAACGGATGCAAAAATTTGGCGCGGAAAAATTCAGCGTGTCAAAAAAATTGGTGCTTGCGTCAAAAAATTACGTGCGCATCACAAAAATTGTCAATCTTCAATCTTTCCTGTCCATATAAGATCATGTCAAAACCAGAGTCACTTTTTCCTTTATTCCAATTTCCATCCTTTTCTCTCACATGGAACAACTTAGGCACGTATCCATGCCCTCATCCTAACCCACCTAGACTATTGTAAGTGCAAGATAATCTTATTCTACCTAGATAATAGCCCACTAGTAGTGCTACTAACTGACCTTCCTAACTCTCCTCACCACTTTAGACTTACCTTTTGCTGCTAGAATCCTACTCCTCTTATCTAAAAGAGAACAGACCCCTCTTACTTGTGACTTTCAAACCCCTCAGATCCTCTGCACTTCTCTTCTTTTTAGGCTTGCCAAACATTTCCATATGATGCAGTAGCTGGGAAGCCACCGAAGGGCATTTCTGTGACTTTACACTGCAGAAGGTCATTCTTTCTGTTTTACGTTACATTTTTTGCTTTGCCTTTATTATACTACAGAAAATCTGATATTGTGTGCATACAAATGTCTGTATTCTCTGGCAATGAAAGGCTGTTTTAAATTATTTTAACTGTATATGGGTGTTTATGTACTTTTCTGTTTTAACACAAGTCATATTTGTACAATAAATGGTATCTAGAATAAAGATGTGAACATCCAGACTCAAACTCCCAGGTCTTTTCATTCACTGATCTGATCAATGGACAAGCATCTGAACCATCACAATACAGAAGCAAATCTCCACAGACACAGCTTGTGTTACTATTACAGAAACTGGCTGCCTCTGAGATTAAATAATACTGTGATCTCTATCAAAATGATCACAGACCAGCCGCTATCGTAGTAAGAGAAGCTTGGCCTCCAGTGACTTGCTCCTGCATTAATAAACCAAGATCTGTTCAGAAATGAAAAGTCTCAGAACAGTATCATTTCAATGGTAGGTTTATTTTAACAGTGGCAGATAGCACATCAAAAGGAAAATCGAAAAAATAACTTTAAATAAAAGATAGCAACTGATTTGCATTTCATTGAGTGAAATAAGTTTTTGAACCCTCTAACAAAAAAAGACTTAATACTTAGTGGAAAAACCCTTGTTTGCAAGCACAGAGGTCAAACGTTTCTTGTAATTGATGACCAAGTTTGCGCACATTTTAGGAGGAATGTTGGTCCACTCCTCTTTGCAGATCATCTCTAAATCCCTAAGGTTTCGAGGCTGTCTCTGTGCAACTCTGAGCTTGAGCTCCCTCCATAGGTTTTCTATTGGATTAAGGTCCGGAGACTGACTAGGCCACTCCATGACCTTAATGTGCTTCTTCTTGAGCCACTCCTTTGTTGCCTTTGCTGTATGTTTTGGGTCATTGTCGTGCTGGAACACCCATCCACGACCCATTTTCAGTTTCCTGGCAGAGGGAAGGAGGTTGTCGTTCAGGATTTCACGATACATGGCTCCGTCCATTTTCCCGTTAATGCAAATAAGTTGTCCTGTGCCCTTTAGCAGAAAAACACCCCCAAAGCAAAATGTTTCCACCCCCATGCTTGACGGTGGGGACGGTGTTTTGGGGGTCATAGGCAGCATTTTTCTTCCTCCAAACACAGCGAGTTGAGTTAATGCCAAAGAGCTCTATTTTGGTCTCATCAGACCACAGCACCTTCTCACAGTCACTCACAGAATCATTCAGGTGTTCATTGGCAAACTTCAGACGGGCCTGCACATGTGCCTTCTTGAGCAGGGGGACCTTGCGAGCCCTGCAGGATTTTAATCCATTGCGGTGTAATGTGTTTCCAATGGTTTTCTTGGTGACTGTGGTCCCTGCTAATTTGAGGTCATTAACTAACTCCTCCCGTGTAGTTCTAGGATGCTTTTTCACCTTTCTCAGAATCATTGACACCCCACGAGGTGAGATCTTGCGTGGAGCCCCAGAGCGAGGTCGATTGATGGTCATTTTGTGCTCCTTCCATTTTCGAACAATCGCACCAACAGTTGTCACCTTCTCTCCCAGCTTCTTGCTAATGGTTTTGTAGCCCATTCCAGCCTTGTGCAGGTCTACAATTTTGTCTCTGACATCCTTGGACAGCTCTTTGGTCTTTCCCATGTTGGAGAGTTTGGAGTCTGCTTGATTGATTGATTCTGTGGACAGGTGTCTTTTATACAGGTGACTAGTTAAGACAGGTGTCCTTAATGAGGTTGACTAATTGAGTAGAAGTGTCTAACCACTCTGTGGGAGCCAGAACTCTTAATGGTTGGTAGGGGTTCAAAAACTTATTTCACTCAATGAAATGCAAATCAGTTGCTATCTTTTATTTAAAGTTATTTTTTCGATTTTCCTTTTGATGTGCTATCTGCCACTGTTAAAATAAACCTACCATTGAAATGATACTGTTCTGAGACTTTTCATTTCTTTGTCATTGGACAAACTTACAAAATCAGTGAGGGGTCAAATAATTATTTCCTCCACTGTATATGGCACTGGGTAATATCTGCTGCATCCACACTTTTGCCTAGAACTATAAAGTGTATATGTTATCCTAGCTAAAGCACTAGTTTTCATACTGTTTCTCATATAAAAGATGCATTCCTTCCTCTCTAGCTAAGAAGAGATAAAGAGAAGTTTAAAAGGGCATAAAAAGCTTTAAAATAAATGAATATGTAACTGATAAAATTTATTTTGTAAAAGCAGTGCCACCTGCTGGTCAGTTTTCTGACTGTGATCTGGTCAGGGGACAGAAGAAACAAAGGAGACCATTGTGATGTGTTTTTTTAGGAAAAGATATCAAAAACCTAAATTAACTTAAAAACAGTTCTCTTTGGATGAGTTCTGCTGACCAGATCACAGTTATAAAACTAACCAGCAGGCGGTGCTGCTGTTACAAATTCATTATATTAGCAATATACATTTTTCTTCATTCCTTGGAATCTACAAAAAAAAAATGTAAACTGCAAAAAAATCTTAGAATAGCACTCTGAGTAATTTTACACTCATTTATTTTAAAGGTCTACATTTTCTTTAACAGAATATAACTAAACAGCAATATACCCAACTTGTAAATCAATAGTAATAGAAAAGCAAAATCGTACTCATTCTAATGGAAATGTGTGTAATGCACAAGAGCCCTCTGGTGGTTTCCTTACAATATTCTATAAAAGCCATCAGTATAGCACTTTAAATGATTCCTTATTGCCAATATTCAGATCCCATTCACATCCTGTCCAGATTTATACAACAAACACATCTGAATAAGGGCCAGTTCTGTAGCAATTTGTAAACAAACCCTGCTCATATGCATTTGAAACAAATATATGCAGAAACAAATGAAACCCAAAACATTTTCAGCGATGGGCATATCTTGTTTATCAGGGGTTTATAGCTGTAGTTCAGCAACATCTCTTGCACTGACTGTTGTCTTGAGGCAAAAGCTGAGAAGCAGTCTGGAAGCTCACACAGTTAGTAAGAATAAGTTACTCACCGGAGTACATCCTTCTGAAAAGGTGTTCATACTGATGGAGCTGCTCATCTTGTCGGAGGACAACGAAGATGGTGATGGACTGCGTTTCTCCATGCAGTTTGAATGCAGAGGATCTTGTCTCTGTAGATATTCCCGCCATGCTCTTTGAATGCTAGACAGAACACATGTTGGTTACCTCCCATCAATTAGCTACCAGCAGCATACTGTATGTATTGGCTACTACTTTAACTACAGTGGTTTGTTGTCCAGAATCTATAACTTTCCCATAGAGGCCCCAGACTCTTCTCAGGACATTCCACCCATATTCAGTTGCTCAACCCACTGGATTGTATATTTCCACTAAAACACTATATATTATTATTATTAAACAGTTTTCTATTGCCATGAATACATAATAATACATAATTAGCAAATCGGGCTGTCACAAGAGGTTGCTGCCCCTGATAGAATGATCTTGCATTCCGTGGAAATAGAACAGTCATAGAGTTCATGATAGCATGACATGAATTCATTGGGCTTACATTTAATATGTAACTTTATACAGTTTGAGCAGTGATTGGGGAGACACAGGTAAGGGTTAGGGGAGAGCGTACTATATTGGATACATTTTGTACCTTTACAGTTAATAATAGCTGTTTTCAGAGAGCTGCAGTTAAAACAATGAAAGCAAATATTTAATTTTTTTTTGCTTCTTATCTTGCTGACCCCTACAGCCCTGATGGTCTAGTTCAGAGGTGTATCTTCACTAAAGCATGGTAAAAATTCCTACCCATTTTGTCCTAAAATATGTGTGTCTTTTTAACATTCCTCATTTTGAAATAAGGTCATATCAACCTCTATTGAATAGAACCTAGTGTGGATACAGTAAAGCGCTTGATTATTCACCAGAGGGCAGTCTTTACCAACCCAAAAAAAGTCTCAGCCTTTAAAGCCATTATTTGTGGCTTTTTTTTCATGCCTAAGCATTAATGAGTAGCTGTGGCTCCTAAAGCCACATCCAGCCACACAAGTGTCAACTGAGTCTCTCACATGGGGTTTGTTACTGTATAGGTCTAGTCTGGGAATCAAAATAGGTCCTGGCATTTCAAGCACACAGAGGCCCAAACAGCCCCCCACCAACCCAATAAAGTGACTGTCTATGGTATCCTTCTGCAGCCCCTCTGGCATGTATCAGAATATACAGTTTGCCAGATGCCACCACCCTTTGTGCAGCCTCTTACTGTGAGTCTTTGTGCCACCCCAAGCTACTGGCTGGCTGGACTGTACTTTGTCCCTTGCATGTGGCTCTAGCCTTAGAACCATCTTTTCAGTTACATATACAGGTATGGGACCCATTATCTGGAATGCTCAGGACCTGTGGTTTTCCGGATAAAGGATCTTTCCGTAATTTGGATCCCAATACCTTAAATCTACTAAAAGATTATTTTAACATTAAATAAACCACATAGGATTGTTTTGCTTCCAATGAATGATTAATTGTATCTTAGTTGGGATCAGGCACAGGGTACTGTTTTATTATTACAGAGCAAAAGGAAATAATTTTTAAAAATTAGAATTATTTGCTTATAATGGAGTCTATGGGAGATCGCCCTTCCTTAATTTGGAACTTTCTGGATAATGGGTTTCTGGATAAGGGATCCCATACCTGTACATAGTAACATAGTAAGTTAGGTTGAAAAAAGTCATACGTCCATCACGTTCAACCATAATGCCTATATATAACCTGCCTAACTTCTAGTTGATCCAGAGGAAGGCAAAAAACCCCATCTGAAGCCTCTCTAATTTGCCGAAGATGGCAATCGGACCAGTCCCTGGATCAACTTGTACTAAGAGCTATCTCTCATAACCCTGTATTCCCTCACTTGCTAAGAATCCATCCAGCCCCTTCTTAAAGCTATATAATGTATCAGCCAGTACAACTGATTCGGGGAGGGAATTCCACAACCTCACAGCTCTCACAGTAAAAAATCCTTTCTGAATATTTAAATGGAATGTTATAATTGTAATTTAAGTATGTGTAAACCATTCTTTTATAGACACAGTGTTGCTGAACCTATTCCAGCAGACAACAGCCCTTAGGTTATGTCATTTTCCCCCTGCTTATTTTTAAGGTTTCTTTCTGTTAAAGCCCAAGCTGTCTTTAGTTGTGCCAGCGCATAAGGTAAGTCACTTCCTATGTATTGCAGCTCCTTGTAAAACCACAAGTACTACTTGTAAGTGGATGATCGAGAATTGTAGTCAACAACCACCTGAGGTTGCAGGTAGACTTAAATTTGTAAGGAACAATGGAAATTCTCATCTGTATATACAATAACTACTACCCACTGAGAATGGGGCCTAGGGAGAGTACAAGAGTTCCTCTTACTGGAACCCTCCTTAAGACTGGATATAGCTTACTTACTCCCATTTGACTTGGGTGAATCGCTCTCACAGTGTGTCACCCCATGGCACAGGGTTCCGTTGTGCCCTTGTGAGTGTTGAACGCTAAACATATAATCTAAACATATACATGATGTCAGCTCTGCCTTTTGTCAAGATTATATATATATATATAGAGAGAGAGAGAATAACAGTATTGTCTTATCCATACATAAGCTTTTAAGTGGTGGGGAATAAAGCAGGTTGTAAATTATTTTATATAGGGATTTTTGTGCGTGATAAATGGTACAACAACCCTATTCCTTAAAACAAGTAAATTAAAGATGGTTGAGGTTTTTACTTGCCCTTTTATGGGGGCACTCTGATTCAACATAAAGTTTTTATTGGCACCTTTCAACCTCATATAAATGTATAAAATATTTTGTTTCTTTTCTGGCAAGTTATCTTCATTGTTTCCCTGCTCCAGTGAAGATAATACTGCCCGTAGCTACAAATAAAAATATAACTGTCTGCTCTTGATTTATGGTTGAGTGTCTCCCAAAGGCACTGTAAGATAGGGATTTAATAAAATGGCCTTGATATATAAACATATTTCAATTTTTTTGTATACTAAGTTTCAATTAAATAACTTGTTTAGGAATAAAAGAAACTATAAAAAGGTGTCATTATGTAAATATCCCTCAAATATATAAACCTAAATTACAAGATGTTTACATTAAAAGAAAATTGATAATGAAAATGGTGCTGGCTGCCTAACCTGTAAACTGATTTGCAGAACTGAAAAATAAATGCTAATAATAATAATATAACCCCCCTGTTTTTCTTTGCCTCTGTGGATGTGTGTTGTGGTTATCATTGCTAGGTGTGTAACATCAGGTTGCGAAAGTACCAGTGAACATGTACCAATATAATATGGAGTCATATGGAAAAACAATGCTGGTGGTCTGCAAAGTATTTCAGAAAATGCTTGGAAAAGTGTCAGAATGCACTCTTAGGGGCTGATTTACTAAGACACGATTTCGAATCCGAATTGGAAAAATTCCGATTGGAAACGTCGCGCCTTTTAAGTTTTAACGCTACGAAAAAATCGCGACTTTGCGCAACTTTCGTAATGGCTACGAAAAACTCGCGTTTTTACGCAAAAATCGTAAAGACGCCGAAAAAATCGCAAAAGTACCGATCATTACGAAAAAAACGCAATCGGACGCATTCGGCCCGTTCGTGGGTTAGTAAATGTGCCCCTTAGGCTTTAATCAATTACACCCCTTTGCACCATTTGTGGTTATATTCTAGGGCAGTGGTTTAAAAACTGTAGGGCTGGGCCTCAAGCAGTGGCAGGGAGGGCTCACCATGAAGGGTAAGATTTGGGGAGAATGTCTATTTTTTTTCCTAGATACCCCAGAAAGCCCAGCTAGAAAGCAATTGGGGTAATTCTGACTGGGGCGAATACTTATTGTGTCCTAGATATCCTTGAACAAACTATATATAAATAATAATATGCTTCTCTTTATATGTGATCTTATTAAGACAAGGAAGGCCCTAAAAAAGCAAAATAAATGACTATGTGATTGATTCAAATTAAGCATGAACCAAATCTATAATTACTTGATTGGGACAAATACTGAATCCTGCACAAAAAAATGTGCACATCCCAAACCGAATCGGAAATATGCGCACTGACCATATAAGGTGGATTTTGGCTTGAAATTGCAAACACAAGCTTTTGTTCTCTACAAAATCTGCCTGTGTGCGTACTGAGAAGCACGCCTCATTCATTCCTGTCACTTTGCCTATGCCCCAATGTGAAGGACAGATCGGAATTCTCAAACTCCACCTTCAAAATGCACTGTGGCAAAAGCCTTATGCATCATAAAAGTAACTGGAAAAAAACTTTTTTTCTTAGTTTGCATGTGTGTTTTAAATAATTTAACATTTGGTCTTTGGCTAACCTATTCACTGTTTACAGTTCAGCTGTTGTTCATTGTAAAATATATACAACACCGTCTGTTAAGTACCTGACTGGCATTGTTTAGTTTCTGAGTTCTTCTTTGATCTATGCTGCATAACGTTTTGTCTGGAAACACGCAGCATAGCATGATAAAAGGCACCCAGCTGGGAAACGGTTGAGCAGCTCTCTAGTTGCTAACTCATACTTTCCCTTAGCAACCAAGCAGCTGTTCTGAATTGAGAATAGAAGATCATTGGGAATTAGCTTCAATAAAAACCCAGGCTATAAAAAAACAACAGCATAGTTGTAGCATTAAAGAAAACATGCAGGCAAATAATTAAAAACAAACTGTAAATCAAAATGACCAATTGAAGAAAGGCAGCAGAGGAAGGCAGATAACTTTAACAAAGTAAATGAAAACCAAATTCCTAAATTCCTGGTATATACTAAAAAATAATATACATATAAAACTCCCTAGAAAAGATAAATCAGACATTATGTTCATCGTCCATTTTTCTAGCATATTCTGAAACATATCACAAATGATTTAAGTCTTATAAAGCATACTACAGGGTCATTTTTGAGCTGCCATTGCAATATTCTACAAATAGGGTGCAAAGAGGGAGAATGCCACTGTTGGGCACCTGACATACAGTATATATTGAAATATTTTATTTTAAGTAAAGATCATATGTGCGTTTGTATGACTGAGGCAGCAGCTTCTTACTACATGTCTTACTACATATTGTGATCATAGAGAAATAATGATCCTTGAAATGGTGCTGTTAATCTTTAGCATCCTTGGAATGACTGCTGGTAAAGGTTAAAGGGTTGTGGTGCCTCTTTACCTGGGTATTTATAGACACTCTATAAACACAAAGGAGAGGTTCCTGGGCTCTTTTAACAATGATAATTATGCAATGAAGCACCAATTGTGACCTTGCATAATAACATTAAAAAGGTTCTCAGTACCATTAGCTTGTTATACAGAAGCCAATATTGACACCTGACAGGAAGGGTGCTACCCACTTTCATATCATTCTAGCTGATTTAAAATCTTTAATTGTTGGTTTTCTATTATCTGGAGAGCATCAAGCATGTTTGGATTAATAAGCAATCTTAGCTCCCTGTTGTTTTATTGTAAATTGGCTCTTTATTATGTTTGGGCTGAAGCTTCTGCCTTCTGGCTCAGGACATAAGATACTGACCCTATTATAAAGGGTAATATGAATGTGATATAATGGTAGGCGTAGCAGCCACTAAGAGCCATACATTATTCCATAATCAAATCATCTCACACATACAGTGCATTCTAATGCTGCTGGCAGAGTAAGATGGTCATGGGCTGAGATGAATGTCTTACAGTGTGTAGGGGGGGTGGAATGTGAGGGTGCTCAAATTATTGGTAATTCCCCTGTATAGGGTTAAATAAGTGATAGTAATACTTATTATAGGTAACCTGTTATTCTGTAAGAGTTGGCTTATGGGTGCAGTATAGTTTCTGGCCACTAAGGACAATAGAGTTCAATAGGTATAAAAGGGGGAACCCTGGCCAAGGTTGAGGCCCAGGGAATTTTCAGCCTCCAGAGGAACACAACTGGAGGGACCTGGTTCAGGAGTTCTTTGTAGAGGTAGGATCAGATAGAGAGGATAGCTGGAGTGGAGCGTGCACTAGGTGTATGAGTAAGGCAGGTCAGTAAGTATGGGTAACCTGAGCCCCATCCAGGAGTTAGTTTGGCTTAGAGCCGCGGCTGTACCACAGTGAGGGTTACAGTGATAGGACCAGGGCTAGTGATAGGAGGCATCTGGCTTGACAGGATTATTTTTACATTTTTGAGTTTGTGAATTGGCGAGTTTTTTCTAATTCAAAGTATCTTGCTTTAAAAAAAACTCAAATGTTTGCTTATTTATTAATATGAAAAACTCTTCCGAATAAAAAAAATGATGGTGACCCAAATTCGCAAAAAAAACCTTATCCAAAAAACCCCAGGTCCCACGCATTCTGAAAAACAGGCCCCATACCTTTACAAAAGAATATCATTTCCTGCATACAAACATTTAATAAACACAAAAGCACAATCTTATGACCTAGTCATAGACGTACAGATGTACAGACATAGACATTTGCCAAATTCTGCCTTTGTTCATTGTGCTGTCAGCATTCTCCCAGCTTTGTGATTTCTGCAGAAATTAAATTCCACATAATGCTTCTTATTATTTCTTGCCAAGTCCTGAGTGTTACCCGTGTAATCTTTATAGTTCGAGAGACAATGCACCCATAAGCCGATTAAAGCAAATTCCAGAATATGAAACACAAATTTATGCAATGCAAATAACCTGTAACATGGGCTCAGCCACTGATTGTACTTTAGAATGATACTGTTTACTTAGTACTCTTGGATAATGTGTAGATATTCTGATGATATGAATGTTGGACGGCTCGGGTATTCTGTCATTACTGAACTGTAAGCTCTGAGAGTCCAGGATCTAAATAAGGAGGGACAGGCAGATGTTTGGCCCTCTAGGCTTGTACACTGGCTATCCATTTGCAACATGTGAATTTTCTAGAAAAATACAGATATCTTTCCTTTGGATTATAAACCGGCAGAAAACATGTGTCTTCCTATTGGCAAACATGTGTGATGCTTGTGGATGCCAGACTGCAGGGCACAACTTAGCTTTATCATTGGCTGTTCTCTCTACACACCCTGCTCCTCCCCTTCACTTCCCCTTCCTGTGTACACAACCTTTCTCACTATTTTGCACTAACTGCTAAGCAGATAATGCATATTAAAATAATTTAGATGAAACACCTTTACAGCATTGTATATTCATTCCCTCTAAACACAGGTTCAAGGCTCTCTTACATTTTTACTTTGGACTCCAAAGGCTTTAAACCAGAGTTGCATTTTCCTGTACCAGCTACATCCATGTTATGTTGATGGCTGCAAGATATAATAAAAATATGCAATATTCATATTTTTTACATTTCTCAGACCTTTCTAGGCACATAAAACAAAACATACAGGGTTGTAGAGGAATATGGATGTGTTGATCACAATGTGGTTTAGGAAGAAGGGTTTGGTAAAGAATTGATAGAGAATTGAACTTCCAGGCTGTATTCCCTGGTTGACAATATGATCCAACTGCAGGCAATAGCCAATTAAGTGGATATTTTAGCCTGCCTTTTTAATTTTTTAATTTGTATTGTTTACCTGTCCAGAAAGAAAGCACCATCATTGATGCGCTCTATCACATGCTGCAGGTTCCCCACTTCTTCCTATAAATGAAACAAAATCTGGTTACTAATGATGCTTTCTGGCCATTATAAACTGTAGAACATAGTGCTCATTTATGATTGGTGGGGCAGGTTAAAAGTGCAAAAACCAGATGCAAGCCACCATCATTTATTGAACTTTGTACCCTGTTCCCACATTTCCACAGGCACGTCTTGCTGTCATTTAGATCTGTGCTTTGTTAATGTCTCACCCCAAAACTTGCACGTCATTTATGGATGTGTTGTGCAAAGGAGCTCTGTGAGTACTGCTCTGTGCACCTTGTACCAGATTTATATTCTACTTCAGTTTCAAGCATTCCAGTGGGGGAGACAATGCAAGTAAGTACTTACAATTACTTGCATGATTAATTCTTATCCAATTTTGCAATTCTTTTCTGGATTTACAGGATTTTACATGGGTCCACTAGGGAAAACCTGATGGGATGATGAAAACTGATGGAATGCATGCTCTAATATACTTTCCATACCCCTATAATCCAAACAGATTTTAGATGACTGTCTTTATCTGGATATTGAACTGTACAGTATTGTATGCAAGGTCTGTCTTGTACAAAAATAACTGACAGTGTACATTATGGATATATTATGCCATTGTCAATAATCAACATAGAATTACCAGCAGTTTATCCCTTATAAAAAGCCAAGCACAGCTGTAACCTCAGATCTAATCTCCTTAATCATAAACAGGGATCAGTTAATACTCAGCACAAGCAGGATCAACAGCACCTCTGCTATTAACTCTGTGTGCTTGGAGTCGCACACTGGTAGTAAAAAGAAATGTATTTCTTATATATTCCACAGAGATATCACATTCCAATCACAATTACAATTTTGATGTGTCAGATAAAACCAATTTAGTCAAAGTGGTACCCACTGTTCATAGTATTTTCCAGACAGTCATGTAACAGAGAATAATGTGCATACAGATTGCTCATGATTTTTTAGCATGATTGCCCCATAAATCACTGAAGAGTGGGAAAGTACAGCACTGTCTGTTCCAGCTTCTGCATTGCCTGCTTAGATGAAACACAATGTGGTTGCCACATGTATATGTATATTATCATAATGACTGATGTAACCTAAACAGGAAAGTCAGCCCCTTTTAATGTGTTATAGTTTCAGTCCTTCCTTTTGTAATTGTTTTTCTTTAATCATTTGCCTGCCCATTCTGCTTATTCTTTTCAGAATGCAGTTCAAGTTACATTTTAGTCATCTTTTTCTAAAAACCCTGTCATATTCATCTTCCAGTCTAAATTCCATACCACTTTGTGGTTGCTAAGGTACCTGAGACCCTAGTATCTACATAGCCAGTGAAATTCCAAACTGGAGAGCTGCAAAACAAAAAACTAAATTATGCAAAGCCCAAAAAATCAAGAGCAGTTGGATAATGTCTACATCACAATGAAAGTTAATTTAACCACAGCCTTTAATGCTATATCTCAGCAGTACAATAGACAGTGTATAGCAAAACATCATATGTTTCTATGTCTGTTCTTTTACCACACCCAACCCAACTACCCAAAATCATCTTTTGCAGTCGCTGCATTTGTGTGTACAGTAAGGTATATATACAATGCCGTTTATTAGTGAATAATCCCATCTGAACCTGTACCATCATTCTCTCTGAGTTCCATATTGCTTGTTTATTGCTTATTGCTTTTCTTTTATTAGTCACTGCTCCTTAGTTTCTCTGTAAATTATTTTTTTGCAGAATATGATTTAGTCCCTAGTTTCTCTGTTATCATCAATGGGTTCATCCACTGCTTCTTAAAGTGATACTGACGTGAAAAAACTACTTTTCAAAATATGAATATACATAAAAAGCTACCTATAGGTCGTGTTGATGGTTTTTCGCTGACAGGTTTGCTTTTGTAAGTAATTGTTACTTGAAGTTCCTAAACCTGACTGTTTTGCCAACCCGACTGTCCCTTCTCAGTCTGTCAGTTATAGCTTCCAATGCTAACGGACAGATATGGCCGCCCCCTCTTTGAGAAACATGGGAGATCAGACAGGTAATGTAAAAGCACCAGGCAAATAGTTTTATGGCAAAATTATAAACTTCTTGCAAAGACAATGTTATGATAGATGTAATAAAAGATTTAATTTGTGGTGTCAGTATCTCTTTAATGTTTCATTTCAGTTATACTCTTTATGTATTGCTCTTTACGTATTCTGTACATTTCTTTTCCATGGATTATCGATTATATCCTTGCTATACCATACAGTTATTCACCTGATACTCATTTCTTCTTTCCATTGATTTCCATTTCTTCTTACCTTCTCTTTCTAGTTACTTTCTGTGGATTATCAGTTCCTCATTAGTTTCTCCTTACAATCTACAATAGTGTGTGTTTGTTTGTGTATATATATATATATATATATATATATATATGCATGTAGGCACTCGTGTATACCAGAATAATTTGGTTTACAGATCATTCTTTTCCATACATTTGCATACTATCCTTTGGGCTCATACGAATAGGCCTTTTCCTTTTGTGACAAGGCCATACAATGCATTAAATACACATAACATATACATTTATTGCCATTTTCTATGCTCCTTTCCTGCATGCTGCTTATTTCTATATTTGGAATAGTGATGAGTGAATCTGTCCCATTTCACTTAGCGAAATGTGGCTACCACACCACTTTTTTGACACGCACAATTTTTTTTACGCAACCGTGACTTTTTTCCTCACAGAATTTCGCAGCAAATCTATGCCTGGCAAAAAGATTCACTCATCGCTAATTCAGGAAAGTAAGATGAAAAATGGTGCATTTGCAGAGCAAGGGCTGAACAGTCACATAGATTCCAGTGCAACTATGTGACTGTAAGTTAACTGGTTTATTTTCTTTCCATTTAGTATACAAATAGAATAGAATAGAAATAGTTCCTTCATAACTGTATTATTGGTAATTGATATAATGAGATAATGCTTGGCATAAAATATGGATTTTCTATCTATTGTTAGGGTTCCATAAAAATATTTTATGTTGTGCATTTTAATAATAAAACACACAAGGATAAGAATGGATGCTAAAGGCACAACTTTATTTTTTTTTTTTTAAATCCATGTGACATGATACAGTTACTCAGTGTACTCAGTGTATGGTCTCACATATTTCCTATTACTAATCCTGTTGTAGCTAACAAATAAACCCACATATGATAAGAAAGGGACTCTAATCTAAGATGTTGTCTCTTTGCCTCATTGTAGCAGTGTTTCTCCCTGATAGGACCTTGTATAACCCTGCAGTGCTGGGTTTTGTTCATTAGGTTTAGGGTTTGAAAAAGTAGGGAGTACCTCTCATGTTGCCAGCTGTTGTGCTGCATATGGATTAATAAATGTTTTTAAATTAATTGTGCGCTGTCCCATACGGTAATACTAAATGAAATGGAAGTTCCAGCGTTCCAGGGATGTGCACCCTTCAAAAATACAGTCTATGGAGTAGCACTGTAGGTTTTAGCTATCTTATTATCCCTCTCTAAGCCACCTTTTTTTTACCAAATTGTTGGTCTATTACCATGTAAGAACCAGACTTCTTACATCTTATTTATTTCAGCATAAAGCCTTTGTCATGCCAAATGCCGTCAAGGTGTACTATGTAATGCTGGAAACATATAAATACAATAAGAGCCATTGCAAGAGCGAGGCTCAACTTTCATAATAAATGTTAACAAGCGAAGCATGTCAGGCAGTGGTGGCAAATGTCAGATTTGCTGCTGCAGTGAAAAGGTGATAAATTAGCTGTCTGTGCTGTGTGACCAGTGTACTTCTGCTTCTCTGCATCTGCAAACAAAGCAGCTTACAGAAAAACATTATAACATCACAAATGGTGGAAAATAAGTATTTATAGTACATTAGTACATATAGGACAATCTATATATGTACTGCTATATCCGAGGGTGCCTAAAATCCCAAAAGGGGCTCCTCATACCCAGAATGAACCCTTGCAGATATACTTGGCGGATGATATATGTGTATTCTGCAAATTTAATTGCTATAACACGTGAGACATTTATAAGCAGAATTCTGTATGGTGGTTTTGCCACTGGGTATTATCCCCACTAGTAAATCCTCAGTGGAGTTTAAGGATGCCTGGCCCTTATTCTCCTAGAGCAGTGGTGGGCAAACTTCTGCTCTTGAGCCACAAGTGGCTCTTTAGCTCTTGAATTTGGCTCTTCCAGGTGCGGGCTCGCACGTACAGTTGCCCGTTCGTTGCCCCTAGCAAAAATCAGCAGGAGGGGGTGGTCTTTGGGCTACGGGAGACGCGGCACAGGCGGGGGGTGGGATATGCAGTGCAGGGGAGGCTTGTTTCTTGCACGAGTGAACCAGTTACAGCCTGCAAAAAGAAATTTGAATTGCTGTTTTGTTGATATTTGGCTCAGTTGACTAATAAGTTTGCCCACCACTGTCCTAGAGGAAACTTAACATCAAGTTGTAGCCTTGGCCTAACTAGCCTTTATTATTCTACCCTAGATCCACACCAGGTTCTGGAATACGCATCCACACCTTAGGGCCATGCTAAACTGTAGATCATTCCCCTATCTTATCAACACTCTTCCAAACTGGATTTCCACTTGACAGGCTATCCTAACCTGTTACCAGCAAAAGATCTTAGGACAGTCTGCCAAGCGGAATTTTGATGTGGAACCTAGTTTACATACCCCTTACACATATGATAAGGTTCGGAGTGCCACATTGTGTCATGTTAGTTATTATGATATAGGGTCAATATACAGATAAAGTCATTTTCTGACACTCATGGCAAATTTTCCTCCCTGCAGCTAGTGTGTTGTGGGTGCCTTGTGCTTCAGACTCAATTGTCCATATGGAGGCAATTATATATGTCAAAAATATATGTCAATGCAAATAAATTACATATTATTCCACTTTGGTAAAGGTATGATACCAGATCATTTAACTATTAAAAAGCCAGTTAGGACCAAGCAACTTGTACAAAATAGAAGTGTCCCTGGTTTTTCAGATGATCAGGTAACCTTATTAATACAGTGGAATAACATGATGCAAAACCGATGTAATTACTGTATCAGCAGTGTGTTACAAATATAACTATGCGCTCTGAATGGCCTCAAGTGGAGGTGATATAAAATAGGGGAACAGTTTTCTACTGTATTTTCTGCATATGTTTCTACAACAGTGAAGCATCACAAAGCAAAGTGGAACTGCACAGTTCAGGACTGTTTGTAAAGCTCTGCAGGAAAAAATAGCCTTCTACATGACCTATGTGCCCAGTGGGGGGCAAGTATGGCTCATGCTAAGCTTACTGGAAAAATCACTTTGGCTGACTTGGAAAACTGCATGTCGGCAAGTTAACACTTATGTGCTTGCACTGCTGAAATCCCTCAGGATCTTCATTTTAAAGATCACAATAAACCTTTTTTCACATTTTAAATGCTGCCCGTAAAAGGGAACTAATCCCAAATACAACTTAAGTGTTTTGAAAAGTAAACATACTTTCACACAACTTTTCAATATACTTCAATAAAAAATATGCAGCCTTTTCATGATTTTTAATGGAATAATATGGTTTGTAACAGTCCTAGGCCCCTGTTCACTTGCTGATCTGGCTGACTACTTGGAGAGAAAAAAAACAGTAGCTAAATGTCCTCAGCCTGCCTTCAGCCTTCATCACTCAAAATTTCTCCAAATCCCTGCCCACATTATGTCAATAAAGAAAGGAACATCACAGTGCAATGCATTGTGGGTTATGTAGTTCCTGCATGCTGTCTGTGGAGAAGTTGTTACAATTTGTAACATTAATGATTTAGTCCCTCTTACCCTGCCAGGATTTCATAATTTGTGAAAAGAACTGTTTTGCGGTTGGATTTCAGCATGTAGAAATGGTATTTATTCATACTTTTTAAAGAAATAGATTACAGTCATAGGTATATTAGGGGTTTCTGTGTTGTGTGGGGCTCTTTAACAAATTTTGTTCCCCTTTAACATTAGTGATGGCCCCTTTTGTGTGTGTTGCCAATAAACACATAGCATGACATAGTTCTTGACATAGATCAATGCTGTCCAACTTAGATGTAGTGGGCCAATTATTTTTTGTATAGCATATTTGAGGCCTGTATTGCATTAAAATGATGAGGTCATACAGGGAAGTCTATGGAACCTTTAAGCAGATTGGGGGCCATATACATCCTTTGGAGGGACACATCCGGCCCACGGGCCTCCTGTTGGACAGCACTGTCAGTGGTCAAAGCGGAACCCAGGACAATACAATCAGCAGCATAGGCAGAATGTGTGTTCCCAGCACTAAAACAATTGCACAGGATATGGCAGTTCTCTTAAACAAACAACTTTCAGGTATTTTGTTCTACAAGAGGGATGCCAATACCTCAGTACTTGCCCTGGTGCTTTACTACAGCACCCAACTCTGGGAGTTGAAGGCCACAAATCTGGCACCTCTGTGATAGAACAAATACAGTAAAAAAAATGCATTCTCATTTCCGAGGATTCTGTTATAACTCACTAAAGCTCACACTTTGCTTGAACCAGTTAAGCAATGAATAGGTATATTTATTTATCCCATGCCTTTTAACCTGATGCTGTGTTGTATAGCTATTGCCTAAGAAGCAAGGCTGGGATATTTCCCTTGGTGACATCATTCCATCACTCATTGCCGCATGATATCAGGAGACTGTAATAAGAAAGCTACAATAACATCTAGTAAATGTTTGAATAATTTAAATGTGCAGAAGTCAGAAAATCTATACTAATTTCAGTTTGGTGGAATTGAACATGAAATATTGATTATTGCTCAATTGCGGGGAGATTTATGGAGCTAGCTATGTTGGTGCATGCACATAAACTGATTCGGATATGCTCTTGTGCCCCTTGCTGCTTCCAAGGATGCTTTTCCCTGACAGCTGGGATGCAGCGGTTCCAACTGAAAGCCTTAGGAGACACATCTCACAGATTACACCAAAAGTGACCCAGCTGGAACACCATTTTGAGAAGATTAAATTGGAAAGGAGCCAAACGTCTGTCGGTACAAACCGAGAATTGTATTGCATCCCTATATCTTGCTGTGACTATAAAAATATCCTTTCTTTTAACAAAATTTTCTGCAATATAAGGCAGCACTTAATCCACTGAGCAATGCATTGGTTTTAGAAGGCTCTTGGGAAGGGTATTTAAAATACATATTAAGTTTGTGCTGCAGTTTTAAAGGAACTTGGTCAGTACTGAGCGCAATACCATGACCCAGCAGGTAACCTGCCATCAGTGCCTAAGGGAAGCAGGCCTAGAGATTTCAGGGGGTGGCAGGAATGTTTTAGAAGGCTCAGTGCAGCATTGACTGATATACAGTGTATATGTTTGTGTATGTGAAATGTCATCGTTTAAGTGAGCCCTTTAAAAAGTTTTGTTGAATAGCCCAATAATTTCCAGCTATGTCATAGCTAGACATCTTGGGCCCACCCTGAAAAATCTTCTGTACACAGTAAAACGTTGTTTAATCGTTAAAGAGCTGATTTCAATTAGGGGCTTTTCATTTCAGCATAAATATGTTACACAAATCAGTCATTGGCAAAGTTGTACTGGTAACAGTGTGAAAATATTCTCTGCTAACATTCTATAAACCTGTTTTACAGAACTGGATTGATTGCCCCTCATTTTCATCAGCAGACTGTGGTCAGAATGGTCATTGTAGAAAAAAATATTGTCTTTCATAGGAGGAAGAGGTGATGTTACCCCTTTAATAGGAGCCATGGGAGAATACAATGGACTGAATTAATTCACTTTATTCTTATAAAGTATGTTTATAACAGATGTTTCAGGCACTGCATATCTATTCTAAAAACCATGTGAAGCAGACCACAGTTGCAGTAAAATACATTCTTTAGATCATGTACCCTTAAATGCAGACTTGTGCACTTTCACACAGTCATAAACAAAGATATTGATTAATTACAACCAATCTCATATGGCTTGATCTCAACTGGGACAGAAAAAGCACGTTGATTATCCGACTTCCGACTGACTCCAATGGCTGCTTTTAGGTGGCAAGATTTTTATTCCTTTACAATAAAATGGATTTACATTGACAAAAAAAATTATGATTATGAAAAAAATCACAATTGTGTTCTTTGCTGTGAATCTGTGCAACTTCACAACTGTGACAATGAATAAATCTGCCCCTTAATATACTAAATGTATGAGTTTTTTAGCAGTGTAAATTTTCTTATGAAATCTGTGGTTTATATCCATATCCTTGATAAAAATAAAAAAGACTTTAAAATAATTGTAAATAGAATCACACAATGGAAACCCAGCTCTTTGTAGCCCTAGGTGCATGCTGTATCCTCTGCCTGGGTAAAATAATACAACTCAATGAAGACTCCAGCATTCTGGTTACTTTGAAAAGTGATGACTGTATTTAAGTGCCAAGACTTTAAAATAACATCATTATGAGCAGCACTCACAGGACTTTACAAAAAGCTTTGAAAAGTGAAATAAGGTTTTTATTTACCAACATTTAAGTTCATAACTGGAACCTTTGTCACGGTTACCATAACAGTACAAAAACTTTAAATACTCTAGTTGGTGCCAAAATTCCATTGCTAAGCAACCAACTCCCGTTCCCCAGTGAAAAAAAATTAAATATAGGAAACTTATACCATGACACTACTACAGTGCTACTTGATTCATTCCCCCATGTTCTAAAGCAGGGGTTCTCAACTCTCCTAATGCTGTGACCCTTTAATACCCCAACCATAAAATTATTCCATCAGAAATATGTGTTTCCCGATGGTCTTAGGCGACCCCTGTGAAAGGGTTGTTCGACCCCCAAAGGGGTCCCTACCTGAATCCGGAGTGACAAGCCCATCGTCATACCAAGGTGGTGTCTGATAGATAGGGAATATAATCTGCAATAGGGGAGGCATGTCACCACCTCTCTGGACGCAGCCCCCAGTGGGTACTGACCGGCTCAAAAACACCCCTGTCCTCTCGAAGTATAACCGGCTCACTTGGCAGTGTAGGCGTTTGTATGGCTTTAAAATAGCCATAAGGCTATAGGAATAAGTACCAGAATTAACATACACATGAGTAAATTTATTAGAAACAGTGCTGCAGCCAGACTGTTAAACACAATTCTTGATGCCAGTGTTATTAAAAAATAGATATTTTCTTTTATTTGGCATCATTTTATTTTGGCCTATTTTTGGCCATTTTTTATTGTCAGAATTTTTAAGTTAACCCCTAAACTGAAAATATTTCTTTGATGTTTTGTATTTCATGTGGATTCACTGATAAACTATGTCTATATATATCTAGACAAATATACCATAATATAAACTGAGGGGGGCTGACCAAATACTGGACTTTAAGAGGGGGCTGGAAACCTGGAAATAGGAAAAGCAACATTTAATGGCATTGACCCATGCCAATGGGAAATTCCTCACTACAGGTGGCCCTTATGGACTACCGACCAACCCAAATACAAATGTTTGGGGTAATCCATGTACTCGTATCTGAATGTTTCTTCTGGGAGTTCCTTTCATGGACAGCTTGTCTCCCTACTCAGAGAGAGCATACTTAGCTTCTGACCTTAGTTAAACACCTTTCAAAATTACAATTCCTGAGGAAGACTACAATAATAATAATAAAAATAATATCTAAACAGAAAAAATATATTCCCTGTTTTGTGACACTCCCAGAGGCAACATCTCTTACTAGGAAGAAAATAAAGGCAAAATACATATTGTCACTTATTCATCTGGTCACTAACTCACAGTTATTAAAGTTAAAATGGTTATTTTGTTCATACATTTTCACAAGCAAATATAACCATCCACTTATTTGGTATGCATAGTTGCATAATTTTCTTACAAGTTCATGTTAAATTTAGTTGTTGGTGTACTCTAAGAATGGCTGCTGGCATACTGGAAGAGTAGAGTTTTTATATGTGACATTATTTGCAGTCTAAGTGGCCTATACGGCTTATTTCATCAGTTAATTGCTAGTGTTTTATTACCATACAACAAAAATAACAAGCCATCCATAGAGCAAATTACTGCATCAAATGGAGCATGCATTTGGCATTTGATGAGCCATAGTATCATTGCAATTTGGTTATTAAACAAGTGGTAATCTTCAGTAGAATGTAGGGAATCATCCAAACCGACAAGGCAAGAACTGTTCTAATGCATTTGCTGTTCATGCATTTGCTACATTTGCAATTATCAAAAAATAAACCATGAAAACGTCCTACTATGATGGCAAATAGAGATTGTTATATACCCCCTTTTCCAAAATATCTTTCTTAGCCCTATTTGTTAATGACCAAGAATAGAGCCAAATCATTAAATTCATAAAATAGCCTTGAGTAATTCACATTTAACAGGTAATGCAACAACTTGGTGTGGTTCTCAACAAAAAAATGATCTTATATTTTTTTATCAAATAAAATGCAACAAAATATCCAAATGCAGATAGGTGTACAGGCACATCAGTTCACTGAAGCTGTAGTTGTTATTTAAAAGATACTAATAAAAACGCTGAATTTAGTACATGGTGGGAGTTGCTGCTACTTGATCATTCCTTTTGCTTTGTTTCTGCTGTAACAAGAAATCTTTGGTTGGCTTTTTAAATGCCCTTCTTCACACCAGTCTTGTTATATAAACTGCTTGCTTGCATGTTAAAGGGGAAGTTTTCCATCAATTAACTTTTAGTATATTACAGAGTGGGCAATCCTTAGCAATTTTTCAATTAGTCTTCATTATTTGTTTTATCATTGACCCCGGCAGCCCATAATCTATTGCTTTGTGAAGCTACAATTTTTTAATTACTTTTTATCATGTCCTTTTATCATGCTATTCATATTCTTGTCTCTCATTCAAACCAATGTCTGGTTGCTACGGTAATTGGAACCGAGCAACGAGATAGCTGCTGAAATTCCAAACTGAAGAGCTGCTAACAAAAATCTAAATAATTAATAATAAACAAATAAAAAAAAACTAAGACAAATTGCCTCAGCATAGCATGCTCTGCATCATAATAAAAGTTAATTCAAAGGTGAACAACCCCTTTAATATTAAATGCCGTCAAGATTATAAAGTCCCTCTTTATGCAACAAATTTAGTGATACCTTCTCCATGCAGCTGGAAAACATCTTTCATTAAAATGTGCACCACATACCACTGATTACATTTAAACTTCCTATGCTCATAACTATTTATGAGCTTTAAATATGAGGCACTGTCATGAAGCCGGATACTGAGCAAATTAAAACTGGTTGGTATTACTGCCCTCCAGAAGGCATTTGGATCTTAAAATTACAATATATGGCTACAAGCTGCAGTAAAGCATGGGAAGGCATAAAATTATGCAGGAACATACAATTATTAGATAATATCATTAGTAGAACAACAACGATTTTCTCATTTGGGTCTCTTAAGGTCGGTTATGTCACTGTGTAATGAGAGCAACTGCTAAATATTTAATAACCATGGTAGGAACCCTGATCATTAAGACTTGGAATTGCTCTACAAAGTACTTAGCAGTGATGTTCATGCAATTTAATGAATATAATACTTCTAACCTTTCAGGTGTGGGTGTCGGATTTAAACAGTTTAAAACAAGCTGCTGCATGGTTTGTAATGTATTGAATTTATCTGCTTTCATAATGCAGTGATGGATAGGGATTGTGACAATGAAAAGCTAACACTAATTACATTTTTACATTCTCTGCATATTGAGGCTATCTGTGAAGCTAATGAAGGTTTAAAGGCATTTAGCAAAAGGTTTTAAAGTGAGGCAGAGACAGTGTACATGTTACTGTTTTAGAATCATACCTTATTCAATTAGAGTTCTAGACACTAGGAAGTCCTACAGCACCTTCCATGGAGATCATAGGAGGGGAATTTATACAGTATGGTAAAGCAAATAGTCACCTGTTACTGTGCTTCCACAGATGGCATATGAGATGAACCCCAGACATGGAGAATGAGTATGAAGTATGGAGTATGAAGGCCACCTTGATGGTCATGCCTGGCCAACTTCTGCTGCTCAGGTGGCAGACACTGGGTCTGTTGTCTATGAGCTACATGCAAGGCTTATTTTTTAAATTGTAAGCTCTTTTAAAATGGACCCTCCTGTACCCATTATCATTTGTATTTTTGTATGAAATCTGTATGTTTATTGTACACACCTATTTATTGTACAGTACTGAGGAATATGTTGGTTCATTTTAAAGCAGAAGGAAAGGTAAACACTAAGGGGCTGATTTACTAAGACACGAATTCGAATTGGAAAAATTCTGATTGGAAAACGAACATTTTTCGACTTTTTCGTATTTTTGCGATTTTTTTCGGCGACTTTACGACTTTTCGGAAATTATTGCGAGGTTTTCGTAGCCATTCCGAAAGTTGTGCAAAATCTGGCGATTTTTTCGTAGCGTTAAAACTTGCGCGAAAAGTTGCGCCTTTTTCGTAGCGTTAACTTAAAAGGCGCGACGTTTCGCGCAAGTTTTAGCGCTATGAAAAAATCGTGATTTTGCGCAACTTTCGGAATGGCTACGAAAAACTCGCGTTTTTTCGCGCAAATCGTATTGGTAACGAAAAAGTTGCGACAATTTTCCGAAAAAAACGCAAAATACCGATCATTACGAAAAAAACGCAATCGGACGCATTCGGCCCGTTCATGGGTTAGTAAATGTGCCCCTAAGTAAGCTTTATCAGAAAGGTCTATGTAAAATAACACAGGATGTCTTGTCTTTTTTTGTGTACACATGTACTTCGGTATCAGACTTCCTCTCTCAGAAAAACCCTTCCTTCCTGGGGCCTGAGTTTGCCCAATGCCTTCTCTCTCCCTTCTCCTGCTCCCCCCTCCCATCAGAATATGTGATCTTTGCTACCAGCAGTAGGAAGCTACAGAGACCAATTTAAAATGGCAGCTGCTATCTTAAACAAATGGAGGTAGCTTCTATGGCTCTTTACTCAGGTATGGTAAAGCTTTCTGCTTGCCTACTTCTTTAAATAAACGTTTATAATAATAATATTCAATTTACAAATATTCATTTTGGTGAAACTGCTAGCCCTATATTGCATTCCCATTACACAAGTATACTTTAATTTTTACAGATTATTAAAAATCTTATTGATTCAGCATGTAGCGGGGCCCAGGACAGGGGGAAGGCAGAAGAGGCACCTGCCTAGGGCACAACAATGGCCTACGCCTAGTAAGAACTCTCTTGTTTTGTCTAAGAAGCCTATGTATAATGGGCTGCTTCATATTTAACAAAGGCAGGAGTTTGGGAAGGGAGGTATTTATTAATACAGAGTCATCACAGTGGACTGATATTTGTTTTGTTTGTGCTTGGACAAATCAGGAAGAAGAATAGGAGTTTTTTTCTAATTCAGATTTTGGCTTGTTTAGTGCAAGAGATAACAAAAACCAAAAACCAAACGTTATTAGTAGCATACTGGCCTTGTAGGTCTTTGTTGCCATCATTAGTAAAGTTTAAGGAAGGTGGCCTTTATTAAATGTAAAATGCTAGATAAGGTCATCTTGATTCTTCAAAGAGCACATTTACAAGTGCTGACACTGTGTGACCACAGACAAAATAGTTTTATCAACATATGCAAATATTAATCAATTCAACCAGTCTTACTGTGGCTGAAACTTAGGGGCACATTTACTAAGACACGAATCTGAACCGAATTGGAAAAATTCCGATTTGAAAACGAACATTTTGCAACTTTTTCGTATTTTTTGCGATTTTTTCGGTGTCTTTACGACTTTTCGGAAATTGTCGCGACTTTTTCGTTACCAATACGATTTGCGCGAAAAAACTCGAGTTTTTCGTAGCCATTCCTAAAGTTGCGCAAAATCTGGTGATTTTTTAGTAGCGTTAAAACTTGCGCGAAAAGTTTCGCCTTTTTCGTAGCGTTAAAACTTAAAAGGTGCGACGTTTCGCGCAAGTTTTAACGCTACGAAAAAATCGAAACTTTTTGCGCAAGTTTTAACGCTACGAAAAATCGCCAGATTTTGCGCAACTTTCGGAATGGCTACGAAAAACTTGCGTTTTTTCGCACAAATCATATTAGTAACGAAAAAGTCGCGACAATTTTCCGAAAAAATCGCAAAATACCGATCATTACGAAAAAAACACAATCGGACGCATTCGGCCCGTTCGTGGGTTAGTAAATGTGCCCCATAGTGTACTATGCACAAGCTTAAGTATGTATCATTGAAGGAAATATAACTCCAAATGTACAACACTAAGCAAATGTGATCTGCAATGTAACTTGGAAATTTTAATGTGTCTCACAGAATAAATATTTGTGCAATAACAACCAGGTTAAAAGCTGTTTACCTTGCTCTCTGTCCAGTCATTTATATACCAAAAAACAATAACTTTGCTATAAATATGCACTATTTGGGTTGGCTAATGGATACATCAATTTTATATAATGAATCCTTGAAGATAAATATCCTCAACCCTTCAAACCAAACCAGCAGAGCTTAGAAGCAGAACACATTTTTACCACCAGTATATAAGTGTATACTGCCCTTTTCAAAACTGTCAGTAAGTAAGCAACACAATTCCCAATATGGCAACAACCAATGCTATTCCCCCCAAACTAACCTGTGAACACAAAACACACAAGCTTAATAATGTTGTGCCTCAGGAGATGAAATCCAGCAATACTGTGATTTTGAGTTAATTGGCCATGAATGAATTCTTCCTATCTAGTATAATAGCTGTCATGAAATAGGAGAGACAGTTTGTATTGCTGCAGTAAAAGCTTGAGCTTTCCTCTCACAGAATAATCCCACAGGTGCATCCCACTCTTAGACGTTGGCATCTTGGCCAAGGGAGCAAAGTGGGTATTTTCTTTCTTGCACAACAAATCATCTAATCCCTTTGTGCTTCACCTATACTCATTGTTATTCACTGTTTAGATTTTTCTTTGCCCTTTGTTACATCGTTCCAACCTTCTACCAACACAGTTTTTCCCTGTATATGTCTCAGCTTTCCTCTGTGTCTATATTTTATCATATGCTATTTCTGTACCCCACTTTAACACTTAGGGGTCTCATGGAACCTTTAGCAGCAGTACCTGCCAAAAAACTGTTTGAATTATGTGTGTCCTCCACTTCTCTGATACCACCAGATGTGTGAATTAATTATGAAGCGTGGCACTGACAGTGCTGATGAAGGTCATCCAATTGTATTGAGAAGATGTTTCATAATGTCATTGGGCGACCTTCATTGACACGGTCTGCACCAATCACCACAATTACAGTATATACATTATAGTAGTATTTTTATTAAAAATATAGATAAGGGAAAGACATACTGTACTGTATGACTGCAAAACAAACTGATGAGTTCATATGGAAAAAATAATAGTCAGGACAATAATGTTCATTAGGTATTTACTAGTTTAAAGTGAGATAATTTTTTTTACTCATTATGGAAAGAGCTTTCATTCAGAAAATCCCAGGTCCTGAGCATTCTGAATAACAGGTCCTATACTTGTATATATACATATATAAAACACATACTTGGATGCCACATCAAACTGAGAAAAGATATGCAATGTAAGAGTTTGCTTTTATTTCTACAATAATGGGGTTAATAATAATGTGATAAATGTGACATAATACACCCCCTTTTATTAAATCTCAGTATAGTAACAGCCAATGATCAATTCTACTAACTAGTATACGATTGCAAGCTGGGCGCTTTTATATGGTTCACAGAACTTCAAAATGACAGTAAGTTTAAAGCCACAAGAAGCAATAAAAACCCATGTATGTGACCTAGCAGATTTATTTGAATAATAATGCTAAGCAAGGCAAAGTAAACAGTTCAGCTGCAGAATTAACAAATGTAATCCTGGGGATATATTTATACATTTAAGATACATTTAAGAACAGAAAACTTCCCAGCACTAATTAGAAGTGCAAAAACATTTGCCAGAAATTACATTTGGTATGGTAATGTCTCTTTAAGATCTCACTGTGTGAGCCCTGTGTCTCATCAGTCCAGTTAGAGATGCCAGCATTGATTCCAAAGTGGCAATTCTTTGACCAAACAGAGTTACATTTTAAGCCAACCCGATGAAATGTGCAAAGAAAATACACCACATGATCTTCACCCACAGCGCCAGTAATAAATTCTTTGCAGCATGTGGTCTCTGCAAGCAGGTGCAATAAAAAACAAACAGAAGCTGCACTGCAGGTCCTCCCGATGAATAATTTATTAGCCACAACACTGTAACAGCCTGATAATTAATAGCCAGCAGACCCATGGCTGAAAGTGCTGTAACTCTTCTTTAATCAAGTATAATTTAGTGCACCATAAAAATGAACCTGGTTTATTTCTGACAATAACATTTTAGCATCATTTTGCTATTTCCTCCCATTTGTTTGGCTGTAACTCAACCTTTATCCCTTCCTATATTAGATTTAATTTGTCTGGTAATAGGACACACAAAACTTTTAAAAGAAATACAGAAACTAGGAATTCTTTTTTATTGTTGTGTAAATGCTTCCTATGCAATGATAAAGGTTTTAATGACACATTAAATAATGTTAAATAAATACAAACTCTTCTTCCCTCTGTAGAACAAAAGTGAAAGCGGCGGATCGGTGTAGAAATGACTACTTTGTGCTCTGTTAGTTGTAAAGATAACTATAGACTACAGTGTATAGCCCACACAAAAAGCAGTGGTTAAACTTTGATCAAGGAAATGTTCCAAACCCTATGTTGAGCACACATACAATGAATTGTAATAACAAAGTACATTCTTTCCTTTGGTGGCTGCCTGTCTCATAACTCCATAGATAAAATAGTTAAAACCAGTTAAAATAACAGCACCCTTTAAATGTGCCACTTTCCACTTTCTGAGGTCCTCTTCCCTGTAGCATGCCAACAGCATTGAATGCGTTACCATTTTCATATGATAGAATATTCACAAACCTTACCACCACTGCTGCGATGTCCTTGCTTGCTCACTTACTCTCTAATACCTGTATAATTGCCTAGTAGAATTTTTCCATCATTTTCTACATTATCTGACTTCAGTGGCTCATTTAATTTCCTTGATTATTGCAGTCCTGGTGGTACCGGTAATTAAATTTGGACTGAACCTTAAGTTCAGTTGATTACCGACAGTATCTGCAGTATAAGACAGGGCCTTTATACAGTGTCCTTGAGTAACTTTATGGAAGCCTAGCAGTAAGGGAGCCTTTGACCTAGTTATAATGCTAATTGAAAATTATCATTGAAAATACATTTATGAATAGCAGAGATCAGTATGTTCTATATTACAATAATTTTGAATAGTCCCACTGTCTAACATTGTGAGTCCATCCATTTGTAATCAGCTTATCTTCCTTTCTACTCTATATTAAAAAAGTTACTATATATATATATATATATATGTAACAGTGATTAATTGCTTCCTCTTTCCTGACCCCATTAAACAATAAAGCTTATCTTTAGGCCTACATTGCTCTATGTACAGATGGACATCAGCAAATCATTTAGACAACAATAGAAAGAAATCCACTTTTCTTGAATATGGATAATGCAATTATATGGTGCCCTCTATGGTTTTTCAGGGTAGACAGAATGATAGCCAAGGGTAGATAATGATATTAACACACCATAAGGCAAAGGGGGATGTAGTGGTATAGTAGTTTTGCACACTGCAGGGCTATTTAAATGGGTGCTAACTGAACCATAGCAATCCATCAACAAATTAGCCTTTAGGAGTCTAGTCCAGGAGTTATTATCCTTTATTCAGCACAGGCCTCATATGCTAGCCTTAGTCAACACCAAGGTCTCCTTATATTACTGTTCAGGCCCTCCCTCTTCAAGCCATTCATTTACTCTACTGCCACAAAAGATAACAATTGAAGATCAATTGAAAATTGTCTATCTTGAATATCACTGTCTACATGATACTAATGGGCATATTTATTATAGTGTGTAAGCCAACATCACCGGTGAAGTTGCCCATAGCAACCAATAATAACAAGCTCTTTAACATATAGGTAGACTTTCCATGGAAAAACAGGTTCAAATAAACCAAAAAAGAGACAGTGACACTGCCAGACTGTGTAAGAGAGTTCCTGATAATTCCATCCTCAAATGTTCACTCCAGAGATAAAGATGCCACTCTCCACAATTCTAACTATCAATCCTATCAGAGATCAGCCATTAAAGTCTTGTAATTCCTTTTTAATCAATAACACTTTCAAGGGCATTTACTTTATTGCTAAAATGAGATGGGGAACATCCTAAGACATAATTAAATTTCCCAACTCATTATCATTTTGTAGATTTTTTAATCACCAACAAAACAATCAATTTGCAAGAAGACATATTAAATATAATTGCCTTTCTAGATTTTAGACTAAATGAACAGGTTTATTTTTATAGCAAATCCATTAAGACTGGACCCCTTAATGTTGATACGACTCTGCCACAGATCTCATATGCCGTTAGGTTTTTTACACTGTGCTTGCTATGTTCCCAACAACAATGCATGGAGTGCTATAATGACATTGTAATGAGAATAATGCCATTATGCTGACAAAATGCAGGTTATTAACGTTAAGGTGACCTTGACAGTCTTGCCAAGTACACAGCCTGCCAAAAGTGACTCTTTAACCTGAACATATAACACATTAATGCTTCATTAAGCTAAATCAATGTTATGGAAAAGTCATTATTAAGTACGACAACTTTTAAAAGTTTTACATTTAGGATTTCATAACCTAGCTTTTCCTAGGGACACTGAATGGCTATACAAGACTTGCATTGGGTAGATTCTTAACTTAATTAAGATTTGATTTTATATATTATACATACACATATATCAATGTTGTTAGTGGAATACCTAAGGGGTCTGCCCTTGGTCTTTTGCTTTTTAGTTTGTTTATTAATTACCTTGATGTGGCCATTGTAAGTACTGTCTCTCTTTTTACTAACCATGCAAAATTGTTCAAAACTATAAGTTTGCAGAGAGATTTCACTTAAGTGAGGAACTGGGCAGAAAACTGGCAAATGAGGTTCAAAGTTATGCACTTTGGTAGGAATAACATAAAAGCAAGTTATAGTAAATGATAGTGTATAGGGGGTATCCTTAATTTTGAAGGATTGGGGGATTTTTGTGGATAACAAACTGTACAACTCTAGGCAGTGTTAATCGCAGGCTACTAAAGCAAGTACAGTACTGTCTTGCATAAAAAGGGCATTGACTTAAGGGATGAAAACACAAGTTTGCCTCTTTATAGGTCTATATAGAGGATATTAATGAGCTTGAAATAGTATGTGAAAGTATGTGCAACTAGACTGGTAAAAGGAATAGAATCATTAAACTATAAGGAAAGACTATCAAAGTCGGAGTTGTTTTCTCTAGAGAAAAGGCACTTGTGGGGGGTCATGATTACTCTTTATAGATGGACCATATAACCTATATAATGCTGAATGCTGAAATCCATACACAAAAGGTTGGATCTTTGTTTACAACTTTTGCTTTCCAAAAGAATAATGCATTCTATGTATAATACTCAGTAATAATCGGCTTTAAATTAGAAACAATGTGCCTCACTGGAAATACTCCAAAGGTAGCTTGCCTTTATCTGGAATCTGATCAACATGTGTACCCATTTGCTTCTGAAACCCAATGCATGTGCACTAGCCAAAAGTGTTTTCCATAAATAGAGAAAATATTTGTGTCATAAACTATACCTACAGTTTGTGGCTAATATGATATCCTTATATTGAAGGAATACACAAGAAAAGATGAAGAGATGCCAGTAGATAAGCCATCAGCATACATAGCTAGATGGTTTATTAATCCTAAAGATGGCAGGTACAGTCAAGAACTCTTAAAATCTGTCCCAGAGACCCAAGGTTTGATGCACAATGACTTGGGGACTATGTTCTGTCTTCCTGCTTTGGAGCATTTCCTTGTATAAAATATGACTTTGTCCTGGACTCTTTTTAAAATAAATTAAAAACTTCCTGACAATATTTTCCTCTTCCATTTCGACATTTACTTGTGAGATCTCTTTCTGATTCCACAGAGTGAACCAGTCACTGGCCTCTCTTGTCACTGCCCAAACTACCTAAAATTATTTAGGTCAAGTTACTCTTTTTCTCCCTGCTACTTTTGAGGTGGATGTTGTAGAACTGTAAAGCACACATTTTATGAAGAAGAATCCTTTGCAGTAGCAAACTGTGTGATATCCACCATCTCTAGACTGCAGAGCAACGCAACTAAAATTCTGTGGAGAGCTACACAAAAGAGTGCAGTACTAATTAGCTTTGGCATTCATTGCACAAGGAAAACATTTGCATACAGTTTTGACTTCAAGATGTAACTTATTTTATGTGTTGAATTAATTTTATTCCTATTCTAGTTCACAGTACTGAGATGAACTGTCACATTGTGGAATAGTGGAAGTGTGATTTATAAAGTTAGAGTTTTATTGATGTTAATCTCCTGCAGGTATATGTACCAAGGTACCACAGAGCAGGAAGTTGCTAGGCAACAGTTTTACTACATCATTACAGTACATTGGCCCTTGCAATACTCAAATAACAGAAGTTAAATGCTCGCCTGTAAATGAAACTGTTTGATGGAGATGTCAGTGTAGTCACATCAAACATAAAATATGAAGATGAAGAAAGACATGAAGAAAGAAATAATAAATGCCATGAGATGTTTATATCGAAAAAAAGCATATAAACATTTGTTCAGTACATAGAGCTTAAGATACAGATACACTCAAATGCAAAGAACAATAAGCAATTTTTCTAAAGGCTACAATCCAGCTATGTTATGCGCATTAAATATTATGCAGAGCCCATAAGATGGCATATTAAAGTGGCTAATAATTGTTTTAAAAGCTCCACATGTCTTGTAAACTTGCAATAGACACCGGAGTAGTTAGTATAATTGTGTATGATATGCAAATTCTTGTACAATTGAACTAACTTTTGTTATATTTTCTTGCAATAGACTTCAATGGACTTGTTAAGAGCCAAATGTATCATTTTTGGCATAAATCAGTTCCTGCCCCGGAAGAGCTTACAATCTAAGGTCCTCATCACATTAACTCAAAGTAGGGCCAATTTTATCCAATTAAATCGCCTATTTGATTTTGGAGTGAGGGAGGAAACCAGGGTGCCCAGATGAAATCTACACAAACACAGGAAGTACATACAAACTTCTTGCACACAGTGGCCTGGCTGGAATTGAAACCAGGACCCCATCTGCAAGGGGGCATATTGATTTTTTCACTGTACAAAAGAGTATAACTGAGAACTAACAAGCTATTTTTTCATTTGTATATCTGAAATATTAAAAGATGACAACATGAGATTTCTGCATCAGGGCTTCGTCTTGCTTTTGCAAAGGTGTATATTTGCTCACATATTCCTATTACAGATCACCCTCCTAATTGCTGAAACCCCCCCTGCCAGTCAAATCATACCAGACAATTCCTCACCACAGGAAAGATTGCAGGAAGGGTTTAGGAAGTTGAAGCATGACCTGTCACTATACGGGCATTACCACAACCAAGGCAACCAGCAAATTAGAGAGCAAAGGCACCGGGGAACATGCACCTTTACTTATGAGCTGTTAATAGACAGATAATAAGCCAACAATAGCAAACAATGAAAGGTGGAGATGGGAACACAACACGTAGAACAAAGATTACACAGCGTCTACAGATGTTGGCTCATCTCTTAAAAGAAGATGCTTTAGTTTATCTTTTCAGCAAGTACTACTTTATTTTTCCTGAAGTAATAACTTTACACCTCAAATTGTTCCTTAGGTAGTTACAAGATATGCCTCATGTACTAACCTTCAGAAGTCCAGTGGCTCAGTGACGAGCACAGCCTTA
Organism: Xenopus tropicalis; assembly: GCF_000004195.4. Lineage (NCBI taxonomy): Eukaryota > Metazoa > Chordata > Amphibia > Anura > Pipidae > Xenopus > Xenopus tropicalis. The sequence goes on from NC_030681.2 coordinate 115,097,280, forward strand.
TGGCAGCTGGTAAGGACAGGGCTGTGCCTCTTTGAGACACACAAGGTATGGGATGGAAGGGAGGACTCCTTTTGCCTCCCCCCTCCAACCCTTCACTAATAATGGTCTTACTAATTCTTCTTCAAAAATTTGCTCTAGTTGTGGCATAACAGCCACCCAACATTTATAACCCATCTTGCTAAGGAGCACTTAGGTAATCCAATTGCTTTGTTGTTCATGCTGCAGGACGCAGCGTTCCAACTCTGCCAGGTAACTTGGGCCTAGTAGTTCCAACAGTTGTACCAACACAAAACAGGGCATTTTGTAGAAGATACATTTCATTGTAAAGGAATTTGGCCCAGGGGATAGTTTTAGAAAGGTGTCACTATCACTTTAAATACATTTACCACTTTACCATTTGTAGTTCCTTATCAGAGAAGGATGCATTCACTATTAATATGCAACAGTTTCAAAACAAATATGGAGTGGGTCAATTTTCAAATTCTAGTTTTTTAAAATTTAATTGTGACAAAAATAGTTTAAATTAATTAAAGTTTAAACTTAAACTTTACAAAAACCTTAAAAAAACAACTTAAATGTTGAAAATATATTTACAGAAGCTTGCCATGTTTTAGTGGCTGATTTTTTTTTATATTTGCATTTATAATATTTTTTTCAAATGAGAAATCTTGAATTTGGAAGAATTTTGGGGGAAAATAAGCTTGATCTTGGATTTGTGGCTGCAGTGGGATAATCCTTTTGGATTGCATTTCCCCAGCACTGCACCCTGGTTATGTACCTGAGTTATATACTCCCTCTTATGAGGTGAATTGTTACTGGGCTGCCTGGGAACTGCAGGTGACTATTATAAGGAACTTTATATACAGAGACCATACAGCACTTACAGCAGGAAAGCTACTCTCATTACTGGGCTGTGACTCAAACCAGACTGGTGGCCCAGATCTACTAAATAACTGTCACGTACATGTGAGGCTGCTGCCTGCGGCCAGGCACTACCAGAGGGACTAGGCCACAAATACTACCTAAAGTTGTGCTCATGTTAAGCAGTTCTACCTTGTTTTGAACAAAAGGGATTGCTTGTTAATAAAGCTTTGTTGTACCCAGGGTCGGACTGGGCCGCCGGGACACCGGGAAAAATCCCGGCCCAGTCCGACCTTTACCAGCGCTCCCCCTTCTGACTGTTCTTCTCCTGACGTGTTCAATTTATACGCGCTCGGGGAGGGCGTCAGGTGGGGGCCCTGCGGGTGGGTTAGGGGGGCCCCTGCAGAGGGGGGAGGTTAGGGGAAATGGCTCGCTGGGGCACCTGCAGGACCCCTGGGGTGGGAGCCCTTGTGGACCCTGCACCCCCCAGTTCGACCCTGGTTGTACTGTTACCAGCCAGTGTGCTGCTTATGTGCCCATAGTCTGGTTCCGTGTTCAGGGAGGCCACACTGTCCATTTGGCAGCTTTCTAGCACTGTGCAAATGGTAGGGAAATATTCAGCCTGAACTATCCATATACCCTTGAAAGCAAAGAGCTACTTTTATCAATTATTCACAAACAGCCAAAGATAAATGCTAAGACTTATACATGCAAATGAAGAAAATGGACCCTGGAGCCTTCAGCCTTTTTTTCTGTTTTTTTAATAGTCAGTTTCACATTGAAGTGTTTTCTCTCGGGTTATTTCTTGTATAAATGAGCATTCGGGAAAAGCAAATGATAGCAGTTTCATAAAAACGAAATGAAATATAATGTAATTGTGTATTCATTTAAACTCTTACATTATTTATTACCATGGATCAAATCAAAGAGGTGTAATTAAAAGCAAATAATGAAGCATTTATTTACATTAGCGCAACCAATCACTGCCCAAGGAGTAGCATTTTATAGAGACTCTATTGCGACTGAATGCAGTTGGTTTAACGATCCTTAAAATGCATTTGTTTGATTTAAAGAAAATTGCATGATTAATATTTTGCCTGTGCAGGGATTCAATTTAATTTTTAAAAAAATAACAAAAAAGTTATTTACAGTGTCATGGTTTGTATTTTCATACTTTCTTATACCCAAATATTGAGTTTCCCATGCTCAAATGGCAGACTATGTATGTATGGTATGTGAGAAATAATACTGAATTGCAATTCTCATATATATATATAAAGGTATATGTGTGTAGAACAAATATTCTTCCCCAGATTTAGAGAGCAAGATCTAATAACAATTATTGTTTCTTTAAAAGCCATTTTAAAGCCAATATGAATATTGCAGTCAAATATATTATTTACCAACCAAATTTAAGGGATCATTTACAAGTGCAATGAGTAAAGTGCAATAATTCCATCATTCCAGTGTAACTGAATCCATGAAGGAGAGATGCACCTGACACAATTGTGTCTGATGTATCAAAATGGCCATAAATGAGGTTGCGCTTTGACACAAATCAGGCACAAGTGCTCTGAAGTTGGGATTTCATCATTCTGGCTCTCATCATTAAATTATGTCGGTATGTGATTCTTTAGGTACAAGTACACAGTGCCTAGTGATGCTGGCTACTATGGGAACCCTGGAGACAGCTTCAGGGTGCCCCAAAGTCAACAAGGTTTATAGGAAAATAAAATAAAGCCCTATCTTGGGACCCAATGGCCTGGAGGGAAGCAGGGCATGACGGTGCTAGTAGGACAGCTTCCCCTTCTCTTTCTCAGTGTTGGTACTTCCCAGCTGGGAGTTTATTGTCCAACGTGTTTCCATGGTTAGCAGTCTATAAGGTGGACCCAGAAGCGGACTCACCAGATCCTTTTGCAGGCACAGTGACCAGGAGTACAGCAGTATCCCTCCCACCCTCCCTGTTGAGGTAAGGTGAAGGAATGATTGGGCAGGCCCATGATCCTGGTGGGGAGGTGCATAACTTTAGATAGGGATGTGGATAGTAAGCTGGATGCCTGGACTCAGGATTGGTTCTCTTGGAGCATTGTAGAGTTGGTTAGTGCTATTTAATGTTTGATGTACAAACATTATGATATATGTATATGTTAATGTATGTAATAAACACTGTGCCTTTTCTTCCCAACCTGGTGTCAGTTACTGTATGTGTATGTGCACTCATCAAGCAGAATACATATTATAAGCCCTATGCAGTGTTTGAGATTCATGTACTTTATTTTGGCCAGATGTTTGCATTTTTATAGGACTTGATGAGCATTTGGGAATAGCAGCCCAGATGGAATAAGAATAAACAGTACTTTTACAGAAGAAATGATTTATTATTTTAATTTGCCTTGTTAATTTTTTTTTTTCTAAAGCTTTGAAAAATTACTATAAATGTTGCTGTATAAAGCTGTGATGTTCTCATGTACCTTTACTGACAAAAAATGTAAACACGTGTCCTGTGGCACCTTCCCAACAAACCAATTGAGGAATGAACTCATCCATCAATGAGCATGCAGGGTGTTATCCATTCTTTCGCTTAGTAACACAGTGAGTTGGAATCTTTTTGTTTTTCTAGCTTTCCTATTATTCTATATGGTGTTTTTTCACTAACTAGCTACTTACAGAATAGAAGTGAATGATTTAACTCAATCTGCAGGCCTTCACCTGGATGAATATTTCATGGGATAACTGTTTGTTCTTTTATCTCTAGCATTATTTCTAGACATACAATAATGCAATGCAACTAGCACCCAAGCAGTTGCCTGCTCTCTGACCCTCTCATGCTAAGATTGTATCATCCCTTGGTACAGCTCATGCTCCTTGGCAGAAGCAGCTACTGCCTATCAACTCAATATATTGGCCATTTAAAGGGCCAACACACTTGCTCAGGCTCAGTCAGCTCTCAAAATCAAAGATTTCTATAAATGGGCAGGTTTTCTATCTCACTAAGCTATTACCTACAGTATGTTCCTAGAGTACACAACTTTACTTTGGTTAATCGTTTCACTGGAGTCCTGTTTCCTAAGGTGACTTACATGGTAAGATTTGCTTGTTTGGTGAGGTCACTAAACCCCATACATGGGCAGATAAGCTGCTGAGTTGGTCAAGTTAGCACTTGCTGCAGTTGTGGCTAATGCAATAAAACACATGCAATTGTGGTGGGTGGGGTTTCTGTCATCACCAGCACTAACCATTAAAATGATACAAGGTGCAAGATTTTTTAATTTGCAAGTCTGCTGCATCTATCGATGCAGCCCACAGTGGGAACCCTGGAATTACCACAGTGTTCAGGGTGGCCATAGCTCCCGGATTCTCTTGCATCAATAGACACATATGCACACAATTCATAAGAAGAGACTGGATGGGCGCAATGGCACTTCACAAAAATACATTGAAGTAGTGCTGTTTGACACAAGTTCTCTTAATGACATATGGAAAATAGAAAGGCGTCTGATAAAAGTTAGTATAAAATAAATAGACATGTCAAAATATCTGACACACACATATAAGAAAACCTTAGCATCTGGCTGTTGAATTAGTATATAAACTGAAATGGTTTGTTTTGTTGGATCAATGTAGCGTTGCATGCAATTTAGGCATGAGATTATCTGGTGATATTACTATACAGCAATTCATATCAGGAAAATGAAATTGAAATTTGTAAAAAGGTTATGGCTTTTGTAGCCCTGTTCTTAATATAAAAGATAACATCTGACGTTCCAAAGCAGCTTCATTTACAATAAATAAATAGTTGGTATATATGAAAAATGTGTTCTCTCTTTGGGGTATACCATTTTAAACAACATTTTGCTGTCCTTCCTTAGCTGCTGCCGATGGGCATTGCTGTTTCACAACCAAAAGCATTTTTCAGCCAAGGGGTTGCTTAACATAATGGGCTTAAATAGCATTATGTGAATATGGTTATGCCTCTATACTGAAACCAAAGCAAAATGTCTGTCCAGTGTTGTGTGAATATGGTTATGCAGTGCACCATTCCTACCAATAAGAACTCTTTAAACCGCTCAATTTATGATGAAATTTTGTTATGATGTAGTGATATTCTGAGAAATGTTCACTTGGTTTTTCAATTATTTTGGACCATTAATCTTGAACCAAGATTGTTACTGGAATTAATAAATATTTGTATCACTTATCAGTTTAAACTTTCTACTATTCATCTTTCAGTCTGCCATTCAAATCACAGCACGGTTCCTAGGGTAAGTGGGGCCCAGACAACCAAATGCAAGAGCTGCACTAAAAAAAAGTCAAAGTTTAAAACACGAAAGTGTCTTAGAATACAACTAACCGTGTCGGACTGGGAACCCAGGGGCCCACCAAAAAACTTAGACCCGAGACCCGCTTTCCAAACTATTTTTCCTTCTTTCCTCACCCTACCTCTTTATTCCCCTCTGTACAGAGAAAATAAAACACTGGGTAATGTACTAAGTGCATAAACTACTCTTTATACCCTGGTTTGGGAAACTGGCAGTGCCTCAACTTTTATTGACCTAAAACTCTCACCATTCCTCCGAGAATTGAAACAAGAGCCAAGGGGACAGCACCCAGACCAGCACAGACCAAGGGACTGCAGGGTGTATCTTTTTGCTTTGTTATTGATATAATTATTAATAGAACTAAACATAATTACGCTATTTAAATGATTCAAGTTGGCAGTTGTTCATGGCACTGATATATTTTCATTACAGATGTATCAGATTCAATGGACTTACTGTGTTATAATTTAATTACATTTAGTGGAGAAATTTTGGCAAAGAAATGCTCCTGTTTCTGGCAACAGCTATAATTGTCTGTCATGCACACTTATTTGTTTTCTTTAAACTGACATATTAAAATGCCACTGATTTTAGATGTAATATAATCCTGTAATTTGTAACCAGAAGTGGGTACAGTATTTAGAGCCAGGCCAAGGAGCTTTGGCACCCAAGGCAAGAGTGTCAATCATTCCCACCCCCTCCCCAGTGGGTTCTCTGGCACAAGTTAGGGGCCCACCAGAAAACTCTAGGTCAGAGCCACATTCTTTAAGCTAGTTTTCAAATAAACCACTCTTATGCAGCTAAAACATATAATAGTAGATTGCAAGCAAGGGCTTATTTGCATAGATGCTACTTGCATCAGTGCTATTAGCTGTGGCAGACAGTAAAATATCTACTTTTATTTTAGTACTGGTTATGGGCTATTGACTGGTGCTATTTATGTAACTCAGCCAAATGATACAAATTATACAATTACAAATCATTCATTCTAAAATACATACCAAAAAGACATTTTGGAACTCTCTATTTTATCATGGGGACTATCCTTCTACCTTTTGTGAACAGTATTGCCAAAAGGAGGTGCAGTGCCAGTTCTGAAGGATATGGAAGTTGCATTATACAGGTTTTGAATAACTATTTCATTTTTGTTCCTAATTTTTTAAAATTTCCATTTGTAAGCAACAGAAGTTGAAGGGGAAGACATAGCAATGTATAAAATCAGACAGGCTTGATTTTTCTATCGGATCAATGAGCTAATGCGGTCCTTGCTTCGACTTTTCATATCCCCAATGTGATCAATTGGCCCTGGCCTAGGGCATTAGCACAATATCTCCTGGCCATGGGCATATCAGGGAAAAGATTTGCTTTTCTGGTGACCTCCCCAAAGGAGCTACTGGTATGGCCACCTTTATACCAATTAGATTGAAGAGGAACTATGTTACAGGATAACAGTGATATTTCTCTGGTATGGGCATTGGATAATAAAAAGAAGGTGTCTGGCTTTTGACATGGATCCATAAATTTGAAACACACTGGTTTTATACGACAGAAACAAGATACTTTAGGCCAATATTACAGTGAAATTTCAAAGAATAGATAAGGCTGCAAGTCCCATGGGGCAAACAATTAGATATTATACTATTTGTTCACATGTGGATGACAAAACTGCAGCAAACCAACTAACTGACTTGCCTATAGCCTTATCAGTCAAATGCATGTAGATGCAAGTCTGTTCAGTTCTAAATCAGTCAATTACCTTATACACATACCGATGAGGGGGTGTCCCACTTGGGCACCAAGGGCCCACCAGAGAACCAAAATCAAGGGCCCACCAACTGGAGCCTTAAAATGTTTACTTCTTGTTGAGAAAAACATTGACATTCCCATACTAGAGAGATTTATTGTTGAAGCGTAACATATTAATATAGCCAAGGTACTGTTTTTCAAAACAATTTTCCCACTTTACACCAGTTTACTGTAGTCTATGGGAAATATTTTATACCTACAGATATCACAGCAACCAATAAGGTACATCCAGGCTGTGCTCTACTTTGTGTTCTGTTTGTTGTGTTATTGCTAGTAAAGGCTGTGTAAGTCAAGACAGTGTGGATACAAACAGAATGCAGAGGACAGCACAGACAGACAGGGTGCAGGCTGAACCTCTCTATCCCTGTAACCAGATTATATGGCTGTTTTGGGAAATCTATTAACCCTTTAACTTCCATTTACACTGTGCAAATTCTTTTGGAGAAACTTCCCTGCCAGCCCTATAGAGATAGCAGCCTCCCTGGATTCTCCTGCTCATCTGGGAAAATCTCACCCCATCACAGACTCTTAAACTAACTCTTTCCTATCTTTTTCCCTGCTGGGAATCAATGAAACACAAGCAAAACCTGGAAAAAGGTAGAAAAGAATGCTCTGTTCTCCAGAAAGGCCAATGGTAATCTCAGTAATCTGGTAATCTGACAGGCCAGTCCAATTCTGAATGAGGGTAATCTGTTCAATTTTAAAATTTTGTTAGGCTATACTGATGTAAGCATCTTGTTTCTTGTGTTTCTTGCAAGGGCCAACCAGTGGCCTGATGATCAGTATATTTGGAAAGCAGCAAATTGTGTGAAACAGTTAGATTCATAACACATCTGACTATGGCTGCAGCCTTTCTACTTCATATGTAATGCCTGCAGGTTAATTCAAGATGTTTGTCTGTTTTTCAGCATTGCAAGAAAGTCTCTCATCTGACTGTATAGTGAGACCCATATCAGGGCAAAAATACCATTATAGCAAGTGCAAAACTCCTGTTAAACATTTCTGTATTGGCTATAATGCTACGAGATCTCTACGGCAGAATGCTTCCATGAAGAGAAATGAATGATTTATGGGTTTTTTTAATAATATTTGCTGCTCATGCATATCATAATGCAAATCCATTTGTGCAACAGTGATGAAATATTGAATGATAATATAAGGTTCAGCTGTCAGTGGTTTGGAAAGACCAGAGAGGCAGCTGGACGTATTAGTTCACCATCTGGAAAGTGATGACATGTGATAGAAGAATCTTATTCAATCAATTATTTTCATATCAAGTAAATAGGCACTAAGATACTTTGGGAAGAAACACTATGAGAAATATCACGAACATTCACCAAAAGAACAACAAATTATTTGGACAACTTAATGACAAAATACATTTAATCCGATAACAGTGACAGGAAACTCAAAAGAAATAGAAAATGTGAGCCATGGATGTATCGGGAAATCAAAATGTTGGCTAGCTGGACTCATCCGTAATATATGAGACAAGGACATACCCATCTCTATGCTTTATTACAGAAATCTAATTATTTGAGTTGAGAGCTGTGATTTTTTTTTTTTTTTTGGAAAGTTACAAACAACAACACAGGAGATTTTTGTTGTTGTTTTCAGCAGGCATTGTTAAAGTGTCATTCTGCTGTTAAAGGACATGTTAACCCCCCCAAAAAATTACTTGCCTAATAAAAGAAAACACAATTCTAAGCAACTTTGCTATATACATTCATTACAAATTTGTAATGATTTTTAAGTTATTTGTATATATTATTGAAAATAAAAGTGTTGTCCGTCCTTTTGGATTCTCTGCCCTTTATTAGGCAAAATGTTTTATGTTGACATGTCCTTTAATATATTCCTTAGATCTCATATCTGCGGCTGTGTGCTGTCTTTAAAAGATTGCCATATTTATTATCCAAGATTCTAGATTGAGGTTGGACACCACTAATGTATTCAACTTTTCCCTTTCTGAGTTAGGGCTAAAGTCACATGCCCCTATATCTAATAAAATGCACTAAGTTTGCCCAGGAGCAGTAACTCATAGCAACCAATAAGATGTTTGCTTTTAAAAAGGAGACCAGTAAATGCTACCTGCTATGTGACTGCTCCTAGGCAAACTTAGTGCCTTTTAATACATAACCCCATAGATTGTAAGCTCTAGGGGGCAAGGATTGTATTTCATGTAAAATCTAACATCCTGTCCTTCCTTGCTGTAAAAAGCTGTTCAATTTAAATACATTTTAAATAAACTGTACAAAATTGCCATTATTTATTGCACAATGAATCATTGCTGCAGCTTTTCTATTGTTTATGGGTAAGTTTTAATTTAATTATGGAATCATCACATTTTGAAATTGTGGTATTTACTCTTTAAGAGCCTCCTCCCCAAGAAAGACAAATCCATATTTTAGACAGGTGAAACAGATTAATAGGTGTACAAAGCCAGAGACATCTTCTAAATGCAATGGAGTTCAGGCCAGACCAGCAGAGAAATCCCTGTTGGAGAAGCGGAATAACATGTTAATGAGCGCAACTTCTTTGTCATCACAGACAGCTCTTGTTCTGTGCAGAGAAACAATAGAAACCACAAATTCTTTGGGAAAACCAATATTTGTAATTAAAAATCAAACAAATATTCATAAGGTTTTGTGTGACAGAAGTTGCCACGAAGGTCTCTGGTGTAATTGCTTTTTTTCTTGAATATGTTCTGCGACGTGATGATAAATCTGTAGTCTATCCAATGCGCAAGAAAAATTACAGTGACTTTTCATTATGCTGAAGGAACGGGGCACATCTATCATCTGCTTGTCTGTGCTTTGGTTTTAATTACAAGGCTTCACTCAAGAATGCGAATTCGAGCCATAAACCTCAGAAGAAAGTGGGTTTTAATTTGCAGAACAGCAGTTAAATGCTTGGCTTCAATACAGCAGATTTGCAATAAATACAACATGTTTTATTATCATAAATAACACAAACACAAGGTACTCAATGACTGTCTTGGCTAAGAATAACACTACATTTAGAGTATGTCCAGGTTATGATAACATGGTAATTTATTGCTTAGATGGGCACAACACATGTTCTCAAACTGCAGCTACCATGAAATAACATTTGTCCCTGTAAATCATTTTGTCACCTTTACTCTTGTGTGACAACATTTACAACAGAGTGGTACGGAAATACAAACAGAACAGGGATCATCATAATATCATAACAAATATATGGTGACTAATGTACCCCCCTATTGTAAAATATAAGGCTATTATAAGTTACCGAGAAGTTCCATGACTATATAAAAGCACCAGACTATAGGCCTCTGGGTTATGGAACTCCAAGATAATTTTTCAACAAGGGGTACATTATTTATTATACCACAAGTTTTAGTGAGTCTGTGAAAGGAATTACATGTACATCACTACATCCGATTAATTTACAGGATATTCATGGCACTTGTGTGTTATAATATAATATTTATAAGGTCTTAAGGTTTTGTTTGTACTTCAAAACATTACCAATAACTATCCAGTTCTACCACTGTAAGTTGAATATTTCCCAAACATGGCCAACCGCAGATTACTTCTGACTCTAACATCAACCTCCTTTTAAGCTTTAGGATCTGTTTGCAAATGTGATAAATCCCCAAAATAAATGATCTGTTTGTTTCGGTGCCCATAGCATCTAGCATCCAGACTTCATAACAGAGAAACAGAAGTATTAAGAAAAGGTTTTTAAAGGGGACCTGACACACACACATAAAAAGCTGTATAATAATAATCCTTTGCAAATTAAACATAAAACCTAAATTCTTAAATGCATTGAAAATCTGAGCTGTCAATCATATATTGCCTGCCCCGCCTCTATGTCTCAGGCACAGAGGTGGGGAAGTACTTTCACTTTCCATTCAGCACTTCCTAGATGTCACTGTATCCTGTACATGGGAATGGGCATCAGGCACCAGATTGTCGAGAACAAACAGAATTTTGGGATGATACAAAGCTTATCCTACTGACAGTTTTTACAAAATGACAGCTGCCTGCCTGCTGTGATTGTGTACTTGCAAGACTGAAGAAAACATGATTTATATAATTTATGTAGTATAAGTAAAGTTTATTTTGCTCAACTAAAATGATAAAGGATTTGTGAATTTTGTCTGTTTGGCCAATAAAAGGCACTAGGCACAAATTTGCCCCAAAACATTGGCATTAGTCAGTATGAAGACAAGGCTCGTTTAATACTTAAACAATCTTTCCAAAGAACTACAGTACATTTCTCATTATTAGTCTGTTCACTACCAGCTTTTCCCAGGCAACATTTGTAGAGTGCATGAGTCTCCAATCCATTCATTGCCATTATTTTCACTCCTCATTATCTCCTTCTCTTTTTCACCCAACAGCTCAAGGTAAAGTTACCTCCTCTCCATACCTTAATTAATTAAGTTCTAATTCATATAATCAACCTTTTCCTCCATACTATAAGTTTTATACTATAGAGTGTTTACTTGAATTGACCTCTTATCCCTCTGCTCGCTGTCTTCTGCCCACAAAACTTCACAGACTGGCAGCGACATAACTAGATGTTACTGGGCCCCACAGCAAATTCAAATTAGCACCACAAAACATTATTAAGTTGACCAATTGTACCAAGATATATTAATTTTGTTGAATAATTATGGTCTTACTGGGCCCTGTATGCTACAAGCCCCCTGCAACCACAGGGTCTGCTTGCTTCGTAGTTATGCCCCTGCAGACTGGTCTTGCACAGTTTACTTCCAAGCACAAAGCCCACTTCTATTGATATTGTTTTATACATTTTTGAAATTTTGATCAAGTCATTCTTGGACTCTTCCTTCACGTTCAGTCTCCGTGACTCTTTCCTGTTTTCCTTCTTACCCTTACAGTGTATCAAACAGAGCATATGGATTCAAATGTGTCCCTCTTGAGCGTGCTTTCTGACTTCCTGAGCTTTGCCAGCAACTAATGTTCCAACTAACCCTAAAACCACAATAGTCAAATGTGAGAGCACTAAGGGGCTCAGAAGAACCCGAAATGCAAAAAAACACGGTGGATTACACCCAGATTTTACACTTTGATCCCTGTTCTGCATGATGTTTCCCTTTTGTGCATTTGCTATATATGCTGTAATATTCACAGTTATACCTGTTCATGGAAACAATTCCATAGGAATTGGATATATTACTGGTCTGTAAGGCAGGGTCCCAGCCACACAGTGAAAAAGACTGCTGCCAATTATAGCCAGATTTTAAAGTATTTTATCAAAGTAAGAAAAAAGAAATCATCTAACAAAATGTCAGGATTTTCTTGCAATTTCAGCTGCTCGGTGAGCAAAGATTGACCTAAAAGGGTTTATAAATCAAGTATGTGATCCCTAGAATACTATGTGGGATTTTCTTCTCAAAGGAAGTTATTTATGTGAAATCTACTGCATGTGGTTTGTATGATCCTTCTCCATCTTCTTCAGAGGTCTTAGAAATTCAGTGAGTAGAAAGGTTATTTTCCCATGTGAAAAAGTGAACTTTATTTCATTGCCCACTGGCAGTTTTGTAAGTTTCATGGCTGCGTATAGAAGCGCAGCAGCGCCTGCCTCTCTGAGCTTTAACATGTTATATGGCAATGTAATTGCATTAAAACTTAGAAGCAGGAAAGCAAAGGGTGGCCCTGTTGGGATGCAAATTTATGGGTCCTTTATTTGCCCAATAAATAAAGTAGAATGAATACTTTTAATGCTGCTTGTTTGCCTGGAGTATATTGTACATTACTTTTAGTAAGGAAATCATGTGGGTAAGATTTAGAGCTGTGATTTTTTTTTTTATTTTTCTATTTCATTTTCAGGTTTTTGGAGCGTTCCAAAAAAACACAGGAAATATTTTTTGGTTTTATGCTCCAGTCCTGTCGTTTAAAGGCCTTGTTAAAGCCATTTTGCTGAAAGGTAAGAGATCCATTGTGCAGAAATGGAACTCATAACAAATAATAAGATGCTCGCTGACCGGTAGATGCTGCCTGCTGGTTGCTATGGGTTACCGTTCCTGGGCAAACTTAGTGCCTTTTATTACATAACCCCTCAGATTGCAAGCTCTATGGGACAGGGGTTGCCATTCATGCAAACATTTTACATCCCGTCCTTCCTTGCTGTAATAAAGTTGTATAATTTAAATACATTTTGAATAAACCGTAGGCCACTATTCTACACTGTACTAAACTATTTGCCTTTATTTATTGCACAATGAATCATTGCCGCAGGTTTTCTATTGTTTATGGGTAAGTTTTAATCTAATTATGGAATCATCACATTTTGAAATTGTGGCATTTACTATTTAAGAGCCTCCTTCCCAAGACAGACAAATCCATATTTTAGACAGGTGAAAAATGGGGCCCCGCACACCCCACTCCAACCCTGCCCCCATGAACCTTCTACAGAACATATTGCAGGTGACCTGCTCAGCTTCCAGCTTGTAGGTAGCCAAAATTACCATTTCCAAGATATTTTGAACTTTACATATTTACTTACTGAGTGCAGTAAAAAAAAAATTCCACTTACAAATACAAAATGATTATGCCATTGCTGCTTCGCAGGTAGGTAACTGGATAAGAAGTTTGCACTAGATGTATTAGAATGTAAAAATATTCATTTAATTCCATTTGTGTTGTCATCTTGTCTGACACTTTCAGAATGATTACAGACACTTACAGAGTGCAGATTCAGCCAGATATTCTTAGATACATTTACAAATATAACACGCACACATTTCCATTTGTACCCTGTGTCATTTGCATATCTTGAACTACCTAATGACTGGTACAATTTACAAGCCAAATGCACATGAACATATAGATCTGTAAAGATTGCGTATCTTTTGAGAAACTAAAACCTTTCTTGTATTTCATTTCACTGAAGAACCTCCAGCGATGTGCATGAGATTTGGATACAGATAGCTGCATGCTTTCCCAGCTACACACTAGTTGTGTAATTGGATCTCATTCTAAATAACTGTCAGATCAGTTAAATTGCTCAAAATGGCAAATGAAGGGGCCAACACATGCAATAATGTTAGTTTAATTCAAATGAACAATGATTGGATTGGCTGACCATATCATTAATAAGCGTGGCCTGCTTAACATTATTAGCCCCAGAGGGTGAAACCTTATTAGGGTGGATGTGACCAGCTTACTGGTGCTGATTAGTGTTTATGTCCAAAGTCATTTTTCAGGACAAGACTGAGAGTGGAGTGGGTGATTGGTATCTAGGCCATTTAAGTGATGCTGGCATGTGTAATACTGCAATGTTGACAGGCATGCCAATCAGTCTTGAAGGGAGATGTGTGTGTGTATACATGTGCCTGTTGTTGAGCATTAGCAAAAGCCTGTCCCTGTGGATCGAAATATGTGGGTTGTACTAAGCGAGCGTTAGGGAAAGGATAGGGGACATGTGAGGAATAGTATGCAAAAACCATAGTGTTAGTGTACCCTGGCACCATGTGGGCAACCCGGGAGGTCTCTTCTGTGTGGGATTAGAGCATGTTCCCTATACATATAGAGAGGGAGATCGTTTTTTTTACAGTTGTGTAAACAGGAGAATTTTTGGATCTTGGATCTTAAGTCTGAATAGGGAACTAGATCTTTTTGCTTTTGATTGACTTTTTACTGTTTGTTTTTTATTAATTAGATTTTTTTGGCCTTACATTCAATATGCATACTGCACTATATCATTTCATTCTTTTATGTATTTCTGTTGCATACATTAATACATTATTTATTATTTGCACTTTAGCATATATAAAAAAATGTTTTTTGGGGAGATTTCCTAACAAGCGATTGCATGGGAAGATGTTGTGTATATATAATTATTCTATGGAGCAGTCCTGGCCAGGAAGATATCCTGGTAACTGCTTGCAAGAGACTTTTGGTATCTTTAATTTGGGAGGCCTGGAACCTGATGGTTTTAGTGGTAATTAGTTCTTGCTGCTTCCAGTTAAACTTTTATTGCACAGTAGTATTTGGGGAGATTTCGAAGGAAATTATTGAACTTTAAGATGTTGTATATGTATTGTGGTAGCTCTGTAGAAATCCCTGTAAACGACACAGTATGTTGATTGTATTTCTGCATGTATGTGGCAGTTGCTGGGGAAATGTCCTAGCAACACAAATAATAAAAAATGAAGACCAAATGCAAATAGTCTCAGAATTTTACTCTTTAGACTAGTGCTGTCCAACTGGCATCCAGCCCGTGCCCCCCCCCCCCACCAGGCTGTGCTGACTTCTTACCTTTGTGTAAACTTTAAATGGCACTGAGACTAACTGGTCCCCTGCATTGTTCCCATTGCTCACATACTCTGCCTGCCCTACCTTGCCTATGTGTGCCATATTACGCCTGACCTATGCTGCATGTGTGTGCCATACTCTGCCTTCCCTGTGCTGCCTGTGTGTGCCATACTCTACCTTCCCTACCCTGCCTGTGTGTGCCATACTCTGCCTTCCGTACCCTGCCTTTGTGTGCCATACTTTGCCTTCCCTGTGCTGTCTGTGCGTGCCATACTCTGCTTTCCATATCCTGCCTGTGTGTGCCATACTCTGCCTTCCCTATACTTCCTGTGTGTGCCATACTCTGCCTGCCCTATACTGCCTGTGTGTGCCTTACTCTGCCTTCCCTATACTGCCTGTGTGTGCCATACTCTGCTTGTCCTACCTTGCCTGTGTGTGCCATACTCTGCCTGCCCTATGCTACTTGTGTATGCCATATTCTATGCTGCCTGTGGGAGGTGAACCTGGCAGGGGTTTGTTCTTGGAGTTTGTTAGCATTTGGTAATAGTCGTAATATGGTGCCTTAGGTGTTTAATTATATGCTGGGTGTTGCTGTGCTATCCACAGGGGAGGAAGCATATGGATGTAAGGGTGTGTCTTAATATGACATCCCACAGTGAGCCCCAACCATTTGGGTTATTGCTGGGCTACCACCATTAATGTGGGTATGGTCTTAAAAGCTCTTGTGATAATAGGGGTGTGGTTTGAAGTGGGTGCAGTTTAAAAAGGGGAGTGGTCAAAACTGGCTTCCATTTTCCATTTCCTCCACCATGTAGGACAGAAAAATTTCAGCCCTTTGTACAACAGAAGTTGGACAGCTCTGATCATACTAAAAGTTAAAGCAAAGGTAAACAACCCCTTTAAGTCTTGGCAGACCCTCATTCTAACAGGACGTATTACCCATACTCCTAATGAGTATGCAGAAACCCTGAAAGCTTGGGGTGGTGTTGGAGAAAAGGAAATAAGTTGTGGGGCAGAATGGCAGAACAGGAAAAGAAAGAAGTCTGAACAGTAGAGTGGAGAAAGTGTGGAAAAGCCAGCAAAAGAAAGAATTAAAGGAGAAGGGAATTGCATAAAGAGGGAAATAATGTAAGGGGAAATGGGTGTAAGGTGAGAAAGGGGATACAGGGGATAGAGGTAAGGGGATAGAAGTGGAAGAAAAGGGTGGAAAGGGAAGGGGAAAAGGCATAGTAAGGGGATAGACATATGGAAAAGTACAAAAACACTGCTAAATGAAAGACATACAGTATAAGGTGGAGAAGGGAAAACATAACAGAAAATGTGTGTAGTAGAGAGCATGAAACAAAATGAAAATAAAGTAATGCCATATATACACAAATGGGACCTGTAGAGTCTATGGGCCTTTGCTTGGGTCCCTCTCAATTCCCCCTGTGCATAATACTTTTTATAAAGTGGAATATTATATGCAGGACCTTTAACATACCAGTTGAGATAGGGATGTTTTAAAAAGCACCAGCACTGGGGGGTTAAAACCTATGTAAGAAGCAGCACTGCCAACTCCTCTTTCATTTACAACACCTTACATTAGGATATAACCTCTGCAACTGTGTTCCATCAGTTCCATTAGTGCCCATTACTAATGGGAGGAGCTGGCAACATTCTGTTGATACATATTGCATTAAACATATAAATTATTGCTATTTATTCATGCAGTTTGTATAGTTTATATTAATGTGGTTTCAAAGAAACAATCTGGCAACCCCATTTCATGCATGCTAACTCCTATATTAATAATGCAGGGTTGTGCTGGGTTACGCTGAAATATACGCACATGCCTATTAGTGTATATTGCCTGAACAAAAACCTTTAAACATTATGCTTTAAGAAGTTAAAGGCTTACCCTGATTACATTTTACATCAATTAGAGTAATTACACACATTTAGGGGCCGATTTATAAAAATGTGAGATTAGAAAAACTCACTCACTTTCTATTCATTCCTATGGGATTTTTAGATGTGTATTTATGAATTTGTGAATGTTAGAGTTTACCAGTTGATAAATATGCTTTTAAAAATCCCTAGGCTAGGCCTGCTGCAAACCTGTAGTACATAACCTCCTTACAATCTAGGCCAGTGATCCCCAACCAGTGGGTCTTGAGAAACATGTTGCTCCCCAACCCCTTGGATGTTGCTCCCAGTGGCCTCAAATCAGGGGTTTATTTTTGAATTTCTGTCTTGGAGGTAAGTTTTTGTTGCATAAAAAACAGTTGTACTGCCAAACAGAGCCTTCTATAGGCTGCCAGTCCATATAGGAGCTACCGAATAACCAATCACAGCCCGTATTTGGCACCTTAGCAACATTTTTCATCCTTGTGTTACTCCCCAACTCTTTTTACATTTGAGTGGCTTACAGGTATAAAAGCTTAGGGATCCCTGATCTAGCCCAGCATAGCTGTTATCTGTCCCTTTCTTCAGACTACTTTGCTTTATACCATGTGAAGGGGGCTGATTTTCCACAGTAACCCACGCAACTGCACTTTTCCCTCCCTCTACACTATTAAATAACTACTATTTTTCTGCTTGCCATTTTATTTTCTGTCCCACCATGCTAAAATCAATATGGCTCAATATACTTTCACTCATATCTTCATAGTGATTTCTGAAGCAAAGACTGATCTTTCCCTTCACTCAGTTCAAAAATCCATGAAACTAACAGGAAAATCAATAGAACTATCCACACTTTCCTTTCAGTATTCTAAACAAACGACAACAGATTTAGGAGCAACACGCAAATTTACTGTATGCCAATAATAGATAACATAATATGAAAAATGCCTTGTGGTTGTACTGAACATGGAGCCAAATGCAGCACAGAAATTATCATATAAAATGGTCCTTTTTTTTTAGCGTTGTCTCACTGCTACTGAAAACTGAATGTTTTTCTGCCCCAAATCCTTTCGCCCTTCCCCCAGTCACTGCATCACCTTTCATCTCAATAGACTTTTGCCAGATTAAATCTGTGTTGTGAAGCCTTTGAAAATACTATAAGCTCAGCTCTCCTTAATCATTTTAGCTCAATACATAGCCAGTCTCTCTATAAAGATTACATTTTCCAGCACATTCACTATGCCAACTGTACTTTTGCCCTCTGTATATAGTTATTCGGCGTCCAAATCGGATTGATGCAGATTATTTTGTTCTGGTAGTCTCAACAATCGTTTCTAAGGGCAAAGGATTTGCTGGGCAAACACCAGAACCAGTATAAGTCCAAGAGGTTCTCAGAAAAATGTGTGGGAATTCCCTGGTGTAGTACATTCGTGATGCTGTATAGTGATGAGCGAATTTTTTCGGCAGGCATGGATTCTCAGCCAATTTCCACATTTTGCCAATGGCGAATTGTTTCACGAAACTTCCGTGAAAATTTGGTGTGGAAAAATTAGGTGCGCAGAATTTTTTTGACGTGCATCAAATTGGGTGCGGCCGTGTAAACAAAAAGGCGAGGTCGCATAAAAATTTGGCGCATTTGCTTAAGAAAAAGCGCAGGCGACAAAAAAATAGCCGTGGAGACAAAAAATAGATGCAGGCAACAAAAATAATAGATCCGGGGGACAAAAAAAATGCGCGACTAATGCTTTTCGCGAATTTTATGGCGAAACAGGACAGATTCGCTCATCACTAATGTTGTACTGAAGCTATGATATGTAGATGGAAAACATTAAAAAACGGAGTCAAGGAGTTCCATTTCTTTACACAGCTTAAAGAACTTAAAGGTGACTTCTGTTATCTTTATATTTTCAACAGGGGGTTCAAACATTTTTTCATCATACATAGTTTTGGGGAAAAATAAAAATACAAGTGGCACCACAAAATGCCAAGGGGGTAATTTATCAACGGTCGAGTTGATAAATGGTTTGAAAGCTTGAAAGTCTGGTATTTATTAAGTGCAAAAACACCAAAACTTGAATGTAAAATTCGCCATCTAAAAGTTGTGAGTTTCTATAGAAGTCAATGGGAGTTGCCATAGGCAAAGTCAAGCCATATTTTTAAACTTGAATTTTTCGAGTTTTTAATTCAAACAAGTTTTCCTTATTAATAAACAAGCGACCATTCAATTTAGAAAAACAAACTCAAATTCACAAACTAAAAAATATAAGGATTTTAGAAGTCACCCTGGTGTTCCATGACGTTTATGAAAGGATTCGGCCTTCTGCTTTTATAAGGTCATGGAACTCCTCAGTAGTGACTTATAATATCCTTATATTTTACAATAGGTGGTACTTTATTCACTATATAAATGATGTTTAGTGATGTCATGTGTTTAACTTGATTAACTGAAACATTTGTGTTGTAAAAACCAATTAATCCACTGCATTAAGATATGAGTATATTAGAAGTCAACTTGGAGATCAGTGCCCTGTATAAAAGCATTCAGCCTGCAGCCATTTGCCATTCGGTCATCATGGAACTCTTAGGTAACTTTTAATCTATATATAAATAGATATATATTTTTCTGTAATTAAAACCCTTTAGTGTAAATAGTCCCCCGTTATAAAATGTCTCTTTTCCTATGGTTCGGGTAGTGTAAAAGGAAAAGCAATGTGAATTCCATGTAAATAATGAAATTATTACTATTATTACTATTCTTCAATGGTATAAAGATATTAATCCAACAGGGTTTTCAGTGAAGCTCAGTGGCAGAATTCTGTCAGCAATCACCTAGTGCATTTCTTTTGGAGTCTGTGTGTGACCCAAATTCAACTATTTCTTTCCAATGACAAACTATTTGGCATAGTGTAAAAACATCATACAAATTTGATGCGTCTCCTATTGTGAGCAAGAGCAAATCCTTCCTGGTACTGAGGCCTGAAGCACATTACTTTTTAGAACAGCATGACCGCTTTGAGGTCCAACCACATCAAAGTTTAATTACCATTTTCTTGCACAGTCAGCAGTTGATTTTCATCTTCGACTCACGTAGATGCGTAAACTACCGCTGTGCAAAATACATTGATGTTTTATGAATAAATAGTAATGATAAAAGTGCAAAGAACATAAAATATTTAGATATATACAATATTCTCTAAGCTTCTTGTTGGATCAGTAGTTTTAAATAATTTTTTATCCAGGCTCTGTGGAACATGGCACGCTGGATTATTTGCAGGGAACATGCAGCTTGTTAAGTGCTTAGTAGCCATGTTAGTGGTCATCATTTACAATGAAACAAAGGGTGTTTTGCGAGGTGATAATGTACGATAAAGTGTGGCTGACCACAAGGTACATTCAGGGAACTTGTTCTACAAACACATTTAAAAAAAAAAAGATTATTGTGCTACCACAAAATCAAAAGACCAAACCAAGGAACTAATGAATTTTAATTGCCACTGGAATATCATTTCAAAGTTAACTGCGCACAGGCATACCATCCAGTTACCTAGCCACTCCCTTGGATGACTCCATTGTACAATTTAGGATAGGGATAAATGAATGAAACACATGCAAACCAGCAAGGAAGTGTTCACCTTAAAGGACAAGGAAAGGCTAAGTCACTTGGGGGTGCCAAAATGTTAGGCACCCCCAAGTGACTTTAATCGCTTACCTTGTACCCGGGTTCTGCCTCTCACTCTACTGCGCGCGATTCAGGAAGGAGGAAGCGCTGCAGGTACCCCGGGCTGGTGCTGTTCTCTCCGAACAGGGGCACCAGCCCGGGGGAAAAGGTAGGTGATTTAAGTCACTTGGGGTTGCCTAACATTTTGGCACCCCCAAGTGACTTAGCCTTTCCTTCTCCTTTAAAGGAATTCTGTCAAGGGAAACATGTCAAAACAGATCAGTTAATAGAGCTTCTCTAGCAGAATCCTGCATCAAAATTTGTTTTTTAAAAGCATATTTAATTTTGGAATTTCACATGGGACTAGCCATATTCTTCATTTCCTAGGGTGCCACAGCCATGTGACCTGTGCTCTGATAAACTTCAGTCACGCTTTATTGCTGAGCTTCAGGTTGGAGTGATATCACCCCCTTCCAGCAGCCGATCAGCAGAACAATGGGAAGGGAGCAAGATAGCAGCTCTCAGTAAATGTCAGAATAGCACTCAATAGTAAGAAATCCAAGTCCGGCTTGGGACTCCTCCAGTTACATGGGAGTAAGAGAAACAATAGGTTACCTGAAAGCAGTTCTAATGTGTAGCGCTGGCTCCTTCTGAAAGCTCAGACTCAGGCACAATGCACTGAGATGGCTGCCTACTCAATAATGTTACAGCTAAAAAAATACATTTGTTGGTTCAGAATTAAAATTTAAATTGAGTGAGGTACCTGCTATGTAATTTAGAAATAAAAAGTACAACATAAAAATCATGACAGACTCCCTTTATCTTCAAATTAACTTTAGTCTTTATTTTTCTTATTTATTGTGGCCTTTGGGTGCTTTACTTTATCCAAAATTTTCAGTTTCAAGCTAAAAAGAGGCAGAACAGGAAGGTTAATAAAGTCAATGAATAAATAAAAAAGACATAGTCATTTTTTTAAGACTAAATCCACCTATAACATGCTAAAAGTTCATTTAAAAGGGCTGGCCACTATTCAAAAGAACTAATGCAATAGGGGATCATCAATCAATAGAATTTCTAATCTCAAGCTACTACTGCACATTGATTCCTAAGAGCGGTCGGTTCAAGGGCCAAGAAGGTGGCGAGATAGTCAGGGAATTCACTTGAAAATGACTGAATTGATAATTTATCTTGCTTTTGGTATAGTCAGGATAAAGTGATATTGACCCCTTTAAAACTGTTCACAGTACAGTACAGTAAATGTTTAAAATGCTGTTTTTCTGCAATTTCGATTGCAGAGCTCTCTGTAACCTTTAGACATTCATGTTGCGGGATTTCTCTTGTGCTTTGCCATTGGGTGGTCTTCCCAACCTTTAGAGCTATGTACCACCCACACAGTGCACAAGCAGAAACTCCACACAGCACCCTGGACAGTGCCTAGAGGAGTGCTTTGCAAGCAAAGGACCCTTTTATGAGATAAAGGCCTTTCTTTAGATACCTTGCTAAACAGATTTACAGTTTTACCTTGCTCAGAATTCTGCCATTAGCTTGCAGGTTTGCATTTAAGACTCTGTGGTTCTGCAAGTGCCACAAAATACATCAAGGAATTCCATAACAGACTAAATATAAATATTGTAGACCTGCGTTTCTAAGGGGGGCATTTACTAACATTCGATTTTTCCATGATTAGTATTTTTTTTGCACAAAAACATTTTTTTTCCACCATTTATTATGCAACAAAACTAATAAATCCAAAAGAAAAAAATGCACCATCTAAAAGCTATCAAGATCATGTAGAGGTCAATGGCAGATGTCCTTTTCACAACTGGAACATCTGTGCTTCCTGGTTTTAGAGGTTTTCAGGGTGTTTCGATGCTTTCATTTGTGTGATAATACAAAACAGTTGCGGTTTTCACTTTTTTCCACATTTTTTTATTTCTGCTTTTTCAGCTTGGATCTTTTTCAGTAAATGACTAGACATTTGTGGTTTTTGTGGAAATGAGTTTTGGTAGTAGTGGTGTCTAAAACCACAAAATCCGAACGTTGATAAATCTGCCCTCGAGTGTTGTTCCTCAGCAAAATGCCAAAAGTGTAGGTTATTTTTAAAGGTGTCCTTAGCTGAGCACAATTCATTCTTACTCTTCTGCTTATTTCATTTTAAAGATGGGATCCACTATCTAGATATGTGTTTAAACTGTACAGCAAGGAACTTCCATTGGTGTTTGATGTGTGTCTGCTCATAAGGTGACTAAGGTTTAGTTTGTAGGGTGGGTTTAGGCAGTTTGTGCTACAAGCATTTTGCTTTTTGGGCTTATTCACTCTACAGACCCACTTCAGTCGGCCATATCTCATAAGTAAGTTACTATTTTAACAACCATCAAGGTGGTGTTACTGCATGTGTTTATATTTTTGATGCCTTAAATATTTCAAGGAAAACCCTTTCCCAAATATCTTCACACAGCATGCTGGAGAATGTTCCATACTACAACAAACTGAGAACTGGTGGAAGTTATTTAACATTGCCGGTATATCCTTACAGTAGTTTGTCTACAGACTATCCATTAAGCCAAATAAAAGGGTTGACTGGGTGCTAAGCAACATCTTCAATTGAATCCACTTAAAGAGAAATACTTGACACAGCTTTCCAAAAAAAGATAAAACAAGAGCAGTCACAAATATAGCACATTCAAAGGGAAACTGTAACTGAAGCTCCCGTGCTACTCTTATGTGAAAGAGCATTTTGCTGTAACGGTGGTTCCAGAGCTTTTATGTACTTGAAGTTCCTATAAAATAAGTGAAACAGTACTCGGCTACAAGAAGAGTTATTTATAAGGCGGCCGATTCTGGAGCGCTCATGCTTGGGTCTTAATGAAAAAGAAGAGAACTAATTTATTAGGATGACATTTAAGTCTTCCCTGATCCTGAGACTTTTATCAAGACAAATAAAACCCATTTTTAGCTGTTGGTCTTGAGAGAGGCCCCAGGGAGGACTTTTCCTTTTCACTATGAGCCAAGAATACACCTGTATCCTGATAAATATAATTCATTATACACACTAATGAAGAACTTCTTGCATTTCTCTCTACTTGTTAATTGCAAATTGTCGACCACAAAAAGTATTCAATAAACATAATAAGTCTCTTTCTCTTTGGGACCATAGGAACTGCTAAGAAGATGCACTTTAATTCGACATTTTCGTTGATGAACCCAATGCAAATGATGGGATATATTTCTGATTCAGTCACTGAGGTTGCCCAAAAGCCAGACTTAAAAAGGAGGGGTCAATGAAACAACCTGTGCCCCCCACTACCAGTGGTTTACCCCCTCTTCAGTTTTAAATGTATAATTATTAGTGGTCAGATTCATGTTATGTTTGTGCAGTCACTTCATTCGGATGCTGTGCATGCCTTCTCTGCATGTCTTTAAATTCCCTGTGACAGATGCTTATCACTGTGAATGGTATCAAATGATGGGGCAATGTGATGCGTAGCTCGAAATTTATGTTACTGCCATGGATTCAACACTTGTGTCATAAATAATACCCCCCCACCACCACCACAATACTCAGTAGATGTTTTTATATTTTATGTTTGTGTCTGTGTGTGTGTGTGTGTGCACACAAGTATATTGTACTCTCACATCTTTTTAACCATTGTAAAAACATTTACGCTGTAATCAACGCTGTATGAACTATTGCTATCAGATATGAATTGCAATATTCCTTTGTCTCTTTGCTCTAACGTTCAGATCCCTACCAAGTTCCTTTAAAACTGAATACCCATGGAAATCCAAGCGGTGAGGTGGCAAATAATCTGATCTGCAAACTCCTTTTGGCAGGTAAAATACTTAATACTTACAGTCAATTGATTTTGCAGATTTGATGGTAATTTATACCTCAGAAATGTAAATATTTCATCCGGCATATAACCATCTAATACATAAGGTATAATTGTGGTTTTAAGCACACAATTCCACCATCCCAGGATTTTACAAGACACCCCTTTCAAACCTTACATTTTAATAGTTTTTCTTAACGTGACAGCCTATTTTCTGTGCATTTATGGTATATTTACCCTTAATAGTTACCCACATCACCTAAGCAGAACGCATCCTCTTTACTAACAATAAATCAAATCACCTGAGATGCACTGGATTAAATGGCTTCAAGTAGCAATAGGGCAGCAGGATACCTGTAAGCCAAGCACACTCAGTAAAGTAGATCTGCACTATAGGCTTCTGCAGAGCCTGTGTCAGCTGTAAAATAGCATTACTATCTGCAGTTTCACTCTTTCCTCCACTGCGAGCTGGGAAATAAGAACAAATGAAAGCCAAGCGTTGTAATTCAGCCTCCTCCAAGGCTTTTTGCCTCAGAGAAAAGTGATAGCTCAGGAAGCACCTCTATTAAATCTACCTCTGGATCTTCCACTGACAGCTAAAGCAAACAGCAGCCAGGTCCCACTGGGCACCCTGACATTCTTCATTCAATTAGTAGGGAAGACAAGGCAAAAAAATAAGAGCAGCGAGCATCACAAGAAAATCCCCAAAGTGTCTTGCTTTGGAAATGAAATACATTACCAGTCGCATATTGAAATTCCTGGGCAACCTGGAGGGATGTGGAAGCCGGCAGCTGGATTGCTTTCTATTCCTTGGGACCACTGGGCTGGATGCCTGGCTGCTATGTACCAGGTGATTCAGAGATAACAGCACTAGAACTGGAGCACATTCAAGGCATCAGAGAGCACAGGGGGGAAAGAAGAGCCCATGTAGCGCTAAATAAGGCACTCCTTGGCACTTCTACAGCTCCGCACTAAGCTCTGTGATAAGCAGGAGAGTAACGAGTGAGCTGCTGCTGCCGCTGCTACTGCCGCTGGTGCTGCTGAGGAGGAGACAGCTGGGTTATATATTCACACTGATGCTGAGCCTACCACTTGCTTTGCAAAACTAAGCAGCTCTCTGCTCATCTTAACCTCTTCATTACCTGAGTCACTTGCCAGTCTGAAAATCACAAAAAAGCACACCTCATTTAGCAAATCACATCAATACTGATCAGTCTTTTTCATCCCTTTATGTGTGCATACTTTAATAATGCACTATCCCATACATTATACCAGTATGCTCTATTCCAGCCAAACTGTAGATCTTTGGCTGTGTCTGTACTACAGTTCACAGGTTCCTATCTCAAGGCAGCCATTTCCAAAACATAGGAGGAGCCAACAATGTAGCATTTTAAGAATAATACAATATCACTGTAGCAGTTCTAGTGCTCCCTATTTGTTATTAGAAACAAATTCATTGAGAAATTATGTATATTTTTTTTAAATACCTTACAGTTACGTTTGACACTTTTCCCTTTTGAAACCAGACACGTAGAATGTACATGCTGAGTGGCAAGTTACTAATTAATGCAAAAGCATACTGCAAGGCAGCACAGAAACCAGTGCAGTCTGCAGTGCACACCAAAATTAATAACCTAAGTATGACCAGGAGCTTATATATGTTCAGCTTATGCATCATAAGTGCAATGAAAAGGGCTTGTAGTGAACACACTATTTGTATATGGTTTATTTTAAAAATATGCATGTTTTTTGCTATTTTACTAATTCTGCTTTCACAAAACAGGACAAAACCTGGAATGTAAAGTAAAGTCCAATTCTACTTCTACAGACACAATCAAAACAAATCAGCAGTCCACTGAAAAATGTCTGTATAATGCTCCTTATCTCACAGACTCAGAGGCTGCAGCTGAGGGAAGGGAGGGGTTTAAATACATTTATAATTTGGATCATTTCTGGTAATGCACTATAGCAGGCTTCTATTTAGTTCTGTTATTTCCATTTAATTTTTATTTCCTTAATTATACTTGGTTCCATGTATTTTGAACTGTTTTTCTTAAAATAACTGTTTCGGGTAAACTGCAAAATACTTATTGAAATTGCAGAGAGTAACTATACAAAGAGATAGGCAATGTGGGGAAACAATTATCATAGAGGCATAGATGTCAACCCAAGGGAGATGCTAGTTTAGAGGGACTGCAACATTTTCTTGTGATGTCCCAGAAGTGACATCATTACGCATGCCCGCCATTGGAGGCAATGTCATTACTCATGTAAACGCACTCTCTGAAGCCGCTGAATGCTTTCTGCACATGAACTCAATGACCTAAGGTGCAGGTTGGCTGGGGGTGCAAATCATGTAACTTCTAGTGAAATCAGGGGAGCTGGCATGTCTGTAGAGAAAGTTTTCCATGTAACCTCATAGGTGGATGCTTATTGGATCCGGAGTACATTTTATCTACAAAAATACATTCTGTATACAAAGAACAATCCCGAGAATGAAAAACCTGACCCGGAAAAGCTGGCTAGTAAATGCCTCCCATAATTTCTTGATTGTCTCAGCAAGCCAAAACTCCAGTACCCCCTGTTCCACCAACCATTCCCTGTCTCTCTAATAAGCAAACAGAGCTGGTCAATGTCATACAACAATGCAACATTTATTGTATAAATGTGTATCTTTATAAAAAGAGTAAATTATGTAATATTTTTGTCAGTCTTCTATCTGAAGACTGACTTCTGTTTGATTTAGCATCAGATGCACTTACATACTGTGGCAAATGTTTTCTGAATTCCATATTTAATTGGACCCCTATGCTCCTACCCCACCCCCGATGGCTGCCTTGTAGAAATTAAGTCTAAAACAATTGAACTTTTCTGAGTTTATCTTGGAAATGTTTCACCAACTCATCTGAGTGGCTTCTTCAGTTCAAATGCCTTGTAGGGAATTTCCCGGCACTTAAACCTTTGAGGGTAGTACAGTCACAGACATCCAATCACAATGGTTCCATTGAACTTATTCAGTTAGATGTTGGCTGAAAGAAGGTGAGATCCAGTCACAATGGTACCATGATTATCATTGATGCAGGTGTTAATCCTGCAAAGTACATGACTGGAAGTGTGAACTGTTGTGAAACCGCCGGGGTAAGGATGTCAAAGCGACATTGTATGTTGATGAGAAGCGGTGTTGCAGGCCCCCTCCCCTCTTCAGGGATGCTGAGTCTTGTCCTGAGGAGTTTAGCCCGCCTATATTGGGCCATTCTCTTACAGAGAGGTTGTTTTGTCTTCCCAAAGTCAGAGCACTCTTCACTACACTGGACAAATTATCTTTCTTGTGCTTTGTTGCAGGGTCTTTTGGGTGCAACAACTTCAATCTCAGAGTGTTGCTGGGTTTGAAAAATTCTCCTGTTTTTATGATGTTCCAGGATGACTATGTTGCTTTGCCTACTGTGTTCCTCCCTTCTGTGTGGTTGCTCTGGTCTTTCTGCTTGTCTTTAGTGATGAGTGACAAGCAAAAATTCCCAAAATGGCACAATGCGTTTGTCGCCCACATATTTTGTGTCATCCGCGTCCCGTGTGTCTTTTTTTTATGCAACCACGCCCAATTTGCCACCACCGCAACTTTTTTGATGCGCGACTAATTATTCCGTGGCAAACTGTCACGATTTGAAGGTAACATCTAACACCATGATTTCATCAATCTCCAGCTTTATCTCCTGCACACTTTTGATGAAGTCCATGGAGTTCTGATGGCGGGGTACTGTGTTTCCAACTAAGTACACAACTAAGTACACAGTACATCAGCCTGGAAAAACCATCCCTGAGGCCTGGACACCGCTTGTCATCAACATACAATGTCGCTTTGACATCCTTACCCCAGTGGTTTCACAACAGTTCACACTTCCAGGCATGTACATTGAAGGATTAACACCTGCACCAATGAAAATCATGGTAGAGGTATGGGACCCATTATCTAGAATACTTGGGACCTGGGGTTTTCTGGATATGGATCTTTCCGTAATTTCCTACCTAAAGTCTGCTAAAAACTTTATTTAAACAGTAATTAAACCCAATAGGATTGTTTTGCCTCCAATAAGGATTAATTATATCTTAGTTGAGATCATGTACAAGGTACTGTTTTATTATTACAGACAAAAAGGAAATCATTTTTAAAAATGTGTATTATTTGATTAAAATGGAGTCTATGGGAGATAGCCTTTCCGTATTTTGGGACTTTCTGGATAACGGGTTTCTGGATAAGGGGTCCGATACCTGTACCATTGCAAGTGGATCTTACCTTCTTACACCTGTCAGTTTCAGCCAACCCCTAACTGAACAAGTTCAATGAAACCATTGTGATTGGATGTCTGTGACTGTACTACCCTCAAGGGTTTAAGTGCCAGGGAATTCCCTACCAGTCATTTCACCTGAAGAAGTCACTCGGATGAGTTGGTGAAACGTTTTCAAGATGAACTCAGAAAAGTCGAGTTGCTTCAGACATAATTCTACTCAATACTGCTTTCCAGATGTTTCTCTGCAATAGCATGCTTATGCTCCACCTGAGGAAAAGAAAAGGGTTTTATCATATGAATTCAGTGTATCAGATAAAGTGTTAAAATAAATATATAAAGGACAAGGAATGGTTAATTCACTGTTGGTGTACCATTAACTTAGTTAAAATTTTAGTTAGGTTACATATAGGGGGAATTTATAAATAGTTCAAGTTTGAATTATGATTAAAAAAATCAAACGTCTGTTATTTATTTAAGTGCAAAAACACCTGAAAACTCAAATGTAAAACTTCACCATCTAAATGCTTGTGATTCTATATAGAAGCAAATGGGAGTTTTCCTAGGCAAAGTCATGCCATATTTTTTTGAAATTAGTATACTCGAAAATTTGAGGTATTCAAGTTTTTGTTATCTGAAAGAGTTTTCCTTATTAATAAATAAGTGAGCATTCGATATGGGAGTTTATTAAAACAAAAAGAAACAAATTAGACAATAATATATACAATAGTATGTAGTATTACCCCTACCTCAGGAGTGCTTGTCTGGCTGCTGTTATTGCCAGTGCTCTCTGGATCTGGTGAAAAAAAAAAATGAAACCAGCCCATCAAGCTGTATCCTGAGGAGGTTTCCTGCTCGCTTAGATGTTCATCACTGCTGTCACTGCTCTCCTCCGATTCCTGTTGAAAAGACAGGAAAAGGGGGTTGAAATTAAAGTCAATTAAAATCTTTAGACTACAGTCTGCATATTGCAATCTAACACAACATATAAGAACCATTCGCATTAATTTGGCCCCGCAAAACTACATTAACTCAGTTCCCTAGAGAAGATGCTAAAATGAATGTTATGTAGTGCAATCTGATGCTGAGATTGAAATTTTAATATAGTTGTATTTGCTGGTTACCTCGAAGGCAGGCTCAGAGGGTGATATATCGCGCCTGTTTTACTGGTTAAGAAAACATCATTTTATGAGATCAACTCAGATCCGTAGAGAATATGATAAAAAAACAAATCTTTAAAATTTCTTAAATTACACTTTTTGGTTCATTATTTTCTGCTTACCTCGCAGTGACACGAGTGATGAGATGTTGAATCCTGGTTAAAACAGAGAGAAGCAAAGGAAACGATCAACTTCTAACTGAGTAACCAGGTCAGACAGAATGCTGGGACAAAGGTAGGTAATTCTGGAGGCTGTAATTTTACTGATAGAAAAAAAAGGTTTACTTATTCTTTAACCAGTTTTTCTCTGCTTACCACAATGATCACAACTTCATCTTTTTCATTCTAGGAACAATAAAAACATGTTTTATTACAAAAATAAATAAGCAAAAAGGCAAACAAATTGTAAATGCAATGGCTTAAATAGGACAAATAGTGAGTAATGTGTGATTTTTTTATTGTTTTAATCAGTTCTTTTCTGCTTACCGCAATAAGTTCATTGAGAAATGAGAAAATAGGCAAACTCAAATGAATCCATCAA
This sequence comes from Xenopus tropicalis, assembly GCF_000004195.4. Lineage (NCBI taxonomy): Eukaryota > Metazoa > Chordata > Amphibia > Anura > Pipidae > Xenopus > Xenopus tropicalis. Next base: position 115,127,903 of record NC_030681.2, read on the forward strand.
TACAATAGGATGACCAGATCACTTGGAAATTCAGGCACATGTCTAAAACTTCAATCAGTGCTGCCCTGCAACATGTACTTATTAGATGTGGTCACCCTACAATAACAATCAAACTTACCTCAGTTAAAATAAAATGTCCAAATAAATATATAAGGGTGAAGATAAAACTATTGGTAGTGTTTTTCTAAGTAAAATAATCATATTTTATACATTTTGTTTTCAAAGTAATTTTCAATAGACTGTGCCATATACAGTAAGCACACAACCTATTATGTTTTCAGTGGAGATGCTGTTATACTTTATTATATTATATAGCAAGGCTATGAATAGCATGAACTAAATGTGTGATATTAGAGTAAAAAGAATTCTTACCCTTGGAAATGAAGACACACAAAATGTTTCAGTTCTCCCTGGGACCTTTCTCAAGGCAACCACACCCTTCACCTTAACAAGTATACATAGCCAGTGATAACCATCAATTAGGAACATGACATCACCATATGCAAGTGAGCAAAGTGACTAGTGCAAATTGACTTACTTTCGTTTAAAAATACAATAAGAGCCAACAATCTGGCAGAGTGATTAAAATACCATGTAAGCATATACAGTCATTTCAGTTTCAGTATAGTTGAGTTTGGAACAATTTCAAGTGTAGATGCACAGAGGCAGATAATACCTGCTGTTGTTTCCAGATTTGAGCAGATTCCATTCAGACATGTTAGTTATTAAATTCTATTAAAGATTGCAGTACAAATGAGCATCAGCCATACAGCTTCATCAGGTCAGTTCTCCTTCACCTGATCCAGTCCTATGGGTGATCTGCACATTTGCACCCCACACTACAGCAAGGTTTCCCTGTCACCTTACAGATAAATGTTAGGACACAGTCAAGTGCAAATGTACAGTAATTGATTGATGTCAAGGGATTTTAGTAACTGGTAGGTAGAGGTTTCAATGTCACCTTATAGCTGAGTGACAAGAAGTCACAACTGTTCCCAAGCCACCCTACAGCTGTGACATTGGAGAGATATAAACATGGGTTATATAATAATTTAGACTAATAAAACATCTGAATTACTAGAGCTGCACCAGAGTAAGCGGCACCGGTGCATTTTGTACATGTTTCAGAGAAGAATTTATCAAATGATAGTGGCTACTGTATGTGCTCTAAAGCTTTCTGCCTATTATTCTCAAGTAGAATTAAGTAGGAAAAGATAAAGACACAAAAAAGTGAACAAAAGACAACATAAAGTTACAAAACTACTATAGATCCCCAAAATTGCTTTAAACTCTAAATTATGATACTTTACCTGTGCTAAATATTGGAAAAGTTTGTGGGAAGAACTGGAAAATCCCAACCTAACCCATTTTAAATGGGCATCTCACATAATACAGTCCAGGTTTGTGGCAAAAAGTCTGTACATTTGTCTTTGTAGTGTGATTCATTCAGTCCTATTTAAATGAGTTAGAATCCATACAAATAAACACCTTTCAAAATCACATATGGCGGTGGTGTAATCAGGTTTAATTCTTTTTTCTTTACAGTATTCAAAGTAAAAGACAGCAACTCTAGGCCAGTATGGCATCTCTGTTCTTTCTGCTTTTCCCGTGCCAAGCTGCCTCCCATAGAAATAATCAGAAATATCAGGATTATATTGCTGCCAAGTTCAGAATGTGATGATTGTGAGGAAAGAAGGAAAAAACCCCACAATACCCACCTGCATTAGAAAATCCATATTATACCATCCAATCTTGTGGGAAAATATCCCAAACATTTTGTAAGTTTGGGCAGTATATGGATTTTCCCTTGAAAACAGGGTGTGTGGGTTTTTTTATTTCCTACCCCTTTCCTTTGGTATTTAGCAGAGTTTGGATATCACATTGTAGGCTTGACAGAGGGGCCCAGGAAGGACATACACATTGCTGTTCTTCTATATATTGTCTTGAGAAATAAATCATATCTCCTCTGCTATACCATAATGCTTTGTGGAATTATTTTTACAAATGTAATATTAGGGAGGTTGGGGCCCAACATTTCATATGTGTATTATTAAATAGGTTGGCTGTTTGGTTAAGCTTTCCCATTCCCATGTGGCATCTACCAACCTCACTGCAGAAGTGGTATGGGCACGTCTAGTAAGGAAAATGGAAAGTTCTCCCGACAGACATGAGCATACAAAGCATGAGATAAGGCCTGGGTGAAATGCATGCACACTCTTAAATTAGATAACAAGATGGGTCAATTGGCTGTTATCTGCCATCAGATCCTATGTTTCTGTGTGAGTGCATAGAATATTTAATTGCCTTGTAGGTGCAGTAAAACACACATGGAATTCTAATTCAATATATAGTTAAACAGTTACAGCCACATGTGTTGCAATGCAGGACCTTGGTTGTTGCTTGTTTTATGCACATTACCTAAAGGAGCAAAATACACATTTTACTTGAATATATATAATTGTTTAATATCCTACATTTGCAATAAGATATAAATAATGGATACATGAGTGAGTCTTGCACAGAAGCAGTTTTTCACATGAAACATGTTTTTATTGTGTCTTACTCTTTACAGGGGTCATGGTTCCCTATACCACACTTTAACTTATCCAGCCACAGAGATGCACAGGGGTATTTAAAATAATAAATAAAATCCCTAGTGTCATTAATAATTTAGAAGAAGAAGTTAAGGTGGCCATACACGTGGCGATCTGACGATGTTTCGTACGACCATCGGTCGCACGAAACATCGTAAGATCCGCCACACACCATTCAGGGCTGAATCGGCAGGTAAGGAGGTAGAAACAATAGGATTTCTACCTCCTTCTGCCGATTCAGATCTGAAGGGAGAATTTTGGTCAGGCGCCTCCTATGGCGCCCGATCAAAATTTTCCAACTGGTCCGATCGGCGAGTCGGCCGATATCAGCAGCTTCCTGCGATATCGGTCGACTCGCCGACATACCATACACGCACCAATTATCGTATATAATATCGGTGCATGTATGGCCACCTTCACCTAAATGTTTAATCTCCACGTCCCTGAGTAGGGTGACTTAAATGGGACTACCACGTTCCTGGGTAGGGTGACTTAAATAGGACTACCACATTCCTGGGTAGGGTGACTTAAATGGGACTACCACGTTCCTGAGTAGGGTCACTTAAATGGGACTACCACGTTCCTGAGTAGGATCACTTAAATGGGACTACCATGTTCCTGGGTAGGGTGACTTAAATGGGACTACCACGTTCCTGAGTAGGGTCAGTTAAATGGGACTACCAAGTGTCTGGGCAGGGTGATTTAAATGGGACTACCACGTTCCTGGGTAGGGTGACTTAAATAGGACTACCACATTCCTGTGTAGGGTGGCTTAAATGGGACTACCACGTTCCTGAGTAGGGTCACTTAAATGGGACTACCACGTTCCTGAGTAGGGTCACTTAAATGGGACTACCATGTTCCTGGGTAGGGTGACTTAAATGGGACTACCACGTTCCTGAGTAGGGTCAGTTAAATGGGACTACCAAGTGTCTGGGCAGAGTGATTTAAATGGGACTACCACGTTCCGGGGTAGGGTGACTGAAATGGGACCACCACGTTCCTGAGTAGGGTCAGTTAAATGGGACTACCAAGTGTCTGGGCAGGGTGATTTAAATGGGACTACCACGTTCCTGAGTAGGGTCACTTAAATGGGACTACCATGTTCCTGGGTAGGGTGACTTAAATGGGACTACCACGTTCCTGAGTAGGGTCAGTTAAATTGGACTACCAAGTGTCTGGGCAGGGTGATTTAAATGGGACTACCACGTTCCTGGGTAGGGTGACTTAAATGGGACTACCACGTTCCTGAGTAGGGTCAGTTAAATTGGACTACCAAGTGTCTGGGCAGGGTGATTTAAATGGGACTACCACGTTCCTGGGTAGGGTGACTTAAATGGGACTACCACGTTCCTGAGTAGGGTCACTTAAATGGGACTACCATGTTCCTGGGTAGGGTGACTTAAATGGGACTACCACGTTCCTGAGTAGGGTCAGTTAAATGGGACTACCAAGTGTCTGGGCAGAGTGATTTAAATGGGACTACCACGTTCCGGGGTAGGGTGACTGAAATGGGACTACCACGTTCCTGAGTAGGGTCAGTTAAATGGGACTACCAAGTGTCTGGGCAAGGTGACTTTATTACACAACACAAACCAAAGGAGGTGAAGCCAGTAAATGTCACATGTTGATTGAATTTTAGGGGTTACTTAAACTGCAGCAATCTTTGCCCATTATTTCATTAAACCCTTTCCCTCATAATTAAAGGGAGTATGTTTGTCCAGGTGTGGTAACCTATAGTAGCCAATAAGATGTTTACTTTTAAAAAGGTGACCAGTAAATGCTATCTGCAGATTGGCTGCTATAGGTCATTAGAACAGTAGCAAACTTTGCACCTTGTATTACAGCTTACAGTTCCCCTTTAAGAGCTGAAGGAAATCATTTTCAGAGGTGTCTTGAACAGAAGAATGCCTGGCGGTTGTTTAGATATGTGGAAACAAATACTATGTCAAATATAAACCAAGGCTGAGGAAATTAATAATGTATAGAACATGTTACACAGAATTGTTTACATGCTATATGTTTTTAGCTCACATGGCAAATGGCGGAGATCTTACATGACAGATATTTTGACTGAACACCCTAGGAAATGCCTGAGGCAAACATCTGGCTCCAGTGATAGAAGGACCTGGGAAATGATGTCCCATATCTACTCAGCAGGACGGCTTCCAACTGGATGTGTTGGTGTATTCCCACACTCCTTTCTCTGCTGCTCTTGCCTTGCATGCTAATCACAGTAGCTCAAAATATGTAAATATTTCATTTGGATTGGCCATTGTTTCATTTCGATAATTACTTTCTGCGAAAATGCTAAATCAATTCTTACCTTTTCGAAGAAAAAAATACACCAATTTCTCAACAAGGGTAGTTTCCCTTTATTTTAATGCTTGCAATATGTAAGGAAAGGCTGCTATAATTAGCTATGCACCCAGGACAAAAGCGACAGAGAACAAATTCTAATTATAGAAGGCTTGTTCTTACAACTGCTGAATCTAGATTAAAAAAAATAGTGGACAAGGAGAGCTGCTTCAGATACCCTGCATGAAGGGGAGTTGGACTGGCAATGGAAAATGACAGCCGACTGGCAGTTAATAATAACATGAAGGAGAATGGATGATTAAGTGCTGACAAAGAAGTGGATAATTTCAACTAGATGTAGAACAAGAGTAATTATGATTTCTATCACCGAATCTAGACCCACATATTTCCTACTGTGGATGCTTGAAATTGTGAAATAGGATGAACTTAAAAATGTGTGACTACAGGAAACAGCCAAAAATGGGAGCAGCAGGTAGCTGAAGAGTTAAGTTGAAAGTACAATAAATTTAGAATTGTACTTTAGAATAAAGAATTTAACATGGTTAGTGATGAGCGAATCAGTCCCGTTTTTTTGTTGCATACCAAATTTTTGTGCGGCAAATTTTTACGCCCATTCCACAAAAAAAATGCCAATGGCAAAATACAGAGATTCTAAGCGAATCCATGCCCAGCGAAAAATTTCACCAATCACTAAACATGGTACTTGGCTGTGCATGCCATATTGTGGAACAGATCACATTTAGGGAATCCTATAAGTCTCCCCTGTTCTCCAGGAAGGTTAGCATTTATGGCTAAATACACAGAACTACATAAGCCAAATATATATCTGGTAATTTTCAATTTGGTCTTTAATAAGTCCTGGAATATCTTCAATCCCATTTTATGAGCGACCAAATGAAGATTTGCATTTATAGGAGAATTAATTTCATGCAAGTTGAGCAGCGCTATGCAGAAATGCTGTTCAAGTCTCATTAATGTCCGGATTCTATTAGTTCCTAAAAAACAGACTAGAGGCAATTGTTACATAGAAGCACGCTTATTGCAGAGGTAGACTAGGTAGGAGTCTATTGAATCACCTGATGTCCTCTAAATTTTGTTGCTGCCAATACCCAGTAAGCCATGTTAATATACATTGTTCTATTCAAATATTTATGGAGAATACAGAGATGCAAACAAGAGAGTTCATTTAGTTGTGTATGTAAGATCGGTTATGCTTCTTATGTATAATGTTCGTATTATAGGGTTCATTTCCAAAAGCAAATACAAAGCAAAGCACAACATTGTTCCCTGCTTTGTTACCTATTTTGGCCAATCACAAAGATTGCACAGTATTCTCTACTTGTGCCAAAGCTCCAGTAAACTGCAGTTTACTAAATAGGATGCAAAGTGCAAAGTACAGGGCACATGGACAGGCCTAGAATTAACACATGCATTGAGAAGGGTCTTACATATAGGGCTTGTTGTGCATATAGCACCTACACATACAACTACGAAGGCCAGCAATGTATATATAGCTCTCTCCTGTAATAAGTCACCTATGCAAAATTCAAGGCAAAATTAATTCTATGCATCAAATCCAGTTGGCCTGCCATTGTAATAATAAATGAATACAGTTTCTTACAGGTTTCTGTACCACGTCATAACACATCATTTTGTAAATCATAGTTTCGTGCACAATTATATTAATTATACAGGCCAGGGCTACAAAAAATGGAATAAATAAATTTAGTTAAATAAATGAAGGGACATATGTTAAGAGACACACAAGGTCCCAGTCTATTTACTGAATATACACGGTATATATAATATATACTATGTTTAGCAGTGCTGGATTGCTAGTACAGTGGTGAATAACAGAATTAATATTACAATTTTTCAAATTAAAAAGTGCCCAGTCCCTTTAAATTAAAAAGCCATAAAAATATCTTTATTTTAAAAGAAATTTTAATTAGTTCGGTTTCTGAACTCTTTCAGGTTCAGATAGCCGTGTCTAAGATGAATGTCTGCCCTGATGTTTTTAAGCAGGCAAATTATATTCTCATCTCTCTTATTTAATGCCTTTTATGAGGATTTGCACTGACCCTTATTGCTCAGTCCTTTTTCTCATATCATTACTAAGTCCATTCTAAAGTATTTATGTACCATTTAATGAGTAAAGGAAATTGCATATCTACTGCCTCTTACCTGCCATTTTTCTTCAATGAATCTAAATCTGTGTAAAAAAAAAAAAGTTGTGCTTTTCTTCATTTATTACTTAGCTACACTATCATCTACTGGTTTACAATCCATGTACAGATTTGCTCACCTAATCCATATAAGTCTAAAGAGATTGCGCGTGCAAGTATTGGATCTGTTATCTGGACACCCGTTATCCAGAAAGCTCCAAATCAGGGAACTCCATAAACTCCAAGAAATAATTCAAACTTTTATAAGACATTTCCTTTTTCTCTGTAATTAGAAAGATGCTCCGTACCTATAAGGTAGCAGGTGCCTTGACGGTGCTAGGAACAGCAGGGGGAGTGGAAGGGATTAATTAATACAGGCTAGGACAGGGGGAAGGAGGGTTTGTAAAACAAAAGGGAGGACCAGGATAGGGAAAGTAACAGCAGAGGAAGAGGCAGTACCATTACCTTGTGGAAAGTCAAGGAGCATTGTCCCGCCTGCCCTTGAATACAAGCAAGGTGGACCGGGTTGGGGAGGGAGCTTGTGGTAGGAATGCTTGCTGGAAGGTGGGGGCTAAGCCCCAGTTTTGGCACATGGGTGGCAACAGGTGGATGGTAACCTGCTCGGACAAGGGTTACAGGAGAGTAGTGGATTCTGGTTGCCTGCTCTCACTTGCCCACCTGAAGCTGCTGCAGAAGGTGCCCGGCATGGCAGGAAGCCATGGTTGGTGGTTTGGAGTGGGCAAGCATTCCAATGGGCATAACATGGATGGTTATTGTTAAAATGTTGATCACTTTATAAATTATTTTGTATTTATATATTTACATATTTTCTGTTAATAAAGCTGTGGCCTGTTATATCCCACCTTGGACATCATTATTGTCTCTGAGGTACCGGGGGTGGGGGAAGGAGCTAAGGTAAGGGACCCTGCGTAATTGCTGCTGCACTGTCAAGCAATAACCTGTACTTGATCCCAACTAAGATATAATTACCCAGTAATACAGGCAAAACTATCTTATTGTGCTCCAATTTAAAGAAAGACCTCTTATCAGGAAACCCCCAGGTCCCAAGCATTCTGGACAACAGGTCAAATACATATATACATGTTGCACAGGTCCAGTTTGCATTCTTACAGTTTATTTTGTATACTGCAAATGTTTCATAAAACAATGCATACTCGTTATATTATATATATAATATTTTTGACTTATAAATCATTTGCCTGTCTTGATAATAGTACAACTTGGTATCACTGGCAACAAACTCTTAATTTTAAAGCTAGTTTTCAACTGGCTTCCAGAGGACTGTACAAAAAGCTTGTACTTTTATTTGTACCAGTCTCCATGCTGGAAAACTAAAAGATCTGTCAGCTGGACCAAGGGAAAAAGAGTTTGACAGAAAGTTAGTTGGGGTGAGTGTGTTACATGGATGGTAAGATTTTTTTTGTGGGAAATGAATGAAATAAAAAAGGAGGTATGTGGCATGGCATGTGTGCCTGACAGTGAAGTAGAAGTAATCAACATATGAATATATTGTTTCAATGTGAATGTAAAAAGGTACAAAAGTTAACATATTTCATAACTAGATGAGATTTCCTATTTTGTACTGATTATACAACATCCTTAAATTGTCTGGCTTGTTCATTATAAATAAGTCAGTCCAATTATAAGACAGAATGCCATTTTAATTAGCCTAATAAAACAGATCCAGCAGGGATCACAGTAATAGCTGTCATGAGAAAGAAACAAATACTATACACTAATGTGTAGTAAGCCAGAACGATTGGGTAAGCAGAATTGTCTCTCACTAACACATAAAAGCATGCAAACACACAAGGGCACCTTGTCCCCTATCATTTATTTATTTTCAGAATTTAATTATCTATATACATTATATGCCCCAAGATCTATATAAAGATGCCATAAATATTCTTTCTGGGTGGAAGTAATGGTTAAAGAACAAGATACAGGAATTCATGTTTATAGGTGATGAGAAAAAACTTTATATTGGAAACAGAACCAGTTTCTTCTTGATTTATTCAATATGATAAAAATCCAATATGATCACACGTGCTGACATTGCATAGAGCTGAGGTCTTTTATTTATTAACCCCCCTGCCTTTTGCTGTCCATACTTAAGCCAGGCCCCCCTTAACTCATAACAAGGTTAAAGATATACAACATGAACAGATGGTTGTTACAACACGCAAGGCAGTAAATAAACATTCAGACCAAGCTCTAACACAAAGTGACTCCTCCGTCTGCTGATCTGAGACCACTGGAGGGTCAACCCTACAGTTTCAGAAACACTGGTGTTGAGATATAAGTCGACCATACACGGGTAAATAAATAGGCCTATGTTTGGGACCTGGGAAGATATCTAACCAAAAATCACAGGTCTGAAAATGTTGTCAGAGCAATGTTCACATTAGCTTATCCTCGCCCACATCAACAATTCCCAACACGGAGGTACACACTGTTTTATACGCTTTGTAAAAAACAGCTGCTTGTTTGTAAGCAAAACAAAAAAAAAATCTGCGCTATATGGGTGTTTGACAAATGAAAACATTTATTTAATTACATATAAAGTCAATATAAATGTTATATATATATTTATAAATGTTATATATATATCAGGAAGGAAGTGGTTAAGTTACCGGTTCCTGCACATTTTTGCACAGCTTGCCATACAGCTGCACTGAGGTTTCTTGGGATAGAGTCTGTTGCCCCCCCACGAGAGAAGTTTTGGATTCACAATTTGCAGAAATACATCCATGGGGGCTTAATAGAGAATATGACCTGTATGCATTTATAAAAGGAAGCATTGCTTAAAGAAAGTATTTCCAGTACTATATAACCATTTTTATCTTAAAAAAGGGGGATGGCTATGGTGTTGTAAAGAGGTTATAAGCACATGTGTCATCTTGCATGTTGTTTCCAATATGGATACCCTATATTGAAGATTGTGTGATTTTCTTTTTTCTTGTTGTTACAAATTTGCATATATTAGGAATGTTACATGTAATGCACTTTTATTTTCTCAAGGGGGAACCCTGGTCGATGGGTATTCTATAAGTAGGGTTGTGGAATGTCCCTACTTGGATCCAGTAATTTGTTGGGGGAGTGACCTTTGGACTTACACTATTTATACCTTGTGTGCTTTGTGTTCTATCTTTTCTCATTTAAACAAGTCTGGACCTTTTTGTTTCTTTATATATATATATATATATATATATATACACACACATACATAAAATTTATAGTAATTAAAAAAATATGTTTTTGCAGTTAGGGTTCCTAACATGGAATTAGGCCAATTTCTACATTGCACAGACCAGGTTAAATTGTACTGAATGCAAAAAACTCATACTTAGTTCATGTTCTCTCCACTAAGTGTAATAATATTATTTGTCTCTTCTCTCTGATGACTGTGCTCCTCCTAAAAGTTCTCCTGCTCACTGCATGAATGTGCCTTGGCACCATGGCAAATGCACACCATTCTGCCCCATAATGCTGCTTGTCTCTTGCCCTGTTTTTTGCTTGTGCCTTTGACTATGCTAAATTGCTGCCTGCCCTGAACTCTGCCTGCTGCTTATTTTACTTTGCTGATTATTGGCTTAATGGCATTAAAAAATACTTTTAAGCAGGAAGATGTGATGAAATTAATTTCATCTATTAGTTGTAGAGCTAGGATTCCTAAGATTATATTTGCCAGGGCAAAACTAAGCTCTTTTGCAACATAGTAAAAAAAAAACAAAAAACTGGCAAAATGCTTGGAATGGCATGATAATTCTTTCAGTTTGAACAAAGCCTGAAATTCCTGAAAATGAAATAATTATACCTTATTATTCTCTTATAAATTCCCATAACTGGACATGACCCACAAGGCACTTTATCAGTATCCCAGTGCAGACCGTGCCTTTTCTGGTAATGTGAAACAGAAGTCAAAGCAATCTCGCTAAATCTTTTAGTTACGTTCTTATATCTATCATCATGATTTAACATCAGCAGGAGGATCGAAAGAAGAAAAACCACAGAGGTGTAGCACTGAATGCACAATTTGCATTATGTTCATAATAAAAACTGGAAGTTTCTGACCAAGTATAAAAGCTCTCCTTTATCTAAAACCAAAGATCAATATTTCAAAGCAATATACTTTTCACTTTAAACAATACTGCTTTTGAATGCCAAGTGGAAGAACAAGGCTGTCTGTCTCTGCTCAAAGCTAAAACCAGCACAAAATCTCCTGTCTCTTGGGAGCTAATTAGTATTGTTATACTTCCTAGGATATTAGGAATCTCCAGATACGTTGTAATTTTTTTTAGCAAAATAAAAGCTACATTCTAAGCAATGCTAAGAACGATTTGGAGAATAATTCATGCTGCTCTTAAAATATAAAGGAAAAATAAACACAGGAAAACATCTATAGCAGGGAGTTTGACCAAGCATCAGCCTACAGCTGTATCCTAAACAAACATTCTTGTGTTTATGTATATATGTAAAGTAAATAGATAGATGGCTACATGAATAGATAGATCAATAGACAGATGGGCCCTAGTGGGCCCCAGCCTAGGTTAATTCCCCTCATGTCTTCAGCAGTGAAAATTAGAGCCATATATATATATATCTATTTGTATGTCCTGGATGTGCCATATATATATCTATTTGTATGTCCTGGATGTGCCATATATATATCTATTTGTATGTCCTGGATTTTTAGGTTCTTAGGTGGGCACTGGGTCCAGTCCAAAACTGTATAAAGTTGAACTATGGTTGGTTATCTGCCTGCCCCTTGCTGCTCTTGCTTGGGCGTTTAATGCTGTATCAAAAAAGTTTATTAAGGTGTATTAAAGTTTTCTTTGCAAATGTGTACATAGCAACTATATGTATGAGGAGCAAGCTGTAGAATGAAGACAGGCCACTTGTGGCCTGCCAATTTTTATAGGCTTAATTAGGTCCATCTACAGGAATAGTAATAGTAAGTCAACCCTTTATTACTATTTGGAATGTTGATGCACTTTGGCTTATGGCACCACTGCATGTGCTATGGGTTGCTGTACCCTGGCAAACCTAAGTCTTTTATTGCATAACCCCATTAAAAGGTCTAGCAGAGAAACAACTGAGAGAGGTCACTTTTAGAGCCAAAAGTCCTTTAAAGGACAGAGGAAGAGATATTAAAACTCTCCCTACCTTTACATACAAGCTTGAGGCAATAAAATGAAATAGGCTCGTCATTTTCACCTAAGATTCTATGGAGAGGCTGCCTCCTATTTATTTTGAAACAAAATTATAAATTTGTAATACTTGTTAATAAATGTTAAATTGAAGAAGATAATGGAAATATAAAAATACTGTACGCACCTTAGTTATCCCTAATGCAATAAAAGGCATAAGTCCTGTGCCTCAGTGAGAATATCTCTTGCTATAAGCCTATTTTTATACACAACTCATAAACACAGGACCATGCAGAAAGACCCTGTATGCCAGATTGTTTTTTTTTAATTAACATCAACACATTTTATGTTCCTGATTAAAACCGTGTCTCTTGCCATAAACATGAGAGGTGCTTGATGTGTTTTGTGTTATAAATGTCACTTCCCTAGAAGCACTTGTCCCTCCCAAGCACGTAAGAGCGACCTCTTATATAAATAACTTATATTTAGATACATAAAATTACAGTAAGGTATATATGTGAAACCAACAACTTTAGTGAACAAAGCAAAGGCACTTATGTTTTGTGAATATTTAATATTCAAACTAGGAAATATTCACAATCTAAAATAATCCATACCATGTTACCTAATATTGTAATCAATGAAGCAATTAAGTTCCAAATCTTGATTCAGGCCATAAGGCACAACAATTGTCCATATCAGAAAAAAATGAGGAGGCACTTACAAACTCCAGTGTGACGGCTCAATTAAAGTAAAAAAAGGTATATTTTATTGGCCTTACGCATTTTGTGCTACCTTGCACTTAGTTATAGGGTAGGTTTGATCCACTCCCTCTGGCTGTAGGTTTGGGGTTTGGCACCCCCACTTAATGTATTTACTGGTGAGTCTACACGATTTCTGCATCTATGGGATTATTGATTCTTTAACTCACAATAGTTGTCCACTCAAAAATGCAATAATGCTCCACATTTGAATGTGAACTGATTATTCCTATAACATCTTCCCATGTACCCCACAAGATAAAGATAACCAACTAGATCGGTTCTGCAAACTGACATTTAATTTTATATTTTATATACATTTTAAAGAACTGTGAGAATTTAATAAATCTGCATGCCTTGCCATGAATACATCCATACCTATGTAACACCCCTAACTAAAGCAAGAAACATGAACAATTGCATAGACAGTGTAGGGACCCATAGGGTTAAGCTCCCTATGGTGTTTTCCCTTATTCTTATCTAATCTGTATTGTTATAGGGCAGAGCCCTCTGATCTCAGGTTACTGTTATTAGGCTGCCCTCTATAGGTTTAGCCCAGGTTGACCACTCCCCTTGGCAGACTATATAATGTCTTGCACAAGGAAGTGGCTTCCTCTTTTGGCTGCATGCTGTGTTCTGGACAGATCCCAACTGAGCCTGGACCAGAACATAGGCCCAGAAGCCATTTGTACCCTAGGGGACCACCTACCCTAGTGCTAAGTCGGGGACAGGGCCCCGTGAACGAGGTTAAGCCAGCACAGACAGATTTGTTATAGCACCCTCTAGGAGAGGTGATTGTAGTCAGGTTATTTAGTAAGGGCAGTCTATAGCCCCAACCAGGAGTTGTAACAAAGGGTTTAGTCCACCCCGGCTCTGTAGTCGTTCTTTAGGGACCGGTTTTATTAGACGCCAGGTACCAGTGTTAGGAGCTCTCCCCTGGACCACAGTCGGCCGGAACACTCCCTTCTGAAAGGTCTATATCTCAGGTGTCAACTAATCCTCTGTGCATCCTCCAAGTGGGTTATTCTGTGCCTAAAGTGTCACATCTGCTGTACTATCTGTGACATCATACACTGCTGTGTCTGTGAGTATACCCTGCTGCACTATAAAGTTGTGCCTTTGTCCAATAAATTGTACCATAGTTATTAAGCAAGAATCCTCTGGCGTCCATTATTCTCTATTTGCACTACACACCTCAGCTAGTTGTAGTTCAACTACACCCTCAGCTCCATCTAATTCTCCCATATAGCGGAGGCTCACCCCTTTGTATTAAGTGTCGCAATGTAACCCATGCTCACATTATCACTACTAGCCTGGGTTTGGTAAATTGGGTCAGAAAAGCGTTACAACAGTTTACAGGACTACATATCCCAGCATGCCGCAGACCTGAGGACCTGGCTGGGGCTTTGAATCCACCAATGATAAGGAAAGGCGCAAAATGTTTTGAGGACCACCCTCCTGGACTATAAACAGGGGAGAGAAGTGTGTGCCAGAGAAAAACTGCTGCCTGCTGCCTACCTGCTGTGCCTGCTCTGAGTGTGAGAGCTGCCAGAGGGGAGAGAGACACCTGCAGGGATCCTGGCCCAGGAGAAGCTGCTACAGGGAGAAGCTGACCCTGCTATCCCAGCTCTGGACTAGCACCTGTAAAAGAGCTATCAGTGCTAGCCAGAAAGGGAGCAGGGGGAAGCTGCCTACTGTTGGTAGGAGAGTCCCAGGCTGCAGAGAGGCCCAGGGGATTACAGCTGCTGGAGGGCAGAGCTGCCTGTGTCCCATCTGAGATCTGTTACTAAAGGGGATACAGTGATTTGGAGCACAGACTGTGAGTAACCTGCAACACCACACACTATTGGGGAACTGTGTATTATTAACCAATAGGAGCTAATCCATCTGTTGCTGAACTATACACTCTGCCAAGTCATTTCTCACCTGGAAGGAAAGTGTTTCTTCACTAAGTTTATAGAGTTATACTGCTAACCGGCAAATGAAAGGAACAGTGCTATTGGCCAATAAGCTAAACTCAATAAGGGCCCCAACGTGCACAAATCATCTGGGACTGTGACAGGGGAATTAAGTTACAACATTTAGCATATATATTTTCTGCATACTTTATATTGGCAATTTAAATTGTGTTATTGTTCTTTGGTATATTGTTATACATATATATCTTGCTTTAATATTTTAAATCATAGTCAGATCCCTGCTGATTGTTTGTTACGCTTAATAAAGAAAAGGGATCTTATTGTTTACCATTATTGTGGTCAGTCATTGGGGTGTCACTGAGTGTGCTGGAGTTACCCATATATATTAGTCTCACCCAAGGGTGTGCTACACCTATAAGAGCAATTAGGACATAGCAAACACAGAAGTGCTCTTCCTAGTCAGAAAATCAAACCAATCGGAAGCTTCCCAAAGTTACTACAGGCACTGTGAATATTTCATTAGGTGTGCTCCATAATGGGCTAGATATATAAATCTGTAAATAGCATATCTCATTCACATGTAGGAGGGTAAAGGTTTTGCCAAACTTCAACTCATTTAGTTTCCCCAGCAAGGATAGATTTGTAATAGCTTACTGTAGGGGTGAGAGGCAAGATCAGGGTAGTTAGTATAGCAGCCAGAGTCTCCAATGAGGAGGCTAACAATGGTTAGTACCCTGAAATGACAAGGCCACCAGTATAGGGACTTAAGACTCAGGGTTAGATAGATCCTAGGAGCATAGGACTACTGTTGAGTGTTGAGCATTGTTTCACCAAGGGAAGCAATACTACCTTTGGTTGTTGTGAACACTACAGATGTGATAGAGAAAGTATTTGAAGCATTTACTAATTTGATATTGTAACATCCACATTAACCCACCCATCAACCTAAATTTTTTAAAGAACCAAAGGTGCCCAAGTTATTTTAAGGTGTGTTGGAATGCAGTGTGGTTAACCTTTCCTCCAACAGTACAGCAAGGGCCCACCTAATATGTGCCCTACAGGGAGTTGCCAGGAGTTGAGATGAGTATGACCGAGCCTGAGGGTAAATGAGACATTAAGTACCCCCATGCCCAAACATAAAACAGAAGAGGCTGCCAACAAAATGTTAAGGCAGCCCATTCTAGCCAATGCAGAACTTTCATACCCCATTTGCCATCATTCTCCTTGCACTGTTTTTAAAAGGGCAATGCAGCGTGGTTTATGTAAAAAGCATGGAGTTTAGTGCCAAAGGATTATTTTCATATGACTTATTAAATCAACCGTTTAGTCAACCATTTCTCACATTGTAGCTCACATTTTTCAACACACTTT
Source organism: Xenopus tropicalis (assembly GCF_000004195.4). Classification (NCBI taxonomy): domain Eukaryota; kingdom Metazoa; phylum Chordata; class Amphibia; order Anura; family Pipidae; genus Xenopus; species Xenopus tropicalis. The sequence goes on from NC_030681.2 coordinate 115,144,203, forward strand.
TTGTCTTTTTGTATCAGAGGGACATTGACAGTCAAACTAAAACCACGATTCACAGCCACAAATGTTTGCCTCCTACTTGCAATTACAGGGATTTCTTCTATACCCTAGCCATTTTTCCCAGTAACAATCCACCCCAAAAAGTGCAATGCAAGTTATAATTTTAATTCTGTAACTTTACTGAAATATTTATTAAATAGCTTCAAGCAAGCATCTCTCTTTCTGCCCAATAAAAAGTAAATTTTTACTTAAAAGAAAAAAAAAATCTATATATCGACTTTTAAATCTAAAGAAACTGTATGGTTGCTGACGGATAATCCTCCAGTAATCTCCAGGCCTCTTTTTTCACTATCACATGTCATAAAACAGCACAACCTCTCATCATTCCAAAATCTACTACCTTTCACTACCTGCATTTTCTCTTTTTGTTTCTCCTATTTTCTTCACTCCTGTTCGCTATAACCCTCTCTGATGCCTCCACATTCTTCATCTGTATAACACTTCTCTATCTCTTCTCTACTGCTCTCCCAGCAATCTTTACTCACCTTTTATCTTCCATATGCTCTTAAGGGAGCGGGAAAAAAGCACAAAAAAAAGCTGGCATTACATTAAAAAGTTCCAGGATTCAAAACTCTTGCATCCCACCTGAAGGGATGCTATTTCACAGAAATAAAGAAATAGAGAGATGGCATCCCTGCATCCCCCCCCCCCCCAATTCCAGCACTGCATATAGTATATATAAAATATATATGGATACTGGATCAGTGCTTGGTGATCGTAATCTCTACTGTACCACTGATATCTATAATGTTATGGACTCTTATTTATAGCAATCATTTGTTGTGCTGGAACTTGCTATGGAATCCAAAGCATGTATAATTGTTGAACTATATATTAACTGTCCCAAGTCTGTATTCTTTTAAGGTAACTAAGGCCTCATAGGCTGCCCTGATGGCACCAGCCTGCATTGCCATATACAATAAGTAAGTAGGAACCTTACAAAGAAAATAGGAAAAAGTGGAGTTATGCCCCCTGCCTGGTCTCACTGGGGTGCTGGTAAATATAGGTTTGGAAAATGGGGTTACCGGGGCAGTAAATTTGTAGCTTTGCAAGGAATAAATGTTATGCATTTTAATGGCTAACTACATAGTTTATTATTAAATGGTATCACATTTATGCTGCTCTTGTTTGGTTTGTACCCCTAAGGGGAAGGGGAATATAAATAAAGAATTTGTAGCGAAAATGTCTGCCTGCACCTATACTTCTCTCACTCGCACCCATCCCATGAAAATAATGGCAGCTATAACTTTCATTAAGCCATAACTTACTGTAATTCTTTTACATCTGTGCTTTACTTCAGGATTTTTATAGGCCAATATTAAATACAAAATATTACATGCAATGTTGATTTGTGGCACGTTGTAGGCAAATTCAGTAGTGTATGGTGCAAGCAAAATAGAAGGGGAATATTATATCCTTTCACGTATCATTATTAATATTAAGGACAAACAGCTTGAAGAACAAAAGAAAATTAGCATAAGTATTATTGGGGCTGGCAAATCAAATTCATGTGATATTCATTCTGCTCCCTGAAGCAAAAAGAGCTGTGTTTATATTTCTCATCTGCATATAGATCAGAAACCATCATGTAGGCAGGCCTTCCATCACTCTGGGAGCATTCACGTAGGCGACATGAGAAGAAGGACAGGTTGTCAGCACAGTATATCAACAAATACAGATTGATTTCATATTATCAAAAGCACTGAAAACCATTTCAGCGACATGGATGATGTAAATTTACTGTCAGCTCTTCTCTTCTTGGTCAGGATGCTGTAATAGGCAGCATAAAACAGCAGGAAGTTATGTAGGCAGGAGAATTGCTTGTATCTGTACTCAGCACAATCTACCCCTGCAGTTGTATCTATGCACTGGCAGCACAGATGGACTGTATCACCTACTGCCCATGGGGCAGCCTCAGTCTTCTCCTGCATTCCATCCCAGCTCTCACAGCAAATCTTTATATATATTTTAAAGGGGATGATTAAGCCTACACTACAATGTATTCTTTGAGCTGGCAGCCAATTGCAGCAGGTCTTTATACATCACATCCCCAGTAGTCCCCAGAAGCCAATCACTTGTGCTCGCTTTACAAAATGTACCTAGCTCTCGGGGCCATGGTGGGCGACTAAGTTGCCTGTGTGGATTTCATTTACAATCTTGTTGCTAGGGTTAATGACCTTGACAACCAGTCAGTGAATTAAATGACATATGAGCAATTGAATTGGCTAAGTCCTGTATCTGCCAGTACAACTTATTCAGGGAGAGAATTCAACAAATTCACAGCTCTCACTGTAAAAACGCTTTTAAAGGACAAGTAAAGGCTACATTTCCCTACAATGTATATCAGTTGGGCACGTCTCCCCCACCCAAATGGCATCATTTGTACTGCATATATCCCCTCCATTTGCCAGCACCATCACATTTTCCTAAAGCAAATAGCAGCTTTCACCCGGTGGCCATTTTTCCTCTGATACATAAATCTGCAAACAGCATACACACACCAGTATGGCCACCCTGTTGGCCACCTCGCCCCTGCATCGCGCCCTCCCCCCCCCTCTGGTTTTGGTGCGCATGCGCAGAAACGAGCGCGCCGGGTGGGGGGGCGCGATGCGCGTTGCGACGTGTAATGTGACGCGAAACTGACTAGGGGTAGGCAGGAGAGGCTCCTGCCTGGCACCCCCCAATCGTTGCGCCCTAGGCAGCTGCCTCTTCTGCCTACCCCTAGTTCCGGCCCTGCTTATTCAGCATACATTTCATCAAGAATACAGGCTCACACAGGCACAACTGTCTGATAAAAGTTCTGCTTTGTTTGAGCTGAGCTCAGGAAAAAAAAAATTGAAGCAGACAGCTAAATCTGAGTTTCTATGGGAACCCGCAATGCCATCTCTGTTACTGGCTGCTAGACTGGATGGTGTGTTTAGTAATCTGAGCTTAGAACAACTGAGCATGTCCACAAGCCAACAGCCAAAGCAAATTCCTGAGGGAGGGGGCCGAGTGAGTTACAGGTGGAGAATGAAATCTAAATGTTGCAGCCTTACTATTAACCTTTGGACAACCAGAGTGGCAGGTATTGAAAGATTTCAAAGAGGCTGTTTACTGATTAAATTTTTTGTGTGTGTGGTTTACATGTCCTTTAAGAATATTCTAATGGAACCTCCATTTTTTCTATTTGGAAGGATGGCCTTTTGTTCAAGAGAAGGACATATTCCAACTTGCAGGGTCGGACTGGGGGGTGCAGGGCCCACCGAGGCTGCCACCCCAGGGGTCGTGCAGGTGCCCCTGCCAGCCGCATCCCCCGCACCCCCTAACCCTCCGCAGGGTCCCCACTGAGCCTCCCTTATCCCCACCAGGGTGCCCCACCCGACGTCCTCCCCTGAGCACGCATAAGTTTAACACGTCAGGGGAGGAAGAGTCAGCCAGGTTTTTTCCCGGAGTCCTGGCAGCCCAGTCCGACCCTGCCAACTTGCACAGTCTTTCCTCATAACTGAGACTTTAACATTCCCTTTATCAGTTTAGTTGCTCTTCTTTAAATTAAAGTTCCTCTAGAGACCAAAGCTATGGGGCCGATTCACTAAAGGCCGATAAAACGAGCGCTATTTATAGCATGCGTTAAAAATTTTATCACTTCTTATTTTTTGCGACAACGCACGATTCACTAAAAGGACACTTGTCATAATTAAGAAGCGATGTTCTTTGCGTTATTTTACTTGCGAAGAGCGATTCTCTTGCGTTATTTTCCGCTGCGTGCATTATATTTCACGTGCGCGATGTTAGCGCATGATATTACGCATGTAACCATTACTTTCTGAAATCTACTGTTCTGAAAATGACCATTTCCCTGCAAACTGGAGGCTGCATCACTCTAGGGCCAACACAGACTTGAAAAAATCCGACTGCAAACTCCATATTGTGTTGCCAAACGCTCACAAACCGCAATGTTGTTTAAGTACCGCCTGCCCCAAATAGGTGTTAATATTCGCACAGATTAATGCAGATATAATGCGGTACATAACTTAATAATATGGATTTCTGCTCCAGCCACAATTTCAATTCCCACAAGACCTTGGTCTTTTCTTTAATACTTCTACCTCTCATGTTAATCGCAAAGCATGCAAATCATTGTGGGAGTTTGTGTATTAATGTATACTGGAAGGTTGCTTAGAATAACACTTTCATTATGGAACATTAACTACCCCTTTAACTGTATTAGAACAGAAAAACCGAACCTGTGATTGGTTGCTAATGGATACAGAACCAGGAACTTGTCTGTACATAAACCCACATATATATGTGTTTATCTTATGTGTACACATACGGTTGCGAGGCAGAGTCCATATTCTATTGTCAGGATTCAGAACAAGCACTTTACTAATGCTTGAATAATCCTGGAGTCCCTGACCCACTAAGTAAATGACCCCCAGCTTGGCATTTCTGCCTTAATGCCTTTTCATTTTCTTATCACACATGAGGAGCACAAAACAGCTATTTCAGCAGGAAAATAACTATTCCCACCTCAAAGTATAACCGTATATGCACAATTGGACATCTTGAGGATGTGAATATATAGCTGCCTTGCAGTCCAGGCCAGCCTCTCTGTCAATTATACAAATTTAGGAAAGGCAACACTAGAACTTTATTAATTCATTCCCCTTGAATTTATTCACGTAGCATTGGTCCCAGGAAAGACCACAGGTTGATGATTCCTAGTATAACCTGTAGTTAAAAGATATCTGAAGACAAATGGAAACCTTTAATAGAATGAAAACTAAGCAACAGAAACCAAATAGGCAATGCCTGGTATTGGTGCAGAGTAATGGTGAAGAGTCAAAATATGGCAGTAGCAAAATAAAATTCCTCTTCCCCCTTAGTTATGTTAGGTTACCCTCTATTCTACCAGGCCATGCTCTGTAACATTCCATTGATCAGAACTATAATGTGAGCATGTGGAAGGAGACAGGGGACTATGGGAGAGAGAGAGATTATTAAATGGCAGTACAATGACTAAAGGCAATGCAGTTTCTGTAGAAACAATGGAAACCAGTGGTGCTGAAATTTAATTACATTCTCATATTTTCAAATTTCATTAGAGAATGGAAAAAAATATATTCTTTTTTTTAAAAAGACTGCTCTTAAGGCTATTATTTAGGTCACAAAAATATATATTTGAGAGTCACAACTGGAAGGCATTCTACATAAAGCTTTGGCACGCACGCTTCTTTCTCTCTCCTCTGAAACAGTAAGCGCTTACCTGATATTATTTTCTCATATCTTTAGAAAGCACATGTCATAGCTGAGAGGCACAGCAGGTGCCGGAAAGCTTTATGCTTAGGTTGGAAACCTGAGATTCCTTTGTATCTTCATGCATTACAAATCAGAATAAAAACTTTAGCAGTCTGATGCTCCAGATAATACTGTGAGCACTATTCTGCATTTCACATCTTCTTTTTATCCCAAGCATAATGTCATATCCTCAGGAGTAACATCAGAATATAACTACAAGCAAAGAGGGTTTTTTTTTATACAAACATAGGAAACATGAGGCATAGAAATTGTTTCTATGACTCCTTTTTTTCTGCCTGCATCTGTTTTTATTATGTGAACTGGTAGCATTAGAGGTAGTATGCTATGAGTATGACTGAAAAGATGATAAAAGGCCACCCCCATCAATAAATGCCTTTATTTTTATTACTGTAGAAGCAACATGATGAAATATGCATTGTGTTTACTGCTGCCCATCACTCGCTTGTATTGAGGACTTGCACATAATCTTGGCAGAGAAGGCCTTTTGGGCGTTCCTCCTGTGCAGCCCATTTTGCTTCTGTATAAATACTTGAATACTTTAGGAAAAATGTATATCCTTTATACCAGCCTCTAAGTATGCCAGAAGAAGTAAGATACTATAACCAACTTTGCCTTGTGTAATGCAATTAAGAGGCATTTGCACACTGCTTTTTAAATTGTTGTGGAAAACCTTAAATGTAATACTTTGCACAGGGTGCTATTTTACCCTACAAAAGTGTTACTATTAATTTAGTATTTGTACTGTCACATATCAATGCAATATTACAATTAGTAATGTGCAGTATTCACATGTATTATTGGTTAGTATAGTAAAAGGAAACTCCACCCAAACACAACTTAAGCTTTTTGAATTAAACATAATTTCAAGCAACTTTGAGATATGCATAAATTAAAAATATGCAGCCTTTTCATGATTTTAAATGTAATAATACAGTTTGCAACAGTTACCCAAGCCTGGCCCCCTGTCTCCTGCTGATCTGGCTGACTACATTGAGACTCAAAAAACTTGGAACTGGCCACTGCCTGTATAAACTATAGCAAAAAGGGAAAGTTGTGCTCACCACTAAATGTTAAACCATTAGGCAGTGCAATGAGGCTGTGACCACAAAATTCATGCAGACAGCAACAAGAGGTCCTCTGCATATACTCATTGTCAATCAGCAGTGCCCAACTCCGTTTTGTAGCTCCCACCCTTCCCAGCTACAGTCAGGTGATCCCAGTGGAGCCAATAAAAGGGCAACCATATGGGGGTTTAACCTTGAAAGCAAGAAAGTTGTAGGTTAAACTCAGTCCCTTTGTTAAATGTATATTTAAGCAGTGGAATTCTTAATGAATCAGATAAAAGTGAGTGTAGGACTGGCCAGACTGGAGATGACTTTGATGTAGTTGGCCAACTTGAAGTATATTGCAATATAGGAACAAACAGTCCCCGTTTTGCTTAAAGGGGATGACATTTCTGGTAGCTTAATACAGAAGGCCTTAATCAGGATTGGACTGGGGAAGCAGGGCTTCCACGTCAGTGGCCCCCACCTCAGCCCCCACACGCCCCCCACACCCCCCACAGCAGTATAGGGTAGGAATGATGCACAGTCTTGAAGTAAGCCAGCCGAAGCAATGCTGCCCATCATCACAGTTGCTTTAAGTGGAGACGCCCACTAATCACATTAAACAAACTCATTGCACACAATATCAGAAAACCTCTCAGATTCCAGCAAGGCTGCACCATGTAGAAAGACTTTATGGGCCCAGGTGACAATATGGCTACACTTCTCTAGATCTCTGCCCAACATCTGTGTGACACTGTCAAAAACCAAGACAATTTATACTGACCATAAATATGCATTTGTATATTTCAGCTTTTAGCCCTGTCATGTTACTAACCCACCACTATTCCTGAGCTCAATATTCAATGAAACATTACCCTTGACTAAACTAAACCCTTATTTGCCACAACCTATTAACTACTGGATGGAAGATTTAGAGGGACCAAGCCTATTGCGCTAAACCAAAGACTTACACAAACCTAGTCTGTCACTGTACTTTGCTCAGTCATATCTAAATTCTAATGCCCTTTGCACACATCTGAAGGATGAGTTTGCCAGTTGCTTGGCTGAAGCCATAATAAAATTAGCTCTATGGATGTGCCATACACAAAAACTAGCAAATTGCTCTTTTTATTTTCAACACTTGCAAAAGAAAAACTATATATATATGTTTGGTTTGTGGAGATTTACTTGCAACCGCTCCAAGGACTTTAGAAATATAAATGACCTAATTCAAAACTCTTGTTTTCTTTTTCCGCCAGAGAAAATGTTGCAGACATAACTACAGTAAATTCCCAGGGGTGCGCATGATCTATATTATACATATAAAAAGCTGTCTCACATGGGAAGAGTAAAGAGGCATTTATGGAATTTGTTGCAGGCAACAAGACTAACACGTCTATTTAAAAAAAAGTGTGACGACCGGAACCCTCATCAGGGACTCATTAAAATGCCATTTTTTTTTTTTAAATCCAGCGTCAGAAATGTGCTATTGTAAGAATATGCAGCGTGAAGTCTGATAAAATAACACAACTTGGTAGAGAGAGAGAGATTCACGGTCATATTCAAATGAATACCAACTCAGCAGAAGCGCCTGAGCAGCCTGCAGTAAGTAAAATTAATTTCTCTCTATCATTAGACATGTTTAGCAGTGCAAAGTCAACATTCTGTCACATAAGGAAATAAGGATGTGTTCCTATCCCAGTAGCAAAGCACCGAGGAGGGAACGCAAAGTGTTCATTTTCCCTGCACAGTGCTATGTCACACTATTTGTAACTTAAGCAATGAAATTACCGGGACTGGCACAAAGCGGCGATGCAGGAAAGAATGTGAAAGATTAATTAAATCTACTTTATTAGCTTATAAGCAATACATCTCCTCAGTGCATGAGCAGGGCAAGAAACACGACTGTCTTCAAGCAGCAAAGAGAAGGGGGGGGGGGGACTGACTTATTTACAGTAGGAACCTATCTACTGCACTGTGAGCATTATTTATCTGGGTATCAACAGAACTGGTGTGAGTGGCAGCAATGGAAATGCCATCAGATTATCATAAATGAATAGCAATTCCTTTAAATCAGGTTGCTCTTATATGCAAAAGGCATGTTATCACTTCTGCACATATGTAGGTAAATATCCAACATCTTGATGGATGTGTGTGTGCTGCTCTTCAGTACAGTGGATAAAACATTTCTTGCTGATTTCTGCCAGCCGAGTCACAGCTCTAAGAATGTTTTCCAGTATAATCACCAAGAATAATAACCTTACCCTGCCCCCACAAACACACACTTGCATATGCACAGTGACATATGGTAAGTAGATGTTACTGGGAACCCAACACCCAAACCTTGTGGGAAATTATACTGTTTGCACAAATATATTGAAACTGTGGATTATCCAAGTCTGCAGAAAAATAAGACATTCATACTGTATATAACTTCCACAACATTACCTTTCATTAAACCATTGACTGACTTTTGAAGTTTGTGGCTTAATAAAAGTCAAAGTGCCGGAAGTTATATATAAGTGCTGTTCCTATCTCATTGCACTCTATTATATGGAATTACCCAAGCAGGCATCCAGTGAACCAAGACACAAAAAGGGAGTGCAGGCGAGAACTATAAAACATACACTCCTCACCCCAAACACTTGCTGGATCTGTTGCCTCTGTTGTTACATACCTATGCTATTTTACAAAAGCCCACAATAATGCTGATGGTCAGTGGCAAAACTACATATACAGCAGACCACAGGGTCACGTGGGGGCCCAGGCAACGTAGTCTACTGTATAGTATTGCCTTCCCCCAGGCAGTGAGAGGGCTGGGAGGGGGCAAGGGCTGAGGGACTGTTTGTGCCAGAGATTTATTTTGCAAAGGGCAGTGTTTCCAAGGTATACTACTGCTGGTGGTGGTATCATCCTGAATGTTTATCAGTATGGGGATGCTTATCAGCAGGGACTGGGCATCTTGTTAAAACAGGAGGAAATACAAATGGTGCAATGTTCAGGGACACACAGCAAAAACAGCCTGAGTAATGTTTTATTATAGACTCGTTACCCCTGATCCCAATTCAAATGATAACATGTGGTAAGATGACAAGAACCCATGAAGGCTGCAGCAAGGGTAATGCCAGGGTTATGGACTATGGGGGCTAGCAGGGTAGTGTTTGTAGTATGGCTGTAATTAGGGGAACTGCACTGCTGTCTATGGTACCGACTGGAGCCATATAGGATATTTCCAAATTCATTGCTGCAAATCAACAGTGTTTATTACAGCATCGCAGTATTTTGGAATGCCTTATATTCATGGTTTTCATAACCAAATGTGGTTAAACTGTAAAAAGGAGCTTGCATTTCACAAGGCTTATTGACTAAAATAGGTGCTTTCCACAAATTCCATTCTTTAACCATGATCTAGTTCTCCTTCCCTACAATTGCATAAAGCCCACCTTTCTATGCTGTAAAGTCAACATTTAAAGTGGGGGTGGGCATCTTATTACCCGGGTCACTATACTACATATGCATTTATATTGGCATGGAAGTGATTGGCATGGTTGCATTGACACTGCATTTTCCTGCACTTCAGCATGAGATCATTTAGTTTTTATCAAGCAAATATAACTTTATGATATGATAAGATCTATAGGGTAGTAGCAGTCTAGCATGGTGTAAATTGTGAAATACAGACACAAACTGCAATCTCTTTTGTACCCTGAAATGCATTTTGCTTCACAGGTGCAAAGGGAGTTTATCAAGCGCAGGGTCTATTGCTTACTGATTGAGCACTAAGGGTGCTATCATGCACTTTTATAAATAAGTCCCATCAGTTTTGATAAACACAGGGCAGTAATTTGGCCACAGTTTTCATATGCTATAATATACCTACATGTGCAAGCCAAGGATTGTCTCAAAATCTCATCATCCACTCAATTAAAAAGACATTATAGCTGTCAGAGTAATAGCAAAAGCCATAAACTGATCAAATATAGAATGAAATGTATTTCTTTGCAGATAAAGGAGAGATAGATGTCAGAAAAATCTTAATCAACTGAAAATGTGCCATGAACTGGCAGACGGCTTTTGCGGTGACCAGCTGAGATTAGCAGAGGGGAACATATTTCATCAAAGCAGTGGCCGTTTATCTCTGCACAAACAGTCAGTCATGTCAGGCACAAGCCCATTTCCTTGCACTGTGGGAGGACATCACTATCTGAGACGATAGAGCAAAACTACTCAAAGCCTTGTAGCTCTTATACTTAGTGTAACACCCCTGGGTGTACCTTCCTACCCACCAAAATAGACTCTCTGCCAATTTCATGGTACAAAAGGGGACATGCAATAAAAATATATAATACACAAGAGTAAATGATGTACTTTGAATGGTGCTTACTGATGTCATTAGTTATAACTGGTGCTCAGTAATGTCATTTCTGTCACATGACTCACTGAAACGTGTGTATTATAATATATTGCATATTAAAAGTCACTATGAGCATGATGATTTATTAAAGGGCAATATAAAATCATGTGTGTCAAAATCTTAATACCCATAGTGAGCAAAAACCACTAAAATAACCACCAGAGCAACAGCCTGGGGTAGAGGCTGGGGGAAAAAGGTTAGCGTTAGTGATTTTATCTGTCCTTATCCTTTATATGCATTTAAATGTGGATTCAACAAAACATAGTGGAATATTGCTTAATCCTGATGAATTGTGAATTGCCTTATGTCAAATGTTCAACCCCATTCATGTAGATTAAAGGTATTTTTGAATGTTTTGTAGTCCATGGTAGATGTGATCTCCCGTGGACAACAAAGACCCACATATGATTTTGCCGTACAACAGCATCAGTGAGCAAAGAACTGCTGAAAAAGAAATACTTTTATATATGAAGACAGTGGAGAGCCGAATACCTGGGTAGAGTAGAACTTCACACCTGATGCATAAATAAATAATGTGTGGTGCAAATTTTATATCATTCAACTCATGTTGAACAAGGGGCTATACTGACCCTTAAAGAAATAGACATTGGTCCCCTGATATTGTCTATGGTTACCTACATAAGCCCTAAATACAACAACAAATGTTCTTTTTGCTTCAAACTTAAACCAGCCTGACTGCCTCCAGGGCCAGTGTATGTATGTATGTATGTATATCTTTATTTATAAAGCGCTACTTATGTACGCAGCGCTGTACAGTAGAATACATTAATACAAAACAGGGGGTTAAAGATAATGGATAAATACAAAGTACAACAATAAATACAAATAAATACAAGGTACAGTTGCAATAAGAGTCAGAAACACAAAATGAAGGAGGTCCCTGCCCCGTAGAGCTTACAATCTATTTGGGAGGGGTAACTAACAGACACAAATGGACAAATGTAAGTGCTGTAGGTCACAGTGGGTGACATTACAGTATAAGTGCCAGTGTCATAAATCTTGGGGCCCCCATATATTTAGTCTTTAAAGCCGCAGTGCATTATGTGTGAAGAATAACTCTATAACATTTCAACCCAGGGAGCAATGTCTACACACATGATAAATATCCAGGAACCCAATGTGTGAAACAATGAAAAGACACTATGCATATTGAATAAATGCAGGTATTGGAGGCATTTTATCCAAATCCATGAATAATTGTGTCTGACCACAGAACTTGCCCAGAATCCTCTACCAATGGCTTGCATTGACACTTGTTCCAACAATGTATTAATAGTGGGAAGTAGTATGAATTGGCATGAATGGAAAAGTAATCCCATTATCACACAGCTCCTTCAATATGGTGTTAGGAATCATTGCCAAAATGGTAGATATTACAATCTGCTTCTCTCAGCACAACAAATAGGCACATTCAATGCTTTCACCTTTCTATTTGCATTCACCTTACCCACTGGAACTTGTCAGAAAGCTTCTGAGGAAAATTCAGTATTTGTATATATCAATTCACTTTTTATTGCAAATAAATTCCCCAAATGTCACCATTGTTTATTCTACACGAGGAAGCATATTTTCATATATGTGTAGGCACATTCTTAAAGAAAAAATATGCCTCATCCATGTCCTTATATACACAGTACAGTCAGTCGTCCTATCTCTCCTACTCTCATACTGACAAATATCTTCCATATCACTATCTATAGCAGTGATCCCAAACCACTGGCTCATGAGCAGCATGGTGCTCCCCAACCCCTTGGATGTTGCTCTCAGTGCCCCCAGTAATTTTTGAATTCCTGACTTGGTGGCAAGTTTTGGTTGAATAAAAAGATTTACTACCAAATAAAGCCCCCTGTAAGCGGATAGTGTGCATAGAGGCTGCCTAATAGCCAATCTTAGCTCTTATTTGGCATCTCCATGAACTTTTATGATGCTTGTGTTGCTCTCAAAGTCTTTTTACATTTGACTGTGGCTCACGAGTAAAAAAGGTTGGGGACCCCTGATTTATAGGAAACTCTAGGGGACACAAACTACTTACAGTAATGGTTAAATCCACCACATCATTGTATGTGTAAGTTATCTAGGAAGTACACTTTAGGATTACTAGCTTTGTGCGAGCAATGAACTAAAGTTTAAAAGACAGTGCCTTCAACAAGGGCAGTAGACTGTAATGGAGCTACTTTGCTCCACAGACCTATGCAGCCATTGTATGTATTTACATGTTGCACCTTAGTGGCCCACAGGCTAGACCACTCCCTACCACATTCTAACATAGTGTTTGAGAAGGGGTGGCTCTTCCTTCTTGGCCTTCAGCAGTTGACCTGTGTGGATGTGCTCTAGGAAGTCTGGAATCCACACGGCCCAGAAATGTACAGCCCTAAGGGAAACCAAAACCCTCTGAAGTCAGGGAGCAGGAACCCAATGAACAAGGTTATTTAGAGCCATTACTTTAATAGAACTTTCTAGATACTGTTTCACTTTCTAGAAAGTTCTATTAAAGTAATAACTGGCTCTAAATAACCTTGTTCAGAGCAGCTTCTTCGCTCCAACCAGGAGAGGATAGTTAAGAAAAACAGTAGTCTCCTAAAGGTTCTGCTGCCTTAGTGAAGGGACCGCAGTAGTGACAAGCATATCAGGCTTTATTATATCACTGATCCATGTCTGCTGTAGAGGATCCGGACCACTTAAGGTGGACAACCCTAAGGATATTCTGTACTGCCCTTGCTACTCGCCTTGGTGGTGCATCAGTGCTCTGTCAGTATCATACTTTGTACCTGCTGATTCTTGCTATACCTGGGAGTATCACCAACTCTGCAACTGGATCATTTGTCTTGGACAAATTAAATGTTACTTCTGTTTTGCTGCAAAGAGTTTCTGGCATCCTTATTATCTTTTATTTTATCAATACACTTACATCTGGCAGTGGGAAGGTGTAGTTCAGCCACACCATTCCTTACCTATATCCTTCCACATAGCGAAGGCTCATACTGTGGAAAGAGAGTCCAGTGTACCCCATGCTCTATCACTAGATGGACTTTGTCTTTTACAGCCATAAAGAGGTTACAAATGTATTGGAAACCAAAGTCAATATAGCAATGCACCCTCACAAGCAATAGATTTATTTTAAGGCAATAGACAGTCCCACTTTATGAGAATTTATTAATGCCTTTCTAGAGCTATCATTATAATGAATGCACTGCTCAACCAATTTAGTGACAGTACTTACTCATTGGTCACATGGAATTATTGGAACCAGCATTAGGGCTCCATTTAATTAAGGTGTCTTAAAAGTCCTGAACGAAAAAGGCAGGTGATAGTAATGGTGCCCCTGTTTGGTGGGAAGTGTTAGAAACATGGTCTCAATTATCTAATCATCAAAAGTATAATATAAGGCTAAAACACTCATTCTGTTACTGCACTATAACATAATCCACAGTCTTTCCAGAATAATCCACATTCAAGCTGAGTAATGGAAGATTTTAGCATTTATGTGGCACTTGTAATGAGCATTCAGGCCTTACTAACGATGACTGTGCAGCATTATACCCACTGTACTGAAGACTAGTCATCAATTTTTCTGTTATAGAAATAATGAAAAAATCAGAGTAGATATTTGTAGTTATGCAGGGGTTACTGAATACTTTACAGTATTTGTGGACTACTACATTATCGAGTTGCAGTTGGCTGCTCACACTTTTGGTCAATGGGCAGCGCCGGATTTCAAATTCTGCCGCCCCTAGGCCTCCCCCCCCCCCATTCGTGCCCCCTGCGCATGCACGACCAAACCCCACCCCCCCTGACGCGCCGTGTCGACGCAAGAGCGCATGCGCAGGCATTTAACTCCCATACGGAGCAGTGGGGAGAAATCCCCATTGCTCCGTATGGGAGCAAAATGTCAAAGTTTCGTTGCGGTGGGGCGGCACGCCGCCCCTAAATTTATGCCGCCCTAGGCCCGGGCCTTTGTGGCCTCGCCACAAATCCAGGCCTGTCAATGGGCACTTAATCAGGGGCAATAGGCTTTTCTGCATTTTTTCTGTCATCTGCTTGATATTCCCAATGCTGAATCAGGCATTAGTGGGGGTAATACTTCTACTATTCTATACTATAGATAGAAGATAACATGCCACCCCAGGAAGACACCATTTTTTAACCACTAACCACAGTAAACTTTTATACCACAATTCAGCTTTTCTTCTGTACTGAGTATCTTCAGATCTTAAACTGGGCAAATGTTCTCCCTCAGCTGACCTTTTATAGGAAGGATCAAATTCATAAAGCACAGTTTCCCATGTAATAATATTAATCCTTAGAGTACAGTGTCACATCAACATAACATATTACAGAATCACTAAATTAAACCTACAGGTTCCCATTACAGTCCTCAAACAACCAACGTAATGGCATAATTAACAAATATTTCCTTTGGAACACTGGGGACCTTCAATCAGCTGCTGTTCTGCATTCCCAGTAGTAATTAGAATCATATGAAAAGGAGTGCTCTAGCAACCGTAATTCATTGGAAAGCAAAGCTAAAAACTGTATTCTTGGGTAAAACCTATTAAAGGTCCGAAATGAATCAAGAGGTGATGGCCTGGAAGGTGAATTTTGAGGATTATGATGATGGCTGGAAAAATAAATGGTACGGGAAAGGCTGAGGGGAAGACACCTATGAATAAAAAAAGAACTAAAGGTAAAGATAAAGAGCATTATGAAGGATAAAGACATATAAAAGCACAGATGTTCTAATTTAGAGATAATTCCCTAGCAAGTGATGCCTTGAGGCCATCTTTATTTGTTTTAAGTGTTGGGGTAAAACTGCTCATTTTTATTACGGAGTTTATTGCAGTTTCCTTTGCAAATGGGCAATAAAAAGTATATGCCTGTTTAAAGCAGAATTATGAACAGGAATGTTTAGGCAATTGTAAGGTGTTAGGGTGTACAGTACATCAGTGGAATGGATAGGCCCTGTAATTCTCTGGGAGTAATGGGCTTCTGCCTTCTGGTAGAAACAGGCTGCTTTCAGCCTTACCTTGAAATGTGTAAATGAATACAACACAGTGAAACTGCAACACACTGAAACACTTTCCCTTTTCTGCTTGGGCCAATCCTGGCATGTCAGATTAATAGCCACTTTCCATTAAAGTTTGCTAGGCCTTTATGTTACAGTTTAGAAACAGCATTTTTGTAGCTTCTTTGCAAATATAATTGCACCAATTTAAACCCCGGACACATGTTTGCAATCAAATACTGGGCCAAGACTTGCTAATATAGAAATATCATGCAAATGCATCTACATTATGGATGTCACAACCCTGTCTGCATTAGAAGGGCGTGAGCAATGATGCTGCAAATGTGTAGGGGATGAGGGAGTAAAACATTGGGTCCACTGTAGGAATCTTGGCTCTGGACCAACCAGCCTTGTATAAATACAACGTCAATGGCAATGTTTGCACTACACACAGAACGCTGGGGTTAGATTAAAACGACATCCATTGCAGAACACAGAGGGAGGTCAATGTGGGTCTGGATATGTACATGCAACTTTACTGAGATATCTTCTAACCTGAGCACGGAGGCCCGAGGACACACCAAACCTCTGGCAAAATGTGCTTTAACGTGATTAGGGGTCTTGCAAGAACTGGAACTCACTTCACCGAATCTGTTGTAGACATAAGTTTGCCCAAATCTTGCTGACACATCTTTGCAGTGGAAATGGGGTGAACAGACAGAACTTTCACGTGATATTGAATGCCCAAAACTTTCTCTTCCGGCAGATTTAACAGGAATTTTGAAAAACTGATAATCACTCCCAAGAAGGTGATCTCTTGAGTTGGAACAAGATGGTATTTGTTCAAGTTTATTCAACTTGATAGTGATATGGAGATGCTTGTTTTGTAGTGAACAAAAGTTATGTTTAGATTGGGAATCTGCATGCCAGTGCCTGAGCCAGAGGGCCCTGCAAACCTCAATGGCCAGCCCCATGGATTTAGCAGCAAGTCTAATTCCATCCATGGATGCTTCAGTAGAAAACTCATTGAGAGTCTTGATATCCTGCACCACATCCAGTAACTTCTCTCTATCTATTCCAGACTTGATAGCATTCTGAAGATCATTGATTGTCAGGCCTGGCCTCTGGCGAGAGACCAGCAGGTAGGAGCCTTTGTATAGATAACCCCCAGAACTCCCTTAAAGGGCCAGACAGCCAAGTGAGATGAAAATAGGTAGTTTAATGAACACAAAAATAAAAGTAAAGTACAAGCCTGTGGTAAGGTAAGGTGCAGAGTCTGGCAATATGCAAATCCGTGAGCAGGCAGAGGTCAGTCCAGGCAGAGTTCAAGCAAATCCAATAATCAGGCAGAGGTCAGTCCAGGCAGAGTTCAAGCAAATCCAATAATCAGGCAGAGGTCAAATCGGGGAACCAAACAGAGATCAGGCAGGGCAAAGGCAGGGAACAGGAATCAGAAGTGGCAAGACAAAGCTCAGCAGGAACGATGATCAAGCAACTGGGTGTTGCCCGAAGAGGGTTTATATAGGCGGGTAATTAGAGAAGCAGCCACACATGTGATAAACGATATCTGTTGCGACATAAGCAAAACTGGTGGAAATGCAGAAGGCACATAAGGGCGACTGATCCCATGGAGCTCATGGAGCCTCCTGTGGCTCACCAAGCAAGTGCACCTCCAGTTCCACACACAGTCCAGGGATCGAATCCCTATAGTTCCTGACATTGATCCAGATACTTTTGGCTCTGGCCAACAATGTTATAGCTACTGACGTCTTGCAAGCTACACCTTCTTGAGAATCACATCTTGCTTTCATTCCATGGCAACTTTCAAAGTGCTCCTTCATCTACAAGTAGCAAAGTACTCCTGGCTACTCTTGTAATGCTACGTTTACATTTGGAGCAACTTCCCAAAAAACTGGGGGCGTTTCTAGAAAATCTAGCTGGAATGGCTGTATTCATTGCCTTTAATTAAAATGCCTTATTAGTGCAATGTGCACTAATACGACACCAACCTTCATTTTTAGGAAATGAACCTAATGGGTTCTGCTTACTGGGCATGCTTAGATAGAGGATCTTTTTTTTCCTGGTTGCCTCATTCTTCTTGTTCTTAGTAGATACTGTAGTGCAGTAAAGCTGCAGCTGAGCAGTGTTACTGAGTTGGCTATGTGAGGTCAGAGGAAGGGAGTCTTTCTCACCAATGTTGGGAGCTGATGAATCAATAATGCAATAAATCAACAGATTACTGCAGGCAGAGGTCAGGCATCAATTTACCATAAGGGCCACAGGAGATGATTGAGCGGTATTGGGAAGTGAAATATAAAACAGAATAATAACAGAGGAAAAAAAGAAACATATAAGAAATCCTGTTAGCAGCTCTTTCTGGAAACAAGTAAACAGCATTCCCAATTATGTACAAAGCTCAGATGCCACACTGATACTGCCATATCTTTTTCCTGTTTGGTGCTATGCAGCCAGCTGTGTCTATGCCACTCTGCACACAGAGAGCCTTCATGCACTCATGACTTTGGCCAAGGCCTTTTTTAATGCAGACATTAAATGCAATGAAAAGCTATGAAAAAGATACAATCACCATAATAAAATAAGTGTTTGTTTTTGCACTGGCTCATTATCCAGTGAGAATTGCCAGATAGGGTAGTGCAAGAACAGGCAATTTTTAATCGGGCCATATGGCACACATGGAAAATTCTGATTTTTTGCCTGCTGAGATTTTTTTAGTCACCAAGCAATGTAGTATCAAAACACCCCAAATCTCCCTTTTTCCTTATTCACAATGCTGCACAATACATCACACATGATTTAACACAAAAAGTGCTGCAACAAAAAGTCAATGATTTTAATAGCACCGTGCTTTTATCTTACCAGCAATGTCACATTGGCTGAAGTGAACAAGTGGCAATACCAACAAACCAGTAGTTAGTTTTAAACAGTCTACTACAAGTTAGAAGATGAAATCAAAACCCTAAGGCCAGGGACACACAGAGCGGATTGTCCGCTTTTCTCTGCCTGTGTTCAGAGTGGAACGTGGATCTGCTTTCATGTGCTAATTCCTGTAGCCCCATTGGCAGCCATGGTATCAGCCTGTTTGGAGCTTCACTAAGCAGTTATTGATGTTAAAAACACAAAACCATGCATTTTTGCACCAATATCCTCTTACAGTGAAGACACACAAGGTTGCCTGCAACTTTTTTTAAAAAAGTCACAATTAGTTGCCTGCAACTTTTTTAAAAAGTCAGCGACTTACCCAGGTTTCTATACAACTCGCTGCGACTAATCCTGCACCATTTGTGCTGTGCAGATTAGTCGCAGCAACTTTTTAAAAAGTCATGGTTACTAATCACTGCATGTGTTATTGTAGCTCCACAGGAAGGAGTGCATAAAAGCTGATCTGCCTTTCTCTGCCTGCATACAAAACGCATGTGCTGAAAAGAGGACAATCCTCTGGCCTAACTGGTTGTTTTTGGTAACTCCACTTTTTTTGTAAACACAGCCCCTGTTTAAATTACCCTTTATTTCTTTGTCTTATAAAATATTTCCCAACGTGCATCCAAATTGCATCAGTGCAGTAGTCCATGACCAATCAATTAATTAACTCTTAGTAGTCTCTAGTAGTCTGATTTTCTGCCCCATACCTGTACTAAAATATGTGTGTGCATTCATTTTACACAGGCCGGCCCAAAACTTACAGGCAAGTGCAGCACTTTTTCTTGCGGGTTATAGGCAGATTGTGGGCCAAACTTTGCCCATGACCCTCCATGCCTGTGACACCAGTACTGCCATAATTCTCTACCTGCTATCTGCCTTCATAACAGGATGACTGGTTAGGCTGGGTCAGGTTTGGGATAGGGGTAAGCAGGTTAGGGTTAGACTTTTGTTGGCCTGGTCATAACTAGTGTTCAAACAATTTTTCAGAAATTTCTAAATGTGTATCACATGGTGTGATATGAGATTGTTTTGTGTAGTGTACGCCACGCTTCTTATGGAACACCAGCAAGATGAGAAAGGATGGTGATCACCACATGAAACAAATTGAACTACTGTATTAGAAAATTTGACTTACACTAATTCATGACTGTGACTCTGTACATAGCATACATGGCAGAGGAGATTCTCGATACAATATGTACACTATATGCTATGTGTTCTTGTCTTTCCCATATACAATGTAGATCACTGAGAGACATTTAGGGCAAAGACAGATGGGGTGATTAGTTGTCAAGATTTTTAAAATCCAGTCACAGTGACTAATTGCCCACTGCAAAAAATCACTCTAATTTTTCCCATCTGGTACATTTCTAACGCGTTGACTTGTGCGCGGAGACTAGTTGCTGTCATTAGTCGTCGAAATCGCCGAAGTTTCCTCTCAAGGCAACATCATCAATTTGGCAAATCGCCGCGTATGCCATCCCTCCGGCGATTTACATTCTAGCTGGTGGGATGGCATTTCGGGGAGATTAGTTGCCGCGACAAGGGAGATTTGTCCCGCACCAACTAATCTCCCCGTCTGTCACAGCCTGTATTTACTTGGCCTGTTCAGATTGTGATCTGGTGCAGCACACTCATCTGTGTATAAGGTGTGGTTTTCAGCCGGGAATACATTATTATTATAATACATGAGTGCATCCCGTTGTTTTAATATACAGTTATAGGATCTATAATCCAAAATGCTTGGGACCTGGGGTTTCTCATGCAAGGGATCTTTCTGTAATTTGGATTACCATACTGTAAATCTGCTAAAAATTATTTTGAACCCAATACATTGTTTTTCAACCAATTTGGATCCATGCAGCTTAGTCGGGATCAAGTACAAACTACTGCTTTTTTTATTAAAACTAAAATTATTTGCTTAAAATGAACTTTATGAGAGAATGTCTTCCTGTCATTTGGAGCTTCCTGGATAATATGTTTCTGGATAAGGGATCCCATACCAGACCTGCACTATTTTACACATTGTTCCTATACTTGCTTATAGTGTTTTTATCTTTCTGTTGTTTACACCCACCAAGGAAGACGACTTGAGTTGCAATCAACTTCCACATAAATGTCGCTTTAACTGCAGAACATGAAAAGCGCTGATTGCTGTTTTTTAGCTGATTGCTGATTGGTTGCTATAGGTGACTAAACCTATAGAAATGTTGGACTTTTTATTACATAACCCCATATGCCACTTACAAAATGTAAAATACATAAAATGAGCTTTGCTACTTCTTTTTTATACATTTCTTTTAGAATAAA
Organism: Xenopus tropicalis; assembly: GCF_000004195.4. Classification (NCBI taxonomy): domain Eukaryota; kingdom Metazoa; phylum Chordata; class Amphibia; order Anura; family Pipidae; genus Xenopus; species Xenopus tropicalis. Next base: position 115,165,294 of record NC_030681.2, read on the forward strand.
CGTTTTTTATTCAAGCACATAATTTTTTATCCCGACATTTGGTTAGGTGTCTCTTCGGCTGGGGCCGCTGCACACAGGAATAAAATGACATCATGACTTTTTACACATTCAGCAGCCATTTAGGAGGCAGGGACTGCAGGCAGAAATCAATCACTGTCACACAATGAAGTCCCAGCGACCAGGCTTTGTGAGACCCTTTTAATGCTCCTGCTCTTGGATTTTCTTGCAGGCTTGGCTGATTAGAAGCGCACCACTACAGCAAAATCCAGCTCACGCTCAAAGTACATGGCTCACTGTCCATCCGGTTATTCAATTATATTAAATAAATCTGCTTTAACAGCACAGTTCTTTGGCACTAAAAAAAAACTAGAAAGTAGTGTATATCAACAGAAAAGCGTTGCCTATAAATGATTTAGCAGGGTGAGATTGTCTCAATAGGAACCATTTATAGCAGATGTCAGCCCAACATATCTCTATATATTGTTGGATTTACACTAAAAGTTCAGTCAAGGACCTGTAAACCAGGACCTGTGAAAGATTGATGCACCTTCTGTTAGTGCATGAGCTACGTAGACAGCATGGGGTAGTGGCAAAAAGCATAATGGAAAGCTACGAACTGGAAAACATGGTACCCCTCTAAGGGGGTTATGTAATAAAAGGCACTAAAGCAGTAACCCATAGCAATCAATCAGCAGGTAGAACTGGTCACCTGTTTAAAAACAAACATCTTATTGGTTGCTGTGGGTTTCTGGGTTACTGCTTCTGGGCAAATTTAGTGCCTTTAATTACACATGGGGGTAACATTGCGACTAGTCATTGTTTTTTCAGCAAAAATAATAATTCTGAACTTTATAAAAATGTATTGTATACCTGAAATATCACTCCTATTGCTTTGGGCATTGTATATATTCAGTTAGTTAGGTGCTTCCTGGCACAAGCAGGTCTTGTAGGTGCAGTTCCAGGTCAAACTATGAGCTCTTCTACCCTAACTAGACTGCATCTAGATGCCTTGGTACCATCACCATAACTGACACATGATGTGACCTCTTCAGGGCATAATGCAATTAAGCAAGTTATCGTCTTAATGCATGCTCATTTGTGTTCAAACATTGGATTGGTAATACGTACAGAGGACACACATACTGATCACTGAAGGAACAACAAGGCTACATTTTTTCTAGAAAATGTGGTTTACTGTTGCTGATTTATTTTCGGCAAAGTGTGAGGCTCCAGGTGCACCTTTAATCAGTACTTCAGTTATCAGTTCAGTTTGGTCAATATACCCCATGCCCCCTATTAGCAAACCTCCATCCTCCATAAAAACAGTGAGCAAAGAGACCATCAGTCCTGCTCTTATTATTTTGGCCAGCTTAAGTTTATAAAGGATAAATAAATATAGGGAAATATGAATGATACATAAAAGGCATACATATCGTTTTATGAAATAAGAGTTCTCTTATTCTATATGTAAGCTCTGTCAGCTCTTGGTGACCTTGAACAAGTCACAATTTAACTCTTCCTCAGACATCAAAGGTTATCCTATAAACATTATAGGACAGAAATTCAATATGCTTGAACCTTTCTGTACAAACCCAGTCATTTAAATATTATTTACAACATTATTCATTGAGCCTTATCAGCCATTTGGACCAAAGAGCTTATTAGCTGCTAAGACAACAGAAATAAGAAAAATCTTTTGCATGGTTAATTATCTGCAGAGGGAAATCTAAGACACATACAGTAAATCTGAAAGCAGCAGGGGCAATAAAAAGAGGCCTCTGGATAGATATAAATCAGCAGGAGAGAAAGGCAGCCTTGAAGACACAGCCTTGAAGGAACCTATTGCTTAGTTAAGCAATTATTTGGCTGAATACCGTTATTTGGACATTTTGAGACAAAAGCAAGACTTTGGTCAGGCAATTCACACACCCGTTTACAGTAAATGGCAAATTAACAGATGAGAATTTCTTTCACCTTGTATGACGGCAGGTACAAACCCCCATGTGTGATAAAAGGCACAAAGTTTGCCCAGGTGCAGTAACCCATAGCAACCAGTAAAATGTTTGCTTTAAAACAGGTGACCAGTAAATGCTACCTACTGATTGGCTGCTATGAGTTACTGTTCCTGAGCAAACATAGTGCCTTTTATTACATAACCCCCAATAATGAGTTATTGGAATGTTTGAAGTGGAATGTTTCAGTGAAATTGCGCTGCCGCGTATGCCATCCCACCGGCGATTTACATTTTCGCCGGTGGGATGGCATTTCGGGGAGATTAGTGGTCCGCGAACAGGGAGATTTGTCGCGGGTGACTAATCTCCCCGTGTGCCAGAGCCCTTCGAGTTTATATAAGCAAAGCTGCTGTGTAGCCATGGTGCAGCCATTCGAATGAGAAAAGGCACAGGTTACTTAGCAGATAACAGATAAAATGCCATTGTATTCTACAGAGCTTATCAGTTATCTGCATGTAACCTGTGCCTTTTCTCCTTTTTTCCAGCTTGAATGGCTGCCCCCATGGCTACACAGCAGCTTATTTATATAAACTATAGGAGCTTTCTGTAGCAAATACACCAGTTTTACCAGTGCACAGCAACAGTACATTACATTTTAATTACTTTAAAACACTTTCATATCTTGGTGTTACTGTTCCTTTAAGGCAGACATCCTCATCAATTCAGCAAACATTTCCCATATATGCCCAGCTTTAAGGTATAGTATCTATTTAGTATCTATTTAGATACTGCACTGTCTATTCAGTAAGAACAGCTTGCTGTGCCTTTAATCAGTGCATTAGACTAGGAGTCAGCAATTCATTGCTGCTCAATATGTTTCTGAACTCTATGGCAACAAACAGTTTAAAGACAGGCGCTTTTCCATTGTGTATTTTTGGTGCTAGCTGCTACCAATACATTATATTTAGGTAAAGATCTTACTCCGTAAATAAAATCTTTCCTTGATCTTATTTTCCCCTTCGGCATCAAAAGAGTGTAACTTATCTTCCTTTGTCATTCATGCAATTTGTGTCATTTGTTTCTGTTCAGGGATCTTACGCCACAAAAAAACAAATTAAACCCATCACTTTCCAAGCTCCCGAGCCATCCCTGCCATGATAGGTGATACAGATTGAAAACGAATCTCCTAAGGTGGCCATACACATTCAGATTTTAGTTTTCTTCTGAAGAACACCTGGATTTCAATTGTATGTTCAAATGCAACAATCTAAAACCAACATTCAGACTGAAATTGTAGGAAAAAGCTGTAAAAATAACAAACTGGAGTATGTTTTTCTGAACATAAAATAACTGGCAAACAACAATAGAATGAAAGCGATGACCCAGAAATGCATTGTAGGTACCCCAAGGATATCATCAGATACACAATGCATGCACGGATGCATGGCCCCCAGTGTTTGTCTATCTATCTACAGTATCTGTCTGTCTGTCTGTCTGTCAGTGGAAATGGGGTACAGAGGGGATAAACAGTGAAACTGTGTTACATACAAGTGCATTTTACTTCAGGTTATGCCTTCCCCTTGCCTACAACTCCTGATAGCTGGAGAAGAGAGAACTTTCACAGGATATACATAGTAATGTGACAGTCACCAAGGAGCTACCATTAAAGCAACATTTGGGATGTCATATTTATTAGCCTGCCCAAACACAGAAAACATTCACCTCTGGACCGCTGGCAATTATTTTTATAACTGCCAATCATCACTGTATGTCTGTACAGTGAAAAATACAGTGAACAATATTTTATCTTTATCATAACTTTCATTACACCCCCTCTTCTGCACATTTTGTCCATTATTCCTCTTTCATTTCTCTAACTTTCCCCTTCCTTTGCCTTCCATCCTCCTTTCCATTTAACCTTTTTTTCCTTTCCTTTCTTTCTCTGCTTCATCCTTCTATATCTTTTTTTTTTTCCTTTTATAAAATACCCTTTTTGTCTCTGTTTAACCACTGCTAATTTTGATTCTCATTTTATGAACCACCTACTATTCTTTGTACAAAAAGGATAATGTCCCATACTATTTTATTTCAGAACAATTTATTTTGGGCATATGGATACTGGGTTTCTGGATTAGAGATCCCATCACTGTATATGTATCTGTATATGTGATCTGAGTCCCAGTGCTGTACTGATATGGTTCAGTATCACTGTGCAAATCTTTTACTTGGGTAACTGCTCACTTAGATGGAAGAACAAGTATTTAGCTTGCTTAATGTCTGAACATTATTTGAACCTGAACACTTGATACACGGTTTACCAATGTTGAATAAGTGCCCATTCCATTGCCCTAAGGCTTTTTCTTACATCTATTATAAATGCATTTCACCTGTCATAAAATATATAGGGTAAAAAAAAAAACTACTCGAGTTTGAAGATGGTCCTTTTGAGAATACACTGCCTTAAGACAATACAGACCCCAGAGATTTATTACCTATTGGAAATAACATGCATCCTGGGGCAATTTAGAAATTGAAATCATTACCTTCACTTGATCACATAACCAATAAAAGAGTGAATCCTGTTTTAATGCTGAGAAAAAGGGTGCCATTATGAATAGTGCCCATCATTCAAGTTAATAAAACCTGCCCTATTATTTAGCACTATTTACTTTAACCTTGCTGCTGGCTTTTTCACCTAAGCAACTTTCACTTTTCTTAACAGCACCAAGAGGTTTCTTTATAGCCATTGCTATGAAAAAATCCAATAAACTGCAGTGCATGTTTACTAAATATATAATTTATTATTACAGGTGTTTATATATTTATTTAATTAATTTAATTAAGTTTTAGACTGGGGCACCTTGGGCCCATTAGTGAACCTGACCTCAAGTATGTTCACATTTATGTGCTTGCCTAAAACTGCCCCACTGAATTCTGGGGGAATCACCTGCAAGCATTGTGCAAGTGCTAGTCAGGCCATTGTCACCATCACTGTCATCTCCTGAACAAGCTAAATTCCAGTTGGGGCTTGTGAATAATTCAGCTAGCATGTTATATAGAGCTACCTGTATGTACAGTTACATCATGGCTTTCTCCTTAGGATGCATAGGATTTGTAAGCTGACAAAGATTTTGATTTTACTATATATTATCATATATTCCTGATTAGTTTTCTTACAGGTAATGCTCACAAAATGAACTGTTTTCAGTCATAAATAGAACGAAAGCAGAATGCAAAGTGCACACAAATCAGCACAATTACCTGTGTTCTTTCCAGATTTCCAGTATAATTATGTTCATCACAATCAGGCACAAACATTAGCACCATGCAGATGGATAGATTACTCCAGCACCACAGGCTATATGGGATAAAAGCAACACATTTTTTTATATAGCATAGTATTCCCTTTTGACATGACTACACCAATTGTGAAAAGTGTGCTAAAAATAACATTAATTATCAACACTAGTGAACAGTGAAGGTAAAGAAAGGAACTGTCTTAAGGAATTAACCAGGATGGCCAGGATCCAAATACACTGATCTTTGAAAAGTGAACCGATGTTCTTGAACACCTCAATTACTGTAGGTGCTGGTGATAGTATGTAGGTGGGGACTTACAGACCCTTTGTAGTATATAGGCCCATCAAATATAATGAAAACTATTTGGTGGAAAGAGTAAGACTAAGGGGCTGATTTACGAAGACACGAATTCGAATCCGAATTGGAAAAATTCCGATTGGAAAACGAACATTTTGCAACTTTTTCGTATTTTTTGCGATTTTTCGGCGACTTTACGACTTTTCGGAAATTATCGCGACTTTTTCGTTACCAATACGATTTGCGCGAAAAAACACGAGTTTTTCATAGCCATTCCGAAAGTTGCGCAAAATCTGGCGATTTTTTTCGTAGCGTTAAAACTTGCGCGAAAAGTCGCGCCTTTTCGTAGCGTTAAAACTTGCGCGAAAAGTCGCGCCTTTTTTCGTATTGCTAACTTAAAAGGCGCGACGTTTCGCGCAAATTTTAACGCTACAAAAAAATCGCGATTTTGCGCAACTTTCGTAATGGCTACGAAAAACTTCGCATACGCAATATCGTATTGGTAACGAAAAAGTCCCGACAATTTTCCGAAAAAATCGCAAAATACCGATCATTACGAAAAAAACGCAATCGGACGCATTCGGCCCATTCGTGGGTTAGTAAATGTGCCCCTAAGTGATTCATAGATTGCACCACTCACTTCAATAAATCAGATTTAGACTAATACTTGTTTAAAACCTAACTTTTATTGTTACACTTAAAAACCGTATGTCGAAAAATTAAATCAACTAAAAACAGAAGTGGGGGGGCTCTCATAAAAATGATATATAAGGGGGCCCTCGAGGGAATTATATCACAGGGCTAAGATGAATGACACATCTTCAGTTCCGTGCAACACTCATTAGTCAATCAAGGGAAAAAGGAAGCTATAGTGTGTTTATCAAATCACTATATCAGCGTTCTTCCTCCACATGGAACCAGTCCTGGGCTGTTAGGAAGTGCATCATGGCTGACATGTTTCACCCGGATAGGAGTAAGTGGTACCCACGAGGGATACAGATGGACACTAGCAACTCCTTCATACACTTCTAGTGGTGCTGCAGCAAGTACCTATAGGTGCAACTTGAAAAGTGAGATCTCTAATGATTACTTGGTCAGGTGTTAAGTATAATGCTCCTTTTAACAGAGCACATTGTACCTTCTGCTTCATTTATTAAATCATATGCAACTGGCAAATGGGCTCACATTAAATGCCTTTTTGTAGAGTTTAAGGAAGGTACCGCCATGTCTATTAAATCTGAGCACTGTCTCTATAGAACAGGGATCTCCAAACTTTTTTACCCATGAGCCACATTCAAGACACATTCAAGTTGGGGAGCAAGACAGACATAAAAAAGTTCCTGGGGGAGGAGGTTTCTATACAACCAAAATGTGCCGCTTAGCCAGGAATTTAAAAATAAGCACCTGCTTTGAGGCCACTGGGGCCAAGGGGTTGGGGAGCAACATGTTGCTCACGAGCCACTGGTTGGTGACTGCTATAGAGTATTTAGATGAGATTTTATTATTACAGGTCAGAGCAAGCACCATGTTAGCACCCTCTTATACAAAAAAGCACAAGCAGAGATCCTGTGCAGAATAGTAAATGCAGATGTGTTTTCTGAGTATATATAGAAAAACAAACCGTTTATAAACTCTTCTTATTAATTAGGCTCAGTGTCAGTGTAAGCACTATTTAACAACCTTGAAGCCAAGGCAAGGATGTATCATTATTTCCTTTTCATGACAGCTTGGTCAGTTTGCCATAAGGCTCAGATTTGAAACATAACATGTTTATGTAAATATCCCTTCCCAGATGTATGTTGTGTGTCATGTTGTCCTTTTGCTGGAAAATAAATTAACCACTGGCAAAAGGCATCATTGAAATGCCTCACAGCAAACTGAAAAAAGCAGAAACGTGATGGAGTAGAGTGTGTATGAATAGTGTAACTGCCCTAGAGGATACTGAATATAGTGTGCAGGAACCCAGACACACCATGACAAGCTCCAGGTCATTTCCTCCATATACAAAGCGACTACAGTGTGACACACTGATTAAGTACATTAAATCACAACCTACCAGAATATGTGCCATTAGATGAAACCAGCAAATAGTAAAAGGAAGTGTTCCTGGCTGGCACTATTTCAGCTGAATGCTCACAAACTGACAGACATAAGCACTAGACAAAAAGAGAATCTTAAGGAGGAATCTCATTTTAGATACATTTCATTTGCTCAATGCCTTAATTCCTTATTGTGTCTCTTTATTGTGCCTGCTTGGGAATGATTAGGGTATCACGGAGTGGAGATTGCCCCCAAAAATGCAAAAGCATGTATGTTGGGCTGATCTTTGCTCCGAGTAGCTGCACTGGGGGTGACATTGTGCCTGTCAGTGCCTTCAAAATGCAGGCGGAGAGAAGCAGACCCTACACAACATGTGACTTTGCACTATACAAGGGACTATACACCACCTGTGCTACTATTCTTCATATAGTACATTACCATGAGTTCTTTACAGGTCCAGCCTGGGATTCAAAATAGACTCTAGTATTTCAAGTCCCCACCCGCCCAATAAATAGTGACTGTCTATGGCATCTTACAGCAGCCCCTCTGGCATTTGGCAGAATCCAGAGATTGCCAGTTTGGGCACGGTGCTTTATCAATAAATGTTCATGATATTTGCAATGGAGAACCATAAATTTGGTGGCACTAGCTGGCTGAGTTTGCAAGAATACAACAGAATCACTTTAGTGGGAAAACTAATGACACTATTTAGGATATTGCACTGCTTAAATACTGTGGATACAATTAAAAATCTAATCTCTAGTCTAATACTGTATATAGTTAAAATAGTTAATTTCGTACTTTGATACAATATTTTTGTGTTATAAACTCTAAATTGGGGTGTTCGGAGCGGCGCCACAAAAAGACGGGGGGGCAGGATCACTTAGAAAAGCACAAGCAACCTGCTCCGCTATAGGGCGAAGAAGTGTGGAGAGTTTGGGTGTTGTACCCCTAAAACTGTAGGAGGAGTAGTGTTTAGAAAATGGGGGGCGCTAAGAAAAAGAAGAAGAAAAAGCAGAAGAATAAGTCGAAGAACAGTATGTTGGGTTTAAAAACCCAACATAATTATATTATTGCAATATAAGTCCTGGTGCCCAAGTGTTCAGTGTACAAATAGCCAGGGGTGCCATACGTAACCATGAGATCCCTTATTCTGTACTAAGTTGGCAGGGCCCTACCCACCAGAAGGCCACAATTATTAGCACGTTGATGGTCTGGGATCCCTGGAGGTAGATCCTGCTAACAAGTATATGAAGTTCCAATTTAAAAAAATGTCCTGCACACACATGGTTGCAACCTGCCCTGGTCTAAAATGTGCCAAGTCCTTTAGACTAATTTGGCAGCTTATCTGCACATGTATGGGGACCCTCAACGGGCCTAAATTCGGCCAGATGTAGATCAGCGAGGTCTGATTTCTCTTCAGATCGGGGAACGCATCAATATTGTCCATCTTTAGGTGGGCATATCAGAAAAAAATCTACTCGCTTGGCAAACTCACCAAAGGAGCGAATCTTACTGTGTATGGCTTCCTATCCACTAATATGTCAAAGCCTGCCCATGATCCACCCAAGTCTTATCCTTTTTGTGACCTATGAATTATACTTTTGTGTCTCTTGGGGGATTCCCGTCTGCCAAAGGCCCTGTGACTGGATGGTACCCCCTATATCCCCCAGATGGCAACCCTACCAATAGCCAACATAAGAAGTGATAGAATTCCTCCCAGCAGGAAGGAAATATAACTTGCAGTATTATATGTACAGTATATGTTGATTAATATACATTAATAATTGTACTCAAGGAGCAATATACTTTATAGAGCTAGAGAACATTAAACACAAGGAGGAGTGCCCCGATTCATCAGGCATCCAGATTTATTCATTATTCATGATACCATGGGGCCAGTCTTGAACCAGAGCATGACCCCAATGAATAAAATGAATATAAAAAACAAACTGACTTTCTTATATTCTAATGTAAAGTAAAAAATACCCTGAGACTGTATGCTGCCAGCTACAAACTGAGGCTCTTATTAACATGCAAACATGCGGTACATAGTTTTACAGGGCAGCATCATTTGCTGGACTCTTTGGTCACCTTGCCTCAGCAATTTTCTATACCAGTAAACATATATCTTGGGATTTTATGGCTTTTGCTGGGTATGCAGAAATTCCTTTTCTAGCAAGGAAGATAGGTGGCTGTGGCTGTGACTGTCAGAGCTTAGGTTAATGGCCCTCCCACAAATCAGTCTTATTAACCTAATATTTATTTTACATCATATTGAACAGGGCAGTAAATAAATGAGCAGAGAGAGCAGAAAATATGTTCACAGTGCAAGAGGCAATAAAATGCTGTGTTTTTCAGAGACTCTGAATGCTTTGCTGTTCCATTTCGGAAAACAGCAAGTTCCTAAAATGAATTGTTCTGCCCTAGTTACCAGATATGTCCCACTGCAAACAGCGGCCATAAAGCATCCTGAATTTGGAGGTCATCTTTCAGAGTTAGATTTAGATAAATGAGTTGGAAGTGAGCACATATCACACAGAGGATGGAAGCTAAGAAAGAGAGGAAAGTGGAACACCCAGCTGTGACTGAGGGAAATGAAAACCACAATCATGATGTTACCAGCTAAGATTGCCCAAGTCCAGGGCAGTGGCAGGGATGTGAAGTAAAACGTCTGGGGATAAAGTAAGGATTGAGTTGCTGCATACCAAGCTGATTGAGAAATGTTATTTTTAAAGGCATATAAATGTAATGGCCAATAGGGTGCTTCCTCCTCTTTTGGTTGCCATAAACACTAATCGCCAACTTGGGGCCAAATAAATAACAAGTCAGTAATGTCCAGTGCTCTGTGATATAGTACTGTAGTCAGATATGGAATACCAACATTATATATCTCTCTAAAACACATCTAGAGCTGGGCATAAATGGCCTAAAGCAGGTCTGGACTGCGATTCAAAATAGGCTCTGGCATCTCAAGTACACAGAGGCTCAAACAGCCCCCTAAATAGTGACTGCCTGTGGCATCTCATAGCAGCCCCTTTGAACATTGCCAGAATCCACAGATTGCCTGAAGATAGATATACTCAACTCATCAGCCTGTGGGTGATCAGCTGCACATTAATTCATCATGGCCGTACGGGGGGGGGGGGGGGGTTAATGAACCTGCTTGGGACCCAGTGGGTTAAACCTCCATGTGGAAGTTTGTGGCAGTGGGGTACAAGCGTTTCCAGGTAGAACCAAGCATATTGTCTTTTATATAACTGTGTTTGGAATCTGCATGTAACTAGCAAAATGCAGGAATTTCAACAGTTACATACTTCCCATTTACAAATAAGGTCTATTTTCCCAGGAGACTGTAGCAGCATCCCATAAATAGAATAAGAGAGGTGAAATAATCTGTCATGTATGACTGAAGTGGAGCATTCCTGAAAGTGGACTCTGAAAAAACACACAGAGGCAGTATATAAAGTGGTATTTTTATTAGGATGGCCTCCCCCTTCAAAAGCCCAGAGCTACACGGCCTGCATGCCAGACAGCCAGGATGGGGAATCATTACGTTCATTACACTTTGTTACTATATGTTTGGCAGGCTACAGAAAATAATAGAGATGCAGGATCCGCTTGGCTGGTAATTAATATCTGTCCACCCTGAAATGTAATGTATTGAGATGAGCAAAAGATCCTTCGGCACATTAGTAGCATTCTCAAGCTGTCATTAGGGCACACATAATGCTCTGATTGATTTCCTCTTAAACTCACCTAGCACATTGTTTACATGACTAAATTATTAAATGCCCGATCAGCTAATAATATATTGAGTATCTGGTCAATGCGTAATAGACTTTTTAAGATTAATGGTGGTGCTGGATTGACATGTGCACTTATTTAGAGCCACAAACACAATCAATAATATAATGGTAATGGATAGTTAGCCATGTATCGTGGTTGTTCTTAAAGGGCCGGCATATCTCAACAAAGGACAACCTACTGACAAGATGTGTCTTATGCTACTGAGGCAACCAAATGTGCCCATGCAGCGCTGTCCAACTCTTTACATGTAGTGAGCCAGTTAGCTGGCAAACTACATGTTTGTGGGCTAAATTATATCAAACTAATGATGCCATGCACAGCAGTCTATGGGGCCCTAGGCAGGAAGAGAGACATATAAATACATACAGCCCTGCCACCAAGGCTTCTTCCAAAAGAAGATTGGCTACATTGTAGATGTGACAAAAAAATCCACCAGCACACCCTTACCTCTTCCAGTCTTTAGAACTTGGTGCACAGCCTAGAGCAGTGGTTCTCAACCTTCCTAATGCTGCGACCCTTAAATACAGTTCCTCATGTTGAGGTGACCCCCAACAATAAAATTATTCCTAAGACCATTGGAAATATGTTTTCCGATGGTATTAGGCAACCCCTGTGTAGGGGTCCCTACCCACAGGTTGAGAACCACTGGCCTAGAGAGTCGGCACTCCCACCACAATCCGGCAAAAAAATTTTGACCGACACGAGTGTAATGCAAGAGGGGCTTAGCCCCTGCGTGTTTATTTAAAGTACGTGTATCACACTCGTTGTGCTAGTCAACAACAGAGCCATTCTATTTTCTACAAGTCAGGGCGTCATATTCCTCAGCATTAACAATGGGGACATTTGCAAACAATCACAGCTACTTTTCAGGCCAAACAAGTAGAACCTCAAGTAGAACAGGTAAAGTAGAACAGGTTATTTGTTAGAAATCAAATGCAAGAAAAGATCAATACCAGGCAGGAGAAATAGGCCAGTAGGTCTGATTTGATGTTTAGATATCTCTAATATTACCCCCACAATCTATTTATTTTTGAAAAACAGCAATATTTTCTTCAGTCAGCCTTACAGTCCCTTTAGTTTTGTTTAACAATGGTCTCCCTCGTGTTATGCTACTTTATCAGCACATACCGGACCTATTTATTGAACTGCTCTGCTTTCTAGCTCAGTGCAACTTTAGCAACAGAATAGATGCTTTAACCCCAAAAAGATGTTTTTGGTTTTTTATTCCCATAGTCTGGATTGTTGTTGACCAAAAAAATTGGATTTGAATGATAGAGAACAGAATTTTAAAGGCCCTGCTTTGTACCTACATAATTTCCAATGGACTTTTGAAAATAGATACAGCACCAGCAGGTATTATAAAATAAATACATTTGTACCATTTTGTTGGATAGAATGACATTTGTGGAAACAGTAGCACCTAGTGCAGGGGTAGGGAACCTATGGCTCGGGAGCCAGATGCGGCTCTTTTGATGGCTGCATCTGGCTCGCTGCCAAATCTTTAATAAAAAAAATAACTATAACATAGCGGGCTGTGGCCTGCGCTCGGCGGATAGAAGACGTGTTCCAAGGCTTAGAACACGTCTTCTTTCCGCCAAGCGCAGGCCACGCCCTCCTCTGCATTGCATCCGCATCCTTGGGACCCACCCTACCTTGCCCCGCAGCATCCGCGGGCAAACATATTGTATGGCTCTCACAGAATTACATTTTAAAATATGTGGTGTTTATGGCTCTCTCAGCCAAAAAGGTTCCCGACCTCTGACCTAGTGTATTCATAATTACTCTCATTTTAATTCTTATAACATCAGTAAAAACCCTCACTTTCAAATAAATGAAACAAAACCAGTTAAGGGGTCATTTACAAAGCTAAGTGCAGCGTGCAACATGTAAACTCGCCGTGCGTCTTACTCATAAGCAACAATAGCCCAGTACTGTATAAGCCGTGGGGTTATTAGGGGATAATAGACGTTGCAGTGGAACAAGACAGCAAGTTGGATTTCTCAGCTTTAGATACACAGCACTGGAAAGAGTTCATTTCAGTAAGCGATTCTATTGCCCTACACACACAGTGCTGATAAAGTTCACTTTAAATTGCAGTAAGCGGTGCCATTTTTTCAGCATGGCTCTTAGACAATGGAGCCTGTGACATTACAATTGGTCTTGTTAAATGGTTCAGTGTATTTCAATAACAGTGAAAAGAAAAGATTTGCTCCGCTCCATTGATCAATATGATTTAAAAGTAAAAATAAACTAGAATCAGCCAAAGCCTGTGTAGTTTAGTAATGCGACAAAATGAGAAAATGGGGATTATAAAGAGTTCTGCCACTGACTATGCATATTAGCAGTAATGACCTGATCGTATATTTATTGGAGTGATTTATATCACGAGTAATATTCATTTCGATGCAAATGAGCCCAATATTGCTTTATTATACATTCGGGCAGCCATAACTGTTCTTAGGCTGCAGGAGGGAGAATAGGCCATTTCACCTTTTTATTAAAGACTAAGGCATATTTTAATTAATCATATAAATACATTTAAAGTGGCATAAAGCATCACTAATAATCAAGCTGCCCTTTTTAGCACTTTCTTTTCCACACATTTATTGAAGCCAAAAAAATAAAAAGTCTTAGACAGATTCCATGCAGACCTCTGGCGGTGCTTGGAAATGTTGAACACAAATGACTTTATTGGATATCAGACAGCATCCAACAAAAACAGCTTGATTGGTTTGTGCACATTCGATGATATTGAGGACTTGGATTTACATTTAGAGAAAATAGGATTTTTGGCATTTGACTCAATATAACTCAGATCTCCCGTCCAACAGAATGCTCATGTAAATTAGCCATTATACAGGTATCAGACCCCTTATCCGGAAACCCGTTATCCAGAAAGCTCCGAATTACGGAAAGCCTGCCTCCCATAGACTCCATTATAAGCAAATAATTCAGAATTTTAAAACTGATTTCCTTTTTCTATGTAGAAATAAAACCGTACCTTGTAATGGATCCCAATTAAGATATAAATAATCCTATTGGATGGAAAACAATCCTATTGGGTTTAATTAATGTTTTATTGATTTTTTAGTAGACTTAAGCTATTGAGATCCAAATTACAGAAAGACCCCTTATCCGGAATACCCTTGGTCCCAAGCATTCTGGATAATGGGTCCTATACCTGTACCAGTACCTGATGCGACTCAATACAAAAGCCTGCAGGCCACCCCTGCTTGTAGGAGGTACATCTGGAAGCTCTCCGTTGTTTTATTAAATAAATGATCAAATGATTGCGTTTAAATATAAATAGCAGATATAGAAAAACTGATTAGCACCATTATGGCTGCAATGGCCATGGGATATATTCTGCCTACTGAAGAGTTAAACATTATACGGCATAAATGATACCTTTAGTATGTCTTTCAAAGAAATCCAGATTGTAACACTAGGCAGTGCTGACATCCAGTGGGCACTTTGGGCATTGTCCTCAGATAATTTTCTTTGCTCTGCATTTAAAAATTAGCACCTTTGTCGAACAATTACAGTAATATTGGGAAATCCCACTGCGCTATTTGCAGCCATTCTACCATGGAAGCCAAGTTGAGCTGTTGGATATCCAATTGATTTCCTACATACATAGCCGGTATTCTTGTTAAAGAACCTTTTTTTCTGATTTGATCAGTGTCGTGTGTGTGTGCATGGAGCATGTGTAAACCCTAGGTGGCCTGCAGGTGCTCGGTGCTCAACAGCAGTAAGGTAAGATCTTTAATGGTCCATCAACCATTATAATCAGAGCTTAAAGCACATGTTTGTCTATTCTATGGCACACACAGAGTTAATCAAAAGTTAGGTTGTGCTTTAACTTTCCTCCAGCTAGATCATTATTAGATGCAAATAGAAATTACACAAACATCTCGTGTTTACTAGGAAGGAACTCCTAGTAAAAAAGCACAGTGAGAAACTTGCACTTTTCAGTTGCGCCTAAAACCACATTTATTAATTGTACTTTTGTCAAAATGCAAAAATGCAGTCCTTGCACTTCCATATAGTTATGCTTGGTGCTGCTTTATCCTGTCTGCCTTCTGTTCCAAATCAAGCACTGCTGTGCCTATTGACGTATGTAAACAGTGGAGATACTGCCACCTCCTTAACAGGCGGTAGCTCCAGGCCTCAATAGGTGCAGTCCACGTAAACCTATAGAATGGGGTGCAGACGTCACTCACGCACCCATAATGCTGTCAGATGGGCTTCCACACAATAGCATTTGATTTGCAACATGTGCATGCTGTTGTGCGATTCTTGCCAGATTGTATGTAATTGTGCCAAAAGATGCTGTTCAGTTCTGCAAACATTAAGCAGAGGAACTTCTTAAAATGTTGCTCTGCTTATAACTGACCAGAGAAACATCAGATGACCAAAGGCTTAAATAAATTTTATTGGCCACAGAGAAAATTAAACTACGGGGTCTGCTTCCTCTGTAGTTACGCCCCTGGATATGACTCTTCTCTGCTCATTAGCTCAATTTTCGGCCAATTGTAAAACTGAACAGCAGACAGCACTGTATCAAATTCATTATAGCAGCGGTGTAAAAACTGCTAATATCTTAAAAAATAGAAAAAAAAATTCATGTAAATTTGTTTCCAGGGTTTACATTTCCAAACTGTAATAGAAACGAGAAAGTGGCTTTGAGGAGAAGAGGAAAACACGAGAAAGAACAGTGATACAAAAGCCCAATATTTAATTGAAAAATGTAAAAAATATCAAACAATTACGAATACATTTATTTGATTATACAACATTATAGAAAAATAAATGTCAGAGTGCCAGTTCCAGCAAAAATATGCCTCCTAACCAGGCGTGGCCAACCTGCTCATCTGGCACAAGGTAACAAACGGTAACCTATCGCAAATCTCACCCTGTATGTCTGACCATTTGCAAACACCTGAGAGAACCCACTCATATTACTGAGTAGAAATTATTCCAATTATATTAAATCAGACAAAAATAAAACACAAAGTCTTTAGAAACGGTGTTCCTGCCCTACACTCTATAGTTCGGGGGTGGGGGTGTGTGACCCAAGCAAAACATTAAATGCTTTAATGGGAGGGGTACTTAATTTTTGCATTAACCTTTAGGATGCAATACACTGGAATTTTCTGAGCAGCTTTCCAATAGTTCTGAGGTTTTTTTTGAGGTTTTTAAAATTGTTTTTCTACATATCTATTCTGTTTATTGGGGACACTGTCCCCTCTAACCAAATCCTGCTGCTCTTGTAGGCTACAGTTTTATTGTTAGTGTTATATGTTTAAGTTCTGCAGCTATGTCAAAGACGAAATGTTTTCTACTGTAAAACTACCCCTTTAATGGGGTTGTTCACCTTAACATTAACTTTTAGTATGACATGGAACTTGATATTCTGAGACAATTTGCAATTGGTCTTCACCAATTTATTTCCTGTGGTTTTTGAATGATTTAGCTTTTTGTTCAGCAGCTCTCCAGTGTGCAATTCCAGCATCTATCTGTTGCTAGGATCCAAACTACCCTAGAAACCAGGCAGCGGTTTTAATGAGACTGGAAATAAATAGGAGGCGGCCTGAATAGAAAGATAAGTAATAAAAGGTAACAATAACAATAAAATTGTAGCCTCACAGAGCAATTATTTTTGGCTGCTTAGGTCAGTGACCCCAGAAGAAAAAGACAAATCATTTAAAAACTAAGGAAATAAGAAATGAAGACCAATTTAAAAAAAAGCTACTAAGAATCAGCCATTCTACCAAAGGAATCAAAGGGTCAATGAGTCTGAGTGGTATTAAAGAACTCTATGTTTTCAAGTGTTTGAATTGTGCCCTGAGGGCTAAAACTGAAGTTGATCTCTTAGCATCCTCTTGATATCTGAAGGCTGTAAGAAGTTGCTGGGAGCCATAGTTCAAAGAGAAGGAGGTTAATAATCTTCAAAGAGATATCATTTGTGATGCCTCTTTCTGCATTAAAGAATCAGGCAGAAGCAACATGATTTTAACCAAACACACAATGGAAGTATCTGAAAGGCAAGAATTCTGTCAACAACAATCTATTGTGAGTACAGCAATTACTTGGCATAAACATATACTTACTTCTTATTAAGGGCATCACTTAGGCAACCACATCAATAGCCCAAAATGATTGGCACCCAGTTCCATGAGGAAAAAAAAGCAATACTTATGTGAGAACACATTGTATTCTGTATACTAGAGTAGAACAAAAATATTTTAATCCTTCTATACACTTGTAACTGGGTTCCAAATTTCCCCCCACATTATAACTACTTTTAGCAGCATTTACCTATACTTATATATAGTTCATGTTGAGAGGTACATCCTACCTGACTGAATAAATGTCAGATTTATGCCTTTAACCATTGCTTGGAGGATAGGATATAAACAAGGAGGTATTTAAGGGCAATGCTACACGTACATATTAGGAGTAAGGGTAGCGCACATACAATACACAATAGCCCCCAAGCCATTACCAGTGAAATTTACTGCACTCTGGTATCAATGCAAATGATTTGCACCACATGACAAAACATTGTCCACCAGAAATAAATGGACACCCCTGAGTCAATGTATGTGCGGAGGAGTATCACACACGCTCCTTCTTTACAGTTCATCCATATGATCAACAACAGTTTAAAATGCAAATGCTTATATAAATGATGAAATTAAAAAACAGATTTTGCTTAAATAAAAGTATTCAACTTGGGACCCAATATACATGTATGTGACTCTATGCCCAGTGCTTCTGAAATGCCTTTGGTGAAACGTGTATTTTAAATAGCTAGCCAATATATTAAAATGCATTGTAGTTATCATTCCCCTGCTGTCAGTTTTAAAATGTATGAGCAGCAGTGTAATTGGCCTTAGGCAAACAACCTTAAGTATCCAGAAACCCTAAGTATCCAAAACACACTTTTAGAGCTACATGTTATCCACATGACAGTGTTTTTTATTATAGTAAAAATATGTGTTTTTATAGTAATAAAAAGAGGTTGTTTAGAACTACTGCCCCTCCCTTAGGGCCATGGCCCACAGGGAGATTAGTTGCCTGTGGTAAATCTTCGCTACCAATCATGACTAACTTCTCCGAAATGCCTTCCCACTGGCAAAGTGAATGGCTTGTAGAAAAGCTTAAGGGCACTTCATTGTCCGAAATTGCCCAAAATTTCCTGCAGAAGAGAAACTTTATGCGACTATGGAAAATGAAGTGAGGCGTATGCTTTTGCACGTCAATTTACTTTGCCGGTGGAAGGCATTTCAGGGAGATTAGTCACCTGCCATATCCAAGATTTAACTGCGGACAACTAATCTCCCTGTGGGCCACAGTCCTTAAAGATCTATTAGTAAATACTGACTAAATATTAAATACTGACTAAGCCCTGTCTTCATCTACTAATTAATTTGGCACATGACTCAGAGGTAGCACAGCAGCGTGAATGTTTGGGGATTAGATTCAGGCTATTGCCAAGTGCCATTCAGCACACAGAAAGGGACAGCACATAACTTGGTAGATTGACGAATAAAGCAGTGAGAAAAAACAGAAATAACACTTTTTTTTTTTTTTACAGCAATGGAGAAACTTGTATGGTTATGTTGGAGATGACCATTTTCCCAACCAATAGAAACATCACAGAGAATTCTAAAATATTATCCCAGTCCAGGACAATACAAATTTGCTAGGAAGACTATGCAGTGTTTCTGGAAGGTAAAAGAGTTTGCATTTGCCATCCAATCGTAACAATTCTGGAATTTCTTAACACATATAATTCCAACCTAATTGGTTTGATTTAGAAGGAGCCATTCAAAATGTATCTAATACTGATAGAAAAACATACCCACGCCTAAATTCCATCATTATACTTATTATTTACATTCTTAAGGGAAAAAAAATTCCCCTAATCTATTCCAGTAGCAGCTTGGCAACATCCACAGTAGCAACTAAGTCGCTACTGTAATAAATGATTCTCGCATTGGATTCTTGTTAAGCAACAAGCTTTGTCAACAAATGCTGAGTTCAAATACTTAACCAAAATAGTATATATTTCATAAAAATGCAACTTGTATCCATTTGCGTGGATACTTGCAGTAACCACAGAAGATTTTACACACCTAAAAACAGTAACCTTAGTATGTAGAGTTTTCATATAGTCTCCAAGACATGAGTATCAACATGAGTATCCACAATCCTACAATGTGACTTCTCCATAGCACCAGCAATAAGTAAAAAGGCTATAAGCAGATAGATCTGCTGAAAAGAGTGTCTCAGTCATTGTGTCAGCCAATGCCTTGGAAAATGATTACTTACATGCAAAATAACCCCCAAGTAATCCACATTGCGACTTTAATTGCTAGTACAGGGCTAGTATGAGCCCTAACACTTGTATCCACGTTCTGCACTGATCTTTTAGGTAACACACAATTGTTACAGAGAAGACTCCACTAGAAGAAAATGACAAAACCAGAACTTCCCCCTGAGAAATCCCCCAGTGTGATACTGGATTTCAGTAAACCAAACCCAGCTATTGTGGTCTATAGATCTCAGCATCCCCCAGAAGTCTTTGCTGACTTTGTAATGGTAGTGTGTTGCTGTGGAAACCAGCTAAATGGCAACAAAGCTGACACTTGATTTTAAGGATAGCCATTCATCTGGAGTCCAGGTGCAGCTATATAAATGAATGGTTACATGACAAAACAGATTAATTAGGGTCATTACACAACAGATCCTCTTTTCATAAATTATTTTGACAGGAACACGAAGAAAGAAATTTCTCTGTACTAACTCAGCCAGTATCTATAATAATCCTTGGGCACAGAAACAATTATATCCACTGGGAAGAAGCTTTCATGTCCAGTCTCAAGTCTGCAATTCTGTGAAATAGAACAAGCAATCTGCAGTACCCATGCTCTACTTCAGGACACTCCTATGGGCCAGCGATGACAAGTGACTGCAGTAATGTTCTGGAAGCTGGAGGGAGAATAAATGATTAATATGCGCACTTTTAAGTATGGAAAGTAACCAAAGAAATCAGAATGCTAATCTAAGTAACAGCCCCCTAAATTAAAAGAGAAAAACCCATTGTCAAGCTTGATTCTTAGGTTGAGGCAGAAAAGATGTTGGTCTCAAATATTAGAGGGTTCCCTTGAGCAGAACTGAGAAGAAAGTCTGTAAAGAACTAACCAGAAAAGTCAGATAGCTCTTCCCTGATCAATAACTTCATATTCTATCACAAGGCTTTGCTCTGCTTTATAGGGCAACATTTTTCCTGGGCTTTAACGCATAGGCATAAATAGGAGGGCAAAGTGCACAAAGGTTTGGCATTTTGTATGCTATCCTTTGCTTGTCAGGCAGTCAAGATAGAGATTTTAGCAGGGGTTGGCAGATTCCCTCTTATAAGAGAGCAGGAGAATTCTAGCAACAGAATTTAAGATTGATTGCAGGGGAAATAAGTTGTGTAGGCCATTTAGTAAGAGGTTGCAGTAGTCTATGCGGGATAAGATAAGGGCATGGTTTATTGTTTTAGCAGTTATTTGTCAAACAAAGGGGCATATTTTTGCAATAATACAGAGAGAAACATAGCAGGTTTTATTAATATAATTTAAAAGGTTTTGGTCAAAGATAACCCCAAGAGAGCATGCTATTTGTAGTAACAGTAAAAGAAGAAGAGCAAGGTTTGGGTGTAAAGACCATTAGCTCTGTATAGCTAGGTTAAGTTTGAGGTGGTGTTGGTTTATTAAGGAGATTGCCAAGAGGCAGCTAGAAATCTGGGTCTGAATGTCAGTGGTTAGTAAAAGGGTGTGTATGTATACCTGGGTATCATCTGGGCATAAGTGATATTTAAGGCCAAATGAAGTGATAAGGTGCAGGAAGAATAGCAGAGGGCTGAGTACAAAATTCTGGGGCACTTAGAGCACAGCCATTTTACATACCTTTCCCCAGGCATCCCTAGCACATGTGCAGTAAAGTAATATCACATTTGCAAGTCAAACCTTGAAAGGTCTGGGAATACTGGTGGCACTCCCTCAGCAAAAACTAAGCAAAAGAGGTACCTGGGGGTGCTGACCATAGAGTCCTATTCTTTTAAATAAGTTGTACAGAAAGAAATTATATTTTGAAAGTCCAATTTTTTTTTTTAAATACAGCTATGAGGAACCATGCAAAATAAATGGCAATGATACATGCAATTTTTAGTTTCCCCTATGCTCGAATGTTGAAGCGGCAAGTGCATTTGCCCTATACACATGCATTTGCCCAATATACATACCTGTGCTCCTAGCCTGGAAAGATACCTGACCCGCACTGCAAATGCACTCAATGGTCGAATTCTTGCCCAGTCTGAATTTCGGCGCCTCATTTGCTCTTTCTCAGCCCTATGAACATAACAGCTCTTAGTAACTGAAAACGCATCGAAAATAAATCCGGATTTAATAAAAGGGAGAACAATATGAACTGTTCGAGTCAGAAGCATAGAAAAGCATAGCAATTTTGTACACATAAAAAATGACAATACTATGATTTATTTTTTAACAATCATTTTATTTTGTAAAATCAAATATTAAAAGTGCAGTATTATGTCTGTAAAGTATATAAACACACTATCCTTCACTTTTGTCATAAGTGGGATAAGCAAACATTTAAATGAAGTATTATATAGCAATTGTCTTTTCATAAGTGGCATAAAAAATAACTTCCCCCTGAGTTTAAACCAAATAGCAGACAGTAAAGATTACTGAAGCCAATAAACAAATGTGCTCCATAGTTCCAGCTACATTCATATCAGAATAGGTATTTCTTTTGTAATAAACACACAAGACATTAGTTATGGCCCAACCATACAAGCTTTGGTCATTAGATCTACAGTTCCCAAAAAGCCTAATGGCTCTATAATATAAGCCAAAAGAACATATACACTTTCTTGCATTAGTAAGACTGCATGTTTGCCTTAGAAGTTGTCATTAATGTTACTAACAACTGGTTCCATTTGCAATGTGCAGTTTAAAAAATGATCATGGTTGAACCTTAGGCATGTTTCTGTTTATCAAGTTTATCAGGCTCTAAATGTACCCTCAACTGTACTTAGGCCCATCAACCCCACCCCAGAGCCAAGAAGAGCAAAAGTACTGTTCAACAAATTAAAAAAAAAATTCTAAACACCCTTATAGTATCTACTGTAAAACAGCAATGTGTGTACACACTGATTTTAGCAGGGTAATGTTATACTGTGTGATGCTAAAAAGAGTATGAATATTCAGCAGGCAGTGGTGGCTGTGAAAAATGCTTCAGAAGTTGCCAAAAATTTGTATGCTAGCATTAGAGGGCAACTATTAAATTACTCAATTTGCTTTCAGTGGGTAAATTATATAAATATATAAAATAACAGCTATAGAAATATTTTATTGAATAATGTGGTACAGGTATCATTGCCTCTTTGTACAATATTCCCTACAGGACATCCAATTTTTCCTACAGTACAAGTTTACCAAGTAACTGTATTTATTACTGCATTTCTCATTTTCTAGCCTTTAGGGACACTTTGCTTCCCTACACATTGGAATGTAACCTCATCATCAGTTGAAAATAAAAACAATAATAATAATACAAAGTAATCTGGAATTAAGAGACTCATAAAACCGTCATGGTTAACTGGACTGCTAGAGGGAAGCTTTGCAGAAAATTTGTAATTAAAATAAATGGAAGGCCAATGAATGTAATTATTAGAGGGAATGTAACACCCAAATCGAGCTTTAGAATACAGTACACGCAAATTCTCCTCTATAGAACACTGACTTTAGAAACAGTAAAACATCTGGCTTTTCTTTCAAAATGGAAATTTTACATTTCTAGTCACTATACAATCTTTTTTCAATTGTAACACCGTGGATATAAAGAGTGGACCTATGATAGCTTAAAAGCATAAATACTATGGGCTCCAATATTTTATATATATATATACATTGCATTATATATATATATATATATATATATATATATATATATATATATGTTGCCATAATGTACCCAAAGGCAAACAGTCCTGTAGAACCAATAGCTTTATGATGTGCCAGTCCTACAAATGTTCCAAAACAACCAAAACATAGCAACTGTACCCCACAGCGGATAATACGCCTAGAACACTGTGCCTGTATATACCTATAAAGATGCAGGAACAACTTGATATTTTGCTGATGATGCACTGGGATCACAAAATCAACTGTAATCATGACCTGTTTAAATGGAGCAATAGCCAAATGTCTACTCTGATTGGTTGATTAGTCAAGTAAATATTGGAAACAAAATTGACAAAAAGAGTAGTGACAGAAAAATGCACAACGTTTTTTTCTGTATCACATTTTATGTCTTAAACACTTCCTTGTTCAAGAAAACACAAGAGAATATTTGCAGTCCTGTTTTTTTATGGAATACAAGCAAGAATTGCATTGTTCCATATATCTTCAATGAGGCTGAAAATCTTGAATGTTTTAATGGAAAATAAAGTTGTTCGAGACAATTGACTTCTTTCTGGCGACTTTTGGCATTTTTTTTTCTGCTACATTTGGATATTTCATAATAAAGAAAATCTAAAGCCTGAAAAGTACAATAGTGTCTCGTGACTAATCTTCGTTACCGCGGGCGACGATTCCCCCCCACAATGCCATCCAAGAATGGCAAGAATGTAAATCGCTGGGATAAGTCACTTCGTTTTCCCGAAGAGAGCTTATCCTTGAGAGGAAACTTCGGGCGACTTCGGGAAAACAAAGTGACGTGTATGCCATCCCACTGGTGATTTACATTCTTGCCGGTGGGATGGCTTTGAAGGGAGATTAGTTGCCCACAGTAACAAAGATTTGTCGCGGGGCAACTAATCTCCCCGTGTGCCATTGCCCTAAGGCATTACAGTAAAGTGCAATAATACACCAAATGCGTATAAATAGGTCAGTTTCCAAAATGTTGCATGCTTACAGTAATGCACAATAATATACTAAATTTGAGTATAAATAGGTCAGTTCCCAAAACGTTGTTTGTCAACCCAGTATCTGCAGATCATGATAGCAATACTTCAGTTACCAAGCTGAAGAACTTACATGAAGGCCATTAATCAGAACTCATTTTTAACTAGTCAGTTTGCTTGGTATGTTTTAAGGAATAATTTGTCCTTAAACATGTACTAACTCTGAACAAATATCCTTTGCATACAGGGTCAGTTGTGAGTGCATCACAGGGCAGCAGATAACAAAACATGTCTGTATTTATAAACATGTAAGTTTAAACATGAATAACTATGCTGCATACGTATCAACTCAATTCAATGTATGTATTTTATAGTTAGCCACATGCATCAAGCCTTTAAACAGAGGCATGCCGGAAGGCAGCAATGATTTTAATGTTCTCCTGCAGCGCACATTTTGTATGCATCAAAGAGTTGACTACATATCATAGATGCACACATTCTACACTCAGTCAGGGTTGAATAAAAATCATTACTGAGCAACAAAATATATTATTGTGAGTTGCTACTAATGGAGGTGATTTGGTCAGTTTAGTCATATTTTGGACCACTTTACATTAGACATGTGAGATAAATACATATGCAGAATACAAGTAAAGCCATGCAGCATTTATAAATCAGAGGTGTTCAGTTCACATATATTATCTAGCAGCCCCATCCTATCCACATACTAAAGGGATGGTTAGTAATGAGTTCAGATAGGAGTTCCATGGCTGAACAGAAACCAGGGGCAGTCTGTATTTTACATACTAATTACAAATTAGTTAGCCAGTTGAAAAAGTTATTGGGTAAAACTTTGGATATGCAACATAAAATAAAAGTGGTGACACCTACTGGCAAATCTCTAGCAAGCCTGCAGAACATTTCAGTTCCTTTTTTTTTTTAAGTAATTGCTTTTGAAAACAGAAATGAAATGTTATGAAAGCTTGTTAGAGATTATCATCTTGGCCAATAAAGGTATCAACCACATTTTTGTCATGCTGCATATCCAACCATTTGCCCTATAGCCCTAAAGCATGGGAATTCTGTGTGTTTGCTAAAAGGCCAATCGCCTGTCAGAAAACACATGTAAGTGGTAGAGAAGGCAGCAGATCTGCTTTTCTCCTCTTGTGTAAATAGGACTGCAGAGAAAATGTTAGGTTTGTCATTGGCCTGAAAGTTTCATACTAAGAATGATGTTCTGAGATACTCCCCTAGGTTAGTTTCACTTTAGTGGCCCACAGGACACTGAATATGTATAAGACCATTGATGAGAGGAAAGGTTCAACTAAGATCAGTAAGATGATGCTATTGGGGGGGTCAAATCCTGAGGTACAGGTCTTCACCATGATGCAGTAATAATGTAATAAGTACTAATGAATAAGGACATTCATTTATAGCCATGCAGTAACAAGGAAGGGAAAGGTCACAGAACAGTTTCACTAAATCATAACTCTTTCCTTATTAACACTTTATTCTTACTCTTACATTTCCTTTTTTGGTAATTTTAGCTGTTGCTGCTGCATTCAAATGGCCTTACACTTCCCTTAATAGTGAATATAGGGCTCTAAGGTATGCCCTTAAAAAAATAAGAACTGCCCTAACCACTATAATGCAGGTAGTACATCATACATGGTGGATGTGGCCGCTGTTACATGGCACAAAGGCCCAGTGAATCCCTGGAAATTGTTTTTAAATATTGGCAAATGTAGACATGTTGGCAAATAATAGACATCTTTGTTTTTAGACTCCATTTAAAAACAGCGATTTCTACTGGCTGCAATTCTTTGGATGTTGACTTTCTGCCTTCAAAAAAGGCCAATTGAGGGAAAGGCCACATCACAAAATAGTGACCGCAAGATCCCTTTTATTTATGGCAGGAGGAGGATGATCCCATAGTGTATGCATTATACTTCTCTTGGGTTCAAACTGACATTTCCCTTTTAATTGCAAAGGAAAGCTGTTCATCAATGGGCGATTACAGGTGTGCTGCTGCCATGAGGTGGAGGCACCCCTGAAGTTATCAAGGGTGGCAAAAAGATGCTCCTGCTAACTTCAAAGACTGAAATTCTGATTTTTAAATTTGGGTTCCTCTAGAGTAGAAAGTGCTATTGCACCCCCCTCAATGCACAACACCTAAGCACAGAAGGGCAAGGGGGGGCGGCATTACCTAGACCACCTCAGCGTGGTGCTAGGCTCTGAAACACCCCCGGGTGATTACCATGTTATTTCTGATATATTCTGAGAAGAACTGCTATTTATCTGAAATATTTGCATTCTTTCACATTACACCCATCCACTTCCACATAAAAAACTGGTACAGAAACAGGCATGGGACCTATTATCCAGAATGCCTGGGACCTGGTGTTTTCTGGATTAGGGATCTTTCTGTAATTTGTACACCCATAATTTAAGTCTACTAAAAAAACATTTATATAAACCCAATAGGATGCATTATCTTTGGCGATCAAGTACAAGAGTTATTATTACAGAGAAAAATGGAGCCAATAGGAAATGGCATTCCCATAATTTGGAGCTTATTGTATAACGGGTTTCCAGATAAAGGATCCCATACCTGCACTACATTTTATGCATACTTTTCACAAATTGAATGTAACAGACAGCTGAAATCTAACTTTAGCTGGATTCGTGCAAAACAAAATGAAAGCTTAAAAAAAAAATTAAAAAAGCAGATTTTTGATCTGTAAGTAAACTCCAGTGGTTTTTTTCATGCCAGCAAGTAACTGCAGCATTTAAAATCAATTATCTAAGAAAAATTAAAAACTAGATGCGAACATTGCATTTAAATTAACTGAAGAAGTAAAAGCAGTTCTAAGTGCAATCAGAATGGAGTCCCAGTGGAAGCTTTAAGTGCTCATAAAACACAGAAGCAATGTACTGCTTTCTAATCTCCATACAGAGGAAGTACTGTAAGAATCAATACAGTAGCTCCAACAGCTCGGTGCGCAACAACTACTCCAGAAACATGTATTCTCTGACACATACCATTTGGAGGTATTAGGTACAGTACTCGGACTTGATGAGGAGGAAATATTGTTAGTACCAGAAGTACCTGGCCACATGGCCTGTCCCTTTTTTTTTATATTAAAATCTAAATATAAAATAGAGCTTAAAATCTAAACATGTCAGGTAATTAGCAAGATCTCATATCCAGTCACATAGGAAGTAGGGAAAGTCTGCAGTGTTGTTGCAACTATATGTCAAGTTAAGGAGACTTCAAGTGGACATGTTGCTGACCGCATTCTGCATGCTTGAAGGAGAATTTTGCTATTCAACTTTCATTTCTGTAAGAAATTGGTGTGAAATGCACAGTTATAAATTGCCACCAAAACAGAATACACAACAAACAGAATGTGATCTAATATAAGAGGGTCACTAAGTTTGGGTAACAGTCTAACAGAGACGGATAAATCAAATAGGTGTATATGTGTAGCAGTATGCACAGAAATTAAACATGCATAAGAGGAGAATGTGAAAGTTTGCGAGAGTACCTTAAACTGTTATTACTGGGGTCAGAGACTGCTTAAAAATGGCTATCCACAAGGGTATCATTTACTAAGGGTACAGATTATTGTGGATATTGTGCTGCAAAATGTAAACCCTATATAGATAGAATGCTGCTAGGTTTGCTTGGGAATGTTTTTCTATAGGTAGGAAACTGGACAGAAAACATTAATGTGAGAAGAATGTAAAGTTCCCATGATTCTGAGGTGTTGCTATCAACTAGCAGGGGTGTGTATATATATTTATTTATTTAGGGTATATCTATATATAACATAATAGAGGGAGGGCACTCACCAAAAAAATATATATATTGCCTGAGTGCCGGGTAGTGGGATACAGAAAACAAACTCAGCACTCACAGTACTTGGCAAAAATTGTAAAGAAAACTTTATTGTGCTGAATCAACATTTCGGTCACATCTTGAGAAAGGTCCCAATATGTGACCGAAATTGACCAGAGTGTGTGTGTGTGAATGTAATTGGCTGCAAGGTGGAGACCCTTAGCAACTTGGCACTTCCTAGCTTCTGAATCGGCATGATACTAGGGGAGCCCACAAGCTACTCCAGCCCATCCCTCATTAAAACAGTGCCAATGAACGCAGGGCAAGGTTTTATTATGTAGTGCAAAAAGCTTGGCACTTTGCTTCAATATTTTACTCTTTGTAAATGAGGCCTAATGAGCTCTGGATAAACAAGTCCCATTCTATTCCCCTTTGTTGTGTTAGTGTCTGGCTTAAAAATAAGATGAAGCTCAGTTAAGGGTTTATTCTGTGCACCGGTGAACTGAAAAACTCCCTCATACAAATGAACCAGAAAGTTGAAAAGGTGAAAGAAGTAACCAAAATGAACACAATAAGAAAAACTTTTTGGCTTCATTTTGAACAAGGTACTATACTGCAACTTTAAATCAAATAAGGGAAATGACTACAACTTGTTCATACAATGAGCCAAAAATGGTATTATTTCTGCAGAGATAGTGCAGGCAGGTATGTAAAGGTGGGGGAGGGGGCAGTATGCTGAAAGGCAAGCATGGCATTAGTGTGCACATCAAACATATTTTAGAAGTTGGATAGGTAATATGTATAGTATACAGAATGGTATGGCACAAACTGCAAGCTTCCAGGTATGAACATAGCAAATAATGTTTCTTGGAGCTTGTGTGTATGGCTAAGGATGTCAGTTGGGTATCCACTATTGTAAAATATATAGTGAATAATGTAACCCCCTATTGTAAAATAAAAGGATGGTATAAGTCACAAAGGAGGTCCATAAACATATAAAGCACAAGACTAAAGGCAGAGTACTTTTTTCCAGGTCATGGAACTCTGAGGTGACTCATAATATCCTCATATTTTTTAATTGGGGTTACAATAATTATTATAATAAACAAGTTTAAGTGAGTCATGTGAAATCACTAAGCACAGATTATAACTAATGGCATCACTAAGCATTGTTTATAATTTACAGGATATTCATTGCTCTTGTGTATTATAACAAAATAATTTATGAGGGCTTCTGTGTATTATGATGTATTTAAAGCATACATTTAAGTGTAAGTACTTTATCCTTTGTAAATGTGTTTTAGAATATGCTTGAAAACTATTGTTTTTAAGACCATGACAAAATCTTCCTTTTTGACATAAAAACAGCCATGGGCAGTGACCTCATTATGTAATAATTATTGTAAATTGCAAATTAGGAATAATGTAACATTAAACTGTTCTTACAACTGTGCCCTAGCAATTATTTTACTAAAGCCAAAAACACAACTGAAAGACACCACTTAAGCAAAAGCAAGCAAGCAGACAGACATTTAAGCCCTTCAAGCTGAGCTTTCACTTTCAGCCAAAATGCTATGCTGCCTCCATGCAAAACCTTCAGCACAGTCATTTCCTGCACCGTTTTGCTACATATGTGCCAACAACCCACAAATAGCCAGGAACCACACAAAAGTAGGGACAAATCCACCCAAATCTGAAGTGTTTATGCATATTCCTTATAGCAAAGTATTAGAAGCAGAGTTGTAGACTGAAGTTTTCCCAGATTTCCCAGAGGCAATACTGTTTCCATGCTCAGCAAGAAGAGACTTAGCCATAAAGTTAACGCTAGCGCTCACTAGCAAACAGAAAGCTAATAATAATGAAGCACAGCACAACTGCAGATATATGCATTTAGAAAGTTCAAGTAGAATTGCACACAAAAAGCAAGAATAAGTGCACATCGGCTTAAAGCAATAAGATGTTCCTGTCACCATTCTTTTTATTCTAGGTTAAAAAAAAAACTGTTTATCTTTGCAAAATTGCTAAAACCATTCTAATGGGGTTTTCTTTGCTCACTATTTCTAGTGGTGTTTTAGGAAGGAAAAAAATATACAGGTCACTGCCCTAAGAGCAATGGCACACAGAGCATTTTCAGAGAGGGTGGCAAAATACTGAAAAGTAAAATTAAAATTGAGGTTTTGCTGTATCAACCACTGTAGCTGACAAGGCAAAGTCAGCACCATGCATACCTTATAAAATCAATACTTACTCAATGGCAGCTTGTTTCTGTAGTTTTTCTCTCTCCCAAGCAGATAAATTCAGATCACCACCTATAAGTAAAAAACATTGTTATATTGTAAATATGTACCTTACAAGAATCTGCACGTTATCCGAGTGTCAGTTCATCAGACTTATTTCCAGTGATGCGTTAAAGGCAGAGGTAGGTGGGGAGATTAGTCACCCACGACAAATCTTTGTTACCATGTGCGACTAATCTCCCCACAAAGCCAACCCACTGGCAAAAATGTAAATCATCGGTGGGATGGCATACGCATCACTATGATTTCCCAAAGTTAACTCTCAAGGCAAATTCGGGAAATCGTAGCGACGTGTATGCCATCCCATCGGTGATTTACATTCTTACCAGTGGGATGGCATCGCGGGGAACGGTAACGAAGATGTCACGGGACGGCTAATTTCCCCGTCTGCCACTACCTTTACTCAGGGCTCTATTAGCAGCTACTTGTCACTGCTACTAAAATAGACAATGTTGATCATTTACTGATAATTGTCTCTACATATGTTTTAGCAGAGGCTGTTTTCAGTATTGTCTATGGCATGGTATTTTCTGGAGTTTAGTAGCCATGAAAAAGTAGCAGCTCCTAGTAGCTCTGTGTCTCTTCACCACTAAAGGTGAAAAAAAGGGACACAAAGATACAAGGCCATAATAAACAGTCTGGTCATTATGTAAAATTCTGACCTCACAGCCTTTTGTAAAATAAGCCTTTTGTCACCGGGTTCCATTTACAGTTCTTAGAAATAACCGATAAAACAGCAGTCTAGCAGTATTCACCTGCACAACATCAGAGCTCAGGGGAAGCAACAATGAGGAGTGTGCCCGAGTCTTGGGCCAAGCCAGAGGGGCACTGAGGAGACATCCTGGCACTTTATATCTATTGCTTAAAAAAAAGGGGCAGATAGGAGTAGGTGCCAAAATGCTTACTCTAAAAATACTTTGAGTACAAGGATTTACATTTATTGACTGTGCCCTTTATTATGGCCTTGACTATTCTGTACCTTTACTTCTACTTCAACAAAAATTTATGTTTACAATCATCTAGCAGTAAGTGGAGTTTGGCTTCAAACAGACCCCAAATTACAAGCGTTGTTAGCAGAAGAGATATTGTAACCCTTGCTTACCTCTAAGAAGGTTCACAAAATACAGCATAACAACTGCTATAATGGCCACTGAAAAAAGTAAGAAATCTTAAGTCAACAAACAACAAGAAAGAACACATTTATATGCTTCAAAATAAGGCAGCTGGATATCTTAGCACAAACAATCCTAAACATCCTCTTTAGAGAATGTAGCATAATCAGACACTTGTGTTATACATACATACAGGACAGAAACACATGGACATAAAGGACAGAAACACAGAAGAGGAGACCCACCCAGTCAATGAACTTAACATACAGTGAACTGGATGATCAGTCAGCCTTGCTTTATCTGTTGGCCAGTCAATAACATTGTGGTCATACCTCTGCCTGGCATTTTAGTGGGTAGGGCGCCCCATGTGCATACAGCTTACACACCAAAGACATATATTTATTTTTTGATAATCAAATAATTAAAATATAACATCATATATATATTTAAAAACTACTTACTGCAGAGACAAGCACTGAAGAAAACTTCAAGGAACAAGTATCCACTGGCATCTAGTATGACACCAGCAACAATTGCAATAATAGCAAGACCCAGATTCTGAATGGACTGCATGCTAAAATGGAACATCCACAGGATTAAAAGAAATGTATGTAAATATATGATATATTTACTATGTGTTCATTTCAGCTTGCATTTTTTTCTGTTTAGTGTAAACTGCCTAAAGTGTTACATAGAAAATGACCTTCCATACTTCCTAAAAATTAACTTGTGCAGATGGAAGAGTATCAGTTCTCACAATTACCATGATGCTTCATAGGGTTGTTTTGATGCCCACACTTAACCTACTCCTGTGTGGACAACAAAATAAAGAAAGATTCCTTCCTACTGGGATTAATGTAAACCACTGGTGGTAAAAAAATATGCATTGTGTATTAGACCAAAGTTACCTCACAAGGCACTATGTACTATGCAATACACCAAAATAATAATAAATCAAGCTATACTGAAATGATTTACTGATCCATCATACAATGGAACTGTAAGCTTAGTCTATAGTCATAGAATTAACTTACAATCCATATGCTGTACCCAGTTGATGTTCTGGAACAACAAAAGCAACCATGGGCCACAAAGCACAAGCCAGAAGTGAATAGGAGATACCCAGCAGACTCTACAGGAAGAAACAATTGACATATATAAATGATACACATTCCAGAATCAATTCCGACATGAGGCACAAAATTTGTGGGTTTTATGATGCTTACAGAACACAAATGTCTCTGCAATTAACAGACTTTGCGATGAATGAGAAACGAAACACAGGCTAAATACCAGGAAAAAAAGAAAAATACCATAGCAATCCATGGGTTCCAGAAGGTAAAGGCCAGCATGAGATGAGATGCAAGTGTAGTAACCACGGCACACATAACCCAGATAATGTTCTTTCCAACTCGGTCAACCATAAATCCCAAAACAGGAGACAGTGGCGCAGAGATAATATAAACAACACTAAAAGCAGAAATAATAAAGATACAATTACACCTAAATTAGGATTTGAAATAGGTTTAGTTTAATACCCATTTCAACTTGAAGCCACATTTTATTTATAATGAGATTTCTCAGCAGGTTCCTCACTTCTTTAGTACTAAAGAGGCAGTATGCACATTCAGCAAGAGACCAATAAACATTTGGGCTGAAAATTAGTTCTGCCTATTCTATTAATTGAAAAAAAAAATCCATAGTGTCTTATTAATTTAGAATTAACAGAGGCACTGGACCTTGAAAATTTACATGATGTTCCACCTTTCTAACATATGCCATCCTAACGCAGCAACTACAGTAAGGCACTGCTTTTCTTATAGTGTGTTCATCTTCCATTCGGACACATGTCCAACCAATTTTTTGGGGCACTCTTTGGTAAGTTTAGCCAATAAAACTCAGCTCTAGACAAGTTTGCAAGAGACTTTAAACCATCTCAGCTGGCCTTTTTTCAGTCACAAACCAAATATCAGACTTAAGACTCCAAGGTTCTTTAACTGTGTTGGTGTTTGAGAATAACTAATGCTGATGGGGAAACATCCCTCTGACACCTAAGCCAGGCAAAGAAATGGCAATATTATTATGGTTTGTAAATGTAAATGCCTCTGGTAACATAGCTGGCATAGAAATAAAAAGTGGCACCAATGTCATGGTCTGTGATGGTTGTATTTTATTCAGGTTCCTTACATTGTAGTTTCAATGTTGCCTTACTTAAATAGGGCCAGATAGACTACTGTGTGGCCACACACGTAATGATGTGACTAATTGCCAGATCAGTTGTAGTTCTAGTTTAGCTGATTGGGTTTCTCTCTAACCATCCAGCCATTGAAGATAAATGATTAGTTTGGTAGTACTAAGTAAACTAAGAAATGACTGGATCTAGGAGGAAATTTGTCACTGACAATTTCTCCTCACAAAAATTATGAAAGCACAATGAATCATAGCGAGTGAAATTAAAGCATTTAATTAACAGGAAACTCCACTCAAAAACTGTTTTTTTGCATAATGAGTAGACAAAATGTCTTAAGACTCCTTGTAGCAGCAGATATATTTTTAGGGGAATACTCATTATGAAAATTCTAAGCAATTAAGAAAGTTTTTATAAGTTTTACAAAATGCATCAGATTCTATTGTAAAAATTGTAAAGGTAACAGTTATATTTATTTAAATAATGTGCATTTAAGCCAGGGCCACAGTAATTTGTTGTATTTTAAAATGTCTGAAAAAGACTTCTAGTTAGTGTAAAAGGTTACACACTAAATAATAACATACACATTTTCCCATGTATCTGTTTGTTAAGGTTCTGCTGCAGACAAAAGGAAATACTAAATCAGCAACCTACCTGTTTATCGCACCCGCTTGTAATGGGGAAAACTGGAATTTCTCAATGAAGAAAACCCTGGAAATAAAGGAAAGGCCACTTATAGCTATTTTTTAATTTAATTTAATACAGTAAATTAAAAGTGTGTTTTCAATAGTAAATTGCTGAACTAAAGAAACCATAAGAATACTGAAAGCCATTAAAAGGAAAACTAAAGATCAACAAAGAATTAGTCTACACATGTGATGGGGTTTTGTACCAGCCCCAAAGATCACAGCCCTTTAGCTGTGATGCTCTGAAGAGCTGTACCTCTAAATATGTCCATATATGTCCCCAGTTAGAGTTCTGCACTTGTCCTATATATGAAAAAAATTACACACAACCTGCAATTTGAACCCCTGAGATCTCACCCACAGGAGCTCCTGCTGCAATTACCCATAATTAAGTCAGCCAATGCAGAGGAAATGTAGTCAGAAATAGGAAAATTGCATGATGTTGCAACTTGTCACTGACAAACCCCCTAAATTAAGTGTACACAGTGCAGAACTCTGAGGTGATTTCTAATATCCTCATACTTTACAACAGGAAGTGAATTAATTATTATAATACACACATTTCAGTGAGGCATATAACAGAAATTACACCACTAAGCACCGTTTATAAATGAGGACAACACTAAGCCCCATTTATACAGTGAACAACGTACCCCCTTTTATAAAATACAGGGATATAATAAGTCACCAAGGAGTCAATGACTACATAAAAGCACAAGGCCGAAGGCAGAGTGCTTTTATACAGATATATTATATATATCTATGTAGACCCACAATTAACATTTAAGTCTCAAGGCTACTTATAATTTTTTTCTGAGTCATCATAGCAGTCAGCTTCTTCTCCTTTGATATTGCTGAATCAAGGGATCAAGTTGTCTTTTGAAAAGCATTCCTTAACATTGTGCTTGTGAGTATAAAGGTGAGAGTGTGAGCTCTTTGGTTAACTGGTAAGCCCTGTAATTATACCATTGGAGACACACTATGGGAGTTTTTCTTTGTGTGCTCTTTTTTTTTTTTTTTTTTTTTTTAAGGACTGCCTGCCCAATCATGTCAAAGGCAACCCTGGTCTTGCCAATCCTACACTGCCTTTTCTCTAAATCATTAAGAATTCTAAAATACATTTTCATTGGAACGAAGTATTACCTGCAACATTCTTGCTTTCCAGGGTTCAAAACTCCCAAATGGTTGCCCTTTGTGCATTAAACTACCAACAAATGCTTGATATAATATATTGCAATATATGGACAAACAATCCCTGTTTTGTTTAAAGGGGAGGGCATTTTTTGATTCTTAACAGCAGCCTAGGCCTCACTGAGCATGTGCAATGCCACTCACACTTATAAAAGATCAAAGTTCTTAAAAAAGATCAAAAATGGGTAATTGCTGTGAACAACTTTGAAGCATTACTATCATAGGGCTGCCGAATTTCTGCAGTTAAGATCTTTTAGTTCTCCTTTACTTAAGAACTGAAAAATTGTCAATATACTATACCATTTTTAAAAACTATTACATAGCTGTAAATCCATAAATCATTACATAACTGAAACCAACTTACTTTCCCAGCCCAATAAAAGGAAACACAGCAACATAATAACACACACAGATGATAAAGATCAGCCACAGGGAAAGGGAAAAATCCTTAACATCCGTCAGCTGTATAACTTCACCTGACAAACGAACATATGCAAAAGGAAAGTTAATATACACATTATATATTCTTTCTATACAAAATGAACGATTGCCCTAATAAATCTAGTATTTTAGCTATTTATGCACATTATTCTGTAAATCTCTGATGTTAAAGGTTTCTTAAATTGCCAAGCTGTAGGTGCTTTCCTAAAGTAACACTTTCTACAGATTTCTTTTTGCAGGGTAAACCTGCAGTTCACAGAAAGACCTGGTTCATAATGTATTGCCTCAGACTGTCTACTGAATTCAATTCACAAAGGCTATGCAACTGTTATGTGGCAGAGGAAAATAAATACAAACAACTTTCAAAAAAACAAATTATATACAGGTATGGGATCTATTGTCCGAAATGCTTGGGATTAGGGGTTTTATGTAATGTGGATCACCATACCAAGTCTACAGAAAAGTATTTAAACATAAAAAAAATAGGATTATTACTATTTTGTAAAACAAATAACTGTTTAATGGTTGTATTATTTTATTGCTTAAAACATAAAAGATATAAAAAAAACTATAGGATTGTTTTGCCACCAATGTTAATTTATGCAGCTTAGTTACCATCAAGTACTTGGTACTATTTTATTATTACAGAGAAAAAAGAATTATTTAAAAATAACTAGAATTATTATTATTGAAGTTTCCTGGATATTTGGTTTACAGATAAGAGATTCCCATACATGTATTCAGCAGCATTCATTGTTTCTTTCAAATTTAAATTAACAACATGAGGGTAGCATCCTGCACAGATATTCACATTTCTACTAGTTAGGCTCTCTCAACTAACCTGTTTTCCCCTGTTCTTTGTCGAGTATTTTTTCAGCACGTTTGTCCAGATAGCCAAGTACAAGAGCACATATTAGAGAGAAAATACAGGTTACAGCCCCTGCAAGTCAAATAAAAGAAGGGTGTATGAAACTCATACGCATACTGTTCTTTAATATTCCTCTAACTCCCGTCGTTTTATCTCTCTCAGTCAGATTACTTTCCACCACATTTCTGATTGTTTAATGTATCAGGGGGTCAAATGAGATCCAGAAACTTCATGACTCTTTAGACTGCAAGCTCTTGAGATTAGGGCCCTCTGATTTTATTTTTACTCATGAAACCTTGTTTGTTAAATTATTTTAAGACTCCTGTTTGCTATAAATTAATGTAAAGCACTAAGTAACTTGCTGGCGCTATATAAATGATGATGACCATCTCTCTGCCCATAATTTGTAGACTAGTATGTGTATTCGGCTGTGAAATACAGAGCCATGACGGAGTAACTGCATCAAATATAAAGCTTCAAATTACTATTTACATATTTATGTGATTATATATATTATAATATGTTGCATGGCATAAACAAATTTTTTGGCCAAGCACACCTTAAAGCATTAATGCATCGAAAAAGAATCTTGTTGCTTGTATTTTAGGCACATGGGCTGTGGAGACTGTTACTAATGGCAAGGCCATCAGATCTGTTTAATCAAAAAAAACATTCTAAAGATAACTTACAAAATATAAATTAAGAAGGTCTGTGTACCTTTAACATGGACTGTACAACTGTAAATCTTTCAATATCGAACCTAACAAATGGTACATGTTTAACCATAATCT
The DNA here is from genome assembly GCF_000004195.4 of Xenopus tropicalis. Taxonomy (NCBI): domain Eukaryota; kingdom Metazoa; phylum Chordata; class Amphibia; order Anura; family Pipidae; genus Xenopus; species Xenopus tropicalis. Next base: position 115,203,090 of record NC_030681.2, read on the forward strand.
ACTTCCCAAGAAAGTCACACTGCTTTACGCTGAGTATCTTTCAACCATCACCACACAAACTTACCAATCATAAGGGTGACACCAAGTGTACTGTAGCCAGCAGCACCCATGTGATCCTTTATCCTACTGTATACAAGACCCATAACATTCATATTAACCGTGCTGCCCTGAAAATCAAAACTATCATTAATTGATGTGTTCATTAAAATTTGTAAATAAAATTTAAAGCAAAATCCAAAATAATATATATATATATATATATGGGTTTAATGGTATAATGGGTTTACAAACTTTCAAGCACCACTGTATATCATAGAAATCCTCTGATAACAATGGAACTGGATGGGCAGGATGTGTGCAAAGAAGAACAGCATGCTTTTACAGGTTCAAAGCTACTAAACCTATATATAATGCCTGTGCACTTATAGATAAATGAAGACTATAAATGTATGAAAGGTGCCAATTGTGGCATGAATGAATGTAGTGACAAATCCGGCAGTCATGATTTGTTCTTGCTGCTGTGGCTATGAAGGGGTTAAACTTCAGATTGGACTATTGGAACTTACCACTCTAGCCATACTAAGCTGCAGGCCAAATACCAGGTTCAGTTCTTTTCCTTTGAACCAACTGACTGCATAGGTATTTTGTGCAACAGCTAGTGACTCTCCACCAATTCTGCAAGTTAAGAGAAGGAATACCATAAGGCAAGGGGAAATAGTGGGTGTGCAAAAAGTATGTTGTAATTATTATCATTTAGTAGCCACATAGCATGCAAATCTGTTCACAAATGCTGCTTCCCTCTCTTTCGAAATCCCATAATTTTCACAGGTATAATGTTATTCTGCCCCTATATCACAGGTTACAGCAACATCTAGAATATCTGCATTCTCTGCTTGGATAAAGGGGTTGAGTAACTTGTAGCGCACTCATACAGCTCACAGCTGTGGGGGGAGCTCAAAAGCATCCTGGCATCAGGATGTCATAACGAAAGTGCTCGGTGGATAGGTTCACAATACAACAACTGGCATAATCCCTAGAAGTTTGTAATTCCTAGGGACGGTACACTTTTATACTCACCCAAACACTAATCGCCCAGCTTCCATCAGCCAAAATGCATTAACTAAAGCTCCTGTTGCAAATATGACCTAGGAAGTAACAACAATACAATAATCACAGATTGCCTTTCCAGGGTACAGAAACTCCAGACTCACCTTTGAATCAGCTTAAAAGGACTGATGGGTTCATAATTGGAATGTCTAACCAGGTGAAAATATGACGTTTTGTTTATCAGTGTTAAATAATATTTAAATTATTTTTTATAGGTACAGGTATAGGACCTGGTATTACTGTTACTTTAACAGGAAATATGCAAGCAAATGACAGGCTAAAACTTTTTCATTATTATTGCCACTTGAGTGTGATATATACATTACTTTATAAAAAGTTATGCTTACCTGTCCTACACAAACAAACAAACTAAATATTATGGTGCCCAGCCTATGGAAACAAACAAACAATAGTATCAATCACCTTTGAAATATTTATTCAGTAACTTGCCATCAACATATATGAAAGCTTATCAGTACATCAGCAATATTATTTTAGGGTAATGCCACAGGATCTTTATGGGAAAGTGTGATCAAGTGCTGTGCAGAACCACACCATTAATCATGGCTATGGACCACACCTTTAATCACTGCACAGATGACAATAAATACGATTTTTAATAGGTCGAAAATATTTGTAACAAATATTAAAATGGCGCCGTTATTACAATTCATGTTAGTTGTAATACTGCTATACATATATTTTTCATTTTCACTATATATCACCTCTAAGGCACACTGTCTCATTACTGTCTTATACATTCATTTCAAACTTAAGAATGAATACCAAATGGAAGCAAGCTTACCTAATTCCAAAAACTCGGTCAATCAGAAATCCTCCAAAAAAACACAGTACAACATTGGGCCAAGAGTAAAATGCATATAATTGCATAAAGTCTGCTGTGTTCACCTTCATATCCTTTATTTAAAAAAACAAAAAAAAACAAACAAATTATTCAGATTCAGATTATTCAAAAAAAAAAAATTGTTCAGCAACAATTGGTCTGTTTTAAGCAAGGCAGGCCATCAGATTAGCCCTCCACTAGGACTGCTGTGCCCTGCAGGGCTCATTTTAACAAAGCTGGCAGAGCACAAAGCACTGATTTACTTTACTTACAGATTTACACATAGGGGGAGATTTATTAAGACACGAACGCTCCAAGCGTATTTTCACCGATTTTTTCGCGCCTGCACCACTTTTTCGTACGCTTGCAAGACTCTTTCGTGCACGTGCGTGAAAAATTCAGAAACGTTCTGCCGCTGTTTACAATCGTTCGGTATGAAAATTTCGTGACTTTCGGATTGCCCATCCGCTATTATCGTGACTAATCCGATTTTTTCGTAAGCATTTTCGTGATATTTGCGATCTTCAGAAATTATCGTATTCCAATCCGAATTTTTCGGGATTCGAACTCGTGTTTTAATGAATCGGCCCCCTAGGGTTGTCCTTAAAGGTCCTACATTTACTTTTTAAAGTATATCCAGAATATTATTGATTTAACATCATTTAAAATTACAACCATTTCTGTTTTGTGTTTTCAGAAGAAAACGTACCACCACAAACTATGCTCTGAAGTACTGCCCGCAAGGAGCTAAAATTTACTTTTCTGAAATTCAGAATCTTTGTTGCCCCACTGTATATGTGCTTTTAACTCCAAACATTAAATGAGATAACATTATAGTCATTATTACCCAGGGTTTCCACTACTTGCACATTTGCCAGTTTACACCTGAGTAATAAAGGGGTGGTTCACCTGCAGGTTAATTTTTAGTATGTTATAGAATGGCCTGTTCTTAGCAACTTTTCAATTGGTCTTCATTTTTTATATTTTTGCAATTATTTGCCTCTCTTTTCTGATTCTTTCCAGCTTTCCAATGGGGGTCACTGACCCCAACAGGCCATAAATGATTACTCTGTGAGGCTACAATGTTATTGTCACTTTTTATTACTGTATATAAGCCGATCCGAATATAAGCCGAGGTACCTAATTTTACCTAAGAAAACTGTAAAAACTTATTGACTCGAGTATAAGCCTAGGGTGGGAAATGCAGCAGCTACTGCTAAGTTTCAATAATCAAATAATTAATAAAGGACACTCAGCGTGACCCCATGTCAACTCATAATAAATATAAAATGTTGGCAGCTGCAGATTAGGGAAAGGTGATTAGGGAAAGGTGGATGGAGCCTAAAATAATTTTACTCACTCCCATCTGGAAGGCTGTGCCCGATGCCTAGCTACTGTGAGCAAAGCACTGAATCTCCCACCAATCAGAGCAGTGTTCTCAACTGCTGCTTGTCAGAATTTCTAGGTAAAGATCTTATACACGCCTTGGCTAGATTCAGACATATGCTATGATAATACAGCAATCTTAATTTGTCCTCTTCTAGAAAAAAAAACTAGAAAAAAAGGAGAAAGCATGAAGACTGGAAATGGCCTAATGTAAAATTATATAGTAAGAAAACATAAAATATACATCCAGTTGATTAGCCCTAAAGGTATGGCTAAAACTTCCAATCTGTGCTGGTGGCCAGCAATCAGATACTTTAGCACCAACCCTGGATGCTATGCATCTCTCCTTCCTTTCCTACCTCTCATTCTGGTGTTGTCAGTGCAGTATGTCAGAGATAGAATTTCAGGTGCCAGGAGCAAGTTAGCTGCTTTTTTGGAGAGCTCCTTCCTCAAAGAAAAGGCAAAGGTTTCCTATAGCTCTTCAGGCTGCGCTGGCATTCGGCGCGTATGCCACACCCCGCACACGGGGGGGGATGGGTGTGTGGCGTACGCACCGAATGCCAGCGCAGCCTATATTCACTCGAGTATAAGCTGAGCATGAGTTTTTAAGCACATTTTTCGTGCTGAAAAACTCGGCTTATACTTGAGTATATACGGTACTTTTTTATTTTGACCCTCTTACTATTCATATCCCAGTCTCTCATTCAAACCCCTGCCTGGTTGCTAAGTTAAACTGGACCATAGCAACCAGACAGCTGCTTAAATTCCAAACTGGAGAGCTGCTGAAATGCTAAATAATTTAAAAACCGCAATTAATAATAAATGAAGACCAATTGCAAATTGTCTCAAATAGCACTCTCTACATCATACTAAAATTTAAAGGTAAACACCTTCAAAATCCCCCATTATCATTACTCACCGCAATCTAGTAGCCTTTTTTCTATTTGCAACAGGAGCTTCCTCTTTATTTACATTGGGGGGGGCTGTAGAATACCCCTACAATTAATTTGATGGATTCTTAATCTGTGAAAGGGTCCACCCATAAGGATTCAGCTCCCACATTTTCCATCATCACACTTCTTCCTTAACAATGGCTTTTAAGCCCTGCTTAACAAACATACATGCCCCTCATCCTTTTCTATTTCCCCTGCCCCTTCGAAACAAAGTATAGCCTCCTAGATTTACTGGTCAGTCATGTGACTAATTCAGCCATATTTCAGCAACACCAAGTACATCATACATTTCACCCTCTAGTGCCAGCATCTCCAGCTCTCCTATTTGATCAGTCAGGCTTCTTGCATTCGTAAACATACACTGAACTGAATCCCCTATATCTATAACCTGTCTCTTTTTTCTAGTACTCCTCCCCCACCTACATTAGAGATAATATATAAATAAATGTTACTTACTGCTTGAACCTGTGTTTGCAGAGCAGCTGGATTGTCATAGCAAAAATAGCTCCCTGTAAGAAAAGACAAACATTTGCTTACTACATGTGATACACAATATATTGGTTTAGTCTAATTAGACCTTTAAAGATATTGTTGTGAGCGAAAATAACACAGCAGGCCAACACTGATTTAACATCCAGCACCTTTCGGGCAGTATATATCTATTTCTGCTGGCTCCAATGCATGCTTAAGGGCAAAGATACACGGCACGACCAGTCCCTGCAACTTTTAAAAATGTAGTCAATGCAATTTAGCCTTAGCCAAACCAGTCAAAAAAGGGGCACTATCTCACCACGCTTAATCTTCTTCCTCAACTGATTGCAGATATGGAGCAAGTCCAGACTGGTCTAGGCAACCACTTGCAGTGCACGTTGGCCCTTTAGCCCCAATGCACTACACAGGAAAGAAAAAAAGTGTGGATTTGTGGATTCAAACTATGGGCGGGGGGCTATAATAATGTTATGTAAGGGTTTGGCCATGTCTCAGCCAACTGAAATACACTGACTGAAAAGCTCAGCATGTGGTATAAGCCTTGAAGAAGTAAAAAAGGGGAAATCACATTGTAATTTTACAGATCTAAGAGGGAAAAACTGCTACTATGCTTTAGGGTAAGAGCCCACAATAGATCTCTGCTGCGCGCAAAAAAAAACGCTTTGAAAAGGCAACAATAGGAGTCGCCAGTGGGAACTGGCACTTATATTGTAGTATCACCCACTGTGACCTACAGCACTTACATTTGCCCATTTGTGTCTGTTAGTTACCCCTCCCATATAGATTGTAAGCTCTACGGGGCAGGGACCTCCTTCATCTTGTTTCTGACTCTTATTGCAACTGTACCTGAAAAAGGAACTAAAATGTTCTGAAAGCTTGCTATGATTATCTTAGTTAGCCAATAAAGGTATCACCTTTATACCACTTTTGTTATTTTTTATTTCAAAAGGGTTACCCTGTAAACAATAAATCTGCCCAAACAAAGATTCCTTTTCCTAATTAAACCCCGGCAATAATACATTAACAGAATTACTGATACCAGCTGCAAAGTGGTCGGATCACTGACACCCCTATACTGTCAAGTTCTGCTACCACTTTGCAGCGCATTGTCACCAGATACCAAGACGCACGACAGTAAGGAAGGTATAGTATTAGCCAGCGCACTACAGTTTGGCCCTTTCAAAAGCCCACTGCTTCGCCAATATAATTTTGGATAGAGCATAGGCGAACCCCCACCGGCAATAGGAAGTTTCCGCATTCCAGTGATTCGCTTTGAGCCTGGCTGGACAACAACCATGCACAGATCTTTATCTTACCAATGACCTGTAGCTCTGCCTGTCGACAAGAACCAGTCCCACTTACCGAATCCCAAGAAGCACATGAGAGCCAAAACTACCACTCTGTGGGCGAAGCGGCTTGGGTCGCAAATCGCTGCCATGTCTCTCTTTCGAGACCCGGCAGCCCCGGGAAGGAGCGTTTCGCGATCCTCGTCATCCGCCATGTTCCACGAAGTGTCATGTGACCACAGCAGAACAGAAGGGACGTACTGTCATGTGACCATAAAACTATTGGAAGGACCCGCTGTCATGTGACCAGAAGGAGTACATTTATTGGATGAGGAGTTTTTCTAGTCGAAAAGTGAGAAAACTTTTATGGCTTTTATTTTCTCATATTTATAATGTTATAAAGCTGTTGAAATAGGTGTAGTTTGCGGTAACAATTATTTATAAGTTCGTGTTGTTTAATTGCAGTGATCTCTGTGCAGTAACTAAATTTTTTTCTCTAAATTCGCATATTCGGCGCATCTAATTAGTCATGGGTTGACTTGTACTGAGCCATTCTGGTTTTTCTACTGTACTTGGAACCAGTTTGACAGGGAGAGTAGCCCCTCAGAACAGAGGAGCCATTTGGTGGAAAACAGGATCGACGAAACATATCTCTTTGTCTGTCTCTGCTGCCAAGCAGATGCCTGCCCATACTGTATGGGGGCTATTGCATTGGAGACAAACATCGCCAGTGATGTTGCCCATGGCAACCAATCAGCAATTAGATTGGAACAGGCATTGATAAGTTAGAAACAAAAGCATACCTCCCAACTGTCCCGGTTTTTAGAGCGCATCCCGCTGTCCCGGATAGTTCCATGAATGTCCCGCATTTCCGTAATAAATTACGGAAATGCAGGAACATTCATTGACTTATCCGGGACAGCGCGATGCATTGGCGCTCCTTCTTCCCCAGCGGCTCCTCAGTGTATGCGGCTCCTTCTCCGGCGGTCCCTGGCCCTTTTATAAGGTCACCTCTCTTCCCCTAGTAGGCTACTGCGCACAATGATGCGCGTCATACTAGTTACCTTGGTTACCCGACATGAGTCTCTAACGTGTCATCAATGCACTTCCGGTTTTGCTCCGGTGATTCCACTTTACAGCCTGATTACAATGCTTTAAAGATTGATTACTGTGACTCGATTTTTTATATGTTTTATTACAACTGCTCCTGAGGAAGCGTGCAGTTTAGCACGCGAAACGCGTCGAGCTTTTGAGGACACTTCATATGTTCATTGCTTTTATATTACTTCTGTACTGTAAGTAGCCTGCAGAGCGCAGGGCCTTTTATATTTATTAAACAGTTTCACACTATATATGTTCCATTTTCCATTTTTATATACGTTGCTGAATTGGATCCCACTTCAATCAAATACCCAGTTGTGTGTGGCCTATATGCTTCTTGATTTGCTGTTCTGGTGAGCAGTTTGAACATATATTTAGAGTTGGGGTCACACGTATTAGTGGTGTTTTACTTAAGCATTCACTTTATATTATAGTTGATTTATTTTTGACGTTGTTACACTATATATATTTTATTTTCACTTCCATGCGCTTCCATCAACATTCTGCATATACTTTTATAAGGTTGCGCCTGAGTGTACGTGTGACGTCATTACGCACGGGCGCAACCTTATAAAAGGGTCAGGGACCGCCAGAGAAGGAGCCACATACACTGAGGAGCCGCTGGGGACGAAGAAGAAGGGAGCACTGTGTATGGGGAGGGACTGTCTCTATTGGGGGCACTGTGTATGGGGGGGACTGTCTCTATTGGGGGCACTGTGTATGGGGCGGGACTGTCTCTATTGGGGGCACTGTGTATGGGGGGGGGACTGTCTCTATTGGGAGCACTGTGTATGGGGCGGGACTGTCTCTATTGGGGGCACTGTGTATATGGCGGGACTGTCTCTATTGGGGGCACTGTGTATGGGGGGACTGTCTCTATTAGGGGCACTGTGTATGGGGGGACTGTCTCTATTAGGGGCACTGTGTATGGGGGGGACTGTCTCTATTGGGGGCACTGTGTATGGGGGGGACTGTCTCTATTGGGGGCACTGTGTATGGGGGGGACTGTCTCAATTGGGGGCACTGTGTATGGGGGGAACTGTGAATGGGGAGACTGTCTCAATTGGGGGCACTGTGAATGGGGGGACTGTCTCAATTGGGGACACTGTTTTTGGGGGGACTGTCTCAATTGGGGGCACTGTGAATGGGGGGACTGTCTCAATTGGGGACACTGTTTTTGGGGGGGGACTGTCCCAATTGGGGGCACTGTGAATGGGGGGACTGTCTCAATTGGGGGCACTGTGTATGGGGGACACTGTCTCAATTGGGGGCACTGTGTATGGGGGCACTTTCTATGGGGGCATTGTGTATGGGGGCACTGTGTATGGGTAGTACTGTCTTTTAGGCTATTGGGGCTACTGTGTATGGGGGTACTGTGTATGGGGGGCAAACTGGTACATAGTTATAACTCACTTATAACTGACTACCTTCTTTCTATATTTGTATTTTATATCTACCATCCAGGATAAAATTCAAGCTATTGACCCTCACATTTAAAGCAGTCCATAACTCTGCCCCACCCTACATCTCTGAACTCATCTCTAGGTACCATCCAACCCGCTTGTTACGCTCCTCTACTGACCTGCTCCTCAACTCCTCTCTCATTCCCTCCTCACACGCTCGCATTCAAGACTTTGCAAGGGCTGCCCCGCTTCTCTGGAATTCGCTCCCACAAACTGTCAGACTTTCTCCCAATCTCTCTGCCTTCAAGAAATCTCTAAAAACACATTTATTTAGAGAAGCTTACCCTAATCTAGTTTAGCAATACCCTGTGCCCCACCTCTCACAACTCTGGTCATGCCCATTGCCACACCTTGTGTCTCAACCCTTTCTCCTTGTAGATTGTAAGCTCTTTTGGGCAGGGCCCTCTTCACCTCTTGTATCGGTTATTGATTGCTTTATATGTTACTCTGTATGTCCAATGTATGTAACCCACTTATTGTACAGCGCTGCGGAATATGTTGGCGCTTTATAAATAAATGTTAATGTAATGTAATGTAGGAGTTGCTATATTGTTTTCCTTAGGTAGTACAGTATGAGCAGTATGAGGGTATAGCACATTTGCGTCTGATCACGCCATTTCTACTATATAAAAGGAGAATTTTTGGGGGAAAAAATGGATGGGGTGTGGTAATTGGGCGTGGCCACAAAAGTGGGCGTGGTCAAAAAATTGCCGTGCTGCGCGCACTGAATCTTTTTGTCCCTCTTTTCATTTTTCAAATGTTGGGAGGTATGCAAAAGTAAAGATCTAATTGTTGGGTATGGTTCCTACAATGTCAACATTTTGCTGGTTAGGGTCGGGGGAGGGTTGGGTTGAGTTTTTTCTGACCCTCACATCACTAACGGCAGGGGATGGGGGGTGTGATAGGGCCAGGGCTGTAACATTAACACATACGTGATTCATGTACAATGTTGATTTTTTCTGTGTTTTACAACATTGAAACCAAGGTCAGCACACTATTCTCTGACAGCAATTAGAATCTTCCGCCCCAGTGTGACTCTCTTCTGTAGTGAAGAAGTCTAAACATTGCCACTCTTAAGTTGCCTTGAGAGGAAACTTCTGTGATTTTAGTTGAAATCGCGGCTCCGCGTATGCCAGCCCACCGGAGATTTACATTTCGGTGGGATGCAATTCGGGGAGATTAGTCGCCCCCCGAATTGCTCCCCATGTGCCAGAGCCCTAAACCCAAGAGATGAATCTTATTAGAGTTTGGTATCAAACTATCACATTTCTCAAATGCACAAAGTTGCAAAAAATTCTTGTTTACTGGGGTCTGTGCAGCTCAAAATTGCCGGTAATCTTGAAAAGAGGAATGTCCAGTGACTAGTACACCCAAAAAATAATTTCCAACACAAACTGGGGTTGGAGGGATGCTGTAACAGGGAGAGCTGAGAGGCCTTATTTAGCCCATCTCTCTCCCAGGCCCCAAAGGCACAGGGTCTGTTGTAGTGTAGTTACACCACTGCGCAGAATATTCCCAGTGACCATATCTACCCAAAACATTCTGCCACAATCCCTTAACTAATTTATGGTTTACTAGGGCCCATATAAGGCTGCTGCAGCATTATTTACTTGCTGTCAGTATAGTGACATGAATTCATTTCTATGTAACCATGTTATTCTTATGGGTTTAAGCCTCAGCTTTCCTATTGCTAGTGCTAGGTAGCAGAAATCTGCAGAGCTGTTCACCTAAGAAAAGCCTCTTTCCATGATTAGGTGGCGTTGTAGCTTATCTCACTGTCTGGGTAACGAGGAAACTGTTTGTGCTATTCCACAAAACTAACTTTATCTTATTTCTTTAATAACATAATCAGACCAAGTTAAATATAAAATATTATTTACATTTTGGAGATAATTAAGTCATTTCTGAATGCCAATGTTTGATTAACTTAATCTATTCAGAATGAGTCTTACATAAAGGAAATTATGTATTTTTGCAGAGAACATCCCTACATTATATCTAAAATGTATTTTACATGCATAGACCATGACATAAAAATGAACAGTAGGTGGCAGCATAATAATGGAAAAACAACGTAAGTTTGAATGGTTGCAACACCAAACATAATTGAAGACATTCTACTGATTGATTCTAAGCCATCTCCCTTTCTCCAAATTCTTAATGTTCTGTGTTATGCAATAATCTTCAAGAACACTAAGACGTCAGAAGCAGAAAGGGAAGTGAGAAGGAGAACTGGTAGAGGAAAAAACAGCTAGCAAATTCAAAGTTTCTTACATCTGAGTTTGCATACTGGAATATATATCCTTTTATGATTTTAGAAATGTAACATGCAAAAAGTAATTCTCTTCTACATCTGTACACAGGGCCGCCGTCACAAATCACAGAGCCCTATACACAGGCCTGTATTTATAATGGGCCACCCAAAGGCCATTGCCTAGGGTGGCATCTTTAGTGGGGTGCATGTATTTTCTTTTTTTTTTTTAATTCCCTAGGAAATCTGGTGGCGGAGCTGGGGTGGTAGGGGGGTCCGGACACTCATTGCGAGTGACGTGCACAATGGCCTAGGGTGGCACCAGATACACCTAAATACAACCCTGCCTATACAACATAATTATCTGGGCCGCCTCCCTGGGGTCCATATGGTGAAAAAAACAAAACACACATTGGTGGCCAGGGGCTCTATTAGTTAAAAAAGCATAGATGTAAACCCTAAAATATACTCACAGTGACCAATGAGTGATATTATTGATGGCTGCTTATGTTTTTCCCATAATGCAATGTTTTCTCCTGGAATTCCAGCATTGTTGCAATGCGGCCAGTGCATCAAAATAAGTTGAATTGCGTGTGCACATTGATGCAAATCAAACCCAATTGCACTGAAGTCCATGGAGTCTTTGATGGTTTTCGGCATGAGTGATGTATGCATGTAATCCTGTAGCTACAAGTGCGTTGTGCCTATTGAAGCAGGGAACTGAGGGAACCCTGGAGCTTTGCATAAATGGGAAAAGTGGTTTTGTAGAGTAGAGCAGCAGTTGAAAAGATATGTTACATAGTTACATAGTTACATAGTTACATAGTTACATAAGGTTGAAAAAAGACCAGTGTCCATCAAGTTCAACCCATCCAAGTAAACCCAGCACACACAACCAACACCTACCAATCTATACACTCACATACATAAACTATAAATACAACCACTAGTACTAACTGTAGATATTAGTATCACAATAGCCTTGGATATTCTGATTGATCAAGAACTCATCCAGGCCCCTCTTAAAGGCATTAACAGAATCTGCCATTACCACATCTCTAGGAAGGGCATTCCATAACCTCACTGCCCTCACCGTGAAAAACCACCTACGCTGCTTCAAATGGAAGCTCCTTTCCTCTAATCTAAAGGGGTGACCTCTGGTGCGTTGATTGTTTTTATGGGAAAAAAGAACATCCCCCAACTGCCTATAATCCCCTCTAATGTACTTGTACAGAGTAATCATGTCCCCTCGCAAGCGCCTCTTTTCCAGAGAAAACAACCCCAACCTCGACAGTCTAACCTCATAGCTTAAATCTTCCATCCCCTTAACCAGTTTAGTTGCACGTCTTTGCACTTTCTCCAGCTCATTAATATCCTTCTTAAGGACTGGAGCCCAAAACTGCACTGCATACTCAAGGTGAGGCCTTACCAGGGACCTATAAAGGGGCAAAATTATGTTCTCATCCCTTGAGTCAATGCCCTTTTTTATACAAGACAGCACTTTATTTGCTTTAGTAGCCACAGAATGGAATATGGGTGGAAAAGATGGTGAAAATTAAAGCAAAAGGGAAAGAAGAAAGAATTTTGTAATTCATTAAAACTAGAGAATTGGTCTGAATGTATTTGAGAAACCCTGTATATATTACTGGACACTGCATATAATTTATACAGTAGGCATGTTGTCTTGGAAAAAGTATGATCAGAGTTCTAATGAGCAGAAGGACACTGACCTTTACTGAACCAGCCTTTAGGCGCCTGCACACAAATTCCAGATTATAGTGTTATCACAAAACGTAGTCCAAGATATAATAAATGGCTGCCATCCAGAATGAGTTTAATAGTTAAAGTATAGTATTTAGCAAAATTATGCTTTGATGCACTTAATAACTATGTAATATAATGAAGGGTTTTTTGGTTGCCTTTTAAGGAACACCCCTACAATTATAGCTGTTTTCAAGAAAAGGTTATTGGTAGGCAAGACTTTCATGAACTGAAGAAGCTGCTCGGATGAGTAGTGAAACGTCTTCAATGATTACTTAACAAGTCCAGTTGCTTTAAATTTATTTATACTAGATACTTTCATACTGCTTCAACAGCTTGTGTCCTACTGCTTTGTTTCCCAGTTCCAATTATTTTGTGTACTGTAGCAAGAAGGAAAAATCACTCAGGTTTTGCTGTTTCTGCAATGCAGTCATAACTGTTTAAAGTTTGTAGAGTGTAAGCTCTTTTGGGCAGGCTCTCCTCACCTCTTGTATCGGTTATTGATTGCTGTATATGATACTCTGTATGTCCAATGTATGAAACCCACTTATTGTACAGCGCTGCGGAATATGTTGGCACTTTATAAATAAATGTTAATAATAATAATAAAGTATAACAAAGGGTGAGGGCAGACGAAGCGTAAATCCACTTCTCTTAGCCCTGCGCTTTTCTGCCTGGCTGAGAGAAGCAGATCTGCTTCCGTACGCCGCTCTGTGTGCGTGCACTATAACCTATGGCAACAGCCAGAGTGTGCGCAGCGCCGATATAGGAAAACGAAAATAGAACAGGCAGGCACTCCAAATCCCAAAAAGAAGTATATCTGTTGCTCAGGTTTTGCAGTAAAGTTTATTTACATTTATCTCTACTTTTTAGCAGCCCAGCTAGTTTATGCCCACTGGTGGATGGTCCCCAACATCAATAATCCAGCAGTGGTCCTAGAGGCTGCCACACTAGGTTCATATGAAGCTCTATCAAAGCTTCCCTACCGTGGCACCTCTCCCCTCTATGCCACTACACCCCCTATGGCCACAGTGGTACGGGCCTTTCAAAAAACACAAAAGCTGGCCCATGGCTCTCTTGAGACTTGGTCGCCACAGACCCCTCTCTGGGGCAATAAACAGCTCCCACACTTGCATGCTCTCCCGGATATTGCAAGATGGGCACAGCTAGGCATCAAAACTTTAGAGGACATTGTCGCTGGGGGTGAATGTAAAACATATGATACACTGAGACAAGAGGTGCACCCCCCCCCGGGCATGTTCTTTAGATTCCTCCAGCTACGCCATGCCTTTAACACCCAATTCCCTGTTAGGCCCTTAAGGGTAGCCCAAACAACCATGGAGGTCTATCTCCGCAGAGAGGACCTGGTAAAACCTCTGTCTTGGTTTTATACCATATTGTCTGCCGCAGGTCACTCCCCTCTACAGAAAGCCAAAACCAAATGGCAAAGGGATATCCCCGCACTTGATGACGAGATGTGGTCAGATGCCCTTAAACAAGTGACGGAAATATCAATTTGTATGAGGGACAGGTATGTTCAGATAAAATTTTTAAATAGAGCGTACCTAACCCCTCACCGTCTGGCCAAAATCTTTGAAAATGTATCTGACCAATGTCCCAAATGCAGGAGCGAGGTAGGCACTTAGTTCCATGTTTTTTGGTCCTGCCCAGAGATACAGAGATTCTGGGGTGAAGTTTTACAGTTCCTTAATGAGAAGCTTGCCTTCCCAAACATACGCTCTCCAGAGGTTTGTCTCCTAGGTTTAACCGGTGACCTGCAACTCCGCTCATACTCTAGACTGTGCTATCTGCAGCTGCTCTACTATGCTAAAAAATCCATCCTAATGCATTGGAAGTCCTTAGACCCTCCGCCCTTCCAATTTTGGCGAAAATTGGTGGATGACTCGCTTCCCAGCCAGAAACTGACTTATCTAGCAAGGGGATGCCCCGAAAAATTTAACGCCATATGGGATACGTGGCTAGACCTATAAAGTAGGTGAATAGGAACAAATTTAAAATTTATAGAGCCAGAACTGCTACCTTAGCCTCACCCCTCTCCCCCCCCCTTTTTCTTTTCTATCTCCCCCTTCCCTTTTTTTTCATCTTTAATATGTTTTCTATTGTTTAACTGGTTGTAATAAAAAACATGCAAAATAAAATCTTTAAAAAAAAAAAGTTTATTTACATTTACACAAAGATGCTACATAGCCGTGCTCCCTGAGGCCGACCACATTTGCACCCCTCCCCCCACAGCCGCGTTCATGCGCATTCGCTAACCACCACCCCCGCCTGCACAAGTGCATTCGCACATCCTTTTTTAATCACATATGGGGAAGTTAGGAAAGGTCCCCATTGCTCCGTATGCGAGCAAAATTTCAGTGTGGCTTGGGCGGCATGTGGCGCTACAAATCTGGGCCTGAGTGTGCGCAGATTGGCGGTCGCTTTCCCGTTTTCCAGGCTGACCTCCGATCCACTCCACTCTGTGTGCGCTCACTCTCGCTGTTGCCATAGGGTGTAGTTCATTCACACAGAGGGGTGTACGGAAGCGGATCTGCTTCTCTCAGCTCAGCTACATGTATGTATGTATCTATATCTTTATGGCAAACCCTTATTTTCTGCTTGATAATTTTGCGACCACCCTTAAGATAAACTTCTTAACAGCTGCCCAGGGCACATAACAAGGAAAAGGTTTCATCACTGGGGGCAATTTGTTAGGGCCTCCAAGGGGATTTGAACTGAAAAAGTCAAATAACCAATATGGGGTGATCAGCCACAGCACAGTTGTGCATGTATACTGTGGTTTGCATCTTAAAAAGCTCAATATATGTTAATTTAATATAATATTTTAGTATTATATCCTGTTCATTTTGACAATGTAAGTATTACAAATAGATCTATGTCTTTATTCATTTAAATAACTAATCTCACATTGTTTACATTTTGGGAGGTACCCTGAAAACTACAAGACTTTTTAATGTTTCACTTGTACGATGTGATTACTTCCATGGAAAGCATGATACATTTTAGAAAGGAGAATTGTTAAGTTCAAAATGATTAACTTATCAAGGGAAAGCACACATTTCCTATTTGGAGTTGTTTTTCCTTACATTCAGGCCTTGACATTTTCATAATCTGATTGTTACAGTAAATTAAGCAGAAGTATTAGAATCCAGAAGAGAAACTTAAGGTGCCAGGATAAAATAACCATGCTGGGTAGTGCATTGTACACAGAAATGTAGTTTGTCATGCTCACATTACACAAAGCTTTGGTGGGCAGAAATAACTAATGTGACACAGGCATTCAATGGGCAAATTACATTTCAGTTCTAGCCTGCACCTTATTTTTAGGGGAGTGGTGCACATGGCATTTGTAAGCAGGTTAAGTTTAGAAGTTTTACCGCCTGCAATTCTTCTACTGCAATTATGCAGAAAAGTCTGTTTTACCTGCAGCAGTTCCCATAGGGAGCAATTCAAAGGTGTTTTCCGGTACTGTGTTGACTGAAGGTAGCAAGATATCTCGCCAATGCCCTAAAGCAGTACTGTACAACTGGTGGCCCGTGGCTCCCCTTTTGTGTGGCCCCCACCTAGCCACTGTGACTGCTTAACTTTGTGTAAGCTTTAAATAGTTTCAGTACTGAGATTAACTGGGCCCCTGCATTTTTCACACCTCAGATTCAGGCTGTAATCCCCTGTATAGTTTAAACATGTAATCCCCTGTACCAGGTGTAGGGTACCTATGGCTCGGGAGCCAGATGTGGCTCTTTTGATGGCTGCATCTGGCTCACTGTCAAATCTTTAATAAAAAAAATAACAGGGGGCGTGGCCTGCGGTCGGCGGATAGAAGACGTGTTCTAAGCCTTAGAACACGTCTTCTATCTGCTGACCGCAGGTCATGCCCTCCTCTGCATCGCATTCGCACCCGGCATCCTTGGCACCCACCCTACCTTGCCCCGCAGCATCCGCGGCCAAACATATTGTACGGCTCTCACAGAATTACATTTTAAAATATGTGGTGTTTATGGCTCTCTCAGCCAAAAAGGTTCCCGACCCCTGCCCTGTACTGTTCACACCTTTTAATCCCTACATTGTTCACCCCTGCATTGTTCACACCTCATGCTCAGACTGTAAGCACCCACATTGTTCATTTGTTCACACCTTAGACAGAATGTAGGAGCAGTCCCAGTATTGTGTCACTATATGTACTGCCTGCCCTATGTTGCCTGTGTGTATGGCACACACAGACAGGGTAGGGCAGGAAGAGTATGACACACACAGGCAGTATAGGGCAGGGAGAGTATGGCACACACAGGCAGCATAGGGCAGGAAGAGTATGACACACACAGGCAGTATAGGGCAGGGAGAGTATGGCACACACAGGCTGGGTAGGGCAGGCATAATATGGCACACACAGACAGCATAGGGCAGGCAGAGTATGGCACACACAGGCTGGGTAGGGCAGGCAGAGTATGGCACACACAGGCAGCATAGGGCAGGCAGAGTATGGCATACACAGGCAGTACTCATGCTTTCTTTGTATGTATTTATCAAAAGTAATAAAATAGACTTAAAATTGCCCTTTTTTAGAGTAAACACTTTCAATTATTGCAAGACTTTCCTTAATGTAAGACCTCTTCATCAGATGTTTTTGGATGGGTCGGACTGGGGGGGTGCAGGTTCCACCGGGGCCCACACTGCCCCAAGGGACCCCCACCGTGGTCCTCAAACCCCCCGCCCACGCCCCCACCCAACCACCAAGCGTTCATACTTCAGCACATCGAGAGTGGGGGACCTGAGGACCCTAGAGTGCCCAGCAGGGATTGGCTCTGGGCCAGCAGGTTTTTTTGGGCCAGCAGGGTTTTTTTTGTCCCACTAGCCCAGTCTGACCTTGGGAGAGAATGTTTAATAAGTATAATAAAGAATGTTTAACGTTTCAGTCTTGCGCCCGCTTCCAACCCAAGCTGCTTTTCTACTGACAGCGCATTCTGCAGCAGTTAAACAGCCTTTACATGTGGTGAGCTCACACTCACACTGTGAGGAATGGGCGTAGCAAGAACTGGCTAGAACTAATGCTGAAAGCCAGAACTACTTTTCAAAAATAATGACAATAAATTTATTAAGTACTTAGAATATCTGAGTGAAAAGTGCCCACATTTTCAAGCATTGTTTCCAAAGCTTACTCTGCCATGAAAGTTTCAATGAAGTGTTCTTTGCACTGGTTTTTATTATTTTTGGGTGGGGAAAGCTATTTTTCGTTTATTCAGCTCCAAAACAAATGATACCACCCTTTCTCTGTGTAATCAGAAAGGAAGCTTTAACCTCCCTGTAACCCTTGCTGTTTACTTGTTCTTACTGTACTAATCTTTTTTAACATTAATGAGAATGAATTTCCCAAACATTATGAAACCCTAAGCTTGCTGACTGCACACTGCAAAACCTCTCAGCTTTAAAGTGATACTGACACTAAAAAATTGCTATTCAAAATATTAATGTACATTAAAAGTTACCTATAGGTCATGTTGATTGTTTTACACTGATAGGGCTGGTTTTGTAAGTAATTGTTACTTGAAGTTCCTAAACCTGACAGTTTTGCCAACCTGACTGTCCCTTGTCAGCCTGTCAGTTATAGCTTCTAATGCTAATGGCCTCCTGCTGCACAAATATGGCAGCTCCCTCATAGAGGAACATGGGGGATTAGATAGGTAGAATAAATGCATCCAGCAAATACTTTCATGGCAAAATTATAAGTAGCATGCAAAGACAATGTTAGGATAGATGTAAAAAAAAGTTTTAATGTTTGGTGTCAGTATTCCTTCCTACATCATACATATTTACCAGTGTCATTAAGCATCATGATGTATTTTCATCATCATCATCATCATTTATTTATATAGCACCAGTACTTCACAATAAATTTAAACAAACAGGGATCTTAAAAAGATTAACAAATAAGGGTATACAGAGAAACTAGAAAGGGAAGTTTGAGAACAAACTTCATGTTGGGTTGAAAAACGTGAAGTCACTGAATGAAATCTGATCTGTTGGCTCCACCCACTTTTTGTAACTTGGACCACAGTTATATAGTAAAAACCACTGTGCAATGCTTGGGGACCCTGGTTTTAATAGTGTCTAAATGGCAACAATTTAGATTTCCCCACTGAAAGTCAATAAGTGACATCTGATTGGCGGTTGGTGGCTCAACCCCCTTTTCTAACCTGGAACTGCAGTTACCCAGTGACTAACTCTGCAAAGTTTAGGGACCCTAGGATTAATAGTTAAAGAAAGGTAGCAGTTTAATTTAAACCAATAAAAGTCAATAGGTAAATTGTGGTTGGTGGGTGTGCCTTGAGTCGAAGTCACCCAGTGACAAACAGTGGGCACCCTGGCATAAATAGTGTGAGAATGGCAGCATTTTATATTTAAACCAATAAAATTAAATGGATGAAATCTGATTGGCTGTTAGTGGCCCAACATATTTTTACTATTTTGGAACTGCTGTCCCCCAATGACCAACTTTGCAAAGTTTGGGGCATAAAAATTATGGGACTGACAGCATTTTACACTTTACCATTGAAAGTAAATGGCAAATACCCAGTGACTAACTCTGGAAAGTTTAACAACCCTGGAATTAATACTTAAATAATGGCATCAGTTTAAATACAAACCAATGAAATTTAATGGGTGAAAATGGATTGGCAGTTGGTGGCTCCGCCCACTTGTTCTAACCCTGAATATGTAGGCAACCAACTGTGCAAAGTTTGGGAACCCTGACATAAATAGTGTGAGAAAGGCAGCATTTTAAATTTAAACCAAAAAAATTCAATAGGTGACGTCTGATTGGCTGTTGGTGGCTCCACCCACTTTTTCTAACTCTGAACTGCAGTTACCTGTTGATTAGCGCTGCAAAGTTTGGGGACCTTAGTATTAATATTTAAAGAATGGCAGCTTTAAATTTAAACTTATGAAGTCTATAGGTGAAATCTGATTGCCTGTTGTTAGCCCCATCCACTTTTCTAAACTGAAATATAGTCGACTAGTTACAAAGTTTGGGGACCCTGACATTAAATATGTGAGAATGGCAGTAGTTAAAATTTCCCCACTGAAAACAATGAAAGAAATGTGATTGGCTTTTGGCGGCCCCACCCACTTTTTCTAACCTTGAGTACGAAGTCACCCAGTGACTGACTGTGCAAAGTTTGGGAACCCTGGCATTAAACCAATAAAATTCAATAAGTGAAATCTGATTGGCTGTTGTTGGCTCCTCCCACTTTTTCAAACCTAAATCTGCAGCCCCTAGTGACCAAATGTAAAAAGTTTGGGGACCCCGGTGTTATTACTGTGAAAATAGCAGCAGGTTGAATTTCCGCCAAGTCAATAGGTGAAATCTCATTGGCTGTTTACAGGTCAAAACTCACTGCTCAGATTTCCAAATTAGGGAAACCTGGCAGGACTCTAATAGATTGCAAGTGGCAATTAGCCAATTGCCTATCGCCACATCACAACCCTGCCTCTGACGCCATTGACCATGCCGCCCCATGACGTCACCATCCCGCCCCCCATCTTGGTTTCCCCCAGTTGTAAGGTGGCAAACCTACCTGTGTTCATGTTTGTGTGGCTTGTGTTTTGACACTGTTTCTGACAAATTTCTTGGGTAATTTCCTTGCCCTCTTTTCTCTGTCCCAAACCCTGGTACTGTGCTTGTATCCCCACTCAGTGTCAGACTGGGATTCCAAGGGCCCACTCTTCAAACTATTTTTCATCCACCTCTATATTTTCCTAGTTTTTAATCTTTATGTACTATAATCTATTCTTCTTTATAGTTAGTTGATTTGTTCCCATAGAGAAGTAGGAAATGTCCATAAATTAAGCCAAATGGTTAGAAGCAGGAGGGCCCACTGACACCTGGGCCCACTGGGAGTTTTCAAGGTATCCCTGTGGGCCAGTTCTGACACTGTCCCCACTGACATTCTAATAAGCTACCTCCAGTTGCACATTGTTTCCCTCACTGTAGTGTGCATACAGCCACTCAATACACTGTGTTCTAGTTTGGACAGTTTACTCAGATATAATCTTGCTAACTGCTAGGCTTGCTACATTAAGTATCTGGGCAACATATAAGGTTGCCACCTGCCCGGGGACAGTATTACAACTTTGCAGAAATATGTTTTCCCCCAATGGAAGATTTATTGAGTGATAACAAACACCAAATCAGCAGACAACTGCTTCAATAAATCTTCTATGGCCACTTAGACTTAGCAACATGGGAGTCAACTTGTTCATTTTATTTGCTTTAAGTTTGTGGCCAGAGAAAGCACATTAAAACTTGAGTCCATTCAAAGCTGGGGCCACTAGAAGCCGGACTGCATATGATATCATATTGTGGGATACTGTAAGTGATATACTGTCCCTGTGAATACTGTCAAAAGCTTTCACGAAATTAAGTTGATTTATAGATGGCCACTCTATGAGGTGTTATGCAACTCATCACTACCCTCTATGGAATCCTACTTGCTCTTTTCTCATCTTCATTGGCTGCCTCAGCTATGCACTGTATGATATATGATTTCCTACTATCTTTCAGGCATGCAATACCTCGCCAGCTGTTACAGTTTCATAACTGTCCTTTTTATAGTTTCACAGCTATCTGTTTTTGGGAATCTCAATGATGACTCACTTGTGTTTCTTTCCAGATGGCTGTGAAAAAGTGCTGAAGAACAGCGGCTGCAAACACAGGAACCATGAAAAGTTTACCTTTAAGGTTGTCATATCTGGTGCTTTCCCTTTCCATAAGGGTTTCTCATTTTATGGCAGCTGTACTGATCTCAAGGTTTCCTTTGGCTTTATAAATGTTGGTTTATTACAATGTTGGAGGTATATTTATGATTTCCCTGAAGTGTTCTATTTGATTTTTGGTTGTATTTTTTACTAGGACAGCTGAAGTGGGTTTGCTTTTTCCACAAATATCTTTTATCATCTTGTAAGTATTTCCTTATTTTCTTTTACTAGCTGCTTCCACTGCTCGTAGAGAACAAAGTAAAAGCTTAGTTATCTGCATGCACAATTTTCTTCATTATATTGTTCAAGTATGACTTGTATTCTAGCAGACTTGGTATTACTCAGCTTCATCTTTTAGTTTTTTTCTACAAAGTAGATTTCTGCAGTGATCTTCTCCTTTTCTTTGTCTGTTTTGAGCCTTAACAGTCCTCACAGCTGTTACTGTCCACAAATGCTAATCTTTCCTGCTTCTTGTTGATTTATTTAGGTTTATTTCTTAATGTCCTAAAATCTGCACCTGAAATCTGTTCTTTACCTGATAAATGCAGTGGACACGAGGCGTAGGGCGGATATTTTCGGCAAGCAGAAAAACACTTGCCGAAAATACCGCCCTACGCCTCCTACTTGTGCCTGCACCTGAATGAATGGAATATGCTCAGGTGCAGGCACATGAAGCGGAAATACGCATACAAACGTGAGAGTTTGAAAGTCTTGCGTTTTTATGCATATTTCGGCTACATCACTTGTGTTTCTTTCCAGATGGCTGTGAAAAAGTGCTGAAGAACAGCGGCTGCAAACACAGGAACCATGAAAAGTTTACCTTTAAGGTTGTCATATCATGTGCCTGCACCCGAGCGTATCCCATTCATTTGGGTGCAGGTACATGTAGGAGGCGTAGGGCGGTATTTTCGGCAAGCTCTTTTCCACTTGCCGAAAATATCCACCCTACGCCTTGTCTGGCATTAGCCTTAGGGCCTATTTATTATGCTGTGTAAATTCGCCGAAAAAACTGTGTAAAAAGCTGTGTAAAATAAATGGAGAAGTTTCCCATCCGAATGCCAGATTTTACACTGTTATTTTATTAAAGTTTCAGCGGAAGAAAAAACATGCAAAAAATTCTGCCAATTTTACGCTTTACACTGTGAAGCCTGGTGAATTTTGACACATTTTTCTCACAGCATAATAAAATCCTTTACCTGATGGTGTTATGGTACACTGCCCAGAAGCCCTCAATTTTAATTACATATAAGCTGATACAACCTATATCATATTCCCTTCTTTCTTTGCCATCAGGCAGTGGCCATCTACTCATGATAGGAACAGGGTAGCTCCTAGGACAGAATTGTTCATGGTGGAGAATGCAGAAGAACTCTCTCTGTTTTCATTCATTGTACCCACATCCATGGTCCCCCAAAGCTTTATTAAGAATGCTTTCTTTTCGTCACTGCCATTTGTTTGTGCATAACATTTGATAAGGAATATGCTGACAAGCCTCCTTTTGATCAGGTTTGAGTTGCCCCTTAAATCTTACTTCAATAAGTTTGCTGAAAATCTGCTTCCCCACTAATAAGGAGTCCCCAGTCTCTTTCTTCAGGGTGATTCTTACGTCCTTAAGGAGATGCCGCCCCTTAAATCTTACTTCAATAAGGTTGCTGAAAATCTGCTTCCCCACTAATAAGGAGTCCCCAGTCCCTTTCTTCAGGGTGATTCTTATGTCTTTAAAAAGCTGGTCATTACCTCTCCCTGAATAAAGGAATGTTTCTGCAGATATAGCCGTCTCTCTTAATGATCCACTCCATCTACTCGCTCTCATTTGCAATATGTGAAAGCTGCACTGCCACATCTTTTGTATTTTGTCCTGGGTTGTTAGCCACATACATGCATCCCAGAATCCAGTTTTGTCTTGTTGATCTCTAGAATAGTTTCCCAAAAGGTTTTACTACTTTCAGTCATACAAGTCTCAAATGACCATTACACCATATTGTCAATGTTGTATTACCTGCTTGATTGTCAGAGTCAGGGTTGTTAGCCATAAGCTTAATACCCAAAGTAGTAAGTAGTATTGTTGTTACTATATATAGTAAGTGATTATATAGATAGTCCGGTATAGGTCTATGTTTGTGGGGTTTGCTTTTAAGGGTTGAACTTGATGGACTTTGGTCTTTTTTTTAACCCAGCCTAACTATGTAACTGTGTTGGCATACCAGGAGAAATACGCTGTAACCAACAAAGCCTTTCAGGTCATGGAGACACACAAGGCCTTCAACCGCAACAAGGCGGTGATCCAAATGAAATGACTCTTTTAATTACTGTTTTCACTCCTCTAACATTTTTCACAATATTTTTGTGCCTAATATTGTTCCTTGAATCATGAAAATTACTTCAGTTACTAAACACTGTTATTTTCACACCTCTGTTCTTTTTTTATATTTTGGCTACTGGAATTACAAAACATTATAGGAATTACAAGGTGTTGTAACATTAGGTGCCATAACCAGTATTGCTTGAGGTTTCAGTCTGAATTGCCCATCACTTCCCATATCTCAACCTCAATAACCAGTCATGTCTAGAGGTAAGGTACTTTTCTTACCCCATAGACATGTTAAAACATTAAAAATAAAATAAAAACAAGTCAAAGACCTTTAGAGACTGACCCTGATTTACTAACACAAGTGCTAATTTAGACCAATGTGGTTACCTGTAGCAATAAGTAACCCTAACCCTTACTTCATTTTCTAACTTGCTTTAGTCTAAGAAAAAGTAATGGTTGAAATGGTAACCGCAGAGGGCATGCAGAGCAAAGTTAAAGGGAAACTTTCAAACCAAAATTTGTTTAAGAGCCCCACACAACACAGAAACCTCTCCTATACCTATCACTATAATCTGTTCCTTCAGAAAGTATGAATAAATGCCATTTTTTTTATATGCTGAAATTAAAATGCAAAATAGTTCTTCTCTTTCTGCATCATTTAAAATCCTGGCAGAGGAGGAGGGACTAAATATTGATGTTACAAATTGTAACAATGTCTCCAAATCTTACAGTATGCAGGATCTAAATAATCCACAATGCATTGCACTGATGTTACATAGTAACATAGTAAGTTGGGTTGAAAAAAGACATACGTCCATCAAGTTCAACCATAATGCCTATATATAACCTGCCTAACTACTAGTTGATCCAGAGGAAGGCAAAAAACCCCATCTGAAGCCTCTCTAATTTGCCGCAGAGGGGAAAAAATTCCTTCCTGACTCCAAGATGGCAATCGGACCAGTCCCTGGATCAACTAGTACTAAGAGCTATCTCCCATAACCCTGTATTCCCTCACTTGCTAAGAATCCATCCAGCCCCTTCTTAAAGTTATATAATGTATCAGCCAGTACAACTGATTCGGGGAGGGAATTCCAGAACTTCACAGCTCTCACTGTAAAAAATCCTTTCCGAATGTTTAAATGGAACCTCCCTTCTTCTAAACGGAGTGGGTGCCCTCGTGTCCGTTGGAAGGACCTACTGGTAAATAAAACATTAGAGAGGTTATTATATGATCCCTTTATATATTTATACATAGTTATCATGTCACCTCTTAAGCGCCTCTTCTCCAGTGTAAACAGACCCAACTTGGCCAGTCTTTCTTCATAACTGAGACTTTCCATACCCTTTACCAGCTTAGTTGCCCTTCTCTGGACCCTCTCTAACTCAATAATGTCCCGTTTGAGCACTGGAGACCAAAACTGAACAGCATATTCTAGATGGGGCCTTACCAGCGCTCTGTAAAGGGGAAGAATAACCCCCTCCTCCCGTGAATCTATACCCCTTTTAATACAACTCAAAACTTTGTTTGCCCTTGCAGCTGCTGCCTGGCATTGCTTGCTACAGCCAAGTTTATTATCTACAAGGACTCCAAGGTCCTTCTCCATTAGGGATTTGCCTAGTGCAGTCCCATTAAGGGTATACGGGGCTTGCATATTCCTTATTGACATAACATGGGCAGGGAATTGTGGGATTTGGAGTGATGCAGGCTGAAGGTAGGCTGAGGATAGTTGACTACTATTTTTTACTACTAATTTACTACTAACTACTAATAGTCTCAAAGTAGTTAGCCAGATCAGCAGGAGAACAGGGGACTAGGACCATATTATTACATTACAAATCATAAAATAGGCTATTGCAAGGTTGCTTAAAATTATGTTTATTTTTTAAAAAGCTTAGTTGTGTTTGGGTGGACTTCCCCTTTAAAAGGTGGCAGGTGAAATCTAAACTGGACAGTATGAGTCAAGATGTAAAACTAAGGAATGATCGTTAAACAGGCAGCCAGCAAACATGCAAAGTCAAGGAATAGGCCAAGGTCAAAACCAGAGACTTGGTTTTAGATGTTTAAGAGCCTGGGTGTGGAATGCAACAGGAGCTTGAACAGTCAGCAGTGGACGGTGCCAATGCAGATGAGATATTCAGATACAAGTGACCTTAAGTTGCATGTACCACAATGCTAGGGATTTATTACCAGATATAATGACTTTTCCAACATAATGTAAAAATCTGCACCAAAGCAAGGGTAAAAAGCAGCTTATGCACATATGCGGAAATCTGGCAGGGGGAGTGACCAGACAGGTTACACAATGGATATAATGTGCCATTTCAGTGTTAAGCACTTGTAAGGTTAAGATTTGCCAACTTCTTTAATTATGGCTTGGCCAACACAGCAGAAAGGGTCCAGCTAATAGCAGCAGGATGAAGAAATAATGTGCAAATAGCAGTGAGAGCAGACTAAGTAGCAGAGTAAATAGTGCTAATCGGTGATGAGTCTAGCTGCGCAAAGAGTATTGTCAGGTCTCAAGTAACCCCGGTGTATAAAAAGAGCTTTTGTCCTTGAGAGTTTAGCTCTATTCCCACGACCTCTCATGCTGCATCCGTGACAAATGGGTCTTTCCCAGTATGCTTTTATCAGCTTTATTGAAGTGTGGAATATTGATGTGGGTGCATTTTCAACAAATAAACCCTCAGAGCAGAATAGAATAGGCATGACAATATTTCTGCAAGTCCCATCTGCTTTTTGTGCCAGTGCCAACAGGCCGAACCACGTGGTGCAGACTCACCCCTTGTCCCACTGATGCTACATTTTTTGAATGATCATAATGATCCTTTGCAAATCTGCCTCCAAGTTTCTTTCAGTTACAAGTTTTGTTTCCTCAAAATTATTTTGGTAAATCTGTGCTCCATTGGCCAGCTGGTATATTGCATGCAGAAAACCGTTTCCATGCATTATAAATAGGCATGAGAGTGAAACTGAGAAAATCCAATTCAAAATGGAGAACTTATACTAGATACAGAGACTAAGATTTTAACTCCTTCCCTACATTGGTGCTATAAGTCATAGACATGGGTGGGTTTGCTCCACGTTATATCAAACATACAGAAAGGTAATGAAATAACCCAAATATGTTGTGTTAATGTGGGATCTTGGACTGTATGCTCTACAGGGACAGGTCCTGATGTAACTGATTAACTAACCATGTGAAGTGCCACAAAATTGTATTGTGCTATGTTAATAACTGATGATAATACAATAATAATGCATTTTTTCAGTTTATAATAAGAATGTTTATTATAAAAACACAAAAAATGGTCCCATCCAGCTTTTAACCTCCTGAAACAGGTTTTATGTAATTTTTGCCCAAACCATGGGGCCGGGCCGATAACCGCAGGACCCGCTGGTCGGGTGGGTTAGGGACGACCTCGGAACATCACTTGCAGGTCATGGGCAGGTTTGGGTTGAGCTCTTCCGCTCACCCTCCCCACCCACGACCTAACACTGCCGGCTGCTTCTGGCTTGTGAATCTATAGGCACATGCCTGGCACGCCCTGCCCCTTTTGTGACATCATTGTGGGGTGAGGGAGGGCCTATAAATATCGGTTGGGAGTGGGCGGGTTAGGCCGAGATTTTGTTGACCCGCACATCACTATGGTGAAAACGTTGTCTCAGACCACCCGTTCGGCCACCTCGCCCCTGCACTTTACCCCCCTCGCGTGTGCTTTGGTGCACATGTGCAGTTCCTGGGGGGGGGTGCGATGCGATGGGTCATTGCCCCCACTGCGTAATGACAAGCAGCGGGAGGAATGACAAAGGAGTGTGAACTAGGGGAAGAGTAACATCAGCTGTCTATATTGCACAGAAAAGGGGTGTGGCCCAAATATAGGTACTGAGCTCTTGTGTTCATGTTGATGTAAACAATTTGTACAGGGCCCCAGAGCTTCTGATGGCAGCCCTGCAGACAGCAGTATGCTACAAGTTACCTGGTAACCTTAAGAGATGAAATTCCTTATCTTCTTCTTTTAGCTTCTATATGGTAGAAAGCTCAACTGCACTGATTGAGTAAAACACTGGTATAGGTTATGCTGCACAGGGTCCTCATCAGATCAGTCAACATAAAGAATAATCTTCAGCACACTACTTACTTACATGTTCTCAGAGGGTGCTTAACTTCCACGGCCGCTCCCAAGCCTTTTCTCCATGTAGCTTTGCAAAGGGAAAGAAGCACACCAGTTGTGTCGGCAATGCCTTTAAATCATTTATTTGCAGAAAAAAAAAAAAATTAATTAAAATGATTTAAAGGCATTGCCGACACAACTGGTGTGCTTCTTTCCTCATCAGATCAGCCACAAGCTGATGGCACACAGGGCTCTTCTCCAACAACTGAACAACACAAAATATTTAGGGGGAGAGAGCAGTTGTGCCAAGGCTGTCATGTGTTTCTCATTTAAGTGAATGGGAAGTGGCAGCAGGGCCTGAACTTGGGCTGAAAATAAACTCTGGTGCCTATTTATCATCACTGTGTAAAAAATGGTAACCGCATACACCACATATTACCAGGCCTTGTCAAACCACTGCATATTTATCAAGCTGTGTATTCACTTTCAGAGACCGCATACCTCCATGTAAAAATCCTTTGTAAAAGTAAGTGGACACTTGAAAATGCTATAGGAGAATTACTTTTTTAATGGCATTAAATGTGTCATTCAGGCAGCCTAAAAGAAAACACACACCTCTATAGATTCTCCATTTCTTTTACACAACTTTTTACACCATTTTTTGTCATTTTACACAGTATAATAAATAGGCTTTCTTTCCTGTGTGTGGTAAAAGTTTTGCTTGGTTTTAGCCAAGTGTATACTGTCCTGCACTTTGTTGCTGCTGCTACTTTGGCCTACACCACCATCAATAATGACAGGTATTCAATTTATGCCCTAGGGCTGGCATTGGCATAAATTATACCCAGAGTTTTCGTGATACCACTTTGCCTTTTTATGCCCCCAACCTTCAAACTGTCACCATATCTGCAGTTTTGTGCTCAGTGATAGAGACAGATGGTGACATTTTGGGTAAGTGTCCAAGATCAAGCAAATGAACCCTCCCTTTCTCTGCCTGTATTCATCTACCCTGTTCATATTGCAGTGGGCTTTGAACAATCACTTATCACCAAAAAATTAGGAGAATGTAGTGTGACTAAACTATGTCCTACTCCCTAAATAATGTGATATTCTGCAGTTTATAAAAAATGTAGGGCTGTATTCTTCCACCTGCTTGGTTGCCTTTATCATGATGCCTTGGGGATGATATTCTATGGCCATAGCTATTCTATCTGAATCCACAATAGGAGAGACCATGTGCTGCTGCTGTTGGTGGGATGATGGATGGTGATAGAATGAGATCTGGGCAAAATAGGTCAGGAACAGGGAAATATTTCTGGGAAGCAATTTCATCATTAGGGGCTGAGATGTAGGGGAACTACATGGTTACACAGTAAGGTGGGAGGGGGGCACAAGGAAGCGGGGCGGAGTTGGCTTTCAATCACAGCCTCTGTAATGACACCCACCTTCGGAGGGGAGGACCCTGCAAGGAATAAAGGTTGAAGCGCAGACGAGCTGATTATAAGTAGGAGTGTTTCAGTCTAGAGGGGAACATTCCAGGGCGCAAAGTGACACCTGACTTAGCGCCACCAGCACCAAACATGCAGCAGCGGCTACTCTGGCTCATCGCTCTCCTGCCCCTGGCCATACAAGCCATGCCATTCGCCGTATCTCCGGGAACATGGTCCGTCCGGGAGATCCCAACGTCCCAGCGAGCAGCAAGGGAAGCCGGCAGGGTGGCAGTGCAGTATCTCAACTACTACTCGGGCTCTCCTCACCAGCTAGTGTACCTAGATGTGGTCAGGAAGGCAACCGTGAAGGTGAGTGAGTGCTGGCGCATCAGTGCGGCTGTGGGTTCCATAACGCTGCGGCGTCTCTAGTTACCTATCTGCATTGGGATCAATAGCGGCACCGGGGTACCTGGGCAGCCAATAGCAGCACAAAACCATTAGCAGGAATCACAGGTTCTGAAGCAATGAAACCAGGTGCACATTTATATGGAGATTGCTCATTCCCTAAAATCAGCTTTGGTTTTTCTATGGCGCTAAATTAGTAGTAGTTTCCTGTTACGTGCGCCAGGAATCCAAATCCTTGCAGGGAAAGGATTTATCTCAGGTAACAGATACACAATACCAAATCTAGGGACTGCCCCACTGGGGCTCCAAGGCTCAATTAAAAATGATGTACTGTTTCTGTAATAATCAAGTAACTTTTCATTATCTCCCTCTCTTTAGTCTCACTCAAGTCCTGGGTCAGATTCACAGTTAGGTCCAATAGAATCTTGGGGGGTACTTCTTTTGCCTGGAAGATGTATTGGAGCTCACTCTTTCTAAATCACCAGAAACCGATGGTCGCACAAAACATTGTCAGATCGCCACGTGTGGGGCCACCTTAACCCCCAAAAAATGAAAGTGTATAAAAGTAATTAGAATATAATGTACTGCTTGCCTGCACTGGTACAACTTGTGTGTTTGTCCTATAAATTTATATAAACAAGCTGCTGTGTAGCCATGGAGGCAGCCATTCAAAGGAGAAACGGCACAGAAACATAGCAGATAACAGATAAAACACCATTGTATTCTACAGAGTGTATCTGTTATCTGCTAACCTGTGCTTTTCCTCCTTTTTTCCAGCTTGATGTCTGCCCCCATGGCTACACAGCAGCTTATTTATATAAATTATAGCAGTGTTACTGTAGCAAACACACATCTTTTACCAGTGCAGGGCAACAGTACATTATATTTTATTTACTTTAAAAAAAAACCCTCATGTTTTGGTGTTACTGTTTCTTCAAGCATGGGTGCAATTTCCTCCAACCCCCAATAACTTAAATTGAAAATTGAAGTTCTGTAAAACCTGAAGAGGAGCGCTGAGTTCCCTTTTGAAGCCCTGCAGGCATTAGCCCAAGGCACATCTGCATTTCTTACAAAACAGTTATCCTTTATTTGCCTTATTACCATGAAATAGCCCCAAATCAGTGTAAAAGTAGCAGGCTGCTACTGCGGGGGCTGCATAGCTGAGTGGTTGCTATAACGGTGCATGAATTGATTTTTCTGGTGAGTGCACATGTGCTATTTGGATTGTACGCTGCCAGTTACGCAAATCAGGGCGCGTTCCTACAGAATGAATGTGTGTGGTACAAAGGCTGAGACTGGATTTAGTATGGACACTGGGCCACATGAGCTCCATAGACCCATATCTGACACACACATATTTCTCTATAACTGCTCTTCTCCCTCAGTGCTGCCTCCCTGGTGCCACAGGCAGGGAAGCCCCATACAGTGTAAAGGGAAGCATCCATCTGTTAGCAGTAGGGATGCAACAGGATTCAATATGGAGTTTGGCCAGGAATTTGGCCTTTTCAGCAGGATTTAGATTCAGCTGAATCCAAGCACCTGGCTAAATCAAATTGAAATCCTTAAAATCATGTTACTTTTCATCATATGAACACAGAATTTGACAACTTTATGCCACCCTGTGCGTGGTTCTCTTTGATTCTTTCTTGCTTTAATTTGCATGTGCACATTAGGGTTCAGAATCTGTTTGGGATTCGGCGGAATCTTTCACGGTGGATTTGGGATTTGACCTAATCCCAGAAAATGGATTCAGTGCATCCCTAGTTAGCAGTTCCAGGTGTTATTTTAGCCGCTGATAGTATCTGCTCTTGTTCTGCCTGACTCTGGGCAGTTATCTGGTCCTAAAGGCCTTAAACAGCTTTTTTTTTTTTATAGAGCGGAAAATACTGTACTGTTTGTGCAGGAGGGTATAAGCACCATTGGTTCTGTGCACTGTTCCTAAGATGGGTAACCAGTACCTTGCACAAAGCATTGGTCCAGATGTTCATTATTTACCTCAACAATTAGATACATGAAGAAGCAGGGGCACATATCTTAAACCAATGATGTGCAGCTATTGCACAGAAGCCCCTAATTGTGTGATCCTGGGAGTTGTAATTCAATAGATGAGTGAATAGGGTTTATCATCTGTTTTGCCAATTCTGACTGCAAAAGATGAATACAAGTCCTTTAAGGAGAGAACAGCTTGTTCACCCCCTCCACCATTCTAATAAAAACCTTGTCAGTTTCTGACTGCTGGTTGCTATAGCAGTGACTGGCGAGCCAGTTCCCATAACAATCCAGTGCTGAATACAACTTTACTACGGGCTTTGCAAAGGAATTGCCATTCCTAGGGGCCATAGAAAATACTCATGTCCCAAGGCAAACAAAACATTCATGCATTCATGAGGTGGCAGCCAATCAGCAGCCTGTGAAGCCTGAATATAAGAAGTGGAGTTACCAAGTACTGTTATCCCTATATATATAAATATAAAGTCATTAGAGGCCAGTAAGGGTGAAGACACACAGAGCTACTAGTAGCAGCTACTTATCATGGCTACAAAAATAGACAACGCTGATGATTTACTAATAACTGGGCAATTCCCAGTATTGTGTATGGCAGGGTATTTTCTGGTGTTTAGTAGTCGTGACAAGTAGCTGCTACTAAGTAGCTCTGTGTGTATCCACCCTAAATAGAGCCACCCCAGTACTATTATCCCTGTATATTAATATAAAGTAATTAGAGGCCAGTAAAAATAAACCCCCCTAAGTACTATTATCCATATATATCAATATAAATTAATTAAAGGCCAGTAGATAAAGCACTGTTCCCTTTGTGTTCCCCAACCAGTGGCTCGTGGGCAACATGTTGCTCACCAACCCCTTTAATGTTGCTCTCAGTGCCCCCAAAGCAGGTAGTTATTTTTGAATTCCTGACTTGGGGCAAGTTTTGGTTGAATAAAACAAAGATTTACTACCAAATAAAGCCTCCTTTTATGGTGCTTGTGTTGCTCTCCAAGTCTTTTTATATTTGACTGTTGCTTACGAGTTAGAAAGGTTGGGGATCCCTGTTCTAGAGTATGTCTGAACCTTTCCGATGACTTAATCTGGAGGTGGATGGGCTTGTTTTTTTATATTGCGAAATAGTCTGGGAAATGTAAATTCAATAACGAAAATATAACACATGGTTACAGTTTAATGCAATTTATAGTTACATATTAACTGTCTGACATTTACATTACCTTTATGGCCATTTAAATGAATAGGGTCAATAAGTACGTGGGAGGGCATCTCTAATTGCGTACAGAACATTCCATCTCTCTTATGTGCATTCCCCTGACACCACATTAGAACAGTGACAGCAGAGCAAAGGGAATGCAGTTTTTGTGATACTCTGTTGAAGGTGAACTATAACACACATGGCTATAGGGTGTTGTGATTTGTGAAAGATTCTGACAAAATTCTGGGTGACTGGTTTCCTTATATAAAAAGCACAGTTTAAGCCAAATCCTTGTATCCACCTTCACGGTAAGTGCATACAAGTCTTACAAGTCTTACAAGAATAAGGCTATATAGGAGGAATTGACTGTTCACAAATGTGTATTTTGCATGCTATAAGGTTGTAAGGTTGTTTGTTAAATGTAAAAAACAACCTGAGTGAGTGCACACACTGACATATTATGGCATTAGGTTTATGATGTACCTAATGGTGGGATGTGGCTGTACCAGGCAGTACCTAGGTACATCATTTTCTGTAAAGCACTTTAAGATTGTGGAAGGTTGTGGCCAAGCAGCTTGGGGCAGTGGCATCTTAGGCCAAGACTATACTGTATGTGGTCATACATAGCCCATTGGCTGCTGCTTTTTTCTTTAGAGAAGTGACTGACAATCATAAGGCCTTTAGACATTCCTTATAGTGGCTTATAGAAGACAAATTTGGTTCTTAACCTCATATATGTGTGCTTCTATATAATAATAATATGATTTTATTAGTGATTTTTCTGCCAGTGACAGAATCACTTAGCAAATAATATTTATGGGTTGGGAGTAATAAATAAATAGATCTTCTTAATGCTATTTAGAGTTACTTCAATTTATCTTCCAATTAGTCCCTACCCCAGTATAGCTTACAATCTAGGTCCCCACCAAGCACTTACCGGTACTCCAGGTGAATTCATTGGCTGCACAGTTAGATGTAAAGGAAGGGAGTTTATATGTGGGCTCTGGAGCGGCTATAGATGAAAGTAGTTATTAGAATATTAGTAAGCTTCCTTTTATAGAAAAATACAAAGGAAATTTTGTCATGTTGTTTTACTATTTATGATATCAGTCGTCAACTGTAAAGTAAAACCCCTGATTTGTTTGTGGGGAGTGTCTGTATGGTGTTGGGCCACTGCACCTCTGTAAAAGCATTTTTTTTAAAGATCAGTGAAACAGCACCATCTTGTGGTGCCATCTATATGTTAAGGAGAATGCCTTTCCATGGCCATAAACTATGGCAGCTCTGTTCTTTTTGTATTGCACTTGAGCTGAAGGAGGATATTAATGTACGGTATCTATTATCTAAAATTCTGGGGACCTGGGGTTTTGCAGATAGGGTCTTTTTTGTATCTTGTAACACTTTATCTTAAGTCTACTAAAAAACTAAACATTACATAAACCCATTGTTTTTCTACCAATATGGATTTATTCAGCTTAAATACCATCAAGTACAAGATACTGTTTAAAGGAAATATTTCTAAAGTAGAAATTGGTTGATTTCAATGGAATGCCCCCATGTTATTGTTGGATCTATCCCCAGACGGTGGCCTCCATATAGTAACATAGTAACATAGTAAGTTGGGTTGAAAAAAGACATACGTCCATCAAGTTCAACCATAATGCCTATATATAACCTGCCTAACTACTAGTTGATCCAGAGGAAGGCAAAAAACCCCATCTGAAGCCTCTCTAATTTGCCACAGAGGGGAAAAAATTCCTTCCTGACTCCAAGATGGCAATCGGACCAGTCCCTGGATCAACTTGTACTAAGAGCTATCTCCCATAACTCTGTATTCCCTCACTTGCTAAGAATCCATCCAGCCCCTTCTTAAAGTTATATAATGTATCAGCCAGCACGACTGATTCGGGGAGGGAATTCCAGAACCTCACAGCTCTCACTGTAAAAAATCCTTTCCGAATGTTTAAATGGAACCTCCCTTCTTCTAAACGGAGTGGGTGCCCTCGTGTCCGTTGGAAGGACCTACTGGTAAATAAAACATTAGAAAGGTTATTATATGATCCCTTTATATATTTATACATAGTTATCATGTCACCTCTTAAGCGCCTCTTCTCCAGTGTAAACAGACCCAACTTGGCCAGTCTTTCTTCATAACTGAGACTTTCCATACCCTTTACCAGCTTAGTTGCCCTTCTCTGGACCCTCTCTAACTCAATAATGTCCCGTTTGAGCACTGGAGACCAAAAATGAACAGCATATTCTAGATGGGGCCTTACCAGCGCTCTGTAAAGGGGAAGAATAACCCCCTCCTCCCGTGAATCTATACCCCTTTTAATACAGCTCAAAACCTTGTTTGCCCTTGCAGCTGCTGCCTGGCATTGCTTGCTACAGCCAAGTTTATTATCTACAAGGACTCCAAGGTCCTTCTCCATTATGGATTTGCCTAGTGCAGTCCCATTAAGGGTATACGGGGCTTGCATATTTTTACATCCCAGGTGCATGACCTTACATTTATCCACATTAAATCTCATCTGCCACTTAGCTGCCCAGATTGCCAGTTGGTCAAGATCCTGCTGCAGGGATGTCACATCCTGGATAGAATTGACTGGTCTGCAGAGTTTTGTGTCATCTGCAAACACTGATACATTACTCATAATACCCTCCCCTAAGTCATTTATGAACAAATTAAACAAAAGTGGACCCAGTACAGAACCCTGAGGGACCCCACTGAGAACCTTACTCCAAGTAGAGAATGTACCATTAACAACCACCCTCTGTACCCGATCCTGTAGCCAGTTTTCTATCCATGTGCAAACGGCTTCACTAAGACCAATAGACCTTAGCTTAGAAAGCAGTCGTTTGTGGGGAACGGTATCAAATGCTTTGGCAAAATCCAAATAGATTATATCCACTGCATCCCCACTGTCCAGCTTCTTACTTACCTCATCATAAAAAGCAATTAAATTGGTCTGACATGACCTGTCCTTCATAAAGCCATGCTGATTACTGCTCATAATGGCATTCTCCACTACATAATTTTGAATGTGATCCCTTAACAAGCCTTCAAATAACTTGCCCACCACGGATGTCAAACTTACTACTACTTAATTTATTCCATCTGGCCCAGGTGCCTTGTTTACATTTATCGTGTGTAACCCTTTAAGCACCATATCCTGTGCCAACCACTGTGTAGTTGGAGCTGAGGCAACAGTGAAGCTATTGGGTGGGACTTGGCCCACTGGCTCCTCTACTGTATACACAGAAGAAAAGAACTGGTTAAGCACATCTGCCTTTTCTGTATCTGCTGTAACCATATTGTTACTATAACTCAATGGGGCCACACCCTCAACCTGCATCTTTTTACTATTAATATACTTAAAAAAATTTTTGGGGTTAGTGTAAATTTGTTTCCTGCACCAAACATTAAATGAAATAACATTATGGTCACTATTACCCAGGGGTTCAACCACTTGCACATTTGCTATACGTTCTGGGTCATTAGAGATCACTAGATCCAATATAGCATGGTTCCTGGTTGGCTCCTCAACAACCTGTGACATAAAGTTGTCATGCAGCAAGTTTATAAACTTGTTCCCATTTACTGTCCTGGCAGTACTATTGCCCCAGTCAATATCAGGGTAATTAAAATCCCCCATTATTATCACTTGCCCCAAACTAGCAGCCTTTTCTATTTGCAACAGGAGCTGGGCCTCCTCCTCTTCGCTTACATTAGGGGGTCTATAGCATACCCCTACAATTAGCTTGGTAGATTCTTTACTATCTGTGAGAAGCTCAACCCATAAGGATTCAGCTCCCTCTGTTAACCCCATCACTTCCTCCCTAATATTTGCTTTTAATTCCTGCTTAATGAACAGACACACTCCTCCTCCTTTTCTATTGCCCCTGTCCCTCCGAAACAATGTATACCCCCCAATATTAACTGCATAAATGCAATAAATATGGAAAGCTGTTGCAGGCAATGTAAATGTTACATTTTAGAACTTGGTGTAAAATGGCATTTCTGCATTTCAGAGCTTCCTGGATAATGGGTTTCCACATAATAGACTGCATACTTGTATTGGCTTTAACTGAATGATGTGATATAAATTATGTATTTTTGTGCAGAGGGATCATGCTGTACTGCAGTGCAGCCTTTATTTATATTTTGTTTAAGGGCGCTCATTCAGTGCTGGTATGTAAACACACAAGTAATAATGGTATTATATTTCACTCTTTGCCCTAACACTTCTGCCTGCGGATTATGTTTTAAAAACAAATATGGTTCTAAAAATGTTTCCTACTAGCGAGAGCAGTCAGAGTTATGTGACTTCTTACCCTGATAAAAATAGAACCAACTATTAAAGGCAGTGGTTACATGGCAGCTATTAAAGGTGATACAAAGGACAGATTATATTAGGGAGAGTTTCTGGGGTTTCTTACATAAAACAGAATGCAATTAAATCACAGAGATACCACCAGCGGAGTTTATTTAGCAGGGGTCTGGCTACCAGCCCACCGGCCTCTCCCATGCTGGGGTTGGTAGAAACAACATTTCTCCATGTAAAAAAGCAATTAAGCATCAGCTCAGAGCAGCGTAGGAGGAATATGAAAGGACGAAAGGATCAAGGAGTGAAAAAGCCATATTTGAATCTCAGCTCAGGATTATCCGTGCTATAGAAATCTGACCACAGCTCCACTTTAATGAATTGGGGAGGTTGGTGGCTCGTCTGTGCAGCCCACGCCAGAGTATTACGGACATTAACTCTTTCTCTGGCGTGACTTCCCAGCTGTGAGCAAAATACCAAAACAGGAAATTCCTCATTAAAGGGGGATGTTTTCCCCTTTCTCCTGTCAGCGTCCAGGAGATAGTGGTAATAACAGACAATATGACATTATAACTGGTTGTATCCGTTTTGATTATTGCCAGTTTAAATTTAAATACCTATCAGTGAACTTTCTAATTGTAACTCAACTGATACCTAAATGATTATTGCACTCTCACAAATGGGGATTATCACTTTATCTGCTTGTCCAGAGGCTGCCTAGTATTTCACATATAGCAGATACACTTGCAGTGATAACAACATTGCTATAAAATGGCATAAGTTTGGGGGTTCTTGTCACAACAATATTGCACTTCCCTTTCAAACAGCATTTTATATACAGTGTATTCATATTGATAATTCAGTACAATCTTATTTTATATATTTATTTATTTAAATAAATACAATCTTTAAACCCAGCAAAGGGGTATTTCTACATTACAGTGCTTTGCTTCCTAAGCTCTACAATTAGTCATAAACAGTAGAATAGTAAAAGATATACCCAGCCAACTGGTCGAATTGATAACCATACATGCTATGATTGCCTTTCTATTGTTCTGATGTACTATACAATGGCGATATAGTGCATAAGAAGATTTTGCAATATGCCTGGTCCCCCAACCAACCAATATCCTTAGTGCATGGATATTGATTGGGTTTGGCAGGCGGCCATACATGTTTTGAAAATTGTACAAACTTAGTAGCACTTGGCCTGTGAATGGTGCCAAAATGACTGCCTGCCAATCGAAGTCATCCCAGGGATTGGCTAGATATCAGGCAAGTTCGCTAATACTGACTAGGCTAGGACCACATTGACCCATTAATGCACTTCGTTCTCTTTCAGTCTATAGCGGCCCCAGTTATAATCCAATTGAGATGGAACTGCCCAAATGATTTTACATTCATACTATACTTATAGAACACCAGGGGGCATATTTATGGACAATTGTAGATGACCGTTTAAATCTAATTGCTGATTGTTTATGATGGGTAACATCACCAGTGATGCTTGTCTCCAATGTTAATAAATATTCCCCTTGAAGTGTAACATCCTGGCAGCTCCCCCATGTATCCACACAACTGATTACTGGGAAACACCCACTTTCCAAGGAGCCCTGTGACTTGCCCTATTCCTCAAATTATGTTTTGAAATTCACATCCAGTTGTTTTTCAATGATAAAAGTGCGGCGCAAACCATTTAGTTGATTCAGACACATGCAGTAATGCTACCAGAAGCCCATTTAATTTGATTTTGCATTTTGTTCTTGTGTGAGAAATAATTGTCCAAATCAGAGTGTGAGGATTCATTCCCTGCTTGACTTCAACAGAAACGCTTCCATCAACAGCCGGCACAGGATTTATGTGCGAGGCCTAATTGATAGTGCTGATACCATATGGCAATCAGCCAGAAAGTGAGTGGGTGTCTCCTAGTCATATTTAACTAACAAGTCTACAGTACTTGGAACATGCGTTTGTACCACTTTGTGTGATACATACTATAAAACCCAGTAAGCACATACAGCCCAACATATTATACAGCCTTACATACAGTGCTACAGAATATGCAGATATTATAATCATGCATGGTACACTTCTTCATCTGGTATCTAACCAGCTTCTCTGTGCTTATAGAGTGCTGTGTATGTAGGCCGCTCCAAACAACTACAGGCAAACCTAGCTTGTATAATTCCAGCCTGGTGTTTTAAAAATAACTGTGCCCTTGTTGTTTGAAATGTAAAATGAGTGCTGCAGTGGCTTTTTCAAGAACCTTCTATGAGCTGAATAAAAAAGGACAAACGTGGAGTTATAAGTTATAGGGAAAGCTTTTCTGGGGGAAAATATTGGCATTAATAACTCTGGCATTTTCACAAGTCAAGAGGCAACACGGTAACAAGTCACTGGAAGGATATGTTGTAGCTCTCTAGCTCTGGTCACTTGTCTCAGTAGCAGATAGAAGTCACATATAATCAGTCAATTAGGGCCGTGCTCCTGCTCCTATACTTGGTGAAGGATGAAATATCCAGCAGGGAATGTCCTGGTAGCTAAAATGCTGAAGGTAGAACTTTAGTCTACAGCACCATGAAAAAAGACACCTCTGTCAGGAAACTGTAAAGCTATGGGTTCAGCACTTCTCTTCATATAAATAATGGGTCCCTGCAGCAGAAGCCAGATATCTGTACCCATACCTGAATTCAGTGGCTTAAATAGATGAAAATGGGCCCCCCAGCAAATTTAATTTAGGACCCCAAAATATTAGTAAGTTGACCTATTCTATCAAGATATATTGATATTGCTCATTAATTAGGGCCTCACTAGGGCCCTCTACATTTCTGGGTGTGCATTTTGACTTTTGATATTATCACCAGAACAGGCAAAATGCTGATCTAATCCTTTGTGTACAGGACGTTCAACATATGGCATGGCATATTGATGCCTTTTATTGAAGTTATTTGGTCTCAACACATTCTCGTTTGTGTGTATTTGCATCATGTCCCATGGTGCCCCCAGTCTGATGCGTTGCTTTCAAGTGCTTCTAATGACAAGAGGGAACTCTGGCACTACTGCCACCCTGAAGGTGTAGCGGGCTTGGGGCAAACGAATCACGTGCAGATGTTATTTTAACTGATAGCTCCAGAAATTAATCAATAACTACTGAAACAATTTTGAGCACAGTTGCTTTTGATTTGTAAAAATGTGTGTTTGTGTGGGAAAATATGTCATTTTATGCATAAAAATTGTGTCCAAAACAGCCCACTGTGTTTGCAGTGGTAAATAAGCCCCTACATGTGCTTAAGTGTAGCTTGTTACGTTTCAATTTAATATATATTCTGCAGTGCCTAGGCGTCCTTGTCATGGAATTCTCCACACTGTCTTCTTATCACAGAGATACGGGAAGGCACACTGGGCTCTTTCTCTTGAACGGCTGACAAGATAGTGCTCTTCTAACTAAGTACAGATTGTATCTTTTCTAGGTACAAGCTGTGCCATTAGGATCAAATTTAGAAATTGCTTTAACCCCGCAGAACCATTTGTTCAGTTATTAAAGAGAACTGTTAAATCACTGACTAACGCACGCATCAATAACTCCGTAATGCAGCCAGATAAAGCCACACACGTAACAGTAAGTACATTTAGGAAAAGTCTGGGAAGTGTCTGACAAAAGATTAGCCTGGGCAAATTGAAATCAAGTGGCTGCAGGCAGGGTATTTTTTTTGCTTTGTTAGATATTGTGCATTTAAATGCATTTAAAATCCATGAACCAATTTTTATTTAAGCATTAAGGCCGTATTCACTCAACCTTTACTAAAGGATCTTCAGCGAGGCAGACAGAGGCTTTTCAGCCCATCATACATTGCCTATTGGTGCACTGAAAATGATGATGTATTTAATGCAGAGCTAAAGTACTAGGCACTTTTGCTATTTGCATTGACTTTTTCATAATATTAGCAGTTTTACACCACTAATATCATGATTCTAAAAAGCAGCACTGCAGAGCCACCCCGGCAGTGGGTTAAATGTCTAATGCAGTAAGTATCCCACATCTCTATACAATTCTGTCACTAATCGTCAGCTGTCAGATTTAACATTTAAACCAGCAGCGGAGATAACTGTGCAGAGACCAGAGACACTTTTTCCATCAGACAATTAACTCTTTAATAGCTACTGTACATGAAAAGTGGTGTAAAATTGGTAATATCATGAAAACGATAAAAAATTATGTAAATTGCAAAAAGTACTTGTAAGAACACTCTGAGCAATTTGACACTTTTTAACTTTCTCTTTATAATCCTTGACCCCTTTTGCAACACTGTACATTAATATGCAATTAAGCTTTAAAACCATGTTTACTTTCCTATTGCTGAGGGATCTTTAGTGAGGTAAACAGGGTGGTTTTAAGCCCCAGTTCATTCAGATACACTTGCGGATGCATACTTAAGCTAAAGGCTTAATGGCAGCTGGAAGTAATATAAGGCTACAGTATGTACAAAGACCCAGCACTAAAAGCCTACACTGTGCTACAAGAACTGATTATTTTTTGTTATTATATGTTATTAATAGTTCTGACACATTTATGCAACACTTCACAGGGTCATGAATATGTAAAGATAGTGATATTCTGAGACTGTTTGCAGTAGATAGTAATATGCGTTTAGGGCTGAATCGGCATGTGGAGGTAGAATCCATATTGTTTCTACCTCCATATCAGGCCTGAACGTCAGTGGAGGGAACTAACGATCTTTAGATCATTATTGGTACATGTATGGCCACCTTTAAGAAATCAGTTTTCTATTTTAGATTACCTAGTGGCACTAATAAAAAGCGAATTTTAATGAAAATGGTTTATTTAGATCAGTGATCCCCAACCAGTGGCTGTGGGGCAAAATGTTGCTCACCACCCCCTTGGATGTTGCTCTCAGTGCCCCCAAACCAGGTAGTTTTTTTTGAATACAAAGAAAAAAGTAGCAGAGCACCACAAGGGTAAAAATAAAAATCAGTCTTTATTCCATCATCAGTAAAAAGCACATGATATGCCACGAAACGCATAAAGCGTAGGTCCATTGGGATGTACATGTGCTTTTTACTGATGATGGAATAAAGACTGATTTTTATTTTTACCCTTGTGCTGCTCCGCTCTTAGTATTTCTACTGTTGGGATCTATCTGGGAGCGGGTTGCGAGTAGCACACCTGGGTTTGAGCGGTAAGTGCTCCCGTGTATTGTTCTTATTTCACATTTATTTTTGAATTCCTGACTTGGTGGCAAGTTTTGGTTGAATAAAAACAGGATTTACTACCAAATAAAGCCCCCTGTTAGCTGACAGTGTGCATAGAGGCTGCCTAATAGCCAATCTTAGCCCTTATTTGGCACCTCCATTAACCTTTATGGTGCTTGTGTTGCTCTCCAAGTCTTTTTACATTTGACTGTGGCTCATGAGTAAAAAAAGTTGGGGATCCCTGATTTAGATGAACCAGGGTTTTATATATGGTCTGTTTGATCCAATATATTTTTATAGAGACCTGCATTGTTCAAGGGTATAGTTTTCCTTTAATAATTGTTACTAAATGCAGTAATATGCAATTATTCATTCGAGCATCCCTTTTGAAAACTGGGGTCCCAGGCTAAATTCTGTCTCTGCTGCACTGATGGATCATGGATTGGAGAAAGAAAGAAAGAGGATGGGTAAATTGTACTACTGACATTTTCTTTTCTCTTATAGTCTGTTCCAGAGATAGGGGACAAATTCTACATTGAATTTACAACTAAGGACTATCAGACCAATGTAAGTACATTGACTTGTATGTGTTTATTTTGCTTAATCCATTGATTGATTTTGCTGAATGGGGCGGTTGGGTTGTTAGTGAGCAGTAATGGAGATAAGACTAATGTGTGTGTTGCATTGCTGTCAACTTTTAGTAGTATAAAGTTGGGGGATATGCGGTGCACAGTGCCCCCACTCCATTTTTCAACCCCAGACTGACATTGGATTTTGCCAGCAGTGAGTAGAAAATTGGGGCAATGCTGAATAGTGATGGAAGCCTGGGGGAGGGAGCCCAAAATCAGTTAACTCCCAGGAAAATGGGGAGAGTTGACAGGATGGTGCTGTACTGAGCACACGAGAGTACTGAAAATAGACTGTTAGTACATTCCTGTGCCTGCTATGTAGGTTCCTGCCATAACCTGGAGCATAGAGAGAGAAAGCATGGCCAGATATAGCAGTATTATTAAATCATACCTGTGATCTCTAACCTGCAGCCTCACAGGATTGTTCTTCATATAAGTCTCCCATCAGCTGGGAGATATATATATATATATATGTGTGTGTGTGTATATATACATACAGTGGAGGAAATAATTATTTGACCCCTCACTGATTTTGTAAGTTTGTCCAATGACAAAGAAATGAAAAGTCTCAGAACAGTATCATTTCAATGGTAGGTTTATTTTAACAGTGGCAGATAGCACATCAAAAGGAAAATCGAAAAAATAACTTTAAATAAAAGATAGCAACTGATTTGCATTTCATTGAGTGAAATAAGTTTTTGAACCCCTACCAACCATTAAGAGTTCTGGCTCCCACAGAGTGGTGAGACACTTCTACTCAATTAGTCAACCTCATTAAGGACACCTGTCTTAACTAGTCACCTGTATAAAAGACACCTGTCCACAGAATCAATCAATCAAGCAGACTCCAAACTCTCCAACATGGGAAAGACCAAAGAGCTGTCCAAGGATGTCAGAGACCTGCACAAGGCTGGAATGGGCTACAAAACCATTAGCAAGAAGCTGGGAGAGAAGGTGACAACTGTTGGTGCGATTGTTCGAAAATGGAAGGAGCACAAAATGACCATCAATCGACCTCGCTCTGGGGCTCCACGCAAGATCTCACCTCGTGGGGTGTCAATGATTCTGAGAAAGGTGAAAAAGCATCCTAGAACTACACGGGAGGAGTTAGTTAATGACCTCAAATTAGCAGGGACCACAGTCACCAAGAAAACCATTGGAAACACATTACACCGCAATGGATTAAAATCCTGCAGGGCTCGCAAGGTCCCCCTGCTCAAGAAGGCACATGTGCAGGCCCGTCTGAAGTTTGCCAATGAACACCTGAATGGTTCTGTGAGTGACTGGGAGAAGGTGCTGTGGTCTGATGAGACCAAAATAGAGCTCTTTGGCATGAACTCAACTCGCTGTGTTTGGAGGAAGAAAAATGCTGCCTATGACCCCCAAAACACCGTCCCCACCGTCA
Source organism: Xenopus tropicalis (assembly GCF_000004195.4). NCBI lineage: Eukaryota > Metazoa > Chordata > Amphibia > Anura > Pipidae > Xenopus > Xenopus tropicalis. Next base: position 115,247,531 of record NC_030681.2, read on the forward strand.
AGCATGGGGGTGGAAACATTTTGCTTTGGGGGTGTTTTTCTGCTAAGGGCACAGGACAACTTATTCGCATTAACGGGAAAATGGACAGAGCCACATATCGTGAAATCCTGAACGACAACCTCCTTCCCTCTGCCAGGAAACTGAAAATGGGTCGTGGATGGGTGTTCCAGCACGACAATGACCCAAAACATACAGCAAAGGCAACAAAGGAGTGGCTCAAGAAGAAGCACATTAAGGTCATGGAGTGGCCTAGTCAGTCTCCGGACCTTAATCCAATAGAAAACCTATGGAGGGAGCTCAAGCTCAGAGTTGCACAGAGACAGCCTCGAAACCTTAGGGATTTAGAGATGATCTGCAAAGAGGAGTGGACCAACATTCCTCCTAAAATATGCGCAAACTTGGTCATCAATTACAAGAAACGTTTGACCTCTGTGCTTGCAAACAAGGGTTTTTCCACTAAGTATTAAGTCTTTTTTTGTTAGAGGGTTCAAAAACTTATTTCACTCAATGAAATGCAAATCAGTTGCTATCTTTTATTTAAAGTTATTTTTTCGATTTTCCTTTTGATGTGCTATCTGCCACTGTTAAAATAAACCTACCATTGAAATGATACTGTTCTGAGTCTTTTCATTTCTTTGTCATTGGACAAACTTACAAAATCAGTAAGGGGTCAAATAATTATTTCCTCCACTGTATATATATATATGTAATCATGGACTTCAGGGTACACTAAGAGCTATGAGCATAATACAAAGATCAACAAGTAAAACAAAAGGCCTTTTTAGGCTTCTAGTTGTGCTCAAGTGGTTGTACTTGCTATATTACTATTGCGGTAGTTTCATGCCCTGCTTAGAACCAAAATGGAACAATACCCTGCCTACTTAGTAGGACATATTTCAAACAACATGTAAATGACTTGGATAGACAGGAGTATATCTCAGGGGTTCTATAATTTAAAAGTCTTCAGATAGGAAAGTAAGGAGGGTGTATGGGCCAAGTGATGACTACCAGCACTTATCTCTGCTTCTCTATTGTAGCAGGAGGTTCGGGTATGCACTGCATCAGTTTTCTTCCGACAGAGACAGGCAAAGCCAGCCATACATGTCAACTGCTCTACCAGCGGGAGCCTGATGAAGGCACGGGAAGATGATTATAATTTTTACAGGCAAATGAAGAAACAAATAACACCCATTAGTGGAAAGGACATTCCTGGTAAGTTGCAGGCTGTCAAACATGTAGAGAGTGATGTTATTTAGCAATCTGGCTTAATATAAGTGTAGTAAGATACCACACTTGTACAATGTTTTTAAAAACAGCAGAACTGCCTGCAGAATTTAAATTCTATGAAAGGTAGGTAACACTTTGGATGGTGCACTGTTTATCCATTGCCTGAGTTCTAGGGGTATACACAGTATAACTCCAAAGCAAGTGGGTGGGGGGGGGGGTCCTTTCATACAACCCTTGGAATTTGGGTGAGTGGAAACTAAGGGCTTAGGACACTGTCAGTGACAACCTTGTGAGGAAATTGGGCACAATTCACTGATGCCGGTAACAGAGTATATCATTGACTGTAGTTCTCTGTGTCTAAATTGTAACAATGAATATTGCCAATTCTAGCCATTGTTGCAGTCTTACAAGATAATCCTATGGTATGCCCAGAGTTTACTTTCTGTCCGCCACATTGTAGCTGTTGTCCCCCTCCCACCTTATTTCCAGTGCATGCCCTTGCTATCTGCACATACTGCATCTAAACTGTATGCAATGTTGTGTATAGGAGCTCATTCAAACTGCCTGAAAAGCCTCCTGCTCCTCTGCCAGCGCTGCCTGACTCTTTAATATGGTGGGCCATTTATTTGACTTTCTTCATGTTTTAAAATGATAAACAGCAGTCTGTGGAGCCCAGAGGCAGACATGGGATGGAAAAATACATTAGAGCACCACATCTGGCCAGCAGGCCTACATTTGGACAGCCCTACATGATTATTCATTGTCAGTATACAGAAATAGTAGTATTTTTGTCATGAATTTCTTCTCCATACTGTATCTAGGGGCTCACTAATGCTGTTTTCAGAAAGAACGCAAATAATGATTCTGTTCTCTTGAAAGTCTTGGAAATTCATAAATCCATCTTCTTCCTCTGTGCCCACTTAATCCGTGTATACTTTGTGCATTATTTTTGGTAATTATGCAGTCAGTTTGAACCAATTCAAATCTTCTGACCTAGAGAAACTGATGCATTAAAAGTGATGATAATAATAAACACAATCTTCATATCAGGATTAAGGAATAACCCCTTGTGTTTTTTCCATTTATCAGACAGTTTTGGGTTCATTGATCCCGATATGCTGCCTGTGTGGTACTTGGCCATTATGGGAAGCAGCTTTGCAATATGGGAAAAGACCTCAGAGGAACGCAGTTACACTATGGCACAGATCAAGACCGTGCAGCAGCTGGTAAGAGGAGCTTATATATATATATATATAATAGATAGATTTCTGTGTAATCATGACTTTTAAGAATATACAGCATGTGCAGTAAACAAGGTTTGCAATGAAACATGTTAGGAAAGTGTAGGAAAATGTTATGATGTAGGTTAGGAAACCTGTAGGCTTTCATATGTTGCTAAACTACAACTCCCAATATCCCCCACAGCCTTGACTGGGCTTTGTAGGGAGGATGCCTATTCCTGTGTGTGCGTTACGTGCCTGGAATTCTCCAGAACACTTTGTCCTCAAAAACTGATGCTGAGGAAATAAAGTGATGGTTCTGGGAAGTTAACAAGCTGTGGGTGGAACCATATGCATCAGTGAATTTATATTAACATGTACGCTGCTGAAGCCTTAATGTGCTCAGTTCTCATGAATATACATCATGTTTTATACATTGGCAAATCCTTTCTTTTCTCCAGCTGTTGTGCATCCACCACTCCCTTCCTCCTTAGATGAGTCAGCCATACCCAACCAGTGGCCGCCAAACTCTACTGGAACTACAACTCAGCATTGGAGCAACAGTCTGCATTGTCAGTTTGACACTAGCTGGAGCACCAGTGGTTGCAATTATTATATTTATATATTAGCCATAGTTGTTCAACACAGCTAGAGGCCAGCACCGCACGTCAAATTTTGGAAATGTGCCACATTGTTTGTGCCACTGTGACATTCTCTCAAGGTCACATCTCAGATTTCCTGCAGTTTGCTGTACTTCAAGCTGCTTTTTTGATGATGCTAAGGAGTTGGTAAATAAAGGGAAGGATGACCTAATAATACATCTTAATTATATACAATGTATTTCACCTAAGTTATATATTAAAAAAAAGAACCTTAATGAGTTCTCATATTTTCTTAGTATTGAAAGCTGCTATAATGGTAAGATAGGTAGAGACACTAACAGTAAGCTGCAATGTTATTATTATATTAAATGCCAATACATTACTCAGACAGGAAACCTGCTGTCCCTGTCTCAACCACACATGCACACATACAGACACACACATGTACATACCTGATTGCCAAAAGAATAATGCACTTGGTATATTTGTAGGTAATGCAGTAGTTACCCTTAAAAGGTTTACAGTATATTTTGCTTTACTAATCATAGAAGCTGATACATGGCTTAATACTTTCAATAAAACCTGAAATGTACTGTGCTGACCAGCACGTAGAAGCCCTTCCCTGTATCTTACAAATATGTATACAGAGTACAGTAGGGTCACTGAAATCAGACCATGCACATAGTTCCCTGGGTGGAATCAAGCCCAGCAATGCTAGCTACCATATTGTCTGCACCCCCTGTGTCTTAAAATAAGTTGGAATTCAGGTTAATGCTAAAGTAAATATTTTTATTTCAAGAACAGAATAAGGGCAAGTTAAATTTGGCATTTTTAGGACAATTACAGCAAAGGTGGGAGACAATCATGGGGCATTTAAGAGGCCTAAGTGTGTAGTTAAGCTTAAATCATTTATTTCTGTCTTCCCCCATCACAAAAGATAAGACATGGATTAATGCTTCTACATGCGTTATGTATCCCCCTCCCCTTCCATGCTCTGAGCCACAGGGCAATGAGTTAGTCTAGAACAGTTCAGTGCACACATGCATGCAAGGCATTTGCTGTAAATGTATTTTTTGTTTAAAAGGGCCTGTTAATGTGTTTTCTTTCCATAAAATAACCCACATGCACAAACATTCAGCAGCTCCCAGTAGGGGACACAAGCGGATGGATTCTGTAGATCCATCCACCCTGTGCCCAGGGAAGAAGAGGTAAAAAAGAGGGAATCTGTTATTTGTATGAGTTATGCATATAATTTGCTCACCCTTTGTCCAGTTTGGTAGGGAAAATAGTAGAATTAGGACCCCAGTGCAGGTGTTTCTTATGTGGAATTAATTTTGCCTATATAGATCTCCCTAGACTGGAGTTGTTACAGAACTGGGTTACAGAAGCCTGGCAGTCATAGCTGACCAATATCATTATGTGGGTATGTAGCCCAACATGAACTGAATATGTCATGTTAGAACTACATCAACTGAGCACTCATATTTCTCTAAACTACCCAGTAAATTTGCAGAGAATACATGTGCTTGTTTTGCTTGCAGCTTGTACAGCAGTCATTTTAAAAGGACATTTAGTTTTTATCTTGCTGACAGCGGCATGAGCAACTGCCTGGCGTAATGGAAAGCAGCTGTTTCTTTGTGACCATGTCACAGCGTGGCTTGGCATTTGCATCATAACATTTTAGCACAACCCATGCTACAGATAAACACTGGGAGGGCTCTAGTTTGCCAAACATTTTGAATAACACTACTACTAGTTTATCATTGGATTACCATGCTGTGAGAAAGCCCATTAATATAGGGTATATTGTACCACACGTGTGGTAAAAGAAAGGATGTTAAAAGTGACAGAGGAATTCCATGGACATATATAGACCAAGTGTTTTTATACAGGTCCTGGAACTCTGAGGTGACTTCTAATATCACTGTATTTTACAACAGAGGGTACATTATTCATTATAATGCCCCAGTTTCAGTGAGTCACGTGACACATATTCTGTTACTTAGCACCAATATTTTGAACTAATTGTTGATCCAAATGGCAAAGTGGAAACACAATTTGTATCATTTCACTGACAAATTACTATTATGTGTTTAGGTCTTGGATAGGTACCATTTTACTTTTGTTTCACCAATAAATGGAACCCTTAAAATCAAATTTTTCTCATTAGTGTTGGACTGGGTCGGTGGTACACAGGGAAAAATCCCATTTGACACCGCAGGCCCAGAACCTATCCCATCAGCGCTTCCCCTGAGCCTTTGATCTCTCTCCCTCCAGTGCACTAAAGTGTGGGTTGGTGTGGGGGTCCCTGGGCAGCAGGGAGGGTCCTGCACTCCCCAGTCCAACCCTGTTTCTCATGCAAGAAGCTGTAATAGATGCTATAGGCACTGCAGCTCTTCTAGTTAAGTGAAATAGTGCAGCCTATGGCAGATGCCCAGCAGTTCTACATCCTTAGAAGCAATATATTTTAATATGTATGTTCTTCTAGGAGAGATACTATTTAGATAATTAAGAAAGACAAAGGCTTAGGCTGCTGCCTCAAGGGGCATTTTCTCAGCCTGCGTAAAGGTGTATAAGGCCAATACAGTGTCTCTGGGTGCAGACACACCAGAGCACAGATTGAAATGGAGGGGTCTTTCTTGGACTTCATATAAGCGTATACGCGGCTTAAAAACTGCCCCATGTGGCAAAAGCCTTAGGCCAAACACACAGCAGTGCTGAGAGAACCTGAGCATTTGGTTATTTGTTTGGTAAACTCAATGTTTATAATCAACATAACAAACTTGTATTTTCAGCCCCGGAAAGATGATTCAATCGCTTTTGATTACGACATCCTCCTTCATGAACTTCCAACTGAGGTATGGGATAGCTAAATCCTGACTAACAGTACTGGCTTCCAGATAAAGGGTGGGAATGAGAGGGTAGCAGCAATTTAGTTACCTCATATTGCACATACCAATCCTGTGTACTGTACATTAACTTCTTCACTTGCACCCAACCTCCGTAGTGTACATAGTGTATATCCAAGGTGTGTTTATTGTAGTGTTCCTTGGTGTGCACACCCAGCCTGCATGTTGTATGTTAGTAGTCTGAATTGCACTGTTGATAACCCACTGTATTCTGTGCTGTTTATCTACTGTATAAACATGAGCCTTACAGATTGAATGGTTACCCCAGGGCTACATACGGCTGCTTATTTATATAAACTATGTTAATGTTTCTCAATTAAACATACGGTTTTTACTATTGCAGGGCAACACTATATTATACTTCAGTACATATGAAACATTCATTTTTTGGTGAAATATCAGTGACCCTTTTATTTTTGTCACTAAGATATCTAGAAACTATTTTATTTTCTATAAGTGCTCACCCATGCTTTTTGTATATACAGTAACCCCACCTATTAGTAGTACTTTTATTTATTAGTGTGCTCAGTCCATGAAAATGACACTATATTGTTCTTTTTATTTTGCCTTAAATAGTTACAGTTACATAGCATAATGTGTGCACAGACCAGAACCCGCATGTTTCTCTTTCAGGAAATGATATTTTGCAGCCTCCATATTGTCTGGATTCCTGGGAAGCCGCCCAAAGTGGATTATGAGTGTTCCCACAATGCTGAGAATGGCTCAGGCACTGAATCAGAAGAAGGATCAACTTTCTTGGGGAATTTCAAATAGAACAAAGAATGCTTGTCTTCTGTAAAAACCTTATATCAAGGTTTTTGAAAATGATACTTCTGATTTTAATGGTGGGATAGCTTCTAGACTAGGCAAATAGGAACAGGATTACTCCACCAGCTCCGTAGATGCACTTACTAACGCAGGTCCTTAACTGTCGCCTACTGAAATGGCACATGGTGTACTATCATACGGCGCACTCAAAGCTCACACACTGGCTGCTCTACTTGGTAGTGTTGGCTGTTGTTTTACCCCACTTTTTCACTGCCCCATGCCCCTCCTTTAGGTTCCCATATAAAAATTAATTAATGACAAAGAAATGAGCACATACTGGGTGACACAGGCATACACACGCAATATATACATAGAATGTGTACACTTCCACTGTAAGCTGCAGCCTTCTGGTGGCTTACAATTGAATGAGAATGTCGCTGCACGTCAACCTGAACAAACAACAGACAGCTTTGATCAGAGTTAATTCTGTCTTGATGAAAGTGTTTCAACACCAAAACGTTGACCTAACAAATTTCTTTTTTTTTTTTTATTATTAAGGCTGGTGCACACTTAAAACCAATAATAATTTGGGATTAGAGTTTACATTATGGTATAAAATATAACTAATTCCCATAAGGAGTCACTTATCATGACCCTTAGTGCTCATTCAAAGAGCACTGTTTGCCCTCATTCTGGGGTGCAGTCTGGGACATGAGATGCATTATCAGGATGCGCAGGCTAGCCCTGTACTGATGAATGCCATAGGGCTAGTGGTAAGGACAGGGACTTATTGCAACTTGCATCTTCTGCCGCTTTCTGAATGATACAAAAGTTAGGGGAATAAAGCAGGGATGAGTCTGTGCCTTCCCTCACCAATACAGTGCTGGTGAATGCAATCATCCTTATAATTTGTGTAGCTAGTCCCAGAGACCTGTGGCAATTTGGAAAGACAAGAAACATTGTGCATGGAAGACATGGAAATGTACATATTCATTGTATCTTGAGCATCTAACTGAAGTGTTCTTAGGCCAAGAATAATGGCTAAAAAACTGATATCCCTCTACTCATCTTCAAAGGATATTGTTTTATTTGTGCATAAAACTCTTCTCCCGGTACTTCTCTTATAAATAAAAGTGGGAGCTGCCATTTATCCTGTGTTATATGAGGCAATCACCATAGATGATCAAGAAAATAAAAACCCTCAGAACAAATGAATGTAAAATTGCTCCCCTGAGCACTTTTACTATTTACATCATCTTTTTCTTATTTTCAAGATAATAGTGTTTTTTTGCAGTGCTAATATAATGACATTGAAACAACAATGCCACCTGGTCAGTTAAGCCAATTGTCTTGAAAGTCAAAAGTAGAAAGAGTAGAAAATAATAATTTGCCTATGCAGAGCAACATCACAGGCAAACTAAATGCTTCAGTACAATGCAAATATGTAGGAAAGAAATATTTTTATACACTATGAAAGATGCCTTCATACCAATTGGAAGAAATATGCTAAAAATACTAAGAATGTAAAGGGGAAATGCACCCTACTTTAGTGTACCACTCTGTATGTCTTACCCAATAGAATGAAGTCAGGTTAATCCCATGGAAAGACAATCCTGCCCTAAACACTTTATGGCTTGTACTGATAGTGCAGTTCAATCATTGACTACTGTTACATGACAGGCTGCTGTGGCAAAATGACAATAAAACTACCAAAACCCTGGAAGATATGGCTGGTCAATTTATCAGTTTTTTACCATTTTTCACCATATCTCAAGCAGATTGACATTCTTTTTAGTTAATAGTCATTGTTGATTCAAGCCCTTTTTAAGATTACTGCCCTGCCCTCTGTGATTACATTTTCAGTCTGAGGTTGAATCTAACAGTTTGGAAAACTAAATCGGCCACATATCAACCTGACAAGACATATAAGCGGCTCTCACTGCTTTATCCACCTTAGGGAAATGGGATCTAGCTTCTGCCTTAATTAAACAGGTGAGACAACAGTTTAATTAAATCGAAGTTTATAAAATTTATAAAAATGTATCATTACAGATGGGCCAGTTTTTAATTATTAGCCTCCTTATTATCCCTATTCCTGTCATGCAGTTAAACTACTATATGCTTATCAGGGTCTCTGACCCAAGCAACTTAAAATTTAGAATTATTGGATTAAAATGGACTCCAGGGGAGATGGCCTTCTTGTAATTTGAACATTTCTGGATAATGGGTTTTGGGATAAGATATCCCATACCTGTACTATAAGTTCATTTTCTAGTGATCTACCTCCTTAAGGGCTTGACCAATTGTTGCACTGCAGCTCCCAGCAGCCCTATATGCAAGGCTACAGTGAGACAAGTGGTGTATTCCCAACTTAAAGGTATGTTTTATCAACTTAATTCTGGGGACCTTTAGGGCAAACACCCTTGTTATTACATCATGGTTTTAAAGGTTCATGTAAACGCTTAAGATGGAAACCCCTGAAAATAGAACAAAGCAGACCTAGACTGGGATTCAAAGTAGGCCCAAACAGCCCCCCACCAGCCCTTTGAATAGTGACAGTCTATGGCATCTTACAGCAGCCCCTCTGGCATTTGCCAGAATTCACAACTTGCCAGTCCAGGCCTGTAACACAGTGTATAAAAAGCTAAGTCTATATATATATACTGCACTTTACTGGAGTGCAACAAAAAGCCATATAGTAGACTATATTAAAAATGTAATCTATTTTTTCATTATTTTTTTGCACTAGAAACGCTGCATTTAGAAATAAACACCTGTAAAGAATGGAAGTATTTAATATTTTAATAAAATTACATGTATGTAATGTATGTATGCGCTTTTTTGTGAAAGGTTCTTTAATTAAGGGAATGCATGAACAAAATCAATGTGTGCACAATATATAGGGGGGCATTTACTAACATTTGGTTTTTTTTTTTTTACTTTTTTTTTTCATGATTTGTAGAAATGAGTTTAGGTGTGGTTTCAAAAACCGAGTGTCATTAAATTGCTTCCATTTTAACATACTGCACTTACACATCTATTAATAAAGGAGCCAGGTAGTATTTGTGACTATACACCACATTCACAAATGTACAAGCTAGTAATTCTGTTAGCATTAGCAAATAGGGCTGCTGCACCAAGGCAAAGTGACAAGAGCTCCTAAAAACACATTTCTTACTATCTAGAAGCTCCTTAAATAGACAGGGATGCACACACTTTTATGTTGACTCCAGTTGCAATGGCAAAAAAGTAACAGAATATTGGTCTATGACAGTGGTTCTCAACCTTCCTAATGCCGCGACTCATTAATACAGTTCCTCATGTTGTGTTGACCCCCAACCATAAAATTATTCCCAAGACCATCGGAAATATGTGTTTTCTGATGGTCTTAGGCGACCCCTGTGAAAGGCTCGTTCATCCCCCAAAGGGGTCCCGACCCACGGGTTGAGAACCGCTGTCTATGACCCCTGACTGTTGGCCACTTATAATTATGAAATGTTATGGACAAATAAGTACTCATGGGGGGTATAGTCAATAAAGAAACTTCTCTAAGTGGTTCTTTCTCTGAAAACCTAGCCCTCATCTATTATCTCAGCCTAAGTATACATCACCAGGGATTCTAACTGAATGGATCTCGGTAACCCAGCACAGGTTACGGGATAGGTTATTGGTACCAGGGTCAGACTGGGGTGTCCAGGGCCCACCAGGAGTGGGAATTTAAGGGACTTCTGTGTGATCTGAAGGGCTCTCCTCCCCCCAGTGCATGCACATGTGAGCGCTGCATATACTTCCCACCTCCTTCATTTGGCACTGCGATTGGATCCGGCCGGGGGAAGAGGGGACCATTTTTTTTCCAGCATTGTGTATATATGCATGTTTATCTATTCAGACTCAAGATGACACAGGTATTTATTGGGGATAGCTTGCTAAGCTACATAGCAATGAGTGTTGCTGTCATTTAACTAATTCTTTTTTTTATTGCTGTTTTTAGTAATAGTTGTGACATTTGTGACTGTTATTGGCTGTTCAGCATCTCTAGCAGGTTGTATTTTGTACAAGCAGGTGAACAGAATTCTGAAAAATCCAAAGAATGCTGAAAGATAAAGAATTTTATTGATTTGGGGATGAAAAAGTGTGCACTACTCTTGTCAGATTGACACCGTGCTGTGACTGCTACCTCTGTAGCATGGTTCCTATGGCCATCCCTACCCTCAGCAAGTCCATGAATGGATGGCACAGGCCACCACCCAGACTGACCAAGGCAGCCACATGATAACCCGTCAGAGCATAATGCCTAACTGATAATCATGAGCTGTGCGCTTACTGGCATATGTGAATGGAATGACCCTGAACTGGCCATCATTTGACCTTGTATCACTACTGGCTGCAGGTTTAGCTATATTAACTGATAGCATCTATTCGGCTGATGAGTCCTAGCTTAGGTGCATTGCTCTGTCATTGCTTAGTTACACCTGTGAGTTATTCTAAAATTGGGGAGGGCCCTTATATAACACACCACTGTCCCTGTCATTTATCCAATTGTTATCTTATTTACTTGGCACCCCTTTAAAATCCTATCCAGCATGGGGGAAGGAATAGGTGCCTGTTCCCCTGCAATAGATTTTTGGGCTGCATGCTAGCTGCACAGCTTGTAAGGCTTGATCCTATAGTGATAATGCAAGACTTGGGCATTCTCTGCCTGGTTCAGAAGCGGACACATTGCAACAAACACTTATAGGGGAGGAAACATTGCATAGGAATCTGTTTAACCCTACATTGGGTCTTTCCTGTAAGCATGCTCACCCACTTTTGCTCCAATAGCTGGCAAAGCTCACACATAATCAGCACTAAACTATTTCTGATTTCAGAGCTGTTTCACAACTGAAATCAACAGTGAATGAAATTGAAACCAGAGATTTGTCCACTTGGATACAACTTGTAAACACAATGAAGGGTGAGGACAATAGCTGGCACGCTGCAGGCTACGACTATTACGTGCTAGGGCCCCATTAAATCAAGACAAACAAGATGGATATATAAGGGTTCCAGCTCTTTTTGCCATTTCCAGTAAGGCTTGGCTGTGTCATCTGTTAAAGTGACAGTATACACCTTGTTCAAAAAGCTGAAGCTACTGGAAAAAGCTTTAAATAATGTTTCAAATAAAAGCTTAAACTAAAAACTTATATTTAGAGAGTTCTTTACCTTACTGGCATAACTTACTGAGCTGGTACTGGGAACCACCCTTTCTATGAAAATATTGCTTATTAATTGAAGGAATAGACAGAAAACATTTCAAGAACAAGTGATATTTATTATGCATAAGGAGATGTAAATTTCCCCTTTAACAGGTAGGGAGGGGTGTTTGCAGCTGTTTACAGTTGGATGGAGTGGCAGACAAAACAGTCCATCATGTGTGACATGCATGTGTACATTTGTTTGGTTTCATTTAGTATATGAGCAGTATGTGTAACAGAGAGAAACAATCAGTGATGTCCCACACAGGGGTCCTACCCATTACATTCAATAACATGAACAAATGACAAGGGATAAAAATCAAAGTAATAAATAACATTTTCCCAGTCTGACATCCAGACTCTGTCTTGTGTTAGTAGAAACAGATATAAAAATATAAATCATTTTTGTTTAACCATTTCAAAGCCTTACAGTATTTGCATCAGTTACGTAGCAGTTTCTCTGCCAGCCTGTGTTACCTTGTGGACAAATGCCCACATACTAGCTGATACATGACTAATGTACAAGGTTATGCATTGGGCAGATGGCCGTACAGTTTCTTGAAAAAGAAAGTTTCAAATTTGTGGTCCTGTAGTGTTTGACTACAGTTTATGGCATTCAGCAATAGATTTCATCTGCCAAGGAATGCTGGGAACTCTAGTCCATAACAACTAAACTCAGCGAGAGCCAGCTTTATGGCCCTATGTGATGTGGTAACTTGGATGCAAAGCTTTAGTGCCCATAATGTTCCACAGGGTCTCACAGCAACATGTGGCATCTCAAAGTATCTCAGCGCAGCCCCGAGGGCAGCTTTGGTAATAATTCTCCCTAACACAATGATTAGTGGCATAATTCAAACGTTCAATCATGAATGCAAATGAAGGGTTGGCACTATTCACAGTTTAGGATTTCACTTAGGGTAGGCACCTTATCCAGCTTACAATACCAGCTGGGTGGGGGTGGACCAGTGAGGGGCAGGTCTATGACGTAAATAAGTCATACCGGCCCCAGACTTGAGCAGTAATTAGAGTGCCAGGTGCCAGCATTCAGACAACAAACTTCCCAAAATGATGAAATGCATTATTCACCCAAGGAACAGGCTGCACATGACATTGCCACTGGATTGCCTGGTGTAATTACTGTACCTTGCTCCATTCTAGGCACACCCAGTTGCTGCAACACTACTACACCAAAAAACCCTTGGCAAGCTAAGGCTGTTGGAGGGGGAAAATTGCATTTACATTACAGTTAGTGGGCTCCAGTTTCTACATCTCTGCTCTTGCCCACAGATATTATATAAAAGCACACAGCCAAGCAAAGAAACCAAATCATTTTCAAACATATAATTCATGGTCAAGTTTGCTTTATTCCAAAGTGGAAATACAGGTGTGAGAATGGGAAGCTAGGCCTCTGGTCTCTTCTCTTCCATGAAAAGGGAAGTAGAAACTGCACAAGAGATGTTTTCACAAAGGTCAAAGAAATCAGTGTTGCATTCCCTCCCAGAATAGATCTTGAATAATTTAAGAGAATGGTTAAAGCAGTGCGCCAGAATAAGCAATAAATGTGCATAGTCCCCCGCATAGTTCCTCCTGTGGTTGTTATGTAGAGCAGATCCCTCCTGTATCAGATAAACAGTCCAAGGTGCTGCTCAAGGTCTTTCCCAAGGGTGCAAAGCATGTTCAATAGGTTTTACAAAAACCAACTATAAACCACTGATGTTTGTTTGTTATAAGGGTTAACAGACCACTGTCCACTGAGAGAAAAACATTCCCATCGTTAGGAAAGCAGACTAATAAAAAAAGATGTTTGTTAGACACGTTTTATATACAGAACAAAAAGCTGTCCCTGTTTGTAGCCTGCTGGGGGTGTAAGAAAGTAGCTCGAAGTAACACAATCAGCTCTTGGCCTTTCCTTTCTTTGCTGGAAGTTGCCCTGTGGCTTCCAGATACTTGTTGATCAGTTCTTCCTGAGTACTGGCCAAACAGGGCTGGTATCTGCTGTACTCCATTGTATATTCACCCTTCCCCTAGATACAAAAGAAGGCAAACATTAAAAAAGGACCATCTAATGCAGGAACAGGTATTCAAAATCTTTCAATAAATGCATACGTATGTTTTGTTAGGTAGCCGAACAGGATGTATGTATGTATGTATGTATGTATGTATGTATGTATGTATGTATGTATATCTTTATTTATAAAGCGCTACTTATGTACGCAGCACTGTACAGTAGAATACATTAATACAAATAGGGGGTTAAAGATAATGGATAAATACAAAGTACAACAATAAATACAAATAAATACAAGGTACAGTTGCAATAAGAGTCAGAAACACAAGATGAAGGAGGTTCCTGCCCCGTAGAGCTTACAATCTATATGGGAGGGGTAACTAACAGACACAAATGGGCAAATGAAAGTGCTGTAGGTCACAGTGGGTGACATTACAGTATAAGTGCCAGTTTCCAGATCAGGTGCTGGGTGAGTGCTCCAAAAGGTAGTCTTTAAGTTTAGTTTTAAAAAGACGGAGGGAGGATTCTCTCTGGAGGAAATCAGGGAGGGCATTCCAAATGCAAGGGGCAGCAAGGCAGAAAGGTTTAAGGCGGGAAACAGCAGTAGTAGTGGGGGGCACAACCAAACGGTTGCTCTGTGAGGAACAAAGGAGTCGGCCAGGAACGTACAGAGACACAAGGGAAGAGATGTAGTGAGGGGCAGAGGAATGGAGGGCTTTGAAGGTTATGAGAAGGAGTTTGTAAACTATTCTTTGTTTAACAGGAAGCCACGATAAGGACTTTAGCAGGGGAAGGGCCTGAACTCTCCTGGATGAGAGGAGGAGAATTCTGGCAGCAGTGTTTAATATAGACTGTAGGGGGGAAAGATGGGAGTTAGGGAGACCGGTTAGCAGCAGATTACAGTAGTCAAGTCGGGATAGGATGAGCGCGTGCATGAGCAGCCTAGCTGTTACAGTAGAAAGAAAGGGACGGATTTTGGCAATATTGCGTAAGAAAAAGTGACAGGTTTTGACAGTGGTGTTAGTATGGTCAGAGAAGGAGAGACTGGAGTCAAAGATCACCCCCAAACAACGCATGGAATTGACAGGGTTGATGAGGGTGCCTTCAATAGAGATAGAAAAGGGGGGAGTAGGACCAGGCTTAAGGTGGCCATACACGCACTGATATTATCGTACGAAACCTCGTTTCGTACGATAATCGGTGCGTGTATGGCATGTCGGCGAGTCGACCGATATCGCAGGAAGCTGCTGATATCGGACGACTCGCCGATCGGACCAGTTTGAAAATTTTGATCGGGCGCCATAGATGGCGCCTGACTAAAATTCTCCCTTCAGAGCTGAATCGGCAGAAGGAGGTAGAAATCCTATTGTTTCTACCTCCTTACCTGCCAATTCAGCCCTGAATGGTGTGTGGCGGATCTTACGATGTTTCGTGCGACCGATGGTCGTACGAAACATCGTCAGATCGCCACGTGTATGGCCACCTTTAGGCGGAAAGATCATTAGTTCAGTTTTTGTTAGGTTCAGTTTGAGGTGGCGTTGGTTCATCCAATTGGAGATAGCCAGGAGGCAGTTAAGAGATTTGAGTCTCAGTTTCAACTGTTAATGAAGGGGTCGAAAAGTAAATTTGGGTATCATCAGCATACAGATGATATTTAAAGCCAAATGAACGGATAAGATCTCCCAAAGACAGCGTGTAAAGGGAGAACAACAACGGCCCAAGTACATGATAAATGGATAATGCAACCAAACATATGGTGGCCCAGGATAATCAGAGTTTTAACTGTTCTAGACAAGAATCAAATCACAAAGGAGCCAGGGCAATGTATTTGGCTGTGGACAACATACATGCGTTAATACAGTAATTGGATAAGTAAATCTATAAAGGCCCAATATTAGATTATGAACGGGCACTTAAGGCTAACGCCACATGGGCTCATTCTCTGAATGCGTTTACCTGCAGGTGAGAATAAGTCCATATGCTGGCATCAACATTTCCCTGTGCTTGCACCCAGAGCTACTGTGTCGGCCAAGGTGCAAAATCTGCTTCAGGGAAAGGCTGATACCAATATAGGGGTTGATTTACCTGCAGGCCAAGAATCCGCCCTGTGTGGCATTAGACAATTTGTGGCTGCTGTTTTTTTACTATTAGTTTTTTAGTCCCTTAGTTGCTAATCCAAGTAACAAGGCAAAGTATAAATCACATATTTAGAAAATGCAATTTTTAGTTCTCCTGCCAAAGGTCTTTACTGGAGAGTAGTTCTCTTGCCATAGATCTTATGCTGGAAAATTGCTTAGAATTATATTTTTTTCATTGGGGAAAATTTTATTTTTTTGGTTTATATTTTGGTATATAATATAGTGAAATTAACAAAGGGGAATGTGGGTGGGTTGCTAAGTTGTATGCAAAAACACTAGCTTTGGGATGCAGCTTACTATTTCCCAACTGGATATCCAATAATAAAGGTACATCCTACCCTCCTACCCCTATTATATGCACTTAAAATCAACAGCTCTGTCCCAAAGACAACCTGAAATTGTACAGGGCAGATATGTATCTTAGTAGAAAATACAAACCTCTGTGCATGACCGAAGTTCTGATGCATAGCCAAACATATCATTTAGTGGGACCTGGGGAATGAAATTAAAAGCTCAATTAACAAACAGTGTGCAATAATGCAGAACAGAACAAGGAAGAACAAATTTTCGGCTAAGCTTTGTTACATGGGTAATAACATATGGCTACTGACCTAAAGTGGACAAATGCTTCCTTAATACTACATGCTATTAATGGACTAACATACAATATTTTCAGGCAATAATTGCAATAAAACAACAGGGCACAATGCTCAGTGTTTGACTGCAAAGATTCTGTCAGAGAAAAGCTACAGCCATCCAACATCTCCATGCACGGCTGCCCATAAAGCAGTACCTCAAGTTAGTCCCATCCACATAGATTTCAGTATAGTACATGAGTGGAATTTATGCAGCTCTGGGTTCCTGGGTATAGGATAAGCACTGATACAGTTACATCTGGCAAACTTACATCTGCATAGAGAGTGAAATAGCCTTCTGATCCATCTTGTCCTACAATCACCCCATGTCTGCGATTAATCCCAGCTATTACAGGGCCCTGGAATTCAGAAGGGGCCACAACCTCCACAGACATTATTGGCTCCAGGATGCAAACAGTGGCATTTTCCATAGCTGGGTAGAAATAACAAAAAAGCAGATGTTAGAATCAGAGACAAAACATTCCTCTTCCTGTATGTATGTATGTATGTATGTACAGACCCTTAGTGGGATTCAAATAGGCTCTGGCATTTCAATTACACAAAGGGCCCAACCAGCCCCCCATCGGCCCAATAAATAATGACTCTCTGTGGCATCTTACAGCAGCTCCTCTGGCATTTGCCAGAATCCACAGTCCAGGTCTGTGTGTTTTATTCTAATAGCAACATACTGCCAATGGGCTGGGATGAGTGTGATGGCCATCATATAAAGGCAAACTCCTGATGCACAGTCACCTTGCTTCAGTGCACCCTCTCCTGCTCTGATGAAAGAGATTTCATTTGAATCCACCATGTGATGGGCACCATCCTCTAGGACGAAGCGCAGCCCAGATATCTTATGTCCTGTGAGGGGCCCTTTCTCGCAAGCCTCTCGGAAACCCTGTAGAAAACAGACCAAATGTTATTCCTATTTCTGTCTGCGAAATTAGCCATCCATTTTGTAGAACAATGCATTTTCAGCAAGCCCCTTGCTTAATAGTTAAATCAGATAATTCTGCTTTTATGGTCATAATGCATCACTGTAACTGATAATTACCCTTTCAACTGCAGGCACAAACTGCTTAGGGACATTTGTTCCAACAGTTTTATCTTCAAACTCCAATTTTGTGTAGTTTTCTGCCTCAAGAGGTTCAAGAAATCCAATGACTTTTCCATACTGCCCAGCACCCCCAGACTGCTTCTTGTGCGTAAAGTCAAACCTGAAGGGAACAAAAGAATCATTTAATTCAGTCTCTCCCACTGGGAATTCCCAAAACAAATTAAAATGAATGTACAAATGCTCATATCCTCTTCTAAACATGCTTACAATTTACATTAATTTCAGTTATATATATATATATATATATATGGTATATATGGTATATATATATATATATATATATGGTATATATATATATATATATATATATATACACCATAAATTTTTACAATGCACTAAACCATGTAAAATAGAAGGAAGTGCTTTTATTTTAATACCTTTGGGTTCAAATATGTCCACTGCTTGAAAACTGTGCTCTACCCAGACCTTATGCCAGCTTCTGGTTTAGACTCTTCAGTA